>NC_046227.1:29870631-31094846 GCF_009819885.2 Catharus ustulatus
GCACTGCATTATTCTAGAGAGAGCAGGGGAAGGCAGGGGGCACTGTAAATATCCTTTATGTACATCCCTGTGTAATCCCAGTGGTGTAGTGCAGGAGAGGACACAGAGCCTTGGGGTTCACCCAGGCACTTATATAAAACAAGATGCAGCAGTGTGTGCTAGAGCTAAGCCATAATTAAACACCCCCAGGTAGTTTAAATGAGATGGGCATATTTAGAAGATAGTTTTTACCGATCATGTCATCATCAGACTGGCAGAGAAAACAAACAGCTGTGGCTTGTACTTTCCAGCACTGTTGTTTGCACAGTGAGCATCGAGGGTGTGTTGGCTGTGGGTCCAGAAGTGTGTTGTGCTTGTGTGAGGATGTCAGAGGGTTTCAAGCTGGTGCCTTCTGCTTCTTTTCCCTCTCCTGGCAGATGTAACTCACCCCTTGCTCTCCCTCCACCAGGGCAGGGTGACAGGGCAGCTGTGCTCCAGAGCACCTTCACTCACCACGTTCCTCTCCTGATGGGGATGCACTTGGCAAAGAGCAGCCAGACAAAGCCTGACACCTGAAGCTGGTCCCACTGTCATGGCAAGGATGCTGGGGCTGATGGTTGAGGTGCAGCTGGTGGAGGTCAGGGATTGGCGATTGTGAGCAGCCGAACCAGGGTGTTCTAGAAAGCAGCTGGGAATTCACCCCTCATGGGTGGGGCTGTTGAGCTGAAAAGCCAAATGTGTTCACTTGAACCTCCAGGATGGTGATTTCCTCAAGGCCTGAGCTGCTGGAGCTCCTTGGAGCCAGACTTTGAATTGTTACAATAATGACAGGATTTGCACAGGGTCACCACCCGTCATGTGTGAAGAGGAAACTTCCAGCTGAAGGGGCAGCTACCTTCCTGCCCACCCTGTCAGAGCTGTAATTTGCTCCACCTTAATCACAGGGAACTCCTTGAGTATTTCCAAGGAAAGTATCTGATAAGAATGTTCATAAGACTCTGGAATTAAATTTCAAGCCAAAAACGAGGAAAGAAAAGTTTACCTACAGCACTGTAAGCTCCTGGTAAGACTCAAATGGCTAAGCACCATGTGGAAGTGCTGGCAGCCTATTCCAATCATATTGAAGCCTGCATTTTTGCTCCAGCCAGGAGCAGGAGACCAGCCCTGTTGGTGCCCAAGCCCTGTGCATTACTGGGGTGCTGCACTGTTGCTGACCTGCTGGGACCTCACAGAGTTTGGGACAATAGGCTTTGGCAGAGTTGTGCTCATTATTTTTACAACCTTGAAGAAATGAGCAACGTTGTGTTTTCCTCATCCAGTGTTCTGCAGAGCCCCTGCAATAGAAACCTGCAGAACAAGAGGCACCCCCTGATGTCTCCTGGCCTCTTGTTCCGCAGGTTTCTGCTGCAGGGACTCTGCAGAAGGTGGGATGGGGAAATGCAGGATCTGTCCAGCAGTCAGCTGCCTGATGTGGCAGCAGTACCCTTGGTGCTGGGGGAGATTGTCCTTGCCTGCGGAGACAGGAGGGAAAAAAGCCTCTGTTCCCAAGGGCAGTGCCGGCCAGAGTTAGGACTGGCTTGATGGCTCCTGACTGCAGCAGGACAGGAGCCTGGAGTGGTTTAACTGTGCCTTTGCCATCGCCATGGTGGTTTCTTTGTGTTCCTGGGGGTGCTGTGAATTAAGGGACGTGTTGGGATGCCAGGTGGGGTGGGTGGGTGAGCTCATTGCATCGCAGCCCTGTGACTGCAGGGAATGTGCCTCCCTGCCTTGGAGCTTTGCTTCAATATTTACAGAACACACTGACACATGTTTTAAAAGCTTCAGCTGGAATGAACAAGACCACACACTGCTGTGGGAATGTCACTGTGTCCCTTTTTAGAGACAGCTGGGGGGCTGGCTGTGGGGCACAGAGCTCTTTTGGGAGGACAGTGGTTTGAAGGGAAGCTGAGTCTGTAACAATGGATGAGCTTTTGCATAGGACAGAGGTGGGAGACATGGAAGGGAAGGGATGCTCAGGTCTGTGGTGGTAGAGAGGAACATGAAGCCAAGACCCAGCTTGAAAGGCTGTGTAAGAGATGTCCCAAAGAAAGCAAAGACCAGTTTGGGATAGAAAGTGAATCAGCTTTGGGTCTGCCAAGGAGTCTTTAGCGATACAGCAGTGCACCCTGACTGGGGGTACCCCTGTCCTGCCCCAGGGAATTATCCAAGGCAGCCCTCAGAGCCACCTTGCAATAACTCCTTGGTCCCAAAACACTTGGTTCCCAGCATAACATTGTCATGATTATTCCATACTGGGAAAGCTTGATTTTCCTGGGCATTAAACAGATGAATAAAAGGTGGTGTAGCTAAACACTTCCAAAAGCTGGTATGGATATTTTAATGTTGCTGTGGACTTGTTTTCCAGCTTTCTCTAAAAACCAGTTTGGGGTGCATATAGATGCACAGTGTTGAGCTTAGTGTCTCCTCAGAGAGGGAAAGGGACTTGAGCATCACTTTGCTATTCATTTGCAAAGGCAGGATGTACAAACAATATCAATATTTATTAAACAGCTTTGTTTATCCCAGGTTTGTAACAAAGAAAGTGACTTAGATTGTGGTGTTTGTCCTCTTTTCAGTGTCCTATTCATCACGTGGGTTTGCAGGATTTTCTTAATGCATATATTATTTCTCTATTTTAAAGACTTTATCCCCAATATCTTAAAAAGGGAAAGTGACACTGGGTTTTTGGTTGCCTCAGTGGTTGTATAATTTCTGCTTTTAAGAGGCCCTGTCTGTGATAGACAGCAGCTCTCACTACCCAGGCTTACAACAGAAGCTTTGTTGCCAGATTTTGCCCTTCCACTCTTCCTTCCTTCCCCTCAGCTGCTTTAAATAAACAGCAAAGTTTTAAGTTCAATAAGACCAGTAAATTTACAAAATCTCCTCCTATGAATGGCTTACTTTTTTTTTCACTTCAGCTTAAATCTGATTTCAAGTGACATCAAGAAGAAGAAAAATATTCAAAAACCCCCAAAGCCCACTTACAGCACTGTGAAAGTGTCCAGCCAGCAGTTTCCACAGCAGCACTTTGCTGGAGGCTGTTTGCTGTACCCCTTGCTGATGGGCACATGGAAAGTGCAGGGAGGGATTTCTAGACATCTCCTGCACTACAGAGGTGAGAATTTAGATATTTATTCTTTTTTAAACATGCAAAAAGTCACTCCCATGCATGAGGACTCTGCCACTGCTTGTTGCATCCTTACACAAGACAGAAACACACTGTAAGGCACAGTGCTGCTGCCTCTGAAAGATCAGGACTGTTACCAGCTGCTCCCTTTAAATTAATTTTCCCAAAGTCAGTCACAACATGAGCAGGGCAATGATCCTGATGACACTTCCCGAACAATTAGCACCGGGAGCGAGGGGCACCAGAGGACTCATGCCATGTTCTGTGCTGTGTGTCTTCAGTATAAATAGCCTGGCTGGAGGATCTTTTGCCCAAAATTATGATGAAAGGGTGATTTTATGTTAATTCAACCTGTCAGTTGTGTTTGAAACCGGGGACACCAGAGCTTTCTGCTCTGCTTCGATCAGGAGCGCTGGGCTGATTGGACTGAACAACAGGCAGCAGGAGGAATGTTCACAGCTGGCTGCTGGGCACGAGGGCTCCTGGGCTGGGCACTGCTGGGCAGCTAGCTCCTATGTATTTCCAGCTCCTATGTATTTCACAGAGTGCCTGCTGTGTCCTCATGCATGAGGAGAGGCCATGCTCTGCACGTGTGGATACAACTGGGATAAGAACTATGGGGGTGGTGACCTTGTGGTGAGGCACCAAGGGACACCACAGGGCTGTCCCATCAGTAAAGGGCTGATTTTAGGAGGGCTGAAAGCGCTCAGCACCAGCCTGGCTCTGGCTGTAACTGCTGACAAACCCAGCAGTGCCTGTGGTTTGCTGAGCTTGACCTCCAGGTGCTCTGCAGGGCAGGTTGGCAGCCACAGTGACCTGCTGCTGGTCCTAGAGGAACTGTGGTTCCAGGAGGACACTTGGCCATCACAGATCTCATTCCTGCACTGCCTTCCACAGGCAGAAGACTGTGGAAAAGATGTAAAGCCCTTGGGATGGAAAATACTGCTTACAGTGCCAGGAGTTCGCTGAGTCCTTGGCAGAGGTTTGGTCCGTACTACGTAAGAATTAGCACCCAGCCAAAATGACTCAGACTAAAACTCCTTCAGAAGGTCCCTTAGTGGATGGTTTTCTTCTCATTCCCTTTCTGTGTTTTGACCAGCTGTGGGCCAGTGGAAGGAGAGAGGAAGGAGTGTGTAAACCAGGGGGAACATCACCGTGCCTAAGGCAATGTGCTGAACGAACTTCAGAGGAAAGTGCCAGAAGTTGCATGGGCAGAGATCCACAGTGATTTGTGTTAATTAGCTAAAGAACAGTCTGTTGGAGACACCCAGACTTACAGACCCCTTAGCCTTTACCTCCTAGCAAGACCAGATGAGGTCAGAGTTGAGGTCAAGAGTCAGGGTCCACCCTAAGTGGGGGCAGCATGCTTAGAGAAAGCTCCCAAAGACTGAAAAGACTGATAGCAAAGGCTGGTGGAAAGGCAAACTTTCTCACCTGCTTGCAAGGCCTGTGGAGTTTTTGTTTGAGACACTCTAGTGGGGAGAACATGTGTGAGTGTGGAAATTGGCTGTGGTGTGTTGGAACTCAGCTATTCCCATCAATGGGGGCTCCTGGCTCATGCTTTTAAGGCATCTGGTCCCTCCAGCTCATCTTTTCAACTTTAATAAGAGATGTGCATGTGCTTCCCCTTCCCCCCAATGCGTTACATTTTCAGATCAAATTTAAAAGTAACCTCTTTAATATTGAATTATTCCTGATCTCTATTGTCACTTCTAGCTGATTAGTTTAAGGACTGTGCTTGGTTTGTTTAATAACCTCTTGACACTAAACAAACAATCCTGAAAAGGGAACAATTTGCAAAACAGAAGGAAAACAAATAGCCTACAAGGGCATCCTCTTCAAAATAGAAAGACTGATTACATTAAAATGGCAAAATAATTCCGGACATTAAAAGAATGTATATAGATATTGGCTAATCTATATTCAAAGAAGATTTGAAAACACCGCAAAGTTAAAGTTTTCATTAGCAGTACAGTGAAATCTCTCAATTAGAATTCCTGAAGCATATTAAATGGTATTTAGTTTCTAACTCAATGCATCATTTTCTGTTAAATAATTGATCGTGGTGCAGAGATTGTGTTTGTGTAGTTTAAGAAAGCGATTAGAGCAGAGAACATTTGGTAGGAAAGTTGCATTGATAACTGCAGTGACACTCCTCCAGCCGTGCTGAGGGGGTTCTCTCACAGCACCGAGCCACTGAGGTGGGCAGGTGTTGGGCCTGAAGGGACTTGGGGCAATAAAAGCTGTACTGGACCACAGGGGACTCCTCTTGAACACAGTGAGGAGAGCTTGGTGCCTTCAGGGACACAAACTGCCCAAGGGTGAGGTGCAGATGGGAGGAGGGAGAGCGCCTCACCCCAAAAGCACTCTGGTGAACAGAGCAGAGGGTGAAAGGCTGAGACTCCAGAGATGCTGAGAGAAGACCTCGTAAGGAGCAATAGGAGTCCTGGCAGAGGCCAGGTGTAAGGAGGTGAGCCTGGAGGACAAAACCATCACTGGGCTCTGGTACCTCTGTCACAAGTGCCTGAACCTCAGGGCTGTTATTTTTCTGTGTGACATTAATTTACCCTGTGCACACTTGGTGCCTGCAGTAGAGGAATGTGATGTTACACCTCTCTGTTGCCACAGCACAAAAGACTGTCTTCAGAGGTGTGCACTTAAATAATATTTTGAAATGCTTATTTCAGCCTATCCCTCAACCATGTTTGGACTAGGAAGGGTTTAATCTTCCTTTGTGGCTCTGCCATGACTG
Organism: Catharus ustulatus; assembly: GCF_009819885.2. Taxonomy (NCBI): domain Eukaryota; kingdom Metazoa; phylum Chordata; class Aves; order Passeriformes; family Turdidae; genus Catharus; species Catharus ustulatus. Next base: position 29,876,529 of record NC_046227.1, read on the forward strand.
GCATGGTGCAATTGCAGCCGCATGGAAGGTTCTGGTGGAATTCCCACTTGTCTGAGGTTAAACCCAAGGTTTCTGTTGTGCCTTTTATGTGGACAGGTCTCCTAGGAAACTTGCTGCCTGGGTGAGCAAAGCCATCTTCTGGGCTGCCCAAACACCACCCAGTTCTTCAGGGCTTCACCCCATTTTACGAGGTATTTAGGCTGATTGAATGGCACAACACAAAGCCAATAATGTCTAACCACCAAGACTTTGGGTAGCTTCTCCCCCCGCTCAAGTTTTTAATTTTGATTTGCTTATATTCTTTAATGAGATGCAATTACAGTTTCAGTGTAGTAGGTAGGAGGCTTTATATTTGTACTGCTTTGTAGTAAAGACATAATTACTGCGTTTATGAATCAAATCCCTTTATGTATCATAAATACTTATTAAAACAGCCACTGGCAATTTTACCTCAACATGTTTCTTCATGAAGTAGGATTTATTGCCTATATAAAAATGCCAGTCTTCCCTGGATCTCCCTCCCCTACAATTGCTTGGCTTGCAGAATCCCCGTGCCTGGTTCAGAGCGGTTCAGGAGGTGAGACATTCCCCATTAAAGAGCTGTGTGCGTGCGAGTACAGCTCGCGTGCCCTCGAGACACCTTCGTGATTGCTGCTGGTGCTCCAGTGGCACCTCCTGCCTGTCTTGCTCAGAGTGCTGCGAGCAGACAGTGGTAGATGTCATCTTCATCTCAGCCAAGTTTGGGGCTGACTTGGCTGCAGCCTGTGCTGTACCACCTCAGCCACAGCAGAAGTGTTTGCCCGGTCTGTTCTGTGCACTGAGCAGGGACAAGTGGGTTGATGCTTCAGAGGAAATGTCTCCATAAGTCTTTAAATTCTTCAGTTTTGTGCAAAAAGGTGGGTTTCATGCAGCTGAAGAAAGTTTCCCTTTTGCAATTTTTCCCTTTCACTATTTTTTTCAAATTCAAATGCCATTTCACATTCTCTTCTTAACCTCTGACTGGTTAAGTGAAGGGTCTGCCCCACCTTTAGGGGGGAAAAAAGGTTGGGATGGGAAGTGGGAGCACACAGAATAGAAATCTGGGAAAGACTTGAACATGGTGGATTGTCTGACACTTCAGAAGCTGCTGTCAGAAGGAACATTTGATTCATGGACTATTCAACAGTAGGAAAGGCAGCTTTGATTTCTATAGACAAAGGTTCAGAGTCACAAACAGTTTAAAAGGAAGGCTGGCAAGGCAAAATCCTGCAAGGTGTTGCCAGGAAGTTCGTGCCAGGTTAATCTGATTTGTGTCTCCTTGGCTAAGTTAACAAACACACTCAACACAAGGGCAGTAAATCTCCTCCCTGAAAATGTAGTCTTGAGAAAGTACTTTGCAAGTCACTGGTGTAACTAGAAAAGTTGTTTCTCAACAGATGAATAAATAAGATTGATAGGGAATTCATTTACACGCAGACAGCAGCAAGCAAGGAACTTAATAAACATTTTCCTCAAAGATTGGGACAGATTTTCTTTAAGGATATTTCTTTAATGGCCCAAAAAGCCAACATTTTCTTTATTTAATTAGCCATTGAGACACTTTCAGGCGATCTGGCCAGTGGAGAGCGGAATCACAGAAAAGGAATGAAATGTGAGAAGTGCAAAGTCCTATGTTTGGACACTAGAGACCGTGCTGGGAGCTTGTGGCACACACTGGGGCTGGGAGCTAGTGAGGACAGCCACCCTCTTTGGCCCAGTTATCAGAAAGGCAGCAGTAACCCAGGGATGGCACTGACTTTCCCCAGATACAGTAAAATGAGATATCATTGCCAGCACACAAGGTCTGTACAAGTCCTTGCCTGGAATACTGCATATGTGGGTCACACATCCTCAAGAAAGATGAGTTTAGCCTGGAATTCAGGGCAAGACTGATAGAAAGAGAGCAGAGGGGAGAGTTTATCCTGCAGAAGAGGCTGGGAGTGCTCAGTGAGCAGGGACAGGAGCTCTTGTCTTTGGGTGCTCTCTCTGATAAAGACATGGGGATGCAGAAGGAACTGTGTGAGTTAGAGGACAATGCTGGGTAAGAAAAAAGATGGATATAACATAACTACACCCATGAAGAATGAGGGGGGTCAAGATTTCCTACCTACCAGCGAAAGAGCTGGGTCAGCTCCTGAAAGGACGTGAGGAAGGGCACAAAGAGCTCCTGGCTTACCACAGGGCGTGTAACTCAGACACATCTAATAGCAGGGGACAGTAATCCTGGGTATCCCTTTGGTCACCAAGTCACTCTTAATGAGCCCCTTTATGCTCAGTCCTTCACGAGCCAACACATGCAATTTAGGCACACAGTGAAGGTCCAAACGTGCCTGCCCTAATTTATCCGATGCCTGTTACTCCTTTTTCATCAATAAGGAATAATGACACAATGAGGCCCTGTAGTAGGATCATTAATTAGAGGAATTTTCACCTTTCAATTAACAAAAGCAAAACAAATGCCTCCTGGATCCTTTTGCTGCAGTCCCGGGGGAAGGGAAAGGCAATCACCCCACACAGGTAGGGCAGCAGGGGAGTTTCATTGAGCAACAAGAGGTGTTGTCTCCGGAGCTGATTGATTGGCCCAGGAAGCTCGTTTAACCTGATATCTATCTTCAAGACTAATCAGGCGCGATGAATAAAAAAGAAGGCGTCAAGCTCCTCAGTAAGAGAAGGCTGGTGGCTGATAAACAGATAATTACACAAAGCAAAGCTGTCACAACAATAAATGTGTTTTAGCAATAAGTGACCTCACCATGCGGGAAGCACAGAAGAATTGCAACCTCACCATCATCCAGGAGTGAGGGGAATGAAGGCAGATTTACCACGTGGCAAATGGCACTGGCATTTGTCACTGGAGATGTGCAGAATCCCTGGACACTGCTTCAGCCCTGGTGCAAGTGGTTGCTGCTCAGGCATTTGATCTGCAGTTTGTTTTTTCATAGCATCACTGGTCTGGGGAGGAAGGGACCTTGAAGATAATATCATTCCAATCCCCCTTTCACGGGCAGGGATGCCACCTACTAGGTCATATTGCTTAGGGCCCCATCCAACTTGGCCTTGAACACTTCCAGACATGGAGCCTCCAAAACTCCTCTGGGCAACCTTTTCACCCTCACACTGAACATTTCTTCCTAGTATTTAATCTTACACTTTCTCCCCTTGACCTAACACTGTCTGCCTGTGTAAAAAGCTGCTCTCCCTTTTCATAACAGCCCCCTTTAGGTTCTGGAAGGTGTTCTAAGTTCTCCCTGGAGCTGTCTCTTCTCCAGGCTGAACATGCCAACTCTCTCAGCCAGTCTCTGCAGCAGAGGTGCTCCAGCCCCCTGAGCATCTCCATGACCTCCTCTGGCTTCAGATCCACGTCTTTTCTGGGCTCAGGACCCTGGAGCTGGATGCAGTGCTCCGGGTGGATGCATCACAGCACCTGACAAACTCTGGAGCCATTGGGACAGCTGCAAAGGGCTGGGATGCACTGCACTGTCCCGGGGAGCTGCCAGGATCCGTGCTTTCACCCCGTGCTGTTCCTCAGGAGCACGGGGAAACCTCAGGGGGCTCAGTGGGTCCCCATCCCTTTGGGCATCCTTCGGGGAAACGCACAGCGGGGCGGGCAGGGGCTGCTGGAGCCGCTGGGCACTGCGCGTTTTTGGAGCTGTGCTCTCTCGCAGGGCACAGACCGCGGTCCCCCGGCCTGGGGGAGCCCGCACCGTGCCCGGGCTCCGGGCCAGGGGTGCCGAGGGTGCGGGGCAGCGCCCAGAGCCGTGCCCGGCCGGGCTGTCCGCTGCCCTCCTCTCTCCACAGGGTGGCAATGCTGCCTTCGGCTCCGGAGCCCGGCCCGGCGCTCGCAGCGCCCGCGGAGCCGCCGAGCCCCGGCGGGGACCCTGCGCACAGAGCTGGGGACAGCGACATGGGGATAGCGATATGGGGACAGTGACATGGGGACAGTGACATGGGGACAGAGCTGGGGACAGAGCTGGGGACAGTGACATGGGGACAGTGCTGGGGACAGTGCTGGGGACAGCGACATGGGGACAGAGCTGGGGACAGCGCTGGGGACAGTGACATGGGGATAGCGATATGGGGACAGCGACATGGGGACAGAGCTGGGGACAGCGCTGGGGACAGTGACATGGGGACAGAGCTGGGGACAGCGACATGGGGACAGTGACATGGGGACAGCGACATGGGGATAGCGATATGGGGACAGCAACATGGGGACAGAGCTGGGGACAGAACTGGGGACAGTGACATGGGGACAAAGCTGGGGACAGCGCTGGGGACAGCGACATGGGGATAGCGACGTGGGGATAGCGACATGGGGATAGCGACATGGGGACAGCGACATGGGACAACCCTGGGGACAGTGACATGGGGACAGTGATATGGGGACAGTGACATGGGGACAGCGCTGGGGACAGTGACATGGGGACACTGACATGGGGGCAGTGGTATGGGGACAGTGACATGGGGACAGTGACATGGGGACACTGACATGGGGGCAGTGATATGGGGACAGTGACATGGGGACAGTGACATGGGGACAGCGCTGGGGACAGTGATATGGGGACACTGACATGGGGACACTGACATGGGGACAGTGATATGGGGACAGTGACATGGGGACAGCGACATGGGCACAGCAGCACCTGGCCGACCCCAGCACCTCCAGCTTGGTGCCTTTTCAGCATCATGGAACACTCCTTGCCCGTATCTGCACGCTGGGGTGGCTTTTGGTCCTGTCCCCGCCCAAGCTCCCCTCTCTCAGTCCCCATCTCCCCGGGTTTCCACCAGCACACACACTGCGTGGGAGATGTCCACAGCTGGGGGTGGTTCAAGACCTGTGCAAAACCTCATCACACACTTGGAGGGCAGCAAGATACTGCTGTTTAATTGGCCTTTGTGAGTATGTGTATGGCTCCAATTCCAGGTTCTCTCCTGCAGAAGCTGCCGAGGGGCAACAGAAGGAGCTGCTGAATAGCAGACATGAAGTAGATAAACATTAAAGTTTTGATGTAAAAGCAAGCACTGGAAAGGCAGGTTCTAAGGAGAGAAGAAGCTCGGGGAAAGGATAGAAATGAATTCCTCTGAAGCAGCTGCAACCATTTGTTTATTACAAACCGCATATCTCCACACGCAGAAGAGGATGGTGCGGCCATGCACAAGCTCACACCACTCCCATGGCCCCAGGTGGGGCTGTGAGACAGGCACAAGCCCTTTATGAGCTGGGCACTGTCCCCTGGTGAACAGCTGGAGCCCATGTGGGTGAGCAGGGCTGGGACCCCCCAGTGCTCCCATCCTCATGACCAGGAGCAGCTGCGCTCTGGGAAGGCGTCCCCCAGGCTGTTCCTTTTTATAACTGGACATTTGCAACATGCCAGCCCAAACAGCAGAGGCAGGTGTTATATTTTAAGGCATGCAGGAGGCTGAGTAAGTTGTGTACATAATTGTTCTCAAGACTGAAGTAAAAATTCAACCCCATCTCCATTTCTGCCACAACAGGAGTGCCCAGATATGTCCTCTAACGATGTCATGTGTCAGACTTTCTTAATGACACTTTCCCCTCTGATTTCTGTTTAATTTGCTCCCTCTCCTTCTGAAGATCACTCTCTTTTTACATGCCTCCAAATAAAGAGCGTTTAGTTAGCGGGAAGAAAAGATTGCCATTGAAGAACTAAGAAAAGCACTGGATTAATTCTCTGCCTGCAGCTAAACTGAGAGTTCGCCTCCTAATAGGCCATTTCAAAGCAGTTAGATTTACTCTTTTAGACTAACCATACTGTCTGAACAATATTTTATGCCTGTGTTAAAATATAATAGGCTAGAGAGACAACTCAAATGTCAAGAGTAGATAGTGCTGTCAAAGTAATTTGTCTTGGGTAATAGATAGAGTGACATGACTTTGAAACATTCTGAGAAAGAAATCATTCTACATTTGAATGGATTGTTTCTTCCCCTTTAAAAAAGCCAAGACTGTATTATTTAAATCTTGTCTATCAGGAAGTCTTTATTTTCTGTGAAAATAACATTGGTATTTCCAGTGATGGGGACATGGCACAAGGGGACTTTGCAGTGTTTGACAGGAGAATTAGGTGATGTGAGCACAATGCTCCCAGAGCATCCTCAGACCACCCCTCATGGAACCTTGGATACTTGGAGGAGTTTGGGAATGGATTAAAAACCTAAACCCAGTGCTCTGGGAGGCATCCACAGTGCAGCTGAGTTCAGGGGAGATGCCATTCAGCCAAGGTGTTTCGAGGTCCCCTAAGGTGTGTGACACAGGCAGTTTTTCTTCTCCAGCATTAACCATTTAGATCAAAAATGCTGCTAAATTGCAGGGGTACTTGTTTGTCACAGGTCTCCCCACGGCAGAAATGTTATTCTGACTGTTTATAGATTTTTAAAGCTTTCATCAGCTTCCTCATAGGCAGTCAGTGAATACATTTATACTTAAGGGATATGGACGACCTATTATCTAGTCTTGTCATTTGTCCAAATGTTCTGGAAGAAAGGCATAACTTAGTTCTTTGCTAAGAAAGTCTGTGTGAGGACTTAGAAAAAGTCAGAAAAGTCTTAAGAGAATTCTTTGTCTTGTGTTAAAAAGATAAAAAGGAAGTTGGTAGGGTCTTATTTAGCAGAATACAGACTAAGTAAGATTTTCAGTGTTTATTTAGTCCCTTCACACCACTGTGCCAGGTGAAAGAATGGTTGAGAAAGGAGCCAAGAACGTTTATGTTCCCTTTGAAGTCTATTTCCACTGCAGGTATAAATATAACCAGCTAGCACAGCTGGCAATCACCTTGTTTGGCATCTTCCCTGGTACTTCACTGTGCTCTCCTGGGCTCATGCTGAGCTGTCTCAAGGCTGAGGGGTTCTGCTGGGGCAAGAATAGTGTCAGGGTATTACCCATCCATGGAATTGGGGATTGGTCCTGCCCTGGGATCAGAGTCTGGGGCCATCTCAGACATGCCCAGGGTGGGAAACCTCTTTAAAGGCACGTAAATGTCTACAGGTCATAACAAAATAACCAAATTATGTGTAAATACTTCCTTCACCAGGAAAAGAGGCATCTCATTTGGAAATGGGTCCATAGAAACTCAGTGTTGAATGTTACAGAAAAGCACTTGTCATTTTGACTCTGCCTGATGGCAGCATGGCACTTGGATGGGCACCAGCTTCCCCAGGCAGGGAGGTGTCCACAGGGCTCAGCTCCCATCCGTTGGTGCCTCCCCCTTGGCAAAGTGTTTGCAAAGCATCCAACACTAACAGCACGTTTTATTCCCTACCTCCCACACACACAGGTGGAAATGACCACCAAGAGCCGTGGGGCTGTAGCAATAAATGGCCTCATTTGAAGGTTTCCCAGGAACTTTGCATAGGAATGTAGACAGCCAGCTGGACATCCTTGTTTTATGGAGGAGCAGACTGAAGCCTGGAGAGAGACTTGCCCTGTGGATTTAGAGGGAACAGGGTGAAGGTGTAGCTAGGGAATCTCATGTTTTAGTGACAGCACTGACACTTGTAGGCAAAATGTCCCTTTCCAATCACTTGCAGTCATTTCTATTCAAGGCATGCTATTAGCAAATCTTTGGGGAACCCCTTGAGATTTTTGGTTGATAACTAAAAGAAACTCCTTTATGTTCGTAATGATAAAACAAAGCATCAAGTCATTCGAGTTGATTTTACCCAAGACATTTCCTGAATTATTGCTCTCTCACAGCTGTCATGGGCTTGAAGCTTTCAAAAACCCATTTTGTTTCTGCTCATAGCCCTTTCATCGTCAAAGGCTGGTGCTGCACCCCTGGGTTTGCTTGTGCAGCTCAAAGAGGAGCGAGAGATGCAGCTCCTCAAAGTTAAACAAAAATTCCTCACGGTTAATGAACTTGTCTAATTTTATGCAGAAAATGCTACTGTCTTTCCTTTTAAAACTCACTCCAAATTCCAGGTTGATACCAATGGGGATAGTTTAAAAAGCATCTCAGACTTGGATGCAACTCCCTTTGACTTTCAGCCAGACCTATGCACTCTTAAACACTTTCAGGGGGGAAGATTTTCAGCTGTCAAAGTCTTTTAGGCAGCATCACAAACCCACCTGGCTTCTCTTCAGCATTGTGGCCAGCCAGGAAAAATCAATGACTCTCTACTTAGTTGTGTAAATCCAATTTACTGTAATTACCCATGTAAGAAAACTATATGGCTCTACTTTAAGGTTCTCCAAAGTTGCTTTATGATCTTCCTGTAGTATTTTATCAATGTTGTGCTAATTTTTTCTGCCACACCTCGAGCAGTGAGTGAATAAGAAACTAAAAAAATGCAACAAATAACCCATATACAAAAAGACAAATAATGTCCCTAAAATGATTAAATTCCTCTACAGGTGAGTGGGTAGAAATGCTCTTGCCTAGTCTGAAATCAAGTTGACCTAAATTATACAGTATAGATTATTGCATTTAGAATAATAATGGTGTGCTGGATATAGTGGAGTGATTTTAAACCAAGGGCGTACAGCCTCTGCTGAGATCCAGACGGGTTCCTTAATCTGATTTATGATGCAAAATTTAGGTCAGGTGGATTGATTCCTAATAGAGATATAATGAATCAAAATTTCTAGAATGGCTTTATTTTGCACAGAGGTGTCAACAAGCTGTACTTCTCTATTTGTGCGCTTGGCGTGTAATGATTCTCTTGCAAAAATCATAATCCATCAAGTCTTCCATTCAAGAATATCAATCAGTGCCAGGAACAAGACTATTTTAGCCAGGAGTTCTCAGTCATTTTGTTTTCCTCTTCATGAGCACATAAGGTGCTGTGATATTTAAATTGTGTTTTGACATGTAATCATTAAATGTTTGAAAATGTCTCACTCAGTTTTTGTTGCCTCATCCATTTGTTTACACTGAGTCCTTGTTTTGCCATTGTTCCTGGGGTTTTTAGCATACAATACCCATATTGTTGCCTTTAATAGCTGGAGGCAGAGCCATCTCAGTTTTCTGAAAAGAAATTTGGTTTTAGTATTAGAAGGCTAAAATTAAAATTAATTATATATCAGTTCCTGCTTTAACAGAAATTAAAACAAGCCATTCCAAACCTTTCTCTTAACACCTACCTTTGACATAAAAAGCCAACATCAAGATGATCATCATAAAACTTGTGATATAAACAAGAGCATAGATCTGTGGGAGCTTCTTGCTAAGATTTATGTCCTATATGCTTTCCTGTGTTATGCTTTTTTTTTTGGACAGAGTGAAAACAAAATTACATGATTGGGCCACTGTAATTTCTAACCTTCTGACAGTGTTCATCTGCTGGGCAGCCTTCTGGCTACATGTGAGGATCTGATACCAGGCTTTGGGTTGGAAATACAGCAAATCCCTTACACTCCATAGCAGTTGTGGACAGGGCTGGGTGTGATCAGCTGTAGTTATATACTATGAGTAGATGTACAGGCATGGCATTATTTATTATGGTTGGAATTGCTATAAACAATAACAGATACTTCTTTCTATTTTTGCTGAAACAATGTGAAATGTTTAAGCCAAGACAACAGCCTGGTGCAGCAAGGAGCTAAGGAGTCCCCCATGGAGAAGCAAAGCCTTCCCTAAAGAGCAGGACTAAGCATCCATAATATTTTTTAATTTGGTCATTGAGTTATGACAATCAATTTAAAAGGTTAAGGTGGAGACCTCTACAAAGTATGTTGAACTGGTGTCTGGAAATGGCATTAATACTTACTGTGCTCCTGAGAGTGTGCTGCTGTTAAAAAAGCCCCACTAATGGTATGGCAAAGGTTGTTCACTTGCTAGTTTCAGCCAAAATTCAGCTCAGTGGTGTGATCACTAATGTCCTGCTTCAGCCTCCATGAGCTATCAGCCTCTTCCCTGAAGCATCCTCTGGCATTACACAGATGGTCAGGGACTAAGTGAGGGCTGGAGGTGATCTTCATATCTCTTTTCCCTGCATGAGAAAATTGCTGTTTGCAGAATGATTAGGGACCCTGGGGTACAGGAGAGCCCCATCTCCTTTTCCCTGTGTGGAAGCATCGATGGAAGCGCAGCTTTCCCCACGGAACCCTCCCATTTAAACAGGCTGAAAACAATGGGCTGCTGTACCAAGAGCTGTTTGCCATGCTGGATGCAGGCAGCTATGGGGGCTTCTAAAATGTTTCTATCTTTGTTGCACCCCCCCACACAAATCCAAAGACCCAGCCTTGCAAACACATCCAGATCTATCCCCCTCCATCCAGCACGTGGCAGCCTGAGATGCTGCTCGCCTCCAGCCTTCCTGCAGATCACTGCTTCTTCCCTCCCCCCCACCCCATCTCTTGTAATTCTGGTGTGTAACTGAGAAAATTATACCTCATTTCTTCCTTGGTGTAAATTGATGCAGCTGCCTTGGAGTCAGAGGGGCTGTGCCAGATTGTACCAGCCCTGAGCTTGGCTGGGAGCCAGCGCTTGGCACAAACTTGCTGAAAGCTGTGTACAAACAAGGCTTGTCACTATGTATGTTATTGCCCTTTTGTTTAGGATATAAATATGTCCCATATATGCCAGCAAGCCTCTCATTTGCTATTTCAATGGAGAATCCTGTAAAACAGCTGTCATGCTGTCTCCTGTCAAATCAGTTACAGATGCATGTGTCCTTCCCCATAATAAACAGGTATGAAATTGTCTTTATGCACTGCGCCAGCCCTTGTCACCAGGAATGCAAACGAGGGAAGCTTGGAAAAAAGAATAGCCCTGAAACCCAGTGATCTGATGGAGCACCATGAAAGTTACTTAGACCTCTTCAAAGAGACTTACAAGTAGAAAATTTTGGGGCATGAAGTAATGAACTAATGCTGATGGGTGTAGAAAAATGGGATGAAGTCCTTGCTAGCCCACAAGGTTGCCTTTCTACACTAGCTGTAGGTGCACAGTGACAAAGCAGCCCTTGTCCTGGCCCAGGCTGGAGTGGAACACTGGGGAATGCTCCTTCTGCATCCAGCAAGATGGAGCATGCTTTGAGAATAGCTGCAAGAATGTTCCACTCTGTAGTGGAAGGAAAGGAGAAGGGCAGGATTTCAGCAGTGTTATGTCTTTTATGACTCCTGGACCCATTACATATGTTGTTATTGTAAGGAGTGGCTGCTAATCTTTGCCTGTTTTTGTCAGTGGTGACTTTGTGTGAGAACAGGCCACCAGACCTCCAGCTCTGAGGAACATCCAGTATGTCGATAGTCAAGGGACCTAAAACATGTTGAGTCCCTGATGGAAAATTGTGCCCCATCCTGTCCTTGCCACAGGTCAGCATCAATTTGGGAAGAGCTGAGCAAACCTGGGTCATGTGTCTGAGTGCCCAGCTTTTCCCCCACCAGAGCTGGATAAAAATCCCCAATGTGACATATGTTACAAGCCACTCAAGCACTGACTTGCTCTCACACTCAGTGCTACCCATGGGAGAGTTAGTCTTCAATGTGAAGGGGAAATTAAGATAAGTTTATAATTTCTGAGCCCTTTGCCTCTATACTTAAATCCTACCTCGTATTCCAAGTGTTTGTGGCAAACCTTCTGTTTTTGATGGAGTGCTTCTTTCCCCGTGGCTGACATTGGTCCTTCACATGAATTAAGTGTCAGATTGTGAAAATCTCCCATGCACAAATAGAGATAATGAGGCAGATTTGCAGAGATGAGGATCTGGCCCATACATTTTATCCACGTTTTCTTAGGCCATGTCTCTGAGGTGGATAATCACGAAGCTGACAGCACCAAATAAATTGCCTATTAGCTATTAGTATCTTGTTTCATGCAATAACAGTCAAATCTGCTTACATCTGACAGCAGCGTGTGAAGGTTTGGGAAGTTTGTGGTATCCATCAGGGACAATTTTTTGCAAAGACTCACTAGGTCAAAAACAAGTAGCTGGGGTCACACACTGACAGCTGGGGTGAGGAGCCTCTCAAGACAAGGCTTGAATGTTGTTCTTCACACTAAGCATGAAGAGAGCAATGTCTTACAGCTCAGAGATTCTGCAGCTGATGAATTACCCACCTCCTCCCCACTTCAGCAATGTGCTGTTAAAATCAAAAGACTCTTATGAAATTGTGTTTGCACCTGAGCCAAGGGTGTTGAAACTGTGATGTACTACCAGGATCATTGGTCATACAGCAATTAGTGAAGTGCTCCTGGGCATGGCTCACCACATGCAAGTCAACCTCTGAGACACGGTTTTAAACAGAGATGCTGAAAACACAAGTCCAAGGAGAAGCCAGAGCAAGAATGACTGTTCTGGAGAGTTTGTCTAAGATTGGTTACAGGAAAATGTATGTTTGAAGAGATTTCATTACGGATTGAAATGTCACTGGGAATCACAGAATCACAGAATAGTTTGGGTTGGAAGGGACCGTAAGGACCATTCAGTTCCACCCCCCTGCCCTGGGCAGGGACATTTTCCACTAGACTAGATTGTTCAAAGCCCCATCCAACCTTGCCTTGAACATTTTCAGGGACAGGGCATCCGCAGCTTCTCTGGGCAATCTGACCCAGTGCCTCACCACCAGCACAGCAAAGAACTTCTCCCTGATATCTAACCTAAACCTGCCCTCTTTCAGGTTAAAGCCATCCCCTCCCTGTCCTATCACCACAAGGCCTTATAAAAAGCCTCCTCACCAGTTTTCTTGCAGCCTGTTTAGGTACTGAAAGTTGCTCTAAGTTCTCCCTTAAACCTTCTCTTCTGCAGGCTGAACAGCCCCAACTCTCTCAGCCTGTCTCTGCAGCAGAGATGCTCCAGCCCTTTGAGCATCTTTGGGGTCTTCTCTGGACTCACTCCAGCAGGTCCACATCCTTTCTGTGCTGAACAAGAGGTGTTTTGCTTTGGACTCCAGTGAATGATGGTTTTAAAGAAGTTGTTACAACTCTTTACTGAGGTGTATGGGTGGGTTAGACGTGAGGAACTGGTGTCACAAAATCAGTGAGAGTTAATTTATTGATGTGGATGACCAGAAGGCTGCTGAGCACACCAGAGGCTTAAGCTGTACACGGAGGAGAAACTACTGTCCCTGGCCACACTGGCAGTGGGCAGGGGTGTGTCCCACTTTGTCCCCAGTAGCTCAGGTGACAGGTTCATGTTGGCTGACACGCTCACAAGAGCCCAACCCTGCTGCTTGATGTCTGCTCACTTCAGACAGACCTCTGGCAAAGGCACGTAGCTGTTGATAAAATCCTGCTCCGCTGCAGTTAGCTCTGCCCTCTTAATTTTACTTGTGTGAGGTCACTTTACCACTCCTTATTGCAGCCAACCAAGACACCATGTCCATCAAACTCACTTTTGCTAGGCAGGCCAGACTTGATCTAACAGGCGTGGGTTGGAGGCGTTAGCCTGATATATTCATTTTGACACTCCACACTAATCCAGGAGACTCTCAGTGCAGGAATTTGGGGAGGACATTGTCAAAATGACACTGTTCTTGCCAAGGAAGGCTGCAAGCTCTGAAATCCCCAAACTGTAGCCAGGAAGTACGTGGTGATACCTGCTGACATTTTGTACAACTGAACACAAAAATAGCTGTCCTGGTAGAGTAGGACGGGGGAGTTGGTCAGGACTCACAGCTGAAGGGCAAAGGCAGCAGAAATAAAATAAAATGTCTTCAGATCAGGGAGCTTCCACCCTCCTTTGGGATGCTTTGTGTGCTGGTGGTGGCAGAAACAGGGTTTCTCAGCATTTCTTCATGTAGTTGGGTGAGCACAGACATCTGTTAGGAGCAATCAGTGCTTCCTGATGCCAGGAAAAGTATTATTGTTCCTTCTGCAAGGATGTGGGACTAGGGCTGTCTGGCAGGTCCATGCTGCACCTTCTCATCCCTTCTTGATCCTCCTGTCTCAGGGGATCTCTGGTCTTTGTGCAGCTAGGTGCATGTCCTGGCACCCACCACTGAGCAGGCACCACGGTGTTACAGCTGTCAGCAGCATCAAAACAAACCAAACTGAACAGATTTAATTGTTGCTTTACTTTTGCTTGGAGGTTGCTGAGGGTCAGAGGGCTTTGGAGGAGGAATGGTTTGGCTTTACCAGACTCATGTTCAAGCTGATGTGGGACTGGCTGCCGTGGAGCAAAGCCCCTGAGCAGCACTGCTGATGAAGCAACTGGGCTTAAAATGATCTGGATGTTTAAAATCCCAGGAGGTGGTAGCACATCTCTGAAGGGATCATGATTGCATCAGCTGCAGTAGTGTGTCTGAGTTTATTGGACTAACACTAAGATTTAATCTTTTTCTGACTTTCCCTGGGATTCTTTCCCTTCCTCTGGAATATTGCAGTGGGTGAGCTAAGGTCCAAGCAGTTCAGCTGAGCTCTTCTGAGCCTTGCAGAGGGCTGAATGCCCAGTGTTCTAGAACCCTGGCTCTGCAGGGCAGATCCACCTGCTCCTCACAGCTCTTTGGGGAAGGACAGTGCTCCCAAGGACCAGTGGTAAAGGGTGGTGCCATCCCTTCTGGACAATCCTTGCTGTCATCCCATATTTATGTCAGAGCTCCACACAGCTTTACCCTTGTACCCCTTCTCCTCTCCCCCCACTCTCTTCAGGTTTGCTCATCTGCAGATTTCAGTTCAGAGAATGTTGGCAGCTGGCATTCCAGCGTTGCTCTCCCAGATCAGTCACAGCCTGTCTTTCTGACATGTCCTAGTGGATGTCTGGTTGCCAGCTCAAGCCCTTTGCCTCCAGGCTATGCCTGTGCCCTACGTGCTATTTCTGTACAGCAGCTACAGGCAACCACCCCTCCATCAGCCTCTGGTGTTACATCTTTCCTCCAGCTTCCCCTGCACCCACCTTTCCTCCTTGCCAGACAAATGCAGCTTGATGAGCCACCATGGAGCTTCCTTCTTCAGTTGTTGTTGAATGATTAACATTGGAAAAGACCTCTAAATCACCAAGTCCAGGCATTTATCTGACACTCACTGCCTGCCCTGAGTGTGGGTGCTTCAGCCCTTGCTCTCACCCTGGCTGTCTGCAGCTCTCTCTGGTCTTGGGCTGGAAATCTCTTTTCAGTCAGTGCTTGCTGAGAGTGTGGCATGGGTGGCTCTTCATTTCTGAGCTAAAACAAACACTTCAAACTACAGCTTTGATTTCAGTGTAAAAGTACCCTCCTCTGCCCCAAGAGCAAAGGGCTGGTCTGCATCTTCCCCAGCAGGTGAGAGGGGGGTAAATAGTCCTTATTTGTGCAGTTTGGGGTGTGTGAGAGCAGGGGAGCTGAGCTCCAGGATGGCCCTCCCAACAGCTGCCAGGTTTGCTCTCAGCCTTGGGAAGCTGCACCAGGGCAGGTCCCTGCCTGCACCTCACCCCAGAGTGAGCAGAGGGGATTTAATCCACCACTGGCTGGGCTGGGGAAAGAAGAGGAATTCAGGGAAGGAATCAGAGGGCAAAACAGTTTCCAAAACATGTTTTGGAAATTTGCAGGAGTTTGATGCTCGTGTAAGAGTATTTTCATTTTGTGCAGACTGCTAGGACAGGATAATTAGCTAATTAGCTAAACATAATGTCTAAGTCTTTTTTTCATCTTTATGCCAACTTTATTTTTAAACTCCCTTCCCTCTAGTCAAAAATCCAGCTGTTTCTCAAAATTGTGTTGTGATTAATCTTGGTCCTCATTGTAACCAAGAACAAAAATCCCCTTCATTACACTGTGGCCAAGGTTTCTGCTAAGAGGATTTTGGTCAATGTTTTTTTCAAATTGCACATTTAAATAAACATGAGTTTTTATTTTCAAAAGCAATTTGGGCAGAAAGTAATCCTATTTAAAATATAATTTTTGTAGATGTACCATTTACAAAATCCTTTGTGGAAGGCTCATTGTTGATTTAAAAAAAAATAGAATCATTCTGATTTAAACAGAAGAGCCTGATGAGAAACTGGAATTTTACTGCAAATGTTTTATATAAAAGCAAAGACTTGCCCTCACCAAATTCTTCCAAACTTAAACAAAGCAAGCTCAAAATTCAGCACAAAACCAGGTTTTTTCTCCTGTTTGTTCTGACTCTCTTTCTGGTTGATTTATTACCCTCAGCACCCCGCAGCACCATCTGAGCAGTCTTTCATCACTCTGCTCTTTTCTTTCGGACATGATGAAACTTTCTGGCTCCTTGCTGTCCTCCCAGCAGTGATGAACATGGAGCAGGCGCCCAGCCCTGCTGCCAAACACCCACCTTCAACGCTCCTCTGTGCTCTCATCTTGCTTCTGCCAGCAATTTGGGTTGCACTGGTGTGTGCCTGGGAGGATGAGAGATGGCCAGGAGGAAAAAAAAAAAAAATGAAAAGCAATTAATTAAGTCAATTAATCAATCAAAAGTCAGTCCATGCACCAGGCCTTTCCTTCTGCTTACACACTAGTTTATTAAAAAATAAAAAAAAAAAAGAGAGGGCTTTTAAGTGCAGTGGCCACTGAAGCGTGGAGTTGTTTGGGTCCTGTGTGAACCCAGCCTGCTTTTAATTATTAGTAGGTTAGGTATGTTATATTCACCCCATCTGGTGATTTCTACCTTCAATTTTCACCTCTCACCCAGGAACTGCAGACTCAGAGTCCAAGGTATTTGCTAGTCCATGAAGTCATTCTGAAACTCCAAACCCCATGGTTTTCGGTTTTTATCCAGCTTCATGGTGATTGTTTAGTGCCATTTTGTCAGTTCAAAGCTGCTGGAGCTGGCACCAAGGTGACACCAAGGTGACCTGCTGCAGGAGCAGAGGTGTGCCCATGCTTGGGGGTGGGCACTGGGTGGGGGATAGCTGGGGCTGGCACCACCTACTGCCAATTTTCATGTGTGGAAAATTAGAAATACATGCTCAGGCATATTTGTGTATGCACACTGTCTGGATGGGTCCTTCATGAGACCTGCCACAGTGTTCCAGCCTGGAAGTGCCACAGGTCATGAAATCTAAGGCCTTTCCCTGTTTTTGCTTTGTGGCAGCCTGGTTTTGCTGGTGGCTCAGTACTGTCCATTCTCCCATTAATGAGGCTGTAATTAGGCAGTTGGGAAATGGTTTTTCTAGTCCATCAAACATACTGAGATCTTAAGCATTGCCTCATCCAGCAGTGGTTTAAACAGGGGAGGTTACAAATTTGATTTAATTTGCAATTTTTTTGGTGTTTAAAAAAAAATAAAATATGGTGGCAGTCCCACTTCAAACACCCCAAAATGCCCAAGCCATGATGTCTGCCCACGTCTGCCAAAGGAGACCATGGGCAAGGCAAGCGCTGGGGGAGTGGCTGCAGAGAAAACTCTGCAGCAAAACCCTCATCATAGGCTGAGTCACCATGAGGTGCTGAGACACTGGCAAAGAGAGCAGCTAATCCAAAGAGCCTGGAAACGTGAGCTCAGCAGGCTGCACAGGTTCAGAAATCACAGATTAAAAATCTCTCTCCCAGAAGAACATTCCCCCTCTATGATTTTTCTGGAGGCAGGATGACATCTAACCTGATTTTGGAAAGCTGTTTTGGCAATATGAGGTCTCATTCCCACCCATCAGCAGCCAACACTTGAATATGTAAATTATAGGATATAAATTAAATTAGTATTATGAAGTTCAAAGGTGTATTGGCTATTGCATCATCTAATACTGAGATCTTGAAAGCTACTGAGTGATCCAGATCACTGAGTCCACACAAAGGCTCTGTTTTTCTAGTCTGTAGTGATCCAACCAGCACTTTTTCTAATCCAGCCCAGTGTCACTGAAATTATGAGACTGTGTGTGGCTTTAAAAAAATTAAAACCCACACATGAAACCAACAAACTTTTAACTTCAATCCCAATTTCATGCTTCTACTGATTCCAGTGAAGCCAACAGCATCATTCATCCATCAGGAGAGATACAGGGAAGGGTAAGGGATGACCAAGGGCATGCAAGAGTTTCCATA
Organism: Catharus ustulatus; assembly: GCF_009819885.2. Classification (NCBI taxonomy): domain Eukaryota; kingdom Metazoa; phylum Chordata; class Aves; order Passeriformes; family Turdidae; genus Catharus; species Catharus ustulatus. Next base: position 29,894,419 of record NC_046227.1, read on the forward strand.
TGACAAACACTAAACAGATTGGGACTTTTCCTCTTGGAAAATAAATGACTCTGAGGGAGATGAGCTAGAAGCTGTGATATCTTGAAGGTGATGGATGGATTATTCACCGTGTTGTTGAACACAAGTATTCACTGGTGAGCAGCAGGTTCAAAGGAAACACAAAAAAGCTTCCTAGTGCTTCCTCACCTGACGCCCAATTACACCAAGCCCCCTGTCTGCCTCCATGGAAACTTTTGTGTCTCAAGTGGTCAGCCAAGTATTCTTCCTGTTGTTTTCAGAGTTATTAGAAGGAGCTGCTCTGTAAGGGGAGAGGTCTTGGGTCGGCAAGAAGACACTGCATAACGGGTACTTCAAAAGATTTAAGCCACCAAAGTCTTCATCTTCTGACTGTGCCCCTCACTAACCTGTTAGTCCAAAAGGAAGGTGGGCAGCTCTAGCACTCCAGAAAGCAGCAACACCTGGTGCCTCTCGCCGTGTCACTTGCCAGTCTGGAGCAATCAGTCAACTGCTTAATAAGCAAAACTCTTGAAACCTTTGGAGGTATTTTTCATTGTTGTTATGAAAAGGTGACACACACAGCTAAGCAACACTGGCTTGCATTGTGCTGCTTCATATGAATGCACATAACCACCTGCGACCTGCCAGCCCCTCGTTTGTCAATGGGGAGCAATCATTCAGCCACTTAGCAATTGCCAGGAGACATGCTCTGAAGCTTTCCAACTGAAAATTAAAGAACAGCACTTTGGTGAGTGATTGCAATCCCCTGACAAAGCATCCTGGAATCTTAAAAATAGCTGTGGATTTTTGTATATATCTGTAAATAATTGTCGGTTGATTTCTCCCATTTCTCAGCAAGCTGGGTTAATTCTTTAATTAATGGTCATTAGGGATTTAGAAGACAAATGAGTCATTCATTAGCTCGGTGTCCAAACTAATGAGCAATAAATGCTTATGAAAGACATGATTTATTTAGCATTCAGGATCTGTGTCATGATGTGGTACCTGATGAAGATGCTAAGAGGCAGAGCTGACCCATGCCTGCAGCCTGCTCTGCGGGACCACACAGATGCAGGGTTTGGGGAGCTCCTGGGAACTCAGCAGCCTTCCTATTACTAACAACGTTCAGCTTAGACAGCTGGGGCAAAGTTTTCTCCTGATGTGAAGTGTATTTCTAGAGGCTGAGTCCGGGAGGATGGTTCCTGACCATGTCAGGTCTCATATCTGAGATCTTCAGTATACATAGGGCACTACCATGCCGTATGTCCTTGTCCAAAACTGTTTCTGGACTTCTCTTTGGTGCTGTCCAGACAAGGAACCCAACATCTGAGAAGAGATCCTGGCTGTGCTGCTGCCCCCATTACCACTCTGTTTTGTCTGTGATTTTTCGACAAAGCTTTCCACCCACCCAGTCCTTCTTTCCCACAGTTGAGAGGAGGAGTTATAATAGTGCAGAACAAAGCTAGCACACCAAAATGTCAGAAGTAGTGAGAAAAAAGAATCACAGAGGCTGCATAAGTTACAGCTGGTCCTGAGAAAAAAATTAGTCTGCATCCTTTTGGATGTAAACCAGGAGACACAAGCTGGGGGCTGCTGCATGTACCACAAGGTCAGGAGTTGTAACACTAGCAGGTCCTTAAGGTTGGTAAAACTGGATTGCAGATGGCCCTAGCCACCAGTCCAGGCTCATAAAACCTGCTGGTGCCATGTGGAGGGAGGCTCTGACCCTAGCAGGAGAGGATTTGTGGTCAGGGAGCAGCACATGTCATGGGTGCTGACTTTGGAAAAGAAGCTCCTGACTTGGTGTGTGTTGGTACTTACTAATGAACCTCGTGGAATTGCTCTCAGGTGGCTCCTCGGGTCCCAAGCAGACATTTTGTGGACCAGACAGATCAACTCCTTTTCCTCCTTTTCTTAAAAAAGAAAAGATCAACCCTCTTGGTTGGTCTGGTGGGGTAGGAGTCTGTGCATCTCCCTATGACACTTCCACTGCTATCCTTCAAAGTTCTGAGAGCCTGGCTTTTAATGAAGACATTTTTAAAAGATAGATGTTATTGAAGTGTGCTGAAGGAGACAATTAAAATATCTGAAAATTAATTCAAAATAAAAGGAACTCTTCAGATGTATGATTTTTGGCCCAGGGCTCCTCTGGGGCACAACTAATTATTGCAGAGACCAGAGGCAAGACTGAGGTGAGTTCATTTTGCTCCTCAACAAGCCCCACTGTGTCCCTGATGAGAACAGGGAGTCCTCAGGCATGTGCTGCACATCACTGGTGCTGCCCAGGGCTGGGAAGGGAGATGGGAACAGCCTCACCTGGTCTTTGCAGCACTGTCACCCGGTGAGGGGTTTGGAGCTGTTGCCAGCAGAAACAAGGCGGAGAGGTGACCTCTGTGTCACCTGTGTGAGGCTGCCTGAGACCCCAAGCAGGGTTTGGGGATCTGCTGGGGGCAGGAATTCGTGGCTGCCCATTGCCTTCATTAGCAGGCACAAGGTGGCTTCTCCAAACTCCAGTGTCTCGAGAAGGATCACTGAAGGGGCCAAAGGCCCTTCTGGCTTGGTCATGTCAATTCTCAGCTTCTGGAGACTCAGATCATTGGGTCATAAGTGGCAAAGTACTGCATGTGTGGAGTAGAGTGGTTTGTCCCTGCAGACATGGTTTAACTGGCCTGGTGAGCTGTGCTGGCTCTCTGAGCTGGCCCTTCCTGCTTCAGAGATGTTGAGTTAATCTTGTCTGTCATGGTGGAGCGGCTCAGATCTCATCCAGGAGCAAGCAACCATACATTTAAATAAGAAAAACAATTTGTGCCTTTGTGAAACATCAGCACAGCTCAATTTATGCCATTTAAGAAAGGCATTTACTGTTTCCTTGCATAAGCAGCAGCAGCAGAGGTAATGCATTCTCCCTTGCTGTTTTTCGAAGGAGGTTGTAGCCCTTTTTAATGTGTGACCTTCAAGCTCCACAGAAAACTTTTAAATGAAAAGCTCCTGTGAGTAATCCTGTTTGCAGTCAATATAGCTGCATTCTGCAGAAGCTGAGTGTAAGTTTCTCACCTCAGAATAGCAGGTAATAAACTAAGGGTGGGTTTTTTAACTTTTAATGAATGGATTATCTGGCATTCAAAAATCCTCTCTTAAGCCTAGACTCTGAGTTACACTATTGCAAGAAATGTTTTTAATTTAATTGAAGAGCGGTTCTTAAAGACCTGGCTCTGGCCATGGTGGGTGCCTTTTGTCACAGAGCCAGACCTTGGTGATGCTGTTTACCTGTGAGGTTACGTGGGAGGGGAAACCTGGGGCGCAGCGTGGGCTGCAATGCCTGTGTCCTTTGCAAATGCTTCTCATTAATTTACCAATGAATGAGAAAGTGGGGGAAGAATGGGCATTTTTCATGTCTTCCTGCTGCTTCAGTCAACTCTCCCTGTGAGAAAATCCCTTTCTTGGCAGCTTGTAGAAGTTCATAAACAATAAGTGTCAGAAAAGTAAGTTTTTTTGGCGGGGGCTGCAGCTGCTCAGCCTTGGCAGGTGACCTCCAAGGGCAGGTGGGGCTGGGGTTCAGCAGGACCCCAGTTTGTCCCACACAGTGCTGGGTGAGCACTCAGACAAGGCCAGGCTGCTGGGGTGATCAGCATGGATGATTAAAGAGGTCTTGAGGTCTCTTGGTGATGAAAGAGTATTTCTGTATTTGCCTGCCAGAGTATTGATTCCAAACCCTGGCTTCTCTCTGGACAAAAGGGTTAGCAGTTCTATCACTTTTCATGTATTTTTTTAATAAGGGGCGGGGGGGTTGGATTGTGAGCTGACCTGGCCTGCTTACTCTGCAATATGAGAGTAAAAAACCTCTTTATTTCCTCTAACAACAGTAATTGCAACTTTATTTTTAACATCTGCATAGTCAAAGCAGCTGGGGGCAGGCAAGTGAATCCTGCCAGGGAATGGGTCTCCTTGGTGAGTGTAGCTGGGCACTCCCTTGAAAAGTGGGTCTGATTTGGCTGGTTTATGAGCCTTGCAGAGCTACAATTTATTCATGTGCTGAGTATGACTGTACACCCACCCAGAGGAGAGGCTGGCTGTCCTGTGCCCACGCTGGGGCTGAGGGAGACTCCTGCAGGGACGTGACTCATCACTCACAGGGCTTCCAAAATCTCTGTGTCAGTCAAGTAGTGGCTGCAGCCTGGTGCACTGATCTGCCTGTAAAGGGATGAAGCAAGTTCAGCCTTCCTTTTGTTTTGGAGAGACCAGGATTCAACTGCAAGGAAATAACTTTCTCTCATTAAACCACACATGTAAATAATTTTCATCCTTCTATTTACCTTTATATATTAGGAATACTCCTCATCTCTCACCTGATCACTAGACAAGCTGTCTCTGTTGCACAGCCATAAAATGTGAGCACACCCCAAGCCCTTGGCAGAAAATGGGAGTGCTGAACCAGCCTGAGCCATGAAGCAGCTCCTGAAGGCTGAGGTTACCCCATTTATGTTCAGCATTTAAGGCTAAGCTGCAGAACATTTTGAAGAATGGTTTTTAGAATGCTTTCTTGGGGGCTTTGGAGCACAGAGAGCAATATGTGCTTCTGCAGAGTGAGATCTCTGTCTGCTGCCCATGTCTTGGGCCAGGACTGATTTCAGACTCCTCTAATGCTTGTTCTAGTTCAGTGGTTAGGAGGTGGGAGGACAGGACACAGGCCAAGAATAGGATGGGTTATTGATCTGTGATGGGCAAGATGTGTCATTTTGATCTATCCTTAAAACCAGCCCAAAAACCCAATGAAGCAAACAAAACCAAACTTGCAAAATGGTTTCAGCAGTGGCTGAACCAGCCACCTCACTGGTGGGCTCAGAGTGTGCTGTACTGGTTTTGCATGGGAAAACAAGTGATTGGTATATATTTTTGTTGTTTCCAGAATGCTTGGTTTGTTTAAAATCACACTGCAGTTGGGATTGTTTCACCTGTCCTGTAACAGTCAGGTCAATCTTGAAGTGAACAGCATGACTCCAGAGTGCAAAGTCATCCCATTCTGAAAGGGGAGGTGAGAACACAAAATTATCAGATTGATTCTTGGGTGCACTGAAATATTTTAATAGCTTAAATTTAAACAAACACTTGCTTTGATATTTCTATAGTTGAAGGTATAAACCCCAATGTACAATTTTTTTTGAATCGCCAGGAAAAAAACACGTAATCACCCAAAAATTAATTTTTCCTGAAGATGCCACTACTGCCAACATTTTCCACCCTACCAACAAGCAAATGAGTATTCTGCCCTCTAGGAGAGGACAGTAAGATGCCTCAAATTTTTTGTTAAAGCTTTGAATCAAAGTAGTTTTTAAAGTTGCAGAGGGTCTTTATTTATGGAAAATTCAAGTCAAGAAAAAACTCAAATTTTTGGAAGATGAGAAAAAGTATGGCAATTTGGAAAAAGATCTTTTAAGTTTCAAAAGTGGCCTTTTTAAATAAACACCAGTTAAAGAGCCACTCAAAAAACCCCCCCAAAAGACAGTACAAAGCAAGGGCTGTATTTCAAGGCCTGCCAAGGCAGATACAGCTTCAAGGCTTTGTCTTTGCTTCCTGAAGGCTTTTTTCACCTGCTCTGCTTTTTGCAGAAGCCACTTCCAATGGTTTTGGCCATCTGGAAAGACTGTGGAGGAAGGTTGTGGAGGAAGATAAGGCTTAGGTGTTTGCACTCCCACCATAGGTCCAGAATCACCTCCCTCCTTTAAATGGGGTCTCCTGGGACCTGGGAGGTCCCATCTGTGGGTGAGTTTTGGGCTTATGCTGCCTCTTTTGGGAAAAGATTCATAGGAAAGCCAGTTTCCCCTCTTTCAGTGTCTGCTCGCTGCAGGAATCCAGGCTCCCTCCTGCCTCAGATGGCAGAATAGCTGGCTTTAGTTTTGTTGGTATCTCATATTGACAATCTAAATGTGCCATGGATGGGTGAGAAGTGATAAACCCAGCACTTTCAGAGGATGAACCAGGACTATATTCCTGTGCCAAGAGGACCACCCTGGCAATAAGGATAATTTAATCATGTCACAGGCTTCCAGGGGCAACCACAAATCATGGGGCAGGTCTTCTCTCTTATTTGGGGTGAAATAGCTCAGCTTCTCTCTGTGGGAGCAGCAGGGCACTTGGGGTGCTGAGATCATGTGAACACCCCACAGTGCATTGCAATCTCTGCATGGCACCAGGAGGATTCCACTGCTAAATAAATATGACATCTTCCAAAGAAACACAGGATTTGTGCCTTTATGCTGGGTTTTTCTAACATGCCTGTAGTGAAATTGGTCATGGCTCCCAAGGCAAGGAGAGCATGTCATAAAGTCCCAGCCTTGCAGGCAGCAGGATTTGGCCCTAAGAGTTTGGAAGCAGTGACAAGGCTCATTAATGTCAGTGGCACTGGATCAGGGTGTCCTGGGGCACTCTCCCACTGAGGGCAGGAAAACCTCCTGGAGCAGCTTACAGTCATCAGTGGAGGTGCAAGTCTTCTCTGTGTTAGGATGTCAGGCCAGAGGGAACCTCATGTTTGGTCAAAGTTCAGCCAGAATATTTTTGGTACAGGTAAAACTTAAATAAAAATAAATTGAAGCATCACGTGCCTTAAACTTGCCCAAGGCAAAATCCTGGTCAATATTAATCGATGGGTAGGCGTTAATTAACGTCTTGTTTCTCAAGCCAAACACCATCAAGCTGGTAAACCACTTTTAACTTCACTTCCAGGTAAATTATGTTTAGCTGCCCTTTTCCCTGCTGTGCTTTGTATATAAATGAGCAGCAGCTCCCGGCAGACTCCAGCGAAAGGTTAGAGCCGCGCACAGCATCCGGGATGAACGTTTGGGATCCTCTCCGTGCAGACAAACCCGGCAGTAGAGAACACTTGGGTTTGATTAATTGGGACAAATCCTGCTTTGATGGGAGTCCGGAAGGTACAGGGGCAAAAGCAGTTGTTAATCACGGTGGCTGCAGCTCGGTGTTGTGTGGTCCGGAGTGGGAAATGCTGTTATGACATCAATATGCATCTTTGGGATGGATGATGCATAATCCCTGTGATGCTTAAAGATACGCAGAGAAAGTGGGAGAGTAACAAGGGGCCAGGCCCTCATTTAAAATCTTTTCAGGCTGTGGATTGTCAAAATATCTCAGAAGGATTTTGGCAGCTTTGTCACTTCCCCTCCCCTGGTGCTCAGTTGTTATTTAATTATTAACGTGCGTGGCTCGGGGTTGTCTCGGCAGGTGGAAGAAAAGTCTCTGTTGGAAGTGATGGGAGTAGACTTGAAAATCTCAGCCTCATGGTTGTTGTGTAGGACCTTTTGGAGCAGTACGAGAAGACAAAATGTCATGAAAAGCTGGATCCAAAATCTGTCAAAGTCGGTGAAGTATTTCCATCACTTTGGTTAGCTCCAGGCTGATCCTCAAGAGTAGTGATGAAAGAGGGGAGTGCAGAGATGTGGGAGCAATCCCAGCCAGCCTCCACTCCTGTGGATAACGTTCATTGCCCAACACTGCCCTGCTAATGGCAGATTTGCCTTCGTGCTTTTTGCTTCACTCTGGGGGACTCGCTGGCCCCTATGCCTGCTTCAGCAATGTTACAGACCCTTCCCAAGCCACAGCCTCCAGCCAAAGACTCCCCCTTGCCAGAGATTTCTCCTGCTACAGTAATGCCTCTCAGGCTGTGATTTTTAATGATGTTTTGACTACTGCTAGCAGGAGCAGCAGTATATGGGTTCACACCAGCCAAAGAGCGTGTCTTCCTTCACCGAGGGAATGGGAAAGACTTTTCAGCAGAAGATACATCTGCCTTCAGAAGTGCCAGCAAATTCTTATTAGTGCAGACAAGATCTGGGGAGAGGTTCCCTCCCTGGATGACATTTTTGGCAGTTCTCTGAATATTTTCCCCTTCTGCTATGAACATGGCATTGGAGATGTCTCGACCATCAGCATTTCAAACAGAAATCTCTCTCATTGTGATTGGCGCACTTTAAAATCTTCTCATCTGTAAAACATTTTCCCCTCTAATTTTGGAAGCAAGACTGCTGAGGCAATTAAGTACCCCCATTTAGCTTTTCCAGGAGGTTTCTGTGCTCTCTCAGTTTTATCTCTGTCTCAGCAGAAGGTGCTGTATTCCAGCAAACAAGGCAGAAGGAGCTCGTTAGGTGTGTTTGTGCACTGGGCAATGTATTTGTTGGAAAGAGCAGTTTATGCTTCTGAGGATAACAGAGATGCATCTGTGCATTCATTCAGCAGCAGCATAAACATGCACCTCACGTGCAGTAATGGTGGCAATTGAGCAGTGAGGGAGGGGAGGCAGACCCCAGGGGAAACTCCCCAAAATGGTACATCTATGCCCTGTAATTAGTCTTTTCACTCGCCAACCTTTTTTTCACACTCATGTGGCAAGGGTAAAAAAAATCCCAACAAACCAACTCAGGAGAACACTGCAAAATTTCCTGCTCTTCCTTTAATTTCAAAACAATATCCTCATTGTGTTTACATCTGTACTCAGTAAAATATATTGCCAGCTTTCCAGTATTCCCTGCCAGTCTGTTCTAATCCCCCTTTTTGTGTTTTCCCAATGACAGATGGTCACCATTGAGAAAGTTTCTAGAAATTAGCTGGGATGCTCAGAAGTGCTTATTGGCAGGGTGGGTACAGGGATATTAGGATTAAATTGGTTTTAGTGTGGCACAAACACAGTGCTGGGTGGGCTGAACTCCTTTTTTGGGCCACTTTTGACTGGAATAGATAAGGCTGCTTTCCTCATGGCTGGGACCACCCCTAAATTACTGTGGATTGATGATAGGCAAACTTGGTGAAATCTTTAAGACTAATTTTCCCTAGAAATGGTAATATTTTTGCTTTTTGTTTTGGTAAGAAAACAGAAAAAAAAATGGTATTTTGGCTCGATCTCAAGTTTTTGGGCATTTTTTTAAGCTCGCAAAAAGTCTCTTACTGCTGCAGTTCTCATATCTTCTGTGCCTGGAGTTTTTAGACTTGATATTGTTGGAAAAGATACCAAATTTAATTTTTTTTATATAACTTTAGTCAGGGGTTTTGTTCACCTTTGCCCCGGGCAAAAGGAATTTTAAGTTTCTTTTCAAAGGACTGTTTCATCACTCAAGGCAGTGATGAGTTTAACATCTCAGCAGACTGGGAGTAGCACAGAGCACACACAAAACATAACAACCATCAATGACCATCAACTCCAGACATCACCCTGGCATGGTCAGAGACTCCTGTTGGGAAAAGAGAGATGTGAGAACCAAGAATGAGAACCTAATTAACATCAAAGGCAAAGAGACCAACAATTAATAGGAAACCAAATCCTAAGAACGGTGTAACTTGGGACCAATGAACATTGAACCAATGAATTTCTGTGGGGTTTGGCTGTGTAATTATCTGAAAAATCTGGTAAAATTAATGTGTCATGCAATGATTTTCTCTGCCCAACCCAGGCTATGTGTAGATAAAACCATTTCTGTTACATGTCCTGGCCAGAATAAAGTAATGCCTTGATCCTCTAACGCTAATGTTGTTGGAGAGTTTTTGTTTTTCCCAAAGTTTTGGTGACAATATGAGCTTTCTTTTTTCCTCAGATTTGACTTGACTGTGGTTGCAAATACTTCTGAAGCCCAGACTCTAATTAATAATCCCTAACTCCCTAAAAATATTGCTTTGTTTTCATAATAGTGTGGGGTTTTGATGTTCTGTTGGATGTTTCTGCATTTCTACTCTTTCCTATGGAGTCAATTTAGACCTTCTTTTCCTCTGACCATTTTGAAAGCTGGATGTTCCCCTCATCTTTGAAATTCTCTTCTTTCCATCCAGGTTCTGCTCATATCACCTGCCAGGTAACTCTCTCAGCAACCCTCAAAAGGCAGATGGGATGGCTCAAACCCAGTATTTACATATTTGACTTATTCCAGTTTACCTGAAATGTTGCTGCCAGGACAAATACTCTCCTGCTGCATCAAGCACACAAAGGAAGAAAAGTGTTTGAGCTCCTTTCAGCTATATGCATTTAATCTGTGCTTTTAATGGAGAAGAACTTTGTATTCTTTGATTTGCAGCCATTTTTCCCTTGACAGCTGCTGATAGCCTGCAATAACTGGGGTGGTCCTCTCTCAGACTGCTCATTCCTCCTGATTTTAGAGAGAATTGTAGTGCTCAAGCTTGCTGAAAATTACTCAGTAAGGGATTGTACATGTTCACCTCACTCAGGAAAAATAACTGTGGGTATAAACGGTTCTGACCTCGACAGAGTTGAGTTTATTTACACCAGCTGAGCACCTTACTGAGCCTATCCAAACCTGACAGTGATCTCTTCCTTTTTCAGCTGTGATTAAAATATTTTCTGTCTTTACCAGCCTTAAAGGCCTTAGAGGCTTGCTCCCTGCTCGTGCCTCAACGTGTCAGCTGGGCTAACATGGCATTAGTTGTTTGTCATGCAAGACAGATGAGTTTGGGTTTCTTTCAACTCAACCAGACTTTTGCTGATTAACAGTATCAGTGTTTTCAAATACTGCCAGCTACCACGATCTTGTTTGAAAAGGATTGAGTATTTGGAAACTAAATGGCAGAAATATGAACAGAGCAGTGCATACAGGTCTGAAAACAGATTTAGAGCTAAAGCCTTTGAAACAGTACATGAGTTTTCCTCCTTAATGTGAAAATGATGGCTATCATCTGGTTTGTAAATTCATATCAGATGAACATCTTGGAACAGTTAGAGCTAAAGAGCAGAAGATGTACAACTGAAAAGAAGGGAAAAACTAAAACTGCCCTCTAAATCTAAGGGAAGGGATTCACAAATACTTCATTAAATAGGGAAGGGATCCACAAATACTTCATTAGATAGGCTGTGGTACTTGATGTTAGCTGGGGAACAAGACCTTTTACATTGGAGGAGTTTCTCCTCTCCATGTTGGGAACCACAATATAAGAAAAATATTAGACTGTTGGAGAGCATCTAAAGGAGGGCAACGGAGATGGAGAAGGGCCTTGAGGGGAAGGCATGTGAGGAGCAGCTGAGGTCACTCGGTCTGCTCAGCCTGGAGAGGAGCACACTGAGGGGAGATGTCACCATCTACAAGAGAGCATTGTGAGGGAAGGAGGGGCAGGCACTGATCTCTGCTTTGTGGTGACAGGGACAGGACCTGGGGGAATGACATGAAACTGTGTCAGAGGGGCTTAGGTTGGATGTTAGGAAAAGGCTCCTCTCCCAGAGGGTGCTTGGTTCTGGAAGCACCAAGCCTGTCAGAGCTCAAGAAACACTTGGATAATGCTCTCAGGCACATGGAATGATCTTTGGGGTGGTCCTGTGCAGGGCCAGCAGCTGGACCTGGATGAGCCCTGTGGGTCCCTTCCAACTCAGGATATTCTGATTCTAATATGTCTCTTTAAAGTAATTTGGATGAAAGCTCTACACAACTCACTTCTATGCTTATACTTAAAAAAACTTCAGCTTTCCAACTTGGTGTCTCTGCTGCCAGAACCCATTTCATCACTTCACATTAAGTGAAGGAATTAGGATCCTTGAGAGTTTGATGGCACAGAGATGAAAGATGGCTTGGGACTACATCCATCATAACGGGGCAAGCAGCAATAATTAGGGTTAAACTGCAGAAGTGTCAAGGTGGGAGAGAGCTGGAATCAGAGGTGTTAATGAGATGCTGTTGTCGGCAGTTTTATAATGCCCTTGTGGCATGAGATTGAAAATTACTGCACTTTCTAATAATCAGTGCAGCTCAGTTTAAAATGCCTTGTTTAAATAACCATTTTGGAAAGAATCCCTGCTGCTTTCTGCACTAGACAACTTTAGGATTCCTAGTCTAAGGCATGCTTTTCCTGGTAGTCCAGGCATTTGAGGAAGGACTCACTATTCCTGCCAGGGGTCTCACCTTCCTCCCAGGCTGCTGGACAGCACACACAACCCACCATCAAGCCCAAGGGAAGACTCACCAGGACCTAAGCAATGTTTTAGAGAGCTGGGCAAAATAAAAAAGAAAAAAAAATCGGTAGGGCTGAATTATCAGCAGAAACAAATCCATGTATTTCCCCAGTTATCCACAGAGCGATGTTGATTTATACCAGCTGCAGATGTGACCTAGGTCACAACTCTGCTTCATCTCCCACGCTGGCTGATGCTTGGAGGCCTTCTGCTGAAGTCTCATGGCTCAGGACCCCTCGCTGAGCTGGGCCCCACAGGTTTACTGAGGACTGCACATTTTACCCTCACATCCCCAGTGTGCTGAGCCTGTCCCACGGGGCCACAGCACGTCTCCCCCCAGCAGGTCACAGCTGACATGCTGGCCTGTGATGGGAAGTGGCACTGTGCATCCGGGAGCAACAAAAGGAAAATGTTGAAAAAGTGACTTTTTTTCTTTACATTTCCCATTCTATGATGTGTAAAGTCATAATGTGCCAGAACACCATGTCCAGAAAAGAGCTTCTCCTGCCCTCTTCATGCCAGCTTGCACGAGGGGACTCAAAGAGGCTTCTGAAGCAAATAAACTGGAAGAAGGGAACTTCCTCGCTCTGAATCTTACAGTTTTGAAGTAAAAACACAGGAAAGCAAAGGGTGCTCTTCCTTCTCTCATCTACCCCTTAACCACAGCCAAATCCATTTGTAGCCTTGTGCAACCCTTTCAGTCTGGTTGAAATAAGTGGATTTTCAGAAATAGGGTATTTCCCTTCCCTGCAGCATTGCTGTAGGAGTCTGTCCCTGCTTGTTACTGGAGAAATTTTATAGCCCTGCAAGTTGAGTCAACAATCTTTACCCATGTGTGGAAAAAAACACCCTTGCTCTTTTAGCCCTGGGATCCTCATCTCTCAGCCCTGGGTAATTTGGATTAGCTGTTACTCATGCAAACAGTGCCACTTTAGTTTAGGCTGATCCTATTTCCACCCAGAAAAGAGTTTGAGGGCCTCAGAAGTGTGCTGAGAGCCTTCTACTCCCAACGAGCTCCTTCTATCGCTACTCCATAGAGTCGAACATCTCCTTTAAAATCAGAGAGACTGCAAAAGCAGAGTCCCAGTGTTCACATCAGCCACAGCTATCATGGCAAAAGCCTTCCAGAAATACCCTGTCAGATGCTGAGCAGAAGTAAAGCTATCAAGGTCACCTCTGGTTTGATCTTGGCATGTGCTGCACATAACTCGTTTCCCTGAACTCTGGCAAGGGCATTAGCATCCCTTTAGAGGTGTGCAGCTTACTTGGAACAGTAAATAGCTCTTCCAAAACCTGGTTGTGGGCTTGTCCCTGCCAGGTGGAGTGAATTGTGTTAAGGAAAACTTATTTTATCTCTTAAACTTTGTCTGAGTGGACTTCAGGCAAGAGCAGTCAGTGGCTCAAGGACCTCAACTGGCTCTGGTGTCCCAGCACAGGTCAGGAGCGGAGCCACTGGGAGAGAGCTGCCACATTAATTAATTGGCAAGAATACGGTGGGATTTTAAGGAATGCTTTCTCTGCTTTCAGAAAACTTTCAACCAAGGTAAGGCACCTTCCTAGAAAACAAGTTGCAGTTTCAAAATGATGTAGAAATCCCTGGGGGAGTTTTTGTGCCCTGCACCATGCAGAAGATCAGATGGGATTATTACAGTGGTCCTGCTGGCCTCAACATCTGTGAAAGTTTGCTGCAGTTCCTTTGAATAGTTACTCTTCTTGGTAGGAGGTGACTTATTTTTTTTTCCTGTTGGCATGTTATCAGAGGAGATCACACTAATTGTGTATTTATCTAAAACTGCAGTTATGAATCTGCTCTAATAAGGCAGTAATTCATATCTTGAGTGATTTATGGCCTGAGCCTGAAAGCCCTCTGAATCCCTTGGCTCCACTGGGATTTCCTAAGGCAAGGTCATTGCAGAACTGTGCTTTCTTTTGCTGCTGGTACCCTGATGTGTGGAACCAGCATCTTCACAGCACTACTGATTTGTTAGCATTTATACAAAATTTCACAAGTGGAATAAATGCAATTTGTATACTATTTTCTTATTCACCTTGTTTAACAGCTCCCAAAGTCCTCTCCTGCCTTCCTCTGCTGAGGCAATTCTTTATCAGTTGATTCTGGAACTTCAGCAGTTAAAATTAATTTAGCTCCAACAAAGGAGAGTAATGAGCGTTTATAGTCCCTGTGAAGTAGTTTTAACCTAGGACTCAAAAGACAAAGACCACTGCTGAATAGCAATGTTTATTTATCATTTTAGCATTTAAATCTTTCTCTATCTGGATGTGTCTTTCCTTTTGAACTGGAAGCATAAGTTTCTCTGTTTGCCTGCAAAACTCTTTTATTTTTTTGTCTCGCACTGAATCCCCAGAAAATCTTCAAATATTCTTGTAAATCTCAGAGATACTAAGGAGTTAGCCCCCCTTCCTGCCCATTTAGACCTTTGAAGGCTGGTGTGACTGGAATGATTTTGGAGTTAGAGTTCAGAGTCGGAATAAAAAATGAAGGGAAGCATTTTGCAATACCGTAGCCTGTACAATAACTAATTACTTATAGATTTTAGGTCACATTTGAAAAAGACAAATACTGAAATAAATGGATAATCACTTGGAGCTACCATTAACAGTTTGTTTAAGCACTTTGGGTTAAAATCATCTTGGTGTCACAGCACAGCAGCTGCCTGCATCAGTGCATGATCCAGCTTTGTGCCAGCTCCTGTGAGAGCCAAACTGGCTCCTTTGCAGGGTCAGAAACATTTCCAGTTTGGGCTAGTGTACTGCACTAGATGGTTGGTTGGGCCTTTGCTGGACCATGCTGGTGGGAAGAGTTAACCAAGCAAAACCTGACCTGTTCTGACACCAAGTGAGACAGAAAAAAAGTCTTAGGGTTTTGAGACCAGATGCTGCCCTCCACTGTGATGTTTAACAGAAAAAACAAGGAAATGTGCTGGCAGATTTGTGGAGATGTGATCTAAAACATCAGAAGGCTTCAGAAGAGAAGGATGAAAATACAATTATTGCCCTATATATGATGTGATGAGTTTAAGCTTTAGATGTAGCTTGCATGTGTATTAAAGTTGTTACCTGTCTGTCATATGAATGTAATGCAGAGAACTAATTCCTTTATTGCATATTTTAATACAATGTCTTAAATGCATTAATTGCCTTTTTTACCTTTGCAGCCGGAATCATCTATAATTTTACTAAGAAGGTGTGTTATGATGCATTCAGCATAAACTTCAGACTTTGGAAACCTGGAAAACTGGCTTTTAGCTGGTAAACATTTTGCTCTTCAGCTTCTCTCCCTTCCCATGGCGCTTGAGATGGGAAACCTCACTTCAGTTCTTCTCTGTGAATTTTGGAAAATCCTTCCAATCACACACATATCCCACAGGGTCTGGCTGTTCCCCATCCCTTCAGAGATGACAGAAGGCTCAGTTTTCTCCCCAAAAGGAGAAAACTCTCAGCTTGGCACAAGACAACCTCTATGAAATGTTCAATGTCTTGGAAAGGTAGTGTCAAATACATTGGAAATGCTGTATTAGGGCTCCAGAAAACATTTGTGTCCTCAAGAATGTTTGCTAACTTACCTCATAAACACACATGAGCCAGCAAGATGGGACAAAACTACCCCCAAAAAAACCCCCATTCACCCCAAATCTCTTCAGATCACGAGGAATGGTCAGGGGTGGGGATGGGAGCATCTGGAAATAACATCATTCCTAAGGGAAAGTGTTCCATTTTAATTAATTGTATCCCTTTTATCCATGACAGTGTAATTGCATTTTGCTTAACTAAGTCTTTTTAATTGGTGCTGGGCATGAATGATAAGTGAAGCTATCCCACTCCTTGTTAGCTGTCACATTCAGGACACTGCAGGATGCCTGGGAGACTTTGAAGCTGGGGTGGAATAGCTGGAGCTGGGTATTTGGGAGGGAGGGAGTGTGGCCCTGTGAACCAACCTACACATCTCAGGGCTCCCCCTTTGTGTAGATGCAAAAGGATTTTTTTTGTTGCTCACCAACCACCCCATGGTGACTTGTGGCACTCTTCCTGCCCCAGTGGACTGGAGAAGTGAGCATATGCTGCACAGGGATCCCAGTGCTGAGCTTCAGGCTCCAAATGCCACTGCTGGGATTGTGTCCTGCCCTCCCGGGGGGATGAGCTGTGCAGCCATCCCTCCTCTGTCCCTCTCAGGGGACATCTCTGACATGCTGGCAAAATCTGAGAGTTTGCCCTAAAAATTGTGTTTCTAGCTGCTAAAGAGTGGGGAGCAAGACCTGTACCAGTGTCACAGCAGCCTGGCAGTCTCTCTCAAACCATCAGGCACAAGAGGCAGCATCACAAAGGCCTAAACCCATCCACACTTATTTCACAAAGTCTCTTTCTAGGATTACTGGCTGACCCCTGCTGCAGTTACCTGACTGAAACCACCACAGCCTGCTGCATTCCCTCAAACCAAGCACCCCACTCTCAGGTTTTGGTGTCACTGTGTGAGCTATCACCTGTTCAACTGGATAAAACACATTTTTATCCTTCCCTACGACACAGGTGGGACATGACAGGCACCCTCTGGATGCATCACCAGGCCTTCATGGCCACCACTGCCCTCCCATCCTGGGATCATAGAATCATGGAATGATTTGAGTTGGAAGGGATCTTAAAGGTCATCTAGTTTAAACCCCCTGGGCAGGGACAGTTTTTACTAGACCAGGTTGTTCAAAGCCCCATCCATGGACACTTTCAGGGATGGAGCCTCCCCAGCTGCTCTGGGCAGCCTGTGCCAGTGCCTCACCACCCTTACAGCAAAGAATTTCTCCCTGATATAATACCTCCCTGATATAATCTAAACCTGCTCTCTTTTAGTTCAAAGCTATTCCTCCTTGTCCTATCCCTCCATGCCCTTGACAAAAATCCCTCTCCAGCTCTCTTGCAGGTGTGTGGAAGGTGCAGGGACAGGGACAGGGACAGGGCAGGGACAGGGACAGGGACAGGGACAGGTACAGGTACAGGGACAGGTACAGGGACAGAGGCAGGGACAGAGACAGGTACAGGGCAGGGGCAGGCTCGGGCCGATGCCCGGCTCTCCCGCACGGCTCCGGAGCGGTGGCGGCCCTTGAGCTCCCCTTAGTGCCGGCAAGGAGCATCTGAGAGCAGCGGGCTCCGCTGGACGGGAGCGATGCTGGGGAGGCTGATGGGTGCCCTGCTCATCCCGCACGTCTCACCTCGCCCGTGGCATCCCGTGGGATGTGTCCAGAGCTTGTCCTTGCAGAGAGACCTTTGTTTATTGAATGTAAATTGCGACAACCGCATGGGATCCAGGAAAGCCCAGTTCAATATTTTCTCCCTAATATCTACAGGTGTGCATGTAAAATTTTATTTCTTTGTCTGTTCGACCATTTATTTGTTTATTTATATGTTTATTTTTAACACCAATCGATAGCTTATTCATGCTTGGCTGTATTTTTTTATTTGTCATCATTTTGCTTTACTGGAGCATCTAATTTCTCAAGCTTAGCTTTATACACCAGATAAGTAAGGGTTATTGCTCCTGGAGACGTCTTAGGAAATGCTGACAGAGAAGGCAAGGGCTTAGTTAAGGTCAGAAACAAGTGCTGTGCTGAACCAGGGTAGTATGGCACCTAGATCCCAGCCAGTTATTTTTGCACTTTAATGTGTCATCAGCATCATTACTGAAGAATATTTATATCTGCATGCCAGAGAGATCATCTGAATATTTCTGAGCATCTGCTTTCCTGGGTGTATGCACTTCCCTGGGGTTTTAAGCTCAGGTTCACAGCTGTACTGTGATGGAGATGGACCAGCCAGCTCAGCTGCAGTAAGTGCAGGTTCCTGCACACTGATCCTGTTCTCTTGCTGCACTGAGCTAACGTGGACCATCCCCTCCCCCGTGGACTTGGAGGTCACACACTTGTGAGCTCCTGCGGATGAGCTCATGGCAGGTAGCTGGAAAAGCTGTGAACTGGCTCACGTGCCTGAGCTCCAATTGTTTTGTGACATCTGGGATGTTTCAGGTTACCTGTGGGTCTTGCAACTGTTATTGATTTGTGGAAAATTCAACTTTCTTTGTCAATATTTCTATGACCTGGTAAAGATGCACAAAAGCACAGCCTGACAAAATTGGGTTTGCATCATGAAGAAGAGCTCTGTGGAGAGCAGAGGCAGCAGCAGCTTCCAGGACAGACTGGGTGTCCCATCAAATACACTCCACCCCAGCATCCTCGGCATGGTTGCAGTTGTGTGCACCCCAGTCGCGCTTGGAACAGTCCGTAATTGTAATTTCACTCCCCTTGCAATTAACGTCATCGAGCCAAATTTGTCCAGTACCTTTGGAAGATTAAACAAACAAACAAAAACCTGTTGGATGGGAGAAAGAGGAATATGCTTTTCTTTCCTAAAGGGAGCCCTGTGGGTAGTGGGTGTGTGTTGGGTTACTGGAAATCAAGTGTTTGGGCACGGTTCAAGCAGCACTTGACACAGAGCTGCCCATCCCAAGAGGAATGAGCTGCCCTGTTGAGGCTGCTCGTGTAGGTGACCTTGCTGTGGGACTTTGTGGGTGTGAGCAGCCCCCCTGCCAGGCCTGGAGAGCTGAGAAGCTGCTGTGGACTCACCTGCTATGGCTGTGAAGGCAGAGAGCGCGCGGTTGAACCCCAGCATGCGGCAGACCACGCTGGCCTCGCGGGTGGTCCAGCCATCGTCACATATCGTACCCCAGGTGCCTTGGTGGAAGATTTCCACTCGGCCCCTCCTGTCTCCTCCCACGAGTCGTACAAAATTACTGAGGCCACCTGGGAGTTCAGAGGAGATGAAAATAACTTTATGGGTCATACAGGCATAAGGCAAAAGACACTGACAGACAGAGGCAGTGACCACCCAAACCAGAGGGATGTTCCCATCTCCAGGGTGGGACCAGAGGTTACTGGTAGCCCAAATCCAAACAATTCAAGAGCCCCTCCTTTTGGAGCACAGACTGGTGTTAGTTGTGCTGTGGGTTAACCAGTGTGAGCAGAGAGGTATTTTGGTCCTGATCTCAGGTAGCTCTGATAGCAGAGGACAAGTGAGAGAAGAAGTAAAAGTCCAGTACCTTGTCCTTTTTCACCTTTGCTCCCTTTCTCTCCTTTGGAACCTGTTCCAAATTAGAAAAGCAAACATTTGAGAGTTGCTTGTGGAAAAATGTGGTTATTATCTAGTTCTGAATACTTGTGTGAGTTAGAGATGTGCAGACTCCTCCCCTGATAGAAAATGAACACCCTGAAGTGACTAAGAGCATGTAAAAGAAACATGGCAGGAAAAGTAGGATAACATACAGCAAAACGGTCCCAATGTACGACCCAAGAAAAAGGCCACTTTCAAAATCCCATACATTCATTCCCTTGTGGGAAATGTATCTCATTCCCACTGTTACCTGTCAAATGATGTCTCTGATAGACTTCAGGATCTCCAGAAGCAGGCATGGTATCTCCCAAAGTACTTGCAGAAGATCTGCATCCTGGGATTTGATCTCCAGGGAGAGCACAAAGGTGCTCTCAACAGTCCTCCACATTTCTGTGGAGCATCTTGGTCTTGAGGGTAAGGGTGTTTGAAAAAACCCAATGAGCTCTTTCCCGCAGAGCTACCTCCAGAAAGCACTCATTGCTGTCTCCTTGTAGAGACCAGGAGACCAGGACAGTTACACTTCTTCCATCTTCCAGATGCAAAGCTCCAGAGGAGTGCATGGAGGAGCCCCACACAGAATCTAATTTATTTATGATGATTCTTGTACTATTTTGTGTGAACAATTAAAATTTTAAAAAAAGCATCTGGAGCACTGTTTGCTTCCCATGGGCTTTCATAACAACTGGGGATTTGGTGGAGGTTTTTGTTTGTTTGTTTTTGTTTTTGTTTTGTTTTGTTTTGTTTGTTTGTTTATTTCATTGGGGGGGGTTTACTACAGGTCTTATGTTTCTTTAAACACTCTGTGATTGTAAGGAAAGGGGGTTAAGGATGGAGAGTAGTTGTAGAATTGGCCCTTTTGAACAATTGTGTCCCACAGTTAGCAAGGTGCAGTTAAATAGCCTCACTGTCAGGTGTTTCCCACAGCTTCACTGTTCCATGTTCCTGAGTGCTGGGTGTACATGGGATTTATCCCAGGGACAGGGTGTCTCTGATGCCTCTGGACAAAGCAAAGAGGAACAGGGGTTGTTCCAGTTTTCTGTGAAATCAGGGATTTGGGAAAATCTAATGCCTCTGTGTACTTGCATGTCTTTTAGCACACCTCCCAGGGTGTGACACCCTGCACATTGCTCTGCTGGGAAGGCTGATCTGTCTGCTGAGCTCCTGCAAACCAGCTCTGAGAGCCCCCCAGAGCAGCTTATGTTGGTGTGTGATCTACAGCCCCAAATCCAAAGGTGCCACCACAGAGCCTGTGGCACAGAGCCTTACCAGTGTATCCAGTGTCTCCCCTGGCTCCTTTCAGTCCTGGCTCTCCTTTCTGACCCTTCTGGCCATAATCCCCCTTGGCTCCTTTCTGACCGCTTGGGCCTGAGATGCCTGGGTGGAAAGCAAAAAATCACTGTCTTTGTCCCTTCCCAGGGAGAGGACATGACAAACTCTTCACATTGATACAGAACACTGGAATGTGGCACCTGAAGTTCTTTGCATATCAGAATAAATCATGATATAAGAGATTACCTGGAAAGCCCCGTTCTCCCTTTATTCCCATTTGCCCTGGAGGTCCTAAGATCATCAAAACAAGCAATCAATCAATCATAGTCAATCAAACAAACAAACATTATAACACTGATATTTATATATTTATAAAAGTTTTGCAAATTAGTATTTACAATTGATTTTAACTCATCTAATGTTGGTGTACACCATAAACATCTGTTTCTGAATCAAGTGTCCCATTTCTCATACTCAGAGCAGACCATGTCAAAAAAGAAAATACAGGAAGGGGAGAAACATCTCTTGAAATTCATCTTAAACTGTTTCCTTGTGCATTTTCATTTTCTACAAAAATTCAGGCACCACCACCCCCTCACACATATTACAGATGGCAGAAACAGCCCTCTGGTGAGTAGTCAGCTCACAGCAGAGCCCCAGGAGTGCCATGGCACCCTGGCATGCATTGGGGGTCCAAGAAGAAGACTCAAGAGATCTCCTTTGGGTGGTGGAGTTCCCTTTCTGGTGTCTGCATGATGCATGATGCTGACCCAAAACCTGTTTTATTCTCCTTTACCTGCTATTCCTTGTTCTCCCCGTTCACCTTTGAGTCCAGCAATGCCTTTTGCTCCTAAAATCAAAAGGAAATCAGTGAGGGTGAAGCCAAAGTGAGGCCAGAGTAGGAGGTCAGTGAGTCACAGGTGTGAGCAGAGCTGTACCTGGGCTACCTGTGGGGCCCTGCTCCCCCTTCTCCCCTTTCTGACCAGCTCTGCCATCAAGGCCAGGACTTCCAGGAGGTCCACGCTGTCCAGCTGCACCTTGAGGTTGAGTGAAAGCAGCACAGATGAAGTGTAACACAACACATGAAGCTGATAAAAAACCAGACAGCTCTATCCCCAGCCCTTGCACACTGAGTTGAGCCTATGAAGGCAAATGTCTCCAGATTGCAATCCTGGCAGTGCCAATCTCAGCAATGCAGTGAGGGATGATCTGGAGTGAAAGGCTGCATGGAACCAGGTCCTGTCTGACTGCCAGCCTTAAATGCACAAGTTCTTTCCTAAAAGAGCCTCCAATTTCTGTCCTTGTGTGGGCACACACGTCAGGAAGGAGGGCACAGCCTTTCTTTCCCCCTCAGGCTCCTGCACAGGGAGTGGGGCCCAGGAGAGACAGACAAGGTTGTTGGATGGGTTTGGATGACATTGAAATGTTGGCATGGTTTCTTCATCCAATCATCATCTTCTCTTACCCATGCAGGGATCTAGACCAGCAGCAGTTTTCCTTGTCATGGAGCACCATATAAAAGAGTTTGTATCTCCAGAGGAAGCTGCACCTTCTGTACTGCTTACCTGCCTCTCCTTTTGGCCCAGGAGGTCCAGGCTTCCCAGGGCTACCTGTAATGACACGCTGGCATCAGTGCTGAGGAGCTCAGCCAGCCCCCAGCTGGGGTCACCCCGTGTCCTCTCACTCACCTTCAGAGCCTGGCACTCCTGGCAATCCGCTCACTCCCTCAGGACCTGCAGGTCCCTGGGGGCCAGGATCTCCCTTCTTGCCCACGTCACCCTTCTGTCCCTGGGGACCTATCAAACAGCACAGCACACGTGTAAATTCAAAAAAGCAGGTTTGCTGTCTCTGCAGGCTGTGGAGCATCTCTGTCTGGGCACACAGCACAAGGTTTGGCCTCACACCTACATTTACCATTTGGTGACATTGGCACCATAAAGCTGTAGGAGGACAGAGCTGGTCTGTCTGATCCACCTCTGCCTCTGTCAGCCTCTCTGGCCAGATGTTTGTCTGGCCTGCTGTTAAAGGATTGCAGTGGTGCAAGCCAGTCCCCAATCTATTCCCCAAACTATCCCTGCTACTGGAATGTTTTCTCCTCTAGTTAAATATCCCTTACTGCAGTCTGAATGCTTCCCTTCTGCTAGACACAGTGGAGATACAGGGCAGCACACTCCTCTCCTGTGCTTCCAGAGAGTTCTCTCATCTCCCCTTAACCTTCTCTTCTCTGAACAGGTGATCAGCATGTTCCAAAAGAGCTGAATTACTTGAAAGTGCCTCTTTTGAAGACTTCTCATCATCTTTCTGCTCTACAATTACCCCAAAGTTCTTGCTTTTGGGTATTCCTCCTACAATCACTCTTCTCTTCTGGAGTATCTTGTGCTAATGAGAGCATTGAGGCATTCAGGATCCCATGGAAGATCTGAGGAAGCTCTTACCAAACCTGTCCAACCGTCCTCCCTGCTCTGCACTACACATCACCTGCCTTCAGCCCATGTGAGACCACTGAGTAACAGCTATCCATGATGCATGTTACATGGGAGAAACATTGCAGAACTCTTCTACTCCAGGTGTATAAAGCCAGGCTTATGTAAGATATAAAACTCTCAGAAAGAAGTTCCACTAAAAAGAGGACTACCATCCACATGCTGTGCATATAGATTATATTATATTATTTTATACCATGGAAATCCTACTGCAAACATCACTGCTTTAATCTAGAGTAGGCTGATAATTGAATATATGTGGCTTTCATTAGCCAAAGGTCACTCTGTGAAGAGACTTCTGTGGTGCAGAGTCAACATTTTGCATGGCCCCTTCCCCCAGCCCTCCTTTGGGAAATTTGCTGAAGCATGACATGAAATTAAACCCCTTCACATCAGGTCAAGTGTCCTGTTTATCCAGCTCCCTCACTGACTGGCAAACCACACTCAGGGCTGCTTGGATTTTTACGAGTACTGACCTATGGAGACTTTTTCTGGTGTTTTATGTAGAATGAGTCTAAAAAGAAATATGTGTGAGAACATTAAAAATGTTGAGATAGTGAAGAACTCTTACCTTCAAGCCCCATCTGTCCTTTTTCTCCTTTCACTCCTGGAACACCACTTGGGCCAGCAGGACCAGGAGTTCCTTTGCTCCCCTTCTCACCCGGGGGTCCATGTGCACCTGCAAGGACAGCACCATTTTCTGATGCTTCATGAGGTGCCATGTGCAGCCAGTGCCAGCAGCAGGACACCCACCACAGCTGTGAGCATGAGCAAACTCCACTCCCTGTGCACTTGAGAGTGGTGCTGGTGACAGTGGGAAACTGGCCCACTGTGGCTGTTAAAATAAGAATATTTTTCCAGCTAAGTTTTGCTTTTGCTCATGTTAGTTTTATACAGGCTGATTTCCTTCAGCTCCAATGACATTCTTACTCGCTTACACCTTGGCTGAGGACTAGATTGCTCATAAAATCATCCATAAAGCCACTTTATGTTCAACCACAGAAGTAATTCAGATGTCAGAAAAGCCTTACCTTGGTCTCCCTTTGTCCCTGGTGGTCCCCGTAACCCTGGATGTAAAATACATATATCAGCTGACACACATCATCTATTCACAGTAATGGCTAAGAAGAAGAGACAAATTTTTTAATCATCCTTTGCTCACACCATTTCTGTCACCAGTGAGGCCAATCTTCAGCTGGCAGGGACCAGCACAACCACTTGAGTGAAGTCCTTGGAGCTCAGCTGAGTGCTCAGCTGGGCAGGGGCCAGCTTGTCTTCCTGCCAAGCCCAGCTCATGGGGACCATTGGGGAGATCTTTCGTGAAAACTCACTGAGTGATTGGGCTCTGATGTGTAATAACACTGCTTGGCAGGAGGTGCTGCTTCAATGTCGTAAGTGCAGCCAGGAAGATATGAAAACACAAATTTTTTTTTTCCAGAAAATCTCATCAGTGTAGCCAAGAAGTAGGGATGGATGAGTTACAGACCTGACCTAACAAGGGTTGCATCTTAGATCATCATCACAAGATCACAGAAACTTGCCTGGTCCAACCTCTGCTCAAAGTGGAGCCAACGTTAGATCAGGACTTGTTGCATCCTCACAGTCTGGAGATATTTATCTCCTGTGGCAGGTGTAGTTCTACCCAAACCCCCAGGTACCCAGGGCAGCAGCCTGTGCATGGCTCTGGGGGGCAGAACTTGCACCCAGCTCGTTCCTGAGTCTGTGCCAATGTTTTCCTAGGGCCAGGGTGGGCTTTGACCTCTGTGGGAGCACTCAGGTCAGCCAAGGCTCCTGGAGGATCAGTGGAAAGGCACAGCAGGCTCCTCATGACCAGGGTGTTGGGTGTCTGCACACTGGGTAGGGTCTGGAGACTGAAATCCCAAATCCTCACTTCAGGGTTCTTAGATGAAATCAAGAAGAAGAAAAGAGGAGAAGCTGTGGCTCATTTACCAACATACCTGGTACACCAGGATCTCCTTTGCGTCCAGGAGGCCCTGAAATAAATATTTAATGGATATTTTTCAGTAGTCAGCAGTCAGTGAGGAACACAGCAGTATGGGATTAGGACAGGCTTGAGGTGTGGGCTTGGAGACACCACCCTTTTGGACCTAGAGTCCAAATCTACAAGTCACAGGAGGGAGGAGGAGCCCAGAGCTGCATGTGCAGCTGCCAGGGATCTGGGGGTTTGCACAGAGCAGTGCTCCAGCTCCTCTAGGTGCTCCCTGGTTTGGAGTTGACTGGGCTTTGGGGGCATCACTAGCTGACAGGAAGATTAAATCTTGCCCTAGTTATTGGATCATCCAAACTGGGTTTTCAGCCCTACCAGTGATGCAGAGGAACCAGGTCTCCCCACTGCAGAGCCACCACGGAGAGCCATACCTGCAACCAGGGTGATGTTATTCATCCTCATCATCAGGTTTGCATTGTTGCTTTTAATTATGGTGATTTCCTCTTCTAAGCTTCTCCTCCAGTTTTCTTCATGTCCCATGAGAGAGCCCTCCCCAGCAGAGCTTCTTGACAAGGCCAGATGTTTGGCAAAGGAGCTCTGCAGAATCCCTTCTGTATAGGAGGCATTTTGCTCTTGAAGTTTCAATATCTCTATCTGCATCTTAAATACTGAGGAAACAAAAAGCCCATGCAATAAATATTCACTGGTCTGGCTGGGAAATGTTGTTTGGCAGAGCAGTTCCTCAGCACCTGGGGGGACACTGGGGGATAAAGACCATCCCTGTTTGACCCAGGGAGGTGGTTTTCATGTGCCAGTCCTTGCTGCAGCCAGGAGTGCAGCTGGGAGCACTTTTGCAAATGCAAGGCACACTCAGAGGGTGGGGGAATTGTTCCGTGCTCTGCCTGGAGGAGTGCAGAGGAGCCTCAGAGGTGTCACAGCTGTGTGACCTGTGCACTCATTCCCCCTTCCCGTGTCCCAGGAGCTCCAGCAGAGCTCCCCGTGGTGCCAAGCCCATGGTTTGCTTTACCTTTGTACATCAGCAGCCCCTGGGCGGCCGTCAGCAGCAGCAGGTACGTGCTGAGCGCTGTCCGGACACAGCATGTGGACGCCTTCCTCTGGCTCCGAGGCTCTAAAAACCGAGACATGAAGGGCAGACACTCTCCCACACCTCTCCCCTTCAAGCTCTGCTTGCTCCCAGCCTTTCCAGGCTTGGCCACGATGCGAGTGGAGCAGCGAGGTCCCTGTGAGAGCTCTCGATCCTGCCAGCAAGGATCCTGCCTTGCTCTGACTGCAATCTGCTTGGCCATCTTTTCCTTAGCTAATTTATCCAGCTCAGCTCCATCCAGACTTAACCCAGCCCATAACAGTGTGAGCATGATGCTTTCCCCCCTTTTCTACATCAATAAACTCCCTGTTTCCATCGCTTTTAGTTGTCCCAGGCTGCTATTCAAAGCAATTCCCTCCCCATCCAGAGCACTGCATACATGCGATTCCAACAGTGGTGCATGTGTGCACCAAAAGAAATGAAAAATAAATAATAAGCTGAACAGCACAACAAATCGGAACAAGCCATAAGATGTGAAACCAATCAGCAAATGTAAAAGAAATAAATGGCTTTGTTGGATTTTGGCCTTCAAGGAGAAAAAAAGTATTTTAGAAGCGTTGGTAATTTTGTCAGACATTCAGTAAGTTACCCTCAGCTGAGGTTTTTGGTTTTTTCCAAAGTAATGTAATCAGAAGTTTGAAGTCTTAATTAAAAAAAAATTACAGTATTTTAATTGATTTTACAATAGAATGGCTTAGTCAGCAATGAAGCTTTTATGTTCAGCTAAAAAATTCATAAACTTACATTTTTTTATTGAGTCTGCTGATTTTAGTATCTTAACTATTATGCATGAAAGTCTTACTTAAGAAAATTAGACATTTTCTAAGTCAGGAAAATAATTTTTTCTGATGTTCAGCATCAGCTTTTGGCTAGAAAGGGCAGTTTTACATACTTCTACTTTTAAATGGCAGTTAATTTACTAGCAAAATCATTGCAAAAAGCATTTAATATGCTTAACATTTCATTTTAATATGTTGTTTTAGACCAGATAAAATCAATATAAATCAATTGAATAAAAAAAAAAAACCTTACCACTTATCTGAAAGGTTGTGACAGTAGGTGAGACAAACCCAAGCTTTTCTGAAACACTGAAAGAGTTCATATCACTCGAATTTCCATCTTCCCCATACTTGTCTTTAACTTTCATGACAAATTTCTTGTGGCTAACCTAAAGCCTGGTCAGATTATAAAGACAATAAAGAACTGGAGGCACTTCCTCTCTGCCTCCTGATTTGATACACTTTCTGATATGCATTTCCTATCTGCTCAGCTTTTATAGACCTCTGAGAACTCTGATGTGGTAATTTGAAAAGTTCCTCAAAAAATCCCACAGCTGAGATGTAGAGCTGCTCTCATGTGCTCAGCTGGAGTCCAGGAGCCTTGGGCAGGATCCTGAAAGATCTTCAACCTGGAGTTATTCAGCATCTCTGCATTGTGGTGGAGTTAGGTGTGAGATGGACATTTTGTTTCTAACACCAGTAAACCTCCTCAGGTAGCCAAGAGGATTCGATGTTAGCTTGGCAATGCCTCTCCTGGGAGGGGAGGATGAGGAAATTCACAGTAATGTGCACCAAGGTGACGCCTCAGTGACTGTGTGTGACTCAAGGGCAAAGAGGCAAAGAATCAGGAGGAGTTGTAAAAACAAGCAAATGATGGTGGGATAGGGGAGCTGAAACCCAAGTGGGTTTGGGATGATGTGGAGGAGAGACACTTGTAGCCTCCTTGACAAGGTCTCTCCAGCTCCTGTTCCCTCCCTGATGAGTTTTTCACACCCATGGACACAATTCCTACTTCATCACCATTTCTTTGCCCTCATCCTGCCAACCCCCCCTCCTGCCATGGCATTTGGCGTTTTGACACCTCCATTTGTGTTGGGTTTGAGTTTGGCTTTGCCAAGCAGAGTGACTCACCCGAGCGCGCAGGCAGGAGCCGTCGGTAGGAGCTGGGCAGAGCCCTCCTCATCCACGCTGCCAGCACCAGGTCCTGCCCCCTGCGAGGTGCAAGGTGCTCACTGTCACACTGTGTGCTCCTGGCCTGCAGCTCTGTGCCCATCCCTGGGGCTGCTGGCTCCTCGCTGCTGAGCTTGACCATGGAATGAAGTGTGGCAAATCTTCAGGTAGCCCGGCAGTGCAGAGTGAAGCCCTCTGTTCTGCACCTGAGGTACAAATTTCTGAAAGGCTTGAACCACAAATACGTGGGGATTTTTGAATCCACTTCTGTGTTCTCCTTTCAAATGTGCTTGTGCAGCTGTGACCTGGTTTGTCCCCAGCAAGAAGGAAGAGGAATTCTCTAGTTTTAAACATTCTGCTAGGAATGTTTTCGAGTTGGGATAATTTGCTTCCTTGTGAAGGTCGCAGATATCCCCTTGAATTAGGGAGGCTCAAGAAGTTACCACCAATCAGCTGAGCCAGGGCTCATATCCAGCCCATTTCTGATGGTTCTGGTGGTTCAGCTGACCACTCAGCCCTAGTCTGGAGTCGTCTACTCTTGCTGGATGATGAGCTGGGAATGACTGTGTTTGTGCTGCCAAGTGGATGTTTATAGGGATGGATGTGATTCAGGTGCATGCAGGGAGCAGATTTACAGCAGAGAGGCTTTTAATAATGCTTCTAGTCAAACCCATTTTATTCCAAAGTATTAAAAATAAGCTGGCAGACATAGTTCTAAAAAGCCTGCCTAAAGACAAAAGTTGCAATGAGATCTTTGTGCCCTCCTTCCCTGCGAGAGAAGCTTGGGGATAAGTTCTCACATGATTCATGGTCATGCTGTGGCCATGCCACTCTCAGCAGCCCAGTTGGCATGGGTGTAAAAACAGGGGTGGACTCCATTGATTTTGACAGTCCTGAATTGCAGTGCTTCAGGTTTTGAAGTCCAATTCTTCACTTTTGGGAGGGAAAGTCATGATCCCTCTGACTGCAGCGGTGAAACTTTATTTCTATTTGATGCAGCCCCATGCAGCTCTGCCAGCTGCCACATTCTCATTGCTCAGGTGAGCATCCCCTGCCTGGGAGGTGGTGGTGCCCTTCCATCTGGATGTCAGCCTCTGCAAGCAGGCAGCAGATTTCCCAGTGCACGTGGTGCCGAGGGTCTGGGCCACTCCCTGGTGCCAGAAACCATGTCCCAACATGCTGGCTCAGCCTCTGCCTGTGCTCCCGTCCTGCTTTCTGCTCTCTTTCATTTCTCACTGTACCATCACTGACTGCAGCAATAGGTCAATTCTGATTTTGCAATCAGGGAAGAAAAAAAGAAAAGAAACTGCTGATCCAGTGCAGTTTCCCTAGGTTGATGTTTTGCTGAAGCAATGGGGTTATTTATAGAACAACAGATTCTGGCACGTTATGGGACACGTATGCTGGGCCATCAGCCTTATCCTTTGGGCTGTCTGTGAGAAAGCCCTGGTTCCTCTCCTCCTGCTGCTCATCCTGCCTCCCCTGACATGTTCTGCTGACACTCAAGGAAGAGCTTGCAGTCCTCCATCTCATCCCTTTCCTTCCTACATTCATGCAGAAGATGCTCCTCATGTTCTCACTGTAAATGTGCACTGAGATGTGAACCAGCTTTCATGAACTGACCACAGCTGCCTCAAAGTCACGGGCCTGGGGAACTGCTGGTGGTGGGAAAAGGAAGTGGCCTGGAAGTGGCTGGTGGAGCAAAAGCCCCTGGCCCTGCCCACTACCTTTCTCATCTCCTTCCATCACTCTTGTCCACTGCAAGCATTTGCCAACACCAAGAGCTCATGACAAAACAAAGGAATGCAACACCAAACTCCAGCCTGGCAATGGCTAAACACATCTACAGCCTCCCACCAGTGATTCTTCCAGGGAGCTTGGGCCTCCTCAGAATAGCCATTTTTCCTGACAGAACTGAAGTTGTGGTTCTTTAAAGACCTTTTCTCTTTTTTTCCAAGTGAGAAGATATCCTAGCTCAGAGGTGTTTCTCCATTTATCCATAAGATGGTAATTTTTACAAACTCATCTGTTTGATTGCAGACTGCCTTAGGCATAAATGTGCAGCATTCAGGAGGCTTTCATTCCTCTCCAAGGAAGAGGGAAAAAGATTGTGTGGCACAAACAAGCCCTGTATTGGGTAGTTGGGGCTTGTTGTTGCCTCTAGACTGAAGTGAGGGTTGCAGCCTGGAAAGGTGACAGTCTACCCCTTATCCTGATACCTGCACTCCTGTTTCTGCAGATGGGCTTCAAAAAACCAAAAAGTAATCCTGCCACAGACCACACTGCTCTCCCACAGAAAAAAGCAAGTACCTGTGGTTTGATGTGTGACACATCCCATACATGTTCACCACAAATTCAGCAATGACCAGAGCTGTACAACTGCCTCATCATAACCTTGCTAGTAAAATAGCTTGGGTTTTTTTTTTTCCCTTTTTACCTGATTTTTCAATCTTTTGTCTTTTTACAATTAACAAGTTTGGTAAATTTTGACATACCAGTTCTTGTATCAAATTTACTCCAGCCACCTCCCAGACAGCCATCCAAATGTCTCAGTCCTCTTTTACAAAGGAGGAGGAGAAAATGAAAGGTGACAAGACCCATGAATTGGTGCAATGACAGTTTATTAGGGAAAGCAAAAGATGCACTTACAAGCAAAGTAGAAAGAGGAATGCATTCTTGACTTTCCATCAGCAGGCAGATAGGCAACTGCATCCTGGAAATCAGGGCCTCAGCATGTGTGATGGCTGTTAACAAATACACAAACCACAAACATCTCCCCTTCCTCCTTCCTTCCCTGAACCTCTAATCTGTGAGTTTGATGTCATATGGTGCAGAACATCCCTGGGGTTGGTTTGGGTCACAGCCCTGGCTGTGTCCCTTCCCAATCTGCTGCTCCCAGGCTCAATGCTGTACAAGCTGTGCTCACCAATAACCAAAACATCTGCGTCAGCAGCATTGGCTTAGCCCCAAATCCACTGCACACCACTGTGCTGGGCTGCTGTGGAGGGTGATCCCTGCATCCCTGCCAGACCCAGGACAGCTCTGCAGGGTGACAGTGTTTATGCTGAAATGCCTTGTTCTCCCCCAGAAAGGAGCAAGGGCTTTGATGGCCATGGACATCAGGAGGCACTGCTGAATCCAGGGGCAGCCAGGGCAGGCTGTGGGTGATCTGCCCACCAGCAGATCATGGAGTTGCCAGATCTGGGATCTCCCTTGTGAGTGCCCCATGGACTGCCCAGCTCAACCCTGGTTAGCATCCCCTAAAAAATGGTGTATCCAGCTCTAAGGGTAAGAAATGGTGCATTAAATGGAGATTTTCTGTGCAGAAGAGAGACTGGGGCCAGCACACAAGTTCTAATGCCAGGGCATTAAAACAAACCTCGAGTCTGGACCCATATGGAAGCAGAGTTCTTGTTGTGAAGCCCCCCACATCCCTGCATACCCAGACCTATGCTCGGGGGGTCTGGCTGCTGCAGTAGCACCTGGGTACTTCTGGGACCGTGGAGAAGCACTTGTGCTAAAGCAATAAAACCCCCAGCACTGCCTGGCTGACATTTCTCCTTTCTAGCTTGATGTGTTGCTTGGCTTTGTTGTAGAGATTGAAAACAGATTTTCTTTCCCTTCTATGAGTTATGTTAATTTGTGTTTCATCAGAACCTGCCTCTTCTCCTCCTTCCCTTTTTTTTCCCCCCTTTAGGCTGGATCCAGCTGCACCATGAATTCAAGGAACCACCTGCAAAATATTTTAATGACTTCAACCTGCTCTTTGAGGTGAATTAATACCAGGGCAGCCTCTGCAGCACAGTGAAATAGTCAGGCTTGGCTAAGGAGGCCACCCTCAAAGCTGAAAAATATGTTCTGCAAGGCCGATGTGCCTGACAGGCAAGTTTGTTTTCAAGGTCTTTGTACAACATCTTCCTCCTCAGCTCGAGGCAGTTGCCCCTTACTCAGGTAAGAGCTGATCCCAAGGACTGGATGGGACAGGCTGAGAAACAGGAGGGATAATGAGACATCAAAGAGCCAGTCACATGGAGGGTGGATTAGATCTGTTAATGGTCTGGTACAAGCAGCACAATTTGGCTGAAGGGAGGCATCTCCCAGGGCTTGCTCTGCATTTAGCAGCTCAGTTCTGTAGGGAGAGATCAGCTGCTCCCTAGGGGTCCTCTTTTTTAGAATGTTTTGGTTCATCACATTCTTTCCACAAGGCCAAAAAGACTTCTCTAAGCACAGCTCACAGTGTAGCCACATTCCCACTTTCCTCCATCTCCTGGGCTTTTAAAATTCAAGGACCATTTTTAATTTGCTAAGCAGCTATTAACCATATCAAATGATGCTTCAGGTGGTGTTGTGGTCCTTTCTGCCCCACAACCAACCCAACCAGGCAACAAGGTCCTTAGCTTGCCCTGATGTTTTTTTTCAGGTAAGTCTCTTGGATTATGTGAGGCTCAGGGTCATTGTATTTCTAGATATTAAACTAGTCAGGTAGTCAGCACATTGCTCAGAAGGACATTCTTAAAGAGGTTTATTATGGAGTATTGTCCTTGCACTGGGGCACATCCCAATTAATTGCCTGCACATCAATGTGTTACTGTGCATTTATCTCAGGGTAAACATATTAAGGAGCTAATACTTGGACTTCCACTAAAGGACACCATGGGATGGTTTGTCTCTGATAAGATTTCTGGCACAAATTCCCATGTCCTGAATGCTACTGGCAAACACTTCAGCTTGAAAATCCATTAACCTGTAACCACCCCATGCCCCTTATTCAATGAATGTGGAGAGCAAACATGTGTGTGAGCAGCTTTACACACAGACTTGAAACCATCCCTGACAGCAGTCCATACAGAATTAACTCAAAGCAACTGTCCTGTAAAACATGTGTGCAGTGCTAGGCATTAAAGCTCAGACCCTGAAAATGCTCCAGAC
Organism: Catharus ustulatus; assembly: GCF_009819885.2. Taxonomy (NCBI): domain Eukaryota; kingdom Metazoa; phylum Chordata; class Aves; order Passeriformes; family Turdidae; genus Catharus; species Catharus ustulatus. The sequence continues at coordinate 29,927,216 of NC_046227.1, forward strand.
TTCCCTTCCTCTCAGTTTTCTGCTGTCCCTAGAGAGCAACAGCCAGCCCTGCTGTTCAAATCATCTCCCGTAATTGCTGCGGTGACACTGGGTGCTTCAGAGACCCGAAGTCATGACTTTTCCCCTTGAATTTCCTTCCTTGATCCCCTGCCCTCTGTTCTGATGTGCCTTTGCTGTCCTGCTGTGCGCCTTCCCTGGGTGCTGACACCACAGCACAGCTCCAGTCTGCTGGGCACAGCGCTGCAATAAACCTTGATTCCCTCTCGGTGACTCTCCTGCTTGCCTGTGACAGCCACGTGTGCCTGAGCTTGCTCAATCTCCTGCTAGGAAGCGATAAGCCTGGGTGTGAAACTCCCAGCATCAGCACATGGAGGGGGGAAATGACAGAAAAGGGAAAGGTGCCTTTGCTGGGAGCTTCACTGCCATCCTCCAGGGCACAGCACCCTCGAGAAGCCAGAGCCAGTCTGCAATCACTGCCCTGCTCCCACAGATCTCACCTTTACACAAGCAGGGGTTGTTTCCCCTTAACCAGAGCCAATAACCGATTGCTGCTTTTCCATTGTGCTCTTTAGCAATGACAACTAATGCTTACAGTAATTTCACGAATACAAGCCGCACCAATTTGACCAAAATTTTGGTGGAAACCCGGAAGTGCGGCCAATATTCCGGGGCGGCTAATCTATTAACAAAATTCTAAAAGCTGCCAACACGGAAGTGAGAGCCCGCGGCAGCCCCAAGCCAAGCTGGAGCCCGGCCGGCCCTGGCAGAGGTGGGAAAGCCTGGCAGAGGCGGGGCCAGCAGTGTCGGGGGCGGGCGGCAGAGCCTGAGCCAGCAGGGCGGGGGAGCCCCGGAGAACTGGGGCTAGCAGTGCAGGGGAGCATGGCAGAAGCAGGAAGGCCGACGGGTGGGGCTGCCTGGCAGCGGGGGAAGCCCAGCAGAATCGGGGCCAGCAGGGTGGGGGAGCCCGGCGGTGCGGGGGCCTGCAGTGCCGGCCAGGGCGAGGAAACGCGGTGGCGGTGCAGACGGGAGGGGGCGGCCGGCGAGCCCGGCGGCGGCAGCCCGCCGGCAGGGCTAGCGAACGCGGCGCGGCGGGCGAGCCGGGCGGCGGCGGCGGCAGCCCGCCGACCGGGATAGCGAATGCGGCAGCGGGGCGGTGCTGACGGGAGAGGGGGGCCAGCGAGCCCGGCGGTGGCGGCAGTACCACCCGGCCAGCCCCGCCGAGCCGTGGCGCTGAGCTGGGCCACCCGGCCCCGTCGGCAACCATGAGCGGGCCGAGCCTGCCTGGCCCCGCCCCGAGCCAGTAAAGCCCGCTATGCCGCGATCCTGTTACTAATTGGCCAATTTGTGAAAGCTGCGCACGGATTCTCGCAACGAACGAAAGTGCGGCTAATATTCGGGGTGCGGCTTATCTATTGACAAAGACAGCAACATTGTCGAGGCACCGGAAGTGCGGCTTATAACCCGTGCGGCTTGTATTCGTGAAACTACTGTAATTAATTCTTTTGATTCCCCACTGTTTCTCAGTGTGAAGGTGTTTGTCTCTGGAGGTGTCTCAGGGAAAGGGAACCAGAAACTGGTGGAAGATGGCAGGAGTGGGTTGAAGCACCCATCAGGGTGGAGCAGAGTCCCTCATCAGGGGGTGAGGGGCTGGGAGGGGACAGTGCAGTGAGGGTAGCTGGCTTGTGTCAGTCCCATAGGGCTGGGAACAGGGCAGTGTCTCTGGGGCCGGGGGCAAGGCTTGTCCTAATACATCACCCATGTGTTAGGGCTGGAGTGGGGGTGAAAGCTTTGGGCTCACCCTGGGCTTGAAAGGAGAGCAGGAGAGCAGGAGAGTCATTGCTGCTTCTTTCCCATGCAGAAACAAATAAAACCCTGGTTCAATGCTCTCCTTGGAACATCTCCCAAAGCTGGATAGTGCTACTAGCAGGACTGACTTAAGATGGTATAAAAAGAGAGAAAAAAATTACTTTTTGCTTTATTTCTTTTAAATTTTTTTTTCTTTTCTTTTAAAGAAACTGTGTGCAAATGTCCAAATGCCTGGAGAACTACACGATGCTCAGATCTTGCCAGTGGCTAACTTGCCTGAGGTGTGGGCATGTTTTTCTAGGGAAAAAAATAATTTTGTACTGGCCTTCAGGCTCTCTGCCTCTTTCCATAATCAACACACACCTTATTTCGGTAGCTAGCTGGGAATTCCCTTTCTCCTGCTACACTGGCAATGACAGATCAAGCACAGATGAATTGCTTTGATCGCTTTGATGAATAAAACCAGAATTTGCCCCACAGCCTTAATTCTTGCCCGATTCCAACCTCTCCCATTGAATTTTTTTTCTTTTTTCTTTTTTTTCCTTTTTTTTTTCCTTCACCAAAATAACTGGAAGCAGTGGGCCTCTAGGATTCTCACATTTGAGTGAAGCCTTCAACACCATTAATTCAGGAGTACTGCTAATCTCTCATGCCTATGAGTGTTTGAGCAGAGTTTTGACAGAAACCTGACAGAAACCAGGCTCTTCTCCGTGGTGCCAAGCAATAGGACAAGAGGCAATGGGCACAAACTGATGCACAGGAAGTTTCACCTGGAGATGAAGAAGAACTTTTTCACTGTGCAGGTGACATGCACTGGAACAGGTTGTTTAGACAGGGTGTGGAATCTCCCCCACTGGAGATATTCCAGAACCATCTGGATGCAATCCTGTGCCATATGCCAGATGAACGGCCCTGCCTCAGCAAGGAGGCTGGGCCAGATGATTCTCTGTGGTGCCTTCCAACCTTCCCATTCTGTGATTCTGGGAAATGGGGTTTGCATGCCACAGCCCCTGCATGTCCCCTGTGTGCTGCCTGGGAAAGCAGATCCCTGTGGCAGTGCTGGGAGGTGGCAGAGCTGGAGCAAGGCATAACCAAGTGCCATTGAAGGCTGGAATACAGAGATGGTAATCACAATAAAAAAAAGTATGGTTCTTAATAAATTCCCTCTGTTCTAGCCACCAGGGAATCTGGCAGAAGGCACAATTTAAGCTAAACCAAACCTTGAAACCACATATGTATATGTACTTTAAAAGAAACAGGGGAGGAAAGGGAGAAATCAGTTAGAAACAAGCATTCATTATTGGTCAAATATTTAACTCTAACTCAATAAAATAGTAATATTGGTTTGCTGTCATTTGACTTTATTAATGAGTTGGATACCTTTGGTTCAATACAGCATTCTTGATGGCATTGAGAAATTCTGTGTGGAAGCCACTGATTTACATTCAGTGTTGTGTTCAAATGAGCTGAGCTGGTGAAATGCCCACACTACAGCTTGATTAACCTTCCCAAGGGGTGTGCAGATTTAGGGCCTCACTCAGAAGGTGTTTTTTTGAACCAGCTGCTTTTGGGATGTCATAAGGCTTTGGGTGAGGCAGGGAAAGCCATGAGAGCACCTTCAGTCCTGGGGATGAAGCAGAGCATTTCTGTGTCTGCTCAGAGGGGCAGGGGAGCTGGAGAACATTGGCTAGCACAGCCCTGGAGCTGTGGTGGTCCCCAAAGCTTCCCTCAAAGCCACCTCCTCAGTAATGGGGCCACAGAAGGACAGGGCTGGTACCTCAGACACCCTTTCATTCTCAGTGAGCTCTGGCTGACTCCCCACCCACGATTTGGGGCTGAAACCCAGGGGTTGTGAGAGTGCATGGGGGATGCTGTGTTTGCCAAAGGTGGATCAGGGAGGTCAGCCCAAGCAGCTGAGCCAGGCAGCGTGCCTCCTGCTCCTTCCCAGCCACATCTGAAAGGCTTTTGCAGACACCTTGTGATTGAGGCTTCAATACTCTCTCCTTGCCAAAAATATTAGAAAGGCATGGCAAGAAATTAGAGCTATGGGTGTCAATAAAGTATGTGACAATTGCAGTGGATTTCTGCTTTTCCTAATTTCTTTAATCAAGTTGCACCAAGTGACCAAGCTGGTAACAGCTTTCCCTGCACTGTAAGTGCATAGCTGAGTGAATTGGACCAAGGTGCCACATGTTAATCATTATGGGCTTTTGTCTGCACAACATCAGTCTTGCACAGATCTCCTTATGAAATCATACCTTTCCCATTAAGTGCACTTTGAGTTTTGAAAGGGAATTCAGATTGACTTGGCATGAGCCTTTGTACAGGGCTAAGGAAACCTGGGAGAGATGGCCCTGCTTTAGGTAATGAAAAAAAAATTAACCTGACTTCTCTTCTGTGGTGCATTGAAAAGTCTCTGCTTAAGGAGTGTGGATTGATGGAGAGGTCTGAGGTGGGAAGAATATTAAAAAAGATGTCAACATGCCAATAAATGTGTGTGCCAGAAATAAATACATGATATGTTAGTCCATCAGAACAAGCTAAAGAAAGGTGTTATTTTAGGGAGAGAGACAGTCTGGTAGCTCACATCATTATGGGGAAAAAATGATCAAAGCAAAAATGAGCTCAAATTTCCAACTGTCATCTCACCTTCAGAGTTCATTCCCTCAAGCAGCCAAGGGCTGGATATTTGATGAATAAGATCCAGTCTCTGGGGTGTACATTTTTCTTTAACTGCCCACTGCTTTCCCTCCATAGGTTACCTGAAGCTCGGGATCAGAAGTGGCCTTTGAGGATTTGTCCCAGAACATTTCCCCAGACCAAAAAGAAGACTAACAAAACCCTAAAGCAAAATGAAAAGAAAGTGGATCAAGGTCATGGATTTCATTCTCCAGCTTGAGTGCATGATAGATCCAGACTAATGACAAGCAGATGGAAACTTAGGCACCAGTCTAAGTTGGCTGCCTTTTGCAATAGCAGTAGGGCTTGGTCTAGAGTGAAGCATGTTTCTGGTGGAGGCAAGCTGGCTGGGGAGAGAAAATCACTGCACCTCCTCACAGAAGGCTGAGCCAATAAAGCTTTTGTTTTAGACAGTGTTTTGTCAGCCTAGCAACGTTGTTGGTAGAGATGATACAGCCCTACTGGCAAGAAAACCATCAACTGGTACATGCAAGGGCCTGGTGGGTGTCTCCTGTAGCATGGCCACACCAGGAGGTGATCTCTCGTGCCAACAAGCTCTTCCTTGGTGGTCTGCATGGGGACCCTGAAGCAGCTGGAGGCAGGAGGAGGGAAAGCCCACACTGTCCTTGTCTCAGCTCTGAGCCCTGGTACCAACACAGGCAGTGGGGCAAGAGATGGGCTCTTTGGTCTGTTTTGTCACAGATAAAGCCCTCAGCAAGGGTAAGTCCTAATGTCATTTGGCACATGAATAATATCTCTGGAAATCTCTCTAGGAGTGACCCATCAAGGGAAGGGGACAACAATCAGCAGCTCATGGTCAGGGTTGTATTGTGTAGCCTCCACTCCAAGTTCTCCGTGTACCAATAAAGACCTTTGAGATTCATTTGTCACACAGGAAAAAAATAAATTTAAAGCCCCTGTAGAGATGTCTCCTGTCCTAAGAAATAAAAACATCCCTGGCCTGTGGCAGTTCCCCAGGCTGGCAGCAAGCTCACATTACTTAATTATGATATGTTGCATACACCAACTAGCAGGGGACAGGCCCCCTCCTTTATTCTCACAGTCTGGCGTGGCTGTGTCTGCCTTGCAGCTGTTCAGAGCACATATATCAACACGTCTCAGCATCCCAGAGCAAGCAGAGGTGCTGGAGATGCAACCCTGGAGAGAGAAGCTGCAATGGGGAAGACCTAATTTTACCCTTAATGGTGCAAAATTATCTTCTTCCTTTCACAGGCTGATTTCCTTCTCTTAAAACACAAGTTTGGTTACAGCTCTTTGCAAGGTGTTTCCCCTAAAAGTACCAGCTGCCCTTTTTTCTCCACTCCAGCTCTTCCCTGCAGTAGAGTAGGGAGGACCAGCTGCTCTATTACCAGCAGCAGGACCCTGTGGACAGTGAGAGGAAAAATGCTGGGAAACGTCAACACCTCTGAGAAATCTGGTCTTGTGCATCCCAGGCACACAATCCTGTTCTCCTGCATTTATTTTTTCCAGTGAAAGGCTCAGTTTTACCCCCCATCTCTGCCCTGGGCTGAAGACAGAGCAGAAAATCTCAAAAAATGAAAATAATATTTAAAAATACAATTATTTTCATAAAATACAGAGTATTTGGGGTAGAAAAGAAAAGGTGTCTTGTACAGACTGCTGAATCACCCAGTGCTGCAGGGAAGAGCCCAGGATGAACCTCCCAAGGCTGTGGTACCCAGAGCCATGGCTGTGCCAGGCAGACCCAGGGAAGATACAGCTCTGGAGCACGTGGATAAAAACCCAAGTGGGGAGCCCAGAAATGAGAGTTTGCCAGTGTTCCTCCTGGCTTTGATTAAGCTTATTGTCATTTTGGTCAACTCCCACTCCCCTTCCCTCCCTCTCTCTGTCTTTTTGCCCTGAAAGTCTGTTCAGCAGATTGTTCCCAGCTCTCAAAGATCAAATTTTAATTAAAGTCGTTCAGTGGTTTTGAATGACTAATGACCTCTTATCAGGTATTGTGCTACAAATAACAGGCAAATGACCTTCCCTCCCACTCTTCATTAATACACTATTTTTTTTTTATATTGCCTGCCCTGCCAAGACTCTTCTTGCCTCAAAATAACATGAGAATTGAAAACCTCCTTGAAATACATTTTAGTTCAGTGCAAAGGGCACAAAGAGGCCCATGGATGAAGATGCACCTTTACAGGCCATCTTGAAAAATCTGGCTATGGAGGCACAGAGCTTATAACCCAATTTTCTGGAAAAAAAAGGCAAATCCTATTGGATTTCTAACACCAAGGTCTGTCTGATGGGTATTCCTGTCCATCATTGTCAGATGCTGACCAGGTAAGTGGGGGTCAGGTTTGGATATCCCTCAGTCCTTCATGGAAAACCAATAAAGCAACAGGAGAAAAACATTTCTATCAGAGCTTCAGAAAGCACAAGGATTTAGGGTGAAAACAGATCAGTAAAAATTCCATTTTGTTTCTATTCCTAGCTTCCTCCTTGTTTAGCTGCTAAAGGTTTTGATAGAGGACAAAAGCCTCTGTGATCACTGTCCTGAGCCCCATGTGAGGAAGAAAAAGCTGAGATGAACAGAAGTCATTGGTGTGGCCTTTGCTAAAGTGTTGGGATCTGTCAGAAAAATGATACTGAGAAGTAAGAAGAAGAACACAGTTTCTTTTCCCAGTGGCAGTTCCTTTTTGAGGTGTGGGGTGGGTGTGCTACCTCCGGGTGAGTGGCTCTGAGCTGCTTGGCAGCACTTTGCTGTTGGGAGCAATAAAACCTCGTGTTCTTTCTGTGCTCCTTCTCATCCATCAGTGCTGGAGGTGAAGGTTGATGAAGTTTTGGCGGGTATCCAAGGGCTGAGCTGGGAGCACAGGACACCTCTGCCAGGCTCCCAGAGCAGCAGCTGCTCTGGAATGGTGTTTGCCGGGGGAAGTCCATCACACAGGTGTCCAAATCTGCTGGCACATGAAGAGCTCCTTGCCACAAATTTGTAGTGCTGTGATGATAAGAAATGAAAATAGACTAGTAGAATTGTTGATCAATATTTTTTTGTCTTCTTGAAGCTGTCTCATAAACACAAAACAAAACCAAACCAAAACCAGGTGAGTTCATTGCATAACTCCTCCCCTACGAATGACTCTCTCTGTAAACACCAGTGACAGCTTTTGGCCACAGGTGACAACCTGGGTTTGTTTTCAAGTGTTTGCCTTGATGCAAAGTCTTCAGACTTGCCATTTTGTATCCTTTGGGTCAAACTCAGCTGTAGGCACCTATTAAACCCAGACATTTTTCAAAGCACTGGTCAGAACAGACTCTAACTGCGGCTTAGCTCTGTCGCACTCTGTCTGAGCTGAAGGACAGCTGAATTTGCTGTTGTTTTTCACTTGCTCTTTATCTCTTTCTCTGTGAAATTCTCAGCCTGCTCAGCACTCACAGCAACCATGCTGCAATTCCCTATGGGTTTATGGCTTGAAGCTGTGGCTTTTTCCTGATGCACCTCGAGCCCAGGGTGGGACACCTCAGCACAGGGGATGGAAACATCCAGGGGCTTGGATTTTCCCTGCCCAAGGTGGACCTGACCATGTTAGACATAGGGGTATGGTGGACATTTTAGGAGCAGTTTTTTTGCCTGCACTCACCCACCTGCTGGACACAAGGAGGAAGCTCAGCAAACCCACCGTGTACCCTCTGGTTTCTTGGGCAGCCCAGCTGCAAGGAAGTTCCACCAATTCATGTTCTGCTGTGTGCCAGGGGCAGTGCTGACGCGTTTCCATTATTGATTCTCTGTGCATTGACAATGAAACATTCAGTGGCCATCACACAGGCAGCTTTGTTCTGCCCTCAGCATCTCATCAAGCCAGAAGCAAAGTCCTACCTCTCCTATCAGGTTTTCCTCAGGGATTTGCTCACATAGCCAGATGGCCTTGGGCTGGTGGAAAATGAACTGCTTGGGTCTACACAAGCCCCAGGTCTCTGGGAATTTGACCCACTCATGGCAGTAGCTGGCCTTGGGTAGGACAAGACTTTCCAGGATGGAGATCCTTTCAGGCAGGTGGAGCTAGGTCTGCCAGTGCTCCCCAGCCTGAGCAGGACTGAGGGTGTCCTGTCTTTGGATGAGCTCATGGGATCCCCCCCAAGCAGAAATTTCAGCTGAAAAAAGCACCTTTGGTTTTTCTGATCAATATGAATTTTCTGGGATAGTTTACAGCAGCATAGCAAAGAAATTCCAGCTCCTGCCAAAGACATTAATTCCATCCATGACTGTAGTGTTTCATACCATACCAGTGAGAGAAACAATAGAGAGGCAAAGAATAAACTGCTGCACATGATGCTTCATCTGGGGATGGACAGCCCCAAAAATAAAGCAGCCACAGATGAGCACCTTCATCTCCTCAGCTATGTGGAGATAAAATTGCATGTAGAACTGGATTTCTTCCTTGCTGTTTGAGTATAACCTTTCTGTTATGTCCCAAAAATGAACCCTCAAACTATGGACACTTTTTTCTGTGAAAATATTCATGACCTTTCCTCATTCATCCAATTCACTTGTTCTTGCTGTGGCCAAGCTGTAACTCCACTTGCTTCCTCTAAGCAGAGCACTGCCTTCCTCTTGTGTCAGATATCAGCTACCAGCTCTTCATTTGGGTTAAAAATGGCCAGGGGCAGTAGTAAATTATTGCAGAACTCCTCCACTTTCTTTTCCTGCAGGCTTCAGCCTGTGGATCTGTGGACCATGACCTAGAGTCCCTGAAAGACAACTGAACAAAGACAGTGAGTGGTCAGAAGGTTGAAACACCCACTTCTCATCAGGAGCTGTGGGAAGAAAACCTACTTATTTAGAAGAACAAATCCTGCAATTTTCTAAGCCCTGTTCAGTCCAATTCATCCCCTCCTTTGACTGCAGTATGTGAGTGAACACATTGGCTCAAATTATCTAAAGCCCTGCTTAGCCCACTGCTTGAGGTTTGCCAAAAAAGTGGTTGCCTAGGAAAGAGCAGAAAAAAGAGAGATAAGAACATATTTATGATGTTTCCCAATAATTTTGTGAGCCTACAGTCATTATCAGCTCAGGGATTCCCTGAAATATCTGGATGTTACCTCCAGGTATTTGCTGTTTCTTGGTATATTTATTTTTTTCAATGAACTCATGTTGGTATTGGCCATCTACTTCCTTTGGCCAAGCAGACCCAGGGTGCTGCTGTCCCCAGGATTCTGGGGTGCCCAGCTGCTCCATGAAGCCTGGTTTGAGGGGCTGTTCTCACTGTTCCTGACCCTGCTTTAATACTGAAATTAAATCAGTTGATTAAGCATTGCTCTGGGCTCATGTTTACCCACACATCTTTTCTGAGGTGTCCAAGGTTGCTGCTGGACTGAGGCTTTAGAATAAAGTCCATGCCACATCCCTGCTAGCCTCACTAAGACAGGATCAAGACTTAGGGCTTTCCCCCACCCACTCCTAGTCCAGCAAGAGGCAGTTCTGTACAGAGATAAAACATTCAGACAAAACCTGACACTGCTCCTGCAAGGCAGAGGGACAAGGACCTGGGATGTTCAGAGCAGAGGGGACTCCTGGGAATCAAAATGGGAAAGGGTTAGGGCAATGTGGGAACTAATAGAATTTAATGAAGAGGCTGAAACACCTCTAATGGTGTCAGAAAAGCTCCAAGAACCACACCTAGATTGGTGATGACCAGGGAAAACTCCCCAGACACAGAGAATCTCTCTGCCAAGCTCCATCCCTGGGGATATGAAAGCAAGACCTGTAGGAGGGAAATGTTGAAAGCACAAAGGCAAAAAGTATTGATGTGGGAGGGTCTTAGGATTATTCCTGAATGTGTTCTTAAAGCTCAGAGACTCCCAGCCCTCCATGGATAACCTGTCCTAATGTGTGATTACCTTCACAGTCAGAAAGGATATATTTTTCTCCCAAATGCCTACCAAGAAGCTCTGTTGCTAAATGTCCAGCTCATTCCTTTTTGTCCTCCCCTTGGTAGCTATGGAGAGCAATTGACTGCTGCCCTCTTCATAATAACCTCTTGCACATTTGAAGATTATAATCAAGATCCCAGCTCTCTTTTCCAGCCATTCAAACTTTGTTAACTCCAAGAAGTATCACAGCTATTGTTTGCCCATATTCCTTATGCCTGATGCTCCATTCCCAGCTGGTGGGAAGGATCACTCCCACCCAGGATGAAATGTTCAGCAGCCTGTGGGGTGCAGGCAGAGCACTTTGGAGATGCTGTCAGCAGAACTCACAGGCACAGCCCTGAGCCTGCCACACTTTTGCTGGCAGCCCTGGCAGCAGGATTTTTGGAGCAGGAAGAGGTGTCAATGTGCAGGAGGGAAATGCCTCTGTGTTGCCCACTGGCTGCACACTGCCCTGCAAGGTTGGGCTCTAAAACTCATCTTTTAAAGTTTTTAAGGAGTCATCATCCACTGCCTCCATGCAGGAATTGCTCTCACTGTAGCATCTGCCTCTGGAAAACAAGTAATACTGGATGAGAACACAGAGCACTGAGTTTTCCAGCCCAGCTGAGTCTCCAGAGGAAGAGGCTCCCTTGAAATCCATCACCGTTTGTGATCAATCCATCACGGTGGTGTCACCTTGCTCTTGCATGGATAAAAAAAGACACTGCTGTGTCTTGTAGGCTCACCCCAGCCTCAGGAGCAGCCTTGGTGCTGGCTCTCCAGGCGATAGAAAAGACTCTGGGGACCCCACGACCAAACCACCCCAGCATCAACGTTTCCCAAAACATTTAATGCCGGATTATGTAAGAGATGCAATGTGGGGTAACTGCTGAGACGTGAAGCAAGCTCTGCAGGGCTAAGTATGCCTTACTTAGTGTACCTTACCTTGCCTAATATTGGCTTTTGGCTGTTAGAAACTTCATCTTAGACAGAGATGGATGTGATTAGGCCGGCCCGGAGCCGCTGCCATTCAGCATTGCAGCATCCCCACCTTGTGGTGTGCGCCGGAGCCTCTCCCGGGCTGCGGGGACATCGGCTGCTGTGAGCGACCCTCGGCCCTGGATGAGCACCCACTGCAAGAGATACACAAGCGTGCTCTGCCTCTTCTTCTAGACAGGTGCTAAAAGGTATGGTGAAAGTCCTGGAGAGATGGGAAAGGTTCTGTCGGGTTTGGTGGGTTTTGGTTTTTTTGCTTGTTTGTTTGTTTGCTTGTTTGTTTTGTGGGGTTTTTTTGGGGGGGTTTTTTGGGGGTTTTTTTTGTGTGTGTGATGTTGCTTAAATCTTTCCTTCTGGAAAGATGAAACCTTTGGTTGGGATGCCTAAACATCTACCCTGAAAATTCAGAATATCACTATAGATTTCACAGAGGCATTACACAACTAGCCAGCACCTTCTCCTTTGCTGCTTACACAAGAAGGAATCTCAGAGGTGATGTGGCCTTTATCGAGAGCGTATTTTGCAAGCAAAAGGTGTGTAGCCATTTGTGAATCCTCAGTTAGTGCTGTGAGTAGATGCTGGTCTTCAGGAAGAAAACAGAGATTTCTAAATCACAGTGATTACCAGTTGGCTCTGTGGAATAATCCATCATCTGTAGCAAGGTGAAAATGTTCCTGGAGGCATCTCGTGGACATAGAGATGGCTCTGCATTTCATAGACATTCCTGCACTGGGTGTTAGCAGGGCAAGTTTCCATCCTGGGTGGATGGCCCATGCCTGGAAACATTCAAGGTCAAGTTGGATTGGGCTCTGAGCAACCTGATCTAGTTGAAGATGTCCCTGCTCATTGCAGGGGGTTGGACTAGATGACCTTTAAAAGGTCCTTTCCTACCCAAATGGTTCTGTGATTCTATGATCTCCTTTTAGGGGTAACAACCCAGAATGAACTCAGTATTTTGTCAAAGATCTGGATATTCTTCAGTCTCTGAGAGCATCTGTGTGAGGATAACTTGAACCTGACCTCTTCATTCCTAGGTTCCTTGCTGTGACCTCCCTGGCATGTGCCCCATGACGAGGGGACAGAAAATGCTCAGCATTTCCTGGCAGAAGGGGAAACTGGGCAAGGTGGAAACATGGGTGGGAACACAGCATCTTCCTGCCCTGTGGTATGATGAAGCAGCTGGAGTTCTTTTTTCTTTGAAGAGAGGTGACACAATATTGTATCTGTAAAAATAAATAAATTTCTGCACACACTGACTGTAAGAGATCCAGGTACATGCCTGGTACCCTGCATTTTCCACAATGCTCTCCAGCACTCTCCAAGCAAGAGGAACAATTTATAAAAGTATAAAGCCATGGGTAACTTTGGAACTCAGAGGTGCTCCTGCACCTCTTATTCGTGTGCCAAGGAGTGAAGACTGTTCACATCTGCTGAACGGAGGAGCTGATGGCTGGAAGGAGCAGGAGGCGACCTCCTCCCTCCCAGCTCCCTTCTGCGGCAAAGACATGACGATCTGCAGGGTCTCTCTTAAAAAGTTTTTCTCCAGCCTTGCTAACTTTGCAACCTGCTGCTGAGTTAATGTGAAACAGAGCCCTGGAAAATGCCGGGAGCCAGGGCAGCGAAGCAGCCCGGGGTGCGGGGTGGATAAATCACGGCCGGCCGGCCGGGAGGGCGCTCGCCGGGCTGCGGAGCCACAAAGGCTGAGCTCGCCCACCGCCCCAGCCGCTGGCCGGGCTGCTCCGGAGCTGCCTGACACAGCTCTGCCTTACGAGCCCGCTCTTCAAAGCATTCCTGTCTTTACTGTCGAATGCACCAAATGTCTCCCACAGCTGTTTAGTTGGTTTGTGAGCCTTGTTAAGTGCCGGGTTTATCATAGCTTTCCCAAGGAATGCGCGCTCCCAACAAGTAGCTGAAAGATATTATCTGGTTCAGCCAGCTGAGGAGCTCAGGCTCCTTGGAGACTAGCTCAGAGTGTACAGCTAATTTCTCTACTGGACAGTTGATATCTTTAATTGAACTTGAGTGTGCTTTGGTTTATTCTGCTGATAAGAGAGGTTTGGGGAGAGGGTCTCAGCATCATCACCCTCATATGGTGGAAAAGCAACAAGTATTGCTTGGGAAGCTACTTTGGTAGTCACAGCTTTTCAAACATGCAGCCTTTAATCAGTATGTTTATATTTAGAAATAGCCACTACCTAAGTCTTGTCCACCTGCAGCTGGCACAGCCTCTGCCCAGGCTGACCTAATGCTACCTGCACCTTGCATCCTCTTGACAGTATAAACCAGAAAAATGTTCCTTCAGCGGCCAAGGCTGCATCCACACCAGGATTGGTTTTCCCATCAGAGCAGTGTCCAGCCAAACCCACCCTTTCCAGCCACAGCAAAGGATCTGCAGTCCACTCTGGGCTTCTCTGTGGATTAAACCTTGCCAAACTGGATGTAAAAGTTCCCTCAACAGCATTAAGCAACTCTAAGCTTTCTTTGAAGTTCACTTTAAACATCTCTCAAAGCCACAATGGGTAATGCGAAGGTGAGATATATAATGGTCACAATAACCTTATAAAGCACACAGAGGGACAGCCAAAGTGCCCGAGTTCTGTGGAGCACCAAGCTGCTGAGTAAATGGGCTTAAGGGCCTGCCTCTCTCATTTGCTTGTTCAGCTGATTGATGTGACCATAAGCTCCCCATCTGCAAGCTTTCTGGGCTCTTCATAAGCTAGTTTTGTCCATGACATACAGTTAATGTTATTAATTATTGTCTCTCTCCTCTCTGTGGACAGCAGTGTTCTCTGAGTCAGAGCAGAGGAGGGCCCCAGCAGTCATTGGTTGCACCTTGGGCAGAAGCAGAGTAAAGCAGGGAGGAGAGATATCAGGGAGAAACATGCCAAAATAGGGTTTCTCATACTTTTTCAACTGATAGGAGGAGGCTTGAAGAAAAGTTCTGTGTGTCCTCAGGTGGAGGATGCAGGACAGAAACTAAGCAGTGGTTTAAAGTTCTTCACTGGAGGGTGATAAAATTACAGTATGCAAAGAAGACATGGAAAATCCCAACTATAAACTAGGAAATCCTACAAAACAGATCATGAGACAATAAATGACTCTGCCTTGAAAGTGATGATGCAAAGTTCAGACTGTACAGCACACTGCATTTACAGTGCTGTCTTCATGTTTCTAATGTGAAATTTAGGTTCAGAAACATAGATTTGCATAAAACTACATAAACTGAAGCAAACTTAAAAGACTGAAGAATTGAATGGCAATCCAAACTAAGACCATACTGAACTCCAGCTGAAAGGAGAGAGCATGAGAGTTCAAGGGGCAGGGACACACCCTTGATTTTCAGCAAAATGAAAGAAAAAGGTGTTTTTAACATGTAGATATTGCAAAATATATTCTCTGATCAAGGGGGGTGTTGCTAGGATTTTGTCAATTTATGGATCAAATAAGAGGAATTGAACTGGTTTTGATGGCTATTGCACTTTTCACATCATCCTAAAGTTTGCTAGAGTTACAGAAATATTTAGCCATCCTTTCAGTGGTCCTAGCAAGCAATTCTTGTGACATTAAAAGGGAACTACATTCACTGAGTCCACTCTGCTGCTCGTGTCCCACACAGATCCTGGACTCTGAAACCCATGGACCAAATTTTTCCTTGGCATAAGAATTACAGAAAGAATCACTTTGATTTGATGAGTCAAAAGTTTACCCAGCATCAGACTGGGCTGGTAGTTTCATTTCAGCAAACCAAGATTATTTTGGATATCTGTTAAAATGGACTGACTGGTATTCCTGGTCCCATGTGTATACAAACATACCAGACAATAATCTCCTTTACAACCCACAGATGAATTCCTTAGCTTATGAATCTGCCAGAAAACACATAATTTTCCCCATCAAGGAATGTTGCTTGGCACATCTTTAATATATCACTTACACAGCCCTCAATCAACCTAAATGATTCATCTAGCAACGTCTTAGGCGATGCTTTACGTGATTGAATGGTTTATCCTCACTGAAAAAGCACACACCATTCAGTCCCATGTATCAGCTATAAAAGTTATTAATAACCAGGAATTACACAGATAAGAGTCATTAGGCCAGCTTTAGCCTGGGTGACAGCAGCTGGCCCACTTTGAGCTCCATCAGTAAAAATCAGCCAGAATTTGTACCCGTGGGAAGAGATCAGAGGCTTGGGCTCTCAACACCAACCCATGCATCATATTTTATGTTGTGTGTTACAGTTTATCAGCCCTCAGATTAAGATTTATTAGTGTTGCCTTGCTGTTTAGTAGTTGTAACCCATGACATGCTTGGTGCTTAGCAGCGTCTGACAGAGGGACTGGTTCTCACTGTGGGCACTGCACCAAACTGCAAACCCATGCAGGAAAACCACCTCAAGCAGCAGGGACAGCAGCTCTCTCTCTCTGTGTCCTCTTCACAGAGTTCCTTACACCTGTAGAGGCCAGGAGACATTATCATGCCCAGTGTGGACCTGCTCAGAGCCATGGCTGAAGGGATCTGTGTCCTGGCCTCTCGTGGGTGTGAGAGGCTGTGTTATGGGCTTGGCCACCTCTTGGGTAGAGACGCTGATGATCAGCTCAAGGACAGAGCACAGCAAGCTGTCTGAGTCAGCACAGCCAGCACATTGTCCTGGGCACTTGGGAAGTCATTTTTCATCTGTGGTATCTTCTCTTCTCCAGGGCTGGATGGATTACACAAGGCTCCTTGGACACCAGACAGGCGAGCACCATGTGATCTCAGCTACAGTTCCCAGCCCAGTGTCCTGATATTGCGCACAGACGTGGTAACCTGGCTCCTTTCCTGCTTGGAAACATTTGTTTGGATGTTCTGAGACTTTCTCAGCATTGTGGCCCCCCGCCATAGGGTGTTATATGGCTTTAGATAAGAAATCTCCATAAAACTGTAAGCAATGTGTCTTCTGCAGTAAATCTTTCTTCTTAGTCAACAGTGAAGCAGTCACATTATGTTTCCTTATTTTGCAGTCCACCTGTTGCAAGGAAAGTGCCAAGAAAATTATACACCAGTGGGAAAGTGTAGATTGCATAGATGGCTTGGACCCAGCAAGAGTCAGTGTGACTATGGGATACACATTTGAAATCACCCTCATCTATGAAGATTTCTTTGTGCAACAGGAAGGGAATCCCTGGCTGGATGGAGACAAGCAATCTGCTGGCTCAGACACCATGGCTGTAGCTGCTGTCCCCCCATGGAAAGGAGGAGGATTAACTGGGTGCTGGACAGACAGATCCTGTGTAGTGTGGCACCACAACAATCCTTGTGTGCTTGAGTCATGAGGAGCAGCCTTCATCTCCTTCCCTGAGGCTGGCTGCTCCCTCCTGAGCTCTGTGGTCGTGAGTGAGGAGCTGGCTGGCAGCACTGCATGTGCTCAGGGTGCAGAGCTGCCCATGCTTGCTGGAACAAGCCGCCCTGGTAGACAAAATGATGGGCTTGTTGTCTAAATAAGAGGTTTACAAGAAAAGATCTGTTGATGCTGGGTGGCTTAAATGACCTTTCTTTATCTTCTGAATAATTACTGTTAATTCATTACTTTCAAAAATATTTTATAAGCCAAACAGTTCCTTCTTCTCTGCAGTCTGGCTGGACTGTGCTTTCACATCACTGTCTGTGCAGTCAGCATGTGGATGGATGGGACTTACACAGTCATGGGATTCAAACCTCATATTTGCTTCCTACCACCCTTTTTCTGAAAAAGATCATCTTTCATACCCCAGTGTGAAACCCTGTCTTTCCCCTGCTTCCCACAAAAGTGCTTTTGCTTCATATTTCTCTTTGCAGAATTGTATCAAATAAGTAATGAAAAATAAAAACCAAACAAACCAAAACTCAGCAATCAAACAACCCTGGGCTTCATTAGCTGCTGAGGTACCAGTTCTGGGAGGTGCCCTGGCGGCAAACATTGGTCTCCTGTGGCAGCACCATCCTGGGAGGGTTTTCACACCAGGGGCACCTCTGCAGAGATCTCTCCTGCAGCTCTGGAGCTTACACCCATAACATAACCTGAGCTCTATGTGAGAGACAGTCACACAGTGTTGAAAATACACATCGAGGGTTAAAAAAAAAAATTAAAATAAACCCCATTCAGGGTGCAAACAGCAAGCAGCCTGGGAAGAAACTTTCAGCAGTCCAACCCTGCAGGAAGAGCAGCGCGCTGGGATGTGGAGCAGCTCAGCTGTGATAGCTGGTGAGAGCCACAAGATGTCTCTGGAAACCAGCATTTGTACAAAAAAAAGGCATTAATAACCCCAGAAAAGGGGCTGGGCTGTTTCCATCTGCAGTGAGCCCTGAGCCCTGGGATATGCCCTGCTCAGTCTGCGCTGGGAGCAGAGGGCATGGACAGCCCTGCTCGCTGGAGGTCCCTCTCCACAACACTTTACTCCAGGTGAGGATTTGGCCCATGAAGTTGCACACATGGCACTTCCTTAATGCATGGATGAGAACTGTGAATCTGTAAATCACTGCTGGATCAAAAACTGCACTGACTTCTGAAGTCATGGGACAAACAGCAAAGAGTGCACATTGGAAACCAGATTAAAGAATTATCACATTGCATCAGAAAACAGCAAAAATGGGGGCAGTCCTCTCTGGGAGCCCTTCAGCCACGTGTTTCTTGCACACCAGAGCAGTGTCTGCACAGCTTTGGATCCCTTGCAGCAGAGCCTGCAGCTGATGGGATCTCAGCACTGGCTGTCTCAGACCAGAGCAGCAATAAATAATCCCTTTCTCCATCAGGGTCCTGCTTCTGCTGCAGGTCACTCCCCAGAGAAGTGAAGGAGACACTTTCAGCTTCTGAGATGTTTCCTGTAGGCAGCATTGGCCTGGGTTTATAACCTCCAAACTTGCCAGCTACTGTGGGGTTTCACTACCTGCACTGTCACCCCCAGGGACTGATGAGCACGGAAAAAATCCCACTGTGGCACACCCACAGACAGACATTATGGGAATGAACTCTCTGTGTCTGACACAGGGAAAAATCCTGCTGAACGTGACTCAGAGCTCAGCAGAGCGCCTGCAGGTTCTGATCCTGCATCCATGTCACTCACTCAGGGAACTCCTCTCCCTTTCACCAGCTCCTCTTGGCTTCCTAGTAAACAGCTATAGAATTGCAGGGTGGAAAAGGCCCACATAAGTGTAAAGTTGTTATTAAGAAATAGGCAAAGCACAGTAACTAGTGACTCACAAAGTTTAATGTGAGAAAACAAAGCTATCCTTCAATGGACCACATAGAGAGACAGCAATTATTGTAAACTGGAAAACCTCTTTAAGATCCAACTAAAAATGTGTGGCAAGTAAAATCCATTGCCCACCAGCCTCAGTGATTATAACTATCATTTGTTTTAGGATTTGTTTTCCCTCTTACAAATCATAAGACAGTCATTTAAACTAATAATAAGCGAGTTATGAGGATAATGGGATTTTTAATGAGCTGTTCTGGTTGGGGGGTGCCTTACAGAAACTCATCCACTGCTTTGCAAATGCCAGTATTTAGCACTGAGGGATGTGGTGAAAAGTCCATTAGTCTAAATCTGTTTTAACTGGAGGACCAAACTTTGTTCTTGCAGTGTGTTTAGGAAAACTCCCCAGGACTTTACTATCATTATATCACTTACTTGAGGCACATATGTTTGGACAGAGCAGAAAGAGAAAAAAAAGAGATGCAGTCAATATCCCTGGCATGATTAGATGAAGAAGAAAAAAAATTAAAGATGATGCTGACAAAGTCTTCTCCTTCATTGCACAGAGTGGGAACTTGGAGTTGTCTTTACTAATACACTTGTGTAGTATCTAGACAATTTGAAGTTGTTCTGTGGAAGAGGCACTATGATTTAATGGGACATCTCTTGATGACATTTAGCTTGACTTCTACCTCCTGGTTTGTCTGAGATGACTGCTTTTTTTTTGGTCAGAAAGTACCAATTTCCCTCCAAAGCAAGCTGTAACTCAGAAGCAGAAGACCTGTTCCTGAATTGCTACCCATGCAAAAAAATGCTTGCCCCAAAGGACCAAAATCCCACAGGCACGTTTAATTTTCTGCATTAAAAAAAAGCTGTGGTCCTTCATTTGAGATCTGTGTCTCCCATGATGTCTGGGCTGAGGCCTCAGGCGACTGAAGGATGTTGTGTATCCAGCTAAAGAACCCACCCCAACCCACAACCACCCTTCCCACAGCCACGGCTTTGCGCAAAATGACAGAGAGGGTAAAACGGCGAATGCGAAATCTCCTGAGTGAAAAGGAATTAGTAAAACCCCATATTCATGAATATTGAGAGCTAATTATATGTGCATCGGAAACCTCTGGGGAAGGGAGATGGAGGCCCTTTCATTAGACGGGAACTGGAACTTTTTCATCATTTGTCTAGCTCAGGAATGTAAGGCTGCTGTCTGGAGAGGGATGTGGGATTTGGCTGCAGGGCTGGGTGTGCAGGTGAAGTGCCATGCTAGCGAGTATTTCTATTGTACTCTGGCACATCTTGGAAAAGGCTCTTAGCTGTAGCAGGTCGGTGAGGCTGGGTGCTCCAACATCTCCATGCTCCCACACGACCTCTTCACTCAGATGCACCGTGAGGAATTGTTCCCAAATTATATTTTCATCTTCCTCTCACTCAGTCCCCCAAATGGGTCCAGTCCCATCCCTCACTTGAAACCTGGTCACAGTTTCTCATAGAGGTTGGAAACCCCAATTTACACCAGGCTATCTCCAGAAAGTTCAATTTCGTTGCTTTTGACTTACTCTCTGCTTTTGCAAGTGAAACGAATGGCTGGTTATTGCCACCGCACCAAGACCAAGAACTGGTGAAGACGAGGGCAGGTTCGTGTGGTGGAGAGGCTCTCAAAGGGAGTGCGGGCAGGAGAGTGAAGTGTAAAAGTGGGGAAATTCCTCTCTCGAAGTTTTGCGGCGACTGCAGCCACAAGGATGCTCGGGGAAACCCATCCCAAATCTCCGCCTTCTGCCCCGCTCTCCCTGCTGCCAGACCCCCTGCAGCTCTCCTCCAGCTGGATTTATTTTCCCCTGGTGGTCTCCTGGTGATCTCGGCCAGGGGGACGCGTGTCCGTCCCCATGCAGGGCAGCAGTGCCGGACACACACAGGGGATCCCGCACAAGCCCCCGCACCCGCGGAGCTGCTCCCGTAGCGAGCCCCGGCCCTCGGCACATAAATCAGCATTAAACCCATTCCCCCCTCTGATCCCCGGTGCCACCATCTATTACTCCCCCAGTGCGTTTTCTATCACCTTTTGTTAGAATTACACAGCCGGAAACTTAATTTACCCCGAGCTTTAAAGACAAATAAACCCCGCAGGCCGGTGGCCCAGCGATATGCCTGTTTACTCGCGCGATCCGTAGATTATTATGAATTGTTGTGATTTTCAAGCTGCTGCTGGTTTAAATACCTTCTCGGCTACTCTTCCTGGCTGGAAAAAAAAATAAAAAATTCCGCCCCACTCTTCCCGAGCAAGGGCCAAGGAGCAGGAGACCATCTCACTGCGCTGAGCTTTATTTACTCTTGCTATTATTGTTGTTGTTATTATTATTGAAATTTGGAGCGAGCGAGGTTTTCAATTGCTGAAATAATTGCTTGGGAGAAAGGTTGCTTAATCTGTTCATACATTATTGACTCGGGCTCCAATATTTGGCTTGCTGCTTTTTATCGCAAGAAGATCACGTACGAGAGTCTTTGCATAACAATTTTTTAAAGAGGACACATCCTTATATCAAAAGTGGACGTGACTTGAATTTTGCCGACGTTTGTCCCTAAAATGACCCAATTCCGGTTACTGCCACTGGGCAGCAGTAACATTGCATCATTTCTCCAGGCAATAGACTTATTTTGCTTTACTCTCTGCCCCTTTCCCTGTCTCCCACCCCCAAGCCAACACGTACTTTTAAAGCTGATTATTTTGTCTTGCTACATTTTAGCACTACACACACTGTTTTCTCTCCCTGGGAACGGATGAGCAGAGAGGAGCAAGCCCAGCTCGTAGGAGCCACACGGATAATTAAAGCCGAAAGTTCCCAGGCAAGGCAGAAATAGTGCCTTCAACGAAATTTTGCTGTGAGCCGCCGCAGAGAGAGCCCAGCGCCGGTGTCAGCGCCTCCAACCACCTCCTCGAACATCATTTCCCCGATGAGGATCAAAAGAGCCCCCCTCTCCCCCGCTTTTTCCAATCGAAATGGTGCTGCTTCCCAGCCACACTGGTCAAGTTAGTTCCGGAACAAAGGATGACAAAACCACAAAGGATTCTCTCCCCCCCGCTCTCCCCCCACGTCCCCTTTCTCCCCTTCTCGACTTCCCCGGTGCCCGCACACCGGCCCGGGGCAGGCCCGGACCCTCCCACCCGGTGTCGCCTCCCGGGGCCGGGCCCGTCTCACCGCCCCCGTCGGGCCCTGGGGTGTGAAATGACAGAAAGGGGAGCGAAATATTGTGGAGAGGGTATGGGGTTCGGTTCCTCTCCAAAGCACTGACAGAGAGAGCCCTGAGCCGTCTGCCCACCGGAAAGGGAGAATTGGTGACATTCATGTTCCCCGACACCAGCGCTGTCGTTTGGACCTCGGGGTAAAAACCTAAAGAACACCAGATCTTTGCAGGAGAGCCCCACCATCCCTGCAGGCAGGCACAAGGGAAGGGGTGTGCACCTGAGAGCCGAGGAGAGGACCCCGTGAGGACTATTCCTCCAAGAGTTGGGCAAACTTTCCACGGCGCCGGACCCTTTGCTCTCGGGCAGGGGATGGGCAGGGGGAGCCCCTCGAGGCGGCCCTGGGGCAGAAGGGGAATCCGGAGGGTAGCAGTGGAGAGAGGCCGTGCCCCTGTGCAACCTCTGAGCTGACATCTACAGCCATTTGCACACGCGTGTGTGCGAGGCAATCTCGCTGCACCCGCGTTCAGCTGCACAAACGCACCCGCAATCCCTCGCAGGCAAACACACGCACAGAGTGTGGAGAAGGGCTGGGAGACACTGCGGGGCTGGACAGCCAGGGCAGGGCAGCGGGAGCCAGTCCCGCGTGTGCCCCTTTGTCACCCAAATATCCCGAATTCGGTGAAGGGAAAAGCTTTATAACCACCAAGAGACAGCCCTGCACCCACTAGAGCTGGGAAAAGTCTCGGTGGCTTCGTTCCCAACGCGGGGCTCCGGCACCCCTGACCGGGCAGGGAGTCCCTCCTTCCCCGGGCCAGGACACCCCCTTCGCCTACCAGAGCCCCGCGGAGCCCCCCACGGCCCCGGCCCCGGCCCCGGCCCCGGCCCCGGCCCCCGGCCCCGGCCCCGGCCCCGGCCCGGCCCCGGCCCCGGCCCCGGCCCCCGGCCCCGCCGCCTCCCGCGGGGTCGGGCGGCGGAAAGTTTTCCCTTCTCTTCCCTGGGCTCCACGGCTCCCGGAGCCGAGAGGGAAGCAGGGCGAGACATAGGTGGGAAGAGCTGGAGGAAATTGAAAACCATATTTTTAAAATGTGAACGGGTCCGAGCCAGCCCGAGCGGGTGTGTGCCGGTGACGAAGAGCACGCGGGACCGGGACCAGCCCCGGCCCGGCAGAGCAGAGGCGGCTGCGGACCCCAAACCCTCCACGGAACTTTCAGCCCCTATTGGAAACGTCTTTAGCGAAGGGACAGGGGTATCTGTCCGAAGTGGAGCAAAGCAGCGCTCAGAAACATCCAGTGTAACTTAAACCAGATTGTCAGGGAGCAGCCGGGGCCGGAGGCAGCCGCCGGAGCTGCTCCGCGGGTGAGAGGATGCCGCTGCCCTCCGCGATCCTCCCCCGGGCAGCTAGCGAGGAACATCTCCGGGAGCTGGGAGCTTTTTAGAACAGCCGATCCAGGTGGACTGGTGCTGCTCCAGCGAGGTAGGGTGGGCTGCAGATGTGGGTGGGAGGCGGGAGGGGGCTTGGGAAGCAAATGGGAAGGGGTTTGCAGCCAGGCCACTGGAAAGCAGCAAGCTTTTCTTTTTTCTTTTTTCTTTTCTTTTTCTTTTTTTCTTCTTTTTCTTTTCTTTTTTTCTTTTCTTTCTTTTCTTTTCTTTTCTTTTCTTTTCTTTTTCTTTTTCTTTTTCTTTTCTTTTCTTTCTTTTTCTTTTCTTTTCTTTTCTTTTCTTTTCTTTTCTTCTTTCTTTTCTTTTCTTTTTTTTCATTTTTCTCCTCTTTTCTCTCTTTTTTCTCTTTTGTCCTTTCCTTTTCTTTCCTGTTATTTTTTCCCTTTCCTTTTTCTCGTATTTTCTCCTTTCCTCGTATTTTCTCCTGTTTTATCTTCTCTTGTTTTTCTTTCCTTTTCCTCTTAATTTCACTCTTTCCCCCTCTTTTGTTCCCTTTCCTTTCTCTCCTCTTGCTTATTTTCTTCATTTTTCTGTCTATTTTTCTGGTTTTTTTTTTTTAATGTACCTTCTTATTTTTTCTACCTTTTCAGGTTTCCTTCTTTCTTTCTTCTTTCTTTTCTTTCTTTCTTTCTTTCTTTCTTTCTTTCTTTCTTTCTTTCTTTCTTTCTTTCTTTCTTTTCTTCTTTTCTTTCTTTCTTTCTTTCTTTCTTTCTTTCTTTCTTTCTTCTTTCTTTCTTTCTCCTTTTTTTAAATTGTTCTGTTTGTATTTTTGTTTATTTTTCCCCTTTTCCTGATAAATTTTTCTTTATTTTCCTTTTTCTTTTCACTTTTATTTTTCTTTTTTCTTTTGTCTTTTCGTTCTTTTCTTTCTCCTCCCCCCACACCCCTTTTTTTTCCTTGTAGGCAAGGAAACAAACCAATAATACCGCTAAGAATAAGAAAGATAGTTTTCTCTTCTCCTCTCCGAAACTTCTGCAGGGTGTTTTCATCTCCAACCCACTTGGGAAGGGAGGACAGACGATGAAATAAATAAAATTATATCTTTGCTACAGTTCCCCGTGACTTGAGAGCCAGGCTGCATTGCTGGGGTGGGGGTGGTCCTGGATGGTAATTGATTCATAACTCTACACCAGGACACCGGGACACAACATCCCCGGCTCCCCGGGAGCATCTCGGGGGAGCGGGGCGGCCGCGCTGCCCGCCCGGGCCGGGTGCGGGGCTGCGGCTCCTCGGCCGCGCCGAGCTCTGCCCGCAGCCCGGCCCTCCTCTTCTCCTCTTCAGAAAAAACATCCCTTCCTCTCTCCCCGCTCCCCGCTTTGCTACCAAGAGAGATTTTGACTCTCGGAGATATAAACCTGTGCCCCGAAAAAAGTTTCGAGCGGAGCTGCCTCCAGTACCTATTTACCAACGAATTACACCGCTATTATTGCTTTCAATGAAGACTGAATCCCCAAGCGATAATTGAATTAGTCTATTGAAGAGACTGTCAGGTACAATGACGTGGTATATCCCGCGCCTTTCCCAGGGTCTATAGGCTTTGGGGACCCGGAATGTATAGTCTGACCTTACAGCTCATAATAATAATGCTGCACTTGTAGCAGAAATCTATTCGTATTCACTTTTAACAAAACCTCTGGTCAGCCAGTCCCTGTAGGAAGGATGAAATCTATTGTATTAGAACAACTCATTTATGTCCTTCAGCAAAGGCCCCAATGAGATCTGATCTAGACGTAGAAATAGGATTACCACAGCGTATATTAACCACGTTTCTATACTTCCTCCTTCCTATAAGGGCGCCGAGAAACAAAAATGCAAAGGATTTTTGATCTAATTTTAACGTTATTTTTATTTTCCAATTTTAAAACTTCCCTTCCTTTGGCGGCCTTCCTCAAAAAGAAGAAAAAGAAAAGAGAGAAGAAAATAATATTAATTTTAAAAAAAACAGTAACCCAAAATAAAAGCAAATACAACGAAATCGGATAAAATATTTTGCCCGGTTTCCGAAGAGACTGCGGGCACCGCGGGCAGAGTGACCGCCCTCCGCACAGCCCGACGGCGGGCACAGGGCATCCCAGCCCGGCTCCCGGCTCCGCCAGCCCTCGGCTGCTCTCCGCCTCCCGGGCTGGATGTCCTCCCGCCCCAAGCCGGCACGGCTGACCCAAGCCCCAGCGCCGAGAGCCGGTGGGGACACCAACCTGCGAGAGACTCAGACGGCGCCGCGGCACTTCCGAGGGGCAGGAGAGCGGGCAGCACGGCCCCGGCCCCGCAGCACTTTCGGGGAGCCCTGGGTGTCCCGGCCCCTCCGGACGAGCCGATGGCTACGAGGGAGCGGCCCCCCAGCCACGGCAGCGTGTGTGGAGCTCCGCGGGACCGGCTCCCCCGACGGGCGCCCCGAAACCCGGCGGCACCCGCAAGTTACAGAGGGAACTTTTTCCTAAGAAGGGATTTTTTTTTTTTAAAGCTTCCGTCCTCAAGCCACTGTGTGTAGACATATTACCCCGATTACTGTAACTACCTGCGAGCCGGGGAGTAATATTTATCTATTTAGATAGGAAGGGTCGCGATAAAAAAAAATCCAGCCTGGAAATATACATCGTCTTTTCCTTTAACCCCTCCTCATTCATCCAGCCGATCCCCCACCCCCTCCGTGCACAAACCTACTCAATTTATAGAGAAGCCTTTACTATCCAGAACAGTTTCTAGAAGACGGGAGGACTCCAGATGAAATAATCCCCCTCCCTGCACACACGCGTACACACACACACACACACACATGCACATAGACACACTTCCCCCCGGGCGTGCTCAGGAAGGCAAATTAAATAGTTAAAGGCTTCGATTTCTCTCTCTCTCCCTTTTGTTACCCAATTTTGGAACATTTAAGGATGGGTGTGTGTATTGTATTCAATAATAAAAGCTATAGGGCCGCCAGGACATTTATCATCCTATTACTGTAACAAATCCGGGCTCCCAATACATGAAAGGTAAAATGAATTACCGACGTTAAGCCGTCAATAAAGTCATTTCTGTAAATGGTGTCTCCGAAGGACTGCAGCATTATTCAACTAGCTTTATCAGCAGCTGGGAAATTACGTGAAGAAGCTCGCAGCGTGTAATATGGCCCTGCTTACTTTGATTAAGCGTCTTGCCAGGGAATAGTGACAGTGCTTTTGACCAGGTTTTATTCGCCGTCCTGTGATGAACGCCAAGCTGATCAGGCGGAATGAAGAGTAATTAAAACCTATAAATTATCTTTTGCAGCCCTTCTCAAGGCGTCTCTTGCAGGAGAGATAAGGCAGCGAGCCCCCATTTACAGCTCTGAAAGGGACCGCGGCTCACAAAGGCTACGTGGCTAAATGGGATATTGATAGTGTCCTAATTAGAATTTAATTAAGTACCCACGCTCGCTTTTGGGATAAAGATTTCAATTTTGCTAACTTAAATATAAATAAACCCAATTTCGGTGCGAGTAAATGATATGATATTGTGAATGCAGGGGGGGTTTAACATTCATTTAATTGCGGATGAAGCTCTTGATTCCAGGGCTGATTGTGTTCTGCCAGCTATTATTTTAGGGGATTATTGTGTGGCTGGAGGTAACAATTCGGTAATGTTTCTCCGGTACAGAAAATAACCGAACGTGCCTCGGAGGTGCGGGCACACACACACCTCCCGGGCACCCAGGGAGCAGCAGACGGACACCCAGAAATGTCTCCTTCGATTCCCGGTGCCGGTCGCCCCCCGAACGCGGAGCCACGGGCCGAGCCGCTTCCCCGGGGCCGCTCCCGGGGATGGGAGAGCGCCCGGCCGGTGCAGCACGGCGGGGCGAGGCGGGGCAGCCTCGCTGCTGCCGGCACCGCAGCTCAGCCCGCAGGGAACCGCCGGGATGCGGACACACAGGGATAGAGCTATAGGTGTATTTTGGGCCCTCACCCGCGCACATATAGGATCCATAGGCGGCGGCACGTGACGCCTATGGAGAGGCGCGGAGCTTTGCTCGGGCCTCCCGGACCCACCGCCACCCGGCCGCCGTTCTGGGCAGGGGGTAAATGGGGGGGTTCGGTTACGTCAGAATGAGAAAGAGCCCGGAATTGCCCTTCCCGCAGCCCCCGGACTCTGCCGCGGGCAGGAGAGCGGCTCCAGCCGGAGCAGGTGCCTGCGGCCGGCCGGGAAGCGCCGCTGCTCCGGCACCCAGCCCGCCCGGACCTCCTCTGTCTAAAATCCGGGGTGTCGTGGGACCCCCATCTCCAGTGCTCCTCCGTGTGAGCAGCAGCACTGCCCTGCCCGCAGCCACTCGGCTCCCGCGGCCGGGAGCGCCCGGGGCCGGGGCAGCAGACGCCGGCTGCGGCAGAGCCGCCCTCCCCGTGGCGCTTGGCTGCGGCCCCAGCGGTCCAGCAAAACTAGAATTGGGACCAGGGTATTTTTATATTATTTTCTGTAAATTCATTTTTAGACAGCCGCATCAATCCTGAAAAAGAGGCTTTATCTTCCTGTCCCTTAAAATCCTTAAATTTTCCGTCTGCCTCAACACACGTCCTGAAGTGCTCGCTCCCTGCCGGGAAGAAAAAACCAAAACAAAACCAAACAAGAATACCGGGCGGGATAGGGGGGAAGCAACAAACCGAAACCAACCAAACAAACAAGCAAACATCAAAAACAGACGAAGAAATATGATACGAGTTCAGCTCGTGAGCTGGAGCTGATCTGCTTCGTATTCCGAAAAAAAACCCAAACCCAGTAAAGTAACAAACGAGAGAGAGGCTTCGGCCGTAAGACCAGCTTGTCCCGGCAGTGCCTTCTGCCTTTATTGCTGCTTATTGTTATTATCATTATTATTATTACTGTAATATTTTATTCCTCTAAACCAAAAGATGCGATTCCGGGGAGCCTCCACCCGGCTCGCCATCTCCCCGCGCTGCGCGGAGAGAACAGAAAGCAAAACAGAAAAAGAGGGGAAAAGCGCACAGATTTGGGGGAGGGGGTGTTTATTATCGCTGGGGCAACAGGAAAGCGGCCCATGACCAAATCCCCGCCACCCGCGGAGGACACGGCGTGGCTGGAAGTTGTTGTTTACGGGGCTAGCCGGGGGTCGCGGAGGGGGGGGTCCCGGTTCAGGCGCGTGGGTGCGGCGCGGTGCCCCCGCCCCGTCGCTGGTGCCGCCGCCACCCGGCCCGGTCCGTCCCGTCCCGCCCGGTGCCGTCCGCCCCGTCCGGTCCCCGCGGTATTTATGGCGGCGGCCCGGCGGGCGCCCATTGGGCGCGGCGCGGGGTGTCAGCGGCGGCGGCGCCGCGCCATTGGCCGCCCCCACGTGCGGGGCCACCTCACGTGCTTCCGGTGCGAGTGAAAAAAGTGTGGCTGAGGGATTTTTTAGGGAGAGTTTGGTGCACGGACCGGCGCTGTCAGAGATTGGGCCTTTTTTTTTTTTTTTTTTTTTTTAAAAAAAAAGGGGAAAAAAAAGGATTTAAAAAAAAAACCCTAAGCGGGCGCGGGCGGCACAGCACCGGGCTGGCGGGGACGGGCTCCGGCAGCCCGCGGCGTGGGCAGAGCGGACCGTGACAGCGGGGCAGCTCGGAGCCGCCGCGGCGGCGGCGGGGAGATGGGCAGATCGTGACGGGTTTTTTGGGGGGCGGGTTTTTTGGGGGGGCCGTGGTGCAGCCGCACACCTTTTTGGGTTTGGTCTTTTTTTTTTTTTTTTTTGGTGTTTTTTTTTTTTTTTCTTTTGGTGGTGGAAATATAAGCTGATCGGGAGAAGGGGGAGAGAAGCCCTCGAGTATCTCCCAGGTTTTGGATCCATCCGTGAGAGGGAGAGAAAAAAAATCTCAGCTCCAGCCCAACAAGTGGATTTTAATTTTTTTTTCTTTTTCTTTTTTAATTTTTTTTTAAATTTTTCCTCCCCCTTTTCCACCCCGCCACCCACCGTCAAAGTGGGGTGGGCGTAAAGTGGGTGGGTGGGGGGGAAAAGAGACAGCAATCTCCGTGGCGGGGACTGAGCATGGAAGAGCCGCCGGAGGGGCACGGCCACCGAGACGCGGCGCCCGGCCCGGCGAGCAGCGGCAGCGGCAGCGATGGCGAGAGCGTGCCCGTGTCCCCCAGCCCCGCGCCCGCCTCCCCCGCCGCGCCCTGCCCCCTGCCCCTGCCCCGCCGCCGCCACCCGCCGCCCCCGCCGCCGCCCCCGCCGCCGCCGCCCCACCGCACCACCAACTTTTTCATCGACAACATCCTGAGGCCGGACTTCGGCTGCAAGAAGGAGCCGCCCGCGCCGGCCGGCGGCGGAGGAGGAGGAGGAGGTAGCCGCGAGCGGGACGGAGATCGGGGGCAGAGCTCAGGTAGAGAAAACGTCAACCCGCTGCTGGCCCGGCCGCCCAACCCGCCCGCCCTCCTGTGCCCGGACTCGAACTGCCGTCCCGACGGCTCCGCGCCGCCGCCGCCGCCCGCCGCCGCCAAAGCCAGTCCCCGCCGCGGCGGCAGCGGCGGCGGCGTCGGGGGCGGCCAAGCCCCCCGCCGATGGGGGCGAGACTCACCCGGCGAAGTACGGGGAGCACGGCAGCCCCGCCATCCTCCTCATGGGCTCTAATAATGGAGGACCTGTTATAAAGCCCGACTCGCAACAGCCGCTGGTGTGGCCTGCCTGGGTCTACTGCACTAGGTATTCAGACAGACCGTCCTCGGGTAAGGAACCGCGGAGCATCTGGGAGCTGTTAAATCGTGACAAGGTCGTCCCCCCCCCCCCCCACCCCCCTTCTCCTTTCCCTCTTCCCCCCTTGGCTTTGGCTCCCGGCTTGTTGAGGACCTCGCGTGGGGGGGAGGGCGGCCTGGGTCACCCGGGGCGAGAGGAAACGCGTCCCCCCCACCGCCACCAATCCTCCTTCCTCCTCCGAGTCTCCCAAATTTGAATGTGACGCCGGACCCCGATTCGGCAGCGGTTCGATGCGGAGAGCCGGCGGGAGCGACCCCTTCCCGCGCCCCCCGCCCGCCCCGCCTGCCGCAGCCCCGGGTGTTCCGCGGCGGCGCGGGGTGAGAGCGTTGCGAGAAAAAGGCAGCGGGGTCGGCCGCTCCCTTGTTCTGAGGCTTCTTCTCCTCTTCTTTATATTTTTTTTTCCTGGGTGCTACTGGAGGAGCGAGGGGGCGAAGAACCCGAGCCACATGTTGAGCGGGTGCTGGCGGTGCGGGGGGAGGAGGTAGTGTTTTCTCGGAGGCGAAGGAAAAAGGGTTTTTTAGAAGGTGGCGGAGGGGCTGTTTACCGAGGCCTCTGCAGCGATCAGGCAGGCCCTTAGGCCGCGCATTGCCGCCGGAGCTGGTGCTCTCTGCTGCTGTTTGGGGCCCAGCTCCAGGATGGGGATGTGCCTCTGCCCGAGGTCCCCCCCGTGGGAGCCGCAGCTTCGGCCCTCCCGGTCCTGTTTTGCCACCCCTTCTACGTCTTTACATTCCCCAGGTACCCCCAGGCACCCCTTTATTTATCACCGCTACTTTCTGGTTTTAATGGCCTTTTTTTGTGAAAGAAGTGGAGGACGAGGAGATGGGGTTGCCCCATGGCCCCTCCAGGCAGCAGCCAGGGCTCGGCCGGCTCGGTGCGGGGCCGGGGCCGCTCCAGTTCGCGGGGAAGGCGGCGCTGCCCGGCCCCGGCTCCGGCCCCGCTCCGCGCTGCCCGGCCTGGTGCTCCTCGCCGGCCGTCAGTGCGGCCGAGCCGTCTCCATCCCCCGTTATTGACACGTCCAGCGACTTCAAACTCAGAAAAGCCTCTTTGATTGACTGGGGTGATTGATGGGGTGATAGAGCTGTCAGACGGCACGGCCTCGCTCCCGGCCGGCCCGGCCGCGGGTGTTGTGCTGCCGATTCCCAGGGCCACCGAGTACCCGGCGTTCTGCACTTGCGCCTTCATTTCCTTTCCTCCCCTTTCTTCGGGCAAAGGATCATTTCTGCATGTCTTCCTCCCCGACGCTCCCTGCTCGCTGCAACCCGGAGGGGAGAAGGGCGAGGGGAGGCTGGCTCGGCTCGGCCGCTCTCTTTGTTGTGCTCGTAGCTGCCCGCCGGCCCCGGCTGCTTCTCTCGGCTCCGGGGACGAGCGGGCTGCGGCGGTCGGAGGCGCCGGCACCCCGCTGCAAGGTGCCGGGACTCGGCGATTCACTCCCCGCGCCCTCCATCCCCCGCCGGTCCAGCCCGGCAGCATCCCGCTGGGCCCCGTCCCTCTCCCCACCGGGCCTCGTCTCTCTCCCCGCCGACAGCCGCTGCCGACCCGGGGGGAATCCCCCCGTTCCGGGGAAAAACTGCACCGGGAAAGGAGCTTTCGGCCTACTCGGCGGCCGGGAGGCCTCGCCGGTTTCGGCTCCGGCTGCTGCTGGCGGGGGGCTGCGGGCCTGGGACCTCCCGCCGAGCCCGGCAGCTGTCGGGGAATTTTCGTAGATCCCATTCTTCACGGTTCCCTCCCCGCTCCTCTTCCCCATGGCCGGGCCAGGCCGGCGGGCGGAGGACCGGGGTTATCCCCTCCTCGGGCTAGGCGCTGCCCTCGGGATGCGCCCCGGGACCCGGCGGCTTCCCCGGAGAGCTGTGCCGCGCTTCAGCCGGCCCCTTTGCGGCCTGGATGTGGAGCGGCGGGGCTCTGCTTTAGGCTGGGCTTCGCGGAGGGAGCTGCGAGCGGGGCCGTGGGTCCCTGGCAGGGATCGGCCGCCGGAGAGCCCAGGGCACCCGGGCGGTGTTGGCGGAACAGGGCTCCCAGGACTGGGCTGGCTTTGCGGAACGGGTCGTTGTTCTCCGAAAGGAGACCAGGGCAGCCTTATCCCAGTCTGCTGCTGGCGGCGGCTCCCGGTGCCTGGCAGCGGAGACATTTGGTCCCCGCGCTGCCCGGCGGAGCCGCTGCCCGGCGGGAGGGCCCCGGTCCCGGTCCATGCAGAAGGAAAGCGGCTCGGGCCGGCAGGGCGGGCGGAGCGGCTCCCCGACGTGTGCCGGGGCGGGGGGCGAGCGGGGCTCCGCTCCCCTGGCCCGCGGGGCCGGCTCGGTGGGACCGGGGCGGCGGGTGATGCTCGGGTGCGCTCGGCCCCGGCCTCCTCCGTTCCTTCCCCATCCTTCCCTCCGCCGTGCCGGGGCGACGGTGCCGGGGTTGGGGGGCTGGGGGGGAACACACGGAACCAGCACAAATTTCACCCGTCGGCCATTTTTCCGCGGCCGGCGGGGCGGGGGCGGCGGTCGGTCTGTCGGCCGGTCGGTCGGTCGGTCGGCGGCGCGGCCCTGCCCAGCGGCGTGTGTGTGCCCTGCCCGCAGGCCCCCGCACCAGGAAGCTGAAGAAGAAGAAGACGGAGAAGGAGGACAAGCGGCCGCGGACGGCGTTCACGGCCGAGCAGCTGCAGCGGCTGAAGGCGGAGTTCCAGGCGAACCGGTACATCACGGAGCAGCGGCGGCAAAGCCTGGCCCAGGAGCTCAGCCTTAACGAGTCCCAGATCAAGATCTGGTTCCAGAACAAACGGGCCAAAATTAAGAAGGCGACCGGCATCAAGAACGGGCTGGCGCTGCACCTCATGGCCCAGGGACTCTACAACCACTCCACCACCACGGTGCAGGACAAAGAGGAGAGCGAGTGAGGCGGGCGGCCCCAGCCCAGCCCTGCGCCGCGGCGCCGGCCCGCCGGCCGGGAGGCGGACAGGTGCGATTTAAAAGCAGATCTATTGTCTATCCATAGTATAAGGACTCCGATTAAGAAAAAAAAAATATGAACACTTAAGAAAAAATATCTCTATATAGCCAAACAGCATATGACCTTGTATATATTTAATTTCAGGTAAGAAATATGTGTAGCGATCTCTATTTGCTGGACAGTTTCTCTCTTCCCTTCTCTCTGTTTCTCCTTTCTTTTGTTCGTTTGTTCGTTTTGTTTGCTTTCCTTTTTTTCTCCCCCTCCTCCCCGATGTCCGTTGCTCCTGTTTTCCAGTAAATGTCAGACTTTTCTCATCCGTCGTTTGATCTTATTTTAATTTTTTTTGTGTGTGTGTGTGAATTTCTGTCTCTCTTTTTTTTTTTTCCCGAGGAAAAAAATTTCTGATCCACAGACTGCGAGACTGAACCCGCCGCTACAAGCCAAAGATTTTATTATGTTCAGAAATCTGTAGTCTGAAATAAAGTGTAGACTGTGTTCAGGATCCAGGCTGGCTGTAATTCTTTATTTTAGTGTATGGATGTTTGCATATATATAAATACGGATATAAATATAGTAAATAAATGTATATATACATACACCATACGCTGTGTACATAGTGCCATTTCAGTGGCATATTTAGGTTTTACTTTCGATAGATGCAGCAATTTTTAAACTGTCCATCCCTTGTTAAGAGCCCTTAGACCTTCGATTTTTAAAAAAACCTATTTTAATTTTTCTACTCTTTAAAAATAATTAATTCTCTTTCCAATTGCAGTCATGCCTCACCACCCCCATCTTCCTTTTAACCAGAAATTAAAACCACCTCATAATAACGGCGCTAATATATCACGAGTTCCCGCTGAAAAATTGCCTGAAACTGTGTGGACATTTAGGGCTCAGGGATGTGCTGGAAAAATATTTGTCTGACAGTTCCTTTCCTCTCTCCGAGAGGTTGTGCTCCCACGCTGTTTCCAGCGGGTACCTCTCCCGAGGCTCGCAGCGGAGCGGTCGGCACTCGGCGCTGCGCCGCTCCCGGGAGCGCTCCGGGCGCCGCTCCCTCGCTCCGCTCCCTCTCGGGCTCACGTTTGCCGTGTGCGTGGGACGCGCGGGGGGCCGGGGCACGGGGGGACTCCCGGCTGAGCCCCTGCTCCGCTGTTCCACACTCCCAGCCGGTTTAAAAGCCGGCCTGCCCAGTCCCGGGTCGGCTTTTTTTCGCTACCGGCCCGGGGACACCGGCGGGCCGGGACCGGGCCGTGCCCATGGCCTTGTCCTCGAGCCGTCGAGCACCGCCAGGCCTGAGCCGAGCGCAGGCGATGGCATTCCGCTCCTCGCTGCCCCCGATGAAACCGGGCGCCGAGGCAGGTGGAGAGCCGCCCGTCCCCCTCGACGAGGCTGTCTGTCGGCTTTCCTTCTCTTTCTGCTCCTCTCTATTCCTGCCCTAGGCCCGCAGCCGGCAGGGCGAAGAGGACAAGAGAGCAGAGCTGGAGCTGGGGGACCCTTCTGCATCTGCCCGGAGGATGGGGCGATGCCGAGGCCGTGCCCAGGTCAGTGGGGCCGGGGGGCGGAAGGGAGCAAGCAGCAGCACTCCCGGCCTGCGCAGCCTGCAGATTCCCCCTCTGCATTAGGGGGTTTCCATCTATTTGAGAAGGGGAGCAGTGGGGAAGCGGGACGTGGCTTCTGCCATT
Organism: Catharus ustulatus; assembly: GCF_009819885.2. Classification (NCBI taxonomy): domain Eukaryota; kingdom Metazoa; phylum Chordata; class Aves; order Passeriformes; family Turdidae; genus Catharus; species Catharus ustulatus. Next base: position 29,961,725 of record NC_046227.1, read on the forward strand.
TTCGTGCTTTTTAACTCTTCCTGCTTAGAGCTACAGTTTGTATCACCGTCCGGGGATGGAGGCGCAGGCTGGGGACAGAGCCCCCTGCCCTCCGTGCCCGCTGCCTGTGGGGCAGACCCCTGCTACACTTCATCCCACTCCATCCTACCCCAGCGTATCCCACCCCATCCCCGCCCAGCCCAGCCCGCCTCTGCCCGCCGAGGACTCTTCACTCTGCAGGCCGAGGAGCCGGGAATACTCGGAGGGCTTAAATAAATGTTGTACAGCGCCATCTAAAGTTGTGCATTTCTTTCTCCTTTTTTTTTTTTTTTTTTTTTTTTTTTCCAATGGGATTGGAACATGAACTCAAATCTTCCGCATTGAGGAAAATAAAGCCGTCTTTCAGAGTGCGAGCTCCACCGCTCGCGGGGAAAGCGGTCGGCGAGAGCCTGGACCGGCGGGAGCAGCTGCAGGGTTCGGGGGCTGCATTCAGGTTCCCCCCGAGCCCCCCTTCACTTGCTGCTGTCGAGGGGACACAGAGAGGTTGCTCCCGTACTCCTGCCCGCTCCAGTCTCAGTTCAATCCTCTTCCTTTGCTATACACGCCGTCTCGCACTCCCCTGGAGCTGTACAGGCAAAAAGTGACATTTCTCTTTAAAAAATCAAGTAACGATCCCCCCCAAGAGCATTCCCGGGCCGGATGTGTCCCGGACCTGCCGAGGGTAGAGGGCACCGACCCGCTTCGCTTCCCCCGTCCGCGGGACACGGGTGATGCTCAGGCGGGCTCTCGGCGTGGGTCGAGCAGGGCTGTCGGGGCCCCGCCGCCCCCCGTCCCGCCGACAGACCCCGGGACCCGCTGCCTACCTGCAGCCGGCTCCGGGGCGCTGGGGGCTCCAGAGGAGGAGGAAGATGAAGAAGGGTTTCCTCAGCTGCGGGTTGTCCAGCCAAACTCAGTTGAGCTGGACAAGTCAGGAATAAAGCCGACGAGGGAAATATAGGGCAGATTAAAGGAATCCTAAAGAGGATTATTTAAACAAATCAGACTTTTTAATGTAATTACGCTTTTAGGATTTCTCACGGAGAGCAGCTGAGCGGGGCATATTGGTGAATCGGTGCAGGCCAGCAAGGTCCCGGTCTGTCCCCGCTGGCTCCACGAGTGACCTTGGTCCCCTGTGGGTGCCGAGGGCAAACAGGCCCGCAGGGAATCCTGTCCGACAGCCGGGCGTGGAGGGGAAGAGCTTCACCCGGGGCTCAGCACCAGCCCGAGCTGAGAAATAAGAGCAGAAGGCGCAACATCCTCCCCGCAGGAAAGGGACCAGGTGTGCGGGGAGCGGCGGGGGGAGGCGAGGGACACGCACGGGCCCCCGGCCGGGGAGGAATGCTGGGGGCTGGACGGACGGATGGGTCTGGGCCGCCCAAGTCCCAGGAGGAGCACCCCCTAGCCCAGGCGGAAAAGCCCCGGAGGCAAAGCGCTACCCTCCCCCTCCTTCCTGCGTGCCTCGGGGGTCTGTTCCCCCTCACCCCGACTCTCGGGAGGCAGCCGCGCGTTTGTGGGATGTGAATATCAGCCAACACCCGACAGACAACCCTCAGCACTCCCGTCCTCCCTCCGCTGGTGGAAGGACGCACCGACGCTTATCTCTCCGTCCAAGGCACCTCTTGAATCGGGCACAATCGTTGCAGACCCCCGGCCCTGGCCCGACGACCACCCCCCGGGAGGGCGCGGCCCGGACTCTGCTGATTTGCATATGCAAATGAGGCACGGGGAGGAGGGGAAGGCCACGCGTGGTCCCCCCCGTCGGTCCCCTTCGGCCGGGGCGCAGATCCCGCTGCCTCCTGTCACGGAGCTTGTTCCTTTGTGCCGCCTTTCGAGGAATCAAAGCAGACACGGTTGTGACACGTAGCCCGGAGGGTCAGAGGTCAGATTTCACAATCCCAATTACAATGATTTCTAATGATGTTTATCTTGAGGGTTCCGACGGCTGGGAGCTTTACAAGAGAGCTCCGCTGCCCTCCCCTCTGCTTGGAGGGCCTTGGGTGCGGGGGGCTCTCGCCTGGGCTCCGGCCGGGGGCAGATGCGCTTCCCCCGGGCACGGAGCGCCGCGTCCACCTCGCCAAAGGGCGCTGCGACCCGGGGGTCGGGCCTCAGGGGTCCACGGCCCCGGGTTCCGTCCGTACTTCCCTGCAGTGTTCGAGGCCGCGCCGGGATTAAGCGAGTGAACACCACAGTGGTTTACAGTGAATACTGCCAAGCGCTCACGTCTCCCTCCCCGTCGGGTAAGGTCCGAGGCAGCGCTAGCAAGTGACTGAGCGGAGGTAGGAGCTCCGCTCGTCGATCATTTGTCCGGAGTGGGTCGCGGCTGTGGGGCTGGAGGGACCGGGCTTGTCCCGGTTGCCCTCCCGGCCCTGAGCCGCTCAGCCGCCTCCCGAGCCGCCGGCGGAGTCCCGGGGGGAGTTGGCGGGCGGTCCCTGCAGGGAGCTCCCTCCGCGCCCGGAGAGGGTCCTGGCAGCGGGGAGCACGGCCCAGAACACGCCCCAGCCCCAGGGCTCCGACTTGTCGGCGAAACCAGTGCGATGTAACTTTTATTCTGTTTTACAAGAAATAAACGCAGAGCGGCGGTCGGATCAAAACACAACTCCAACGGTTTCCGATTAAATCTAAAACCGTTTTGAAAAAGCTTTGTCGAACGGCCAAAGGCTGAAACTTTGAGAAAAGGTAATAAATTATGAGTAAAAAAAATTAAAGAAAAAAATTCTTGATTTTTCTTCTGTTGGGGAGTTTGACACGTAGCACCCGAGCCCCAGCCTGGGGCTGGCTGTTGACAGAAGCGCGCAAGGTGCATCTTTATGCTCTACATCAAATGCCTTTCACACAGACTTAAAAAAGTCTATGTAAAGCAGCTAATGGTGCTCGCTCTTCCGGCTGAGTAAGTCGGAGAACCAGATTTTGCTGGAAGTAGAAGTCCTTTGCTCTGAGAACTGAACTTTACTACATCAGGTGAGCAACCCTTACATTAAAAAGACTTTTCTTGTTTGTTCTTGGCTACTTGATCAGTTTGGAAATAACGAAGGTGCGAATAAAAACTTTGGTAGCTGCGGCAGCAGCAGCAGAGCCGTCGGGGGGGTTAAGGAGGTGAGGGGCTGCGGAACCCAAGGCGCTCGGGCTTGGGCCGGGCCGGTGCCGGTGCCGGTGCCGACGTGTGGGTTCGTGGGGGCGGACACTGTGAGCAGCCCCGCTCTGCCCCGGGCTCTGCCTCAGGTTCGGCTCCACTACGGGAAGGAGCCGCTGCTCCAGGGAGATGCGGGGATACAGGCGGGCCAGGACACTTTTTGGCGATTTTTTCCCTTTGTTTTTGGTTTTGTTTTTGTTTGTTTTTCTCATCCTCGGCTGTGCCTCGGCTGTGTTCCCCGAGCTCGGGGTCACGCCAGAGGTAAGGCAGCCCCGAGGCCAGCGCTGCCGGGTACCACGGGCGCTGCTCTCCCTCGGCGCGGCCGGGGTGTGCGAACGGGCTGTGCCTGCAGTGGGGCCGGTCCCTGTCCATCGTGGGTCCCTGCCCATCGTGCCTCCCCGCCCGCTCCCCGTCGCCTCTATTTGCAAGGACACTCTGCCACTCGAGAAAACACCGCAGAGACCCGAGAAACTGGTGGTAAAGGCGCATTTTTATCTCCTCTCCCTTTCTTTGATTGCCAGATAAAAAGGACACCCCACTTGTTACTCTGTCCATCACAGGCTTCCGCCGGCGGGGAGCGAGGCTCGGGGACCCTGTGGGGACATCTCAGAAGTCCCCTCACACCAACAGAAATAGGTGGTGGAGGAGCTGCACCTGCACGGCCTCGCCGGGCCCAGAAAATGTAGGGGGAGAAGTTGAGCTTAAACCCCAAAATTTGGAACAAATGTAGCCAATGAGGATTGTACTCTGGTGGGTGCCTTCAGTTACGGAAAGATTGAAGATGGCATGGGAAATAATATTAACTTTAGGATCAGCCCCATTTTTTTTCCTTTGAGAGAACAATGCGTGCCTTATCTCCCTCTGAATAAATAAATCATAATTGCCCGACAGTTACCCGTCACAATAAACTTGACCAGATCTTCCAACAATTAGTTACGCGTTCTCTCTGCTCTGGTAAAAGTCTTGTTAAATGTGATGAATGTTAAAATAAGCTACCCTTGAACGTACTTTCCAAGATCTTTATTGGAAAATACAAGTATGTAAGCTTCTTAAGGAGACTATAATGAAAGAGAGTGACTGGTAAAAGATAAGACTAGAGATAGCACTAGATATTCAGATACAAATGAGATACTGATTGGATCATGCCTTTTAAATGGGGTTTGATGTATTCCTGGTGCTGCTTTAAAAAAAAATAAATAAAGGTGTACCCTTTTCCTTCAAGAGCCAAGCACTGACTCCAGCAGCAGTTTTGCTGGAGAGTATTGTCAGCTTGGCCCTTTCCACGGGCAGCTTCAGCTGCCTAGAATATTGCCTGGGGGTATCACACCTCAGTTATTGCAGTACTCCTCTCCTCCAGGGCTGCTGGACCCCAGCTGAGAAGGTGCTTCCCATTAAGCCAGTCTGGAGCAAGTCCATACTGTCCCTCAACCCTTAGGAGACAACAGTCAGTGGTTTAGATAGAAGAGGAAGGCTTGCAAGATATGAGGCTTCCCCAGCTTCCCTAGCAGAAAGTGAGTGCAAAGTGTTTTGAAGCCTTCTGACTCTGGCCCCCCATCCATCAGAGCCCACAAGAGCCCCGGGCCAACTCTGTAATCGGGGACGTCTATGGGGTCTGCCCCTGAGAGATGGAAGAGCAGAGCAGCAGACGAGCACCTGCACACAAACAGCCCCAAGAGCTGGCCCCAGGTGTACCCTTCTGGCTGAGGAGCCAGGGTAGACCTTGGTACATCTGAGGACCTTTAATTGGATTAGAAAAATGACCAATATATTTTTTGTTGTTCCCAAGAAAGGTCTGATTTTTTGTTTGGGATCACCTCACTTGTGTGTTTCTAAGTTACTAACCTGGCTGTGTCCTTGCCTGGAAGCACTGGTCCTCCCTTGAGAAAACAAGGAGAAGCTGTGCTGGGGCTCCTCTCTGAAGGTGGTGTGAATCAGGGTCAGGCTGTGGAGTGGGCAGAGCGATTTCTTTCTGTTCCTGATGGTGCAGAGCAGGGCACTGAGAATTTCACCTGGGCCAGCCAAGGCTCCTGGGCCACCTACACATCAGGGGATCGCACAGGGAAATTCCTTGTGTGTTTTCCAGCTACACCCTTTGCACAGTGATGGATGCCTTGGTGCAGCTCAGATCTGGACATTTACAGCACTGTGTGATCCCCATGTTGCTGGAGGAGCTGGTGAAAGTCCATAACTAGAAAAGCAGGTAGGGAATTTCATGGTGGCGGTTCATAACTATGAGCAAGAAGGGATGTTAGAGTAGCAACCTACTGGTTTCACTTCTATAGGTCTTTTTACATACAGGGTCATATATTTAAAGTGGATTTCTGGATTAATGTAAGGTTGTTTGAGGCTCCCTCCCTTAAGTAAAAACACACGAGACCCTTGCTTTCTTGTGGAAATGAACATAAATATGGATCTATTTCTACAGTGGTTTAACATGCAGCTGAATTTACCCCAGAATGTCTGTTATAGGATGCATCATATAAATATATAATGAGTCACATTTTAGATACTGATCATGTCCTCCATAGATAATAATATCAGTTGGAGGTTATTACAGGTCCTGTGATGTAGCTGTTTCATATTTGACTTTTTAAAATAAGTTCCACTTACTTGTAGACCACACAAGCTCTGTGGAGGACACCTGGTATCTATTAGATTGTTTCAGTCCGTGGAACAAAGCTAATCTGATATGACTAGGGAAGTTGGGAGTTTTGCCATTGATTTCAATGGCAGCAGGATGGGACTCAGAAGGCTGAACTGTAAAAACACAATTCCATATGATTTTATTCATATCTAGCCTGTCAGGAATAAAACCCCAGCAGCCAGAGGTCAGGGGAGCTGCACTGTGCTAAGTTGCACGCGTGCAGGATTGCAAGCACAGACAAACCATCTGCACGTGTGGATTTGCAGCTTTCACCTGAGGTTTAATTTAAAAATGAGCATCAGCTCAGCCTGAGCTACAACAATAGACTAGTGCCCTGAATATTGCTATAGGTGGGATAAATCTTGGCAAAAATAACAGGCACCTAGCAATGCCAGAAGAAAGTAGAGCATTCCTCTTTGCCTTGCATATTGTAGCTTTCTGAATATCCAGGAGATGGTACAATTACTGTTCCTAGTGCCAAGCACTACTCCTCCCACCTGAGGACATTCCTGAGCGCTGATTCCAGCGGGGTTGCTGAGCCCTTGGCTGTGCAGTGTGGTCACTCACAAGTCAGCAACAAGCTCTAATTCCCAGGGAGTTCAGTAGCAAAGATGAAATAATTTTTCCCCAAAAGAGTGAAATCCAGGGTGCTGTAGAAAGCTTCAGGACCCTGCAGATCCTCTTTTATCCACTAACTCTTGACCACTGCCCTGAAATTCCTGAGTGCTGCCCTTGCTGCTCCCCAGATCCATCACAGAATTGTTCTGAAGGCAGTGTCCTGAATGGAGAGCTGGTTTAACCTGATTTAGCCCTGGTTCCACTGCTGTGTGACCAGGTGGGTGCAGACAGCACGAGTTCCCTTCCCTGGAACTCTGGCAGATTAGTCCCTGCAGTGCTGATGCTGAGTGGAGAGCAAGCACCCAGCTCTGCCTTTCAGGGAGGCTTATACCTCTGCTCAAGGTTTTTGTACTTGGATACACATTGCTCACTCAATGGGTTTTACTACCCTGAGCCTGCAAAGCTTGAAAAGTTACTTGTAAGCTTTATTTAAAATTACAGCAGCTTGTCACACTTCAAGCTCCTCTTTATATCCAATAAATTATTAAAAATGATTTATGAGAACACGTTAATGATTGAACATGAGTGACATCACTATTGTTATTAATGCATATCAGGGGCCTCATTTGGTTGTGGTTTTTTAATTTTTTTATTTTTTAAGGTTCCCTTTATTTTGGACTCTTCCTAAATCCACACTTATAGCAGTAGTGACTCTGAGAATTGAACTTAACCATTTTTTTATGTCTGGCAAATTCATCCTTGAAATCACTAAGAATTTTGTGTGTATGAAGCTAAAAGTAAATCAGTGCTTCAAGATCTGTTTCCAAGCAATTCAAAGGAGTCTTAGGGTTTTTATTTAATCTGGATGGAGTGAACTTGAAGGGAAAGCTCAAGCATTAAAAATAAATGGTTCTTCCCTCTGCATTGAAAGAAGATGGACTTGGAGACAACTTCATGAGACTTCTGACCCAACCCTTTGCATCACACAGAGTAAAGGTTCTACTGATCCAGCCCTAAACTCCAATTTTATCTTATGCATCTCTACTGGTGCCTCAATTATCTCAATAGGCAGCTATTGTGTTTGCCAGGAAAGCTGTCATCAACTGTACCACTGCAATTATTTTTACGTTTCTGTTTCTGCAAAGTTTCTTTCATTTAAAAGAAGTCACAGGAAAATGTTTGTGTGTTAAATGGATTTTCTGATCTGATAGATTAAAAAAAAATGTGGTGGTGTAGGAATTCCAGTAGCTCTTTAATATTTAGTTAAATAATAGAATTAACTTGGTTCTAATTTTTGTCAGTGCTAAAGCATGCATTGAATGGTAAATGATTGAGAATGAATTCTGTGTAGGCTAAGACAAATACTAGAACAGACTTGCATACCAAATTTATTAGAAATCCTTCTTTTGAACTGTATTTTGGGTAAGAGAGTATCAAATTAATCCAATTTAAGTTTATGTAAGAGTAGCAAACTAATTACAAATTCACAGAATTAATTGCCACAGAGTTACTGAAATTGTTACATGACTACTTTAAATAGTCCTGGAAGGAAGAAAATTCTCTAAAGCCAGAGATCAGAGCTGCACCAATTTTCAGCAGTGCACAGGTCCTGAGAGTACAAAGCCATCCCCAGAGCCAGCCCTAATTCAGAATAACTACAGCTCCTGCATTCCTGGCACACCACAACAAAAGACAATAAATGGAGTCAGGTTTTGTCCGGTCCAGTCAGCCCTCGCTACTGTGCTCAATGGTTTGCTTCAGTCGAATGCAGGACTGGACTCAATATGTGCCTGTTCTTTTTTTTTTTTTTTTTTTTTCTTTTCCCCTCTTTATCCTGCCCTTCTGTCCCCTCCTTTTCTTTCTAAATGTATGTAGAAAGAAAAAGTCCCTCCACAGTTTTCAGGATCAGCCCCTCCCAAATTGCATCTTACGGTGCCTGTTGGCTGCACTGCACATTCCCCACCATAAATACATCCCAAGCAGGGGGTGAAATATTGGTGGAAGGGACATTACAGGAGAAAAGCTGAAAACCTCAGGGCCTGATCCTGACCCCTTTGAACTGAACAGGAGCTGTTGCATGGGCTTCAGTGGGAGCAAGCTCGTGTGCTCTACGTGCAGGAGCATTAAACTTAAAAGCAAGCTGTTTAAAAGGCTGCATTGTTTCTTGCTTGTAGTGATAGTTTCTCATGTAAAGTTCTATATATTCTTTCACAATAAATACATGAAACAGTTAATCCAATGTTATATTGTTCAGTAATATTTTACTTGCAAATGACCATCATTTCTTCTCTGCTCTGTTTGTTCTTCTGAATGTCTGTTTTATATTCTGGAAATAGAAGAGCTGTTCTTTTAATGCCCATTTCTTTCTGATGATAATCGTTCTTTCTGGCAAATGCTGTGACTTGCAGCTAGTCTATATTTTCGATCAGTAAATATTGAACCACAATGGCAAGGAAGGTCTGAGCTATGATACGGCTAAAACAAACAAATAGAAAGCAGCCCACTTTGTTTTGGGCTATATTTCTATTATTTTCTGGATGGATGTACCCTCCTCTAAGGTAGTTCTAAAATAGTTCTACCTTGTCCTGGCAGGGACATAAGCCAGACTGTTTTTGGATATAGCTGCAGAGGGGAGGACAGGAGCCCTGTGGGTCAGTGGCTGAGACCCTGCCTGCTCTCTGCCTGCCCCGTGGGGCAAATGGTCCCGGGGGTGGCTTCATGACACATCAGGGTGGTGGCCCAAGGGTGATGCTGGGCATCCTCAGCACTGCACGCTGCAGCCTGGGGCTGGCACCGAAAGTGGGGCCCTGCCACCAGCTTTTGGGGCTGAAGGGAAGGCAGTGCCCGAGGTCTGGGGCGAGGCAGACCCTGCTGCAGGCTTGGGGTTGGGGTAATCCCCTTCTCCTGGCGGGTGCTGGGGTAATCCCCTTCTCCTGGCGGGTGCTGGGGTAATCCCCTTCTCCTGGCAGTGCCCAATCGCAAAGACAACCCGCGGGCCAAATACCCAGCCCTTACCAAAGCAAAGCAAAGTGCCATTGACTTCAATGAGCATTTGCAGGCAGGTTTTGGATAAGTCAATGTGGACTTTTGTCTGCGTGAGGACTGAAGGATTTGGCCTAGGTCTTTTACAGTATGAAGTTAATCAACATGCGGGAAATTCCCACACCCTGTAAAGGGCTCTATTGTACCTCTGCTCGACAGAAATCTCTGTTTAATCACTGGATTCTCAGCTAAAAAGCTGTGGGTATGATATGAACCAAAGTAACTCCAAGTCAGTTAACAGGATCTTCCCAGGAATGTATCAAAAAAAAGCTCCCACAAAAAAAGGAACCTGGATAATTCAATGGGAGCCAGTGGGGAAGTACCCGCTCCTGCCCTCATTAACATCAATGAGAGTTTCCCATTGATGGAGCCCATTCAGTGGGAGAGGAACTGGGCTTTACAGTAGCACTTTAAATTATATTCAAAGGTCACTTAAATTATATGGTCACTTTAAAACTGCTCTTCAGAAACCTGAGTAATATTCAGTTATGCTGGGCACTTGCCTGAAAGTGTCAATTAGGATCTCTTTGGATACATTCACTTTTGAAAAAGCCAGTTGGCATCAGCAGCTCGTTGTAGGAGCTGCTGCGGTCTAAGGTGTTAAAATGAAGCATTTGTTTTTGAAATGACCTATAAAGCCTGTCAGCATTTGCAATCCAGGTTGGGAGTGCTTGTGCAAGGCGGACTGTTTGATGTCCAGGAGGATAGTTTGCGACCTTGGGCAGGATCCAAGTTTTTCTGGGAGCTGAAATTATCACCGGACTGTATAGAAATACAAGCATTTGGCAACATGAAGTACAGATAGAGACACCATCCTATAAATAATCTATTTCTCCTTCAGTTATATGGGATCCTGGAAATAATATTCTCTATTATGAATGAAAGGTGTCGAAGAATAGGCCAGAAAACGTGAACACAACCAAATGGCTTACCTGCCAACACAGGCACAGCCTGCCCTCTAAGTTAGCTCTGCTTTCCTTGTCTGGCATAATATCTACAAGAAGCAATAAACAGTCTAAATAAAGCATTAATTCTCAGCCTTATCACTTACAGATCCATTATGCCTTCATATAATTTACTAATATTTATCTAGATGAACTAAATGTTACTGAAAATTTAAAGGTAGTAAACATGCTGTCTGCTGAATTATTCTGTGTGTGCTGGGGAAGTAGCTCATGGCAGAATTTAATTATTTAATATTATTTTTCAGTATCATGTAGACGAAGTATAAGCTTCATTTTTGGATTATGATTTGTATTATGAAATGCTTATCAAGTGTTTTCCAAAGATTAGTTTGGTTTTAATTAAATAAACCTTTCTCAGGAGAAAGCTCCCAACTACTCTTCGTACCCAGAGGCTACCGTACTTGTTGTTTTTAATTATTTTTCACTGTTACCCAAACTGCTTTGGGTACTCCTGCCCAATTAAATCACAGACATGGGCTTCTTATACACAATATGTTTAATATTTAATTTTAATTAAATTAATTAAATTGTTTATTTAATTTTATGTGCATTATTGTGCATGAAGCAATGCAAAATTTATGATAGGAAGAATTTGTGGGAGCTTTCAAACAAGCTAATTACTGAGGTAAAAAGAGACTTCTTCTCTCTTTCTAGGGAATAGGCATTCGACCATAAGGAGAAAACAGAAGTTGTTTGGATGAAATAATAGGTGGTTGCACAGCATTAAGAATTATTTGTTTTACCTTACTTTATCTTGTAACCATTACTTGATCATATTATAATAGGTTTGACAACAGCCTTCTCCCGAAGTTGTTGCAGGCAGCTAATCAAGTATTTATCAGGGTAAATAAACCTAAAGCTACAATATAAATGTACTGGTAACATTAAAAATCAGCAACTCATGTGCCACAGATCCACATTTTTGGTTACACCCTGAACCTTTATCTTTCTTCTTCCAAACGATAATTTATCTTCTAGGTAATCTTTATGAGAGCCCACCATTTATTAAAAGGAGTAGCAAATAAAAAAAAAATCAATTTTTTGGTAGTACAGCTTATCTGTTGCGATAGACTTTTTTTTAAATGAAGATTTCTTTCCCATCTGCAAAGGAGAAGCACAATATTTTTGATGCTGTTTTAATCTGGTGATGCATTGTTTTGAGCAGGTCTCTGGTGCTGGGCACAGACAGAAAGCTGTTTTGCATGACCCTGGTGCACGCTATTTCGGTTAATAAGCAAGAAGAACGTGTTTGTAACATTAGTTTTTATGATTTGTATAAAGGCAGCTCACAAACCTCTTTTGTACCCATGCAGAGGCTGTGGGGACCCATCCAAAGCCCTCTGGATTCAGTGGGGTCTTTCTAGCAGTGCTGGGGGTTGGAACAGGCGCTGCGGGGCTGATTTCTGAACTCTGGAAGAGGCAAAGCCATGGCTGTGCCACAGCTGCATTCATCAGGACACAGCTCTGAGGGGGAGAGAGGATCAGGGAAAGGGTCCTGGAAATGCAAACCAGGCTCGTGGGGAGAGCAGCCCTGCCTGCTCTTGCAGTTGCTGTGCTGAGTGCAGCTGAGAGCACGATCATCCTGGCTGAGGGAGATGCAGGTTCTTACGGAAAAAAAAATAAAGAGAAGTTTTTTTGCTTCCCCCACCGCCCCATGGAAATGCAGAATACATTTTGTGAACTCCAAATATCTGCAAAGACACAATGGGCATTTTCCCTTTCCTTGTTTACTGGGTAAAAGGGAGTTCATAGCAAAATAGAACATGCTACTTCTCTGAGTATTGTGACAATTAAAACAAATATAAATAAATGTATTCACAGGAATTATTCATATAATAATTAACAACTCCTCAACCTCAAGAGCAGAACAGCTAAAAACAATTTTTCTTGAATGTTAGAGATATTCATAGAGTAATAGTTTTATTTCAGCAGATTAAATAGTATCATAAAAGTAGCTGATGATGCAGTAAATTAAAAATCAGACTGGGGTCGACTTTACAGCAGCTTTTTTCAGTCTAATACAATTACCCATTACTGGCTAAACATTAGTTTTAAATCAACAGCAGTTGTCACAAAGAATTTTCTCTTAAAATTATTACTAGAAGAATTTAAAATGAGAGCAATATTACCAGATACACAAGGCCTGAAGAGATCTTAATACTGAAGGAACACACATCATAAAGACTCATCTAGATGTAATTTTTTCCCTGCAGTCTCTATTCCTGCACAGAGCCAGGCAGAGCGATGCCTACGCGTCCCTAATGTACAGGCACACACCGGGAGAGAAATCCACTTGAATTCACCGAGATTCAGCCTCACCTCGGAGTGGTTGGACTTAAAGGAGAGCTGTGCATAAGGAATGAGGCTGGGGCCAAGCCCTGTGCAGCAGCTCTGTGGCCCTGGGGGGTCTCTGCCTGCCCCCGAGTGTTCGGTGCCACTTTGGATTTCCACACGCTCAAGTGTTCACGGCGGTGTTGTGGAAGCGAAAGCACCCAATTATTTCCAGCCCCTTCTCGAGATATTCTGTGCAGTATTGGAAAACTCTGAAGTTCAAAGCCTTTGCATGCTAATGGGAAGAGGGTTTATGTCGTGAATAAAATGGGAAAGGGCCACATGATGCTGGAGACTGTCGGTGGGGAGAGGGGGGAGATTCGGGGTGCCACGAGCAGCTCTCTGTACCCAGCACCAGCACAGCACTCAGATCGCCCCCACTCCCAGCTGCTACCACAGGAATGGGTGCAAAACAGGCACTTTGGGTTCCTGCTTCTCCTTCCCTTCTCAGGAAGACCCAGGTTCTGGGAGAAGATTGAAGAAACAACAAGTGTGTCAAGCCAACGTGACGTATTTAGAGCAGCACATTTCACAAGTATAAATAAATGCTTTTTAGCAGCCACAAAGACACACAGACGCTCTTCTGTGTGCTCCCGTGCTTGCAATAAGGCGGAGAAGCTCGGATATAAGGTTCATGATGTAAATCAGGGCAGGCAACTGCAAGGAAGAAGTAACTATATGATTTACAGAGTAAATTATTGGCTTCACTAGATTTCATTATCTTCACCAAACTGTTCTTTATATTTCAGTGTGTTTATATTTTATTCAGAGATCTTTTCAGGGCAGGAGGCTGAGCACGCGCACCGTCGCCATTTCCTGAGATGCGTGCAGGGTTCCAGGAGTTATTTATAAAGGCAAACTTTGACTTTTATAGGCAGGGAGAGATTATTTTCCCTAGCTAAATATATGTTTTAGTAAGTGTGCTAAAGGTACTTTAATATATGTGCCTGTTATCTGATGAGCTTACTGCAACAGCTGCTGTTTATCCATGACGGCATACTGCTCTAAGATTGATGGGTGGAGGACTCATAGGAGCCAGCTCCTGGGAGACCCTGCCCTGGCACCCCAGGCCTCCCCAGCTGCTGCCCCATACATGGCCAGCACAGCAAACACAACCGTGTCTGTCCACGGGCACCATCGGACCACACAGCTCTGCTGTGGCCATCCTCCACCAAAATGGAGCTGAGGGAGCTGTGGGAACCCTTTTTGGCTGATCCCAACATTATTGCTTTTTGTATGGGGTCCCAAAGCGAGCTGGTGATGGAGGGAGGTAGGATTTGTAGTCAGCAACGGCAAGATATATGCTATGAGCTCTTCCTAGGCTGGGAATTTGAATAGAGGCCACACAAGAAAGGAGGCGAGGCAAAGGGAACAGGAGAGGGCAGAAGGTTTGATGGCTAAAATCTGAACTGGTGACTGTTTACTGCTGGGTCAGCTCACCCCTCCGTGACGGTCACTCCTGTGACGTCAACTACACCATGTGCTGATGCTGTGTTTAATTTCTTTTTAATCCAGCACTGGCCATTTTCCTTCCCTCCATCCATGGCATCTTCTGCAGCTTTAACTAACTTCATCTGCGCTTTCCTTCCAAAGGATCTAGAAGAGATCCTTCACCCCTGGCAGTGCCCATTTCCCCAGGCTCTCTTGCACCTACAGCTTCACTCCCACAGCTGTGGTCACTGAGGGGTCATCTCCTGGTGCAGGAGCCATCTAAGGGACAGGGCCTGTACCTCATTGCATGATGCCTCCTCTTCCCTTCCCCGTGCTCTGGGACCACAGCCTCCCTGGTGACATGAGGATGAGATGAGGATGAAGGCAGGTGTCCTGATGTGGAGTGTCATGAGACATAGGCAGATATTTCCTGCCACTCCTTGTGAGGGTGGACAACCTTCGTGTGACTTGCTATCTGAATCAGGAGTGCAGGTCTTAAGGAAGGGTGATGTTGACCTGACAGAGCAAAACATCTCCAGTTGTGCTGTTCAAAGCCATCACAGGAGTCCCATCATCTCCAGCACAGCCATCCCAAACTGTGTGGTCAAAGCTGTGTGTTGTACAACACTTGAACTATATTATTTAACAGAAAATAAATAAGAAAAGAGAAAATAAAAAATAAAAATGTAGCATTTGTATCAAAAAATGTATTTGATCACCATATTTTTAAGAAAAAAAACTTTAAAACTGGTTTAGAACAGCACTTCTAGACTTCAAAACACCATGAATTTGGAGGGTACAAGTCTCCCTTTTCTAGCTCTGTATCTCTTTGTCCATCAGGTAATCTTTATCACAAGCACTTCAGTGCATTTTGTAGCATATTTATCATTACAGGTGTTTGATGAAGTAGAGCAATTTAATTATTCCCATTTTTCAGCAGTGGAGCTGAGGAATAGGAGAGCTAAATGATTTGCTTAAAGTAGTACAAGAAACCTGTGGCAGAGAAAGGCTCTGCCCTGGGGCTTTCCTGCAAGACATTATTAAGACTCAACTTCAAACACGGGACATTTTGATACATAAAAATCTGGCTACTGCTCTGGGATGGATTTTTACCTTGGCTACCTCAGCTTCAGACCAGCATGTTGTGTGGTGGCTGAGTGTAGATTTGTTATTCTCCAGGAAAACAAAAAACCTCTGGAAAAAGAGGTAGAGGCTGAGATTAGTCTAAAACTGAGGAAATTGATGGGAAGGAGTCAGAAACTCCTGATGGTTTTATTTCCTCCCTGTGCAAGCAGAGTTTGTGAAAGATATCACAGGGGTTGTGACACACACACGTGTGTGCTGCTCACACACATTGTGCTTCTGCTCATCTGTCTGAACTGTTTAACCATTTTGGGGACACTGTTTATATTCCCAGCAAGAAATAAAATGTCGCCCCATAGGCAGAAGTCTTGCACACTGGGTTTGAGTCTAGCAGTAATTTTCCTTTGTTCACAGGGAGTTATTAAGCTCTCGCAATACGGGTTTACAGCCCAAGCGCTGACAGACTTAATTTCAAGAGCAATGTGATTAGGGCAAGGCACAAGGTAGTGCTGTACCAGTGCTTACCTTTATTAGCTGTGACAGTGGCGTAAGCCCAGCCAGCTGAGGGAAAAAACAAAACTAAGGCAAACAAACAAACCTCCTCCAGCAGCAGACAACTTTGGCTTTTGGAGGCGTGCTTTGGGGGACGCGTGATGCCAAGCAAATTCCAAACTGGGGGAGACTCACCAGAGCTTTTGCTAATATTTATTTTATGACACATTATAACTACTGTGTGTTACTGTTGCTATGAACCCTTGGGAAATAAAACTGGGAGCTGTGCTGTGGTGAACCTAATCGTGCACAACTTTATTAAACATGGAAGCCAATGTACACGGCACGGGCAGGAGGCATCAGTCCCGGCCAAAGGCAGGCTGTGGTGTGGCCAGGAACTCTGCCCAGCACCTCCACATCCTCCTTGCAGGGCCAGGCTGTGCTGCTCCCACGGGTCCTGCTTTGCACCTGCTCGTGTCCACCGAAAAGAGCCGAAATGTCACCGTGCCAATATTAGCTGCACGCAGGGAGCTGCACCCCATCAGCTGGAGAGCAGAGATTACTCGCAGATATTGCTCTGAGGAAAACTGCACAGGGAAAGGAAAATGAAAGAAAAACAACATTCTCTATAAAAATTCTCTGGCAGCGTTAATCATCTGCATGTTTGGTTCCCAGTTTTTTGCCTGGCTCTTGCTCCAGGTTGTGTTTTGGCTTTGGGGTAACGAGGCTGTCAGGGCTGCCGATGCTTGGTGGGCAGCTCCTCACAGACACCGGTGGTGGGAAAGGGATTGCAAACATGAAACTAGCCTTTAAAACATCCTTCATTTTTTTTGTGAGATGGCAAAACCCAAATCTAATGAGTTTGTACAGTCTGAATACCAATCTCATTAAAATGCTCTTTTCCATTTCTTTTGGATCAAACCCTGCTATAGTCCTTCCCTAAATATTAATCATTTGTCTGTTGGGACCATGTTCATTTTCCATTTTCTTCTTCTACCAGCATTTTTAGGGACTGAATAATTGCTCTCTGGAAACAATTATAAACCCAGTTAACTCTTCCCTTTCTCATCTTCTCTTCCAAGTGCACTACATTGCAGTACACAATCAGTGTCCTGGTTTCAAGAGACATATGGGTAGGGCTCCTTATTCTTTCTTTGTTTAGGGATTGAGGGCTTTTGTGTAAAAAGAAGAAAAAAAAAAGAGGAAGGTAAATTAATAACTTTTTCAACTTTTTTGAATTCAGTGGCTTTCTTTGTGAGTTTCCATGAGACAGTGGGTTGAGAAACAAGAAATGAAAGTAAGCAGCATGCAAGGACTGAGTGTCTGGTTGGACTGGTGGGTTTGTGCTGATACTTGTTTCTAGGCAGGTACTTGAAAAGTATGTCACAAAATTTTGAATCAAATGCATGGCCAGAAGGAGAAGATATAAACTTCATCCTCCTGTCTTTAATTTTCAGCTCTAATATAGACATATTTTCCCACAGTTACAAGAGAACTGCAATGTGAGGGATGATTTGGTAGAAGAGACCTTTGCCTGAGTGATACTAAGAATATCTTGCCAAAAGATAATGGGTTATTCTTTTCTCTTCACTGTGGCAAAGGCACGTGGTATTTGTAAAAGTGTGGAGTTAAATGCCCAAAGTGAGGAAGTGTCTAGCAAAAAGCAGTCTGAAGTTTCTGGCTCTTCAGGGGTCAGACCTTAGAAGCCAAAACTCAGATCCAATAAAGGGAATTAGGAATTTCAATACTAATGAACTATTGTGGGACACAACAGTCAACTCCGGGGGTCCTGCTATCCTAGGGCATCAAAGGATGTTATAAAGCTCCTGCTTTAGTTTGTTGTCCCATTAGGAGAAGGATATCTTTGCACTGACAGAACCCTCTTTTGATATTTTGATTAAAATTTATGAAGTTCTATAATCATCTCTTCTTGCCACTCATTGCCATTATGATCCCTAAATGCCCTCGTCTGTGATTTTCCCCTTCTCAAAACTTTTTGTGGTATTCAGATCATCTCTGTCTGACAAAGTGGGAGGACAGAACATTTGTGAAGGCACTCTAGCTCCTAATTGGAGTGATAGTAGCACAAAGGGCTCTGGAAACAATACGTTGTGCTTAGGAACGAGGCCAAGAAGGGCTGCCGTGCCCTCAGCAGAGTGTCAGCCAAGTCGTGAATGCAAGGGTTGTGAGCAGTAAACAACCTGGCTCATCAAGGCTCCTCACAAACTCTGACAGTTGAGCTTCTCTTACTGTGGGGATTTTTCCAATTACTGTCCTGACAGGATCATTCAGCACCACGCTGGCTTTTGCTTTTTTTCTGGAAGTGGAATAAGTTCTTGAGGATCAAATGCAATCTTTGCTGCCATTTCAGACTGTAGGTCCTGCAGGAGGTCAAGCAATACTGGGGACACTGAGACTCCTCTGAGCTCTGGGCAGCTACCATGCAGGACCCAACACTTGCCAGCAAGTTAAGTTTTTCTTTGAAAGAAGCAGTTGTTAAAGTCTTTCTAACCAACTTTTCCTGTCTCCTTAAAATGTCTCAGCTTTAAGGATGACTTTTGAGAAGATTGTAGCAAAATAAATGGATAACTTTTGACACTGCTTCGTTCTCCCTGACACTGACAGGCTAACCTGAACTGTAATGGTGACACAGAGCTGCTCTTGCATGCAGAACTCCTCTTTAGTCTACATGGCATTTTTGGCCAGCAAGGCAGAAATTGGTTCTAAGATCTAAACATGACTGGACACACCACCCTCAGCTGTGGCCACAGGGAAGGTGGTCAGCTCATGGCAGCAAAATATGGTGCTGGATACACAGACACAGGTAGAAGGGGTGGTAGATGGACTTGTCCATGTGGGTAGATCCAGGGGAGGTTGGCTAATTTTGTAGCTCAGTTGAAGACTTTTGCCTGGTCTCTTTTCTTGCTTAGGTGAGACTGTTTAGGGGGCACAGAAAAGGTTTTGGGCTTTTGAAGCATCCATCTGTTCTTGTTACTTGTGCATGGCAAGTACCATTATTCATCACACCTTGCCTTGATTGCCTGTATATTTGTCCCCTTAAAAAGAGAATTTTTATAAGGATCAATCTTTTTATCTCTCCACGGTTTGTGTGATGTGTTGGCCCAGCCAATAACATTTCATGGACAAAGTACTGCACTGGCCTTTGGCAGTGCAATTTAAAAAGCTGAAGTTTGGCAGTGTGTGGTCCAGTCTTGAGCCACACAAGAGAACTAGTCTTTTGTCTGGTAGCTGAGGAAAACTGATGGATTTGGTCAAACTGCTTGGATGAGGTACAACTGGGTAACAGGACCCTCTTTAGCAGGAAGAGTTGGCATGGGAATTAATATTCCCCTAGATCTTGCAACATCTGTCTTCAGTTGTCTGAAGTCTCCCAAATCTACCAGTGTGACAAGGATGGTGTGGGCATGACCTGAGAACCTGGGGGACAAGGGGGTGGACAATTTATCTTTGCAGAAGGCAGCACTGTGAAACCCTTGAGGAGGAACAGGTAGAGGGTTACAGATACCAGCAGGTATAGTCCTGAGCCTGTCCTGCTCCTGGTAGGAAAAGCATTTTCAAAATCAGCTGCCTCACTTCAGGCTTCAAGCCTGTTAACTGTAGTTATCAATCTAACAGATTTATAATGATTCTGTGTTTATGTGTCAGACTTGGAGAGCATTGTCTCCATTGGTACATGTCTGCAGAGCTGCTGAGACAGTACTTGCTCCCTTTTACTTGCTCTGCATCATTTTATTGAATCACTTCCTGTTGATATTTTCTCTTCATCTCGATAAACAGCGACTTTCACTTTGGTCCCACATTTCCATCCTTTTCCACCATTTTTGCTGGAAGAATGAACAGTCATCTCTTGAAACTGTCTAAATCCAATATATCTCATCTTACATCCTGAATACTCCTGCATGTGGGAAACCAGGGCCAACAGTACCAGTTTTCATATTAAAAAAAGTTCCTTTTATATCACATCAATTTAATATTAAAACTTGACATTCTTGTTTACATTTTTTTTTATACTTGTTTAGATTTCTTGTTTGCATAAATGGAATGATTTCATGGCTGTGAAACAAATGATGCCATATATTATGAAATAGGTCTTCATGGATCATATTTTGGGAGTATTTCCGTGTCTATATCCATTCAGACTTTAACTTCCCTGCAAGACTTAGAAGATCCCAAATGCTGGTTGTGCACACATAATAACTTATTCATAACTTCTTTATATGCCACTGTTCTTCCTCATAAATAAACTAATAAAACTCATTATAGAAATCAAAGCTAGCTAATACAATATATCTGATGGACAGCTGTCTCTGGATGCATGAATTATAATTACATGAAGCAAGATGGTCTTATTATGCCAGGATATCTCTGCTCTGAATAAATTTCTATTATGGGTGTGTAATCTTTTGACTCAGGCCAGATGATAGGAGCTTGCCCAAGTAAGTCCCTTACAGTATTACTATTGAGCTGTGCTTTCTCTTGTGGAATTACAATTAGAGGAGTGGTGCTGGAAGTTGTGTCTTGGAGTAACTGTGGCCTGAGAGAGGTGGAAGGCTGGTGGGGAGCAAGAAGCCTTTATCATCTGAGCTGGTCTTACCACTCCAGCCTGCTTTCAGGCTATAACTTAATGCCATACCCTGATTTAGATGTAGCACTTGTCAGCCAAGAATAAGACTATAAGACACAGACATTGAGGACTTGACCCATACTTTATTGTGAATACGTGATTGAGCTGACAGACAGACAGAGACAGCCACTAGTGTGAGAAAGAGAATTTGTTCTGCCATGTAAGATTTCAAAATATCTTAAACTCAGATCTGTATTTTAAGCTTAGAACACTCTTAGTGGATTTCTCAATAGTATTTGATGAGCTGAGTGATTTTTCTAAACTTATTTTTTACTGCCTTTTCTTCTGTACTTAGCTAATAAAAATGGTAGCATCTGTTTTTGAGACACCACTTGGGACACTCTTTATTTCAAGGAATTTCTCTCCTCACATCTCCAGTATTCACATCAGTGAGAACAAACTGATGCTGAATGTTGAAGCCACAAATCTTTAATGGATCCCTTTGCTCTAAATTTAAGATGAGGCATTTACATGGCAGCAATGCAGTACTGGGTTTCTGTTTAGGCTGAGCTGCAAAGAAAAGGACTAAAAAAGGGCAAACCATCCATGCACACTGCCATTTCTCTCCCTGAAAGTGTTCTGACCCTTCTCCAAGCAGCTGAACTACCACTGATCAGTGCTGGCATAGGAGACCTGGAAAAAGTGTTTGTGTCCTCAAGAAACATAGGGAGCACTCACAAATAGGAAACTTCCTTTGAAGAGAGGGAATTTCCTTATTGCTGTGCCTGACCTAGGGACGGTGGAGCACATCATGTCAGTCAGTTCTGTTCTCCTCCTGATCTGCTGCAGACGAAAGAGCAATGGAGAATCACAGCTGTTACAGGACAGAACAAGAGTAAATGAGCATGCAGCAACTCCCCCACTCCTGCCCTGGGAGGTTGGCTCAAATATTGGGCAGAAACAAGAATAACCAAGGACTCATGAAACAGCCAGAAAGTAAAACAAAGCAGCAGAAGAGAAATTCTGTTTCTTTACTTTTTGGATGTATTAAAATAAAAAGAAAACAATGGTTCTGTAATGCTTATTACTCAAAGATGAATAATCAATTTTATATTTAGAGATAATGAAGGCATCATATGCACAGTGAGAAACCTGTCCCTGTATTTATTATAGGTAAGTTTTGATTTAAGCTACTTCTGCTTCACAAACGTACTTAATATCAACAAAAGTACTATTTACACTGATTTTTTAATTAAAGGAATGTAGTCATCGTTTATGCTTTCAATTTGCCTGCAAGCAGATTTTTTTCCCCTTCAAATTCATTCTGTCAAAATGGTTAGACAAATTGTTTCTGAAAATGTATTTGAATTATAGATGATTTGTGAGTCGTCCATAGCAAGATATTTACTGTAGTCAAAGTTATGAATATACCTAAACTTGTCTTCTGAGCTCCTTGTGTTACCAAGGGGTAGAAATCAGTGTTTCAAAAAAGATGCTTCATCCTCTGAGGATGAAGAAGATGTACCTGTCTATAATCTATGGAAAAACTCTTGCAGACCTGGAGCCTAAAATTTTGATGGTTAAAGATGTCTGAGATATTTTGTGACTGTTCACGTTAATTCAGATACAGTTTTTGATCCTCAACAAACTGATCCAGTATTTATGAATTGTGCTGCTTCTGTCCCAGTCAAATTTCAACTCTTGACAAAATAGTTTTCAACTTCAGGTCAAAATTCACTGTTTGGGAGCATTTGTATGGAAACATCCTAGAAGCCTGGGTTGTGGAAAGGAAAGATAAAAGAATCTTTGGCTTGATTTCTAGTTTGGTGCTAGGTTTGTGAATTGTCTTGTGGACTTCAGCAATTCAGAGGAAATATGATGTTGGCATTGAAGGACAGCGGTGCTATTCATTGTTTCAGTGGACAGAGTGGGTCTTGTGACAAGAAACTACAAAAGGGAAAATAAAAATAAATAAAAAATAAAAGGAAACCTTAGAAATCTGTCTGATGCTGGAAACATTAATTGATAGTTAGCAGGCATGATAGTTTTCTTGAGGAAAATAAAAAGAAAAAAAAGAATCAAAGTTATTGTGATCGGTGAAATACCACTCA
Source organism: Catharus ustulatus (assembly GCF_009819885.2). Taxonomy (NCBI): domain Eukaryota; kingdom Metazoa; phylum Chordata; class Aves; order Passeriformes; family Turdidae; genus Catharus; species Catharus ustulatus. The sequence continues at coordinate 29,984,115 of NC_046227.1, forward strand.
AAAGAGCTCAGGGGAATGAAATGGGGACAGTTCCTCGGTCTGGGGTGGCAGCCAGGTGTCCCCCATGTCCTCTGGAGCACCCCACCCCTACAAGGTTACTGGTGAGGAAATGGGCTGATGGCTGTGATACCTCAGGACATCTTCACCAGCATCCTTGTTTGTGCAGGAATGTATCTGAGTCACAATGTAAAGCACAGAAAAAGAGGAAGTGTTTTACATGCTTTTAAACACAGGGACTACTGATACTGTCACTGCCTGGGTTTGCCTACAAACAACGCACCCAGCTGAGTAATTTATTCTCAGTGTAATCTTTGACGGCTGGAAAGCAGAAAAGCTGCTCAGTACATTTGGAAATGACTGCAGCTACAAGGTGAGAGAGCAGTATTTAATATCTGTTTTGAAACCAATACTGGAGGCACCTGATAAACTGCCAGAAGATGGGGTTTGTAACACACAGAAAGCTAAAATTTGAAGAACCAACAAACACTGAAGCCACTCATAGGGGGATATAAAATGCTGTGAAGTCTGGACTCAATTTATTTTGTCCTTATAAAATGCAGTTGTTTAAATCTCATGCAGTTGTTTAAAGTCTCAGCCAGTGAAGAGTGAAAATTTCACAAGAGTGGTCATTTTTGAGTGGATCCTCCTTCAAGGGTACTGCAGTATATGGGGCACCTGTGCTCTGATTCAGTCCACCATGAGAAGGAGCATGAAACACCAAAAGAGCAATGACAAAAACAAAGAAGAAATTGAACTTTTCAAAGCTTCTGAACTATCTGTGTCTGGTTATGGTTGAAGCCTTTGTTGGTGCTGCCAAGACTCCTTCTGTTTTCACTATCTCAGTTTGGAAACAGGGAGAGAAAGGCTTAAAATGATAATATTTAAAAAGGGCATCAATACACAGGAGTATTTTCTTACTGATCCCCAAGTTTTTGTGTCCCATCAGTAAAATGCATCAGGCTCTGCAGGAGAAGGACCCCTGTAGATTTTTGCTCTCCCTTTATCCCAAGGCCATGTGCCATGGGCTGGTGGGTTCCATGGGGGCTGAGGGTGGCCCAGAATGACCTGGTGCAGCAGTGCCACCTCCACAGGTGTTCCCGGGAACCACGTGTGGGGAGAACTTGGTGGTTTTCACAGCGACAGCCTTGAGCAGCAGGAAAGAAAGGCACAGAGAGGAAGTTTGTTATAAAACTAGAGCTTGAGTTTGACCCTAATCTCTGGAGTAGAAAGGATTACACAGCAATGGACAGAGTCTACAGAAAACCAAAAGGTGAGGGTAGGTATGAGATTATAATAGATGTGGAAACAAATAGAACTTTTCCTCAGCTACCAGTTGTATTGCTCCAAGGAGTAATGAAGAAAAGGGTTTAAGAGTGCTGTTTTATAGTTGATAGGAATGACCTGCATGTACAGATAGGTATTTACAAGTCAAAGTCAATGATTTTACTGTAGTGGAAAAAATAAGTGAGAGTTTTACTGCTGCACCACAGTCCAGGCTATAGTCAGCTGCTTTGGGAAAGATCTTTATGATGTTAATATAATCTGGGCAACCCCTGTTTATGTGAAATCAGCTGTACAGCAGTGTGCTGCCTCTCCAGCCTGGTTTTGCTGACATGCAAAACCAGGGGAGGACTTCTCTGGATGAGGTATCATCTAACCCCATAACCAGGGGCTGTCCCTGTCCAGAAGCACTCACGTTAAACCAGTCCCACCAACCCCTTCACCCACATGTCAGTCCCTGCCATGCTGCCATTGGTGGCTATAGGAGACTATTCATGAAATTCACCATGCATTCAAGCACTTGTAACATCCTTTATTAATATGAACAGCTGCAAAATTCAGACAGAAGAAGCAAATGAGTGACGGGCAAGAGGAAAAAGGAAATTACGATAGCAAGCAGACAGCTGTGGAGAGTAGCAATGTGCCCAGCTGATGGTACTGCAACCAGAATTTTTTAAATGTGTATTAGGAGATAAATAAACTGATAAATAAAATCGATCTCAAAAGGCCACATGGGAAAGATGCACAGTCTTGATTACCTAATTACAGAAGGGATATTGCAGAAATGGAAATAGTACAACAAAGTCCCATAATGACTTGGAGGCTGGAGACTCCAAAATGCTGAGTGAAACTAGGTCTGTATCCCTCACAATGAGAAAAGATTGAGAGGGGACCTGGCGGAGCTGTGAAGGGCTCTGGGGGGAACCGCAGGGAGCAGTGCTGCAGTTATTAGAGCTAATGTCAAATATGAGGACGAGGGACACGGCTCCAGCGAGGTCTTGCACTGTACAAATGTAATACATTTCTTTTTTTCCAGAGGGTATATATTATAAGCTACCAGATGCTGCTCTAGAAGCAACTGATCTGACCAGATTTCAAATAGAGCAAGAAGCATATGGAGAGAGAGGGGGAGAAAAAACAGTATATTATGGAGAACAACTGTTAACTGGAGGAAAGGATAGGCCTAGCTGGGCTTCCTGGCCTCCTGCCATCTTAAGATTTTCTTATGTCCCTGTGTAATCTTCTGACTTTTGATTTAGATGTTTCCTAAAAATGTGGCCCAGTGGTTGGTACATACTAGGCATTAGCCCAAGAAAAGAATGAAAAAAAAAATGCACTGTATCTCATTAAAGAATTTTTAAAGGGAGACTTTGAGGCGCCATTTGCTTCTTGTTACTCATCTTTGCAAATGTCTCTTGTCTTCCCAGGCTCTGCCCTGATGTGTTAGCGTTAGCAGCCTGTGGATTTCTGAGCCGCGCTCAAACGGGGTCTCAGGGCCGCCAGCCTAAGTCGGCCAAGCAGAGATGGCAGCGTGAAGCAGAGGAGGAAGACAAAAATAAGATCAAGTGGAGTAAATGATACAAGATCTTTGCGTGCACAGAAACAGTATCAGGTGGAAAAATGCTGTCTGGTAATGGCTTTTCAGGCTGCTGTTGGGAATAAGGATCACGCCTATATTTGAAATATTTACGGTTCAATTAACAGCATTTGTTTCCATAAAATATTTTAAAAGAGAACAGTATTTATCTTTAATTATTTTTCATTTTCTTCGATGAAAGATTCCAATATAGATATTGCTGTAGGCACAGGGGGCACTGAACACCAAGAGGTGGATTCTGTAAACAATTTTTCTCAAAGCACTACAAAGTTTAAATATTAATTTGTCCATAATTGGCAAAGAAGCAATTAAAAATGCTACAAAGCTGACTTTCAACCTCCTTTACTTTCTCCTCCCTTTTCATTTAACCACAGTATAGAAAGTAGATGTAAAACAATAGGACCCTGAGCTGTACGGCATTCTAAGCCTAGCTTGCCTTAAAGCTACAATATGGATTTAATTTATATGCAAATGTAAGCAATAAAAAGCCAGACACTGTAGAAATTATAGTATTTTTCATAGATGCTTCAGCACCGGCACACAAGCCAGCAGTGATTTCAAACAAGGAGCTAATTATTACTGGTCACTAAGCTACCTTTTTCTTTTAATATCTCTCTTTCTTTCTTCAACTCCCCCCCTGTTTTTTTAACAATGAGTAAATTATTTTCTTGAGCGAGGAGAGCGGGGGGGGAGAGAGAGAGAGAGAGAAAGAAACTCGAATATTGGGGGTGAGTGAATGAAAACAGCCAGAAATATCTCCTGTGAGATTCAACATCAGGATAATTTCACAGTCTCGCTTTTTGACTGCTGTGTCCTGAAGCTGACCAGCACCATGCAAGGCTGATCAAAGGCCATCGGAAACATCAAGTAAGCCTAAATAGGGCTAAAGTATGCTAATAGAGAAGCTAAATGTACTTTAATCCTGTTATAATACAAGGTAACTTAGAGGCAGTGAAGGGCCTTGTTGCTTTTCCCTACTGGGTCCAGGACCCCTGCAAATCTTGAATAGAAGTTGCTTCCTATTCTTCGCCGGCCGGGGTATGGCTTTCTCAGATGCACACAGTCCCCTCCTCCTCCGTTTACTAAGTGTCAACAGTCGGCTGAGCAAGACTTCTCCGCTCCTTAGATCAGCACCCTGTGACCTTCCACATTTAAGCACAGACCATTAAGCTAAGCTTTCCAGCTGTTGCCTGAATTATGAGGGATTTTTTTTTTTTTTCCTGAGGAGGGCAGAGCTTAGAGGAACACAAGGCAAGAGTTTTATATTATGGACCCACTGCCACCCAACTTGCTATGCAGAGCAATGTGCTTTCCGCAGGGCTGCGGCAGACGGGTGACGTTCCCTGAAAACAGGGGCTTGCTTTGAAGTGATTCAGGCTCTGGGGTGTCCAGCCCCGGCATCATTGTGCTCGCTGGGGGAAATGTAATCTAATTTTAGGAAGAGGAGGAAACAAAGTAAACGTGACTGAACGGCGCTGCACTGTACACACGGGCTGGGACGGCGTCCCCGGGAATATCCGCGCTCCCCGCGCAACTTTCTCGTTCCTTTTCCTTCTTCTTTTTTAGACATCAATTTCGGTGCATCCTACCCAAGAGATTCAAAAATGGGTGGTAGCTCTGCCTGTGAAATGATATGTTTTGGTGGATGCCCCAAATTAACTACTGCTTGCAAGCCCTAGATTAAAAAAGAAGACTGATGTAATATTAAAGCCAGCCAACTGCCTCGGTGACTGTATCAGAAGATTAAAAACAAAGGTTTCATTGAAGCACTACCTCCCACTGTGCAGCTGAAAGTCTCATGGATGAGGAAAATGGCCCTAAATATCTTTCTGTTAAGTACAAATTACATACTGGATATATTAAGTTGTAATGGTGCATTTTTCAAGAGTCGCTTTTCTTGTGAGAGCATCAGTAAAGACTCAAAAAATGCTGATTGTACGGCACATGGAAACAAAAAGGAATCTACCTTTCACAAAAAATGTTCTGTTCGTATCAAGTCCTCTTTTTCCTCCATCTCTCCCCATCCCCCAGCTAAGCCTGGAGTTTCAAATGCCAGAACCAGTATGTACAGTAAGTCCTTTTGAAATCCATGGCAGAGAAATAGAATCCTGGCCTAGCAAACTATGATCTGCACTTACATTCCTAAGTCTTATCCCTCTGTGTTAGTGCTGATAGGAGTCCTTCAGATCAGCTGAAACATAACTGAATAAAGATGCTCCAGAAAACATCTTTTTAATGTGGAATTATCTTTCATTTACATAGGCAACATCCCTTAACTCGGCACATGTGCTATAATGCTTCATGCAGTAGAAACAGTCATATAAAACTTAATGATTAGCATTCATTCTGCTCCCAAATGATCAATAAAAGGCTAAGTTAATACACAATGTGTAAAGGAGTCTGCCAGTGTGCACAAACCTGCATTACTGTGTGGGATGTGGGCGCATCACGACTGTGGGATCAGAGGAGGAGAGCAGTGCCCCACTTGGGGAAGGGACAGTGGCACCGGCTGTGATCCCAACCAGCCCTGGGAAGTCGTGTGTCACACAGCACCACACCTGCAGACATCTGTGCACAGACACACACACAGTTACAGCAGATAAATAATAGGACCAAGCAGGCAAATACAAAAAATGCATCTATAACATCCTTTCTTTGCACTATCAGTGAAGGCCCATTTGTGAGTGATTTCTCTACAGAAATAATTTGTAACTACTAAATCAGACAGCAGTAGCATAAATGGGAACTGTGGATAGAAGTTAAATTAACAGTGGTGCACCTTTGCCCAGATACCTTTATATTGATCTTGTACAAGTGGTTTGTTCCAGCAAATAAACTCTGTAGGATTTGAGAGAATATATCTGGGCAGTACAGAGTTAATATTAGCAAAATGTTTTTGGTAGGGATAGGCTTAACTTCTGCTGAAATATTTGAATTCTAATCTATTTACCACTGATGAGAATAACATTCTCATTTTTAGGTGTTTATTTACCTATCTATTCACCACTTACATTGTTTGTCTGTCCTTCCGTTACAAGATTAACTGAATTGCAGTTGTGTTTTAATTATCAACAAATTTTGAACTGGAAAGCATTTGCATGAGTCTCTTCAGTTCAGCTGTAATTTTCTGGATTTGTTTTTAATTAACAGAGGTCCTTCCCAACATATATGAAGCTTGATGGAAATCTTTTTGTTCTTAAAAACACCCATACACTGTTTTTGCTGCACATTATCTTTCCTATTTTTCCATCACTCTTTTAAAAATAAAACCTTGAAAATTTTAAATGGCTAACTGAAAGTGGGCAGTTTCAGTCCAAAAGAATTCCAGTGACAGCCTTTGAAATTGTTAAGAGGCTACTAGTTCAGAAATGCTGCATGAAAAGACTTAAGAGATTTCCCCCCTAAATTTCATTGTAAATGTATGTGTTAATAATTTTTTTTTTCAGGTGCTCATAATTTACAAGATAATGGCCATTTGAGGTCATATGTGACTGCTCAAATACGTTTCTACTAAAGTTCAAAATTTTTTATTTTTTATTTTGATTTATCTAACTTCTAGAATATCAGAATCTCTATTGCCACCACAAGAAAACACCATAGCATGAATACAAAGGAGCCACAAAAACCAGACCAACATGAGCTATACGTTAACAGCAATGGTGAACTGACATGCACAGTTTGTTTTGCTCTTTTGCATTTTTTGTAACCCTTTGCTTCATCTATGTTTATCATCAAAATGTCTGTTTCTTCATCAAGCATTTATATAATTTTGTCAAGACAGATAATTAATATTTTGTGTAGTTATTTCCAGACCTGGAAGCTAATATGTCTTTCCCATATAGAGAATTATCAGAGGCTCTGGTAAGGGCAGAAGCCACTGGAAGGGCAACTCTGTGGCAGCAGGAGAGGTTATGGACACAACTGAGTGACTGGAATTGTTAGAGCATGTAGCAAAGCTGAGAACATGACTCAGTCATTAGTTACCTGTTAAATTATCTTTATTAACAGAGATGGGGCAGGTGCACTGCCCACGCAGGGGAAGGGAATATGTACACCAAGCAGAATCTGTGTGGAAGATACAATATTTACTGACTGCTATGTTTTCCCCACATTGAATGTTTCATCTTGAAAGTTTAATAAAAATATAAAGAAGAGTTGAGATGAGACTGGGGCAAAAATCCCCCTTGTGTTGTGAATTAGAGTATACGACACTGAGTTTTGATTCCAAATCTTTTGTCCCACCAAATTTCCCACACTCATTTTAAGCTTATTTGGCCTTCCTGTCTCCAAGAAGATGAGGAAAGGTTGGCAATGCCTCCTCCTATTCTAGTATCCAGATTGGAATAGATTCAATGTAGTTGCAGAAGTGCAGTTCTGCATGCTGTGCTGCATGAGATTTTGGAATCTTTATTAAGTTGTGCCTCTTCTGAAATTAAAAAAAAAAAAAAAAAATTGAGAAGAAAACTATTTCGTGGTACTGGGTGAGTTTCTTACCTGTGCTATGAACTGGGAGTTAAGCTGCAGTGTTTACAATTTAGATGCGTGGCAAATTCTGGGAGGCAGCCACAGCTGACTGTTTTTCTGAATCATGCTTGGCCCCAAGTCTGAGATGAAGAAAGAGTCAATATATATTTGCCTGTGGAGTAGCTAATTAGAACAATTAATCTGAGAACCAGAACAAGCTGTGAGACCATGAGCTGATCCAGGCACGCCCTCTACTAACTTAAATTTTGATCAATGTTTAAGGCCCATGGGAAGGAGTGGGGTGATGAGGCCCAGTGGCTGAGCTTCAGGCTCGCCGGCCGTGCCCCTGTTGCTGTGACAGGCGCTGGGACCTCGGGCAAGGCGTTTTCCTCTTGTCTCTGAAACAGGCCAATGGCATTCACTGCCTTGTCGAGCTTTGTGGATACAAGCAGCATGTTGTGAATGAAATGTTAAGTACATCTCAAAGCCAGCCAAGACAAGAACTGCATTTTTCTTCCCAATATCTATTAGCTCAGAGCAACGGAAGAATCCCACTTGCCACCAGCTCCCTGCTCTTGTTTGAAGATGTGGAGCTAGCCAGATCATATCCATCAGATATTTGCTTTCAGGGTCACATGAAAGTAGAGCAAAAGAAAGATCTTTTGTGGGGATGACATGCTTGGAAATATACTTGTCCAAAGCAAACAGCTCTTGCTCTTTCTCCAGCTAATTCACTGAAAAGATACTATTTTAGTCAAGAAAATGGTATCAATTCTCCTCCTTTTAGGCAGGATGGTGGCAGGTTTCCCATGTAGATTTGTGGAAGGTATAATTTTGACAGGAGCATCTGGCTCCTTTGTGAGCTTCAGAAGGAATTGTGTGGCAGTGGCTTTGGGTCGGCCTCTGGTTGAGCCATGTGGGCAGCCCTTTGACAAGTCTGTGCTGCTTTTCCTGCCGCACTCTGTTTTGTTTTGACTCCCTTTTGAGCTTCCTAAATATGCAGCCTGGCTCTGCAGATTCCCTGGGACAGTTTCATTCATGGGTCCTGACAAGGACTGAGGTTTTGCCAGGGCTCATGGATCCATTCTTACAGTGGTGCTGTGTTACATTAGCCGGCAGCTGCTTTTGGCAAGTTTTTTTTTTTTTTTCTCCCAGAAATCCTCTTAGAGAAGGGAGAAGAATTTGAAAGAATTTAAAAGCAATTGTGAGCTTTCCTTGTACAATAATATGTAGTGTGGTCCTGCCCTCTTTAAGCAGCTGATGCCTGGCTTTTATCTTCTAGGTGTATTTACAGTAAAAAAAATAAAAATCCCTGGATTTCTTTTCTTACTTCCCTGAGTACAGTGTCACCTGAAAATGTGTTTTTAGCCTTATTTTCATGAATGCAATCTGAGCAGATGTTTTGCCATCAAGAATGTTTCAGCTTGTTGCATTTGGCATAGTTAAGTGGTACAAAGGGTGCAGAGTACCTTGACTTCTCCTCCCCAGATCCTCTGGGTGGTTTGGGCACCATGCTCCAGGCATTGGTGTTGTCCCTGACACTGTGAGTGACCAGGAAGTGACCACTGTGAGTGACTGGAAGGTGACCACCAGCTGTGCTGCTGTTGGGTTTGTCCAGCTGTGGGTGGTGGCAGCAAGGAGAGGGGCAGGTAGGGAAGCAGCAGCTGGAAGTCACAGACTGCCAAACCCTGCTCTTGTTTACACATCCTTAGGCTGTATGAGGAAATTCAATGTGCTGGACACATTGGTGACATGGCAAAGAGGGTCCCTGTGTCCTCCTGGTGAGCCATTCCCTGAGGCCAGCAGGAAGGGATGCCTGTTAGCTCATCCCTTGCCACGCAGGGCTGGGTGGGTGTGAGCCCAGGGGATGCCTGTGCTGTCAGCAGTTCATGTGTGCTGTGCCACACAGACTGGAATCTCCAAAAACGTGTTCAGGAGAGATCTTTTGGCTAAGACAGAATATAGTGAGCAGGGAGGAGCAATTTGTAACTGCATGTTTGGACAAATTTGATGGCATTGGGAACAGTTCACTAATAAGGAAGCTGAGCCATTTTAGAACAAAGTAGTTCATGTTTATTCAAATTAGGAAAAAGCTTGGCTAAGTCAGGGTTTAAAGAGGAGCCCATGGCTGAAGCATATTTAAAGAGATCATCTGGAGTCCATGGCCATGCTACAGAGAGTGTGCTGACTTTCCTTGGCATGAAAAGCCATAGAGATACAATACAAATGCAGAAAAAGAGGATTTCTGTGCATGATAAAATGGAGGGAGAAGCTTGTCCAGCAAAATTACAACACTATCAGAAACTTCAAAAACATTACAATGCTATTGAGAAATCCAAAACAATACACTGGGGAAGGTGCCAGCCCAGGTACAGTATATCTGATCTTGCAATACCAGTGGAAAGGAAGAACAAAGCAACTGGTTCATTTGCAGAAAAGGAGTTGAAGGAAGAAATATTACCAGAGCCTTTCCATGTGCTGACAGATTCCCCAAAGTGCTTTATCAAGTAAGCATCTCCAAAGCCATCACAGCTGTTTCTCTGCAGAGCAGAACCACTGCTGGTGCATGATACATGCAGCAGAGTGTGCCAGCACGACCAGCAATGGAAATGTTGTCAGGCAAATGGAGCTGCTCCCCCGCTCCTTGGTTCCCTCCCACCAGCAGAGTTTGATTTCACATTGCTTTTGCTTTCTAAATTGGTCTAACTAATGTAATCAGACAGAAACATCCTGTTCCAACGTCACTAATGCCTTCCAAACTAGATGGCCTAATTAAGGTCACTAATTCCATTGTCTAAGACAATTTCTTGAGAGATATCTAAGTGGATACTAGAATAGGCCATATCATTACATAAAATTAGCAGAGAAAGTCATAAGAAAACACCCATCTCAACTGCAAAAAAGGACTTTGGGTCTTCAAAATTTGGAGACAACAAAAACATAATTGCAAATGATGAAGAGTGAAGTGAGAACAGAGAAAGCCTATTCCCAGAACTGAAGCTTTTGCCAGACTCAGAACCTGTGGGCAATTCAAAGATTTGCACAAAGTCAACACTGCAGGGCCAAGTGAATAAGTGTGATGATATTCTTTTTTTTTACTGTTTTGGAACCTGCGTCTGGTTGCTAGAAGATAAAGCAGATCAAAGGAATAGTCCTGATCTGTATTAATGGGCCACAATGGAGGCAGTGTGCAATCACTTGCTCCAAGTTGTGCTTTGCAAAAGGAAGATGAAACCTGTGGTGGGATCTCTGAGGTTGCTGTTAAACCACCATAAAGCTCAATGGCCAGAGGGAAAGTAAAAGTCTGATGAATACTTCACATCTGCTGTTGAATTATTTTGGTTAGAATCAGCTGGGAATATCATCTTCACTTTTACAAAAGCAGGAGCCATCTCAGACATGAAGCTACCAGGAAACCATGCTGGGATAAAAAATATTCAGACTAGGCAGAACTCCCAGCAGTAGAAAGACCTCACCTCACAAAACCCTCAGACACATTACCTGAACTTTTATGAGCTCACATGGAGCGGTGATGGCTGAAGTGGCTGGGCTGTAGTTGGAGTTATGTGAGTGATGTCTGGCCAAGGGCTGCTCCTTGGGCTGCTGCTGTCTGTGGTTTTTGTCTGCTAGGGCATGGCAGGGCAGGAGAGCCTGCTGAAGCATAAACTCCCTTGATCATGTCCAGTCTGCCCTGGTCCCTGGCAGAAGAAGGAGTTGTAGATGTAGGAGATCTTCAGGAATGTTTGCTGACTTGGGAGGAAAGAATGTGCTCAGGATATCCCATGGGAGCCCACCTGGTACTGGCCACCACTGCTTTGGAGAGGCAAAAAATGTGTGGGACTTGAGTCCCACAAGCTGAAAACTTCCATTGGGACACATGGGAACAAAGACAAACACGGGGCAGGATATGCAAGAGGACATCAAGTAGAGCTAATAATTTCTGTAAGGCAAACATTTTTTACTCTATCATATTTGAAATACTAAGGATAACATTTATCTCTGTTTTCTAGTATTTTGCAGCATTTATTTTGATAAGAACAATATGTATTAAGGTTTGACATCAGTTCAAGATAGGGAGACTAAAAATATGCAAAAATTTCTTGACCATTTCACGAGCACAGCTTCATCTTTCTCCCACATGCAAGGTTTCAAACTAAAATAATCCTTAGTGCACAGCTATGACTTCTCTCATGCCTACATTCACCATCATGGTGAGATTTATGGATGCAAATAAACAGAACAACCAGTGAAATGCCTGCTAGTGAAAGTGGGTGTGGAGGTGACCCAAGCCACAGAGGACTTTTGGCCACCAGGAGGATTTCATGGTATCATTGGCCACACTTGCAGTTTGCTTCCAGTTTATAGCTACCAAAGTAGCTATATTTCAATCCCTTAATTTGTCCAAGTTAGTCATGCAAAACCATAAATTGAATCTCTGGACATTTGTAGTGAAATCTGTCCTCTCTCTGAACTCCAAAAGCAATTCTCTGACATATCATATTACAGCCAGTTTTGAGATAGGTACCTGGTTAGTGCAGAGTATTGAATATCCAGTACATTTTGAATATATGTTAATGGTAAACTGGTTAATTTAATTTCCTTCTGTAGGTGTGTAACTCTGGCTACCTTGATAAAGTTTTCACACTTGTGCAGAAGTTAGAAACCCAGTACAGACAACAGTGCTGAGGTCAATATCAGTTAGATTTTCTCAAAACACATCTAACTAGGAGTGGTAGGAAGGGCTTCCAGGGGTAATGAGCTACTCCATGGTCCTAATTTTGCTAAGAGAGTTAATGCCAGAGTTGTGTTGATATTGAGGAGTTTTTGCAAGAACAGGGCATTGTGAATAACCCCATGATTTATATTTTAACTGAATGTGTAGATTACTTGGGAGCAATGCTCATGACTGAGTCTTTGTGCAGTTATTTTATGAAATTTCATATTCATTGCATGAAACTCACCTTTTGCTCTAATAATTTCATGTCACCTACAACAAAAAATTATTACCAGAAACATCACTTCCATCTATACAACAAAGGACAGGAGTTCTCTTTTATTGCCAAAAGGATATACAATGAGAAAAAATACAGAGAGTGCTATGAACAGATCAGAGAAAAGGCCAACAGACCCTCCTAACCCCAAATGTCTCAGATCATGAGATTATTTGGACCTTAAACATTTCAATATAACTCTTTAAAAAGTGACTGCAGTCTTAAGTATTTCTTTGGCTTTCACTAAATTCTAGCATGTGCCAAATAGCACAGCACTTTATTTCCATCACAAACCACCCTGAAATGTGAGCTTATTTTTACCTTACAAAACTGCCAAAGGTGCTTTGAAGCATGCATCTCATAACTGTGACTGACTCCTTTTTAAAAATTATATCATAACAAAAGCTTCTGAGAGCACTTAAAAACATCTTCAGAGTTTATAGATGCTCTTTGCACCTACAAGACCCAGCCAGGAACAGTCTCACAGTCTCAGTGTGTGTCAGTAGATTTATTCTACATTAAGATTTTTCACCAGTCAATCAGTCTGGTAAGCACAAATGTGCTGGTTTGTATCCGTGAATGTAGACATGATTTTTAGCAAATCTGAGACCACTCTTGCCAATAGCCCCGTTAAATTGTTTTTATCAGTCTGGTTGACTGGAATGTTCGAGTATTTACAATAGACTCAAGAGTATTAGGCTGAAAGTCTGTCTAATGTACTACCAAATTAGACATGGCTAAGCAGTTGTGTAGCAGCTTTCAGCTGCATACTCCAGAACAAAAAACTAAAGTACCATGAAAAAACTCTAAAAATATATTTTAATTGAGAATCTTTAGGACTTTCTCCTCCTTTTTGTTTCCTGAGGGTGCTCTGAGAAAACAGAGACCCAAGCTGTAAGTCCTGTGGAGCACTGTGCTCATCTTAAATCTTTCTTTGGAGGCTGAGCTGCTTTTGGTAACCCAGTACTTACTGAGGAATGAGTAGCTGGGCTATTCCTGTGGCTTGCTGCTGTGCTGCAGTGGTGGTTTGTTCATGGCTCATCCATCCCCTTGGTGTTGAAGGCACACATCTGGTCCTGCACACTGTGTTTGTCATTTATCCTCCTGTAACAGGATGTCTCCCAGAAGCAACCCAGGAAAAAGTTAAGCTGGAATGGGGAAAATAGTTAAACATGTGCATTAATTTGGTAGGGAAAAAGCCCTCAACAACACTGAAACAGGAAAAGATATAGGGAGGTTAAATAGAACATTGCAAGTGACCGAAACTGGAGGAACAAAGGAGCAACCAGGTGTTACAGTTTGGCCAAATGATGTAAGAAAAGACTGAGTCAGAAATGGGGTTTGACCTCTGGAATTTGTTGGGTTTACCATTACGACTTGTTTACACATGACAGTTGGAAATTAAGAAAATGTCTAACTAAAAAACCAAAGAAATATTTGGGATTCACCTCATACATGCATACATATATATATATGTATACACAGACACCCAGACACCCATATATTTATGATTCACTTCTGGAATAAGAAATTTCTTTTTCCCTTCAGTCTAGGGTATAATCTAAGGCAAAAGCCCCTCCTTTCAGCCCAGGACAAACACCTTGCTATTGTCCCCAAACGCCTCCATTTGCACACTCAGGTGCACAGAGGTAAATCTGCTCTGCAGCTGGGGCACTGCTGGTCACACCGGAGGTGTCACAGCTACATGTGGCTTCCATTACCTCACCTAAGGTGCTGCTGAAATTAGTGTAAATTTGCATAGCTTTTAATCTCCTCTTCTGCCTTGGTTTAGAGCTAATTCACTTTTGCTTCCATCCAAGTTTCATCTTTGAGCTCTGACGGATAGGAAATGTCAGCTGTCAGCTTGGTTTACAGGCTTGGATGAGGGTTTGGAAGAAAGGGACTCCTCAGAAGACTACATGGCCTTGCTGTAATAATATTAAACCTCTTGGTAAAGTGACTACACTGCACACTTAATTTATTGCTAGTTTGAGGAGAGAGAAGGAAGGATCATGTCTACTTTTGATTATGACCGTGGGCCACTTGCCCAGAACTTGGCAGGAGGAGCCCAGCTGACCAGTTTGACTCTTGCAGCCATTTCTGACAGTGATTAGACTGAGCCAGTCTGGTGAGGAAACAGGGAGCTTTCAGGAGGGCCTGCACTTGTTCAGGGCTGGGGCTGTGCAGGAGGCACAGGGCAGGCAAGCCTTGGGCAGCTCTTCACACAGAGAAGCATCACACCACTCAACTGCATCTTGCATCAGTTTGCAATTAGCTTGTGTGTAAAATTTCACTCATCAACACTGCTTAGCTTGAGATCTGGCATGACTGGACTCTTTCTTTTCTTAGTTCTTGCAGAGACTGCTGGTGAAACGCTGGAGCTGGAGCTCCTGCAGTGCAAGGATGGGAGCTTTTCCCCATTTTCCATGGAGTCAGGAATTTTCTCAGCCTGGCCCCTGGGTGTTGGTGCTGCTGTTGATGTGGTGGGTGGGAGGAGGTGTGTGGGAGCTGCCTGGTATTTTTGTGCTGCAGGTGGTGCTTTAGTCTGGGCGCCGTTTGCTGCCTCTTGGTTTTCTGGTTTGTTCTTTTGTTTACATCAAGTCTTCATGAAAGGGTGAGGTGCTCTCACGTAGAGAGAGCAAAAGAGACATAAACATACACACAAGGTGGAAGAAATATGGGCATGTGCTTAGGCCTGAAGCCATCAGGGGTTTGTTCCATGGGTTTACTCTGCTGGGGGAAAAGACATTCACAGAGAGAGAAGAGCTGCCCAGACCTCCCTTCACAGACCTCAGCCCCATGGCTTCCTCTCTTTCTGCACACTCCATCATGCCATCAGGAGCTGGAGCACACACCAGGCTCTCCCAATCCATTCAGAACCCCACAGACCTCATGTGAATGCAGCACTGCAACTTTCTCTGTTGCTTTTGCCATCATTTTAGCAAGACACAAAGCCAAGTAATCCTCTAGGTGATACCACCCCACATATGCTGTTCATTGAGATGGTTGCTAGCCAGGATATGATAGAAATTGATCTGGAAATGCTTTGTGTCAATACAAATAATTTTTCTTCCAATTGTGCTGGTACTGAGGGTGTTTGTGTTACAGAGGTGTTGGGATCTCTGTCCTGAAGGACATGTGCATCTGTAGAAACTGAACTTTGGGCTCAGCAGTTTACAGAATGAAATTTTTCTTTCTGTTTGTTTATTGATGCAAATACCTGCAACAGCCATGCTGAGCTCATGCAGTGTGGGGCTAGGAACAGCCTCATGAAACTCATCTGTCTGGTCCTAACTGAGCTAATAGATCTTTGCTAACTTGTAGGAGATAAAAATGTAGAAGAAAAAGAGAAGAACATCCCCAAATGACAAGTTATATAGCAATAATAATGAATAACTTTAGGGAAACGGTGATCTGTTCATGGAAGAGCCATGAGAAGAAAAACAAGCTAAATTAGTCAGATGATTTATTCATTGTGAATGATTCACTCCATTACTGGCTGCTTCCTCCACGGGCCATAGGAGCTAATATATAAACTGATAGGGGAAGGGTGGGATCGATAGAGAGCAGCCTCTCCCTCCTCTCCAGGGAAAATAGGTCACCTATCCCTGCTGTGCTGCTCTCTGGGCACTGGGCACATCTCAATAGACTGAGCATTCATTTCCAGCTAATGAAGTTTGGGTTTTTCAGAGCAAAATTTTCCTGAGGGGTGTTGTTTCTTTTTTTTTTTTTTTTGACTTCAGCTCTCAAGCCCGTGCTCGCAGTTTGGCCGGCTCCCTTCCCCCGTCCTGACAGCTCTCATTGTTCCCAGATGATGGCTGTTTGCTGGGCTGTGCAAAAAAAAAAAAAAAAAAAGAAAAAAAGAAAGATTTTGTGGTCTAAATGCAGTGTCCTTCGCACAGTTGTGCTGCGGAGGAAGGAAACCTCCAGTCACCTTCGGGATTTGCTCAGGGTGGGACTGCCTGCTCTCAGGTGGACCAGGCTGGAGTAACCTCTGGAGTGACAGATGGCTCTGGGTGTGGGATGCTGGGCTCACTGGGGCTCCCTGTGTGGCCACAGGGACTGACACCCCCCGCCCGTGGGATGTGGGTTTTCCTCCTTGCTCCACATCCCCCGCCAGCCCCGGCACCACCGCAGGCACAGGGGAGCCCAGCAGGGAGATGCACCATGCCTGTGCAGGAGGGAACTGATCTGCAGAAAGCTGCCACGCTGGGAAACATTCCTCAGGCCCCTTCCAGCTCCTAAAAAGCAATAATATTCTCTGTGGTGACGCTGAATTTTCTTGTACCCAGCACAGCCCACTGTTTATCATGTGACTATTTATAAACTGCTGCTGAAGCTTCATAAATGCTTTTTGCTCCTCACACAAACTGGAGCTGAGCAGCTGGAAGCTGTGTTGCAAGAACAGCCTGAGTGGAGCCTGGAACACAGAAACTGTGCACAGAACTGCTGTGGATGGTATTTATTAGAGAGCTGCTGGAGAAGAGTTGCCAGCTCTGGATACTGAATGCATTGAAAACTTGGGAGTGTGGGGTTTACTCGCCAGTTCTTCTTTAATTAATTACAGAGGGCAAACAATTAGGGGAAGAGGCTGCTGCTGGACTACCTGACTCACAGGGCAGTCATGTGCTGATGGAGATGTTTGCTCATGTGCTGCTGGCCTGAGCTGCTCCCCTGCTCCATGGCCCACACGAGGTCAGGTGCTGTGTCCAGCCTTGAACACCCAAATCAACCCCCCAGAGCAATGGGCACATCAGCTGTTTCTAGCAGGGAGCTGAGGAGAGGATGGAGCTGGGGACGGCAATGCTCCTGGCAGCGCTTCCTCCATGCACCCCAAAGGAGTTTTTGCAATGTTGCACACTCCTGGTAGGTTTGTTTGTAGGTAAATGTCTGCATTCAGGCTTCCTGGTGGTTTCTGAGCAATGTGCATTAAAAAACCCCCCAAAACTAAAAGAGTACAAAACAGGTTAGTGTATATTTACATTAAGTGGTTGTGGACAAACAGCTCTGTTTTTGCAGGTGTAAGAGCTTTTTCATCTGAAGAAAATAAAGATTCTCTTTAAAAAAAAGAAGAAGGAAAGAATAAAGGAATGGAAACACTGCAATTATTTTGCAGATGACCACAGCTTTCCAGGCAGTTCTGGTGTTTATACAACAAAGAGTCTCACAGGTTCTGGAGAAAACCAAAGACCTAACTCTGCAGGAATTGGAGGAGAGCGTGTTGTGTGAAAACATTGGTCATGAGGTCAGATCTTCAGTGCCAGTGTTGTGCAAACACACAACTGCATTTGATGGCCACACCTCAGCCACTAGAGAACACTTGTCACTTAAGCCATGACTCAACCTGAGTCTGGTTCTAGAGGCTCAAGGTTGATGCTCTAAAACCTGCTGCTGAAATTCAGGATAAAGGAGTCATCTGTTACAAGGAGCTTGAGTCATGCCCAATTTGAACGAGATCCAGACCCAAACCAACAACCTAACTGAAGTCTGGCAAAAATGCCTGAATTCAGTGGCCAACATCACATTCAAATGGAAAAGATTTCTGCAAATCCCCCAAAGTGTACTCCAGAAATCTGTCTAATAAAACATAATCACTCCATGCTAATTTGGTTCAAACTGCAAAGAAACAAGCAAACCAAAGGCAGAACCAACAATGCACATCAGGATTTTGTTTGCTTAGGTTTAACCAAGCTCTGAGTATGTAGTTAAATAAAGCAGATGTCAGTCCCAAGGTGCACTGAGCTCAAATATGGACTAGCACAGCTTGTAGCCACTCTTCAAGTCCCAGAACCCTACTTGCTGCCACACAGTGGCTTGGTCTGGGTGTTTACCATGGTGTTGAGTCTCCTTGGGTTCGTGGGGAAGAAGAAGCAGCAGGAAAATTATTAATGTACATGATTTCATCCTGCATTCTTTTTCCCATCTCTTTTAAACCTGATGTGGGATAAGGCTATGCAGAATATGAATATGTAGTTATAATACATGAAAATGCAGCAGAATCCTGGACTCTGTTGAATACTGTGGCACTGCATATTTTTATTTTATTCCTTTGGGGAAATATAACATTCAAACAAAAAATAATTTGGACAATGCAACTACATAGAGAATATCCAATGCATGGAGACACTCCTTTGCTGATATAGAAAATGTAAGGAAACTGAGGGAAAACTTCCTGCTCTGATTGGTGATACAGGGCTGCCAAATGGGTGTCCCTCCAGAGCACACTTGTTGCTGCAAGTCACCTTCAGAGATCCCCTGAAGCTACAAGGGACACAGCTGACTCCTTTTGTGGGAACAGTATTCTGAAGAAGTGGGAAAAACTCCATCACAGCAGCCAAAACTGACTTGGGCAGCAGAAAGATTAACACCTGGGAGGAGGAGCTGCTTGGGAATGTATGGGGCAGGGCTGAAAATCACTTCCAAATTATTTTGTTCAAGACTAGAAGAGCTGCCCAGTAACATTCCCTAGACAGCTTTGGATTGTTCAGAACTCTTTTTGAAAGGTGGACATGAGCCAAAAAATTGCATTTTGCTCACCTGGCAGTAACTTCAAAATTAAAATTAATTTATTTTGAATTGTATGGTTGGAGATTTTTGAGTAAGTTGGGAAAAAAAAAAAAAAGAAGCAAATAATTGGAGGTGGTTTGTTAAGTTGGGCTTTTATGCTCATTAGCCCAAACACAGAGGCAGGGAAGGGAGACCTGGGTTCCCTCCTGTCCCTGGGGATCTGGATCTCTGGGCTTTGCTCCTGGGGCAGTACTGAGGCTGGGACAGGGCTGCTCCCCTGAATCACTTCCCACCTCTAGAAGTGGGAGCTGCACAGGGACCTTGTGCGGCCCCTTTGCTGTGGACACATCAGTCTGCAGTGGGGATGAGACCTTTGGATGAGATTTGCTTTGAACAGAATACTGAGCCAATTTTTTAACAGTGGGGAAAAATCTTCAAGTAGTGTGATATATTAGGTTTAAGGATTTCATTTGGGGTAGATGACACTTTTCTCCTTCAGCCCACACTGCCAAGGAAGGATCAGCCCATTCCCATAGTTCCTTTAACCATATTGGCCTTCCATCTCCATTCACCTTCATATCTTTTTATTAAAAAATAGGCATGGTAATAACTTTTGCACTGGGAGATATGCATGAATTGTGAATTATTGACTATAATATTGCATGATCATCTAAGTCTCTCCAAGTTTTCAGAACTTGGTATCCAGGTCTGTATGCAACATGTCAGTTATTTTGCCCTTTAAGTATCTATTTTTTTTTTCCTCTGGGCTTGTACGATATATTATTAAAAAATTTGAAGGAAATTAATCTGGTTTTCAGGTAATAAATTAAATAGAGATCACTCTGGAGAAAAAGTAGTGCATTATTTTAACTGCAAAATAAATCACAATGAAGATGACATGTTTTCAGGCATGAGAACCAGTCAGTGTATATAAAAATACACCAAATCTTTTAATTATATCTAGGCTTTGTGTAGTCATTTCTTTAACAGCAATCAAAATGTTTCCACATGCAGAAAGGCTTTCACCTTTCAAAGAATATTTTCCTTTGCAAATAAAGGTGTCCAGCTACCCCTCATCTTGGGATAATTGATGGAAAATGAGTGGTGGTGGCAGGGGCTGGCTGCAGGAGAAGGGGCTGTGGGTGAGGGTCGGGCTGGGCAGCTCTTTGAAGAGGAGATGAAGTTTCCCTTGTCTCCTTTGCATATTCATGTGGTGGACCTGGCTGTTAAATCACAGTTTTGCTTTGCTTTCTTAACAGATTTCCCTGGGTTAATTATGTGGAAAAATTGGTAGCAGCGTATAAAACATATATCCAACTGTCTCGTCATAAATTAAAATTCCTGTAAGAGCCACAATGTTTTGTCATTTTCAAAAAAAGACTCAAAGGTAAATGTTGATTTTAATATGGTTGTAGCTATTCCCTCATAAGTTTAGTGGTTAGAATACCAGTCAATGAATACTTATGAGCTATTGATTAAAAAAGTAGCTGCAGAGCTTGTGGTGCAGGATATGCCTTGCATTTGGGGAACTGAATAGACATCTTTATATTAAATGTATCCACAGCACCTCAAAAGATCCTGCCGAACTGTAAATTGTAACCCTCTAGCAAAAGTTTAATGTTTGTTTAAAGGGGGCAGCTTTCTATTACACTGTTTGAACAGATCTCCTCAGACAATGATCATACCCTTGTTCCCTTCCCCTTCACACGCAGGTTATGATATCTATACTCTCCTTATCACATGTGACTTCACTTTTATGAGCTGTCTCTGGCTCCCACCTGATTTTATGCTTGAATCCAAGGGGGATAACGCGGAACCCTGAACAAAACGACAGCCTCAGATTTTTGAGAACACCCAAACCCTGGGCAGAGAGATTTTATTTTATATTATTTTTATTTTTTTCTGCAAGGGAGAGCCGGGAGGTCCCCGCTCGGTGTCAGCGCTGCCCCTGCGGGTCCGGCTGCGGACATCGGGGCTGCGCTGTCCCTGTCCCTTGTCCTGGTGGCCGTGGCACTGTGCTGACTCTTGTCCCCAGTCCCGGGTGGCTGTGACACTGTCCCTGTCCCTTGTCCTGAGTGGCCGTGGCACTGCGCTGTCCCTGTCCCTGTCCCTGTCCCTGTCCCTGTCCCTGTCCCTGTCCCTGTCCCTGTCCCGATCCCTGTCCCTGTCGTGGGTGCCCGCAGTGTCGCGGTATCGCGGGGCTGTGGCGGTGTCGCGGGGCTGTCACAGTGTCGCGGGGCTGTCACAGTGTCGCGGGGCTGTGGCGGTGTCGCGGGGCTGTGGCGGTGTCGCGGGGCTGTCGCGGTGTCGCGGGGCTGGCTCTGGCTCTGGCTCTGGCTCCGTTCTCCCGGTCCCTCTCCCCCAGCCCGGGCAGCCGCGTCCTGCCGGGGCGAGCCGCGCTCCGCACAGACCTGCTTGTACACAGGGGCGGGTTTTCCCATGCACAAATATCAGTCCACGCTGATTTTTCATGCACAATTTAGGATCTCTGCTTGAGGGATTTTTTCTTTCTTTTTTTTTTTTTTCTTTTATTTTTTTTTGTTTTAATTTTCATTGACAAAGCCTTTATTGCAGCCTATATCTTCAGCATTTCATAGAAAAGAGGGTGAATCTGTGTCTAACCTATACATATTACCAAAGACGAGCCTGCCAAAATAATTTATCAAAAAGTTCAGACATTAAGTTGGTCACTGAATAGCTGTTCCAGCCTGTGTGAAACAGCTGCTATCCACTATGTGACTAAGAATAAAAAAATGTCTCCATCACCCTGAAAAACAAATTTTAATACCTAAGCCATTAAAAATTAATAATGCCATCCTTTAAAAATGATTAGAAATGTATGAGCGGGTTTTTATAGAAAGCATATTTGGACAAGAAGAAATGGCTCAGCAAGGAGGTAAAAAAGATCTCAGTCTGTACATCTTTGTGTGTATGGGAAAGGCACGTAGGATGTGGCTCCCAAGCCCAGCAATTCCCTCTCACTCGCTGCGTTTGGTGAACCTGCAAGGGCAGCAATAACAGCCCTGTACTACAGAGACTTCAAATCCTCTTCTATCTCGGTTCTCGTGCTGCGCTCTCATCACTGGGGTTTTGCACCTAGGAAGGGCTAATAGGTACTAATTATGATTATAGCAGCAGCTATTTTTGCTACACTTAGTATGGTCCCATATGCTCAGGATTCTAGAAGACATAGGGGACAAATTGAATGATTTTGGATGTGAAATTCATTTGCAGTGCTTTAATTCCTTAATCTAAGACTAAAGAGTGCATTGGATATGCTGGCCTAAGAGTGAATATGCACTGAGCCTCCTGGGATTTTTTCTTACATGGGCTGGCTCCAAAAAGTTCAGAAAATGGTAAAAACAAGATTTTTATTTTGTCCCTGCTCCCCCCTTTTTATTGTTTTGCAGAGGAATAAAATACAATTTTGCTGCATTTGGCAATGTATTCTATAAACATGGGAAACCGAAGGGCATGCATAACATTACTGGAGATTTGAAAAATGCACACAGTAATGAAGAATCAAACTCTCCTCTGAAATAATTCCATTGATTTCAGTGGAATTAGGCCAGTAGGAAATTTGATCCTTAACAAACTTGTTCAAATTCTACTGAAGTTTCATGCTGGAACGTCTTCACAAACATCTAGGCTGACTTACAAATGAAAAATTTATTAATTTGATTACAATGCTTACATACTGTGCTTTCAGTACATATCTTTTTGTGGGTTCCATAAAGAATTTAATATAAATTATTGAAAATTCTTTGGCAATTTTCTAAAGGCACACAAATGAGAAAATAATGTTGCCTCAAGCATAAAAAGAAATGAATTAAAAATTTAGAATTAACGTGACTAATTCCAAATTAAGGCATACTTATAAAAATATTTTTCCAGAATAAAACTAAGTTCAGGTTACATACTTATGCATAGTTTCAGCTTTTTTCTCTGCCTCTCTCTTTTCTTTTTTTTCTTTTTAAATTTTTTTTTTTATTTTCTCTGCAAGCTTGAATATAATCCTATGATACCAATAAATGAAAAATATGCATTGAAGGAATCAATATACTGAGTATATGACTTTTTTAAACAACGTTCATCTCATGATAGCAAATTAATTTATGCCTCATTTAACATAAAATTCTCTTTAGCCTTAATTCAGGAGTAAATTGCTCTTTTAAGACTTAGGATTTTGTTTTTAAGTAATTAACAGAGACAAATGAACTTCAAAACTGTGCAATTAATTTAATAACAATAGCTTTTGAGGTACAAATACAACCACTTGCTCCATTCAAGCAATAAAATGAACAATAAGCGTACAGTGTGAAATAGATTTTAGTCCATATGTCTCAAGCGAGGGACATGCCATCCTCACTGCAGCAGGGAAGCGCTCACACTTCCAAAGACTAACTAAATCCCAGGAACATTCAGGTTTCCTCAAAAGCCTCTGTTACTGAGCAATAATTTAAATTGCAAGTAGCTATTAAAAAATAGCAAATTAAACGTGGAGAACCCTCCACTTACGCAGGAGGTGAAGAGGTTTTTAAAGTTTCCTTTCCTAAAACGTATTTTGTTTTTTATTTACCTTCCCCTCGTTCCCCCATAGAGTTCCTATGGAATATATGCATCACAGCTACTTAAAAGTTCGACACTGAGAGCACAAATGTCAAGTAAAGGACATTATTCAGCACGAAACATCTGCACCAAGTTGTGGAATCATGGTAATACTATAAGGAATAAGCTGAGCAAAAATTCCTGTGTCTAATATTGTTACACAATTTTATGTGATAAATAGCCAGAACAAATGCTCGTCAGAATTATGTTTTTGTTCTATCTTATTCTGCAAAACTAATTTGTGAATGACCCCAAAGATAGATGATTTGTTAATTTGCAGATGTCTCTTCACTCTCCTCTCTGTCTCTGGCTGTTTCAGGAGATTATGCATTTACTGACTCTATGTGCATGTATAAAATATCTCTCTCTTAGGCATTTCTCAATCACTCATCGTACCATGTTTGAGTGCTAAATATATGTATTAGGCACACACATGCCCACCCACAAATGTGAGATACATATACATATCTGCTAGCTAGACATTCAATTAAATATGTATTGTAAAAGGCATAAGTGATTTCAAAGATTTGAAGACAACCGTGATGACAGTATATATTACTGTTAAATTCACCAAGGCACATCTGCAAAACAGACTAGGGACTTATCTGTAAATCTTCTCTAGGAAGCTGAAGGTAAACATTATTTGTTTGCCAGAACAGTGTGGAAAAAATATTTATGATTTTGAGAAATAGTTGGTGAAACCTTTGCTGAGGGAGTAGCAGTACATTTGCTTTTTAAATGAATTCATCTCAAGTAATCAGGATTTAGTTAAATGGACTAATGCCACTGAACGTTTCAGTCTGTCATTTGGGGTGTGAACACTGGCACTCAGAGGATACCTTTTAAGCACAATACATTTATGAACTCATTTCTTTTTCCCTGAGGATTAAAAAAATAATTTTTATGCACAGTATCAGTGGCCTTCTTTAATAATTTCCTCACTGCCGCAGCTCACCTTTAGAAAAGATGGAGAGTTTAACCACATATGGTAAAAGTTTTAGCCCTGGGGGGTTTATTATAGCAATATTCCTTTTCAGTGCACTGTCCACCATCACGGGTCTTAACACTTCCTCACCAGGCAGACAGGCAGAGAAGCACAAAAATGAAACAAGCTATGTTTAGCAGAATTTTTACATACCATAATCTCTTTACCATGGTCAGGCAGGGCTGGAATTTTCAAGATGATCTCTTATGGCACAAATCCATTGCAGGACAGAGCTGATTTACAGCTTAGCACCATTCTCCACTCTTCACTGAGAGTAAGTTAAATGACCCAAGAATAACATTAATATGTACTATAACTAGATAGAATGGTGGTCTAAAGGGTGGTCTAAGGCATTATCTTTCACCCAAGGAAACTCAAGCTCATATATTGCCCAGAAATACTAATAAGGGTCAAGTATCATTACTATTTTAAGAGGTTGACAATGCAGTGAGTTATGGGGTATGATAGCAAAGCAGGGCTCTTCTCCTGCCTGCTATCAGCCCTCTTGTCTCCCCTCTGTAATGTTTTGTGCAAATCTTGGCTAAATTCAGACTCATTATCTTCCATGCTCTTTCATGGCTAACCTGGTTTAAAAATACCTGTGACAAATTTTTTTTATTTGGTTCGGCCAATATGCTTAACCTTAGCTGAGTCCCACAGTCAACTTTTTCTTCCTTTTCTCCCTTTCATTAGGGAAGTAATTTAGAATTAAAAAAACCACACAAAAACAGCGTGGAGAAAACTGAAGTGCAATTTTAAAATCAAGTTAGGAGGGGCACTGAAATATTTCCCCAGTAAAAAGAAGGGTCTGACAAAACAGCAAATAGAAAAGTAAGATGTTGAAATTATTTTAAGACAGATGCCTTTTTAAACTGTATTAAGAACACCTATCATGGAGCCTGATTCCAGCAGTTCCTCACACAGGAGGTATTTTATCTTCTCAACATCTGGCACTGTCAAGGAGGTACAGTTGTAGACCTTACCAGATGCAGGCACTCCATACATAAAAGTACACTAACAAATCATATCATTAATAGCAGCACAACACAAGTGTTTCTTATACATCCATGAAGAGAACTATTCCATGGTTATGGGAAAGCTTAAGGAAAAAAAAAAAGCCACAAAAAACCCCTAACAGAAATTTCTTGTAATTCCTAAAACATAAAAATAACTCAGAGAGCATTATTTTCAGCTTTTCTTATAGATGACTGACAAGAAGGCTTTTTTTCTTCAGGGTGAAAAACTCCTTGTCCCATAAATCTGTGTGGTTGACATATCTAGGTAAATTTGTATCCTTGCTCAAAGGGATCACTGGTTTTATTCTCTATGGATTTTTCACTCACTCTGTTGTGGAAAGTGAGTTGAGGCAGAGAAAAAATAGCTTGATATTTGAAGGAAGGTTTACATTATTTTATATCATCCACACTGCTCTGTTGTCACTTGATTTCTTTTATGAACTGTTTAAAACATGATACTATACTACATAAACCTTGCCCATTTTTGAATATGGAGTTTGTTCCATACCCTGAAGGTCTTGAGCTTGATATTCCTCTCACGTCCTCATCTGTTAGTTGGACATAACTATATTAATTCCCAAATAAAACATGAGGGCATTTGGAAGTTATATATTGTATTTATATAAAACATATGCTGTGTTTCCTACTTTAATATTTTGTTTATTTATTTATTTTTCCATCAAGGTGTCTCTGATAGCCTGTTAATATAACTGAGAGGTACTCTGTGTTTCAAGTAAGACGCCCTCGAAAGCAAATCTGAACAGCAGCAGCATTAAAGCAATTGCCAAACTCAAGGGTTTAGTTTGCATATGTGTCACTTGAGCTTTCCCCTCTGTATTTCACCATCAGTAATCAATAATCCATAGCGCTCCTCAGTACGAGTAGGACTTACAAGAGTGGCAGAACTTCTTTTTCTGATCTCTCATTCCTCTGGCAAATAAAGTCCCCACCCTTTTATTGAATGGTTAAGTAAAATAAATAGGTCTCAGTGAAACAATTTTTTAAGATCAAAGCACTGCTCCATGTTTTGTACAATATTATCATAACAAAATGCACAGAACAGCAGCGAGCTGCAGTCCCAGCGAATTATTTCAGTATATATGATACCATTCTTCTCAAAGCTGGAGCCATAACATGTTGTCAGGACCGTGTTTTCTATTTCTGCAACACGCTTTAAAATTTAATTTTCTCCAAAGCGCGTGCTGTTCCTTGGAACTGAAGTGATTTTAAGTGCCTGTGCTGTGTTATGACAGCGGTGATGGTGGTGGTGCACACTTGGCAGAGGGATTAGATATGGGTCAAATGTTTAACCATCTGGATTTGCTATGAGCTAAACCTTATTTTTGATACCTCTGTTCAGACGAAGTGGAAAGCGATTCCTCCTTCGCCCTTTCCAAACTTTTCCTTCTCCTCGGCGGGCTGGTGTGGCCGTGGAGCCGCACTTCTCCTACCACCCTGTGGCAATCGCATGCCATGACACACGTCAGCCCAGCCCAGCTGCTGGCAGCGAGCTGCAGCCATCGACAGAGTTATTTGTCTTCTGGTGATTAATTCTAACAACAATTAAATTCGTTTCCTTTTTTTTTTTTTCCTTTTTTTTTTCTTCCCCAATGCAAATAATACAGGCGTAGGTGCAGAGTGATAAGACGAGAGCAAATCTGTAAAAGAGATTACTACTGCTAAACTCTTCTTGGATGTGTAACTTGAACTGTATTAAAATAACTCTTAAATGCTGGAAGGGATAGACTCTGCTTCTGTGTCTGAGCTGTTCGTGTATTACAGAGATAGAAGATCCTAAAGAAAATATCCGGGTGGTGTTTTAGACACATCTATTTGCTTACTTAACATATCAGGAGATGATGAACGCAAGAAGTTATTGATCAAAAAGAGAAAGGTTAATACAATTAAAATTTTCTCACTGCATGCACATTTCACAAATTCTCTGCATTTTATATGTAGCAGATGGTGTTCAAACAAATCAAGAAGCTGAAGCTAAAAAAACCACCCTGATGGAGAAACTCATATATTTCTTCAAACGATAAGATGAACTGCAGATGTTTGTTGAAGAGTACTGCTGACGCAGGCGACCTAAGAAGCAAAGGCTTAAAAAGAAGAGTCCAGTTGTGTTTAGCACTGGCCAACCACTCTAGCTGTCACAGTGTGATTTATGAAGCTTGCTTGCTAGATTTTATGTCGACAGAGAAATTGCGATTAAAAAACGCCTGCCCAGTTATCTATGCTAACAGGGATCGTGGCAGAGCTCTAGCTGCAGCATACCTTACACCCCTCTTGCAAGTTTAGCTTTTCTGGGCAGACAAGGATATTTAAGCAGCATAACTCACTTCCATCAATCTTTCAGAGTTTTGACCAACGTGCTTTCATGCTTCAGCATTTTGTCCACATGGTTCTCGGTAGTGCTGCTAGAATACTGTGCTTATCTGACACCTGCAGTCAAATTAATCCCAAGTTAAGCCTGACAAAGTCACTAAAAGGAAAACAGTTGTCTGTTTAAGAACTTGGGAATCAGACACAAAACCAGCTGCTTGATACGTGCTTAAAAATCATTAGCAAGCACTTAAAAATTAATTTCAAGATTACGCTTGATAATATTTACAAAACCTGCAATTAACTCAGTGTTTTACTGGGAGAAAGTTGCACCCCTATCTGTGAGTCTTTCCACACAGAAAAATCACATGTTCTTAGGACTTGTTGCAACTTGGCTGTAAATATTTACTTTAGACAGCAGTTTAGTAGTACACAATGTTACAGCCCAAAAGCAAATATTTCATACCAAGTCTCAAATATATGGATTTTCCCATTTTTAAATGATTCAGGCAGCTTTTCCCCTCCCTTAGAACTGCTAACTCAATCTATAAACATAAATATAGCATTTCAGAGGAGAAAGGATACAAATCACACATCAGTACAATAGTCCTCAGGGAGTTTATTATGGAGTAATTGGACCAAACGAGGGCCAGCTTTTGGTGTGATTTACAGTCTCAACAAATCTATTGACATCAGCAGAGGTCTAAAGCAAGGAAGAATTTGTCTTTGAGGGGTGGGAAAGACTTTAAAATTATTCCAGCTTAGCCTCCCTAGGCTAACTTCTGCTCTGAAGGGGCACCATTATAAACGTGACTTGCAAGCAACTCAACTTGCTGGCGGTGCATGGGTGTAACTCAGAGCAAGGCTTTGCCTCCCCAGCAATGCTTACTCATCAATTCTGGATTTGGCTTCTCCAAACAATTATAACCTCTGCAGATATTGCATAACATCACCGAGCGTGTGTGGTTTTCTTATACAATTCCTTAGGCTGGTTGCAAGGCAGAGCTCCAGGCGAGATGCCAAATCACACAGGGTATGAGCAGCTTCAGAAATAACCACCATTCAGGTTTCTTTACTGCAAGGAGCTCTCGAAGGAAACCATCAAATTAAGGAAAACAAAGTAAGTAACCAGCTTGTGTTGGTGCAGTTTTGTTAGGATTGCTCATGGTCCCGTAGGGTTAGGAAGAGGGCGTGGGGACGAGTTAATGTGATGATGGGCACCACCATGCCCAGGTAACAGTGAAAGAGCATTTTTTAAGGTTTGCACAGGAATTTTGCACTGTCAATGAACATTCCCCCTGCTACAGCTGGAACTGGAAGTGACCCAGAGTAAGTGTTCCATAGGCCATGGCAAATTGCTTGGAGATTTCAATGCATGTGACCATGTAATTAGATCATACATATCTTCTAAATCACTGGTTTTGTGGTCCCAAAGTGGTAACCAGAGACTAAAGGGCAGCAGTGTCTTCATCTCAGAGTTGATATGAGGTAACAAGGGGCATAAGGTCTCTTTTTCAGATTAGCATGTGGGTCAATGTGTCTGAACTTGCAGCTAGAATTTTTCTCATTTATTTTTGTGCCTTAGTTGGCCATGGTATTTCTTCCAATAGCTGCTTTGTTTCTGTGATTTTCACTGAATTTACCGTGGAAACAAACTCTGACAGTTGAGTCTGAGTCAGATTGTGGTTCTGCCAGCCATGGAGTTTATGAATGTACCTAATGTACCTAATGACTCAGTTCTAGAGCAGTGTGCAATCAGAAATAAAAGAGATGTTTACAGTGTAGTTATGGTTATTGTCAAACACAGGAAATATTTGCAAACATGCCTTAAAATCTCAAGGAAGGTGCCTGGATCTACCCCGTGGGTGGGCTGTGTCTGTCTGTCTGTAAGCACTGTGCATGAAGGCAGGTTTGTACTTATCCTCTTTGGATGCTCTGGGAACCATTGTGTGCTGGACTGGCTGCAGACAATTAAATCTGGTGTGCAATGGGACTCTCCTACCTGCTTTATGATAGATTTTACATCCAGTTATACACCAAGATTAATTCAAAAAGAATTGCTGCATAGGACAGGGTTGGAATCTCTGCCCTGTTCATTTACACTGCTGCCTGCCTGGAGATTTTCCTTTGCTTTAGTGTGCCCACTTGGGAATATCTTTGTGCCTCATCCTCCACCTCCTCAGGATAAAAGATCTCTTTTAGTTTTCTGTTTGCATAGGACTTCAGAAAAAGGGACATCAGTCCATCTGGAAGTTTTCTCAAGGGTATGGGTGATGTTATTGCCAGGACATACAGTAGTACCAGACAGGTATCAAAATCACCTCCAGACAGCACAAAATACACAAAAGTGACTTAGATACAGCTGCAGCTTCCAATACACTTTCTGCTTTCCTTCTTTCTTTGCTGAAGGATGTTATGTCAAGTTGCTTTCCTGCCTGTGAACACTTGTCTTCCACTTAACTTCCGTGGGACATGCACAAGGCAGAATCTGACTTTACAAGCTCTTACCATCCTTGCTAATGTCATTCCTTTGATAAGGTACAATATTGTATACCTTCCTGCATTTCACATGTCATTACATCTTTGATCATGAAAAGTCATAAATATAAATAAAGTATTATATTATCCCAGCAAGCTGCAAAATCATCTGTTTAGCCCTTGAAAGTGCTTGCAGAACAAACAGTGCTGTGAAATCATTGTTGGCAATGCTTGTGTTATTCTTGCTCCTGATAAATGCACTATTGAAATAAACCAGCTCTCCCAGCATTAATGATCATTTGATTAAAGAAAACTTTCTAGTTAACATTTTGTAACAATGTAATAAGTAACTTTCAATTAAATTTTTCTATATGTGGGGAAAATGTGTAATGAATAAATCAGTAAAGACCACATAATGGAAGCCTATTAGCAGGGTGAATATATTCTTGTAACTCAAATTTCTATACCACTTTAGTATTATCTTCTATCAGAAGAGAAGGTACAATTACCAATTTTATCTTATCTTAGACTTATTATTAAAGAGTAGTAAAGAAACTTCATTCCAGAAGCTATAATGTGATTTTTGATTAATGGTGGGATTTTTATGTGACAAGAATATTTCTCCTAGGCAAAGTAGGCACTTGTATCTTGCCTGAACTGACTTGTTTCTGGCAGCCTTTTCCCTGACAGAAAGTTTTGCTTCTCTATAGATACATGTGTTTTTCTGTAGGTATAGCAGATTTAGGTGTACAGGATCTAATGCAATCTGAACTGAACCTATGCTACATGAAAGGAGTTAAGCCTTTACTTCACATTTTAATCCATTTAACAAGCCTCACTAAGCAATAAACACCCTCCACTTTATCTTATGAAATGTCAAAGCTGTAAAGTGAAAGGTTACAAATATGAGCAAAATTCATCATCAGTTGAAGTGTTGCAAGTAGATCCCACACTTGCAGGTAGGTGCAATGGTTATTGTTACTGCAAGCTACATGTAAATATTGATGGCCAATGGGCTGTCCGAGAAATTCTTTGAAATACATGGAAAAGAGTATCCATTCAAGGTTTGTGATTACTTTAATACTTTAAACTAGTTTTGTTTTTCCTAGATTCTCCTTAGTTCCAAATAGCATAAATGTTACTTTGTTTTCCCTTCCAATATATAATTTTTTCCCTGTGCTTGCATCTTCTTTAATATAAATACATGTAAATGAATTTATATACATGTGTAGATATATGTGCCTATGTCCGTTGTCCTGGTTTCATCTGAGATAAAGCTAATTTTCTTCCTAGTAGCTGATATAGGGCTGTGTTTTGGATTTAGTATGAGAACAATGTTGATAACACACTGATATTTCATTGCTGAGTAGTGTTTATACCAAGTTATTCTTTCCTCCATCCTGCAGTGGAGGGGTGAGTGAGCAAGCAGCAGTGGGGTGCTTAGTTGCTGGCTGGGGTCAAACCAGCCAGTTTTATATTTAATATATAAACATACACTCATATATATATTTAATTATGCATATGGACAGGTATTTAGGTGATAACTCCAGGCTGGCTCATGTCTGACAGTAAACTGACCAATAAACTGACACTGACTGGCATATTCTTCTTTGCTTTGCTTGCAATTTTTTCATCTCAATTGCCAATACAAATTTCATAGGTCATTGAAAATGCATAGTGTCCTGATGCATGGTGCTGCTGTATTGAATAGAAGGTTTGCTTCAAATTCTGTAAAATTCAGTGGGTATTATTCCAGGGAAAATAAATGTTTGAGTCAGATGAGGCATACATGCAATTCATGGAATCCTTTAAATTGTTCAAAATGAGTGTTTTTACTGATCCCTTCAATACCAATGGGTTTGCTTTGGAGTGGGACTTCTAAACAGTTTTACCAAGCTGTTTTTTTCCCTCCCTTGAAAATAAAGAGGCAATCAGAGTCATGTTCACACTCTTCATTCAATAATCTGAAAGAGTCAAAAACATTAAGCCTGTGCAACCAAATGTCTGTTTCTGCCAAACTGTATGGAAGCAATATCTTTCCAGGTTGTACCCAAATTGGCTAAGTGAACATGGCCAGCAGCGTTTCAACATCTGTGTTACTGCACATAAACCCGAGGGTGATTCACTGGCTGCTCCTGCTGCGTTCTCCACGCTATCTGTAAATATGCACAACATATGAAACACCTCTGCAAAGGCCCTTCCAGCTTGGAGACCTTCTTCTGCCACAAATAACCCTGCTCTTGATTCAGGTACAAATGGGCCACCAGTATATTTTCCAGGGCAACCACAGGACTCATGAACTCCATTCAAGTTTGCAGCAACACTGCAGAGTCAGTACAGATTTTATCCATCCCCTTCAAAACTAGAAGAAAAAAATGGGCCTTTGAATTAACCTCACATTAGTACAAGAAAGATGATGGCATAATTTTGAATGTTTGTTATCTTGCATGAAATATAATGCCTGTGAAGAATAATTTCCAGCTTCCCCTGCTGCTAATCTCTGAACAAATACAAACAAAAAACAGTAGCAGGTCAGAGCCCCCATAATTTATTCATTTTCCCTTCCACTGAAATATTTTACAGTCCTCCATTTATTTGCAATTTTTTGTTCTAAAACAGAAATCCCCTTGAGATCTGGCATCT
This sequence comes from Catharus ustulatus, assembly GCF_009819885.2. Taxonomy (NCBI): domain Eukaryota; kingdom Metazoa; phylum Chordata; class Aves; order Passeriformes; family Turdidae; genus Catharus; species Catharus ustulatus. The sequence goes on from NC_046227.1 coordinate 30,017,010, forward strand.
TGTTTGCAAGAAGGTCTGCAGGGAAAACAAGGCTGATGGCAGCTGCGAGAACAAAAAAGGCTAAAATGAAATGGGATATGACATCTTCAGTTGTATGGATGCCTGCAAACAGATTTAACGAGAGGCACTCATCTTTACTTTGAAACCTCACAAGTGGTTTTCCATCAAGCAGCGTTTGCTCCTGTATCCCTGCTGTTTTGGCCCCTGTTTTTTCCTGTGGAGCATCCTGCCCCTGCCCCACCCCAGGCTGGTGCCTCTGCCCTGCTTGTGATCCAAGCTGATGAACTGTGATTGTGAGCAAGGCAAGATCGGTATCCCCTCAGTCACAGGAATAAATTACACAGAGGGCAGACCTTTTCTGGTCTCAGGGTTTCATGGGGGAAGGGAGCAATGATTATGATCTTTTAATTAACACTGCGTTTAACATAGCCTGAAACAAAGGTGTTTGTTCTGGGGTTGACAAAACAGAATCAAACCTGAGTCAATACAATTTTAGACTTGGAGTTTGAGAGGAAGGAACATCCAGTGGGGTCATATTGTCCAAAATCCCTGCACAAGGGATTGCAACACAAAGGAAAGGCTTTAGACACCAGTACCAAATGCTGCTGAGTTTCACTGCTCATCTGGCAGCTCAGGAACTAGAGCCTCCCCTGCCACCTGCAATTTCACAGAAAGTCTTTGCCAAAATAATCACCTTCCTAAAAATGAAAACCCACAGCATCTTGTCAATATCTTGTGCTGTTCCTACTTTCATTAATGTTCAAATTTTCAACAAACTATTCAAAAATAGATACGAATCCTGAGGTTTCTTTTGCTCTGTTTTGAGGCATTGTTAGTGTGAATTGATGGATCTGGTAATGATGGGCATGGCCCAGCCTGGTTATTCAAAGTCATTTAACTGAATAAAAACTTGAAACTGTTCCTGTTATATAGAGCAAAATGCAGATTCTGGGACATTCCTCACACAAGTGAGGGTGTTCCTACGTATAATTGCATTGGAAATTATGCCTATGCTTTTCTTTTCTTCCTTTCACACCCTTCTCTCAACACAGTCCTAATTCCACCAGGATTCTGTTGGGGCTTCCCATCATGTCAGGTGCACAGACAGATTTCACAAGTGCAAAAATCTATGCATAATTTGAGACTTTCATCACTACCTGGGCAAAAGCAGTGTCCAGTTAAAAAAAAAAAGAAAGAAAATGCCTTTAATGAGGTTAGAAAATAGAAGCTGAAGGATTTTGCAGCCCCCTGGTTCAGACTGTACCTCTTCCCTGCGTGCACAGGACCTCACACACCTGTGGGGGGGCAGAAAAACCCTACAACAGCCAAAAGTAATAACACGAGATTTCAGAACTGCAAAGGCAGAACAAAGTGCCTGTGAACTATTACACTGGGTGTGATCCTCCTCTAACTTACAACTGGTGTAAATCAATTTACAATTGATGTAGGACTGATACAGACCTGATGTGACACAGATTAAACCCCTATTGAAATCAATGGAGTTAGGCAGGTATAAAACTTGAGGCAAAGGAGTGGAGAACTAATCTGATTATCTCAGAGTTATGAAAACATCATTTATTTTCAGAATTGACATACTTTGTGGTTTCTGCTGCTCGACTCTCCAAACATTCCCTTATACTGAAAGTGCACTTGAAAACTTTAAAGATTTATTGCACAGCGCTCAGTTTGGGTAGGTAATTAATTGTGATGACTATTTATTTTGGAGCTGCTTTTGTGTATTTTTGGAGAAAGAAGGAAGCTTGCTGCCAGGCAAGAAGGAATCTTTGTTTTGCTTCTTATAATTTGTGGCTATGTCAGTGGCTGACACATGAAGTTATAGGAATAGCTTTTTTCTTTGTGAAAATGAACCCAGCATATCCTAGACCTCAGTTTTTTGTTATTTTTTTTTGCCTCCCAAGACTTTGGCATCTGTTGCTGTCAGATAATTTGTGGCACGGCCCACTTGACCCTTGGTTCATAGGTCGTCAGAATCTATATGAAGGGGGTTATTCTCTGCTATTGTTGAGCAAGGGATTTACATCCTAACTCGTATTAATGCTTGTAAATCTCTCATGCATCATTGACAAGAGGAGGCCTAAATTACAATCATATTTGCTTATGAATACTACCAGAGCACTGACACAATCCAAACAGGCATGGAAATGGAATATTTGAGGAAGATGAAGTTTCAGGAGAAGTCTAACAGGAATCTGAACTTCCAAACCTTGCAGGAGTGGAACTAGTTAGATACTTAGAAATGCATTATTAATTGTTGGAAAAGAAGCAAAATGTTTAGGAGAGGTATTGCAGCCTTGTGGCAACCAAGTCACAGAGTGGAGGCACAGCTGCCTGAGCAGTGAACAGAGGGAACTGCCCTTGCTGGAATCAGGCAGAGGGAGGAACTCATCATCACAGGCAGTCAAGCTGTTCCTGATACAGCTTAAGAAACAGAGCAATGTGAAATCAAATACTCTTGTAAACACTACAAACAGACATGCTGCAGTCCACTCTCTAAGATCTATTTTTTATTATAACCATCTCCATCTTGGTGTCAGGTATTTGAAGTAAACCAGATATTTATTTAGAAAATCACAGGAAAAACTCCTTTTTGACTAACGCTTTTAAGAATGTCACTGGCAATCAATATCCCTTTGAGGAGAAATCCTTGAGTAAGATGTGCATTTCCTCAAACAAGAACAAATCCTATGATGAATTCTGTGTGCCTTGCCTTTATTCAGTTATCGTTAAATCCACACTCAGCTTGAATCCTTAGAGTCTGTACTGAGGGAAGAGTTTAAAATTTGGATAACAAATAGATTGTGAGTGATTTAATCACCTTAAATGCAGAAGAGTTCTTGGTAACTATAGAAAAATTATCTCAACACATAACACTCCTGAATGCAATCTAAACTCAAACGAGTTTTGCTAATTCTGCAGATAATGCTATGTACTTGTCTTCCAATTGTCAAAAGTGAAAATCAAAGACAGTGTAGTCAGTTAATCTGCAATTAAAAACAGTGCATTCTTGCATATTCAATGATAAAATTAAGATATCTAATGACTGAACAAATCAGAACTCCCAATTTTATCTCTGATTTTACCTTGTCAGAACTTTTTACTGTTTTTTTCACCCTTTAGGAGCACACCTGCACATAGTGTACAGATACAACATAAAGGACATTTTCGGTCAGAAGCAGAAGTCCCCTCTCATGCACAGGGTCCCTCTGGCTCTCAGGAGCTGGGGCTGCTGCATCAGTGCATTCTCTGTCACTGCATTCACTGCCACAAAGGTTACAAGTTCAAAAACAGAACAAATTTGAATAAGTTCTTCCTAGTCTGGTATTTTAAGATAATCTTTCCCAAAAATTTTCTCAAGTGCCTAAAAATATTTTTCACTACTAATGAAGAAGCTGAAATACTATATCAAAAAGAATTATTTACAAATATCAGTTATTTATGAACTTTTTTCCTTTCTTAGATATTAATGAATATTTGCTGAGGAATTTTTGACAGCTTGGTATCCTTTAACTTAGGATCTATTTGTTTCAGTTCAGATGTTCCTTATCTGGCTGTTTCAGAAAAAAAAAAAGGAGAGGAGAAAAGACTGTTTCCACACTGGTTATCTCATCTAATTCTTAATGAATGATGAACACATGATGAATTTTATGTTACCCATAGGGTGAGAGATGTATGTGCCTATAATATGTCCTATATCATGGATACATTATTAAGCCAGTATAATCACAAGGAGCAAAAAAGAGATATTAAAGAAACACTTATAAATTAAGTGCTGTCAAAGATGTGTATGTGGTTTTAAGGCTGTCCATTTTAAGGATATTATGTCTCATAATTTAAACTCCAGGCTAAATATCAGAACAAATCACTCTTTTGCAGGAAATAATAGAAAAACAAAGAAATGTAACTTAAGCACAATTCAATTAGATGCAAGGGAATTGAGCACCTCAATTCTTAATGAAATTAATGATCTTTTATAATCACAAATGGCCAGACCTTAATTTTACTTGCTATTTAAAAGATGACACCTAGAGTAAAGTCGTGTCCCATAAACCATTAAGTGTCTCTGGGACTCAGGAAAGACTGTCCCTTCCTGGATTAGTAAGAGAGTGTCTTGACACACCTTTAATACTTCCAATACCAAGACAGCTCAATTATGACTGCAAGATTTTGATTAAAAGGTAAGTGGAGCATCCCAAAGCCAAATGAGATCAAGCAAAGGGCACTCATTAGCTGCAGTGGAATATGGCACCTGCCTAAAAGTCTCACCAACAGCCATTGTCATATGCAGTTGCTTTGAATTTTTAAGATTTGGTTATAGAAAAGTCCAAAATAACAGAAGAGTGATTTTTAAATTATGTTAATCTTAGTTAAATATTAAAAAAGTTTTTCCTACATCTCCATGCAATCCCTTTACTTTCTGTTAACCATCTGCAGAATATCTTATTTTACTCCTTTTCTCAGGTATCTTTTATCAATTTTATACCTATTATCTCACTCATTTAAGGGCTTATCAGAAATAATAATAATAATTTGAAATAATACATTTTAATAATCTGTTCAAATTTTCTTCAAAATAGAAATCTTTCCACCAACAATTGAGTTAGGATGGACACCCAAAAAATTAATCTAACAATAGAGAAAGATAACTTTCCCCTATCTGAGAAATATCTGAGAAATAATAGTCTGAGAAAGTTAATAAGTTGGGAAAGGCACCCCAAATTTTAGTTACTGAAGCTGGGAGGACAGGGAGTCTTGTGCAATATAGGTTTGCACACAAGGAAGAGGTCAAGTATCCTGGGATTTTGGTTTCCCCAAATAAATATAGACTGACTCGTGGCATTGACTTCCAAGCTTGTACAAATAGATGGAAAATGAAAAAGTGAATGAAGCAATATTAGAAATGTCAGTGTATCAGAGCCTGAACAATAGCAGCATTTCGGCAAAACTTCTGCCCTATTTTGCAAACCCTGTAAGCTTTCTGAGCTGAGCAATAATGACTATTTCTTCATATCCCCTCATTATAACTTTCCTACAAATAGTTCTTGACAGTAGAGTCATTACCCCAAACTTCTAGAATACAAAAAATAATATATATTGAGAGACTTTAGTTCTTTCCTTGTGACCCTCACATCATAACCAGATGGTAAATTACTGCGTTTTTCCTCCTTTAGGGCTGGGAAGATATAGCCCATACTGACTTAATCTGAGCTTGATGAAGTGGTTTGTATTTGAGATAACAAGATTAGATTATCACAGTTTATTAGTTTAAAGTCTTTCTGACAGAGCCTTGTGTTACCTGGTATTAAACCATGAATCATCTCTGCGTGCATTCCACGGGCCAAGTTCTCCCCTGGCACAAAATGACACAGCTCCACTGATGTCCTCAGAGCTGCCCTTGCCAAGCCCAGCTGAGGATCTGGCCCTTATCACACAATAAGTTATTGAAATGTCAGTCTTTAGAGAGCTCACCAGCTTGATCTACCTCACCAGTCCTGGTTAGTCATGCCCTGGGGGTAGCCCTGGTAATCTCCATTCAGGCTGTACTCCTGGAATGGAACTGTTTGGAAATAATTCTTTCAGCTGCACACCTTGCTTTTGGGAACTTTGCCAAGAGGTTTCTTGCTCTGTTTTGAAATAAAGACTCACATCTCTACTGAGATTTTGGCTCTATTCCCTGTTGCAGAATTTTCAGTAAGTTATTAGGTGCATCATTACCCCATTTCATTTCCTGGCTGTTCTGACTACCACCCTCATACTTTTACTCTGAAGCCACCAAGATCTTTTCCTCAGCCCCTCTCCCTGAGTATCTGATCCAAATCCCACTGAACTCCATTCAAAGTTTCCCAGCAAACTTTCTCAGACTCCTGGGAGAAAACAGAGAAAGATATCTAAAGTTTTTGATCATGAAATTTTTTATGCTACAGGTCGAGATGCTGGAGTGGAGCACAGAGAAGCAAAAGGGAGATGAGATTTTCATTACTGCAATATCTTCTACAGTTTTTCCTCTGCACCTGCAGGAAGAAGATCTCTTGGAAAGCACTTAGTTATGGACTTTTTTTTTTCCCATTTGGACCATACTGCTTCCTGCTGAAAATGAGCAACTGACTTCACTGGAAACTTTCTACAGATTACTCAGGTTCATGATTTTCAAGGAGAGAGGATTCTGAAATAACTATTTGTGGGTCTCTAAGTTTACTGTGGGTCTGTGCAGTTCTGCCATAATATACCAGTGGGGTATTGTGCTGATTCATATTTCTGCATTCTCTGTATTCAGTCTCATAGGGCAGGAGAAAAGATGAGCACGCAGACAGGTTTCCCTGAATAATGCACATGGCTCATCCTTAGGATTCAAGCAGCTGGCTAAAATGAGATTTTTCTAGAGAGAAGGAAAAACTAGATGTGGCAGGGGCATCTTCCATCCAAATTTGCATACTTTCGAAGGATGATAAAGTCTAATCTTCCTGAACAGACAAAAAATATCAAATGGTAGGAGATTTCTCCTTCATCCATGCCTCCAGCCCACATCTTGAACTCTGGTAAATAATCTCACTCTCTGTTTCTGGACTCCTGCCCCATGTCTGTATATCCTCTGCTCCCCTCTCCTCACTCCTCCAAATATTCCTCAATGGCCAGGCCCTGGCCTGTGCTGTGTGGGTGATGACATGTTCCTTGGCTTTGATTTGGAGACTGCTATAGTTTCATAAGTGACTCTAAGTGCTTCTTTTCAGCTCTCTGGAATGAAGGGCAGCTGTTACACCTTGGGCCTCAATAACATTTTGTCCGGCCACCACTAACTTGTTCTTCAGCTCATTGAGCCAGCACTGGTCCTGAACTCTGCTGGCTTGTCCTCTGGACTCTAACATCCTTCTGAGTCTGCTGTTCTCCTCTTCTCCCACTGCCCTGCTACTTCCTTCATCTCAAACAGCACAAAAATACTCATGAGCAATGTCACTGAAATTCCTTTAACGCTTGCTTTTCCTTCAGGTCTTGAAACCTGACTGTATTTGGGATGGAGATTGCTGCTGTTTCAGCTCTTTGCTTCCATACTACCACCTGTATTAATCATTCCAATTTTAACTCACACAAACCCACCTGATTTTTTCAAGTTTCTTTGGTTATACAGACTAACAGCTTGGATGCCTGCTGGGTTCTGAGCAACAGGACCTGCCCCATGTGACACCCAGGGTTTTCTCTGAAGTTATTCTCCTTACTGTTAATGGCCTTCAATAGAGAACCTCTGAAAATAAAAGTAGGCAAAAAAGCACCCATCAGAAATCGTGTATGTTTGGTCCTGAAGCAGACGACCAGGAACAGAAATTGGTTGAGCTTTTTGCCTCTGACTTGACAGGGAACTATCAGAGGGCACATCAGAGAAGGCAGAGATAAATGGGAGAAGGATTCCAAGAACAGTAGAAGAATTCCTACTCTACAAACTCTTTTTAAGGGAACAGAATTAGTTCTTGAAATAAAGGAATGGCTCTTCTGCCAAGTGTTTCAGAATATTAATTATCCAGGTTTTGCCAAGTGTTTGGAAACAGAACCATGGAATAGTTTGGGTTGGAGAGACCTTTAAAGGTCATCTAGTCCAAGCCCCCTGCTATGAGCAGGGATATCTGTAATTCCAACAGGTTGTTCAGACTCCTGTCCAATTTTGCCTTTAATGTTTCCAGGGATGAGGCTTATGCCCCTGCCAGAGACTCAGTACTGCTAAATCACTTGGGAATCTTGACCAGATCTCAACAGAGACTTAAAAAGATTTCTTCAGAAAAGTATCAGAAACAGTTTCAATTCAGTGCTGGGAAATGAGACACTCGGCACTAACAGATTTAATATTCATCTTGTCACATACTGGGTTGCCCTACTGATCTTTGAGCTGCTCTCACAAAAAGCATCCTATCGAGTTTCTGCTGAAATCTCTTGAATGCTCAGCAGCACAACCATACAGAGGAATATAGAGAACAGGAAATTATTTTTTCCCAAATTTTTGATGTGCTGTTTACAGATAAAATGGTAAAATGCAGTAAATATATGCTTATGAGCACATGGGATTGTATACTTATAAAAATATTAATCTTAGAAGCTTTTTATTTGAAATTTGTGAATATTAAAACATAAATGAATTTTTGTTATCTATGTGCACTCAACTTTGAAATGCTATTAAAGCTTCAGACTATTTAAACAATTATACTTTGGATGTCTAGAAAGCCTTCCAGACTTCATGAGGGCTTTTTTCAGGCTCTTCATAGAGATTATCAAAGCTCTGAGAAACTGTGATCTTGGTACTATTTACACATATTTAACACTACCTCTCATGCTACATCTAAAGTCAAACAGCAAATCAGTAACAAAACCAGTGTCAGAACTGGGATATCAGAACTCCTGAGACCTGCCTGAGCTATTGGGCATTGTCTTCCACCAGACCATACCATCAGTTACAGAAAATAACTTTTGATTGCTCAGAGAACCATCCAAGACAGTTACTATTAACACTTATCAAAAAAGACTGCGTGAACCAGACTGAAGGAAAAAAACCCAAACTTGTAAATGTGCTATTGACAGGCAATTTCATTAAATCTGGTTTCACTTTATTTGGGTTATATATATTCCATTTCATAAAAACCTTATCGTAAAGATCTAAATCTGTGAAGAAAGACATTAAGCAATTCTTTATTATCTCTGCTGGTCCATTAAAATAAATCACATCTATCCCTTCCCCTATTATTCCAGGGAGTGCAAGGGCTGATGTATTTTGGCATAATTGCTTTGGCATCCCAGGTTTATTCTGTCACTGTGGTTGTGTAAGTGCAATATTAAAGGAGTAATCATCTTTTTTCTATATGGCACATCATCACAGCATACAAGCAATATACAGCCTGCAGATTTTGTAATATATAAACTTTTCAAAAATTTTATTGGCAATTTTTTGGATAAAGACAGATGTCAGACTGCACCCAGCTTATTCACACACTGTAAGGTGTTCTCTGGATTCCTAATTTATTTACAATGGTCATTTGTTACGCTGACAACTTAGAAAAACAGATTACTTAGAAGTTATGATGGGGTAATTCTGCTTCTTGGAGCCTCTGTAATGAATCACCATTTTCCCTCCCTCCCTTGACCTAATTTCAAAATCATATACCTGTGTAAAATATTGTGATGAGAATTGTGTCTAATTATCTTCTAAATTTTTCTTTTAATTGCTAGAAGGATGCCCATTCTTGAATAAGGGAGGTATTCATGATGTAATAGTGTTAGAGAGTCCTTGAAATCTAGATTAATTATTAGTTGTGTGGACTTCTGAGAGTTTTTGATGTATTCATTTGCATTCACAAAGATGGCTTTTTAATTAAAGAGAGTTTTTGAACTTATACAAATGAGCCTTTTGCAAATGTCCCTAGAAACGTGGAAAGTGTTAAAAGTGAGAAGAATCAAACTTTTCCTGAACCATTACCTCCCGCTGCAATCACTGAGTGACCAAAAGCATTTGAAACTCCAATCCTCACGTCAGCAGCTCTAGTGGATCTCCAAGACCAAGCAGAATCATAAAAGCCTGTGCTCTGTGTTTCAAATACCACAGAAATGGTTCTGTACAAAAGAGCAATGTCAGAATATCTGATTTCCATTTCAGCTTCCACCACAGCATATGTTTCTACCTTTACCTGCATGCTTATTTTTTCCTCTTTAGAAATTAGATCCTCTTTCCCAAGGACTCCAATGTTAAATGTTTCCTCATTGTAACTCTTATGATCCCTTGTTGCCACCTCAGACTTATGGTTTTTCTTTCTTTCTTTTTCTTTGTTCGAGATCAAGAGAACAAACCGAAAGCTTTCAGTCTCCAGGTCTGTTTCACAGATTTATAAATGGTACCATATTTCCTGTATTACAGCCATTCAGTTCTTAATGCAGCCTAACATCTAATTTACAATTTTGACTGCTGCTACATATTGAATTTGAGCAGATGTCTTTACTGAGCTGTCCATAGTGATGCCTAAATCATTTCCCTCAGAAGTTCACAGCAAATTCAGATCCCAGAGGAGTGAATACATAGTTTAATTTGTACCTTCTAAAGTAAATTATTTTGTAAAGGAGTGGAATCTCATCTGACAGAATACTGTCTGATTTCCTCATTTTTGTGAGACCTTTGACAGGGCTGCCTGCCTAATTTCAGTTTTCAGCATGAGCATAACACCAGCCCCTTACACAACTGTGGTTCTGTTCCAGAACTGTGCCATGGTGACACTGGGACCTTGAAACCTCCTCCATGGTCCTGTCTCCTCCACAGCTCCCACTCACACACAAAACTGCAATCCAGACTTACAGGTGTCTTTAGTTTGGTCTTGTGGTGACTTTCTAAAATTTGTATCACAGGTATCCACTGATCTTCCCATGTCTCCTCTTGTTTAAGTCCTTGTAAGGGGGAATAAACCACATTTATTTGCATCTATTTCCTCCTATGCTTTTCTTGAAGATGAAGTAGTTCAGGGTGCCCATTATTATCTTCATCACTTTTTTGTGTGTTTAACCTGGCCATTATACTGTATCTAGTATATAGGTTATAGTAAGTATAGTATATACTACTATAGAGTATAATGGCCAAATATACCATATCCACTTAAAGCACATCTATTTCATGTCTCATTTCCAGGAGAATTAATGTTTGATCTAAATTTCCCTAAAATAAAGTACATATTTGACTGGATCAGGGCTATTTTATTATTTTTACTGTTGCTGTGCCCTCTGTTTTCAGGTCTTTTGTCTTTAATGCTGTCTAAACTTGATGACATGTGCAAGGTACAGGGTAATGTAGGTATTAATCTTTCAATTTGTTGGAAAATAACATTAAATGCTGCTCTGGTTCCCATTCCTCTTCTATATTTATTCATGTTTTCATATTTGAAACTGCTCCTTTTCTGTTCTGAGGCACTCAAATAATTAATTTCAGCCTCTGGTTACTTGTTTTTCCAATTTCTTGCAGTTTTCAGACATGGAACCATATATTCACATCTTCCAGAAAGTTTTCCTTTTTTGTTTCACTTGGGGAAAAGTTTAAATTTCGAATTATATTTTCTGTTGCTTGAATAGACTGTTGCAACTTGGATTTTGACTGTTTCTTCCCTGGTAGCTTTCCTGCTCTGTAATTGTATTTGGTAGGGAAATGTGAACACTATCCATGGTTCTGTCAGTATTTCTTTAAACACATTCCGTGTCGATTTCCTTCCCTGAATTTTCCCTTTAACATATTTCTATGGAAATAAACAGTTTATTCTTCCCTTTCACATGCACACATATCTAGGTGTATATTGCTTAAAACCCAAATTGTGCTTGTTCATGCCATGACCACAGTGGTATTTAAGGTCTCATTCCGTGAACAGGGGTTGTTCTGAGCAGGGTTTGCTCTGCCCCATCACACACCTATTCCTTTCCCTGACCATCTGCTAAGCCAGGACACACAAAGGAATTTGTTCTTCACCAAATTTTTTGTTGTCCTCCTTCCAGTGTTTTCCAGTGACCTGCAGCACTGGAATTTTTTCTGTTGCAGTTTCTGCTGCTTTCAGTGTTGCTGTGAATTGGGAATTTTACCTGTGAGGTTTCTGCATCAAGGTCTGCATGAAGACCTTGAGACCCCCTGAAGTTCTCCTTGAAAAACAAGAGGAAGAAAAACTCACACCTGAATGAATATTTAATAGCTGGAGAGCCAGGTCCCAGGAGATGAGACCTGGAGGTTCAAGTTGTGATTGTGTCTGCTTTTGAGGGGCACCTTGAACCTGAACTTCTGACAGCTGGGTGAAAGATGCAGTCAGGAGACTTGTGGAGTGTGTCTTAAAGCTGCCTCTCTGTTTTGGGATAACAGTAAAGATTATTATTACAAAATGTGAGGGAGTTAATGATCACTGGTGCCATCACTAATTTATCTTTCTCACTTTCTTTGAAAGCTTTATTCAAATTGATATTTTTCTGTGAAAGATTTTGCTTTCTCCAAGAAAGACTGAAGTGCAAATATTTTAGAGAGCCTAAAAATTCCCCCACATATGCAATTCCATTAAGCCATCTTCTATTTAACCTTCACAGGTGAATATCTGCACTTAGCTTTAGAAAACATTTTGCTTTCCTGTTGGGCTGCAGACATTTACCCATCCTCAATCTGAAATAAAAATTTTGCTCATATACTTAGACCCACAGTTAGTGCTGAACCAAATTCCTTGATCTAGCACTTTTATTGTGTATAGAATTCATCTGGTTTTAACATTTCCTCAAATCTTTGGTTTAAATAAATCTTCCCAAAATATTCATGGTCTTCCTTGAAGGCAGTCTGTTTTCATGTTGCTTAAAATGTAAACCATCCGTGCAATGCACGGATGCAAACCTCCAGGCAATTCATTTTCTAATTTGTTTTCTCCCACACTGGAAACACAAGAACATGTACTTCATTTACATCTATTATTACTATATTATAAATATTGTTATTATTATTAACATTATTATTATTATTTACTCTGGGGGTGCAATGTACCCTCAGGCAGACACATTGTAAATTGAAACCAGATGTCCAACGAGTTGATGGCACAGAGATTTCCAAGCAGGACTGAAATCTTTTCCTAAAATTCTCAATGCTGCAGACAAACTAACATGAGTCTGTGTGACAAACAGGGGACACATCACAGCAAGCCTGAAATAATGTCACATATCACCTTGTGTTTACACAAAACTCCCACTTTTCACAGTTCTAAGTTTGCTCTTCAAACACAAAGTGAAAAAAAAACAAAATTAGAGAAGGGAAGAGGCTACAGTAAGATTAGAAAATAGGGAAGGTACATTCGGAAGCCATTAACAACCCAATGCTACCAACTAAAGCTAGCTTTAAGATAGTCCCTCCTGGGAGGATACTTCAAAGATCCTCGAATAAAAAAGGCAATTTATTGGCTAAGTGATCTTCTTAGAGGCCCCAAATTTCCTACCCAGCCCATTTGTTTTTCATTCCTCTTAAATTTTAAAGTCACCTTTGCAATTGCTCAAGATCTTTAAGGAATTTTTTAAAGAAATCACACTAATTGGCCTATTTTTACTCCCCTCTCTTTGCCCTTAAAGACTACGAAGCTTGGTGCCTAAAAATAAGTCGGAGTGAGCTGTAGTCTGTGCTCTCCAGATGGATTTCAGCAGGAGAGTTCCTCTGCACGGCGGCTCCCCGCGCTCCTGGCAGGTTTAACCATCGCAGCATCCCCGCAGCGAGTGAGTGAATGTAGGGCACAACCCGCCCTGCTGGGCTGTTCCCCACCCAGATTGGGGTTCAGCTCTCCCTCTGGCCCCCCTGGCTGCCACAACCCGAAATGTTGCTGCAGACCGAGGGGGAGCCGAGCCAAGCTCCCCGCAGAGCTCTCGCTGTGAGCCGGGGGCGGACGGCAGCGTTTAACGCCTGGCCGTGCTCTGTGCTTCCATTGCAAAGTCACCCAAAGTGCAGAGCCTGCACAGACAGACCTTACCATGACCACAACCTTACCATGACCACAACCTCACCATGACCATAACCACGAGATGTGTGATCCCAACAAGTTATTCTCACGTGCCTCCTCAAATGATGTTTTAATTTTCCGCAGCGTTCTCGAAAATATTGCGACCGGTTCTTTGCCATTGAAAGAATGTGGTGAATTTTATCATGTAAAGGCAAGGGACTGTCCCCACGTCCCCATTGAGAGATACCCACAGCAGCCAGTGTGCTGGGTTAGCTGCAGTGGATCCTGCAGTGCTCTGCTCCCCTGCTACAGCCACAGCCTGTCCTCGTGGGGCTGTGGGGGTTCTCTGCCTTCCTACATGGCCTTGAACATGTAGGAGACAGAAAAGCATAATCTCCAAGGCCTCCAGCTGGCCAGGAGCTGAGAAACTACACCCAGTAAGAATATTAAGTATGTGCTTAATATTAAATCTGTGAATCTCACTAAATTTGCATGTGTTAAATGGTGATGCTTTTTACAGGACTATAGAGCACACTTAGAAGCTGAAAGTCTTCAGCATAAACACAGACCCCTGTAATTCATGGGACTCATTTACCCATATTAGAACAGAAAATGAAGAAAAGTATTAATGGAACTGTTTGAAATTGTTGTTTAACACCACAAGCTGCCAGGACATACAAACAGGCTAGACTTGAATCATGTGCACTGTTCCAAGCTGAAAATACATACAAATATCTGAGGGTTGGAAATGTAAATCAGGATATTAGGGCAATATTTTACTTTCTGAATTTTGGGTAGAGGCTGATGTCGACAGGGAATAAAGAGTTCACCACCTGCCTTTCACCTATACAACACTGTTTTAATTCTCATCAGATCCTTCTCATGGGCAGGGAGGAATGGGTTATTAAAATATCCAACCAGTATTTTCAGCAGGTACCTGTCAAAAAAGGGATTTACACGAGAGAAGCTAAGACAGTTGTAGAGTTATGGCAGACAGAAGAGGCCACAAAGTGTTGAATCTTCTGTGGATTAAGCCAAATTTATTTTCCAGACATCAAAAGATACTTTCTGACTTTTCTGTGCAATGTCTGTAATCTATTTTATTTGTACATTCATGAACTGTTGGAGCCCTCTGTGGCTGCTGATTCCTGCAATTCAGGGGTCACAGGGTCTGGCACAGCCCCACAGGTTGGGAATACCCCAGAGCCAGAAAATTCAGTCCCACTTGACATCTTTGAGCCCAATTTCACAACCTAATCTCCTCTTGCAGGTGACTGAGTAGGAAGGGAACAAAGCAGGATCAGAACCAATGTGGTGTCTCCTAATACCTGTCTACGAAGGAGAATTTAAATGACATTTGAAATGAAGAAGAAAAAGATCCCCCTTGTCTAGTTTGTGCTGAATACTTTTCCCCATGCTCTTCCTCATGTTTAATTTTTAGTCATTTGCACTCTGATAGAGATCAAAGACTTCTGTCAAAACACAGTTTGCACTGAAGTAGGTATTTTGCAAACATACAGGGAGATATTTTTCTCCCCTGGTGTATCAAAATTTAAAACTAGTCTGAAATGACTTGTGAAGGAGTGATTGCTACAGACTTCTGCCTCTTGATTGCTTGCATTTTTAGAAGAATTACAGTAAAATATTCTATTTTCATTTTATGTGTTTATAAAGTGTACCATATAACCCTTGACTTGCAGAGACATTTAGCAGCAACAAGCAAACATAAGAATGATAATTCATAAACTGTTACAGAAATAATCAGTGAGCAGGTCCCAAAGATCTGAGCTGACATTGCATGACAAGGTGTTATTTCCTGCTAGAAGGCATTTTATGTCAGATAAACATTCAGTAGCCTTTTATAATTTTATATGAATGAAGTGAGAAAGTTGAATATTTTTTAGGAAACCAGGTGAAAACTCCAGAACAAATACATGTGAAAATGGAGTCCTCATGTATATCTATTATTTTATCTGCATGAAGGGAAGATCACTTGCAGGTTGGTAGCAAGGAATTGCACCTCAGGAGAAGGGAATCACTCCTCCCCCATCCAAACAGAAATATAATCTGATATATTAGCAGTTCAAGTCTCCCTGTTTTCTAAACAAGTTCAGGTGCTTCCTGTGAGTGTTTTTAACAAGGAAAAGACAAATCCAAAAGGTAAATTTTAAGAACAAATCAACCTTGGCTTTCCAAGCTGAAAGGAGGATATATATTTGTTAGGACAGCCTTCTACAACACCAACAAAACATTTTAGAGATGCTGTTTGTCCATTTACCAAAACCAAACAAGTGCATGACCAAAGGGACTCTGCTCTTGCTAAAAGATTCTTCTGCCCAAATTATTCTTCTATTTTCACCTAAGATCACCCTTGAGCCAATTTCCCCTCAGCTTCTGAGAGATGCTGCCTCAAACCTCCACCACTGGAGAGGTCCACGAGTCAGAGCAAGATTCTGTCTCCCCTCTCACATCCCTGACCTTAACCCATTGCATGGACAGCAAGCAGGATGACACCAGCAGCTGGGCATTGTCCTGGCACAGCCTTGAGCAGCACACTGCCCCTGCAGGCAGCACTCTGGGGATCCCCAGCAGCCCCAATCCCCCAGAAACCAGCACATCCTCCCCTCCTTGCTGAGGCCATTCCTCCTCTAGAGCTCTCCCTTATCCCTCCAAGGACACTTGCCACTACAAATCTGTCTTCCCACAGGACTCTGCTTTATCATAACAATCTGTTAGCATTTGCTGGACTGCCACATATTGTCCAGGCTCTTCTATGCAGGCTGGGGAAAAAAAACCCTCCACCTTTCCATTTCAGATCCTTATTTCTCTGTCTGCAAAAACTCCCCACGAGAATATTGCTTTTATTGTTGCTGTATATTTTTATCTTGCCCATTTATACTCAACAAATTGCTGCCCCCTCCCCATGCCACCTGTTCTCACCTCTGGCCAGCACTTCCTTTAGCTTTTAATTACCATTTCACTTACCTGTTATGACTCTATGCAGAATCACTGACACTAGAAAACACGCTGCACGTTGCTCTCTTGTCATTGAGATGCTGGCTAGACTGCTTGTTGTCTTGGCCATGGGGACAGGGTTCCACTCAGAGACCCTAAGCAATTATCTTTCTTCTTCCCCTCTGAGGTTGGAGCATAGTATTGGTAATTAAATTCATACTTCTGTTTGTTGTGGTTTTTTTCTTACATGTTCCCATTACCCAGAAACTTCAGGCAATGGATTTTCTGCTGGGTTGAGGAAGAAGGATCTGAGGCTGGTTTGACTTAACTCTGGAATATAATCTGGATTTAACAGTTACATGGTGAATCATTATGAGTTTTTATTTTTTATTAAAAAAAAAAAAGCCCTAGATATTTTGCCGAGCAGTTGAGAATTTATTAGGTTACATCCACAGTTTGCTACACCAGAACCTGCCTGGAATGCATTTTTTTCAGGGCAAGATATTCAAAGCCTAAAAATGAACTCCTGGTTAAAACCATCAAGAAGTGGATAGGGGGAAGGGAAATCCCCTGGGATGGGTCCCCTTGGCTGGAATCACTAATTCTGTTTTCCACTCAGCCAGCTCTGTGCTCTTCTCTCTTTTGCATTCCTGGGCCTTGTTTGCTGCCACACAACAAACCCCAAGCAAACAAATCTCTCTCTCTCAGTGTTTCAGGTCATTGCCAAGCTCTTGTGCTGTGAGCTGCCAACCCCTATCTGAGTTCTCAACTGCACAGGCCCTCTTCTCCCTGCCAGACCACTTTTCTCTTTACAGACTTGCCATCTCCCTCCACCACTTCCCAATTTGCTCGTCTCCAAAGCCATTCATTATTTCCCATTTCATTTCACTGCAGAGGTCCAATCCAAAGCCCATTGAAATGTTTCCATCAGCTTCAATGGGATTTGAATCAGACCCAACATCTTTGTCTCTTTCAGGCATCCTCAGCTGCCTCTGGGTCAATATTTCTTCTCTTTTTGCAAGGCTTCTTTTTGCCTCCCCTTTTCATTCAGCAATATGGAATATGCTGTGGACTCTCCTCTCTCCTGCACAGCCCACCCATGCTGGCAGAGATATCTGAGGGCACAGGAGCTGGAAGATGGTGTAGAAATTTCAGAGCATGAACCTTGGTTGGAGGTAGAACCACCTTTCAAAAGGTTTGATATTTTCAATTTACTTTCAAGATGGTTCTCATATTTGGCAATACTTCTTGGGTTTTGCCACAGTTTTGTGCAGATTAAACAATTATCAGCTGCACAGAAGATGCAAACCAGACAAACGGTGCATTAGGTGGCTGCTGAAGGATGAGAGTTTCACAGTGCTGGGGAAGAGGGCAGCCTTGGGTAGTATACACCTCCAAGTAATCAAAAGGACTTTGGAGATTTATAGCAGGTATTTGTCCCCAAAAATACAAATCCAAATAAACAAATAAAATATGATTCAGACCTTTGAAAAAAGAAACCCAGTTTGCAGTCATCTATTTCAGCTCGCATTGTTTGTTTGTTTTGTTTTTTCCCTGAATTACACAAAAGACTATTACATCCCTTTTAGCAGAGTAACACTCCAGATGCAGGAACTGGTTTTGGCCTGCCTCCATATAAGATAGTTAAGAATTTTCACTTCTGCTAAATGCCTTTTCCCAGCCATAGACATTTCCCTCCATATGGAGGACTTATCTACCTTTGAAGTATCCTCCCTGCTACAGCTGTTTGTTTACAGCAAGATCATCTTTTAGTGGCAGCCCAAAGCCTTTGTGTTTATCTTTGGCACAATCATTTCCCCCTCCCCGAAGTGCTGGCAGCCCTGGGCATTGCTCAGGTCCCAGCCCGTGTCCCACCCCTCTGGGGCAGGGATGAGCTTTGCTGGGAGCAGGGACAGGCTGGGTGTGCTCCTACCAGAAACAGCCAGGAGAGCACATCCCAGAGCAAACCTCATCCCTTCTGCAAGGCTTTTTCCCTGGTCTAAGAGGTGGAGCTGGTATTTTCCCATGGCAGAAGCACTGATGATCTGAAGTTTTAATTTCATCATTCCTGCAAATACTGGGATTGTCTGGGATGCAGTAAACACCCTCTGAGTGTGTGACTGCTCCAAGCCCCATTGAAATCAGCAGGAGTCTTTCTGAACTATTGAATTGCAGACTTTCCTCGGGTTGTGTACAATGCCACAGACTTAATTACCATGTTCCTGGCTGGATAAATATGCAAATGGACTTTTCAGCTGGAGGGCCTTAAAATACAGGTTGGCCACATGGCAACTAATGACTTGATTTGGGCTATATGCAAACATTTGCCAGCCAAAGGCCCCCTCCTATTCCCATGGAAGCAAAAGGCACAATTATTACCAGCTCCAGGGAAAGCACGACTCAGATGCCTTCTTTAAATAGTGGTCCATGTTCCCAAGCAGCTCAAATCTGTCAGCAGCCTTTCCTTATCCTTCCCTTCTTCTCCTCTCCCCGATCTGCTGTGATAAGAAAATGTTCACGACACAGATTTCATCATAAAGGGTAGAGATTTATGCATCTGCAGGTTTCACAGCTGCAGGGCAGGCATCTTGATGCAAAAGCAGCTCCAGCTATATTCAACACATGGGTTGTTTTCACAGAGAAGTGGGAGCCTTTCCCCAGAGGAGGAATCCAGTATCTTAAATTTACCAACACAACCACTGTCCCCAGCAGTGACTGCCTGATACCACCACACACTTTCTCTTAAGGTGCTGAGCACGAGTTCAGGCTCTCTCAAATCATTAAAGCTTATTTGTATGGCTGATGGTGAAGGGTAAGAGAAGATTCAGCCCTGCAAACTTGGCTTGCTGACTCAGCTCTGTGGGGCTCCAAGGCCAGCTGTAAGCAGACTTGGTAAATCAGCTTCTGTTACGGGATAAAAACATCTGCTGGAAACCTGATGTCCCTAACAACTCACAATTCCCATACTGTATTTATTGGCATTCATAGTCTATTTTTGACTTTTTTTTTTCCCTATCAGAGAGCTGCAATCAATAAAGCACCATTTCAGTCATATGCTTTTGAGAAGGCTCGTGTCCAGAGACACAAACCGTGACTGGTGCACTGCTCAAGGAGCTCAGTGCAGGATTTTTCAACAGTGCAAGAAAGCCTGGAGTGTGTGCCAGTGATGGATTCACACCAGCTCCTCCTGAGGGGCACCACAGCCCTGAGAGGTACAGTGAAACAGCGGGAGGAATTAGGATAAAAAGCCATTTCTTCACTGCTGCCGTGGAGGTTTTGCTGGGATATGATGAAGGAGTGGCACAGCTGAAGGAGTGGCAGTGAGAGCTGGGTGACAGGAATTCCTGGGAATCACACTTAGGAGCAAAACTCTGATGGGACAGTATGTGCCAGCTTGTCACCAAGAGCTCTGCAGTGTTCTGTGCCAAGACACAAGCCAGAGTGTTTGAATTCACCCAGGATTACCGAGTTATAATAAGCTGTACAAGGTTTAACCTGTGGTTCTTAGTATCCAATTTTGTGCTGGGACTTTGTATCTTATTTTTCTGAGTGCTTGCAATCAAACACTAAGCTTTCCTTTGGCAGAAAAATATTTGGACAATTGAACATGAAAGCCAATGATACAATTTTTTAGCACAAAGTGAAATCCTGTGAGTCCCTTCTGACCAGAAGGTTGAAAAGTGCAAAAGTTTGATAGTGCTGCTCCATTCATGCCTGACAATCAGCTATTAAGGGATCATAATAAAACACAGAAAAAGAAGTTATTTGTAAATTGCCTGTTAAATTAGTCTAATTAATGATTGCAAAGACATCTAAAATAGAGGTTTGAAAGCATGAGAGCAACAGTATTACAGCAGCCATGCAGTGTGCATTCCAAAGACATGACAAAGCCTTGCTGCAGTATTTGACACCACAAAAATACCCTGGGAAAGGAGAAAGGTTCCAGAAAAGCAACCAATTGATCTCTATCAATTCCACTTTGCCCCCCCTTTACTCCAAAGCAGCTCACAACAATAATCAAAGAGAGGGGCATTGATAAGCAGAGGTTGATGACAAACAAGGGAAAATTATTTATTAGACACATCTAGAGATTAAAGGCAGTCAACAGTCACAGTGTAAATAAATAATGTGTGTTCATATATGTGCTAGTATGAATGTATGTAAGTGTGCAGACATGTGTGTGTATTTGGGCAGTGGTTGAAAACATTAAAAAATAAATTTATTATTTTCTCTTTAATATTTCATTTGTAAAAAAAATTCAATCATGACTGTACCTAAGTACTTGGATTGTTAATTCAGAATCTAAAAAATCCAGTATCTATAAAAGTATTACTCTTTCCTTCACAATGCTGTTGAGAATTAATTGATATTTACAGAAGAAAAGAGTTTTAGATGATCATAGGAGAATCATGTAATTTATATCCAGTCAATGAGAAGACAAGGAGAGGAAAGCTCAAGTAGTTAGTGCTGGTGAAAGTTTGTTTTATTTTGTGAAGCTGTTGAGAACCGTACAGGGTGCCTGCCATGCATTAACCTGTTTGGATGAAGATTCACAGCAGGTTGCTCCAGTATATTGGTGTCCTCTGCAAATCATCTGGACAGCTGGGACCATGAAATTTACCCAGATCCAAAAAAAGTTGACCCTCACCAAACCTCAGTGCCCTCTAAGGCCATATGTGCAGACCACTTCACATTTTGCACTTGTTTTGCCACTGTGGAATGACAAAAATGCTCTTGTCAAGTGGACATGAGATTTTCAGGTCCTTCCACACAGAAAACATGTCAGCAAAACTTGTCAGATGTTTTTTAACTACAGCATTATAGACACATTTTCCTTTTGTTTTTAGTGTCATCTTCTGTACCATGAAATAAATAAATAAAGGAAAGAAAAAAAGCCTTTTGACTCAATTTTGTGCTTCTGAACCAAGTATAATCCCATCAGTTTGGTTCCATCATTTGCAGTAAACTACTCACTAATCTAAGACAGGTGCCCCAGGGTGTTAACATTTAGCCTCCTAGTAGAAAAGTGGGTGCAAAGTTAAACCACATGTTCTACTTATAAATAAGTGAGGTGTGATTAGGCAAAGTCTTTAAAACATGGGCTCAGACACACACACACACATGCACAGGCACACAGAGTTTGCAAGGAAAAGATGATGACACTTGCAGGCTGTGCTGTGCAGTTATGGTCTGGACTTAACTCTTTGCCAGGTGGATGGCTCTGTAGAAATCTGAGGGGCAGAAGGTTATGTTGAGCTCATTACTGTGGACAGCTTTTAAAACAAAAGCCATAATATGGACATTCCTGGGATGATGTGTTTCATTAATATTTGCCCACTGCTAGGCTCTGTGAAGGATTTTGATTATAGGACAAATTGCAGCTTCTTAGAGTGTTATCTGTACAAAAAAGAGATAAACATGTCCATTTAAAAATATGTGTAAAACTGCTTTAATTTTCACGATCAATCTCCAATCAGCTGAACTTTACTTTTATTGATAGGAGGAAAAGGTCTAGAAAAAGTCCACCAACTCTAAAAATTGCTTTTGATTTTTAATTTCAGGTGGCAATGAATGTCTAAAACCTGGAGCAAAGGCTGCAGCAATCCAACAATTCAAGAACTGTGCTCACTGTATACTCCCTCTTGGACAAAACGATTGTCAAAGGCTCCCAGTTCTGATTTCTGCTTTATTTTCTCAAAGGGATTAAAGCTGTTACTGTGTGTGTGAGTCACAGAGCAGTTGAGACTCCTGGCCACCATGTCACAGTGCAACAACACCCACGAACCTGCCTCCAAAATACAGAGGGGACAGAAAACTCTTCTTGGCTTTGAATTAATTATTGAATATGGTCTGATATTGTTTGAAGAAGCAAAGCACAGGAAACTTAACCAATTATTTCTGTAAGAATGCATTGGAGGCTCAAGTTGCAAATGTTTAGAAAGAGGTTAGGAAAGAAGATTTTTTTTAAAAAAAATTGGAAACAGTTATTGCAGTACTGCTGGTAGCTTTAAAGTCTGAACCATCATAGATCTAAATGTCTTCAAACGTTGGCAAAAGAGCAATGGAAAATTAATGATGCAGTATTTCAACAGAGATGTTCACATCATCCGTTATTTGAGGATCACAGCATTCCAGAGAAATGAACAGCTTATCCCCATTCTACAGACAACCAGACAGGGAATTTCCGTGGCTCACCTACAACCACTCAGCCTCGTGGTGACACTGCTGTGGGTAGAGCAGCTCAATATCTGCTTTCATGTCTACCTAGACGAATTCTAGGCACACAAGGAACTATTGCAGCATATTGTAGGCTTTCCAGTGCTGAATTATTTACATCTGTGCTTGAAGCCTTGTTTCAGAATAAAGCTATTAAAATTTAAATGTTCTCTCACCCTACAAAATTGAGTACTAAAACTATACTCTTTAGGTGTAAAGAGAAACTTCATTTGTTTTTGAACTCAATACACTTTCTTATGATGTCTTATTACAAAACAAGAGAGATTTTGATCTAGGAAGGGAGATGAAGTTGGTTTTTATCAGTAGTGGATATAAATATCCTTTAGATATTAAAAAAGGAAGATTTTAATGATACTATACCAGATGTAGCATGCCAGTAATATGCCTCTGGAAAGCCTTACAGCTGATGTAGGAAGCAAAATAAAATTGTTAAATCAAAATTGTGAAATGAAAATTGACTAAAACGGATCCTTTTCAGAATTAATTTTCATTTAAAATTGAAAACATATTTTCTTTTGCTTCAAATCTGAGAAACACCTACTGGAAAGTTGAGCCATCTCATGAAATTCAAATGTAGTCATCACTACTTATCCATCCTCACTAAGTACACCTAAGACCTTGGAGCACAGGAGCACCTCTGCTTGCCAAAAGAAATATTTCTCCCTCCCTAAATGAGGAGACTGCAGTGCTCTGCAGTTCAGATTATTGCCACCTCCCTCCACCGTGCTGAAAAGGAGCTGGAGTGGACCACAAGGCTCTGTAAGAGAGAGAAATTAATTCCAAGAGCGTAAATGAAGCCGAAAGGAGACCTGTGAAATATGTATCTATTACAGATGGGTGGGGTTTTTTTCAAGTACAGTTTCGGATTTTCACCCCTCTCCTCCTCCTATCACATGTTGCTTGTTTTAGTGGTTGGCAGGAGGGAGGGGGAGAGGAACTAGCAACATGTGTGCCTATCATCACCCTGACCACTGTGCTTGTACATCTAACTCACTCCCCTGTGCTTTGTCTGCTTTCTGTCTTTATCCTGCTCCATCCTGCCTGGGAGCTCTGCCTGGGCTGCTCCTGGCAGCAAAGCTGCTCACACCATGCTCACATCATGGACCCCTCTCACTCTTTCCCTGGGAGAGGTTTGTCCTGCCCATAGCCTGGTGCAAGAAGAACAGAGCTAAAGAAGAACAGAGACTAAAGAAAAACAGAGACCAAACTCTCCTCCAGCAAACCAGCAGCTCTTCCTGCTGGCACACCAGTACAAGAGATACCTCTCCTAGAACACAGGATTTTTGCAGACACAGTAGAAGGAAAGAAGGAGAAAGCACAGGAAAGAGCAGGGTTGGATGATAGATGATAGATTTCTGCCTCTTGCAGCTTTCTTCTCTATTGACAGAAAGTGGGGTGGGGGAAGTGTTAAAGTGACTGGTGCCCTTCCTGGGGATCAGGCTGCCAGCTGTCCAGGAGACACCCACAACAAATCTTCTCTCTCCTACCTTGGCCCCAAGGGTGAAGTGAGCTCCAGGAATTTTTGTTACAAGCAAAACACATTTTACCACAACTGTGCAACACCACACAATGAGATGGATCCATGAAACAACACAAGAAATGTTAAAATGAAAGTAATTATCTGTTTCACTGAGGCTAAACTGATAGAATCCTCCCTTGCATTCTAATTTAGTAAAAACCATCTGCTCATAGAGCCTGTACCAAGGTGCCCACATTAAACAGGCCAAGGATCAGTAATGGGCAGGTCCTGTAAAAGTCACTGTAAATGCACAATTAACATGTTCTGTGGATATTTCCACTCAGCATGAAGAAACATTTTCTTAAGCAATGCTATTAATTGTTTGGTTTACTAAAAACTTTCCAATTTATCTAATTAGCAATAAAAAGAAATGGGTGTTTATCTGAGTATTTAATCAAAATAAGTGAAAAGAAATGTGAGAAAAATGACTGTTGGAAAAACAAGAGCTAAGCCAAAAGTTTCCAATTTTTAATTTCTATTAAAAAAAAAAAAAGAAGACTACTGGCTTAGATAACCATGAACAGACCCCTGGTTCCCTGCTCTGATTTTCCTGTCTTCTAATGATCTACAAATTTGATCAAAGTACACATCAGCACCTTCTGTGTGAGGAACTGGGAGATGTTTCCTGGTAAGTTCATTAAGAATGGTGTAACTGCCCAGATGTCTGGTTCACAACAGAGAATTTAAGAATGTTTGTGCTACATGGCACAGGGTTACTTGAATGAGGCACATTTCAGTAAATCCAACACAAGCTGTATGCACAGAAACAAAAAGCCTGGATCACCAACACAAAAACTCAAAGAATGCAGGTTCACTGGAAAAGTCTTTCAAGAAATGGAAAATAATTCATTTTCCAGAATATAAGCTGTAAGTGCAGAAACATAGCTAAGATGTCAGCATGGTTTCTGGATAGAGAGGGTGAGAAGAGGTGGAGCTGGAATTCCTGCATAGGGCAATCATCTGAGGACCTACCTCCACAGGAAACAATGAGGCAATTGTGGATGTCTACCTTCATGAGCTCCAGGAGTTTTGCCACTGAAGCCCTCAGGAGCTGAATTAAGTGCAGAGTGAGTACACAGGGCCATGGAGAGTTCAGAAGAGAAGCAGAGGACTCATCATCCCAGCCGTTCCTGAAATTAGACCACAAATGTTTTATTACCTGAGAGACTGAAACTCAAGCATAACACACGCAGCCATTCTGGCTGTGTACAAGCTGAGACAGAGAAACAAAGCTGCTGAAGGGTTCAGCCAGTGGGGGCTAACATTTATACCTGGTTAGCAAACTGCTGGCAGATGTCAAGAAGAAACATCAGTTTATCTTTAAATAAAAAACAAACCAGACTGATGGGGACTGCCCATGCTTGTGAAGAACCCTCCTTACTGAGCTCAGGCTGAACTAGTCCAGCATTCTGACTTCCATAGCCCACAGCCAAAACCACAGGGCTCTGATGCCACAGTTATTACATAAAGACCCTATTCCTGCAGCACTATAAATGCAAATGATTGTGAAAGGATACTCAGCGAGGTTCAGTAATAATTCAAATCACAAATCCTTTTGCCATGCAACTCATATAATATGATATTTTTTATGGAAGCCCTTGTGCCCCTCCAGAAGGCATTAAATTGTTATTCATATTTCAGATTAAAAAATTCAGGAAGAGCATTAAAAGACAGGCAGTGATAGCAAGATAGATTCAAGGCATGTGTATATGCCTCATGCCTTCTACAGCAAGTGCTCCTTCTCTAGAAATATAAAAAGGAAGTCAACTGAACAGCATGAAAATGGATGTAAACATGGAATTAAAGAGATCAATCTCCAGAAGTACAATAGCATTTTTAAGGGAAGGGTGTGTAATTTGAACAAACACAGCTGAAGGCAAGAATTAGCACCATATGCATAATCACATAAATCAAGATAAATAAGATTGGTAGAATTACACATGATGCTTTTTTGCTCTGAAGAACAGTGAAATAGATAAACAAGGATGTCTCAGGCTTAGCAGGAATTGCTATGCTGAGTGGCAGCCTTGGTAGGCTGCTAGTGCTTTTAAAATGCATTACTAAAGAAAATAATCATGGTACAAGAATCAGAGCTACTGAAACTCGGGCTGCAGAGCTCCACTGATAGCCAGCAACATGTGCAGGTGCAAGGGGAGACATGTTACTCTTAAACAGCTCATTCATTTTAAGTCTCAGTTCATTTGCCACTGAAAATATGAAAGCAGAATGCTGGAGAGAAAAAAAAATCTGTTAATGTGCGCATACTAGCTCTCCAACAAGCAGTTATATTTTAAAAGTTTACTCGTGGTTGTAAAGGTGGTGAAGTTTTGTTTTGGATCCTTCACTGGCATAATGTGGTTTGATTTTTTTTTTTTAATGGGCTGGTTAATTTATTCCTAAAAAAAGTGTATTTTTATGCAGCTCTTGACCCTGATTTTGACCTAATGAACCCAGAAGCATTAGAAAAACCCAAAGTGAGGTCAGTCATTAATATTAAAATGCAGAGTCCAGCAAATTCAGAAAGAAGCTGATATATTCAGAAATGAAGCACTGCCACTGAAGAGGAACTGAGCCTCAGATAAAATGTGCTGGGGCTCTGGGCCATGGTTGAGAGCATTGTGGTGCAACAGGAGCAGGTCTGCAGAGACCAACACTTGGCTGTCAGTGAGCACCAGGTGACTGAGAGGTTTGTTTTTCACCATTTCTGTGAGCTGAATGTCCACCACCACAGAGCTGTGCCTGCAATTAGTGACTAGAGTCCTCCAACTTAGCTCCTCCCAGCAGAATTCCAGTTTATGTCCTCAGGACTGACCTGAGGCACAGGAGGTGGGGACAACCAGATTTACTTCCAACATTTGCTCTGGGAATACTGAAGAGAGGAGCAGTCCTGTGAGCATACAGAACCACAAAACAAAAAACAAGGTCTGCAAGCTTTTCTTTGAAGTTCCAGATTAATTTCTTTCACTCAGAAGTTATGGATAATGGACAATTGGAAAGATTGAGACCATCTAGGTAGGAATGTTATAATAATGTCTCTTCCATGTGGCTAATGAGAAAAGACATATGAAAAGATGTGTAAAGCATAAGAGTTAAGGGCAGAACACTGTTGACACATAAATCTGAACTGATTTGGCTTTGGTTAAGTCTCCTCCAGCTGTCACAGAACAGCTGCTCTTCAGCATGACTGTATTTTCTACTTTTTTTTTTCAAGTGTAGTACCATTAACTCAGAAATGTTTCTATTTTTCTAGAAAAACACAGGTCTCACACTCACTAAGGAAATTGCTGGAACTTTTTAAAGCTGCAGTTGACTCTTCAGAAGGAACTGCCACAGCATTATTAAATACTTTCTTGCACCCTGGTGTCTCTGATAGGAATCAAGACATTGTTCCTGTGAAGTTAAACCAAGAAACTTTGCTTTTGTCACCTTTAGCAGTTTTCAGAAGCCAACTGCTTCAGGCTACAGTGCAAGATCTTCCTTGCAGCTCTGGGCTGGGGCTGGAGGAGGCTGGGGTTGGTACAGAGGAGCTCCTCCGTGTCTCACTTCCCCTGCAATTGTCAGAAATAAAAAGAAAAAAGGAAAGAAAAGATGCAGGAGTGCAGAGATAAGAGGCAGAGCTCAGCTTTTCTTTGATCTCCTTCTCTGTTGCAGGCAGAGGAGATCAAAGAGAAGAGGCATAACAGAAAGCACGTGAGACGGGCATGCCTGTAAGAGGTTGTCACTTGGAGTGCCTTGGCTCTGCCTTTGGGAGTGTGGCTGCTTGGGAACACCACGTCTCCTTGAGTGGGAGCTGCAGCAGCTGGGACACAGGGCAGGGACCTATTTTCCATCAGAGAGCACAGGAGTGCAGCAGCTTTTCCTCCAGCCAACCTTGCAGCTCGCCCGTGGGCGCCAGGAGCGAGCGCGACCTTCGCGCTCGGGCAGAATTAGGCTCGATCTACACAAGCCTAACTCAGCCCAGGCCCACTCCTGGAAGGACTTTCTGGAATGGAAATATCCTTCCATTGTATTGGAAAAGCAACTTGTGGCAACAAAACTCTACTGTAACTTTTCTCTGGCTTGCCAAACGAAGTCGGGTGGAAATGGCAATACGCTGTTTTTTACCAGTTTACCTGCAACAACATTGAAAGCTTTTCTTGTGCCACAGATCACACCTCATTCTATCCTTGAACGACACAATTATGCCAGAAAAGTCTGCTGTGAAGGCTTAATAGGGAAAATGTGGTTCCATTTTATCACATTGGAGTTTTCTCATTAAACTTATTTGGACTGGGATTAGGCTATTAGAGAAAATTTAACCCCAAATGATTGGAATGGAGAGAAAACCAAATTAAAATATTCTCATATGCTACAAAGGAAACAGCCCCCAAAGAAATTATAGAAAATATAAAAATGTATAGATTTATAGGGGAGGGAAAGAGGTAAAATGGTAGAAGAATTCAGTAAGCTATCCTAGTTGAAACAGCACAACCTGAAACAAAGAAAAAAGCAAAAAAGTAAAAAAAAAAAAAAAAGATTAAAAATATTTTAAGTACTTTCTGTACTCAAATAATACTTTTTTTATTATGAGGATTTGCACTCATCATGTATAATAATCCATAAATTAGAATTAATAGGCTTGTTTTAGGGTTGTACGACTTAGATTTCAACAAGAGACTTGCTACATATAAATAAGTTTCAAGGTGAAAATGATGTCATTGTATCTGAGTTATATATATATATATATGTTTACTTATATTGAATGTATAAGTAATCAGTATGGGCTTTCTTTGCATGCTGGACTCTTAAGTATTTGCATGACTCATAATCCTTGATTATTTAATAATTTTTGCTATTAATTGAATTAATTCTTTTAAACTCCTATTTTTTCTCCTCAAACTTTGTTTTGCCCTGAATTTTCTAGCTTCTTGAAGATGCTGAGTGCTCTGTAGCACTGGTCAATAGAAAGGGGATGAAGAAGACAATTCTGTAGACACAGACTGCCTGCAGCTGGGGTGGCAGAGCAGTCTGGGAGCACTCAGGAGGCCCCAGGGGATGGCTCCATCAGGTGTTTATTGCCTTACCTGTACCTCCTCCTTCCCCACCATCTAGAGCTATCACTCTCCTTTCCATGTCTCTCTGTTGCCTTTTGATAACTTCTCTTCCTTCCTCTTCTTTGCTCCTTCTCAACTCTTTATCCTTTCTTGTTTTGTCTCATACCTTCTTGTGGTTTCTCCACAACTGCTCCCATCTTCTCACACTGCTGTAACCTCACTCAGCTTGACTCTTTCTTCCAGTCTTCCAGAATTTGGGATTTGGACTTTTATAATTCAACCATCCTGTCTTACCAATGTGTGGAATTATTCATTACACTCTCCCATCAATTCCCAAATTATTTTCATTAGCATTCTTCAGTTACTCAGCCTAGACTGGACCAGATTGATAGATTTACCCTCAAGGGTGGCAGAGGAAGGACCTCCCTGCACATTTGTATTCTTACCCTCCCATGCTCCTGCCTTTTCTCTTTTTCTCACCCTTTGCTTTCACTCTTGTTTTGTTGTCCTCATGTTAAGGCAATGTAGATGCAACCCTTCTCCCATCCAGCTTCTGCCATGACCTTTTGCTGTGTTGACAATGCTGGTTTCTTGTGCTTGGCCACCAGAACCTCTGGCACACCTATGCTGGATTCTCAGCTATCATGTGCTTGTCTTGAACTTCAGGTACTTAATATTTTTGACAAATCAGTCCCATAATGGAATGAATTGGACACGCAGCTGAAGCATCCTTTGGCTGGACAAGTTAATCCTTAATACTATAGAAATGAAATATACCGTGAACTCAGATAACATATTGGTCAAAAAGCATAAAAAACACCCAGAGCTGGAAAGAAATAAATCCAAGCAATTGAAGCCTTGTGTATTATGGAGCTATTTAGACACTGTGTTGATTTTTCAAAGAGTATAAACTAGCAGCCCTTTTGGCATTGAAACGTTTTAAGTAGCTTTTTATATGACAGTACCATGAGATATTCATTTGTCTGCGGCAGGCTGAAGGAAGGAATGACTGGATCTCCCAGACAGGAAGATATAAACAGACCTTGAAGAGGTCAGATGAATTCATGTTTCATAACAGCCTGAAGGGAGCTGTTGCAGAGAGGTTAAAGCTGGTTAAGCATTTTTCCCTATGGATCCAGAAGCAGAAGCTTCAGCCTCACTCCAGACTCGTGTTGAAGGTTTTGCTAATCAACCCAGATGTAAATGGCTATTTAGTTCTTTAGGCCAAGTAGGCACAGGCAGCTGGACAGTGCTAGCTGCACCACTGCTTGTGTGCTGCCTTTGACTTAGCAAACTGATGGGTTTGTGTTGGGTGACTGAAAAGAGAAAAGCAGCTCTGGAGCATCCATGTCATTACCAGCCCTCCATGGGATTGCTGTGCTTGGGGTCTCAGCAAAGCAGAGGACATGCACTGCTTTAGAGTCTAATCAACATTTCTCCTGGCTGGGGAGCATTTCCCTGGTGCATATTTTAATCATTCTAGTTTGGTGAGTGATGAAACAATAGAATTTTTTTCTAGAATTTATTGTAGGTTGGAAGAGAAAGGACGGTCAACAGTCAGACTGCCAATACTCATAACAAATCAAATCCACATTTTGGCTTAACATTTGAAAATATTTAGGGATATTATTTTTCTGCCTCTTAACTCTATAAGAGGTTTCTAAAGAGCAAAAGAAAACTAACTTATCTTATGATGCCAGCAAGCTATTGTAACAAATCTTGTCTTGCATAAATACACTTTCTGTTTTGCTTCCCAGAACTACTTCAGAGTTTTTTCAACAGAGGGTTTTATCTGTGAAGCAGAAAATACAGACTATTTTGTGGTGGGAAACACGCTAAAGTCAAGCAGATGTGGCAATTTGAGACTATTTTCAAACACAGTCATCTTGCTGCTGTGTGTGCAGTTCAACACGTTTGACAATTTAAAGTTCCCCGCTCAACTGACTCTGCAATTTGTTTCCTTCTCAGCAGCAGCATGATGGTCTGGAATCCACCTATTCCAAAGTCTACAACACAAAGTGATGCTAAGGGCTCAGGCTGGGAGAAGAAATGAATTCCTTCTCATGCAAATGCCTCCTGAAAGTCATAGGTCATCTAAACAAGCCTACTAATTATTACCACCACTTGATTTTTGACTTTGATATTACATGTGCAGCTCAAAGTGCTGGCAAGTTCAGTAGCTGTACAGTCGCTGATAAACTTGTAAATGTGTGCACCAAATTTAGGGAAAAAAATTAGGTAGCTTCATTGATACTTTCTGTGCATCTGCAGTCCTTATGTTTGTGTTAAAACTGGACTGCAGGCTAAAAGATGAGCATGAAAGGAAATAATTATAAATTATCTGCATAAAATCTGCAACAAATTACCTATAAAACTATAACTATCTAAACAGGATGACATTTACTTTATAGGTTCATGACTTCCTTTCTTTAAAGTTAGCTAAGAAGAGAGCAAAGTAATTACAGTTCTCTTTTGATTGATTAAACATGACATATATGCTAATATGAAAGTAACTTCTGTCCTTTGTTACCCAAGCTTCTGGTTTAAAGCAATTTTGAAGATAACAGATATAATCTCACCAGTGCTGCCATTTCTAACGTATATGCCAAGAAAGTAATTCCTCTGCCTTTTTTCTCCAACAGAGAAAGCATATTTTATCCTTCATGTTTCAAATTTCGGATACAGAAGTCAGATGATATTACAGCCATAAATCCTCTGTTTCTTTGCCATTATATATCAGGAAAGCTCTGTGCCACTAGTAGAATAAATAATTCTGCCTTTTCACAAAGGTTGTCCCACTGATTTGAGGCAGATTATTTAAATGAATAAGGTTGATGGAATATAGTCCAGGAGGAAAAAAAAGAAACACCTGCTAAATTTCACATGAAAGTACTACACACAGGAACAGTGTCCACCAGATTCACCTTTATGTAATTCTGGCTTGAGCATCAGGAGACTCTCATAGCAATGGAGGTTTATGGAACTCAGTTTCTGTGAAGTTTTTTTTGCTTCACAGTTTTGCCTAAAATTAGAGTTTTATCTATCCTCTAATCCCTTGCCCTGATGCCTTTATGCTGTTGTTTCATTTCAGTGTCAGCATAACACTTATATTTCTGGTGTGAATGTATGCTCTCTTTCCCACCTCTTCTGTAAAAGGCACAGATTCAATCCTCCAAATTCTCTGAGGCTCTCCTTACAGGATGGATCCTCAGCTCTCTCATCATCTGCTTGTGTCCCTTCTTTTCATTCTCTGGTTCCTCTTCTGTTGAAACCAAAACACAGCATGACATTCTAGCTGTGGTCACACTACTGTGAACAAAAATGAGCTTCAAACTCTCTGAACTTAGCAGAGACATCCCAAAAATACATTCACCAAATAGATGTATTTTTCTTTTCCCAACACTGCATCATATTACATACTTAAATTAAGCCCAGTGGACCAAATCCCTCTCTGGATTAAGTTTAGTAATGTCTGTGGAGTCCGATGAGAGAGAATTTGGACCAATAGCTATTAAAATTTCCAGTTCCCTCCCTGAAGCAATGCTCTTTGACTGATATTAATATTCCCCTCCAGCTTATTAACTACATGAAGAAACCTGGGAGGAAAGTGATCCCAGTATTCAGTTTCCTTAAGCCTTCAAGCACACACACTGCTCTGGCAGAAGTCTGTCCCACCCTCCCAGTCCCCCCACCATGAAGGCTCCTGAACGTCAGGTTAATGCTGGGGCTGCAGAAGGTGGCTGCCATGGAGGGAAAAGGGATTCTCCAGGAATATTGCGTTTGGAGATGATGGCCCTCAAGGAATAGTACAGCAGGATGTCAGAGATTATTTTATGACTTGGGTCATGTACAAGTTGTAACATGGACAGAATTTGCAGTGGGAGGGCAGCACAGCCTGAGGATGGAATGAAAGGAAGGAGGAAGAGGAAGAGGGGATGTGGTAGGGAGGAGAGGTTTCTCACAGGGCAGGAACTCGGCTTTGCTTCCAGTGAAACCATAATGTGCAACTCCAGAAGTACAAATCCCAAGGTCTTATAAAGTAGGTGAATAATCTGAAGAATATTCTGAGCTGGGAGGGACCCACAAGCATCATCAAAACCAGCTCTTAAGGGGATGATCCATACAGGGATCAAACTCACAACCTTGGTGCTATTACCAACATGCTCTAACCAGCTGAGGCAGCCAGCAATTAAATATCCTTGATATTTTTATGATATTTATAAATTTAAACAGAGACTTGGCTTGAGCACAGCCCTTCACATGATATTTCATATGCACTGTCTTGGAGGTATCAGAGCAGCTTGCAGTATTTTTGCCTAAAGGCAAGGACAGGATACCCTAGGGTTTCCTATTTGGTTCCTTCCTGCTGTAGTTCTGTTTTTCTTGGCTGGCTCTCTACTAACACTGCTATGGTTTTGTGCTTGGTGTGTTACACCCGAGGGGTACAGCAAAGATGCAGCCTAAATTCATTGCCTGGAGAGATGCAAACTACTGAAAAAGGCTTCCAAGGAATAAAAGCCTGTGGCTTGAAGTAGTCTTCTACTGGAAAAGTAGGATGCAGGTTGATAATAAAATTTTAGAAACAAAGAATATGCTAGAAAAAACCAAAACAAAACAAAATTTCAGTTTCCATATTTTTCCTATTATTTCTTAAATTTACCTAAAATAAATCAGCATTACCCAAACTGCACTATTCACAGATTTGACAACAAAGGGGGAAACTTTCATAAATAAGAAGAAAATTTTATATTTCTTTTTGTAGATGAAGTATAATTTCACCTTTCTACCTTATATAATTGTTGTGATCTGTAACACTTAGAAATGGCACTGTAGTAATAGTGCCACAGAACTGCAGTGCTGGGTCCTTGACTTCTGTACAGTATTGTATCTCTCAGGTCTATCTTGGCACAGTGCTAATTTACACTAGTTAAAGATCCAGACCAGAGCAGTTTTCAGGAGGAGATGACGGATTCATGAAGTCTAAGTGACTGAATACAGAAGTAATTCATTAGCTCCATGCTGTATTTGAAAGCTTGACCAGAGTTGACTGCAAAGTACAGCATATGCAAAAAAAAAAAAAGAGAAAAAAGAAATTAAAAGGCAGAATAAAAAAATTAGGAGAACCCCTAGCTAATTTGACTTGAGTTTAATAACAGATCTGCATCTTATTTTATTTTGGCATGACCTGAAGTAATGCAAGAGGAAGAAATGGAAGAGCAACATTCCTGCACTGACTATGCATTATGGTTTTCTGGAAGAAATGTATTGCATACCAAGTTTGCTTTTCTTATGTATTCTCCAGATAAACATCCTCTGTCTAGTGCACTGGTTTTCAGCTAAGCTCATCTCTGCTGCAGAAAACACAGCTGTTTTCTACCTTTCTGTTTTGAGTTTAGCTGTAGGTCCCTTTGACCATTAATAGCATGGAGCAAGTCCTGCAGGAAAGTAAAAACCATAAGAGCCATGATGTGTGAGTTTATTTTGATTTGAGGCCAGGGATATCTGAATGCTACAAATTTCTGCTTTTCCAGTCTACATTTAGATTGATACTGGTGCTTTAAATATGAGGTCTTAATTATTGCATAACTACCTAAACTGATTGTATATTAAATGATGTTTCCTTGTTATAACATCTCCAGGTTTCTGAAATCATTGATTAATTTACTGAACAATTTGCTTAGCTCCTCCCTTCTCCATCCACGTCTGCACTGGTGAAACATCACTTAAATAATTTTCAACTTGTTCATTAGGAGCACCCACAAAAGGAGCTCAGAAGTGACCCACTGTGAAGTGCTCACAGTCCTTGTGTGGATGAGCTGTCAAGCTTTGATCTTTGAAATTATTTCATCTCTTTTTCTTTGGCCACTTCTCAATAATCTCTTCAGAACATTGTCAAAGGTGTTTTAAATTATTTTTTTCTTTGTGAACAATGTGCCTGAAAAACTCTAATACAGTAAGGAGGTATGTTTTTCCTTGCCAAGTAGACACTGTCTTTATTCTACTGTGATTCCCATTTATTTATTTTTGTTTCACAATACCCCTGGCATTAAGAAAAGAAATTGGTGTTCAATTCCCAGGATCATCTGTAGTTCTCTTATTAAAGATAGTCACTGGTGATCAGGCACAGTAGTTGATTTTAATGAGCCTGAATTTTAGGGCTTTTAACAGTTCAACCATTTCATTCTTAAGCTCCTCTGCAAGTCCTGGAAATACACTCTCCCATTTCAATAGCCTGTGGTTCTCTAATTCTTTCCTTCTGTTCAAGTATGTACTCTGTTGCTACTGCAGCCTCTGACAGTACCTGATCTTTATTTCCAGAAAGGAGAAAATATCTCATAAACCTTGTCTGTGGTGAAGACAAAGGCAAATAAATAATTTAATATTTCTGCATTCTCTGTGTAGTCCTTAATTGCTCTCATTAATCCCTGGTAGTCCAACAGACATACCATTTTTCTGATGACTTTCTGGGCAATCTATCAAATCACACTCAAATGTCACTTTAGTTAAGACACACATTGTGATTTGACACACATCTTCACATTTTTCATGAGTAACTCACTGCAATCTAGGTAAATCATTTTGCATGGGCAATCCATGTCTGATATTTAACTTGGGTTGAAGACAGAGCTGGCCCAGTTGTCTCTTGTCACAAATACTTCTAGATTTTCCTGCAATTAGCAATCCCAAATGTTTTTCAGGTGGTGATTTCAAGGCTTTTTGTGGACATGGACAGACTTTATTGTTTTTAGTGTTTCAGGCAGGGAAAGGAGGGATGTGAAGAGGACCCTGGTGACCCCTTGGCCTGCCCTGCTGGCACCACTGGTGGATCTCTCACCAGGGCTGAGCCTGATCTCCTCTGCCTTAGGTTCCAACATCACATCCATAGGTTGTTAGCAGAATCTGACAACGTGGCCATGTACTTCTCCAAGACAACTCTTTTGGCATAATGAGATGAAAGCAAGTTACATTGCTTCTCAATAAGTGCTAAAATATTTTTTCCCCTAGACAATTGTTAAGTATTTGTAGGCAGCACGGGAAAAAATGGAACAGAAAGACTATGCTCTAACTGTGTAGTCATAAATTACATGAAGTACGTTTCATTATAAAGCACTACATTTTTTCTAAACCTTTATGAATTCTCTCCATTTACCCTGGGGGGTTGTAATGTAAACTGACATCTTATTCTCTTCTCAAAAAAATCACTAGTATTCTCTTAGAATGTTTTGCCTATAAATGGGAGCAAGGAAATAACAGCAACAGAACATACAAGAGAAAAGAGTATTCATTTTTCTTTAAGGGAAACTGTAACATCTGTATAGAAAAACTGAAAATATTCAAACATCCTATGTACAGAAATAATGACAACCATGCACCTTTAGTTCTGTGAAAAGGGATAGATGTTATTCTCACTATATAACTCCCTTAAAGAATGAGGAATATGCTAGAAGCATTAACTAATTGCTATTTCATATATGATCTGTATTATTGTTATGATTTATATTGCCTGACAAAGAAATAACACTCTCATTTTCCTTAGCTTGAATAATTTTGAAGAAGTTTCATATTTTCTTTACATAGCTACCAGTTAAACAGCTCAAAGCAAGTTTTCTCCACTCCTAGTTTTGAATAGCACAGCATACTGGCTTTGTACCCTTGGGCTACTTGGATTTAATATCAAATTCTTACCTTGCACAGGGTCAGAGAAAAAAATAAAGCTTATAAAATTGGACTCATATGAAGAATGAGTTTCTATCTTTTAATACTACCAAACAATCTGCAAATTATTTAAATTAAGACAACCAGCACTCCAACATCTGCAAGCAAAATGCTTAAACGCCAAATGCAACTTTACTGGCATAAGAAAATAATAAGTGGAGTTCAATTTGTGTCAGCATAGCTCAGGAAAATAAGATATCATGTCTTGCTGTCTGCTTGATGTCAACTTCTCAGATTCAAACCCTAATGCCTCATCTTAGGCTGTCCTTACTGGAGGCTGCCAAATAGCAAGGTTCAGCCAGAGTTCATGCAGCTACTACAAAATAGGGTTTTTTTTTCCTTCTCCTTTTTCAATCATTATGAACCTTCTGCTTTATATTGTACACACTTGATTATATCTATCCTTGAAATGTATACAACTCTATTAGCCTCTTCTCCTATTCTTTTAACATACTGTAAATTCCTTTCTGTGCTCGGTTTGTTTTATGACTTACAGAATTAGGCTTTTAAACTTTCACTGCACAGAAAAGATTGAGTTGTGCAATTGGCTACAAGGAGAAAACAAAGGAATGGGAATTTATATTAATACAAAAAAAGGAACAAAAGTACGAATACTTTCGCCATTTTTTTCAACTAAAATATTAGTTGCCATCATAACCAATTCTCAAAATAGCTGAAAGTGGCTTCTTCTTAGAAAGGGAAGATTAGCATCTCTCTAAAATGCCCATTATTGTTAATTCTAAGAAGCCTAAATCCCCTTCTGCCTAAAATCTCATCTCTCATTGATATTGATATTTCAAATGAGACCTCGTGCAAGCTTAAAATGAGCAATTTAGATGGATTCATTTTCTCAAATTATTTTAAATTGGCTGCATATAAAATTACCCTAAATGGAAGTTGCAGGACAGATAAGCCAATAATTTTATGATAATATATATAGTTTAATACTGTCAAAGTTTGCAATAGCATTTCAGAGAACTCAGCAAAGCCTGTTGGAATCTGCTTCAGGTGGAAAAAGCCCAAACAAAACACAACACATGTGGGCTGGAGCATTAAAGTCATGATATACCAACACATATATTTTGAAGATAACCCGATCCGTCTGCAAAACAGCGATTGAAATTTTCTGAACACTTCAATCATAATAATATGCAGAAACACAGATGAATCTGTACACATGTGGAAACACAAATAGAGTGTCAGAAATTTCAGTTTGTTCAGTGCTGTGAACAGTAAAGTTTCAATAATTTTAAATTAGCTGGTGAGAAGTTAAGAAAATCAGCTGCCTTAATATTTTCTGAAATATGAGGAAGATTTGAAAACAAAAGTTTGGCTCAGTTTTATTCTCTTCCATTTCTGACTTGCTCTCCTACTTTAAGGGAAACAAGTTTCTTCACTTAGGCCCATTCATTGCAAACTTATCTGGTATGAATTACTGAAACAGATTTGCAATATTCAATGTCTGAACAGATGAAACACTTTAATACCTTAGATGGCTCTTTTCTGGAATCAGCTGGAGTGGCATATTCCCCAAACTTTAAAAATATTTTTTACAAAATTCAAAGGCAGTCAAGATTAAAATTCCCAAATGTGTATTCTGGATCGCCTCCAAAAACATTCAGTCATTATTGGATATTGTCTTGATTAAAATTCCTGTTGGTTTGTTCTATGGTTAAAGAGTAATCTTGTATCTTAGCTTTTGGAATGTATTCCTATCATGTGACATCTATGAAGTCTGAATTAATATAAAGAGATCTTTCTCACTACCCAGCATGGGAAAAGGTTTAAAACGTTCAGATTTCAGCATAAAAGCAGTTCACAGAATGTGTTTTGCACTAAAATGACCATCTATATACTTCAAAATTTCCTTCAGGAATAGTGAAAAGTTAATTTCTAAAGATTTGCTGGCAACCTTGTCAAAGCAGTATCAGTGAGGATAATGTGTGTATGAGCCAGAAATTGCACCAAGAATTATTTATTTTCTCCTTTGTAGCTAACCTTTACACAGACCCCTCATTTTTTTGTAAAGAAGCTAGAGCCATTCCTGACTTAGCTCAACTGAATCACTTTTATAGTCTTTTAAAACTTTGAAGTCTAGAAACGCTCCCATTCTCAGAACTTTGCCCCACAGATTCTGGGACTCCAAAGCTAAAACAACCTGTGATTTTCCCACTCTGTAATGAGTTTCTCTTTCCAGTTTTTGTCTACCTTGGGACACAAAGCAGGAGAGTTTCCCCCCCTGACCTTGGACACTACTGAGCACAGGGCACTCAGAGGAGGAAAAGGCAAATCAGAGATTTTGCTCTGTCATTCTCACATCTAAACCTATGCTTTAAAGTGGCATTTAACTACTGAGGTGCTGTTTAAGGATTTTGAGGTACTCCTTGTTCATCCCTGATAGGTACCCCTCCATTAATTAATTGAGGAGGAATCTTCAGCCTAAATCTCTGATATTTCATGAAATGCTGCTAGGAGATGTGGTTTTCAGATCTCCTAGAAACAGTAGAAGAAGAAATTCCATTTTGGATTCTATGAAGCTGTCCATGAGGAAGTTTCATCAGTACTCACTATGACAAGATAGCAGTCAGTTTTTAAAACAGTGTTTTCCTCCCCAAAGTCTTTAACTTATAATTCCCCAACCAGGTCTCCAGGTCAAAATGACATCTACTTTAGAATTGCTTCCACACAGAAATATGAAAAAAACAATTGTTGTAGGACAGAAGGGGAAAAAAGAAACATTTTCTAGCATCCCCAAGGATCAGTTTTAGATACACAGACAGCCTGAAGTAATTGACTTGTATGACAAGTTACCTAAAAACTGCAATAATCGTACTAGATGGAATCAGAATTAGAATTAATCTCTGAACCTGCATACAGAAAATTTGACTTGATCCACAACATGAATAATACTCTGGCGAGAAGAAGCTCTTATATTGTCTGTTATTTTTCCATAGAAGGACATAAACCAACACAAATGCATTCTTCCATGGTGCTTACAGTTATCCAAATTTTTTGGGAAATCACCATGTGCCCCCAGTACAGTTTCTACAGGTAACTGTTAGTACCATGGGTGACAGTAGATGCATTTTCAAGGTAAGTATGATATACATATCATATATCATATAATATAGGATACAATATGAATACTTTTGAAATTTGGGTTTTGTGTAATTAATTTCTTTTTTTCCCAGCGATATCTGCAGAGCAAAATACAGAACACGTGGAAATCACAAGCTGTGTAAATTACTCTTACCTTGCTTCAGCTGTCCTTAAATTTAATGTGCATCCATTTATCACTCTAAAATGTGATTTGTATATGCCAGAAAAAACTGAGAGACAGCAAGGATGTCAAATTCTATGCTTTATAATCTTCTCCTCCTCCCCCTTTATGTTTTGAGGTTGTCTCTTGTCTAGTCTGTCTGCCTGTTTATCTAATTACAGCACTCTCTTTTTTGACCAGAATGTCATGGAAGGCACAATGCCCTGGAGGAGTTTTCCCATTTCTAAAATATCATGTTCTCAAGGTGAAAGCTCTCAGAGTTTGAGCAGGTAGGACTCTCATTTGGGAGGGACAAGGGCTGGGTGGAGGAGACAGAATTCCCTCCTCAGCTTTGAAATAGTCTTAGAGACAGGACACTGGGCTACGATGGACCAGCCTACCAGCTGTAGGCATTTATTCCCATGTTTTCAATTTATGGGGATTTTAGGCATCTTTCATGATTTTCTGACTTACCCAGATCATAGTATGGTAAGAATATCACCCCTGATGCCTTCTGTATTTCAGAGTGAGACTAACCACATGTCCTTCAGTCTGTGGAGAGCTAAAACACAGCAGCAGTGCCTGTCTGGGGTTTAATAGAGTTTACACCTGGCTAGGAGCATCTACATCAGGACAAAAGTACATATGGGGTAGCTAAGGAAGAGATCTGTTTTCCAGTAAACATTGGAACTGGAACAGTGGAGAGTATCTGGCAGTTTATAAGTTATCCTAATAATTTAGGAGTCTGACTTTCAGCACCTCTGTTTCAACTGTAGATTCAAGTTACTTATTTAAACCATGGTTACTCATGCAAGTTAATTTTATTGACTTCAGTCTAGTATTTCTGTAAGTAAGATTTTCAATAGGATTTTTTAAAAAAGTATTTTTCTTTATAGTTTGGAGGTATTTTTAACACATTTTGGATCTGCCTTTTCATGTATGACTGATGATTGCTCGTTTTACTGCTCAGTATTTCATGGCTCCTGAGTGACACAGCTTTGACAGGATAAAAGGTTTTTAGTGTGGCAGTGAACACGTAGCAGTGGCTGAGAGTTCTTTTTAGTTTTGTGTCTTGGCTTTCTGTCCTTAACAATTCACAGGTCTGTGATAGCATTGTTTTGATCTGGTTGCTATTCTGTTGTGAGTATTTACACAGAATCTGCAATTAGTAAAGCAGTTAAGCCTTTGTTTTAAATATTGTTCCCTTCAGGCTTCATTGAGATGAAATGTTATGTCCCAGCTATAGAAGCAGCAGCTGGTGCACCAGTGCAGAGAAAGTGGAGGCACTCCAAAAGAAAGCTGAGTGTAAAATAGTGCTGGCTGATAAGAACACGAGGATGACGACACTGGATCAAAATGTGTAACCAAACTTGGAGCATCTGGTTTTAACTGAGGCGAGGAGATTCCACAACTTCCTCGTGCACTTTATGAAGAACCACTTCCTTCTATTTCTTTTTGAAGCTGCTACTTGCTGGCTTCCTAAAGTGCCTTGGAAATGACACTTGGAAAAGTGTGCAACTCTCATCAGTTTATCCAGCCCAGGTCTCCATGAGTTTATGGACCTCCTCAGCCATCTTTTTTTTTAGATTAACAATCCTTTCTCTAGGCATTCCGTAATTCTGATGGTTGTTAATGTCCTCTGAACCTTCTCCAGCTCTAGGATAAGCTTTCTTTAAATGAAAGAATTGGAGATTAGGGGCCTGAGCTACATAAAATATTCACAATGTGGGAGCACAGTGGATACATAGAGGCATCATGATGACACAGGTCTCATGGTCTTTTCCTTTCCAAACTATTCCTAGCATTTGGTTCGCTTTTTGGCCTCTCATTTTTAATGGTAAGTGAGAGTCCACCAGTGATTTTACATGGCCAAGGGTGTATTTTCCCAGACATACATCACTCCACACTTATTTACAATGAATGTAATCCACAGACTTAGAGCATTCAGTCACTCAGTATTGAAGTTCCTTGTGAATAAATCACCCTTCTGCTAGTGACACACTACACTAGAATATTTATCTTTTGCACCTTCACTATGCACCTCAACATGAACTTTCTTCTCAGTGGTACATACAGGTGTGCTCCTCCTATCCAAAGGATTTTCTTCACTGAATAATTCATTTTAGTGGAAAAAACATCTTAACATAGTAAAAGTATCTACTTTGAGTTTCTGTTCTGAATTTCCTTCTTTCCTCTTGTCTACTTAGAATAATTTGGTTCAATTGTTTTAAACAATTGAACCAAATATTGTGGAGACTGTTAGTTGGGTTCTCCAGACACTACTGTGATGAATAAAATAAAGAAACAATAAAATATATTACTGTGACAAAGCAGTCACTTCTTACAAGTACTTTGCCACTAATACTAGGAATGTATTTGTGTAATTTTAGCTGTTGCTAAGGAAAAAAGAGTTCTGATTTTTTTTTTTCAAGAAAAGATTAAGCACTCTGTCTACATTTGATTCTCATTTCATCTTCTCCATATATTCTATTCCTTTCTTTGGAAGCCAGCCAGCAACACAGCTCCATATAACAACCTTCTTCCTTCCAGGTCTCTAAAAGTATTTGGTTTGACAAAAAATATTCATGCTGCCTGTTACACTGGTCATTCTGTGTCCCTCTTTCTGCATTGTCTGCCCAGGTTGTGTGTTTGGGTTACTGCTATGTGTTTGTACAGAGCTTGGCACAGCATCATCCTAAACTTGCACAGATATTTAGGCACTGCACTGAAAAATATCAGTAATTGCAATAACTATTAATGCATTTTGCTATAAATTATTTAATTCAAATAATCTAGCATTAAAATTACATGTCTGCTAAATATAAATGGTTTAATTAAACCTTCATATTGTAAAGGCTTCAAGGTTTTAAGTGAAAACTCCTAACTTCAAAAGGTTTCCAAGTTTAGAGGGGATCTGTTTGAGTTTCTTTTGCAGAACAGGATCAAAATTAGAGATAAAGTTTGAGATAATCCAACTAGAATTCTGGATGTGGTTTTCAGTCATTTATTCAAACTGGTTTAACACAAGGAGCTGCACATGCAAACTTACACACATTGTTTTTTAGAAACACGGGCTTGAATGACTTCTTGCCTCTTTCTGCTGCATCCCACACGGAATGACAGATCCATAGATCCCACTCAAATGGCAGATCACCCCTGTAAATGCCAATTTACCTCTTCCTGGACCCACTCTCTCTGTGGGCAGTTTCATACCAGCCTTTAAACAACAACCCTTGAAAGGCCTGGTACTTGTAAGTGAAATAATTGCTTTGAAATTCTGATCAGCCCATGATGTTCCACATGGAAAGAAAACACTAAGTGGCCCACAAAGATGGTCTCCCTTATTGACTCTGAAATTTATAGAATGACATAGTAAAAATCACTGTACATGCTCTCAACTGTCCTCCATGTGCTGTCACTTGGTAAGACAAAAAGAGAACCAGGTCTCTTGCTTTACTTGCACAGCTTTTAATGCAAGTATTGGTGGTGATCCATATTTATAAATCTTTGATGAGTTTGAATCTATTCTGTAGACTTGGTCTCTGTACATCTCTGTCGATTTAGATTTTTACAGTTATGTTTTTAAAACATGCCTCATTTATAAATCCTGCATTTATTACCCTCTGTTCAGCTAAGCTGGGCTACATTTCCACTTTCAAATCCTGTGTGATCACTTTAAAAATGAATTTAAAAGAAAATAATTACTTTTTAAAGCATGTGTGCTTGGAATCCCCTTTGGATTTAGACTGTTTTTGAAGCAATATTTCTCACCAAAGACATAAAAATTATGCACTTCTTTTCAGAAGTACATTCAATGAATATTATATATGCATTTTCATTGAACAGTCAGTTTGCCATGTGAGTTTTGTGGACAAGAAGGATAAAAGCTCAGATTCAGAGCTCTTACAAGCCTTAAAAATATACTGAGGTACATAAACAGATGCCTCAATGCTAGATCAGTACACCTGGAAAAAAATTTAAAGTAACATCCTTAAAGATCAAAAAGGAAAAATTTAAATAAAATATCAAATTTCTTAACTATTCTTACAATTCCACATCTATAATAGCTGCAAAATATATAAGCAGGAAAAACTGAACAAAGCATTGAAATTGTGGATAAAATTTCAGTTTTCTGAGTTAGTAATTGAAATTATGAGGTTCTTAACCTGTATTCTTTTAAACAGAAGTATCTGTGGGTTTAAAATATTTACTAAATATGTTTTCTGCATTTTTTTTTCACTTTTGAACCATTGAAATAAGTAGAAAAGAAAGAAAACTATGCTGATATAGCAAGAAAACCAGGAAGACTATTGTAAAATATGCAGAGGAT
Source organism: Catharus ustulatus (assembly GCF_009819885.2). NCBI lineage: Eukaryota > Metazoa > Chordata > Aves > Passeriformes > Turdidae > Catharus > Catharus ustulatus. The sequence continues at coordinate 30,061,525 of NC_046227.1, forward strand.
ACTTATTATAACCATTTTGCCCAGACTGCAGGTAGACAGAGAATCCCCATGAAGATCTGAGAAGTTTCCAATTCCCTGCTCCATCACCACTGCACCCTGCAGTTCCAATTCCCTGCTCCATCACCACTGCATCCTGCAGTTCCAATTCCCTGCTCCATCACCACTGCACCCTGCAGTTCCAATTCTCCATCACCACTGCATCCTGCAGTTCCAATTCCCTGCTCCATCACCACTGCATCCTGCAGTTCCAATTCTCCATCACCACTGCATCCTGCAGTTCCTCTCGTTTGCTGCTCGTGGCAGGCAGCTCTGGAAGCCCTGGACCCTTCCTGTGCTTTCTCTACTGGGGATATTTCCACAAGAGAAGTGTGCTCCAGTGCAGAAATCCCATAAAACCCCCCCTGCATTAACCTCCTGAGGGTTACCCTCCCAAAGCACTGCTGGGGAAATCTCTGCAGCTTACAGTGATTCTGTCCAGGGAATCTTGGGCTTTTTTCCTGAAACACTCCCATAAATACACCATCACACTGGTTTTCATCCTCTGGGGTGGAGCCAGTTTATGAAAGCAGCTCAGCAGCTCCTTTCCAGCCCTATTCCTCCTCTGCTTCTGCATCTCTCCAATAGTGGGACACGTAGGGATTCCTAAATACTGACAACAAACTGCAGGAGTGGGTTTGTGAAGAGGAATTTTGCCAACAGACCTACAGATGGTGTTAGGAGTCTTTATGGACGTAAACAAAAATTTCACTCAGTCCTGAAAACTCATCTTCAATTGCTCTTCTCTCTGCAAAAACTCCACCACTTCAATCCCAGAAGGTTATTTGGAGAAGAAAGAGCAGTTTGAATTCAAAACGCTGCTGTGTTGCAAAACTCAGACCCAGAATTTTTGAAATTCTCACATTTCCCAACACTTTTTTTCCAAGGAGGTCTTAGACAACATTAAACTTCAAAAACACCAAAAGCAATCCCACAACCTTTTGTGTGTGTACACTAACATGACACAGATGCGACTGCTGGAAAAGTCAGCGTTTTCCAAAGACACTCCACAGTGACCATAGCTCATTTCTGTGCTAAGTGTACAGTAAAGACTGGAACATCACATTTCTCTGGCTTAACTTAGCAGACACTGTTTTTCAGGAATGAATGATCTAGAAATAAGTTTCTTACTGTATTGTCATACTGCAGTATTCACACAAGTTGGAACATTTCCTAATTCCTGCCCAATATCAAACAGCAACAATACAGATCAAAGATAATGCATACAAATTTGATATTTACAGTGCCTCCCTGCCTAGGAAGAAGAGGAAAAATGATATGACTGTGTATAAACAAGAGTTATAGCATTTTCAAGGATCAACTACCCAAACAGTCAACATGTGCACAGATATAAGTTTAATAGCTGCTTATTAAAAGATGCAATAAAATTTGAGAGTGTACTGGCAGTAAATAGATTAAAGATCCATTAATCTATCTTCAGGAGAAAAAAATCATATACAGGCCTGATTAGATAGCACACATATCCATGTATCATTTTCTAAGAACTGCAGTTAGGTTTTAATCATACACCATACTTACTTCCATTAAAATATCTGTTCTGTGTAAATGAACAGCAGGAAGTAATAAACACCCAGTCCAAACAGTGTTTTGATATCAAAATGTGGGTGACTGATAGCTGAAAAACACATTTGCCAGACTGTGCAAATAAACACCAAAATATGAACTGACAATTGGGAATCAGAGACATTCGATACCTTTAATGTGTGTCAGCAGGATGCCTGATGCTAGAAACTCAAATGAAGTGTTTGCTGGTGCTTAAGACAAATACTGTCTCATCATCAGAGTATCAAGGTAGAGAAATACTCAGAAAGGAGATCAAAAGAAAGCAGTGGATTGGGGCTATAATCAGAGCACTAAAATCAATGTTGATGAGAATTGAAGTTGGCTACAGTTCGAGTTCATGTTAGGCAGATGTTTATCATTTTGCCTTTCTCTCACTGGTGCTAAGCAACAAAGCAAGAAGGAAAATCAGAAGAAATAGAGAAAAAACTCAAGAGGAATCTTCTCTGGAAGATCAGGTAAAAGACAAACTTTTCACATTGGGGTAAAGTAGTTTCAGTCCTGTGGAAACAGAGCTTGCTGTGAGAAAAAATCACCAGGTCTGTCTTCCACGTGGTGTGGAAGACTGACAGCAGCAGTTTTCCCTTTACTAAAGGAGAGAAAAAGACACCTCAAAAACTGCTTTGCTACCTACTAGTATGAGGATCTACTAACCAGACAGAGCAGGAATGCAAAAACATTTTTAACTCATCTCAAATCACATTCCATTCTGAGCTGTGATACAACCATCAGATTTGTTCCAAGGAGAATAATTCACATTAAGTAAACCAGTTCCTTAATGCTGTTGAGGGACAGTTATCCTTGAGGACATCAGGGTGGGAGCACAATGCTCATATGGAAGGAGGATTGTTTGGTTCAGTTTCAGCAATTCCCTGCTAAGGAGTGTTCCCTGAAGATCCCTTAGCAGAACTTGCCTTGAATGCACTTCTTGTGACCAACCTTGTGCTCTGAGACTACTTTATATTTTTAATATTCCGTTTATTGACTGCATAAAGAATTGCTTTCCAGGTGCTAAAATTTCCCTCAGCAGTCTCAATTCCTTCGAGAACATATTTGTTTTTATTGACTTTCCATTCTAGAAACTTTCTAGCTTAGAAATTAATCTTTGTCATGTCAGCATGTGTGCCTTTGGCTACAGGTAAACCCTACTGTGTTTGGGAGGGATACCAGACACTACAGATTTATATGGTGCCATCACAAAAATATGTAAATGATGGTTAAGGCCTCTGTAGAGATTGGCAAGTTTCAAAAGGACCTTGTGCCTGAAAAATAAATGTATAGAATTAGTACCCTAGATTTGCCAGACCAGTCATTATGTATTCCTGCTTGTTGAACCTCTGATGTGCAGAGGAGCTTCCAAAGCCTTGTCCTGGCAGCTCTCTGTCCTGAGAAGGGCTGGTCCCCTCTGACACAAAGGGAGCCCCCCATTCCCACTGGTCTCAGGCTGCCACTCAGGATCTGGCCCTAGCTCTGCCCACTCTGAACTCTCCCATTTTACAGGGAAATGAAACTTCATGCAGTGCTGTGCTAGTACTGGTTTGACCCCTTTACACTCCATACAGTTAATTTAAAGTCTGAAACAGCTCTGACAGATATTTTCTTGAACGCATATAATTATGTTTTAAATTCTTCCATTGCAGTACAAGTTCTCACTGGGGTCCCACAAATCATCTGATCAGTTCTGGGGTCATGATTAGGATCTTTCACAGGAATGGACTCAAACACTGGGAGGAAATAAAATGGCACACTTTTTTTTTTTTTGGCCAGCATATTAAAAACTACTTTCTTTCTCCCCTTTTCCATTTTTTTATTTCCAGAAGTACATTTAAAGCCTGTGATTCTCACTGGAGAAAAACAAATATGAAAACCCTATATTCTGATTTAGTGCATATGAAACTAAAAGTTTACTATATTTGAACTAAAACCAGGAAATCCATTAGTATTAGTGGTACCAGCTGTTCTTTGTATTAGGCCAAACTCTGCAAGGGGACACTGAAAGTCCTGCACTTCAAGGTCAACACAGAATGGATAACTTTTATTTTAAGTGAGAGAAACAAAGAATAAAGAAATGTCTCAGAGAAACAAAGTGCTGGGCTTATAACCTTTTCTGTAAGAGCAGCCATTTTTAATGGATTTGAAGAACTCATGGAGCAGGACTGCAGAAATGCTTTTGGGAATTATGGTGGCTCTGGGTCTCAATTGGCTTTCTTCTACCCTGCAAAGACATCTGGCTCAAGTAGGGAAAACTTGCAATTTTCTAAATGTTACCATTTTTTCATACACAGTGGTCTCTGCTCTCTTTGTCCTACATGTTCTTTTAACCAAGGTGGTTTTTTTTCCTGCTGAAAAAAGGGTAAAAAACCTGATATAGGGTAATTACCCAACATGAAGAAGCACCAGCTGAAGAATCCAGTAACCCCACCTTCCATTGGGAAGGCAACACATGAAAAAAACTGGTAAAAAATACCTGTGCCTGTTCCAATGAAAATTTCAGTGACTTGCAAATTCAGTCTGAGAAGCAAAACTCATCTTTTCAGACTTTTTATTCAGTGTCCTACTTCAACAGGTACAAGTAAGTAGTGGCTGCAGATTTTGAGCACTGAAGAGCTGGGAGTTGGATTTCGTGTACTAATTCAATCTTGGCTCTTCTAATTTGTTCTCTTCTCCACTGATATGTTGAAAAAACTCAACTGATACATTGCAAGAAAGATTAAAGTCACTTCACTTCCCATTTGCTTTAAATGTCTGCTATTAATAGTGCTGATAAGTAGAGATACAGCTTAAAGCAGCATTCAGATAGCTAAAATGTCCTGTTACCTCCAGAAGCCTGCACTATGGTGTCTTTATTTACATTTTGCAGCAAGAGTTTCCAATTCAACACAGTAATAAATGTGCAGGAGTAAAAGTCACAGAAGGGAAGGAAAATCTTGGCATCCAACTTTACAAGTTGGACAGCACAGTGATAAATAATATCTTCTCTTTTCCGCAGCTTGAATATTACAATGATTCTCCTGAAGTCCCTCCTCATAAATATATAAATAGTTGAAATAAACACTGTTGGTGTTATTTTGTACCAAAAATTCAGGAAGATTCAGGGCATGTCTACATGTGCTTGACACATTTCACATGTGTAATTTATGCTCTCCCACAGTACTGGGGCAGAGCACATCCATGTGTTTGACACCTGGACTGTGCAGTCCGTATTAGCCATGGTCCATCTGGGGGTACCATGTGGGCAGGCTGCAATCAAGGGCTGTTTGCTGAGCCTTTTAGCATGGCAACAGTGAAAAATCCTAAAGGGGGCTTTATTCCTAGAGGCTGTGGGCAGGACTTCTGAGCAGAGTACCTGGAGGTAGCTCTACCTTGCTGTGTCTGAGTGTGTGTTTCAGATGCTCTGAGTGTCACTTCCCCAGGAGCCCTTTTCTGGCAATATGCTCACTCTTCAGACTATAATTGATTAATGGGTGGGCAAATGTCAGAGGTCATGAACAGAGAGAGGGGGGAGAGCCTGCCCTGTGAGTCCCATGTGCAAACAGGTTTTGCTCTGAGAAGGAGCAAAATGTTTTATCATAGGACAGAAAGGAGACTGAGAGCTTTTCTGAACCTTTCCCCACCCTGAGGCAAGATCAGTGACCCTTTTGCAGCTCTTAATGATGTTTGTCTAGCCTGCTTTTAGAGATCTCCCACAAGGGAAAACCCAGCCTCCATGTGCCTTGTTATCCTCAGTGTTCCAAAGGTTTTGCTGACACCTATCTATAGAACTAAAACATAAATCCATTAGTTCTTAAGACTGTACTCGTGTCACTTGTTCAGTCCTCCTTTCTGACTAAACCACCTCAGACCTTTCTAGACTGTGCTTTTCTGCTTCTCACCAGGAGTTATGTGAATATCTCATTTATTTTGATTTCTTATGAGAATATCACAGAACCCATGTAAAAACTGTCACTAGAATTAGTTATGATAACAGCAATCTCTTCTCTATGCACAGAGGCTGTTGTCCTGTGGCAGAAAGCAGCTGGCTTGTGATATGTCATACAATAATTCCATGTGCTGCATGGGATCCTATTCATTTTGCTATATTCCAAGTTCTTCCCTGAAATACATGTTTGAAGCAGGATTTTGTTCCAGCATTATTCCAGGAATTCACATTAATTTGGCTGGACTATAATGCTCCAGACTCTTTTTTGGGGAAGGGTTTATAAGCAGGTCACAGGCTGTTTTGTTATATGTTTTGTTTGCAGTAAAACATTTGCACTGTGTTTTCTGTGATGCTCTCACAGTGAAGCTAAGGAACAAGATAAACAAATCTGCAGGTTTTTAGGAATTTAAATTTATAGGAATGCTCCTCTTGCACTTAGTGTATGTGTCATAAAGATTATTGATTTAAGATTTTCTGAGGTGTAATTGTCACTTCTTCAGAGCAAATACATTCTGTGCTTGGGGTGCAACTAATGAAGCATTGCTTAGGATGTCTGAAAAAAATCAATTCTAACTCCTTTTCAGCATCTGAAGCCATAGTTATGAATGTCTTCTAAGGTTTTTTAATAAGAGATATTTCCATAAGATGTAGGGAGAAACCACCACCACAACAAATCTCTCCACAGAGGAGATGAGAAACATGAAACTATTAGAAGAGCAAAATTGCTGTAGATTAATAAGTTCTAAATGAGGAGCAAATTTTAAAGAAGGGAAATAAAATGTATTTCTTTGGTAGCATCCAGAGTTTCATCATCTACTTGTGTCTTTTCTGTTACAAAGCGCTTGAAAAATATTTCCAGCCTGTGTTCCAAGATAAGTTCTTTGTAATGATTTACCATGATAATCCACCTAAGGATGTAAATTACTGGGGAGAACAGGAGAGAATTCTGACAGATTTCAGACTCAGTATGTTTGGCAGACTTATAAATAAGGTCTGTAATTTCTATGCACTTCTCCAACTTTCTTCTAAGCTTAATGTAATCTGTGATTTGAATGTCATGGCATCCTTCTCCACAGCTAGTATGTCCTTTAGTAAGAGGGGTAAGCTGATTAAATCCTGCACCTGAAGGAAAATAAAGATACAAACTTGTGAACAGATTCAAGGACTGTAAGCTCTGTAATGAAAATATTAAGCACTAGACAACACTAACAGCTTTGGCAAGATATAGTCCGTGCCAATAGGAATGTTTCTTCAGGTGAAATTTTTCATTGTCTTTCCACAATCCCCTGTCAGTAACCTTGGTTAGTCCTGGACTATTTTTAGTACTGGTGGTTTTTCTTTTGAATTGCAACAGTTGCTCTGGCAAATTGACCTGTGTGATTTACTTGAAACTGGCCTAGAGTATAATAGCAGTTTGATAAACTTCACAAACGTCTAGGGAGAGCTTTGATTTCTGTTCTTGAATTTGGAAGACAAATGTGGTTCCTGAGAGTGAATGAAGATGGAACAAATTGTATGTATAGGGCTTTGCTTTAAAGACTTATGGGCCACACTAAGAAGTCTTTAATATTACCAATCATTCAAGAATAAATATGAGAAGAAATTATCTTGAGATGATTTGTATCTCAGTCACCACTGCACTGAGGTTAGGTATACTCAGTAACAAGAGCCCAGGTACTACTTGCCTATATTTTTTAGGCTAAAAATAACAAAAAAAAAAAAAAAAAAAAAAAATTAAACCAACTAGGAAATCATCTATTGATCAGTAAAACATATTTCCTATACAAGTTGATTCACTTAGACCATTCAGAAAATCCTACCTTGCAGGTGTTGCAGCATTCCAAAACCAAAAAGGCTCCTTTTCTTGGTTCAGAAATTAATGGCTGGAAGGGATTTTACTAATAATTTCTTCGGGTTTTGAGAGAAATACTGTGTAAGGTCTCCTATTCCCTTCTTCAGCTTTATAACTGCTTTGTACTGCTTTTTAATTTTTTCTTAAAGATACTCAGTTTGGATCTAAAGAGGGATAAATTAGGAAGTGATTTTAATTCTAGACTGCATTTCTAGAATTTCTGCATTTCACAAAGCCGACCTTGCAGTGTGTTTATTTTTTTGCAGTGCAGTTGTGCAACAAGAAATAACTGTCCATAATAAAAAACCCACCAAAACAAAAAAAAAACCCCAACAACAATCTTTTGAAATAAGTTCTCTTAACCTATGTAACTTTTTTGGGAGCACTCCCACCTTCACAGTAAATTACATAAAGACCTCCTGAGTATACAGCATGTTGTAAACAGACCTTTCCAGTCTCAGAATTTGTCACCATAAAGAATTTGGATAATCAGTGAAGAAAAGCTCTTTTTAGACTTTTTAGGCTATGGAAAAATCTACCATTAATGCTGTAGTATGAGTTTGGGAACATTAGGTGTTACCTGCCAAAACATTGATTAAAAAGTTTATCATGAAAAACTCCTGGAGTAAAGGGATAAGTTGTGGTTAGTTTTATAGAAAATTTGGTCTAATACCTCTGGAAAAAGACCCCAAATGCTAGTATACTGAGTGCTATACTGAAAGATATTTTTAGCTGTTATCAAATGGATCTTTATCTATAAACAATTACAGGTTTACTGAAAAATAATGAGAAACACTCTTTCAAATCCAGCTGAAGAAACAGCTACATGCTCTCTCATATACTCATAGTTCAAACAAAACTTTTGGTGTTGGGTTGCATGATAAAGACACATACCTAATCCCCTGAAAAAAATTCTGAAAGACTGATGAGGAGGCTGGTGAATCCATTCTTTTTAACTGCAATTATCTGAGCATGTGGAGGAAAGAGAGTGAGAAATAGTCAGCAAGAGAAGTGGGTTCAAGGATTGTCAGGGGAAGGAGCAGGGAGACAGGGCTCCTTGGACAGTGAATTAATCAGAAATGTAGGTTTACAGGTTTCTGATCGAGCAAATTGCCTTCTGCTGATGGTCCTTTTGCAGTTAGGAAGAGAAGATTTCGACACTATTCCTGTAGATAAAGGAGATTGTGTGGAAGATGGGAGGGTTTTCTTCATTGTTTGCAAGGGAAGAATTCTGCTTCTTCATTTCAGTAGTGAGGAAGATGATGTTACAGAGAACTTCCTACCCACTTTCTCTCAGGCCATCATTTTGTGACTGAGACCACAAAGAAGCCAGGAATGCTGTTATCTTGCAGCATTAATGCTGGGTCATGGAGAGCTAATTTGAGAACTGCGGAGGCAGCATGTGCCTTTCTGAGAGAGCATGAGACTGTTGTGGGTACAATATACCAGATAAAAATGTTGGTACAATGCTTTGGGTGCCAAGCCATCCTGCTGCCTCTGCCCTCAAGGAGACATCAGCACAGACTGTGCTTGCCTGTGTTAAATTTTACTGGGAGTCTTTCAGCAAGTTCACTTCTGATATGATTCAGATGATGCAGAGAATTTTCTCAAAATTTGGGTTTTTTGCTTGGCTGGCGTTTGGAATAAGGTCTTCCCATACAGACTTTGCAAGAGACAGTTCAGATAAACTGGGGTGTTAGCAACTTACTAACAGGTCTTTGCTCTGCATTTTACTCAAATTTACAAGCTTCATTTCTGCACCTGGCTTGCTGCTGTCAACCCTTCTCTCTTCTCTGTCTCCTCAGTAATGTCTCTTGCTGGCCCATGTAACCGTGGGCAAGCAACAGATGCCTTACTACTTGTTAACAAGAGCTAGCAAATGACATATTTTCCAAGTGAAGTCTGTGGAAATCCCCTGTCAGCTGTGAATTGTACTATTTAAATTATACTGCTGTGCTGACAGATTCAGATTTGCTACTAACCATGATTGCAAGAAAAATCCAGGTATGGCAGAAAATTATTTCTTACAAGAAAAGCTTTACCTTGGAACAACTATAGAGGAAGACTTTCAGCCCTGTGAGTTAAAGATTTCAGTGGCATTACACTTAATCTTTATGATTATCCATTTGCAGAAACTGTGAGTGGGCTCAAACTTTCCACACTGCCCATGAACTAACCAGAGGAAGTTCTCATGGCTTGTGTTCTGGCTTCTGGTTTTACTTTATCGGTTTTTATGCAATGATTAGGCATCAGGTTCTTCTCACATGTCGGGATATTTCTCCCCAGGTCAAGGGGCAGCCCAGTACAGGGTGGTTGCTGTTCATGGAGGGTGGCAGGGCCTGGGAAATCAGGCTCTGGGACACCAATTCAGCATCCACAGCCTGGGTGTTGAAACAGAAGTCACCAGCCTGAGTGGTTAACAGGCAACTGTTCCAACCCACTGGCTTCGGGGCAGGAGACGAGATTTCTCTATAAAAACCCCTGTTGGGTGGGAGATGGGTCTGTCCACCCCTTCACTGCCAGCTCAAGGGTACATGATAGCTTTAGGCCCTCTCTGTCCGTGTCAGAGGAGGGGGAGGCTGCCCAGCAGGGCCAGAACATGGGGATGAAGGAGGCACTCAGGAGGATGTTGTGGGTGCTGTTCAGTTTGGTCCTGTAACACCTGCGGTTAAAATCCAGTATGAAACTGGAAGACTTTTCCAGCTGTGTTATCCTGACCATCACACCAACATGCTTGATCCCATTTTCCCAATGACTTTAATTTTCTTTGGAGCCTTCAGGCTGCATTGGCTGTTGTGGCTGCCTGGGGAGAAAGGCAGCACTAAACCAACCCCAGTGCCTGGCGCGCAGGCTGCCAAATTCTGTTTCTCAATACACCAGTGAGCATGGAGTGGTGAGAAATAATCTTTGTGCTTATCCTGTGCATGCACTGTTGGGGTGTCCTGCGTGCTGCTCGCTGTTGGGAGTGCAGAGCCAGGCTCTGGCAGCTGCAGACTCTTGGTGGTCTGAACTGCTCATTACCCTCCTGAACTCCGGTGCGATAGCAGCCTCTTAATCTTGGGCGCTGCAGTTGGCAGTCGGAATAGGGCCCTTATATCCTGCAGCTTAAGCAAAGACTGTAAGAATGAAAAGTGGTATAATGTAATCCACAAAGAGGGAATAGGAACAAATATTTGGGAATCAATCTTTATTTCGCAAGCAGTATCCAGTAACCAAGAGGAGCTCAGCAGAAAGTGACCGTGGAAACACCGGAGAAATGCTTAGTACTTGACCATAATTTAATTAGCTCTCAATAGCTTCCAGGAAAAAAAAAATCTCTAAACCTGCATATATTTAAGATAAGCCTTTTGTTTCATTTGTAACTCACAGACTGACAAGGAATTTAGGTCCCTTCCCCCTTCTCAGACTCCATCCTCTTTTTATTTTGCTCTCCATGTTACAGAACTTGATTTTTTTTCCCTGCAGTACTTTTCTTTGACCTCATTCCCCCCTCCAAGTAACTCTATCCCGTGCTGCTATGTTCATGCCCAGCCACAGCTTTACAGATGGCTTAATTATTTTCTTTTCTCAAAGAAAATTCAATCTGATCCCCAATACGCATAGGATAAAATAAAATGAATCAGCTGGGAAGCTGCATTATAAAGGGGGAGGGGTAAAAGAAGTTATGTAAAATTTCATGTCGCTGTCAGACTGTTTTCATAGAATTTGTGTTTGAGATTAAATTAAATCTCTAAAACTGCTTTGATAGCTTCATACTTAGGGTGAAATGAAGCAGATGCATTTTACCCCAATACCATGCTTCTCATCTCCCCTTGCAGAGAGAGAATGAGCTGCTTTGTGGAACAGTTCTATATACTTACAGTATTAAGCAATTCTTCTTTTCCCCTGGCATTGGTATTCTTTTATTCAATTTATCTGTACTATAGCTTGGATAATATTTACCAGATGTTAAATAAATAATTTAAGATAACAGAGTCCTGCATGACAGTTGTAGTATTTTGGGTCACCTTTTTATTCAATTTTTTAAAAAAATCACTTCAGTTCAAGATTTCAATATAGTTCAACTCAGTGGTGACACTTAATACTTTTTCCTCTCCTTTAATTTGAAAGCAGTGTTCCTCAAATAGTTCATTTGCCATCTTGTTTTTATCTTTAACAAGATAAAATAGACGTAGCGGGTTTACTATTTCAGCCTGATGCCGACAAATATGAAACCAAAGAATATGAAGAGCCAATGTTTTGTAAAAGCCAGTGTTATATAATGAAACCAAATGCACGGTTTGGAATTTAGAAAGAAATCCTAGTGTGAAGATAAAAGGACATGAAAGATAGTAAATGCTGAAATGATACACCACATAATGGTATACTGTCAAGAAAGAAAGATAACATGATAACTTACAGAGCCATCTCAAAGCCTACATTGGTACTTGACCTATAGTTTGCAAGGAAACAATCTTTTTGTTTCATCTGGCTCATATTAAAAATAGGAAAAACAAAACCCTGATTTTTTTCCACTCTCACACATATGGTTCAAAATCCATGCAATTTTTAACTGTCTAAAATTCTTTTAAGCAATTTAAGACAGAAAGAATTATTAAATCACTTTTCCATTTCATTTGATGAAAAACTGCACCGCCGCCGTTGGTCTCTGTACTATCAATTTTAAAGCTCGTAGGGCTCCAATTGGTCCTGTGTGCAATCCATCATGAGTGGCACCAGATTTGTATTGCCCAAGTTGGGTGCTGCTGACGATAGAACTGAATAAAACCTAACCCAATGTGCAAGTTAACTCTGAGCAACACTTAAAAGCCTTCCCTGCTCCAGCTCTTCCCAGGTTTTGAAATGTGACTGTTTCCCAATTCTTTCTCAAAGAGTTCTCAAGCCTAACAAGTTCTGCTGTCCTCAGTCCACCTGCCCTCTGGGGGCTGCTCTCCTCCTCACCTCTTCTCTGCAGGACAGAGAAGCTACAAACCTATCTAAGAAATTCACTTTTTTTAGAAGAAACCAGAAATAATCTGGTTTCCAGAAACGACAGGTTAAAATACCATTAGATTGAAGTCAACCTTTCATCTATCCTATGTACACAGTTTTAAACAGCTGTGCTCTGCATATAAATGCTTACAGGTCTGCATTGCAGCTGAGAGTGCTGGAAAATCTTTGGTAATAACTCTTTTTTTTTTAATAGAAAATTTGGGTTTGGATTAATTCAAGTTCTTCTGGATGTTCTTCTCTTCAATATTTTAGGAAGTATCCACAAAGCCCAAGAAAGGCTTGAGGTGATTCTTTCTACCAGCTATGCTGAACTTATCCATGTCTCTCACCCAGCTTTTGGTTTTCAGCTGGAAAAAAAAGAAGTTTCGTTTTCTGAAAGCCAGAAAGTCTTTGTCTGGGGTTATCAATTAATGATCTTTAATCATCAACATGGTACTACAAATTTTGGAGAAAACAAAGCCTTATCTGTCCTGCAATTCAAGTCTATTGAACAAACACTCTTGGAAGATGAACTTGTTCCAGTTTTCTTGGCTATGATGTTCTTTTTCACTGTAACAATTCAGGGGGTTTTTTCTCAGGAAAACTGTGGTTATTTACCCTGTTATAGAACCTAGATCTGCCAAATTTTATAATCTTATCTTCCACTCTTCACAACAGCAAAAACAACCATATAACTTTGTAGATGACACTCTTGAACAAGTGGCTAGAAGAAAAGGAAAGCCATGATTTCTGGAAACAGCCTTTCTACAGTGGGAGCTGAAGGTGCTCAAAGCCTTTCGAAGTTTTCGTAGTTTACCTGTGAATCCTATTTCCAAATGGTATTAGTGACCCTATACCAGAGAATATAAATCTGTACCCTAAAGAGATGACTTGCTTTTTTACTGGGATCATTGCCAGGGAATAGATTCAGCACAATGCTGAGTTTCAAGGACTAAACAATAACAAGTAATTGCTCACTTAATTGAGAATTATGTGTTTAGCTGGCAAACACAGTATCTGAAGGCCCACTCACAGCTGCTTGCAGGTGTGCTTTGGTATTTACATGCAGATATTTCTTGCTGTGGGGGTGTCTGAGAGCTTCTAGCTGCTGCCTTGCCATGCAGCTCAGGGTTCTTGGGAGGGAGGGAGTGCAGGAAGAGTTGCTCAGTGCTCATCGTTAAAGCAATTCAGGAAATAAAAGTGAGTGTCTCTCAGCACAATATATTCCTGGGAGCCTCATCTGAATGAGCAATTCATCAGCATGTTTCTATTTCCAGCAGGGGCTGTGCCAATTAAGAGGGCTGCACATAAACCCTTTTAGTGATGTACACTGGGAGGTAAAAATAATGATAAAATACGGATTTATTTTCTTAGCTATTCCTTTAGTGATAGTGGGAATGGAGCCAAGTGAGCCTACTGCCCTCTCCTTTCACAGGCTGTTTCCATAAGTATCTGGCCAGCTAAGAGATAAATTCTCCTTTGGAAGTGCTAAGAAACTTGTCTCTTACTTCTTGTGCATCCAGATGGGAAAATAAATGTTCTACTGCAGCCAAGATTTGTTATTGCACTTGGAGAATTAAAGGAAAGCCTTGCATCTTTATAGTCAGAGTCTTTTTAGCTAAGCACCTATTGCTGGCTGTGAGAAGATTAGGGGATGCTGAATTAATGCTATCTACAGTGTTTGGTCCTTTTATTCTTTTAATATGAGTATGGGCTGGGAGAGGAAACACACCTGAGAGAGTCAAGCCTGAATGTCAAGAGATTCTGCTCTGTTGAATCATGCAGGAAATAAAAAAGAGAGCTGCAGGGACCTCAGAGACTTTGAGAGATGAGGAACTTTGGGATCCTCTGTGCACCACTTCAGTCAGAGCTATGAATCTCTGTTTTGTACATCCAGTTTTGGTTTTATGCTTTTTCCTTTACTACCTCATGGCTGCAATGATGCCTTCACAGCAGCTCTGCTGTGAATGCATGAACCTTCAAGGGAGGATTTCATCCACAGTGGGGAGAAGCTCCTCCTGCCCTGGAGGAATTTGTCCCCCACAGAAAAAGAGATAGGAATTTAAAAGCCAACAACATTCCTGTAAAAGGGAACAGGGGACTTGGAGCTCATGAGATCCTCCTGGGAGGCAGCAATTGCTCCCATGTCCCAGCACCCTCCTGTCCCACTGCCAGTTTGGATTGCTGGGTGCTGGGCACAGTGCACCCAGTATGACCATGCCTCAAGTCCAAGGCTCCCAGAGAAAAAAAAAAAAAAAATGTATTTTGCTGAAATAGTAAAGGTTCCAACTCTTGTTTTCACTGTGATGCAAAATGAACTTGAGATTTTTAGACACTTTTAGTATAAGAAAAACAAACAGATGATTTTCACACTTTTTTGGTACAGTAAATGACACTCATTCAAGCCCTTGCTCCAAGGACTTAATTTGAAGTTTCTTCTGTGCAAAGTTAGGTGCCAAACTACAAAAATGTTTGGTGTGTCTAGTAACGGAGGGCAGAAAGGTGCAGAAAAATCTCCCATTCTCTGCTCTCCTAGCAGTTGTGTTAAAAAAAAAACCAGCCTGGCCAGCTGGGATGCCACAAAAGCTTTTTTGGATACAAACCTGAAAACTAGGAGAGATCTTTGATGCTGGTGTGTATCACAGATTAACTGGCAAGTGTGTTCCTTATAGCACTGAACAGGCCTGCCTTAAAAGTATTTCAAGAAACATTTTTTAAAAGTACCAAGAGAGCAAACAAAGTAGTCTTTGGATGACCTCTTGTTTCTCTTGACTAGCAGTAGCATTCATTAATCTCCTGCATATGATAAAGTCAGCTGTTCAGCTGGCTCCCAGTAAACTAGACTCCTTTAATTGACAAAACCCCTGCCATCTAAGAATTCGGTTCATTTTTTCACATCATGCTAAAATACTAAATAAAATCCAATCTTCTGGAGCAATATTGAGATATTACATCCAGATGAAGGGTGGGTGTCACAAGAGAACAGGCTGCTAGCAATATTCTCTAGGCTTCTTGCCATCAGCTCGAGTTAAAGTAGTGAGGCTGAGGTAAAAAGTAAAGCAGTTTTTATTCCTGCTGACATATTAAAAAAAAAGGTATAGAGGGCACTTCATCAAGTCCTTTTGTTATATGATTATTGACCTGGGAGTTAAAGGTTTATTGTATTCCTTGCTTCCTAATACAACGCTTGTTTAATCTTAGAAAATACTGTGCTTTATGTAGTAAATAATAGTGCTGTAAGATGAGAGAAGAGAAAAAAATTATTCAGATTCGTACTCAGATCGGATTCCAAATGTCCATGAACATTTGTGTGTAATGGAAGGTGGAGATTTCATATTTCTCCCCTGCTAATTTCATCAGGATGAGACTGCACTATCTGTTCTGCTTTTCAGAGTGTGTCAGCCCTGCCTGGGAAAGCTTTTATTGTGTAATGGCAGAATGTTGTCCCTACTGTGCTGGGTTATTGAAATAAGAAGCAGAGTTACTACAGTCAAACATCCACGAACCCTTACACCAAACTGACAATAGCATTTACAGTTCTCTTCAACTGATGCAAAAACATTTCTGCCATATGAAATCTATAAGGCATTAAATGAGGAGCACATTGAAATGATGAGCTGCACAAAGCCTGCTGAACAACAACCTGAGGAGCTGGCATGGCAGTGCCTACAGGGGCTGGGCAGAGGTGGGACAGCTTGCACTGCCCAGCAAAACCCACTGTAAAATGAATTTTCCTGGTCAGTCCTGCAGCTGCATGGTTTGGGTGAGTGCTGGGCATCCTCTGGCCATGGGAGGTGTGTGACCATGGGAGCACACACGCTGTAGGGTGCAGCACGGCTCAGGGAACTGTTTTCCCTATTTATGAGCACAGTTTCATGAATAACTGTCTAGTTTCTGTTCCTCTCCTCCCATTGTTATTCTGTTTTCTATTCTGCTCTTCCCCTCCCCACAGCGGAGGGGGGACTTTCACAACACAAGAGATACCCAGGGAATACTGAAGCAATGGTAACTAAGGCACACCAGGGAAGTTGAGGGCAAGCCTGTACTGATGGCTATGTGCAGCAGAAATATTCTGTATATTGTTAGTTCCATCTCGTCCTGACCTTAATATTCCCTCCAGGGCTTTCTTCCCTGGCATACAGTGCAGCAAATACCTAGGGAATATAGCAAAAAAAAAAAAGGGAGAGAAAATTATCTAGTTACCTAAGGCAACTGAAAAGTTTTAAAACTGCCCAGTGTAGTTGTGTTTCACAACTCCCATTTAACAGACAATGCCTGTCTCTCAAAATATCTGCTTGGAAATGTGGAGCCAACAGGGAAGTTGGAGTGCTCTGACTGTGTGTCCTGCCTGTATCCAATTAACAGCCAAACTATTTGAAAGGAAAGTGATCAAATGGAATGAACTCATTTAAAAAATATAAATGGACATAATGTTTTTACAATAGAGATTTATGTGTTTGCTGAAATGGGGTGATTTCTAAGCTTTTGAGAGCAAAGCCCATTCCCTTGGGAAAATGGAGTCTTTTATTTATTGTTGGTATTAGATTTGGGCCTTCTAGGCGCACTGAGGGATGTTTTGCCATGTGTTGTCCAAGTCCTTCTCAGAAAGAACTTGGAGCCCAAGTAGAAGGCATAAAAACCCAGGGCTTTATGGCAGGCTAAAAAGAAATAATGAAGTGCTCAATATCTCCAACTTAATGTCTCCAGCTTCACCTTCTGCCTTCAGTTCTGCTCATCCTGCACTGCCCCATACAGTCTTTGAAAATGATGAGATCTTCAAAATATGATTGCATTTCTTAATGCTGTAATAAATGACAAATTAGCCAGCAATGTCTCTGTTTGAAACAGCGTGATCCTCGTTGGCTTCAGGATACACTTGGTAGAGAAATTCATGTGTCATGGATGTGGTTTTAGGCTCTCTGCAAATTCAAACCAACGTTGCTGAGCTGGTTACATTTGGGCCATGTCTCCAAGGGTGGTTTTTACTTTTTTTTTCCCCCTGGAACTGGAACAGCTGTATTTTAAATGAAAGGCTAAGCCTCAGGAAAATTAATTAAGAAGTTGAGTCTTTACAGCCAACTGCATTGTATGTGTGCTCCTCATGCCAGTTACAGATACTGCATCTGGCAATAATTTGCACTCTCAACAATTCTATTTAATTTTAATTTAGCAAAATGATTGTGTTTCGCTACTAAAGTCATAAAACCAGATTAAAACATCAATCCAATGAAATACACTTAAGTGTGTATTTAATTTTATGCATACAATTGTTTCTGGTGACTTCCATTTCTACGTTTCAAGCTAAGGACACACTTAAGCATTCTAACACTGATCTGATTTGACTACAACACAGATTTATGATTTTGGTACTGACAACAGAGCCAATGGAATTTCATCAGCAGTGAATTTGACCCACTGCATTGAAAAAAGGTGAGAAAAGGTTTTCAGAATTCAAGTAGACTCAAGACTTTCCAGTTCAGTCAAAAGATTACCCAACACATGCCCCTCAGCAAACTTCTCTTGACTACTACTGTTCTTTTGCTTTGCCCTCTTTTTGTGTTTCATCCTGGCTGAAAGGATGACCCAGACATCTTTCTGCTTGCGACAGAAATAAATTATAATGGAAACCATAAGGGAATAAGGGATATTTAAACATTTACAGTCATGGGCATGTCACAATGGGGACAAGTAACACTTTGCTATGGAGAAATGGCAACTCGGATGAAGTTATTCAGACAAAAATAAAACCCCTAGACTCTTCCAGATTTTCAGAACCTATTTTTCTTGAGGTAGTCTGCAAAACTCTTGCTTCTGTGGTGTTTCTTCCATATCCTATATAGCTATTGGAGAATAAGTCATAATTAAATATGTATAATAGGAAAACATCATGATACATACATATTCAAGAGCAAATGTTAATTGATGGGCATAAGGGAATTTCTAGTGCAGAATCTGACCCTCAGAGATGCTGTCTTTGAGAACTAGCTATCTAGATACTTATATTACTCCCAGCACTATGATATCTGGGGGCCTTGCAAACGTTAATGAACTTATCCTCACAACCACCTTGTGAGGCTGGGAAGTTTTAGCATCGACTTTAAGGGAGTACAACCAGGCCCTAGGCATGCAGTAGCAGCCACAGAGGAGCTCAGAAGGAATCATGCTTGCTTCAAACAACATTAACTACTTGTTGGATAATAGCTGGGGATAATGGCACATACAGCGTCGAGTGGGTTGCCCCTCTCCCATAAATAATTTGGAGAAGAGAGCCTATGAAACTCCAGTGAGAGAGGTTTGGCAAGGAAGTGGGGGAAATAATACTGCTGAGCTCTGGATTCCCTCCTCTCCTCCCCTTCCCATCATGAAAGCCTGATGGCTTTCAGTCATTTCAGTGGTGGAAATGTGTGTGTGTGCGCATGCGAGCGTGCGTGCGCATGTGCTTAGCAATGAGCAACGGCCTCCAGAAGGGGAAAAAGAGTTCCAGGCACTTTTCCTATAGGTGCAGACAGATATGGAGTGAAAATACAAAATTTATATTTTTGGCTTACTTTGTGTCCAGTTTCAGTCATATTGCCCACTGCTGTGGCCATCAAAAGGAAACCTTCTGTCAGCTCTGGCTTGTGAAAGGGCTTAGCCTGTGCAAGTGCAGTGAGGAATCATCTTAAATTCCTGAGTGCAGCAACTCAGGTGGGAATTGCACAGTCAGTTTTGGTCATTTTTCTCTATCAGAAGGTCACATATCCCATACAGGTGTGGCATACTGTTTGAAGGCGAAATGACTTTTGCACATATCCCGTTCACCTTTTGGAATGTAATTTAAGAAGGGACCTTTTGTAAGGCACAGCATATATTTGGGCACAAAGGAGGAAGCAGCCTGACAAACTGAACAAAGCAGAGACATTTTCTCTCTCTCCTGAATGTAAAAACAGGGAAAGTGCAAAGCACAAGCATGCTTCATAAATTCCAGCTGCTGTCACTCAGCAGTGGAGAGGAATACAGGGGAATATCTGTTACAGGCACCACAACAGTGGGGTTTTGTCCCCCCCTTCCTGCAGCCCAAGGCAGATTTATATTTAACCCCCCTTGCTGTGAAAAGCCAGTGGCCAAACTAATTTTGACTGCTGTGGGAGCAAAATGTGAATCTGGTGTAAATAGCCTCCAAGCATGTTGGTGGGAGGAAATTCTCCAATGCTCTGCAAGATGGAAGCCTGGAGAGTTCCCAAAAATCAGGGTACATGTACCCAGCTACTCCCCATATTTCCAGAGGATCTACTCCAAACTCCAAGGACATCTGATTTTGCCCTCACACTACAGAGAACTTCTCATTGCCCCTTTTTCTAAAGTGAAAGTGTTAGTCCCAGAAATTTGGTTACAGGATTGGAGCACTAAGTGCTATAATCACAGGATAATCAACAATGTCATTTCTACTCTGCAAAACCATCATCCAAATGAATTTATTTCTCTATTTCTGCAGTCAGGCCCCTCTGAACGACTTTTCCCCTTATCTTTCTAGAATGGGAGATTTCAAGCCATTTTCAGTGCATTACTAGGAGGCACAAAATATATTGTATATATGGCAGAGAAATGGGACAAAAGGAAGCTACTACTCCCCCTGAGCAGTTAGAAAATACACTGAGGTTCAGCAGAAAGCAAAACAGGGATTTGAGTTTTTGTTGCCAGGGAGGAGTAAGTTGCAGCTAACACACAGGGCAGATGTAATTTCTCTGTGAGCTGTGTTGTACAATTCCTTAAGGCTCCTTATTGCTGTCTTTTGGTTCGTATGAGCCCTTCCACTGACTGCAGTTGGAGTTACATGTGTGGAAAATGACAGCATAGGCTAACAGCAGAAAATTTGACAAGCTGGCTTGGTTAGCTTTGGTTGAGCTTTGCAGCCCATGCCTTTCTATGTGTCTCATGAAGCTGCTCCTTAAGTGAGGAGGAATTATTTCTTGCTCTTCCTTATGTGTTTTCCTAGGCATGAAGAAAGGGTGAAGACAACAGCCTCTGTACTGGGATCTGGAAAAAAGGCTAGTTAGAAAATATGCTAGTTATATGATTTTTTGAATAAAAGAATAAATTTTGTTTTTGTGGGAATGTTTCCAAGATTCTGAGACTGCTGGTTAGAGAATATTACTTCAATTTTTAATCTTTCTGGGACAGGAGCTTCTCTTGCCTCTAATGACTGCACAACAGCTAACACAGGAGAGTGCCTGGTTTCAGGTGAAGAAAAAAATCCATTACTAAAGAATAGGAAAAAATAAGACAACATTCATAGCTCTGAAGTCAGAGGAAAAAAATAAACAAAATAAGATTCTATATGCTCAAAGGAAAAAAAAAATTGTGACCTTACTTAAGGAATTATTTTTAAAAATTACTCAATAATTATGAAGTATTTTAGGGTATTTCTAAAGGGAGATGATATGCAACCAAAAAGGTGCCACAGATTAGAAATCTATGTATATTTAAAGGTAAACCAGAAACTTACATTTTTTAACTCTTTGATGAAAACCAAAATGTTGTCCATTGTTATTACATTTCCCTGAATCAAACATTTTTGCCACTGTTTAGCACATCCCAAATAGCAGCCCTTGTTAGATTGGAATGCTCAGTCTGCAAGTTTATTTATCAGAGGCACATTGCTAAAACAAAATCTGAGTGAAGGTCTGATGATTTCAACATTGGATTAAATCAACCATTAGCTGCTACAGAAGTGGAAAGGCAAACGCTGTCTCTGTTAAATACATGAAAGCATATTGCCATATTGTTCCACAATGGATTTGTGATTTATTATACTCTTTCTTTTTTGCAGTTGAGGGAAAGAAGGTTTTAGTTCACACTGACTTAAAGCCCTAGAGTAGAAAATGTTAATGAACATTCACACAAGTTTTGCCTACAAAGTTGTGTTGTGTTGTGTTAGGTGCTTTGAAATTAAACTAAATCTCTACCCAGATTAATATGGTAAAAGTGAGCTTGCTCAAAACATAACACAGATTCATTTAATTCATAACAAAGGGTTCACATTAGCTCTGGCTGGTTTTTGTTTTCTTTGAAAAAAATGCAGTTTTAGCAATACTGAAGTGCTTTCTAAATTCATTGTAGCTTTGCCAAATTGTCTGGAACAAAAACATGATGTTGAAAATGCTGTAATGTTTTTATTTCATCATTTAAAAACCAGGATGCTTGAAATCCAAATGATTTTTTTGTTTTGAAATTTCCTTTAATACACTTAAAAAGTAAAGCTGCTTTAAAAACTTCTTGAATTTGGAAGGATTTGTTCAAAGTGAACCACTTTTTGATTCTGCAAAACTGTGGGGATTTTTTTAGAGGCATTTAATTCCTCTGGCTTTAATGAGAATTGAATTCTCCATTTAGA
This sequence comes from Catharus ustulatus, assembly GCF_009819885.2. Taxonomy (NCBI): domain Eukaryota; kingdom Metazoa; phylum Chordata; class Aves; order Passeriformes; family Turdidae; genus Catharus; species Catharus ustulatus. Next base: position 30,083,257 of record NC_046227.1, read on the forward strand.
GCAGAAAAGGTGTGTTTCTTGCTAGCATTAGCATAAAAAGCCCTAATAAAGATAAGCTGTTTCCTAGGAGCAACTGCCAGCAAGTCCAAATAAAGACAATATAAGACCCTAGGATTCATCTTGACCTGCAAACCTACACAAAAACTGTGCTTGATGGGATTTGAACTTACATCTTTTATAGCTGTCTTTTCCTTCACAAGGAAATAAAATGAATATTTTGTTTTATTTTCTTTTGTTTTAAAGGACTGGGTTAAATATAAAAAAATAATCTTTAAATCCAGGTTTTGAATCCTTAAAGTCTGAAGCCAGAGATAGATATCATTCCCATTAACTAAAACCTTCCCTGCTTATTCAAGCCCCATTTTTCTCCCCCCTCTCTCTGTCAGTATAAGATTACCAGCAGTTTTATAAGCCCCTGTTTCCTCCTCTTCTGTATCATGCTGTGCTTTTCCTCTTCATTTATGGCATGGCAGCATTTCTTTTACCACATAGGGCATGTCTTCATCTCCCTCTCCATCTTTGTTCTCCATTTGGGATCTATTGAACTAAATAATGCCACTCTATAAGCATGGGGAGATGCATACCTTAGAAGAGCACTCCTACTTTCAGGTAATGGAATATCTTAATTATTCTTTCATCTTTTCCCAGAAATGAAAATGTATTGATGAGGCATTCTAGTAGTCTGCCCATCTTTTGCATGTACCACCAATATGTCAGCTTAACCACAGAGGGAGTGACAGCTGTAAATCTGTTATCTGCTCTGTAAAGGGAGGGAATGGGACTAAACCTTGGAAAAACAGATCAAGGCCGGGCAAGGTTTTGATGATTACAGTTGTGAAAATGTCTGAAGGATATAGAGACCAGGGCTGTATTTACAATCTCAGCAAAAATAAGAGGCATTCAGCCAGATCTTTGGCTGATGTAAATCTGCACAATGTACAAAAATCATTAGCACAGGGAAGGAGCTGGCCAAGTGCCTTCTGCTTGAGGCATAACATTCATGATTTAGCAATCTGTGCTCTGAGTGATGGATCTGGGCTGATGTTCACCAGGTGAGAATCCAAGCCCTCATCTTAAAATCAAGATTGCTATTGCATACCTTAAGTAAATTCTGTGCAGTTGTTTCTTGGAAAAAAAAACCTCAACCAGTTACTGTTTGTTATTATTTCACTTTTGCCTCAAATTGAAGTGTATAAATCTGCCTGCTCACCCTGGCCTCTGCTTTCAGAAAGCTCACTGTAGTAGTTATCTATTGCCTTCTTGAATTGCTGTTTGATTTTTTATTGGCCACCCAGAAGGGTAATAGAGCAAATAACATTCTGATGTTAAAACACAGCTAGGGAAGAACATTTTGGTGTGTGTATGTGTCTGGGGGTGCACATGTGTGCTTGTTTACAGGAAAACCTTTGCAGGGAGAATATTAAGCACAACTGGACCTGAAAGGTTTCACTGCTTTCTTCCACAGTCTGTATTCAACCTGAATGAGACCAAAGCAAAAATCCCCAGCTTGGAAAAATGCTGCTAATATTTCATTTCAGAAACTCAAATCTTCATATTTTCAAAGAGCCCAACTCCCTGCATCCTTCAGTTGTTCAGCAAAAAGTGACACTAATGTCACCTGGACCAAGCAGCATCAGGTTCCAGCCTGAATTGTACCTGTGGCCATGTCTGAATCCTATTTGGCAGCAAAGCTGGAGGAAAAACTGACTCCAGGTGAAGTTCTTAGCATTTCTTGGGTCCTGGAACTGTTAAAAAAAACCACCAAAAAACAAAAAAAAAGAACCAAACCAAACCAAACAAACAAAAAAACCCAACAAAAAAACCCTGCAAACAAACAACAACAACAACAAAAAAACCAAACCAACCAACTAAACAAACAAAAAACCAAAAAAAAATCCCTAAAAAAAAAATTCTGCTGGTGACCAGGGTATAGACTTCTGAGAAAAATTCTGCCTTGGTTTGGACAATATTTATTTGGACCTAACAGGCACAGTGAACTTCACAATTTCAATTAAATATCACCATTTTTTCTGTAACTGTGTGTCATTAGATGGTTTCTGACCAGCCTTTCCTACAGCCAAACTCCACATCTGACAAGCTCTGGCTGTTTTTCACAGCACATTTTAAGTCTCTTTGCCTCTACAAAGAGATATGGCATCATCCTCAAATAAACTTTACTTAGAAATATTTCCAACAAAACATCTTGATCTACCAATGGTTTAATTCTCACTCAAATTTGTATAAAACTCCACATATCAAAAACCTCCACAAATTTTAGCATATGTAGTGAAGTGTTAACTGTGCATAGGAGGCATATGAAAGCATTCTGGTTTAATTTGAAATTTGCTCTGTTCAGGATCATCCAGACTTTAAAATCTGGGATCACTTTGGGTGTTCCTCAGCTGAACCAGAGCCATGGGGAGCACAAAGTAGTAGAGGCTGCTAATATAGAGCTTGTGAATATTCAGTGCACTTTAGCCTGTGTCACTGGATTTAAAGGCAGTTTGTAAATCAACTTCCCATTCTGTGACTTCCATTGCTGAGTCCAGAAGTTTAGTCTGAGCAAAACTTCCAAAAACAACAGATACCAGGGACTTATTCTCAATATTTCAATGCTAAATAAGAGATGAAAATTAAATCTAAATGGTTTAAATTTTTTTTTCTGTGTATCTCAATATACAGGCTGTGAACGAATGGCAGAAAGGGAGGCAAAATCAGACATTCAATGTATCAAATGTAATAAATCCTCTGAGGCTAATCAGCCTGCCTTCCCCCACTAACCTCAGCCCCACGCTATGCCAAATAGTGAAAGCAGATGTCTCATGAACAGGTAAAAAACAATCTGAATTCCCATTCCCCACAACTGAAACAAATGTTGGGTTTGGGGTTTTGATTTGGGAAGCTTCCAAACTGAACTGCATGAGACATTTCATCCAAAGCCCTTCAAAGAAACAGCCCAAAAAGAGGAATTCAATTTAGCTGGCACAAGGAGAGAAGATCTATTGTAATATGGAAGAAATTCAAACTCTATAGGAGAGCCAAATGACATTTCAAATTGCTGTGATTTATCTTGCCTTGCTCACCTATATTTCTTCAAAACAGCAAGTTAACAAACCCAGTTATAATGCTTAATACACAGAAATCCTCCTATTTCCTTGTCTCTTTTACCCTCTAATTTTATTTAAGGAATTGCAACCAAAAATGCTCCATCTTTGGTCTGAGAAAACAAAATCTTTCCTCTAGAGTATGCTATGATCTTCAAGTTATTACTCTTGGCATCAATCTGTGCATGAAGAATGTATTTCTAAGGTGCTTCACTCCTTGAGATAATGTAAATTAAATAAGAAAGAAATTGTGCTGGAGTAGCTGAGGCAATGGGTCAATATGTGTGTATTGCAAGTTTATTTTCTTGATTAAATACTTCAGGAGCTTACAATTTACATCCATCCCTGAGGATCACTGGGGTAACACTGCACCATTCCTTGTGCTCTGGCCCACAGGCTGGTCAGCTGGTTTGAGACAAGCCAAGCTTTGCTTGTGCCTGCTTACACAGGCAGTGAAACAGGAGTTGTAATTTCTCTGCAGCCCTCAGCAGTCTCTACTCCAAACCGGAGCTGGGTGCTGTGTTTGGGTCCCTTCCTACATGTGTTGGCAGCACCTTTTTCCCTGTGCAGACCATGGGCAAGATTTGTGCAAACTGGTGCTTGTGTCTCTCTTCTGGGAGTATCTGGAAGAGCAAAATCAGGTGAGGCCACTTTTCTCTGTCTGATTTTTACATCTCTTAAAAGCACTTTTGGATCCAGTCGTGCTTCCAGGTAAATAATGTATTAAACATGAGAGCAATGTAGCTGGACAAAACTCAAGGTGAAGATTGTACCATTTCCAGCCCCTTGCAGGACTGTGGAGCCTCAACACAACATTAATAGAGTTTTGCAATGACATGTTGGAGGTTTTTTTTGGAAAATGGCTGAGGAGGATGCCTTTTTCCCCTTTCTTTTTCTTCTAATTCTTGTAGCACTGAAACAGCCCTCATTGCTTGAGCTGGTCTCATACCTGCATCTGTACAATTGTCTCTACAATGCCTTCTGTTGTTTGGGGATCTGCAGGGGAGATAACTAGCAGGAAAGGAATCTGTTCTCAGTGGGTCTTTGTGAGAGTTTTGATGCAACCTTTAGCTAATTAGTTTCATTTAATATAAATTCTCATGGCTGAAGTTCTCAAGAGACAGGAGGACTGTTCTATGAAAGGAAGAACTCTTATCCTTAGCAACACTTTTGTACTCACTATCTTCTTGGGGGAAAAGGGGTAAGAGGTTGGCTTTGAGAAGCCACTATTGCCAGAACAGAGTTGGAGGGTTGGGTTTTGTGCAGTCACTCCTGTGTGATATAAGAAAATAGTTTCTAAAACATGTACTCATAAAATTCCTGTTGATTTGCAGAACAAAATTAAATTACAGTAATTTCACGACCATAAGGCACACCGGTCTATAAGGCGCACCCCCCAGGAGTCAGCAAATTTCTGGACTTTGTAGATCAGATAAAGTGCACCAGACTATAAGGCGCGCTTCTGGCTTCGGGGGGAAAATTTTAGTCAAAAGGGTGTGGCCTTATAGTCGTGAAATTACTGTACCCAAATAGCTGTGGAGACTCCACCTAGTTAAACTGATGGTGCAAGCATAACATTGCCATGAAATATTTCCCTGTCCTTCATGGCTGCCCTTGACCACAGCCCTTGCAGTCACCAAACAGGTCCTGAAATGGAGGCAAGACTTGGTCTGGAGCCCTGCAGCAGGGACAGGGAGCTCAGGAGTGTTTCTGTAGGTGTCTGTGCTGCCCAGCCTGGGACCCTCTGTGTCAGGATTCAGGCAGGCCCTGCAAGGACATGTTTATGTAGTATAGGTAAAGGGAAAACAGAGAACCACATTCCTGTCTGATGCTCAGAATATAAATCTGTCAGAGGAGCCTTCGGAAGAGATTTTGGCCGGGGAGTAATGAAGTGAAGGAACTGTAGGTGAGTACAGATGACTTAGTAAACGAACCTAATGGCTGATTGGGGAATTAGCAGCACCGGGAAATTCGGAGTGAAACATACCCTGAACTTTCTCTGTGACTGTGCCACTCAAGTTCACTGAACACGAGAATTTCCCAGAATTAATGGAGATACTGTAGAGAAAATCAAGTCTTGCTTTTTGACATTTTTGCAAAACTCTTTCCCTCTTGCTTCCCCCAGCTTTGGGTGAACTGAGAGTTGTGCTGGTTGAGAGTTTGCACAGTGCCCCAAATGCCACTGTGATGGGGTGGGAAAGGGTTGAAAAAATAGCCAGGCTCTTTCTATTGAAATTCTTAAAGTCTTTAAGGGCAAGCAATGCTCAACAAAACCTGTGTCAGTTTGGAAAGCCAGAGCTTAAAACAGGAACAGGTTCTTTTTCTACTGCAAGTTGTCCACTCCAGAAGAGATCTGTGATTTAATTGATTTAAAGTAAAGCTGGATTTATTTAGTTAAAAAGGAACCTGATTTGTTTCTAGTTGAGATGATAACCTTTATGGCCTTAAACTAAATAGAAAAAAGATGGCAAAAGTGTCATTCTACTTCATAAAGCCTGAGCATCTTTGGCTGATACACAGAGCAGCACAGAGGAAAATATTCTGCCTTTTGTATTGCATTGTTCAAACATTTTGAAATAATCAAGTACAATCTAAAAATGAACAATGTAATTCTAAGAAAGAACATTATGATATAATTTTATTTTTAAGTGTCTGTTTATTTCTCTTCTTCCTCACCACTTTTTTAAAAATTTCATCTCTGTATATTTTCATTCCTCTTTTCCTTTATTTTCACTCATTTCCTTAATCCTTTGCCAACTGAGTCCCTCTGTTAATTTCCCTGCTCCTTTACTCTTATTAATTCTCCCCACCCAACTGTTGCCTGGGTTAACTATTCTGGTAAGGCAATAGGATTGGAAAAGCCAGCACTTATTTTGAGAAGACCTTATGGGGAAAGAGGATTCATACTGCAATCTCAGGTGAGGGTCTAAACATTTCCCAAATTCTCTGACCCCTAAATATGAATATCATTTGACTTTGAATAATGAGCTATTCGTTCATCTCTATATAAAACTTCATGTATCCTGACAGTTCCCTATTGCCTTCCTGTCTGAAGTGGCTCAGGAGTATAAATTATTCTAGTGAAGGTTGGCAGTAATTTATGCTCAATAAATTGACTATAGATCTGCTTGTTTCAGTAGGTAGCATGGGAAGGACTTATACATTTTGTTAAATTCCCTCATTTGTTCTCGGACAGACTGCTGGCCGTCCTGGGGCTGATCATAGTCCCAAACCCCTGTGATAGGCAGGAACTCTTATACCTTCAGTAAAACCGTGGCAAGTGACTGGTGTGAGCAACAGGGATTTAGGATGGCCACTGGAAAGTCACTGGCACAACAGTGTGGAAACTGGAGGTTATATTTGGCAATATATGTAAAGGGCCAGTAACGAAACAGCAAAGGTTGTCGTTAAAAAAATCCCCCTCACTTTAACCAGCAGAAATTTATTATTTCTTTTTAGGCTGAGTTTTCCCACAAGAGCATGAAACAACCCACGTAGTCTTTTGTTTCCTTTTTCTTTTCTCTCTTTCCATTTTTTTTTTTTTTAGTGTAAAATGGACTCGTTCCTTTGTAGGACTTTGCAGAAAAGGGTGATACAATCCTTTTGTCCAAGATGCAAAAAGCAGAAAGTAATTCATCACCTTTCAAGTACAATTTATTATGGGTCAGGGAGAAAGGTTTCACTCATGATCATTAGGTTTCAGCAGTGCAGATGCTGGACATGATGAACCAATGAGGCTTATCAGGTGTGATAATCAAAACAGATTTTCTTTTGTATCTGCTGTCTCTCTCCCTTAGAGATATCTAGGTTTCGGACACTGACTACGATTTCATAGATACAGACATAGTCCTTTATCGTTCTGTGTGGAAATTATCACCTGATATTTTAAATTAGAGTGATGGAAATGAACACCATGCCTGAAGTTTGATGCAAGTTTTGAACCTGCCTTCCTGGGCCCTGTGGGAGCAGCAAGGGCAGATCCTCCTACCTGGCACAGGCACAGGCACTGCTCATCTCTGTCCTTGAGTGCCCAAAGCTGCAGTTTTATGGAGCAGGCACATGCATTCCATGGTCCACGTGTGATCAGGCTGCTGACCTGGCATAAAATGTGTTCACAGGGCCAGATCCTGCTGTGAGCACTGCCCAGGCAGATCCCTGTGCAGGAGATTTGTCACTGTAGACAAAAGTCTTTGTGTGGCTGCAGGGATCTGTCTGCAAGAAAAAAATCTGGCTCAGGGTAATCAACATAATTAAAGGGCCAACCTTGCACTGTGGTGTTATTCTGGCTCCATGGATTCACTGCAAATGTGTCTGATGAATTTAGGGTATCCACAGCACCACCTCTTCCATCCAGCTACCCAGGTAATTCAGCTTTTCTTTGCAGTTATATAAACTTTTCTATCAGCATTGCATTTGTGTGCCTCACCCCTCTACAGCTTCCCAGCATTATGAGGTGATCACACGCTGAGAAATGGGAACCAAAATGCACACTGGGGGTGGGAGGGGTTTGCTGACAATGTGCTTTCAGTCCTTGTCAGTTGTATAAACTGAGGTACAGCAGCTCCAGGTACCTCACCCAGCCCAGATCACAGCGGGGCAGAGGCAGAAACAGATTCTCTGACACCTAAGAGCCAAACTCTACAGATTGGTGTTGAAACCACTGAGTTCCCCTGAAGGCAAACTTTGCTGCACTAGATACCTCTGTGCATCTGTATCACTGAGTCCATCAAATATTTTCCAGTGAAGATTGAGTTTAAATATCTATACAAATATATGTATTAGAAAGACACACATGCATATACACATATGCACCCATACCTATGCATTCTTGTACAAAATTATCTGTATTTTACAAAGCTGCCTGTGGTTGCAATAACTGAGGATTCATGAGTCATGTTCTAAATGTTGGCACAATCCAGGTCTTATGGAAAACCAAGTAATTTGTGACTGTAAAGCCTGATAGGACAAAAAAAAAATACTAGTCTCCTCTCCTCTCCTCTCCTCTCCTCTCCTCTCCTCTCCTCTCCTCTCCTCTCCTCTCCTCTCCTCTCCTCTCCTCTCCTCTCCTCTCCTCTCCTCTCCTCTCCTCTCCTCTCCTCTCCTCTCCTCTCCTCTCCTCTCCTCTCCTCTCCTCTCCTCTCCTCTCCTCTCCTCTCCTCTCCTCTCCTCTCCTCTCCTCTCCTCTCCTCTCCTCTCCTCTCCTCTCCTCTCCTCTCCTCTTATTTTTCTCTCTTTTTTTTTGTAAATTCTGAGTCCAAATGACACTTATTTTTCCCTCTTTTAAAGGACACGTTATCTCTACAGATTGTGTTTTCCATCTGGAATTGCATGTGGGCAGTAATTGGGGTTATCCATAAGCTTTGAGAATGTTAGACTCTAATAGACAGATGTGAGTATTTCAAGGGAAGAAAAATACATCCCATGTCTCTCCAACCACTTACAGTGATTGCTGCTTTTTTTATGAGTAAGATAATTAAATGAATTATTTCTCCCACTTCCTCCTTTACACGAGTAGCTCAGATATCAGTGAACATGTGCTCTCTGGTGCCAGGATAATGGTCAGCTTCTGCTGCCACAATGTCAGAACTTTCATTTCTGCCCTGCAACCAATAAAATAACATCAGAATAAGGAAAATATCTCTCCTTCCACTCTCCTCCTATCTCCAAAAATAAAAGAAAAATTCTGCTGGATTACATATATTTAAGTCTCTTGAACAGTCTAGAATTAGGTGTCCTCCTTTGTTTCTCACACAAATAAAAGAAGATAAGTAGATGTTAATGTCTGCTCACTATTGCAGGTAGGAATGAATTTAAACAGAACACCAGCTGTGGCTGTTGTTCATCTTTGGGCTTTGCTGCCAGATTCCCAGGAGCTGCTGCAGGGATCAGTGCAGGGACATTCAGTTTCCACACAACCAACTCATGGGCTCTACATCCATTATAACTCAGGTAACTGCTCTTGGAAGTATTTCTAAGTGCATAAGATTCACCAGATCTGGAGTTTGTAGGGCCTAAATTCAATGATTTCTCTAAGAGCTAATCCCATATGTACTGAGATACCCTTGTGCTGATCCATGCAATGCCACCTGCCCACTCAGCCACACCAGAAGGGCTCACTTTACTCCCCAGATCATCTTCACCCATATGTTTTACATAGTAGTTCAAAGTCAGTGATTCTTTGACATTTCCATTTCCTCTTGATCATTATCTTTTAGTTTTGTGCCTTTAATTGTAAAACAAGCATCGACATGTTTTGGTTAGTTTGTTCTTTTTTTTTTTTTCCCAAATAGTTGGCAAGTGACTTTTATAAAGTATAATCAAAATTACTTCAATGAATGGACAGTGAGACTGAGGAAATGTTTTGTCAGGAAAAAGAGGAAGGGAAGAAGAAAAATAATTTGCTGTCCCTCAAACACTGTATCAGATAAGGATGTTTCCTAAGAAAAAAAAAAAAAAGCCTAAATGACAACAGGAGCAGAAGTATTATATATTTAATTGCAGCAGCTACTGGTCTTTCATGATGAGAACCTCTAATCAAGGGCTTTGATTATAAGGGACAGAGTTGAGATAAATATCTTATCCAACATTTTGAAAAGAAAAACTCCTCAACCTGGTCTTTTGAGAATATATTAGGTACTGCAAACTACAACTGTGTTGTGAATCAAACCTACCCTTTAATGAGGATATCTTTTGCTTTGTTTACTTAAAATGAGATATAGTGTCCAGTCTACGGAAAAACTGCTCCATCCAGACACTGGCACAGGAAAACACTTTAGCAAACAGCAAATGAGACATTGCTGAAATTGATCCACCAAGCCAGGACCCTGTTCCTTCAGTGGAAAAATTCCCCTGAGCCACAACACAAGGATATTTCCCAACTCTTAACAGTAAGACAGGCATAGCCCTCTTCCAGTTTCCTTTCTTTTCTCATTAGTTTTACCTCTTTTTAAATTGAAGATTTCATTCTGTAACTTCACAAAACATGTAAATTGTGTCATTCTAGCAGTATGTGGGTTTATTCATATGAATAGGCTCGTGGAAGTTGTTAAAAATTGATGGTATTCTCACAGAGATTTGCAAAGTCAGTAAGACCATAGGAAATTTGTTATGCTTCTAGTACAAGGGTTCTCCACCCCTGGCTGCTGTCCATATGTGGTATTGTAAAATGTTGCAACATAGAGTTCTCTTTCAATGGTTTGATGGCTCTTTTTTTTTTGGATGATGTTTGGGGATTTTTAGAAAGAGGCAACACAAAATACATATTTGAGAACAAATCAAAACAAAGTTGGAGTCTGTAATTACTCTACAGGGTCTCTTTAAACAGTATGAAAAAACCTCTACACTGTGATCAGTGTAACCATTTATTCTTTATATTAAAAAATAATTATTCATCTGTCATCTATTTTGTCATCCTTATCCATGCCTAGATATGAAGCCCTCGATCACATCCACTTTCTCTGCCAACCAGCTGCAAATTGAAGAGTTTGGCTTTTTGTCAGAACTTTTTCCATCAGTTTCATTTTGTTTTACCCAAATCTGCATGGGCTGAGTTTTGGGATGCCCAGTCCAGGCACTGAGTAGCTTGTTCTGCCTCCTGACCACCAGGCTTCCACTGCTTTTGTGCCCAGGTGCTGAAAGGGGCTTGTGCCTAAGTGATGAAAGAAATGTGCTGGAGTCTGAGTGAAACCCAGCCCCTTGCAGCCAGCTCAGCACAAAGTAATCACTGGAAATTCCAAGCAGAAGAGCACAAGTGAGGCATTGCACAGCTGTAAAGCTGACCTGCAGTCAGAAGATGAATTGCTTCCACTCGGGATCTGATCCAGACTGAGTTCAATGGGAGCTTTTACAGTGGGAATTAATTCTGGGCTTCCCTGATTTCAGGAGGTGACCGGACCTTACCACACATCTCTTCCTTATTAATGAGGATTCAGGATGGTTCCTTCTGCTTTTACTGACTTTTCCTGTCCATTGCTTAGAGCTTAGAAGGGAGTTGGTTCCTAACCCTTAAAGTTCACAGAGTTAAACCCTGAGCTGGTGTTATGCTTTGGCTTTGCATGAATGTGCAGCTGTAGTTAGCAAAACACTGACTCAACAGATCCATTCAACATGAGCACTCATTTAAATTGGGCCATATCTACTGAATTTCCTGATAAAAATACGTTTTTACTACTGTACTTAGCCTAGCACAGCCCAGCTAATGGAGAGGGAGCAAGAGTCTCTTCCATCATCAGCAAAAGCCTGCTCCAGCTGCCCAGTCCCTGCTACAGGTGATGAAGTGTGAATCAGACAGGGTGCAGCTCAACTTTCACGTGCAGGATTAGCTGGCAGCATTGCTGGATAGAAAAATAATCTTTTCACCATTAAAATACACAAATATGATCTGGAGTCAAAGGTACACCCTACAATGCCATTCTTCACAGAGTGGCCTTTTAGCAGAGAAGCACACTCGAGCCCATTTCCTACTTCTTAATGGAAGAGCAATTACTCTACTGCTCTGTTAGTACTTTTTTTTCCCCCAGTTTGTTGATAATTCTAGGGCTGTTACACTGACTTCTTTCTTTCTTCCCCTCTAGTTATCCACTGCGAAAACCCTGAAAGTCAGTTTCTCAACACAGACCACCACTTGTTGATTTACCTGCATTAAACATTCAATGCAAACCTAAACTATAAAAATATTACTCGTTCTATTTAACTTCAAGGGTGATTTCTCATTCAGTTGCAAAAAAGAGGAGAAAATGAAAGAATAATTTTGAAAGAAACATCTCAATACAGTGGGTCAAATTCTGCTCTCAGTTCTGCAAAATCATCATATCTGGGTCTAGCAAAAAATAAATCAAGAACATGTTTAATTATTAGCACATGAGCAATTATTTTTGTCCTCACTGGAAGGGTTATATGATATAAATATGCTCATGGGAACACCAGTACTGCCATGCTCTAATTTAGCTGCAAACCTTTGTGTTTGGCTGGAAAGAAGAGCACTTGAAAGACGAGAATTCAGAAAATATGTTGAGCACCTAAGTCTTCCTGAAAAATACATCTTCCTGGAGAAACACTGATTCCAGTGGGGTGGTTTTTTTATTTTTATTTTTTATTTTATTTTTTTTAAATCCTGGGGCTTTTTTCCAAGGGTTTTAAATAGTTTAGAATCAGACTTAAACTTTCAAATCTAGACTAAAGTATAGGCCTTGACCTGATTTCTTTTCTCACTAGTCTAAGTAACTAAATCCACAAAATCAGCCTCAGACTCTTCTACATTGTTCACATAGCAAAGAAGAATGGTCTTCATGGGAGCAAAAACCAACAAATTCTGACTCAGCCATTTTATTATTTTGTGAGGAAAAAATTTCAGACCTAATTCTGATTTTGAAAACGAATCTGCACATCACAGCATAGCTGTGGATAGCAGCTGATTTTTACCAGAGAAACGTCACAGCTCTGAAAACTGCGAGTGTTAAACCAGAAAAATGTTAGCAGGCTAGGAACAACTATTCTGTAATCTTATAGTTTAAAAAGAAAAATTCCTAGAGCCCTCTTCATAGCATTTTATGTGGTTAAACATTGTGCAGGGAAGACAGGGCTTCTCTTATGCTCGTTAATGAACTCTCTCTCCATTTTCAACTCATTTGCCTAAGCTTCTCATTCCCTTAATGTTTTTTTTTTGTTGTTATTAATAATCTGTAGCTACTCAAAACCTCTCATTTTTATTTTTTCCCCCAGGCTGGGTTGTACCCCTTTCCAGAAGGCAAGTCTCTATGTTAATATTACTTGTTGCTACCCACTTATATTTTATTTCTGTGGCTCACCACACTTCATGTATTTATCTGGCACAAGCACCTCCTGTGCTGCTGTCCTATGGCCAGCTGAAATAGGGCTGTTTCCATAAAATAGCTGGGAATTTTTTGAGAAAAAAACCAACACCCCATGTCCTCTAACTCAAGCTATAGTGAGTCTTTCCCACCATAGCTCCATTACTTGAGATAAAACTTTTTCACTGAGATCCTTTTCCATGAGTCTGCTCTCGTGTTTGAAGGCAGCTTCACTATTCCAGCAGGCTGGGTCTCTCTAAGCCACAATTCAAGACTTCTGTTTCTTCCTCCACCTCACTGCCCACAAAAGACTTGAAGGAAATGAGCCAGTAAATAAATACCCCCAAAGAAGGAAATTTCCCAAACCAGCATGGTAATGGTAATCAAAATCAAATAAAGTCTTACAGTAAGTAGAGTTCTAAATTAATGAGAATTCATGAAGGTTGCCCAGAGCCTCGCTGTTATGGGTTGTAAACAGAACTTGGGCAGACACTGCACTGACAGGAGATGCTATAAATCCCTTGTGATATATAAATAATGGACCCCCTCTGTAAGATTAACATTAGAAGTGGGTCTGCACCAAACCTCTGGGCCTCTCCTACTCCAGAATTTGTGGGATATGCACCAGGACGTATTCCAGAAAGTTTATTATAAGAAGCCTTCAGTTTCTTAAAAACAGGATTCCTTCTACAGCTCTAAAATTTGCTCTTCCTCTGAATACCAGAGCTTAATGTGCTCATTCAGTCCAGAAGAAATGCATGACTCACACAAGGAAATACCTTCTGGTACAGAGCATAATCATTGCAGTGAAGCCACTGAAACGAGGGATGACTGAGCTGGCCTGAAATCACAGAACAAACACTTCATAGCAACAAGAGGATGTTGTAAGCTCTGATTCTAGGTTGTCTTAAACTGATATGGACATCTCAGGAATATCAGCTGGAATTAATGGAGGCAGAGCATGGTAGAGCATGAGTTTGCTCTGACATAATAAAGTGCATACTCAAGGCTTAATAAAAAAACAGTACTTAGCCACCTCTGCACAAGAATGTTTTACAGGTTTTTCTCAGGAATAATTTTTACCAATAAGTATATGCCCTTTTTATCAAGCTTGTGAGGATAAATAAAACAAAAATATTTTCTGATAAAGTGTACAGGTTATGCAAAGGTTGGTGGAATAGTTAATGCTGTGAGGAAAAGATGTTCACTTAGAGGAACCAACACTAGGGAAATCCAAATAAAGTTCATGTCAACAGATCCAAAGGTGAGAACAGACATTCAAGGACCAGAACTGAAGCCTTGTTTTTAGAAATAAGGGCTGGTATTCTGGAAAATGGGGATTCTGAGAAGTTTCTTGGATAATAACACATTAGCAACTGGAGCAGGGCTGTGCAGTCCTGGGGTGAGTAACTAACAACACTCAGGAGAAGGCTCTGTTTCTTTGCAGTGATTAGATCTTTTAAATGCAGCTATAAAATACTTTAACTAGAAAGACATTGCTATAGGACCTACAAAATATTGCCTCATACCTTGCCTCTGGAGCCTATAGCTCCATATTTTTCAAAGGATGTTAAAAAACTAACTGATTACAGAAGAAAGAGTTAAAAAATGTATTCAAGGCCTAGAGAAAATGTTGAGAACCAACACTTTTAGGTATTATGATCACTTGGACATAATACCTAAAATACCTTTGGGGAAACTCAGGATTTGTCACAAAAGGAAGAATGAAAGACTGTGATTTAAAAAGCATATCAGATAATACTACTATTAATAAAACCCCCTCAAACAGACAAAACTTGGCAGTGAGAGCCATGAGAACTGAGGGATTCTCCATTTCTTGATGTCTAAAAAATAAAACCACATTCCATCCTCAAAATTATGCTCTGCCAAAAAAAAAAGAAAAATTTCATCAGGCCCAAGTGACAGGTCTCAGTGGAAGAGTAACCGGATGAAATTCAGTTGAATTTGATACTCAGGAGAATAAACCAGGTCATTTGAAGGCACTTCTGCCCACAGCTCTGTGAATATTCATAAAAACCAGGATCTTAGCAATGCAGTCAAACTCTGCTTTTGCTTTGTCTTTGAGCAATGTGCACATATTTCTTGTGCACTAATTTAGAAAGTCTGAGCACAAATGAATCACTAAGTTTCCTCTGGTTTCCTAACACCATCCAAAACCTGTAGAGTCAGATCTGAAACAGTTCATTTTAATTTAAAATATATTTTTATTTCAGTCAATTTCAACAAGCTGTATGTGAGTTTGCAAACAAACTTGGTGCTGTCAAATTTTAGTATGTGCAATTTTCAAAGTGCTGCTTTTAATTGTATCTGCTGTCATCATGTCTTAAGGGCTGGGAGCTGGACTTCTGGATACTATAATAATGCACACTATTATAAAAATAAAGAGCAAAATAGGAAGTTTTGGGTCACAGCTGCAGGGCTGTTGCCAAATCACTAACCTCCTCCTCCCCCCAAACAGCAATAAAAAATCATCTCCAGAGATTCCAGCACTGAAGGCAACAAAGTACAGTAGTTACATTTTGAGATGGAATCCAGAAACTGCCAAAATGAAGATATGCAGTCTCCACTTGGGAAGAGGCGCTGAAAGCCCAAGTACATAGCCTGACAAGTGAATCATGTCAACAAAAAGAAAGCAGCAAAAATCAACTTGTAGAAAGCATCTCTGTGTGTCAAATTGTTCAAAGCAGTGGACACATTGCTGAATTGAGTTCAGTAAAGATGAACATCTCATCACAGCTTTCAGGAGTTGAAGCTGCATACCAGAAATGGAATGAAATTCCATATCCCTGTGCAGCTGGCAACAGAGCAGGGATAAAAGTGTGGAAACACTGCCTGCATTGCTTCCACATCCTCTGCACGCAGGAGAGAAGTCATGTTTGATGTCCAAGGCAATAAATACAAATATGTTTATTCGTAATAAATACAAATATGTTTATTCTTAGAGGTGCACTCAAAGAGTCTGTATTATTCCCTAGGATGTGGGAAGGATGCAGGCTGGGAAGAATTCAGACTCTTGAGAATGGGTATGGGAATGGGAGGCAGTTTTCCTAAAATTTCATTGCAGACTAGGATGTCTTCTTCAAACAAATTTAGTCTGGCCACTTAATGATGAGGCACCATCAGTAATTCCTGTAAATTCCACATCCAACCTGCTACAAAAATCCTGCTTGTCTACAGATATGCAAGTTATTGGAACTTTAGGTAGCAGGACCTTTTACTGGAAAATAAAAAATATTTTTGGGATCAACTTTGGGGATACTGGGTGTTGAAAAACTATTTTAAACAGCTACTTTTTGGTTTAAATGACATTTTCAGTGAACCAAAAAGCAGAAGAATCAGCTCTTAGTAATCCTGCACATTATCTAGTGGATGGCAAATGTATAATAAATTTTCAACAACTTTTAAAGAACTTGCTATAAATAAATTACTGGTATTTGCTTTGAAAGGACATGGCACAAAGATTAAATTCATCCATCAGGTGACTGTGTTGCCTTTATTGGAATAACACAGAATTAGGTTTGTTTTCTTGCTTCACAAAATAACTAGTTGAAAGGTCTGTGGAAGTGGAATAAATTTGAAAAACACAGCTAAGCCAAGATGTAGTAGCTACACAGATAGGACCAAGATGAGGCTGAACAGTGATTTAGAACAGCATTATTACTTATTGCTCACATGAATATTTTCACGTTTCAAATGTAACTCGAGCATTCAGCAGTGCTTGGATTACTGACCTAAGTGCTGCTAGTGATAATATGCCTGTTCCAGTGATATTTGCCCTCATGTGATTTACTCTCATTCTGAATGTTTCTGAGCTTTAATACCAAAATATGAGAATGCAGATTATTAGAAGTTATGTAAAAGGGGCTGATCAAATTACAAATAGTGTGGAAAAACATACTGAACCTTAAATTAATGGTATGAAAGTCAAAGATGAAACAATCTCACATGAAAAACCAAACCAAACCACCAGCAAAGAGAAATACATTTTCCCTTGATATGCATTAGGGAAAAAATAGTGCACATAATTAAGCTCTCTTAGTAATGTTTTTTCAAGTGAAAGGACAATTTTCTATAGTTTCTATATTCTGGAGTAATTTAATTTTGTGTGGTGCAATGAGCAGCATGGGAACCATGTGAAGAGCAGCTCTGAGAAAGGTGCCAGGGCTGGTTCTGCCAAGGCACACCAGACATCCCAGAGGCTTTTCTGAGCACCCAGCAGCAGCAGCACCATGGGAACACAGCCAGTTCAAACATGCTCTGCTTCTGCTGAAGGAAGAGAAGCAAATGAGGATTTGGTGCTCCCATTATTCTCTCTCATTGCTGCACATGATGCAGTGGACAAAATATTCTGTTTTATTGCAGTTGAATTTTAAATGTATATAAATACTGTGGCTATCTGTGTCTCTGATTCATTCAGTTTGTTCATCACATGCCTGATGACATAAATAGTCCTGACTGAATCAACAGGATTATTTATCATTTTAGAAGCAGGCATGGATTTAGTGTCTTTACCCAAATGAGAAACTGATTCCCATTATTTGTGCTTCAGTTATTTCTTTTCTCTCACTTCTTTTTACTCAAATAAACTGAATCTACGTAAAAAGGCGAATTACACTAATAAAAACTCTGTGCCCAAACTGCTCAATTTCCTCCCCAGGATTTGCCTTAACTCACATGAATAGTCCCATTTGACTCCAACATTTTCAGTGCAAGCAAGCAGGAGCACTGAATGTGAGGCAGGGAAGCACACTCAGACCCTGTTGCTTAGGCACTGACGCTGATAACTGACAGGTTTGAGCAATAAGGAAACAAAACTTGTAAACAAAAAAAAAATTAAAAATAAACACAGCTCCATTTCCATAATTGGCTAAGAAACTGGGTGCAAAAGGTCAAAATCTAGACAGGAAGAAGATTAATATTTTCTCTGTGTCCTTCTGTTGTCTGTATCACCTGGAGCAGGCAGACCTGGACTTTGTTACAGGTAAATAATTACAGTTGTATCTGCCATAAATATCCACTTGAAGGGGCTACTGCAAAAAAATTGAGATTGTATCTCCAAGCAACTGTCAAATGGCTAGAATAAATTTAGAGGGCTTGAAATACTGATGTACACTTTCTATCATAGATATCTCTTGGTCTAGACTTTCAGGCTGCATTTTGACAGAACACATCAGATGACTGAGAAATTAGGGACTCAGGACCAAAAAAATTACATAGTGTTGGCACTTGTGGTTTGTGTCTTCCTTACCTGTGGTACTGGCAAACAGGAAGTCATTGCTTCACAGCAAACCCAAAAATATTAACAGGACATATCCTTTTGCATTTTAAACACAGAAGGCAATAAATCTTGGACCATGATGGCAAGCCTAAAGAGGTCACTGAGTAATGGTAAGCATAATATCTGTACTTTTCAGTGCTACAATAAATCTGACAGGGCTCTTTTTTAAAGTTGGGATGCTTCTGTACAGACTGAAGATCAAAAGTTTCCTTGCCCCCCAAAAGGAAAAAAAAAAAGAAAAAAAGCACACATATGCAGTGCAATCACCTGTTTTTCATTTTACATATTTGGTGGAATAGAGAGTGAAAATAATATGCCTGTCTCTTTTAGTGTGGGTGATATTCTCATAAGCCCTGACTGAATGAGAAAAATCTGTCCCTTATTTAGAAGAATAGATAGGAAAGTCGTTCAGACTTTGAACTTCCTTGTGTATTTACCCCCCTTTCCTACTTTCCCAAGCACGCATTAAAATATCATTATGGGGGTTCCTTCTCAGGCTGACCCAGAGGTTTGGGTTTCAGTTTAGGTAATGACTCCAGTGCAGGTAGCACTGACCTCCCTGCAGCCATATCTGACCATACCTGTTTTCAGGGGTCATGCTATTCCTCTCCAGAAAACTCCCCTCAATATTTCTTAGGTCGGATGAGATGTTCTTTGGGTTACAATCTAAGACATGAATACTTCAGAGCCTCCAGCTTGGAAACCTTTTCCTTAATGCATAACATGTGTAGAAATATACTATTCCTTGGAATAAACATCCTGCAGACACATAACAGTTCTACTACACAGATCTATTTCCACCTGCCCTTGCAATGCTGTTGCTGTCCCCACCAAGGCTGAACTTTTAACTGCCAAGGAAAAATGAAGTAGGAAATAGCATGCATAGATTTTCTTTTTTTGTATAATCATGCTAAACTCCAGAAACTTTTTCTTTATGGTAACTTCAAATATGAAATATTTTACTAAAATAAAGGAGAAGTGAATGAGGGGGAACTCTTAAATATATGTATAACATCTTGTAATATACCCCTTTTCTCTTCACATTTGCCACTTGCCATGGCTCCTCCCTGAGCCATGACTTAGTTTGCAAGTCCAGCAACGTGTTATTGCTTAGCAGACTGAGATAATCAAAGGAAAAGTAATAGACCAGGATTATTTGGCCAGGCAACCTGAGAAATGAAGCATCACTGAGCTACCAACTGCAGCAGGCCAGGAGCAAGGGGATGAGAAATCCAGCAGTTGAAACCCACTCTAGGTCCAGCTCTGTGCCCTTGTCAGCATGCCTGAAGCAGTGAGTGTTACCTGTCAAGGCTCTGCCTCACCTCCTGTGAGACTCAGGATGCATAAAGGTGTGGTAGAGAGTTCTATCTGTAGCCTGTAGACTTTGGGAACTGCTTCTACTGCTTGTTTATATTATTCTTTCCCCACTTTCTCTGTTATGGCAAACAGAAATCACTTGTAGGGAGCCATCAGGGTAAAAGGATCTCACCAGATGAAGCTCCAGCATTTTGTTGTGGCTCATTTTTCACATTGATATCAAAGCAAACCACTGAAGATTTCTGAGCAATGTGCCCTCCTCACTGTCCATGTTCCCCACAGACCAGTCATCACCTCGCCTACTCTGAAACATCTGCTTCCCCCACCTCTCTGCTAGTGATACAAATGATAATTTTTCAATCTTCCAGCAATTATCTTAGCCCTTTTTCTCATGTTACCATTTCAGTGCAGCAGGAGCTCCCTGGGAACAACTACTGTGCCACTAAATCTGTCCTCATGACACTTTACTGTCTGCAGATGGTGTGAGATTGACTTTGCTTTCCAAAGCGAGAATTTAATCCTTGGTAAATTGTTTTGATTGCGTGTGTGAAGTACATCCATTATCCTATAACTAAGGATAGAGTGTAGATTTATATATTGCCTAAATTTATGGCCTATATTCACAACTGGACATTAACAAAATATTGTAATAATACTTGCTTTGACACTGGCCAAATAACTCCTTCAAAGTGTACTGGTATCAAGGGAAAGATCCCCATGAGCATCCCATGAGGTGAGTAGATTCTTGATCAGAGTTGTGATCTAAATTAGTATGAATTTTTATGCATATGAATTTAGGTTGACTGAGTTTGTATACATTACACTTTTGTCCCTGTAAAACAAAGACAGCTCTTTTTTTTTTTTTCACAAAGCAGTGATTGTGCTCTAAAACCTCATGGAGTACAAGACTGTGGCACCTGCAGTCAGATGTTCAGATGTTTCTGAGTCAGGTAGAAAGTTTTGCAGCCTCAGTTTATATTGAATTTTGAAAAGGGCATGATTAATTCAGTCCAGGACTGCAATGAAGGTTAGTAACATGAAAATACATGAATTATTCCAAACCTCCTGAACTCTATTATTCAGGAATGTCTCCAACTAGTAGATGTAAACAAGCCAACAGACTCTCTTTCCCCTCTCTTACCATGAATGATATGCCAGTATAATGCATAACTACCAGTGTAGCACAAGATAAAAACAGGCCCAGCTGCAGGTCTTTATTTAGATTTGCCAGGCAGCAAGGTGGCAGATTTAATTCTACCACCAACAGCCAGGCTAATAGAATGAAGGCAAGGAAAATCAACCAAAATATACTTAAGACTAAGCCACTGTTTAAATGCTCGTTCTGCGTTGTTTTCCAATTTAGAAAGTTAAGAGTCCTTTAAAGTGATTTAGGTCTTTATGTAAGAAACGTAGAGCAAAGGAAGCCTCTGTCAAAACATGCAGCTGATGTAGGTCATTAGCACTCATGGACATGTAAATGTCAACAGGTTATCAAATGACAAATCTAAATTCTGCCTGAGGCTAGTATGTTAGCAACAGAATTATACTAGTCCAAAATAAATCTATCTATATATAAGTATTTTTTGACACTGTGCATGCTTTTCTAAAACAAACACTTTACAAAGCCAATTTTGCTTTGTACACAGAAGTTTTCCTTTGTAGGACAAAGACAGCACACAGCCTGAGAGCCCCCTTTGAACACTGCTTACCTTGAACAGTCCTTACCTGGGATTTGCAGGGCTGCCTGTAATAGCACTTTGCAAACAAGTTCTTATGACAAAAGCTTTTAGAATTCACATAGGGATGTTCACCCAAAACACTTTGTCATCGTGAATTGTACTATTTTACAAATTAATGGAAATAAAATTTGAGACCTATACCTGTAGTTGTACAGTAAGTTAATAACTGAATTTGGAAAAAGTCCCATTTCCCAGTTTGGGGCTGTTTCACAAGCTCCCTGTGAAGGGAGGAAAAGGAAATTTTTGTGTTTCTGCACTGAGCAAACTCTTTGAATAGCTACAAAGTACACTTAGGGGAAAGCTGGCAGAAATACAAACACTGAAGTGGTCACTATCTAGTGCACTCAAATAAATACTATTCCTGTTCAGTAAATTAGCACATTTGTGAGTTATATACTTTGTCAGCACTTTTTCTTAGCGTGCGTAGACCAGATTTCCACTACATCATTCAGAGGTTAGCAGGGAACAAAATTAAACCCTCAGTGTTTTCAGCACTGTACAACCTGCAAAGCCATTTTTCAATGCACTTAACAGGTTATCTTGGAAAAGCCTAATAAATGGTGAGCGTTGCCTTTGACTTTCCCTTAGCAGAACTCATTGTTCATCTAATTTTTGCAACAGATTTCCTACCTCGTTTAAAACTTCAGCTAGAAGTGCTTTCCTGTTACATATTGCAAACAGACATATACAGTGACTCAGAAGCTTGGATCGGGTTGTGTAGTCAATATAGTTTTTGGCAAAAGCCTGGGAAGCCTTTTCTGGCTGAAAGCTAAGAATGATAAAAATAGATCCTGATTTTACAGTCACAGTGACAAACTGGCTTCCACAAACTTCACAACAGCACAAAGGGAACAGACTGGCAAAAGGGAAGCGAGCTGGAAAGATATATATTTTTCCCCCAACAAGACTCAAATTCACCATCTTTAGTGGTTTACAATGATCTTATATCATCACACATGGCATGTGCTGCACAATGACAACCCAGAAGTCAGCTTAGCTTGCAAGCAGCCATTCTCTTCCAAGGCTTTTCTGTGAGCTCAACACATTTAATTCACAATCACTTACAGAGCTCATACAACCCTATAAAATAACCAAGTCTCCTGAATCATCTCTTACCTACAAGATATAATTTTGTTCTATTTCATATGATTTCATTATCTTATTTTTGTCACTTGATCTCATTTTTCTTGGGGTTCTAAAGGATTTAACAACGAATGATAAGAATGAGATTATCAGCACAAAAATAGACAATAATTAAATGTCAGTCATGTCTGTGACAGAGCAAATGCAATTCTGTATCTCACTACTTTTAGTACTGGCTAGTGCAATACTCATTAAATATTTTTACTGTTAATGCTGATAGTTTTGCAGTTATTTCAAACAGATGAAATAAATTTTGCTTACCTACCCTTCATTCTTCCTCCTCTGCAAATAAGTTTTTTCCAGTGACAGATTATCATAGTTGGTACCAGGAATTTCAAGTGGGATTGTTTATGCATCAAAGAGTAAGTATTAATAACAAAAATGCACTCACAGTATGATTGCTTTGTGATGATTAGAATATAAATTGTTGGTTCTATATATACAGACACACACACACACACACTGAATGATGTGCCTCGCCATGGTATGTCTCTTGCATTCCTCTAACATCTGATAGTCAGATGCCATGTCACACAAACATGTCAACTGCTTTTATCACTAAAAACTTTGTCTGTGGTGTTGCAGGAGCTGACGACCCAGCACACTCAGAGTCCTCCTGAAAACACATCACCCAGAGAAATATTTTGCACTCATGGAGGTGAGGGGGAAGGAGCAGCCTCTGCCCCAGGATCAAGCAAGCAAGGCATTAACTTCACACAGAAAGTAGTTTTCTTGTTGTTGATGATGAGAGGTACATGCTAAGCAATAAATTAAGTGAGCACAGTCAGTGGTGGACAGAAATTCCTTTCTGCAGGCTCCGCTCCACCACGTATGAGTTATGGGATCATCTCTAACTTGTGAAAATAACTCACATATCACACTCTACCCATTGCCACGCTTCTTGCTGCTCCTGCCTGAGGAGCTGGTGCAAAGCATTGGAGCTGGACAAGGATGGAGGAGATGGAGACTCCATTTAGCAGAAGAGTCCTATGGCAACTCTATCAGGCTCGTGAAGTGTCAGGCAGTGGAGGGCCAGACTCTGCCTCTCCAACTGTGCTCTGTCACTCCTGCCCTTCAGCTAAGGGCAGGATGCTCCAGAGCACAGCAGCACATGGTTTTACAGGGCTGGAGGGGCTGAACCACACCTGTGCTGTGGCCCTTGTCCAAACCCCCACCGACCTTTGGAGGAAAAGAGATTTTCTCAGGAATACAGTGAGCAAAACAGCCAGATAAACAAGCAGCTGACCGTGAAAGCTGTGGGAATAAATAACACAGTGTTAAGCACAGGCTAGGCTGAGTATGTGAACCTTCAGTCAAAGTTCTGACCCCAGCTTTTGCAGACATACCCAGGCTCACTTTAATTGCCTGGTTTGCAGGCTGGAAGAAAAGCAGCTGCTGCAGCACAGAGCAGGCTGCAAATACCCCATGGCTGGGCAGCACAGAGCTCTCTGCTGCTGTGCCCTGCTCTCCAGGCAAAACAAATCTACCTGTCCCCTTCCAAATTAAATAGCTGGAATGGAGCAGCAAGGAACTGCACTGAAAGGAAAACTGTCCCTCTGGACTTGGGAATGTGGGCAAGTGCCCCGTGTGTCCCCACCATGGCTGGGCTGGCTTTGATCACTTATGCTGCTATTCAGCAGCTCCAGCAGCCAGTGTATAATGTCCTTCTCACTCCTTTAATAGGAAAGGGCTGCCTTTATCCACAAGGCAGAATCATGCTTATTATCATGTTAATTAATACATTTCTAATGAGAAGCCGTTTCTACAGTTTATACAGAGCCAAAGTGAAAATTGAAATGATTTTTCTAATTTAAAAAGAAATTATTTAAAAAATAAGCAAGGAAAAAAACTTCAAAGAGACAAACAAAAGGAAAAACACTGGCACTAATGAAATGTTGGTTAATTATCCTTTTGTTCACCCTTTTATATCTTACCCCCATTCTTAATTGTCTCATCTAATTAGATTATAACTATTTACAACAGGAATTATATTCTACTCTGCATTGCATATGGGGTCTTCATAATAGAATGCAAACATAATTACTAATAATAATTAATGAAGAACTTTAGCAATGTGAGTTTTTTGCAAGCCAGGGAGCCTAGCATGAGTGTAGCATTCAAGTGCAACTGGTTTCTGGGCTTGGCTTTATCAATGATAAAGGAAAAGAACTTGAGGATTTGCAGACGTGGTTCTTTTTACTCATCCTGTGCCTGGCTAGCTTCCTACTGCTCTGGATCACTGTTCTCACACCTAAGATCATCACCTGCAATTATTCTCTGTAGGTTGGTGCTCTTTGGTATTTGCTGAAGGGAATATATTGCATTAGGCAGAAGTAGCTGTCACCTTTAGGGGGACTGTTTCTCTCCTTTCTGAGGCTGTCCAAGTGAAGATTGGTCTGCCTGGTTTTGACATCACCAATACCTGTTTAGGATCCAAGAGAACAGCGAAGCTACTGCATTGGTGGTGGTGCTGAAGTGCAATGCATGGGGTCCTCTGCCCTGCTGCAGCTTCCTCTAGGAAGGTCAGCAGTCCCTCCCCAGTCCCCAGAATCCTTCCTCTGGGCATCTCTGTGTCACATCATGTCCTTGTTAAGTAACTGCATAAATTACTCTTTTTCATTGCAGTAGGACAGGGATGCCTCAGGAGAGGCTGAGGGCTCACTGGGATTGTGGCTCCACACTCAAGAGTCAGAGGCTTTCAAGAGCTAACAGAAGAAAGATAACAACATTTCCCTTCTACCACCTGTTAATTCTATTTAACAGATGCAGAACTGGAGAATGGAGAGATTAAAAGCCCTGGCACAGGAAACCATATATTTTGAAGACAGTGCTTAAACACATGCTTCTGCGAGCACAGGCTTCTGTCCCAGTGAAGTTGAGCACATGCTTATAAAGTTTTCTGATCCAGGATCTAAGTTACTCTTTCAGAGTCATAAAAGCAGTGGAACAAGCTGGCCCCAAAATCCCCAGTTCACATGGTAGCCTTGGTCATATCTTCACAGAGCCTGTTTCCAAAACTGTAGCTCTGGAGAGTGCTGATAACCCCTTTGGCTCTCCAGCTGGAGGCTGCAGCCAAATCTTCGTGTCAGTTATTTATACAGAAAGGTTGCTTTGGGTTTGGGTACAAGTCCCAGATGCAAAATCAAGTAAAGGTAAAAATTAGAAAGAGGAACTAAAAGCTTCAAATTTCAAGTCTGCTTTAAATAAGAAAACAATGGCATTTACTTGTGTTCAGAATGTAAGTCAGAAGAGAATCAGATCCATCAACAGCTACATTACAGTACAAACTTTTGTGGCACTTCTACACCCTTTAGCATTTCATATCTTATTATTTACAATGAAAATGGTAAAACTTTCAGGGTTGGATACTAAATCTGTGTCATATCATTGGCTTAGGAGGCAAAATATTGCTTGTGAAGCTGAGAAAGGCAGTCTTGAAATAAATTAAAAGTAGGGAGAGGTTTACCCAAAACTTCTTTAATCTTGGCCAACACCCTTAGCTGAGCTGTGCCTCAGTGGTCCTGTCCCATTCATGTGTTCAGGAAAATTATCCTCACTTCTTCCCAGGCTTTGACTGTCTTACCTACTTCCACTTACTTTTAGAAGCACAAAGGCAATGCCTTAAGTTCCACAATCCCCTTCTCACCTATCTCAAATCAACCTCTTGCAGAATGGCCCCTACTCCAGCTCTCCCAGAGATCTGGAAGCTCATAACAACTGCATGTCAAATCATCCAGTAAATTCTGGGCAGTTCCCATAAAAGCTTGTCTTACAGGCTCTTGTAGAAGATAAACAACTAATGCACACATTTCAGGTACTATGAAAATAACCCACAAACCCTCTTACGCAGCTACAAAGAGATTTTAAACTGAGATAGGGAATGCCATAGCTTGTACCTGGGTCCTTCCAGATGTGCTGCCTTGTTCTCTGCTACTCACACGTGCTGAGGTGAGACCTCCACACCTCCTTGATGGTTTATTTCTCTTTCTCTGGTGCAGATGGTGCCTGGAGAAGAGGGTGTTTGCCACTCTGCCCCCCACAAAAGCAATGTTGCATTTGCAGGGGACTTTCATTTACCACTGCTGTAAGCTTAGCAGAAAATGACTTTCACCTTTATTTCCATAAAACCTCTGTATATCATGGTATGTACACTTGAAAAATTAAGAGCAGTAAACAAATTTTTAAATGAACCTTCACCTAAGCACTGGAAAAATGAAACTGGTGATGTGAAAGGTAAAGTAAGGGGAAAACACTTCAGTTACCAAACAAATGCTCTTCAGGTCCTTATTCCATTAAAACTTGTATCTGCTTTCATAAAGGATGTTTTGCTACCACTTGCGAATTCCTCAAGGAAAGCTTTATATAACCTGCCTATTTGGCCTTTGTTAGTCATGCTACAAAGACTTAAAAGCTTTGAAGATTGTCTTAACTAAATAGAGCCACAAGAACAACAATGCACTTTCTTCCAGTCACTGATCAGGCTTCTAAAGAGTAACTAATAATGTGGATTTTAAAGTGCAAAAGGCTACACGAAAATATTTAATAGTAGAACTAACAGCACAGCATACCTTCTGCAGAAACCTGTCTGCTTTACTTTCCTTTTATCAATATTGCCAAGAAAGTAAATTTGTCACTGTGCAGCTGAGAATCTCTCAAAGATCTACTTTAATGTTTCACGCTACGTTTGCAAAACAAGAGTAATAAAAATAATGACACCATTATTACTCTTCCCTCTTTGTTTTCAGTTCATCACTTGCATATTTGAATAATGAATTATATTCACATTATCTCTACACATTTGCTCTTGACTTCCTCTGCTGGCTGAAAGTAAAGCTATTATCCAGTTGTCAGCTCTGAAGAGCCATTCAACAAAGCAGCCAATGGTCTGACATACAGATATACTACTATGTAAAATTATCTAGAGTACAATTTCAAGCTATATATGAGAAAATTACCAGCCAGCATAAAAATGAATCTTCAGCTGAGGTGAAATATTAAAAATTTCATCAGGGCCACTTTAGAACATAAATAAGTAGACAACAGAATTAGTTGTGAATTAGGCACAAAAGGCTAATTAACACTATTGTATCATCTTGATTGACTCAAAGTCTATTAAATCACTATTTTATTGTCTGAATCTCTGAACCTTACAGGAAAAATAGAACCTTCTTCTATTAAGAGGCCCCCTCTTCATTCTCAGATCTGCAGCTTTTGACTGAATTTCATTAAGACTAATTCCAGTAACCAATACTTTGCACAAGTAATTTCCTGATAAAAGAATGATTGTTTGTATCATTCGATTTATACAGCTTTTTTATTAAGTGCCATGTTAAATTATAAACAAATCATATAAAACAAAACCCACGCAATTTTCCTTTAGTGTCACATTCATGTAATTATAAATATTACTGGAGCTCCAGATGAAGTCAGATTTTCATGCAGTGGAGGGGCAAACACAGCTGAGCAGCAAACATTCTCAAGGGCAAAGACTTTCTTCTCTTTGTGCTCAAGGTTTTTGTCAGGAAAGAATAACTGAGGTTGGGAAGGTGAGGAGGTGCCCTCTACCAGACAGAAAGTGATGTCCCCAGGATGACATTAAACAAACAGGTACAAGAACAGACAGGAAATCAGAGCAAGATACTGTGCTTGCTTTGAAGAATTGTCTAAGAGAAGAGCAGCTGCTGCCTCTGTGGTGAGCTTTTATTCTTCTGAATCAGCTGCCTCAATCCCTTTTATACCCATTGGACCTGCTCCTGTTGGCAACAGTGTATGAGAAATGATTTTCAGAATTTTGAAAGAGAAGAGGAAAAACCCCAACTTATCTTCATTCCCATACAAGATGAAAATAACTGGTTCTCTACAAAGAGTGCAAAATATGTCCCATGGTTGTCCTTTGGGGGTGTCTTGAAGCGCATCAACTTACATTGAAATTTAGAGAGGGCTGCAATGATTTGAAATGTGTTTTCATGGATTACAGCTTCTGAAAATTTACATCCTGAAGAATTTTAGCTCTTTACTAACACTCTTTCATCTTACAGTATCACTTAGTGTAACTTAAAACTGTAATTGCCTCCCTTTAGCACTGACGTGTAAGCAAGCAGAAGAAATGATTTATTTAAGAACACAGAATGAGGATAATCACTCATCCAAAAATCTCAAACACCTCCTCATTCTCTTCCTGGAAGTCTTGTTCTTATGGGATCAGAGGACAGCAGCCATTCCTGGATATCCAATAGGCTGGAAATAGTAGCAGTACCTCTTTTTGGCTGTGGACATCAGCAAGTCCTGGACAGAGGAACATCCTCTACATATCAATTGTATGGTGCAGGCAGAGGGAGCTGGATGTGTTCACGAATGTGCCAAGAAATGTCAACACATGCACAATACCCCCGACATGCCCGGCTTACTGCACACTGGGAATCCATCTCATAATGCATGCATGCATATTTCTGCCTGGGAAATCATGGAGAGCAGCATGGCAACCCTACACAGAAAGTCCTCTTTGAAAGCCATGCTCTCCAGCCAATGTTTAATTCATTAGGTCAGCCTTCCTTAATCAGTGATCAGAGCTGTTTACTTCATGATCCATTAGGAGAAAGTCTAAGACACTCCTTCCAAATAAAACAAATGTGCTAATTCACACATTACAAAGAAGGAAACAAGATGGAGGATAATTGAGTAACATTCAAAGTTTATCTCAGTAATTACTGTTTGTAAATGAAAATCACTCTGGCAACATAATTTTCATTGTGGACTTTGTTTTTTAGCTGTAATATGGGACCAAGTGAACAATAGAAGTTGAATAAAATCAGAGTATCCTGATTCCTACTCTGCTGATCTGCTATGAAGCATGGCACTCTCCACTGGTAGAAACTGCAGGCTCTGTTGTTGGCTAAAGCCTGGTCCCTCTCCCTCAGCGATCTCATCATGCTCTTCCATCTACTTATCCTGTCCTGAAATCTCTGCTGTGCAAATGGTTAGACTGCAAACACCCTCCCCACACTACATGATCACTCAGGCTTGGCTTGCTTGTCCCTCCAGCTTCATCTTTGTCCTTTTAAAGAGTCTGAATGTGCTGGTGTGGGTACACAGAAGGGTAAGAAACACTTCTGGGGGTGAGCAAGCACTTCTGCTGACTTGGAAACAATAATCTAAGTTGGTTGGGATTGCCCCTATCTAACTTCTGCACTGAGCAGAACGACCCAGATAGCTCATACATGGTGAAACCTTGCACACCTAAGCAAAAAGCACCCTGGAAACATCTTTTTCTGGGTAGAAGAGGCAGTGAGACAGTTAACTCAGCTGTAGTCACTTACAGCACATCTTGAGTTAGATGAGAAAATCCCACACCTAGAACCCACTTGTTACTACTTACACTGAGATATGTGCTCAGATGTCCTTGGCACTGAGATAGAGGAGCTCTAGTATTGATTCCCTGCTTTCAAGGCTGTAAAAAAGCTAAGAGCAGTCAGGGGAAGAAGTACTATAAGAAGAGGCTGCCCAAGTTTTGGGAGCTAAAAGGCTTATTTCCAAGTCTGCCTCACCACAGTCTTTCTTCAAGCATCCTTGGCCATGTCACTTAATTCCTTCTTGGTTCCCAGCCTCCAAAGTGAAAGCATTTAACTATTTCACATGGATGCTAGCAGAAAAAATGTAGTGAAATGTGAAGAGCCCTGATGATATAATAATGAGAATCAGACAAATGCCACTGATGTGGGAAAGAAAGAGGTTCAAAGGATATCAGAACTATGCAGTCACATCAGAAATTAGAATATGGACATTTTAAGTTTCAAAGGAAGCCCTTTGGGTCATTGGCTGTATACCATCCTACTTTGTAAACATTTTTCCTTATATAAATATTAAAATGTATTCCCACCATAATATAGTGTTTCTTATGTTAAAGAGTATTACTTTGTTCTCCTCCTGGCTAAGAGGTTTTGCTGTAATATTTAATTAAATAAAACAGAAGATTTAATGATTAAAAAAGAAACAAGACAATTAATAAAAAATCTCAGACATACAGTAACAAAGCAGGAACATATTTTCATTTAGACAGATGTGACAAGACTTAAATTCAGCTTGTTTTACAGTAATAGATGCAATGTGCCTATAAATTTTAAATGGACAAACAATTTTGGTTACAGCTGTCTTTGGAAGTCCAGAAATATTGAACACTAGCTTGACTACCTAGGAACATAAAATATGAACTTTTTGTCCCACTGTTCTTCATTTCTAGTTAATTGCATTGCTGATGAGATCATCTGAGGCAGTTATTCTTCATCCAGATCACAATTTTATCCAGAACATATGCAGCCATAAAGATGCATTTCAGTACAAAAATCACAACACAGGTAACAGAGTTCTGGTAGCTCAAAACTTTCCAAATAATTTCTTCAGCCAAATCAACAGTACAAAGTCATTAGTCTGAATTTTTCTCTAGATATTGGCAGGTGGCAAAGTTCTTTATTAAACTTCTATATCAACAAGTGAATACTTCTCTGAAGATAAATTATTTTTAATTTAGTGCTGTAAGAAAAATCATGGGTTTCATATTGAGCAAGCAAGTATTTTCGTATTATTTTTCTTGTTTGGCTGGTTTTTTTCAGTCAGTAAATCCAACCCCAAAGCAAATAAAATCTCTAGGCTTTCCAGAAAATGCAAACAGTAATACTCAGACTACCTAGGATAAAGCTGGTAGTTATTGACACTTGCACTTCCCTAAATAATCCCTTTTCTTGCCTTTTGTGGGAAAGTAAGATGGAGAGGCACAGGAAGTGGTAAATGATGGAATTTGCACAAACACCCTGCAGCAGCCCAAACCCCAGGTTTATTATTGCTGCATCTATTTCTTTCATCAGTGTAGTATGGGGTGGTTTCCAGCAAAGTCCCTGTTGAGTTAAATCCTATATGGATCAAGAGACTGCCCAAGGAAGCTTCTGGCAGAGCTAGGAACTGACCTCTATTCCCACCACCTTCCCCAGTAACTCTCTTTTCATCTTGCATACTTTATACAGGAGTCACTCAGAACAGACCTCAGGCTCCATTTGAAAGGAAAATTCTATCTGCTACCTGTAGTTTCTCATTCATTCTCAACTTTCATCTAGAATCTGTCCTCTGCTTCCTTGCCTATATCTATAGATAAACCTAGGACATTATTACTCCTGGGTGCAATTTCAAGCCTGCTTGTCCTTGAAGGCAATTCCATGAGAACTGAGGCTGGCCAGAAACACTCTTCTTGTAGGGTGTGCACCCAGAGAGTCTCTTCACCAGATCTGACTAGGAATTGCTTTCTCACAGCTTGCTTTTCTCTGTAGAGACTCTTTTTTTTTGAAGTATAATCTCTCACAGATATTGTAAGTGCTCAGTTCTGCAAAACTGGAAAGTTGAACAGTCTTGTCTGGGCCCTGAAAGTGGACCTTGGTCTTGCATTTATTTATATAATCATTGTGTTTCTCTCCTGCTGGTTTCTCCAATAACCAGATATATAAAAATGTAAATGGGTATCGATATGCTGGAGTGGTGCATCACCAGCAATCACATGCACTGCTGGCTAAATTATACCACATATCCCCACAATATCAAATACTCACTCCACATCCACCACATGGTCTACTTATCTAACACCCCATTCACCAAAAGATACCCAGCAGTTAAAAGGGCTTTTGTAGTTAAGGACTTCATAAATCTTACATTGCCTATAAGACAATGCCCACACACATGGGCACCCATTTTACCAGGTGTAAATTCAGGTCCCGTGTTTCCAGTCCCAGAGGTTTTTACCTCTTGTTAACAATCTCCTACGGAAATATTTTCATCAGCTTTCTAAGCTAAAAGGTACATGGTACTTACTCATGATCAAGGCTGGTGACAAAAATTGCCATTTCTATACACAAAAAATGTGACCTATACCTGGCATGAATAAAAGCAGACTCAAGTACTGACCTCAACATAAAAAATTTGTAAATAACCTTGCTTTACTCTGATTCAAGTTCTTCCAGTGCAGCTGGCATTTGGAGTTTCAGGAATATTTAATTATATAGAAAGCCTTAAGGGGCAATAACAAGCTGATTTCTGAGCTAATGGGAGAGAAAAGAATATGAGATTACAATCTAAAAATTAAATAGAGGGTCATTCTCTTTAATGACTAATAACTCTCA
Source organism: Catharus ustulatus (assembly GCF_009819885.2). Classification (NCBI taxonomy): domain Eukaryota; kingdom Metazoa; phylum Chordata; class Aves; order Passeriformes; family Turdidae; genus Catharus; species Catharus ustulatus. The sequence goes on from NC_046227.1 coordinate 30,115,825, forward strand.
AAGAATTTAAGTTTCAATTAAATTCTGACTCCAAAGGTATTTATGCAGTCATGAAACTATTTTTAAATATTTCACATTCAGAGTGCTCCAGATTCCTCAGTGGTTCTGGATAATATCAGACATCATTATGATATCTGAGCAATCTTGTAGAAGCTCTGCTTTTGCTTTTAACCTCTAGTTCAAAATAGTTTTTTGGGTTTTTTCCTATGGATGACTTTGGAGTTTTTAATGATTTCTTAGAAAATGATGACTGTTGAACAAATAGTGCAAAATTTTGGCCAAACTGGTTACTTACAATTTTAACTTCTCAATGAAAAGTGGAAGTTTGGTGACTAGAGTATTCAGTTGGGAAAATATTGTAAGACAAGCAGTTATCAGGGAATTATTGTCTGTCCTGGAACAAGAATACTAAAAGGGGTTCTTTGCCCTTGCAAATCTAAAACGCTTTTTTCAGATGATTGCAGAAAAAGGAATTAGGAAATGCATCTATTTACATAAAGTGAAGCACAACACAGCACAATTTAGCCAGTGGGATAATCTAGGAATGCATAAATATAGTACAAGTCTAGGAAAATATCTGACAACATGCAACCACATGATGCTCAGGCATCAAACTCAAACCGTTTCTCACACATTAAGTGCAGAGTTTTAACAACTAACATCTTGCATGAGTTGATATAAATAGCTCAGAGGTTCCCAGGTTACAAAGCATTGTGATTTTCCTGGGAAAAAGAAAAAACTAAACACCTTGAATTAGGAGCCAGCTAATGCTGGAAGTGAGGGCAGTGTCTCACCCCACTGGTGCCTGGAGCACTGGGGCTCTCCATGCAAGCTGAGGCTTCATCTCACCTCACCAGTCTGAAAAAAGTGACTTGCCCAGCTCAAGGCATGAGTTTCTGTTTCAGCAATGACCCCAGATGGACTGAACTTCCCACTCTGCTGGTGCTGCTCACCTCCAGATTACCTTGGATTTCTTCCATTCTTGTTGGAACATTCAGTGACTGGGTTACCTGGCATGATGTTTCCTCTTACAGATCAAACAACAGAATATTTACAACAAGGTCTTCCATTCCACAGTGCTCAAACAATGGGGCCATTCTTTGTCTGCTGCCTGATGGACACAGTATCAGGTGATTACAGGGTTCTGTTCCCAGGAAAAGAAGAAAATAATTCTCTCCCCTACTGAACAACCAAAAATTAAGTTGGGGGAACCCTAATGTTGAAAGGACCTTGCTGACCAAAGATGACTTTTAAATTTTTCTTACAACCTAGGTTGGCATCCCTGGTCTGGCAGCAAACAGCACATGGGCTGGAGCTCTCATTTTTCACAGCCCAAAGCCCTGATGTGCTGCTCTGTCCTTTTAGGACATCCTTGTGATGAAGGTATTGCTGCTGCAGCCATTAGAGCCTTGACTTAGAAATATGGGGTCTTGATAAGAGGTCAGAAAAGAACTCCTTCTCCTCATTTTGGTTTGCTGCTTTGTTTCCAGGATGAATTGCTGTATTTTTTGGTTGTAAGAAACTGAATTTTAATGTCACCTTCTTGGGGCGGATGAAAACCAAATAATTAATGCACATTCCTATTTTCATGAAGGCATAATTTCTTATCCAGTCTCAGGAAAATTATAATAAAAATAAATACCAGAATTATAGAAAAAATAATTTGAATCAAGAATATAACTTGTACTAGTCCCACTAGAACTAGTTCCAAGCATAATGACATTTTTTTGATTCCAGCAAAAATCTAGACTAGATATCTTTGCTGTGTAGTCAGTATTTCAGACCTTTCCCAGCATGTTAAAGACAGAAAGCAGCATATATTCTCTGCTAGAAAAATTTGTAAAGGAATCTCTGTAATTATTTTAAGAATATGTAGTTCAGAATTTTTGTCTCTCTAACAAAATTATAAAGGTAAAAGATGCATAGGAAATGAAAAACAACATACTCCTGTTTCCTTGAGGTATATTGGCTAGATACCATAAATTTTTATAGCAAAGGCTTCCCAGATCCACTGAGCAAGAAAGAAGAAATGACATTTTTAATAATTGCATTTTATGTGTATATATTTATAAAATTTTATATAATTTGTCCATTTTACCAAATGGGAATTGGAGATAAGTCTGAGGTGCTACTTAATAAAGGATGAGGCTAGGTGTTAAAATTTCAGCTAGAGGAAAAAAGCAGTGTGATGCCCCATGGAATATTTGGAGAAAAACGTGGCTCTCAGGTATGCACCCTTGAGAGTTGAGCATTTGGTCCTTTGGAGACTCAAGGGACACCCAGCACAGTCAGTGGTTTTCTTAGATGTAAAATATTCCCTCCAGCCTGCTGCAGAGAGCTTTGTCCCCTTGGCCTCAAGCTGGGATTTCTCCTGAACACAGACATGTGTGCCCACTGTGCCAGAAATGTAGAGGGGATTGAAAACCCCAAATGGCAGAAGCACTTCACCTCGCCTGCCTTTAGGTGTTGTCTTGACTCCTTCCTCAAGAAAAGAGTCTCAGGTCTGGTTTTTTTTCTGTCAAAGATTGCTGTATCGAAATGGCCACTGCCCTGGACACCACTGTCCAGCATGTCAGGGCTGCAGCCCCAGCTTGGGATAAAGAGCCAAGAGCAGCTGGGCGCTGACAGAGCGAGGGAGTGCTCGGGAAAGGTTCTCAGATTTACAACTGTGTTTATCCTCCAGATTACTAAGTGCCACAGGAAGGATCTAGACCTGTCAACCCCCACGAAGAAACCCAAAGCAGTCCTCAGTGATAATCTCACAGGCACTCAGAGAGTCCATACCAAAATTTGTGACTCAATGCAAGCTCCTCAGCTCTCCTCTCACAGTCCCCTACTGCCTCCTCTCACTGGGGACATGCTACTGATGAACACCACAGTCCAGCTTTGCTCTTGAAATTCAAGATAGAACATCCAGAATCCATGGATTTTAAAATATTCATAAGGGTACTGGATGAGCAGAAAGACTATAGCTCTCTGTTCAATAGATTAAGCAACACCATCCTCAGCTGGCATACACTGGCATAACCATTTACACCACTGAAGGGCTAGCAGGATTTGATTTTTTCTAAGAAAGAAACTGCAGTTGAAGTCAAAATCCAGTTAGTTTAAAAAAAGCAAACTTGATAGTGTTTCTGCTTTTAAAGTGGCTTGTGATTTTGGATGTGAATTTGATGCAACACAGCAGGAGAAATAACAATTATGTCTAACACACACATGCACAGGTTACATACACACAATATACACATATATTAACACAGCTCCATTTTCTTCATTCCCCACAAATTAAAGTGACAAGCTGTATGTTAGTCCTTTCTGAATTAATCCTGTCTGAATAGCATTAGTGTCATCCTCACTATACACCAGTAACTGCTAGGCTATAAAATTTATGGTATAACATTCGGAATTAATCTGCAAATATATACTAATTCACACTGACCTTTTTTCAAGCTGAGGCCTTTTTAGCACTCACAGTAGGTTTAACATTGCCCTACTGAGTGTTATTACGAAGCAGTCAATGGTTCTCCATAATTACATCATGCAAATGACATTTGCTTTTTTGTTTGAGCTTATTCCCTCCGATGTTTCCTTCTTTTATCACACTCCTCACACATCTGTGTCCCTGAAATGGCACTGTAAACTCCTCCTCTTTTGGTCCCCAAGTTGCTTTTTCTGTCTTCCCTGGCTGTCACGCAGACACCGCCAGCAGTTTGGGCTGGTGACACATCCCTGTGACATGGGTTATGTCGCCAGCTGGCTGGAACAGGTGTACACTGATTTTACCATCAAATGGCAACACACACTTGGCTTCCTACCAGCGCACAGGCATGAAAAACCTGTTCCCTTAAAATTTCTCCCAAGATTGATGGGCTGTTCTTTGACACAGCATCCAGCAACAATTTCAATTCCCAGATTGTTTCTCACCATTTGGGCTCGTTCGACAACAGCAGCAATGGAAAGTTGTGGAGAACTTCTTGTTAGTGGAGACAAATTACTCAGTCTTTTCCTCTCTTTCTTCAGCAAAAAAAGGTACAACTTTGGCTGAAGCAGCATGAGCACCCAATTACTTGTGAAATAACATCTGATCGTGCCTTTTAGAAAATAACTGATGCAAAATACGAAGTAATATTTTGTAAAATTCCCATCAGAAAGGCAAGAGAGGTAACAATAATTCTGAATATCTAACTGCTTAATCCAACCAAGCTAAATCAAGGCCAGGACATGCAGCAATAGCTGGATCTGGTTCCAGCTGTGTCCTGAGAGCCATGTCAGTAAAACCACAGCTCGGCTGAGGAAACCAGGCAGGGACCAAACACAGGAGCTGATGATCTTCATCTCTCCAGTATCACCTACTGTGACGAGGCACTCAGGATAGTGCAGGACTCACCTCAGCTCTACAGTACATTTTTGAGGCTGAGATCATCTTCTTATTCTGTTCCCAGAGTAATAAGTGATGCTCTGATTAATTCTCTGATAGAAAATAATCTAATACTAAAAATATCTCAACTTCCATTAAGCCAGTTCTGCAGTCTTTAAAAATCCAAGGCAATTATACGAGGTTATACCTGACAGTATGTCTTGATTTGTGGATACTTTGGGAAACCCTTGTTCTTCACAGCTGAGGAATTACACTTCCCATTAAAAGCCACTGCTTATATTACCTTGTTAGGGCATCCCACAGTAAACACTGGATGGCAAAGCAGACTTTTTAATGACAACTAATCAGAAGGTCAATGGCTGCAAGTCACAACTAAAGTAATTGAATTAATAAGACAGTGTTATTTTAGCCTAAAACCAGCTGAAAAGCAGCAGTGCAGGAGGGAAGTAGTGCACAGTTCAGCTGCCCCTGCTCTTAAAATTTCTTTTTCTATCAGCATGATTTTCAAATCCCTTTTCCACAGCACCTTTTTTACATTAAAATTTTCCCAGGGAAATTCCACTCATCACATTCCTAGCAAACTGCTTATCAAATAAAATTACTTGACATTGTATTCATTAGAACTATAAAGAGACTTCCTTAAAAGGCTTTTCTATTAAAAAAAAAAAAAAAAGGGTGTTTGTCTTAAGTATTTAAGCCTCTGTTCTGATACACAGCATAATAGGGCTGGTGCCATGGTAACTATGTGTGGCTTTTTAATTGAACAGCTGACTTCCAGGAGTGAGAATTGCTACCTGCTTCCCTGCTTTCCACAATTTACTGAGGCTCTATCCCAGAGCAAAACAATGAATTAGGGGCTGTTAGCTCGTGTGGACATGACAGCTATGTTTTCTCCATGCAGGAGGTGTAGCTCATACAGAAAACCTCTGCAAAATCTGCCATAGTGCACACGCATCCCATGACAATAATTTTATTTGAAATCAGCTTACAATTGCCTTTTTTTTTTAATTTTTGTATGCTTGGTCTGATATTAAGGACAGGAGGAGTCTGAAAGAGATCATTAACTCCATATACACCTAGTATAGGAAAAGGTCTATGTATTATTACATGCTATGTATAATTGTACTATAAAGAAGACTTTTTCCTCCAAGTCACTAATTGGGATGCAATACTGGTTATTTTAAGCTTTACAAAAGAGTTCTTTGCATAATAGAGTGGCTGTTTCGTGCAGCTCCTATGATAAAATTCTCACCAGTCTTAAAATGACAGATGTAATATTACCTTTAATAAGTGTCTACCGATGCATGCAAATTGAATTAAATAGTGGGAGTACAAATTTGTCCGATAATTAAGATAAAAATTCATGTCAGCTTAAGCCCTGATGTATATTAGTAACCCTGTATACTTCTTTTTTCTGCATTCTCTATCAATTACTTTTAGTGTCGAACTCTTGATTACTGTAATATGCAGTCCTTTAAAAATGTATAAATGCTCGGTAGAAAGTATTAAACAAACAAAAGGCTTCTTTTTAAAGCACCTTCAATAAAAAAATATTGTAACTTTGGAACCAGAGAGCCTTACCAACTGCTCAAAGTTCAATATACCTCAAACTGAAATAATTCCTCTCAGAGTATAATAGGAATAGGAAATAATAGATATAGATACAATAATAAATAACATGAGCAGCAAGCAATGTCTCCAACCTGTGAAAATGGTCACTCTTTTGGAAAAGGTCTCTGTTGCATGTCAGAACAAAATTCTACCATCAGCCCAATTTTTCCACAAGCCAGTTAGGAAATTTGGCTTTCGTGTTTAGTCTGTCTTTGAAGATATACCTGGAACTGGAAATTCAACATTTTTATAGCTAAGAAATTCACCTAGGACATGAAACAGGCAGCTCAGGTGGTTGAACCTGGGTTTAAACAATTCTTGTAAATGTCCTAAGTCATGAGCTCCGCTTGGATAATACTTTATGTGCTTTCATTTTTGACCTTAGATGCTTTCTTTGACGCGATGCACCTTATAAAAATGTTGTTTAAACGGCTACAACCCCTCATAAGTTGTAATTACAATAAAATGTTTTTCAACCAAACCCTATAAAATCTCTAGTAAAAAAATTCCATATCAGTTGTTGGCATAAATGAATGTACTAAAATTGCCTGGAATATTAATTTACATTTTATATATTTTGATTCAGGAGTTTCTTAACTAAAATATTTCTGCTACAGAAATGACACATCCTTAAAGAAAACCAGTCTGGGGTCATTTGAGGCTAATCATTGTGCTGTAGAAGGAAACTCGTGCTTAGCATGAACAGTGATCTTCAATATAAAGAATTCAAATTCAGAACACTAAAGGCCTGATACATATTTTGGAAATGAGAAAAAATTGGAACTTTGTCCTAAAACATCTCAATTTTATTTTTTGTGAGGACCTAGAGCTAAGGTTCCCATAACTCAGTGTTGCTGGTGTTTAGGGCTAAACTCTGGAGGAAAAGTCCATAATTGCTTTGCTGATGCAGTGAGGTGTCCCACGAGGAGAACCCACCCCCCGGTTCCAGACTGATGGACATCTCCTCAAATTAGCTGGTCTTCCAAGTATAGCAACATTCAAAATGAGATATAAGAACAAGACTGGATTTGGATCTCAGATTCAAAATGTGTCTGCAACTTATGTCAGTACTCCTTGAGCACCAAGTAGCAGAAAATGTGGCTTTGGATACACAGGTGGGTTTAGTCCCTTTTTGTGTAAGATTCAACCTGTACGTATTCTCCAGTGATGGCTAAACACCTCTAATGAACTTTGCAGACAAGTAGTGAAGTTAAAGATCTGTCAAAAAGAAATATCAGCTGACCTGAAAATCCAGTCTCTTTTGTTTAACTGCTTTGTTATTGAAAAAAAAAAAAAAAAAAAAAAAAAGCAGCCAGTCGTCATATAGGCTTACAGGCTACATAGGTAGAAGAAGCACTTTTAAAGTGAAAAACCACACCAAGGCAGAAACACTGGAGGGACTGTTCAGAATGACTTAGACCCACCCTCTGAGTGAGAGCTGAAGCCCACACTTCTGCTCCAGGCTTACAGCAGAACTCAAAATAATTTCAGACAGGTGTGGACAGCACTGCAGCACAGAGCAGCAACCACCTCTGGCCATGATGTTGCACTGAAGACACTTTTTTCTTACAGGAGCCTGACCTGCTGAAATCTCTGACTGTGCTCCTAGACACATCCTTGTTATTTCTCTGCCCATCTGTAAAATGGAAATAATAGCACTAGGGATGTAATGAGGATAAATAGGTAAAAGATAATGAGATGCTCAGACACAATGGTAATACGAGCTGTGTGAGCAAGCTTTGCTAAGGTTTGTGTACGTTAATAACAGTGTTCGTTCTGTCTCGGCTGTAACACTGTACTTGGCAACAATTTAAGTATTTTAAAAAGTCATGCTGTATAATGAGTGAGATTACAGAGCTGAATGGATGTGGAAGCCAGGATGGCCTAACAGAGCAAATAGCACAGAGCCTGTCATTAACCCTCATCCACCTTTCCTTCCCTGCCCAGCGGGGTGGGCGCTGCACCCCAGCCGGACAGCAGTGCCCAGCCAGCCTCTGCTCCCTCTTCACCCACCCTCAACAGCTGCAAGGAGAGAGGCAGCATCCATGTCCAGCAGAAATGGGTGAGAATGCAGTTAAAATATTGGTCTGACCTTATTTAAGCCAAAGTAAAATGTTGTTCAGGATATTTCAATATATTGAAGTGCGGGTTGGGGGAGGTAGAATCACATCCCATGCTAGCAGATTTCTCCTGAAAGAAAGGGCTCTGGAAGGGGACCTCAAAAACATTCCTGAAAATGTTCAAATACTGTATTTTTCAGTTTTTAACATTAAAGAATATTTTCTATATTTTCACAGTCAGTAGACAGATAAAACGAAACAGGTTTAATGACTGTTTGAAGCTTCAGAAGTGAGCTTGAGTTTTACTTTACTCTTGGGAACCCCGTGAGGAGTTCCAGGCTCAGCCACTAGAGTCCATCCATGGCTTTGTATGGCTTTGCAGTATGACAATCAGTGCTTCAGGTAGGTGTTGCAGTAAGGAGACACAAAATCACTTCCCCTGTAACTGTGCCAATAGTAGTGAAGTGATTGTAATTTAGTGCAATGTCCTGATGCCTCTTGACGTGCGTGTTTCACTCAGATGCTTGGTGAATTTTCCTGGTTTATCCATTGACTGTTCCAGTGGTCTCCATAAAATGATGTGGAGGAGAGACAAAACAATGGCACAAAAGCAGTGCAACAGGCCAACAAGCCATAGAGACCAGTGCAACAAATGACCACAGCAGGTGTTGTAAATAGGTTCCTCAGCCAGAAGGAGCTCAGACATCATCCTATCCAAGGGCTGAATCAAGACTTTTGGGAGTATGGAGATCTCACTACCCTTTCCTGAAAAAGGCCATAAAAATACTTCTTCTGGTTCAACACCCTTCTGTTCAGCATTTCTGTAAGGGGTACATAGGACAATATACAAAAGAAATGCTGTCTTCTCTACAAGGCACCAACTCAGGAGAGGAGAGATGCTTTTAAATGAGTTGAGTACAGAGAGACAGAGTTTCTCCCTCCCTGACTATGTGAGGAATAAAGTCACTGGAAGGACACCCCAGGGTTGCTCCTGGTGTTATGCTCTCTGTGACTGCAGCAGAAGCTCTCCCTAATTACACTGTGATGAATTTGTCCTATCTGCTGTACACATAACAGAGGAGGGTTTCTTCTTCCATGGTCTCCTCTCTTGTGTAATCCTCAAAACTAGGGCCCATCAAATGGGAATTGATGGCAAGGATCGACCTAAGATTTAACATCCTGGTCTTTGCTGGGCTTCTTGCCTTTTTTTTTTTTTTAATGTAGTGTGGTTGGTGAGTTAATATACTCAGCTATTCAGAACTACAAATGACTATTTATCCTGCAGCCAGCTAAAAAGGTTCAAACTATATCACAAATGAGGGCACACCAGGAAAATGGCTAACTGTGGTCTTTAATTTGTAAATAATGATTTTAGACCATGACCCTTAATAGGACACTGTCACTTGTGCTGTGATTTATGTCTAGTGTGATGACATCAGTACCAATACTGCTGATAAAAGAACACTTATATTGAAGCAAACAGGATGATGAATGGAGTACAAGTCTACTTACTCATTTCATTACTGACTCTTCTGTTCACCACAGAGCTAATGTAGCGAGTCATTGTCTGCCTTGGGAGTATTTTGCAGGTTGAATTTAATGGCACAAGTATGTGATATGTACTTCAGTCCTAGTGCTTGAAATGGCACAATCATAGATTAAAAAAAAAGAGGTGTGCGTGCTCAATAGTTTATGTATGAAACAGAAAATAACTTTATGTCAACTTAAACAGAAAACAGTTAGAAAGTACTTGGCTTTTTTTTCTTGCAGAGTTTCCAAGGTTTATGAGAGCACTTAATTCCCCAACAAGTTAAATTTCCGCGTAAGTTTTACAGAGTGCACAAAATTAGCAAGTAACATAACCAGCACAGTTAGGTATGACACACATGCTTTTTAAAGGTGCACAGTATTCTTTTTTTTTTCTATTGCCACTACAAATGCAGAAGCATTAACATATATCCACCTTTAAAATGCTTTAATTAGCAAACATTTGATAGTGAAGCCTTTGCTGAAGTAAACGATGTAAATGTTAACATTAACCTTAATCAGACCTATTTCCTAAGATATAAATACTATACTAATGAAAGACTCTGCCAGCATAATCAGGAGGGCAAAGAATCCCCCTAGGACTCCTCAAGCATGTGTATGTCACCAATAATTCTGCTAACCCTTGAGTGCTAGTGACTTTGAATGTAGAGAAGGGGAGGTAAATGCAGTTTTATTAGTGCAGTTTTATTGCTATGGCCAGCTGCACTCTTTTCTCTATAAAAGGTAATTACTTCGAATAGTAACAAGCTAATTGATTGCTAATTAAATCAATTGGCACACTAACCGCTGTCAGAAAGTGACAGATTAGCTGGTCACATGACAGAGTGTTTGTAATGAAAAGTGGACATGGTCTGAGTGTGATTGACACGGCAGATGAAAAGTGATTTGGGATCTCCTAGGTGGTCATGAAGAGGGCATGGAAAACATGATTGATTCAATGGTGACTGTCAGGGAGGAAATGAGAATTGAATGGGATTCAGTGTTGCCCTGGAACCTCACCACATGATGCTCCAAGTTTTTTCACATGTAAATAAGCTAGACAGGGCTTTCTGGCAAATGAAAGGCAGGATGGGGGAGGAAAAATGGGAGGAACAGAAAGTGAAAGTCAAATCAACAAAACTCAGAAACTTCAGTTTGCTTTGTAAAGGGGAAATAAACCCACAAATTTTTCAGCAACTAAGGATATGCCCCCATCTCTTATTTTCATTAATTGTGAAAGTTTATTAATTAATTTAGGAAGGCCTCCATAAAAAATAGAACTAATTTTTAAGCATGTTGCTTTAGTTTGCAAGAACTCTATATACTTTATGTAACAAAGGAGAGGAAAATGGAAAGAGCTTTATGCTATTAATATTGCCCTGACACAGACAAGTACATATACAATTACCTATATCTCCCTCTCTCTGTGTCTCTCTGCCTCTTTTAGATATTTTTATATTTATATAAATACATAGTAAGCTCAGTGTCACAAAACTGAATTGATTTCCTAGAGATTAAAAGCTCATATCTAATATTTAGTCTGCCTTTTTCTCCCAAACGTAGTGTTATAAAATAGTCACTCTCTTGAAGTCCAACCTTTTAAAATGAAATGGAAAAATGTTAATTTTTTTTTTGCTGGAAGACATTCCATACTTTCTATATTGTTTTTGCCGTCAAACTTGAGTAAGCGTTTCTGAAATACCAAAATTTTTTATATGGTCTTTGAATAAGAAATAGTCAGTTAATTCTGAGCATAATAATATGTTACTAAATGAGTTAATACTCAGAGGCTCCTAACAAATGCTGACATTTAACTGTAACTGTGAAGGTATTATGCAGGTACTTCTGAAAAGGAGACAATTATTATTGTTTTATTAACATCTAATATGGTATGAGCCAGGGCTTGTGTGCTTTATTCATCCTTTCTGAAGAAAACTGGCACTGCTGAGGACAAGTGCTGTTTGGCAATGCACCCAACCCAACTCTCCCTGAGGGTGTTTCCTTCTGGTGGAACCCAGACCCAGTGGCGTTGCACAAGGTGTGTGGACACAGCCATTCAAACCCACCACTTTTTTAAAAGGAAATGGGAGCCTGGCCTCATCTCCTTTCTCATACTGCCCTACTTAACTGCTTCCAGGATGGTGTGGGAAAGAGGTGCCACTAGTTATGAATGATTTTACTTCTGTAATAAAGAAAAGAATTCGAAACAAAGATGCACCTCTTTTGAATGCCACAGCAGGTTGTGAAGACATTGAATGAGGCCATGACTGAGTGGGAAGAGACATTTACACTGTTAGAGATTTCTGCTTTGGCTAACTGGTGCCAAGTGGGACTAGAAGGATGCAGGGGATTTTTTGTGCTTTAGTTTTTGGAGAGACTGTTCAGGAGTGCACACCAATTTCATCTCACTACAGTGAATGGTGGAATCCAGATCAAGAGAGTAAAAGGCAAAGTGCATGTTCATGTTGTGCCTCACTTAATTCCTGCTGAGTCTCCTGTGGCTGCCACATTATCATCTTCTGTTTTTAATTCTGCTTCCTTTCTTCCTTGTTTTTCTGTTTTTAAATGGATGTGTCCTGGCATCTCTTTTGCCATGTCGGTACTACCCAAGAGGAAGAGAAGAAGGTCTTTCATTCACAAGAATTACAATTCATTTAATCCAAATTAGCCAAGACCTCTCAGTTAATTTCTTTCTCAGATATGAAAATTAAAGCAAAGGGGAAAATACTGAGAAGAATCCTATCCATACAAATTATCCTAACACTTAAATGTTATGCCTGAATACATGAGTTTTTACATAAGATTATGCTGCAGATTGGGCTGTATTGAGAACCAATAAGCACTATCCTTGGTTAGGTAAAGCACAAATTGTATGAATAAAACAGTAGGTGGCTGGAACTTATTATGGGATCATTACTTCTTCTCAGTATTTCTCTTTTAATTCCAGTTTATAGATTATGAAGGATCTTTTCTATCAAAGAACTTTCTACTAGGGTGAGTATAAACGGCAAAATTATTTCTTGATATTAACTTTTTTCAAGGATGTAAATTCCTGCTCTTACAAATTATCTTTGCACTTTCATATGTCTGTTCTTTAACCACTTACACAAATGAAGGCAAAGTTCATGCACATAAGTTATTAGAGGCTAATTTTTCAAATACTCTTATTCATGAAGCATTTATACATCAAGTTTCAGCCAAGTCTCTTAGACCTATAAACAAGAATGGGCATTACGTAGAGTTATATGCTTTGTCATTTATCTCATCTCGTGAATCAAAGCCCAGAAGTTATGAAATATATCCAGCAAAAAAATCACGCAAACCTTTTGGCACTGAATTTCAAGCCAGACTAATTTCTAAGCATGGTAGAAATCAGTAATGAGTCATAAAAATCTTCTCTTGAGCACCAAGGTATTACAAAACACTCTGGAAGTTCCACAGAGAGCATTGGAACATATTTCTCAACTTCATAATGTGTATTTTTGTATTTTAAGGTGGACAATTAAAGTTTCTTTGCTTATTCTGATGGCTTCTCCCCACCTAATCACAACACAATTATTGCAGATGAAATTACCAGTCACACTCTGGATTTGACCTGCTTAATTTGAGCACGGCTAAAATCCAAAATAAAAAACTTCCTATGTTCCTTCCTCAAAAAACACAGACTTATGAGTCAAGTCACGCAGAGCTGAGAGTGGTACTGGTAGAGGGTGAAGTCCTTTTGTGATTTCTGTTCAATCAGCTCCTTACTCTGGGATGTGTGCAGCAAACCCTACATGTGAGTGTGGCTCACAAGGCACCCACCCATGCTCAGGCAAGCTGATGTCCAGGGGCAGTGGAGGTCTGGAACCACATTCCCAAGGGAAACCTCCTCCACTGCAGGTAGACCCTGGCTGGGTGCCAGCCTTGTGTGCAGAGGTTCCTCTCTATTCCCATCTTCCCACAGGTTCCAAGTGGGATTTTCCAGCAATGCTTGTGGCCCTGTTGCTGATCAGGTAACATGTGTGTGTCCAGCATGAAAAACACACCTGAGCCTGTTGTGTGCCTGCAATCAAGCTGCATAGCTGGCGTGCTGAACATGTCCTAGACCTTATTCCACCAGCTCTCTTGGAATAGCCAGGACACTGATTTACACACTCAAACATGAAATCAGCCTCTCCAGGTAGGTACACGAGCACGAAAACCTTGACTCTACCTATTTACCAAAATCCCAAATGAAAGTTTGTCTGTGACTTGAGTGAGAAATCATGTTTCTTAAAATTTGTTCCAATATTTAGGGTCATCTTTCCTCATGGTTAATTTGACTGCTACACAGGAAGAAGCTGTGAAAATGATCCTGCCTTTCAGTGTGTTGTAAATACATCATATTTCAAGGAGCTAACAAGGAGTGGGAGGGAAAAATATTATCCCAGCTTGACATGCTACCTCACTGATAGAAATAAAATTAAGTGAAATTTGTGTAGATTCCACTAAGCTGCCATTTACAAGTAAAACTAAACCCAATTGTGGCTGGGTTATTTTAGGTCACAGAGCTCATTCTCTGTAACAACAACAAAAAAGCAAACAATCACAACAACAAAAAATCTCACTGAAAAAATGCAAATGTAAAATACATTTAAATAAACATAGTAATATCTGAAAACTTAAGTAATTTTTATCAAAATGGTACCTGCTTGCCTACTTCCACACATCTAGCTGTCCTCTTCTGTCATTTATAAGCAATGGCTTGTCTAGTTGAGTACTTGGGAAAGATAAAACAAATCCATTAATGGTGAGAAGTCAATACAACATAAATAAAAGCATGTCAAAACCCCATGTACACTCTCTCAGCTAAAGGGGCTGTAGATCAAATGAAGCCTTCATACCCAGATTAAGCACCTTAACCTATGCACATTGACACTGTAAGTTTTCTTTTCTTGGTGGGTTTATTTTGAGTATCCACAAACAGACAAGTTATCTTCAGCTCACATGCAATAGGGAAAATAAATCCTATGATTTATATCAAAGATTTTGTTGAAGCTCCACACTGATACCCTTGACACTTTTAGTGACAAAATTCCCATTGATTTCAGTGGAGTCATGCCTTTTACTTCAATCTATCTGAGTTTATTTTAGCAGAAAGTTTGTGAGGCACTGCCAGACTTTATTTACATGTATTGTTCAGCATGAAAAGAAGGAAGTAATCTGACCCTGTTTATCTGTGTTCCAGGATTTTCTTACATCAACAGTACAAAAATATATTCTGAAAGGATTCCCAGCTATAATTTTGGGTCTAGTCTGACTTTTATTTTAGTGTGAGTTCTTAAACATACAAGAGCTAATACTGCCTGGGCATCATTTAACATACCAAAACCTGTGAAATGCCTGTGTCTGCTGGGTGAATCCCAAAGGATAACATTATGGATAGGTGGAGCTTCAATGTCTCTCTCACCCACTCTCAATCTGCTTTGAATTCTGCCATTTGCTCCCTGTTGTGAAATTCAGTTTTTTTCTTCTTTGGACCTCATCCAAAACTCATTAAAGTCAGTGTGAATTTAAATGAATGGACTTTGCATCATGATTTTAATTAAAGCCTTTTACAAGCCCAGCCCTCTGAATGTTTCACCCTTGCTGAAACACTCTTATCTTTCCTTTTTCTGCTATTAATGACACCAATCCTACCCACCCCAGCACAGCCTGTTCAAAGACGACTTTTTCAATTACCATCAACTGCCATCTCTATGCTAATAATTCACTGATCTACATCTCTCTAGACCTGTCTCTGTGTGCAAATTAAGGTCTTGGTCTGCCTCTTTAACATCCTCTGGTATTCAGCTATCACCTAAAACTAAGCAGGGTAAAAACACAATTCTAACCTTTCCTTCCAAGATTTCTCTTTCTCTAAGAAATATCACCACCCTAATTTGCTTCAAACTTGGTGCTAACCTTGACTTGCGTCAATCCCCAGATTTTTGGATGCCTGTTTTACTGGACCTGGCTGGTGTAACATCTCTGAAATATGGAATCACTCCAGGTGATTTGAGTTCTCATCATCTTGCCTCTCATTTAATGCCACATTATTTTCTCAGGCCCAAAAATGTACAAACTTATTTCACTTATATCCAGTAAGAATGCTACCAAAAAGAACATTTTTTCCTAGCCTGTTGCTTTGACTGTGCCTTTCCTTCTTGAATAAGATAACTGCACTTCACTTTCCAGGCCCTTCACACACTCCTGTCAGTACATCTACATGAGCTCACATCTCAATTCCTTTGTAAACTCTTCATCAAGGCTTTTTTGTTCTTTTGCTTTTGCATAATTGGAAAGTGCTCACCACTGACATGCACAGAGGTATCTCATAGTTCCAATAGGACTTATTTTTCCAGGGGAAAGAGAGTGGCCAGACTGCTTATCATTCCTGTAAGAAGTGTTTCATTGCTTACTTCTTACTCCCTGTATGACAGTATCCACTTGCTGTCTCTTCTTGCACAGCTGTATCATAGATCTTTGGACAGGCTCTGCTTTTTACTTTTTCACTCATGCAATCCCCAAGCAAAAAGGTTGTTAGACACTGTGATAATGTTGATTTGTAGGAATGTTTGTTAAGATTTTGAAAATGTCAGACAGTACATGATAGCAAAAAAGCCCATGTTTTTGGTGTTTTAAATAATTGGTCCAATGACTGAATAAAGGATCATTTGTATAGTATTCAGATGATGAGTCCCTGGTCCTTCAGGTACCCAGGTACAGTCAAAAAACAGAATCCTCTCACCACTGAAAAGCACAAGTTTTTGATGCCGGTCTTTTATGGCAAAGGACATGAGAATGAACAAAATGTTTGCTTAGTACAACTTCTGTGGGAAAATTATTTATAAAAATTCACTCTGTAGTCTACATTTATGTAATGCTTTGTTTGGTGCTTCACAGACCAGGCTTTAGGCTTCAAAATTTTGTGTTACAAAATGGCCAGTTTTATGTCCCAATACACACTCTGGCTCACACTGAAGGGGGGCCACATGCTAATTTTAGGGATATCACTGCCATCACCTTTTGCTGCCCCACATTATTGCCTTTTTCTGCTCCAGGCCCTGCACTTCTGTGGTCCTGCCTTGTCTGCAGACACAGCCAGCCCAGGCTCCATGCTGCACCTCCTTTCTGATCTCAGGGTGCTCCTGTAGCAGAGAGAGTAAAACTGTATTAATGTGGCCTTTCCCTGTGTTTGTCTCTGTGCACAAAAACATAATCCTGTACCTTACAGGTACTGACACACAAGAGATCAGAAGCTGTAAGGGCAAGAGCTGTCTCAGTGCTTCCCTTCCCACTCAAACTTTTGGAGCCAACACAGGAGAGGTCCCAGAGCAGCAGAGAACTTCTATGAACTGTTCTCTTCTCTAAGGGAAATAACTTGGTGAGGAGGAGTGGAATTGGCATTTCTAATGACAGAAAATGAAACCATCACCTCTGCTCAATCCTTATCAATATCTAATTTCCTTGTAGTAAATACTTGAGGTGATTTTTCTATTAAGTGCACAGTAGGGAAATGTGCTGTGATGAGGTTAACATACCGGCTTGTAAACAAATTTCACCATTAAGTACTTGCACCAAAACTGCTTTGACAACTTACTTAGCAGGTGGTAAATCGAGACTAGAAGAGGATCTATTTAAAATAATTCCACTCTGAAATTAATTGGAAAGTGCAGATATAGCTTGTAAAAACATCTATGCTCACTTTATATCCTCTCCAGCATCCCAGCCAGAAGTTCCCTGGGCTATGTAACATGCTCCTTATCTTCTCAGTTCCTCATCTTACTTCTCTGATACATTGCAGTTTCTTCTTTGTGGTTTCTCAAATACAGAAATCAGCCTTCAAGACATGGGAACACAGATCTATACAAGAGTATAAAGATGTTTTTTCTTTTGTTCTCTCTTCTGTCTCTAATAACTTTTCACATTCTACTTTTCTCTTTTAATGTGAGAAGACTGTATTAGTGGTTCTTTTTTATGTGCTGCAGCAGATTCTGAGAGAAGAGTAAGAATCAGTATGAAGGATATTGCTGCAGGCAGGTCAGTCCAACCTTGGAATTGGGATGTATGAGTAGGGACTGAGAGCTCAGACACTTTAATGACAGGCACGGGGTGAAGTCCAGATTGGAACAGAACAGATATAAAAGCAAAATGCAATTAAGGATTATTGTTGAAAGAGACAGTTACATTTCTGTACTTTCCAGTGAAGACAGACAAAATAGCAAGGGTTAGTTCCAGGCACAGAGTGAACAACTGATGCCTGGAGTCCATGCAGCAGCTCTGCCAGCCCTGCTGTGCTGTATCCCTCCCTCTGCCACTGCTGGGCACCCCCTGGGCATCCTCTGCATTGGTGCCAGATACTGTCATGGGTTTATGACACAGACAAAAAAGCCTGCCAAGATTCTAACGCTTGAAGAGGGTCCCAGGACAGTTTTTAAAACTAGATTTCCAACAATAAAAGGATGAGGGTGTAAATCCACAGGAAGTACTTGCTGCAGACTTTTAATGAAAGTACAACATATCAAGTGTACTGGAGATAACTAGATTCAATGCTTGGGCTGAAAAGTCCATCATTCATCCAAGGAAGCACACTGCAGACAAATCTATTCATTTTCAGAATGGAAACATGCAGAAGACAGTTTGGTGAAAGCTGTGTTTGAAAGGGTTTTGGACTGCTTTGGGCTGAGGGGAATTGGAGGAATTCTGTTATTTAGACAACTACTGGCAAGTTCCATTTGGGAGAGGTCATCTGTTTTTGTTTTGAACCCAGAATTCCTTGGCCTAATAGCTGCAATACGTCCTATTTACTGTAGAGTGATTTGAACAGCTTGAGATAGTCTGAAAGTCTGGATGACTGCAGCTTGTCTGTGAACAAAAGACTTCCAAGTGTATGTCCTAAAGTCCTAATCTGCATAGATATGGATTTACAGGTCACTGACAGAACTCCAGTGGCTGGAGTCAGAAGGTTGACTCTTTTTGAATTTTTTTCCTTCATTAAAGCTAAGCACTTTAATTTTATTTATATTCTATGTCTGCACAAGTGCTAGACTTCTGAAATGCACCAGGCATTTTTAGAGATATTAGTGCAAACAGATTAACTTCTGAAAATCTAGTTTTCAGCATCTACTTCCATCAGTGTCCTAGGTTTGCATGGGCAGGTTTTGGAACCGGGGATGGACTCAGGGGTGTCTTCTGTGAAAAGCTGCCAGAAGTTTCTGTGTCTGATGGAGCCAAGACAGACCCACTGATGGCCAGGGCCATCAGCAGTGGTGGCAGGACCTCTGGGATAACATATTTAGGAAGAGGAAATAAACCCTGCAGCCCATGGTGAGGGCTCCTGCAGCCCATGGAAGTCCACAGGGAAACAGATAACTCCTGGCAGTCCTTGGAGAACCCACAGGAGAGTTCCTGTTGAAGGTTGGAGGAATGTGTCCTCTGGGAGGTTTCCCATGCTGGAGCAGGGCCAAAGTCCTCAGCCCGAGGGGGAAGGAACAGCAGAGATAACATGTGATAAGCTGAACTCACCTTACTCCCCATTTCCCATCCCTCTCTACAGCTGCAGGGAGAAGGGTGAGAAATTTGGAAGTAAAGTTAAGAACAGGAAGAAGGAAGGGGAGGGGGGAAAGTTGTTTTTAAAATTTGGTTTCCTTTCTGATTTTCTTACACTATTAGATCAGTAATAAACTGAACCTGTTTCTCCATGCTGAGTGTCTTTTCCCATGATGGCCATTCTGGTGGCAAGTGATGATGACCTCTCCCAGCCTGTATTTTGACCCAGGAACCATTTGTTATATTCTCACCCCCTTGCCCAGTTGAGGATGGAAGTGATAGAGCAGCTTTGGTGGGCAAATGGTGTCCAGCCAGAGTCAAGCCACCACAGTCCGCCTGCATCTACATGGCACTTCATATCAAAGAAATAAATGCCTCTTGCACAGTGAAGGATTGGCCTTAAACAATCAAGTCTGTAAAAGGAGAGAGCACAGATTTTTGGAAAGCATCCAGGGAAGATGCTGAGCCTTTGTCCAAGAAGTGAGATATGAAAGAGGAAATTCTCTCCTCTGCTTGACAGGATTCAAACCAATATTGCTGCCCAGACACTAACTTTTAACTTAAACCATCAGAAAAAATCTTTTCAAAAACAAACTTGGGATCAATTGACCAGGAGCAGAGCATGCAGCAGTGAATGGACAGGTAACTTTTCCCAGTCTCTTGTGAGAAAGTCAACTCTTTTATTTGGAGCAAGCCATCAAGAAGTTTGTTCAGTAATAGAACAAATTCTCTTTTGCAATCTTACAATAACTTTTCTTATACCTGTTTTCATTTTGCCACTCCTTATTCTTGCTATTTCTTTAATTTCCACTAATTCTTTTTTTTAAGGAAATTTGTCTTTTCTAAATGGCTTTCGTACAGTTCCTTTAATGTTTTTAATCCTTAAGATTCTTGCAGTTAGCCTGTATTAATGTAGATCATCCAAGGCAGGGTCATCTTTTGATGACAGGGAAGTTGTAATGACCAAGAAGAGACTACAGCTGGCATTAGCAAGGGGGTCAAAGATCAGAAACTCATTACCAGATGGTTATGAAGCTTCTCTTGATTGTGACATTCAAGCTCCAAAAAGTGATATTTATTATACTTATTTGATATTGGAGAACAATCAATAACATTTGCTTATTGGTTATCACCAAGATAGAGAAGTTTCCATTCATAAGGGATAATGAATCACACACTGAAGAAGTCCCTCTCCCCTGTGAGTATAATTAAATATTGCATTAGCTGATCAATAACAACTAGCTTTAGAGGGGGTACAGGACATTATAGCATTAACCTGATGACAGGAGCAGTTCAGTGTTTTAAAATTTGTCTTTGAGAAAAGATAGAAAGATGGTCAAGATTTTCCAAAACATCAATCTGCATACTTTTCTTAAAGACCTTTTTTAAACAGGGAATTGAGTTATTCGTCAGCATCCAACTGGCTGAAATAATTACTTTTTAACAAGAACTAAATGCCAACACTTATTTTGAAATCCTTGCTGTACCTGATCATATATTGGGAAAAGAAAGGAAAATCTGACATTGTCAGTAAAAATAAAAATTAAGTTTCACTTTGTGCCCCCAGGAGAGTCCTCTTCAGCACAGAGGGGACTTGCACCTGCTCTGAGCACTGCCAGCAGCAGCACTGCTCTGTACACCCCAGAAAGGACACGTCAGTCTGGGACATTTTTGTGACCACAGGATGGAAATGGGGGCTTACTTTGCCTGGTGGAAACTGCCCACATGGACCCCCTACTTTCCTTGTCTTCTGAATTATGAATAGCTTTGCTTTCCAGGTTAGACTGGGTCATTAGCTTTTCTGATGGCCAAATCAATTAGCAAGTCACTGCCACTATATCAGGAAAACACCAGCCCCTGCTGAAGTGGTTTTAGAAGTAAGCTTGAAAGTTTTTTCATTTAACTTCTCACGTTAAGGTCTTTTCTCTATTTTGAATCTCTGGTGTCCATTTTCACCTTCTTTTGCCCACAGCACAGTGTTTTGTAACTTCCTTTCCCAGACAGATCCAAAGCTTCCTCAGGCTATTACTGAAGATATATCTGAGCAAGATAACCAAAAATTTTCTTAACTGAGGACTGTATGTTGCTCAATGAAGTAAATAGGAGATTAATTTGCCTGGCAGGGAATAGTAAGATCCTGGAGGCAGTTATAAATCTTAATTTTTTTTTGGAACTTCGTATTTGATTTAGAGCCTTATAAAAGTATTTTGCTTTTAGAAATACAACTATGCTCCTGTACTGAAAACAGAAAAGCCATTTAGTGCACTGCCTTGCTCAGCTACAAATATTCATCAAAAGTATCACCTTCCTCTCTTCTCGCTTCTCATAGTCTACTGATAGACAAATGGTTTGTCCCTCCCCTCAAGTCTTATCTGCTGCTTCTGTGCACTACAGTCAAAAGATAAGATTTAGTATTGCAGTTGCATAGTAATTTAATAAGCAGACCTTGGAGAACAAGTAAAAAAAAAAAAAGAAAGAAGAAAGAGAAATGGTAAATTATTGCTCAGAAAGAGAAACTGATGGAGCTGTTCACAAAAAAAAAAAAAAAAAAAGAAAAAAAAAGAAAAGAAAAAAAAAGAAAAAAAAAAAAAGAAAAAGAAAAAACCGGCTGGGAGCCCTGAGGAGTGATACAGACTGAAGACAATGGAGCTTCTGAATGCTAACACAGCAGGCTCCCAAACAGCTTAGGATCCCCCATCTTAGGGGTCCTTAAATTTTCACAGTTAAGGGAAGGATTTTTGTAACCTGTGGACTCCTCAGCCTATAGCACTCTCCTCAAAGTGGGCATCACTACTGACAGTTTACTCAGTGGTGTAAATGAAAGACAGTCCTTGGATGATGACTCCCTAGAATGATTTGATGTCACACCAAGGGAAGTCAGCACTGCAGCTGGAACTCACCTGGATTGGGAATTATATACATGGAAAGAAAGTTTTCTGTTCTCATCTCCACTGTGCATGGGTTTTTGATTAACAACATGTTCACAGAGATATTGGTCTTCTAAGATCTCTAAACCAGTGTCCCCTCTCCAATGCCAGAACAGGTCTCTGTGTTGGTGACCTGCCTCTCCAGTGGAGCATTTACAACTTATTTTTGTCTCTACAGTAAAGTGCAGCTGTTGGTCTTGGTGAGGATTATTAGTGTAATTTACAGCAGGCAGAATTTATCAGACATCTCCAAGCTACAAACCAAAGGAAAACAAGACTTTCCAAGCACCAGACCCTCTCCTCATCTTGATCTCGTTTTTTTCCTGAAATATGCTCCCCCACAACTTTATTTGTTCATACAGCCTCCCTTCCTCCTCGGATACATCCTTGGGACCTCATTGTAGCCGATTAAAGAGGAGTCACATGAAAACAAGCCATAAAACATTGAACACCTCAGCTTGGACGTACCAATGCACCACAAGAGCTGTTTTCTCTCCCTGACCTGAGGATCTGAGCTGGCTGCTGGAGGACAGGACTGCACTGCTCCTTTTTTTGGTCTCTGTTTCACTTCAGCCACCACCTCAAGCACTGCTGCCTTTTCCTGCTGTTTGGTGGCTACTTCTTGATTAAGGAGTAGAAACCCAAAACCTCACGTTCAAACCCTGAAGTTTCACTTGTTTTGTACTTCACACTCTCAGGGCACAGTCTGACTTTCTCTGCCTTTGGTCCCCTAGTACAGCAGAAGAAAAAAATTTGTTTTCAAGCACAGAGTTTTACTTAATACAATATTGTCAGCATGAGCAATACTCTGTGAAAAAAACATAATTAATCACTAGTATTAGCCAAAGACAAGCCTAAACTGCAGACTATGAGACTGAAATGAGGTCCAAAGGCTTTTAGGTGTCTGATTACAATTCAGCTTTTTAAAGAAAACTTAAAAGAACTAATAAAAATCTCATTTTGGGCATCACAAGCACAGGGTATGCCCGCTCACAGCTCCAGTGTTTCAGAGATGACATTTGTACAGCTGATTGTCTTCTACATAATATGATAATATTAATGTTTTTTTCAGCCACAAGTAGAAAATATAAATTTAAAAATAAACATAATTTCTTGTTATTTAAAAGTTATATATATATAAGTACTCATCATAAAATGAGGCCTATAAGCAGTTGAAAACTTTAAGAATATCCTTCCCATACATAAATGGGTGGATTTAAGTACTTAAAATCTACATATACAATAAATTTCAATAATTTTGTAGATAATTTGCAATATTTTTTTTTCTCTCATTCAGAAGACAGTTCATTTTGACACAATAATTGATTCCTTACAAGAGGCAAGGGGTATTTTATTTGGTATTTTATTAATGTTAAAGCCATTAGAATTTGTTTGTTACAAATAAAAGCAGTGAAATTAAAATTCAACGTGTATAAATTTAATGTAACATATTCAGAGTCCTCTTTTTCTATAACTTGTATTTTTTTATTTACTGGGACTAGAGGATCAGATCATAAATTTCATATTTTCATCATGGTTTTCTTTCAAGATTATTATTGGTTTCTTTTGCTAGTTCCTTGCTTTCAGGGCATCTTCAGTACAACTGGGTGGGGAAACAAAGGAATAAGCCTTATCAGTTATTTAAGTTGATATCTTGCACTACCACCAAAGAGATATTTTGGTGATACAGTTTTCATTACTAAAATGCTATAGCATAATAAATTAATTCTATGTTGTGCACTTATCTATTAGACACATTACTACAGAAAAATAAAAATGTTAATTATTCATTATCATCTCTCTGATTATTTGTTGTGGCTGATAATTACATTGAATGTATTTTATATCAGTAATAACCTTCTGTCTACATTTACAACATATCATATCTGGGGGGCTTGTCAAGCTTTTTCCCAAAGCCTTTTCTTTATTAAGACACAGACCTCATGAGTACATAACCTTTATGTTGAAGGCTGATTTTCCTCTTTCATATAAAGAACAAATATTATAGATTAATTAATCCAATGTGATTATAATTTAATCACCCTTCTTCTGCAGTCACAAGGGGCTTGGTTATTATTCAGTGGCTCATTCATATTGTTATGGAGAATAAATGCAGTCATAAAAATATTTGTGTGACACTTAATTCATACAAATAAGCTGGACTCAGAATCAGTAAACAAAACCCACCAATTTTCTTTCTTCTAAACCACAGAAGCTTTGTGGTCTCACAGGCTCTTACTTTCCACCTCAGCTGTTTGCCTCTGTTCAGTGCCTTGCTGTAGAGCCTCCATTTCCAAGTGGGGCAGTACACACTGTTCCCTTTACAAATGATAATTAACTTCATTTTTTAAGAGGCTGACTCAAAACTGAAGTGTGGATCCTGTGCACACCTGACCGAATGCTGCTTGCCCCAGCCCATTTTTAAAGCAATGACTTATGCATTCCACTCGTGCCTGGCCTATTCCACTTGATTTTATTGTCAGACAAATGATTACTTATTAATCTAACTTTTCTAACATTTGCTTTCATGCCATTTCCTTTAAAGTGTAGCCTGGATCATATTCCTATCACCTTGGAAATCCTCTCGGATTATTTCTATATCAAATTCTATGAGATCTTTGAAGGCTGAATCCTCTCAACATTTATTTTAGAAGGACAGGGAAAAAAAAGAAGAAATTTCTTTTCATGAGACCTTTGAACAAAGTGCAATTTGAAAATGTGAATGAAATTACTGTTTAATAAAAAATGAATATTTGAGCTACTTGACCTTGGGACAATGTTGTTTCATTAAATTAATCAATTTTAAGCTTTTACTGGACTTCAAGAAACTAAGGTAATAATTCACAAATGCATTAGATGGAAGCAAATTAGCAATACAAATCTTTCTCTTCTGTTGCTTCTAAGAAGTCAAGAAAGAATCAAATGCTAAATAAATATTACCAGTTGAAATGAACTGATCGATAAATGCAGTCATGTCAGAATGGAGCTTAAATGCAGGAGAAGCACACAAACTAAATTAATTGTATAAATATGACATGGAGAAAGGCTTGGATCTGTGCAACAAAATAGGCAGTAGCCTTATGGCTAGTTAATGAATCAGGTATTTTTAAAGGAAACAGTAAATTTCCATTAGGCCAAGTGATTTTGTGCACTGTACATTTCAAATCTATCCTTCTGTAATTTCAAAACTCTGCTTGCATTACCACGATTTTATCTTGCACTAGTATGAAAATCCAGGAGCCTCTTCCAATGTGAGAAATGTGTATTTTTAAAATGTGTTTATTCTAATTTCTTCACAAAACCTTTTGTAGGGAAGCCTAGGTATGGTTGGGGTTGCTCAGCTCAGCAACCCAACAGTGGTGAGGCTGTTGCAGCTCCAAGCTCAGGCTTGTTCTTCCCTGAACTATCTTGATCCTGGATGCTGCCTCATAAACGAAACTTTATTTTCCCTTTTTCTAACAGCCTGAAAATTTTTAAGACTGTGAAACAAACTTACAGGCATAGAAGCAACAGACAAAAATTCCATATGGTGGAGTTCCTTTGGTACAAATTGATTTTTCCTCCATTTTTCTTCTGTGCCAGTGGGTTACAAGTGTGAGCTCTCAAGGAGCTGGGACATGATCTGATCATTTAACATGCAAAGAATATTGAAATTGGGGAATCTGGCCTGGGACTTTCCAAATCCTTGATTGCCTCAATATAAAAATTACATGGGTGGTCCTCCTTCTTCTGCTCTATCCCAAGCCCTGGAATCAGCCAAGAAACATTTTTCCTATTGCATCTGAGGTTTTAGACACGTTAACAGATTAGATGAGCAGTTTTTGCACAACCAGTTACACAGGTATCCTAAAAACCAAACAATAGCTTCAAATAAACTCAGCTGATCTCAGATCATGTAAGATATGCAAAAGTTATGTTTACAAGAACTTTCCAGACATGATCAGAAGTGAGTTATAAACCTAAACCTAGATGGGCAAGAAGCCAGGTTGGAAAGATCAGAGGACAGAAACAGTGGAACAGTAAGATTAATCTGTTTGAGTGTTGTATAGACAAGACTCTCTTTACCTGGATATACTGCTGGAGACAGTGGCTCACATCTACTGTGAGATTTACATGGTACCTTTTTTTATGGTGTTTTGCAACACATTTTGGAACGCTGTTTTGGAACACAGAGTACAATAGCATGTCCTTGAACTCTTATTTCAGTTGGTGCACAGAGAATTGCAGGAAGCACCAGCTCTGTCCTGTCCTTTTACACATCTTTTAGTGCTTGTTTTTAACATTTCTTTTTAACATGATCAATTTTTCATTATATTCACCAGCTACTTTTAAACAGATTATAAAGGACAAGCCTAGGACTGGGTATCAACTCCAAACAAACATGAAATCTCAACAGGTTTGGAAATTCAGCAGCTCAACACAACCTACACTCTTTGTTTTGTTATTATTCTTTGCACACTGGGCAGAAAACATGGTTATTTATGTAACACTAATAGTACAACAGCAATAATTTCATATTGCACCTGTAATTGTCCTACACAACCCTGCAAACCAAATAATATTTGTCCACTTCAGAGACTTCAGGTACTAGACATGACAATCTGGTTGCAGACAAGTCAATTATCTCTCAATCTCTTTTCCTTAATGGCTAATCTATACTATGAGTCACAATTTCTATACCAAAAAATCAGACAAATCCAGAGTCTCAGACTCTGGTGCATAATTCCAAGTGTCTGTGCAAATTATTTTCATTAAATATTCCCTCTCAAATAAGAATGTGTGAGATGATTGTAGGATCTCCAGGTTCCAGGAGAAAAGGATTTATCTGTGAAACTGAGAGCTGTGAACATGCAAGCCAAGCAAAGTAGCTCGTGTGTGGGAAAATGAAAACCACATCTGACAGGAATACAACATAATTTTATCATCATCCTTCATACCTCTGTCTTTCCTCCTGTTCAGCCACATCCAGTCACACACCCATGCTATGGATCCAGGCTCCACACTCTTTGGGGTAGATTTGTTTGCCTTCAATGAAGCTACATCAGGTGCTATGGTGCTATCAATAATTGTACAAAGAATGAAAATATTGTTTACAGACAGTGAGAACAGTTTTTTGCTCTAATTCATGCCATAGCAGTACGTGAGAGCAGTCCATGGGCTCCCAGTGCTCTGAGAGGGCACCACAGTGGAGGAATTTACATTCAGATGTTTTATTTTTCTTGATCATTAGCATCATAGCCTGCTGGCCCAGCCCAGTCTCATTTTATGTCTGCAGCCTGACAAGATCACAGCTTGGGATGACATGGCTGTAAGGAAAGTTGTGTTGCTTGTCAAGCATAGTTTCTTTTAAACCACCAGCCTGAGAAATGTTTGCTGGTGAACATGTTTACACAGCTCTTCCCTTTTCAACATAAAAGTGATTGTGACAGTACAAAAAACAGTGGTAAAAGTGAGGTCCCCATGAAGACAAGTGGTGGCCATTGTAATAAGAGTGTTTTGCAGCTACAGAGCCTTTCATCTAAGGATTTCAAATTCCTTGCAAAGATTGATTAATTAAGGCTCACGGTGAGAGTTCTGTGAATCATCAAACCACAAGCATTTCACACCTCACTGACTTGCAACTCAGAGAAGCTCTTGATGAACATGAGCTAAGTTCCATGAGACTTGAGGGAACCTAGATCAACTCCAGTGGGTTGGCGCTGAAGTCATTTTTCAGATGTGTAAATTTAAAGGGAAGCCAGGTGAGCAATCCAGAGCGCTTTGTTAAGAAGCACAGTGAATGAACCTTGGGAAAAGCCTCCTCCTAGATACTGAAACTGCTGCAGTCTGGAGGCTGGAAAGGTGCTAGCAAAATCAGTAGTGATCTCCCATGGAGAATGGAGAAGAAACCTTGAATTCTATTTTAAAAGCTTGATGTCATTTAACTGGTGCTTATTTACCTCAATGCAAAGTTGAATGTCACGTCCCCTTCTTTTTTGCAGCACTTGTTGCCATTGTCCTTGAGCCAAAGCAATGTCAGACCAAGGAGGACATTAGCAATGGGCCAGACTCTCTCCTGCATGTCAGATGATTTGCACAGCACCTGAGGCCTCCTGGTAGCTCTCCACTCAGCCCATTCCTTCCCACTGGCACCATTGCATCACCTCTGGCTGTGCCCCTCTCTGGAAGCTATTCATTTAATTCTCAAGAACATTTACAGTACTATAACTACAGACATTTAAAATCCTGATTAGTATTTTCTCTGTCTTAAGTGCTGTTATAAAATATTCCCTGGTTATGCACAGCTTATAAAGAATGTTTTATACACAAGAATGTAGGTGCCTATTTTTTTAGTTAAAAGTAATGATTTGGTTAGTCATATTTTACAGCTGCTAATTACTCTACAAATGCCATAACCTGTCTGAATTGTAACTGCTCAGTAAAAAGTTTTGTTTTGTTTAAGAGATGCTAAGTAATGCAGTGTAATACTACATGTGTCAGGCCAATAATTATAAAATTTAAATGTTTTATATATATATCTACATACATATACACACTTCTTTCTTTCTGTTATTCTTGGCTGAGGAGATCAATTCCATTTGAAAGTAAACCAGTTCTTGATTTTTTCCAAACTCTGAGCTTTCTCTGTTTATTTGGATGTAAATTGTGCGTAACTGGGGAAATTGTGATGTGAGAAGACTATTGGGCCTGCTGTTGGTTTTAATGACAATACAGTGATCTGTTGGAATACCAAAAGAATGGTAACTACATGAAATCTGTGTGACTCCTTTGACTGAGATCTTTCCTGGCCCAGTCACATTGCATGCACACACTGGAAATATGTTTAGCTCCACATTTATTCTACTGCAGAGTTGCAGAGAAATGCAAACTTTATCTCTTCAGCCATTGCTTCATCTTCCTTTCATTCACAAAAGGCTGATGTTGGTAGCACAGAGCAGATCACAGCTTGGACACTCTGACTTCTGCAGAAGCAGCTCTGTCCCAGGTGAGCTCAGCCTACCTGGTCCAAGTTAACTTTGTGCTATTCCCCCCCAAGCCCAGGAGCAAGGCCCTATCCCTCCATCCTTGGTCCCTTCCCCATCAGCAGCCCAGATCAACTTCAGCAGATGGCCACAGCCAGCTGGCTGAATCAATCCCTGCGATTCTTCCTCATTCTTTTCTGGTTTCTTTAGTCTTGCTTTCAGTGTCTGCTTTGAACAATCCTTCAGATCTTGCTCCCCAGACCCTTTCTTGGTTGTCTTCTCCTGAAGGCAATTCCAGCAAAAAACAAGGATTGTAGCTTTAGCAGCAATTCAGCAGCTGAACAGAGGAATCATGTTCAATTACCATGATGAATTGAAGCAGTGTGTCTTTGAGGACAGAGAACTGCACTAAGGGGTCAGTGTTTCACCCCTATCCACCACTGCTCTGCTGGTCAACTTCAGGCATATCACCTCACCTCCCAGTGGTCCAGATTCCCCCCATTAAAACAGGAATTGCATCAGCTCATTGTATAATTCACAAAAAATGATGATGAAAAGGTCTAGATATTATTAATTATAGCAGGAACTCAAGAGGAGGTAGGGAACGTTTACTTTCATAAAAAGCTTTAGCAAATAATTCATTACAGATACAGCTGTGAGCTCACCTATATTATTCCAGAATCCAGAAAAAAACCCTTGTTTTTAAATCATTTTCATTCAGGAGAGATGAGCAAGCAGAGATAATAATGAAACATACCAAAGTCATAAATTACTCTGTGAGTCTCATATAAGCTGTTTTCAAGACATTAAGAAGCACAAAAGAAATAGTATAAGAAAAGAAAGTTGTAGCAACAGCACAAAGAAGAAAAAAAAAAACACCAACTACCTCACAGTTAAACACTCTAACTACATTCCCTTTTTTCTTATGCATTTCCTTCACTTGAAGGCTCTCCAGAATATATGGCAGTAGCCCAAGTCACACAAAGCTTGTGGATATCCTGAATGAAGACTTTTTGAAATCATATGAAGGACTCAGAAAGGAAGTCTCAGCTCTCTGTAGAAGAGTAGCGAAAATTCCATTTTTTTCATATAGGACCAGAAGCCCAAATCAGCATTCATGCCAAAACCTACCATCAAAGATTGCAGTGTGATGTGAAGTTGTTCTTTTCCTGGTAGAAAGCAGACCACAGCTAAGTTACATGCTGTGAGACATTTTAAGAAAAGGCATTAGGTGATGTTAGGGGAGGAAGGATGAGTTCAGACTTTTGACAAAGCTGCAATGGCTAGGTGGATCAGAACTATCTGGTCAGGGTTTCCAAGGCTCTTCTCCTGGGAGGGAATTTTGTTTAAAAACAAAATGAAAGATACCTGCATTGCTTGCCTAGAAGTGACAGTCAAACATCAAAGAGCAAAATATCCTACTTTCACCAATGTACCCACAGACAGTGACCACCACCATAACCAGTGCTGACTCAGACAAGCAGGGACTGGCAGAATTCCCTTTATGTGCAGAAGAAAGGTCCCAAAACCATCCAGTGCTGCAGAATCAGTTCAGCCTAGGCGTGCACAGTGAAATGCAATGGCACTCTTCTGTCCTGCACACCAGATTAGCCAGCTCTCAGTAGCTGAGCTTGTTGTCCCTGGCTCCAGGAGAGCCTGTTTCAGTCCCTCAGTTCCATCTGATCTCTGCAGGTAGGATCCCTCTCTAAAGGCTGGTGCTGAAGAAAGGTGGAGGAGTTCTTAGAACAAGTGCCTCTGCTGTGTGGAAAGACAACCCCCTGCTTTTACCAGGCACACCAGATCCTTTGCTAGTTCAGCACCTATGGATCTCATGGAGTTCTGCCAAGGGCTGGTTTGCTCTTGCTCAATGTCATCCAGTTCTGCTTTGTGGGGAGGAATGTTGCCCACACTGCTGTGAACTGCTTGGGTCTTCAGCATCTGTGGGAGATTATTTCAAAGGGTAGGTTGTTCTGTTTTTAAGATGTTCAGCTGTAACAAAGCATTGTTAGTGTCTGTGGTGGCTGGAAAACTTGTAAAGAAAAGCATTTTCTTCTGCCCACCTTCTTTCTCAAATTTCACTGAAAAGCAGAAATCAAATTTCCTTTGTTTACAATTTTCTCCTTTGTCCTGTTTCTCGTTTACATACAGTGACACAGTTCCTATTGCCTTTAACAGGAATTTTATCACCAGACAAACTGGAGGAAAAGGTCCAATATTATGTCTCTTAAGACAGCAGGCCATTCTGGGAACCATAAACTCCCAAAGGCAGCCATGCCCAGTAAACTCAGTAATTTTCCAAGGTGGTTGCAAATAATCTTTGCCCCATGAATTCAGACAATTTTTGAGCTCCAGCTATCATCCACTTATCTCCAGTAGACACCAGAAAAGTTGGTATTTATCTGGAATTACATCTTGACATTATTCAGAGGTTTTAAAATGTCAGAATTGTTTTTGACAAAAGCTCCTCTCCAGTTTAGGTAGCAGGTCCCTCAAAATTGCCAAGGAGCAGTTGCACTTGAATCCTTTCCAGTGCTGTCAGCAATATTAGCAAACATTGAGGAAACAGGATATTTTGCATTATTAAGGCAGAAGACAAAGAGATTGTTGATCATAGTAAGAAAATGATGCATGTATAAATGATTACTTTGTCTATATTTCCTCTCAGGCAATAGCTGATGCAGAGACAATCAGATATTTGCAAGATACAAGGCAGATATTCAATTTAATTAAAATAAATATTCCCTAAAATATATAAAAATCCAAACAAGGTCCCCATACAGACAGATAACTGTGTTCCTTTGTTACTAAGGTCCCCTGATTTAAGGTCTCAGAAGAGAAAATTAACTTCTTATCATAGGATAATTTTTCTTTACTTACTGCTATCAGCTGTGAGACATAGAAACTCTCTAAGGTGACAGAAATCAGAATTTTTGAAATGAGGTATTTTGGATGTTTGCTGAAAACAAACCTTATTTAAAATACTTGATGGACAGTGGTTGTAATGACTGAAAGAAGGCTTTTCCAACATTTTTCTGGATACCATTATCCCCAGGTTTCAGCCCTTGGAGCTGTCATGCAGACAGGCTCCCAGCTGGTCCCACCACATCCCAGGCTGAGAGCATTGAATTGAAGTTACTTATATAGGTAAGAAGTTATTTAAATAAATAAATGATAAGGAGACACCCTTTGCAGCTGAGATACAGACAGAAGTACTGTGGCAGTGAAAACTTTGCACCATTAAATACAGCCATGAATGAATATTTCATCAGGCTAGATGCATTTTTCTAAAGAGAAAAACACAGAAAATACAATTCTGTAGGGTCAAATCCATGGCTGGTGTAAGTCAAGATATTCCCTGGACTGCAAATGGAGTTTACACACAATTTACACCAGATGGGAGCCTGACTTTACAAAGCAGTGGCTGGAGGCTGAATGATATTCTTGAAAGTTGCAAAGCCTTGGATTATGAAATCTCTCTCAATATATTTCCATTGCAACTCCTTCCAGTATAATTTGCTCACAGCAGTCTGAATGCAGAAGAAACATCTATTTCATTATCTCAAATAGTTTAAAAATGCTTTTTAAAAATTCCATTATTTGCACAACGTAAGGACCCCAATGCACCCTAACAACTGTTTGACCTGAATATATTAAAAATATTGTAATGTTTTGCTACATATCCCAAGGTAAAAAAAAAAAAAAAAATCAAAAAAATCAGGGTACGGCTTATTAGTTTTCTCTTCACTGCTTCTTATAAAGGTTTATTTGACAGGGCATAAGATAGTGGTAAAATCCTAAGGTAAAGGTTAAACTCTGTTTTATTATGTTTACAGGATTTAAAGGGTAAATCAGGAAGTGCTTATTTAACATCAAGTGAAAGTGGTGGATTAGTAACCAGACCGAGACTTAAAAGCATCCTTAATCCTTAAGATCTCTGAGGGTGAAAGGTCACTCTTTAACACCAGGTTGTGTAAAGAATGAAGCAGACAGAAGCTTCTGTTTCATCATTGCCCAGTTAATCCACTGAGGAAATGAGCAGCATTGGTTTTTTGCTAGGTAAACTCCTCCTAAAACCAAGGAAACAGAGGAAAGCCTGAACAGGAAATAATTAAAGTAGGTTTATTTCATGAATACAGTAGAGGAGTGCAGGAGATATTTTAAACTGTTTAAAAAATTACACTTCTGTGACTATTAATTGTCTGCCTTGATTACAATTTCATTGCTCCTTATTTTCATTATTCTTTTAATGATTAAATTAATGCTCAGTATTTTATGTGGAGAGAGAAGCACAACAAGACAAACATTTTCAGAGGCACAATGGGTCACTTCAATAGTTTATGTTTTGTATTTTTTGGTATCTTATGGATTAGAGTGCACAAATGGGGCTCATAAATACCCTATCTCTTCTAAACTTTTCTGAAAAAATAATTAAATGCAGTTCTTTTATTGTGTTACCACAGTGATGTGTGTCAAAGAAATAGGTGCAGGGAAATATAGTTTGTAACATTTCTCCTCTTTAATCTCTACTAAGAGGTAGGAGGCAAGTGTTCACTAGTTATTTCAGCTGAGATTAAAATGGGGTTTGAAGTTCCCAGTAGCTGGAATGAAACATAACTCAAAGCTTTTCTCTACAAATGCAATAGAAAGTATGGGATGTTAGAGGAAATGTTTAGAGCCCAATAGTTAGTAAATATACCCACTTCTTGTACAGACAAGTCTTAACTTTTTTTTTTCTTTTTGAACAATCAATATGAAAAGACAAAGCTCTCACATATTTCAGCTACTAGGGAAAGAGTATTTTCAATACAAGCAGCCTTTCAATATTTATATTGAGCTTGCCTTTATTAAATCACTGGTGAAAAATAAGAGGATTCACCCAAGCTGTAGTTTCATCATACAAAACAGCACAGACATTTATCTTATAAAATTGCAGAAGTGTAGCTCCATGTAGACTGATGGAACTGAGCTGCATTTGGCATTAGGATCTCATTTTCTTGCCTAAGGTGTTTATGACGCATACAGTTGCTAATAGCTTATGCAGTTCATTTTTTACAGAATCTGTGGTTTAAGCATAATGCTCAGTACTCCTGAAATATCACTTTTCTTTTTTAAAAATTGCAGAGTGTTTAATATGAATTATGAAGAGCGCTTAGTTGCACATATTTGAGACCTGCCTCAAATTTTTCACAGTATTCATCCCTACCTTTGCAGTTCCATTTTATCAAAACATTTTTGTAATTAAGCAAAAAATAAAATAAAATTTAAAAGTCACATTTAGTAAACGAAAATGAATGTTTTGGCTCTTTAGGGATACTTTCCCACAGATATGCATACTCAGAGCAGCAGCACAGAGCTGAAATAGCCCTTCCATAATCAGAGGGATCAGATCTAGAAGAAAACATTCTTTAATGGAAATAAAAGGGTGCAAAAGCTCATATAGAATTTCTGCTATCCCCCTGGATATTTCTAGTTTGATTTCTTAAACAAGTGATGTTCATGTGATTGAATCACCTTCCTGTCTTTACCACTTCTTATAGTTTTCAACCCAATGACCACTTCTAAATGTATTTGACAAATTCACAATAATTCCAAACTTCCTAATCAAGTTCCTAGAATTTTGTTAGAGGACATTACTTCATAGAGGGCAGAGATACTTAAGTTACTCAACTCATGGAAAAACTGAATCGAGTGGTTTTGAGAGTTCATAGAGAGGAGAAACCTCTGAAATGCCTGAGTTGTGAGGAAAAATTCAAAGCAGAGCTGGCAGCCATAGCAAAGCAGGGTTTGTTAGTTCTGGGTCTCACAAAAGTGTCTGTTTTGTTTACTGAGAGACCACGCCTTCCCAGCGCACCAAAACACAAACACATTCAGCAGCAGTAGCGCTGAGCAGCTGAGCTGCAAACCCAGCTGAAACACCCTGGCCACAGACATCACGAAACATAAGCTGTTTCTGGGTGAATGTTAGTTTTCCAGGCGAGGGATGACTGATGGTTTCAAAGGTTCTGTTTCAAAGTGGTATTAGAAGGAAACTATTTATATACTGTGAAGTATTTAATTTAAAAAAAAAAAAAAAGCAATTTTGGAAAACAGAAGGAATGCTATTAATTTTTCTGAATAAAACAGATTGTGGAGAGAACCAAAATAATTTTAGAGCAAGTTGTTTAGGTTTGTTTTTTTTTTTTTTTTTTTTTTAAGTGCTACCTGACAAAAAGGATTTGCAAATGCTTATAATAAATTCTAGTACTTCTGAGGCTGAAGTCTCCAAACCTCTGCTATTGTAAAAGTTAGTAAAGGAGGAGCAAACTAACAAAAAGGGCTTAAAGCACCAACTTCCATGGCCTGAATTCTCACATAGATCACAGGGCAATAATGATTCTCCATTACAGAGTTTAAATCACAAAACCAGCCTCTTGGTTGATCCTCCCTACATTCACAATAAAAATGGGAAATGAAACATATTTTCAGAAATATTTAGTTTGTAGTCATTAAATTTTGAGGCATAAAGCTTGAATCCTTTTGACCTGATTCATCTTTGTTAAATGAAATAAAAAATAAATTCAAGCTGCACAATGAATTCCATCAGAAGCCAGCAGACAAGGAATCACGTAATTCTGCAGAGTCTTTAGGTGAGAATCAAGAAACTCCCAGCACTACCTCTGTACTAGAAGCAGGCTTGTAAAATATTACTTGTCTTATGTTTATAAATACTCAAAAAACAAATTATGAGTAAAAAGCTTTACAAACATTCATCAACTTGGCTTTGGCTGTGTCTTCCTATTTTTCTTTAATTTACCCTAATACTAATCCAAGAATATAATGGCATTTTTTAGTAGTATAATATAGCAAAAGCAGACAACACCATGTTTCCCAAATATCAGACTTTCAGATATGTATGATAACAAAGTGAATTTCAGCATCAGTTCATGCTTACCATTGTTCATGTTTTATATGTTTCAATAAAAAAAATTTTATATGATTTTCTACTAATAAATAAGCTCTCATTCATAACTAATGGTTCAGAACACAATCAAAGCATGTACTGGGAAATTATACTTTTATTTTTATGTGATTTTTTGCATTGTTTATGTAATTCAACAATAGGTCACCAATGTATTTTATAAGTTAATGATCAACATGAATCAAGGAACCAATATACTATTTTAATTTACTTCAATTAATAATGGTGAAAATTCCCAAAGATATTTCTACATAGAAATTCAAAACTGTCACTGCCCAAAACCAATGGTTCAGAAACAAAATCAGTAGAACTTTGGGATCCTGAAAGACAGCAAATATATAAGAAAAATTAGAGATTGGATAAGAGGTATTTACTTTAACAATTGTTATATCAATATATTGTCTGAGTTCTGCACTACCATTTACACAAGCAAGAACTAATTTAGGGAATCAAGAATTGAAGGAATGAGAATATATTTCTCATACCAAATAAATTGTTAAAAGACACAAATGCAGTCTCCAGAAAAGATGTTCTTGTTACACTTCAAAGAAACCCCTCAAAAATTAAAAATAATTGGAATCCAAACACAAATGACCAGCATCTGGGTTATCTGTAATAACTAACCAAGAAAAATGTGCTGCCTCTCATCCTGTGTTTTTGAAGATGCAAAGTGAGAAACAAAACCACAGTATTACAACAGAATGAATTTATCCCCAAGTACTTTTTCCAAATGTAATGACACTGCTCAAAGCAATGCACCCTGCAAACACAGATGCAGACAAGCACCTACTGCACCCAGTGGTACATTTTCAAACACCCAAATTCCAGCCAGAGTGAGGGTCACCCAACAGCCATCCATGCCAATCCCCCACTTCTGCCTCCAAACCCACATGGAGCCCTATTAAAATTTATGGAGTTCCATATGGGTGTACATGTCTGCCCAGGTAAATCACTGGCGAGCTTGGGACTGTAATTATCATTATTAGGAGTGTCTAGTACATTTTATATGCCAGCAAAATCCACCAAGTCTGCTGACAACAAAGGGAGGGCTTTGCAGTGCCATATGTGGTTTGTCTGAAGGGCTCTTCAGAGCCTGCCCCTTCATTTCTGCTGCAGTCAACACTCCCCCTGAATTTGCCAGTGTCTCTGAAGCTCAGGTATCACTGATATAACACTAGATGCAAATAATGAAAACTGATCTTTTTTTCATAATTGCTTCCAGTCAAATAGGAGTGGAAGGATAAAAATAATAATTTGCTAATATAGGAAAATAGAGGGGGAAAAAACTCACCCTGTTATTAATTTGAATAGAATTACTGGAAAAAATAAATCTTTATGTCCTTTATAAAAATAATAGAAAATCATCTCCCTTGCTATTCAAAGTCTCTAATTTTGGTTGTCTTAATGCATTTCTCATGTAAGTCATAAAGTATGATTTTTATGTTTATTATGGTTTACACACAAAATTATATCCAAGAAGCTTTATAGGTACTAAAGTATGACATCCTTTACTCCACCACACCCTAATAGTGAGGACAATCATTCACTCATAAAGATTGATAGCTGGCATTTGTCTTCAAGTTGTCCAATGAATGCATGAGAATTAAAATAAAATTATCTTCTCACCAAAGGAGTTAGTTATCCCTGCGGGCCAGGGCTGAGGTGGAGTTATGATGAATCACGCATTGGGAGGATCTCTAGCTTTCAATGAAATTAGTAACTTCCTTGCAAATTAATTTAATTACACCTAACAAAAATCTCTGTTCACAAAACACGCATCTTTGGAGGTCTAAAAATAAAAAATGCGCTATTCCTGTCAATAGAAATTTCTGAATTTTCCTCTCTTTCCCACACACACATACACACTGTCTTGGATGGAGGGAGGAGGAAATAGTGTTTCTAGAAGAGCCAAAATAGAAGTTTTTCCATGACTTCTCAACTGCAAGCTGGCTTCTCAGCATGTATGAATTCATAGAGTGCCTTCAGCTTGAATAGAGCTACACTGAGTCATCCTGATGTGGGGCCTGACCAAAAGTCTAGGCTTCTCCTAATAAAAGGAGTGAATTAGAAATTTTGAAACAATTTGGCTCCAAGCAATGTTTCTTACAGGTACAATTTATGAGAACAATAACAAGTACTGGAAATTTTAATTCAAGAATTCATTAGCAGTAATCATGGTCTTTTCTTCTTTTTCCACTGACACCATAAAACCCAAGTCTACTTGAATGAAAAAATAAAAAAAAGATCTTCCCCATTTCTGAAGTCTGCATCTGCAGCAAGTCTTGGCATCATCTGCAGAAGAGGTTGAGATAAAAAACTTGAATGGTTGCTTCTGGTTTAAAGTGAATATTGGACAGTCCAGTCTATCCTTCACTTTGTTCAAACTGAGCTCCAGGAGCACAGATTTTGTCCTGTTTCCCTGCACCCAGGTCACAGCTGCTCTGGCAGTGCCAGTCCTTCCCTGTCTGACTGTTCCCACTTGGGGGCAGGGAGGATGCTGCCTTGCTCCTAACAGCTGTGCTGCAACCTTCATTAGCCATGAGATGTCTTCATGGGGACATTCTCTGAGGTTTGTTTGTCACAGGCAGGTTTGCTCTGAACTTTAGCCAAATCTCACCTGGCTGGCACCTTCCATTATATCAAACACAGTGTTATGGCAAAGGACTAAGTCCAGTGCCAAATAATGAGTTAGAAAATAATCAATATGATGAGAGAGTTCATTTATCTCCCCACATCTGATTCAGGTTAAAAGACTTGATGAGTGCTGGTGAGTATTCTTGTCTAAACAGACAAATTTATAGATGGATAAACAGAAATATATGCAAGAATACATACATTGTTGAGAATTATTGTGCTTATAAAAATAAATATTTTCTCAAAAAAGTTCCTGTGCTGTAATGCACCTATGATTATCTGCAAGGAATTCAAAAGTACTTGCTCTAAAAAGTACTATAGCTTATCTATAATTTAAACAGAAGGAGACTTTCCTTTAGGCAACACAGACTTCGTGACACATGAATGAGCAGCTCTGGCTATGTCTGATAGTTCACCACCAGCACTGGAGCCTCTGCAGCATTTCCACCTCCCCTAAATTAGAGAAGGTTTTCATTTACAATACTCAGAGGAAAACAATACTATTTTTGCAAAGGTAGCCTGGCAGTTTTGTGCTAGTCACTGGCAGATAAGCTCTGCTTCCCTCTTCCCTAGATGGGATGCCACTGCCTGCAGAGATGAGGAAGGAGAGGCACAAAGCATGGAGCCACTCTGCAAGCACAGGGCTGGATCACAAGGTACAGCTGCAAAACCTCAGGAAATCCTTGTCTTGTTCCAGGACCAACCTCACCTCAGAAGTAAAACATACCCCTCGCTTTTTTTACAAAGCACCCAAGACACGCAGTACTCAGAGGTGGCACCGAGGTAATTTAACAACATCATCAAACCATGAGAGTTAGAATTTGATTTATAATGATGACTAACCCAATAAAATGGGAAAGCAAGTCAATACGCAGGCTGAGAGACGTCTCCAATTTTTTTACCCCCTAGTACTTTGATGATGCAGTCATCATAAAGCATTCCAGACATGTCATGCTCAGTGGAAACTGTGGAACAATAAAGCCTCACGTGTATCCTTGCAGAGATCAGGTCATTCTTCATTAGAGCTGCAGAATCTCCTATTCACAGGATAGCTTTCTTGTGGTAACAATGAAAGGAGAGGGGGGAAAACCCCAACCTCTTGATCACAGCATGTAGGAAAACAGTTCTTAGTAAGGAGGATATTTTTACGTGGAAGTGGTAAATTTTCAGGTGGAACAAAAAAAATCCCAAAACTCAAGAGTTCAAATCCCTGTAAATTGACATTGCTATGCTGATTTATGCCCATTGAGAGTTGTCCCTTCATAATTTGTTCCAGGTTGGAATTTTACTATGGAGAAATATGCACATTCTTTAAAGTCAAGGAAAAATACACCCCACTAAAAGGGTAGTTTCCATGTAGTTCTATTTTTGATCACTTTAGATATTTTAGGCTATGTCTTGCAATCATCCTATTTATGGGATCAAAAAGAAGTAACCCAGATATGGGAATAAAGTTAGTAAAGTCATTGGTCCAGACAGGACTCGGGCTGCTAAGTACATGATGATTGATATTGGACACATTTCTTTCTTGGCAGGGAGTTTTGGCTTTCAGCTACACTGTGCTGACATCAAGCACATTAAAAGTGAACCCAAATATCTGCTGAAATTCATGGAGATGTTGAAACACTTTCAACTCTGAAGCCAAGGATGTGTCAGCTGAGAAAGCTGAAGTCTACCTTCGACTTTTTCATTCTAATTTGGGGAAGAAACGCTCAGCAAACTTGTCAAGTCTAAGCAAGCTCTTTTACAACCCACTTCTCTATTTTCTTGTGGCAGTAGTCCACCAGCAACAATCTTCATAAAAGGAGTAGAAAGGTCAACTGTTGCATGTGTTTGACAGTCCTGGATATGGTCCCAATGCACAAAAGTGGGTTCAGAACCCTAATCTATATTTCACTTTCTATATCAGGCAAAGAAGACAAGTTTGAGGTTCATCTTTTGCTGAGGCAAGTGATTTCCAGAGAGAGTCCTCTCGCTCAGGAAATGTATTACAGAACAGAAGCAAGCTTATTATCTTTAGACAATCTCTCCTCTCTTTCAGGGCTCTGTAACTTCCTATTCTCACTTCTTTCGTGTATTTTCTGCTTTCCCATTCCCTCCTGGTGCTGCTGGATTCAAGTCCTGATCAGCCCCCTCAAGGGCCACTGCCCCATGAGCAGAAGCCCCTGTAGAGAAAACCTGGGGAATACCTGGATGGTTTCAGATCAAAAACCACAAGTCATGATGTGTTTGTGCTGCTTAACCAAAAACTGCATTCAGGTTGTAACTGGTTGCTCAGTTTGGCACCTGTGGTAACATAGATTGCTCAGTTTAATTATTTTTGTCTTTTGTGTGCAGGTTGCATGCAGGAGCTCTGCTCTCTTCCATTACTTCAAAGGCTGTCAGGATTTCAATAACTTTTAAAAATGAACCCACACAAATTTTTAAGGCATTATCTTTCAAAGCCCCAGCAAAGTAATTCCACCTCAGTGGACAGTTTCATGTGCTCTGGAACTATGATGAAGCCAATGCTTTTCCCAGAAAATGTCTCTCTGGAGTGGCCTAGCATCAGTATGGTTTTTGTATAGGTACTTTGTGTTTTTATTATTGATTTGTCTTAATTAATTAGTTATACGTTGCCTTTTTCTGAGTGTCCTGCATTTTAGTGTTACAATGAATAGTTTGTTTAATAATTTGTTGTTTTTCTTTTCGACCACACCATGGTTTACATTTTAGACAGTTATTAAAACAGGTTGAAAAACCAGTTACAGAACAAGTTTGAAAAGATGAGCATGCTGATTCAATTACATTTTCAGATTTAAAAAAATATTTTGGAGGGGAACCACATTAAATTTTTTTTTTCCCTCTGTATGGATGGGATTTCAGACATTCTTTCAAAGCTGACAGTCAGACACAGACACTAATAGGGCATTGCAGCCAGGTCTGTGGTAAATCCTGCTGGATATCCATTGAGCTACCTCAGGGATTGGAGCCAGGGCTGCAGCAAGAGCTCACAATGTGCTCTCACCACTTGTTTCCTGGGGTGCTCGAGGTCACACCGAGCCCCCAGTTCCAAGCTGACAGGTCCATGCAGGAGTATCCCCTCTGAAAACACAACTCCAAATACCATTTCTACTTTAGATGTGCCAATATCATTTCAAAAATAATACTTGTTTTCAACTATTTAAACATTTCACTGTTTATACTTCCATTAGGATTTGAAACGAGAGTAAAGATTATTGAAGCAATAGTAGTTGTGGGGAATTTTTTTTTTAAACAAAGCTCCTCAGAGAGGAAATAAAATGAATTAACAAATAAATTTTGAGAATTGAGTACGATTTAAAGACATTTTGTGTTGACCTTTCACACAAAATATGTTATGCTGTAAAAAGAGCAGAAATAGCACAAGCAGCCTAAGGAGGGGTGCTAGCCCTCATTAAAACAGCAAAATAAAATTATTTTAAAAAGCAATTTAAAGAATCTCCTCCATCTCACACTGGTAAGAGACAATATCCATGTGGTAAATAAACCAGATAAAAACCAGTTTTGCTTGTGCTGTGAGACAGAAGAAACCTGAAAATGAGAAGTATTTCGTGCAGCAAAAACTTGAGAATAGCATTATTCTTCATACACTTTTTTATTTTATTTTTTTTAAATTTAAAATCAGAAAAAGGCTTTGTTGCTTTTCTGAAGACCAGCCAATTTACACCAGGAAAGAAACACATATTGACATTATTGTCAGAAAATGGGCAGAATCAAGCAGGTTTCAGCTAACTAATGGAAATGTTTCCAGGCACATAAAGAATTCACATGTGTGAATTAAGACGTGTACCAAGAACAATGGAAATAGGCACTGAAAGATAAGACATTGTTTAATGGGTTGTGTAATCTGATAGTTTGCATCATGTGATCCAGAAGCTGGATTTTGCAAGGGTAACATATCAGTTTAAGAAAGCAGAATGAAGTGAATATTATAAATGGTACCTAATGATGATGCCTACAATGAACAGCTAAAAGTAACTTTCAAGGAAGGAGCTCTCAGGATTTCATCTTTAATGCTGGATCTGAGATGAACCCCCCAGGGAAAACTTTTACAGCATTTTTGAGTTACACATCTGCACTCTGTGCAGACAAAGGCAGAAAAAAAAGAGTGTTCGAAACTCAGATGGACATTTTTCTGAAGTAATAAGATTTCCTAAAGCCATCCAGAATCTCCGAAGACTTTTCCGGTAGGATAAGCAGGCACAGTTAGGTCTTACCTGAACCAATTGGCTACCAATTATTTTGTAGTGGGAATGACAAGAATATAAATATCTTTTGAGCTAAATGTTCCTTTTGTGGCCTTAGAAATTCTCTGCAGGACAGTTTAGTTCCATAATATCAATATTTCCCAGCAAAAGACACCTGACCCTCAGCTCAACCATTTGACATAAAAGTGTCACCAACAGAAGACCCCTGTCTCAGTCTCAGGCCTTGGTCAAGTCAGACTTGGATAGGAGAGAATGGTTTACTGGATATTGGAGCATTTCTGAAGCTCTATGATTCATCTCCTGCACATCTGGCAGTCCCAAACACAGAATTAACTAACAGAAGGAAGCTTTTGGAGCTGATTTCATCCTGTTATTATTTTTTGGTTTTGCATCTCATTCTTTACCCCTTCTTTTTCATGACCATCATTTAGGTTACAGCCTTTCAGAACAGAATATGGAGGTCTTTTTTTGCAAAAACAGAAGTATGTTTTATGTTTACTGTCTTTCTGTAGAACAAAAAAACAAAACCTGTAATATTGATTAGAGTTGACCATTATCTACTTTAAAGTTCTGATATAGAACTAGATTGCCTCTTAAAATGAAGCAAGATTAACAGATAATGAAAACCATAATTAGGTGAAGTCCAACAAACTCTATGGTACAAGGCCAACAACTGAGCCTCATCAGCCCTCCTCATCATCGTCCTTGTCTCTGAGGAAAGAGTTAAGAGGTTTTCTGTGGAGAACCAAATTTTTTTAGTAAGATCTAAAGACACCTGGTCCAGCAGCTGGAGCACTTGGTAGTCACCAGGTGGGAAAAAGCTCAGCCCTGCTGATCTCACACACCCTCAATGCCCACAAGTGGCACGGACATGGGGCCCACTCACATTTTTTCTGCTCTGTCATTTTGTGGGAAAATAACAGTAATTTCTATGAAGTAATAACTTCTATGGTGTACAAAACTTCTATGGTGTACAATGCTCCTGTGACCTCTGTGTTTCCTTCACTGATCCACACCAAGGAACTCCATCCACAGTGAGAATATCTCAGCACCCCATTTAATTTGATGATGGTCTTGACTGGAAATATGAAATTTCATATCATGAGAGAGACCTTTGTGAAGGTTGCCTACAATAAAAACAGGATATGGAATAAACCTACATTTTGACAAAATAAATTTATAAGAATAAAACACTCAACAACTAGGACAAGTTGAATCTATCAGTAAACATTCATACACTGTAAACTGATAAATGCATATGCTGAAACATTTTCTGTCCCTTTAACCTCATCTCTTCCTTTCAATACAGATATTGCTGCTTTGTGACTCAGTCTAAATCACAAGTTTCAGCTTGAGGATGACTCTGTACAAGCAATTGAAGAAATTAATGCACCTCCAACCACAAGATGGTATTTAGCTGTGCAGACCATATCTGGTGGTAAAAAATGCCAACTGTCCATGCTGGCTGTGCAGCATGGCACCACAAAGGACATGCTGAGATCACAGCTGAGGTCATGGCACAGACAGGCTGGTCCTGCCTGAGCCAGGAAAAAAAAGGGGTTTTAAAGAACAGAGTATGGCTGGGGTGGGGCATGGAGGGAAAGAGAATCAGCCACAAGCTCCTGCCAGCCCTTGGAGTCAGAGCTCTGGGAGAGCAGGGGAAGGATCCTGCTGCAATCCTTGCTGCAGCCCTCCCTCCTCCCCAGCTCTCTCCCTCCTGGCACCCCCTGGGCTCCCAAGAGATGCAAAAGGAAGAAAATCCATCTCATTGATCTCTCTCCC
This sequence comes from Catharus ustulatus, assembly GCF_009819885.2. Classification (NCBI taxonomy): domain Eukaryota; kingdom Metazoa; phylum Chordata; class Aves; order Passeriformes; family Turdidae; genus Catharus; species Catharus ustulatus. The sequence goes on from NC_046227.1 coordinate 30,160,445, forward strand.
CACAGCTCCTCCAGCTGTCTGCTCCCCCAAACACCTGCCCATTTGTAGATATCCAAAAAGTCTTCAGAGGAGCCGATGCAGTCAAATAAAAAAGCAAGCTATAACAAAAATTATTTACATTTAAGTAAACATATATGCCACACTCTTTTCAGGTAGTCTATGTGTCCGTATCAGGCCACAGTTGGTTCTTACACTATTTTTGTACCTGCTAATCGATCAAGGATTAGATTAATTGGTTGAAGATTAGATTGTTATGTGGGTTTAAAAAAAAAATTAGGATCGATTGAAAATACATACCTGAGCAGAAAATTCCTCTGTGCAATTAATAGTGTACCAGCATAATTAGGCATTTTTTCAACAGCAACAAAGATTATTATGTCTACAGCTTGCTATCCAACTTATTTTTCCTATATTTCTTCCTAAGTAGTTTATTTAGTCTAACAGTATTCATGGGAAAGAGAAGCAGCAGAAGAATCAGAATAGCATGGTACAATAAAGAAAAAGAAATTGAACTAAAAAATAAAACTTTTGTCTTCCCAGCCACTTATCTCCCTAAGATCCTGAAAACCTGACTGCTGTTGTGATGACTTGATGGCAGAAGAGGCACAGAACAGCATAGACTGAAACATTAAGTTACTTGCATTATCTGTGTATTTTTTTTCTTTTTGCCACTATGATCTTGTAACCCCTACTGCCACAAACTTTCACTTACCCAAATTAGGATTTACAGGGATAGGAAATATTTCGTCTTTGTTCTCTGGTTTCTGCTGAACCATTTCACATTTCCCTCCTGTTCTCTTTCCTGCCATTCCCAGAGGACAACCCTGGACCAGATGTGAATGAAGCAAGTCACAAACATGGCCATAAATACTTCACCATGCAAATGCAATTTCTTCTGTCACATATAACAAAACGCTGTACATGTCAGGCTGCTTATTCACACTCCAGCTTGCAACTAATCAGCACTAATCAGAGCGATCAGGTTCACACTTCAGTGAGCTCTCCCAGATTTATGCAGCAGAGGACTTGGATTTCATCACTCAGGATGGAGCACATGGAGGCTGTTGTGCAGGGAACAGCCCTCTGCGTCTCTCAGGAGAAAGAGAGTCTAAGGCAAACTTCAAAACAAGATCAAATTGATTCCTCATGCCATCTTTTCCTCTCAAACCAGTGAAGGATCCAGAAAATAAAGAAGCACTGCTCTTCATCGCTTTCACGTGATGAGTGGAGCAACAACATAGCATTACCTGAAGCTACCATATACTCTGTGTAAAAATTATTTGGTTTTGATAAATCTCTTACAAGACTTTGATCTTCAGGTCTCATGAGTCATATTACAGAGGAATTTACTGTACTTAATTTAGAAGTCATTTGAAAAGGTCTATGACATTCATTTCTCTCTATGAAGGGAGATCTCTAAATGAAAGAAACTAAACCCAGCAAACACTGTGTCATCTAAATGCATAAGATTATTTGTTTAACATTGATAAAAGTATTGAAGTATAAAGAAACCATTTAAATTTCCTTGCTTTAAGCAGCCATCAGGTAGAAAAGATATATAATTAGAGTTTTTAAAGGTTTTGAGTGGAGCATTGATAAAGGAAATTGTTGGAAATGATGAATGACCCAGAGGCTGGGAGACTTCAGTAACTTTCACATATGGTTTACTCTGCTTTGGAAATCAACTGGCAGACTCAGTATGAGATCAACCACTTTCACCTCTATTATAATTAATTATTCATCTCATCTACCTGTAAGAACTGAAAATTTTGGCATTTCATCTAAATACCCTTTGTAGGTAACAACGACAAAAAAAAGTGTTCAAATATAACTGATAACCACTTCTGGGAGAGCTGAGTTTAAAAACCTGACTCAGGGTGTTAAAAATGCCCTCTCCATTTATTTGTTTCCAAGTAATGAACTGAAATACTAAAAGAACATTTGCTTTCAATTTCAGTTTCCCTTTAGAAAAATTGTAGAAAGAGAATTCCATCATTTTTTTGGCATTTTATTCAATAATGTCACATTTTTTTTGCCAGGGAAAGGGGACCACACTGGAAATAATTAATCTTTCTCTGAAATATAGGCAAAAAATCCACATAATCTAGAAATGAGAATCATTCCTGTGCCTAATAAAAATATCCCAGACCTGTATATGGATTAATATCTTGTAACCAGAATTTATTTAGATATGTTAACTAACACCATCTTTCTCACGATCCTTGGGTGATTCTTACATCTTTATTGAGCCATGATAATTATAAAATTCCCAATCTTTCTTCAAAAAGTTCAGGATATATTAGTGAATGTGCAGACTTGTTGCTGCACTTATGTAATCTCTATGAGAAGTATTAACAGGGATCTTAGCTGTACTTAAGTAGAGGCAGATCTATCAAGCATTTACCATCAGATGCACAAGTTCTGACCTCAGAGTTGTTTAATTCCACCACTGACCATTTACATTCTTCTACAGGTTGCTACAAAGGACCATGACATAGAAAGCTTTTCATTTTGAGGATGAGAATTTCTGCTTCAAGGTGAGAGGAAAAACCCAAAACAAAGAGAACCAGAATAAATGTCAAGTTTCAAAAGTAAATGACATCACATGCACATAGGCATTTTCAGTTAAGCAGAGTTTTCTATTATACCATTCACTCTTACTAGAGATCAAATACCAAAGTGAAAACAGCCATTTTAATACAGAAAATGGAGCCTTTCTGTTGCAAAATATTTTTCTGTAGCAAAACACTCACTTGCAGTATTCTTTTTTTAAATTTAGATCCCGAAGCAACAGAAAATTTAACCTTCAGTAAATTAGCAACTTCCAATGGGAAAACAGTCTGTCTGGAACACAGATGCTTTTCAGAGCTGACCAAACTGATCATCATTGCCATGGACACAAGCTACTGGTTTCCTAAGGAAAACTGTCAGTGACTTAATGCTGAGGATTTAGAGGAGGACAAGAGTGGGGCACCATGAGACACGATAAGAACAGGACTCCTCTCTTCCATACACTCTCAAGCCCCACTGGGAGCTGGGAGCAGACAGTCCCAGGTGAAAGCAAAAGGAATCAGGTGAATAACTCCAAGGTTGCCAGGAGACTACACAGATACACAGGCCATTTGGTAGTTCATTAACAAATGGAGGTTAATTAGGAAAAGCAGGTGTGTATTTCACGTTGAAGCCACCCGTGCTGACCCAAACCCAAGGGAGCATTTGCTCTTCAATAGAGATATAATCCAGATCATCCTAAAAGCGTTTCCTGTACCCCACAGTGCCTGCACAGGTCCTGTCAGCTTGATGAGCCACGTCCCCACGACACAGAGGATCTGTCCTCAGCAGCATCCCCTGCCTCACCCCTCTGATCAGGGCCACTGAATCCCATTGAGGCAAAGGGCCACAGCAGTGGTAGCAGCCATGGGCCATGGGAGAGGAAAGGAGTGTTACTGCCTCCCAAAGAAATCCTCATCTCTTACACAAGTCAGGATGGTGCTGGCCCCATCTATCCACTAGTCAGACTGATGGGTGCCTTACTACCCTCAAACTGTTCTGAAGTTATGTGAGTAAAGTGTGAGGAGCCTCTTTCATTTACCCAGTTCTTTCATCCTCAGAGATACCTGGACTCCCTCCTGGATGATCACAACTTGGCTCTGACAGCCCCTGGCAGAGACTCAGCCTCCCTGGAATTAACCACTAATAAAGCATCATCTGCTCTCACACCTCCACAAGGCAGAAGTGGCTCTGGCTCCCTTCATATCGACTAACCCTGCTAATGACCCCCTGCTAATGATCTTCGCCAATGACCCTTGGAGATACAAGCTAATGGTATCTCCCAAAGAGCTGTAATTGAATTGCACCTACTGCTCATTAAAGGCCAAAATCCACTAACTTTACTGCCCTTAGGTAGAGCCTCAGTCTCTCCTCCCTTCCCAGTTTTATCAGGACAACTTGTGAAAAAAAGCACTTTACATAAGGAGGTGGCAGAAGCGGCAGCTACTAAACAGAGGCTCACCTTTTTCCACCTGTGATGTTTTCATGAGGTTTATTCCCTCATGAGAAAGTGATGAGCTGGGGACGTGCTCTATCACAAATGTCTTGTGGGCACTCTGAGATGCTCCTCCTTTCATCAACTTAGATTCTTCAGCTTGTGAAAAAGTGTGTTACTTTCTGAACAGGGGATGCAATCAGTAATGAATTTCTGAGCCAAAATATATAAAGAAGTAAACTGGATGTATAAGGTAATGGAGAATTGTTTTGGTGGAGTAGATATTGTTGGTATTTCATATGCTAAAAAACCACTTACAAGCTACAATAACTGAGTTTAATCATTAGGAAGAGATTGACAGTGAGAGGATATTTGGGGAAGAACCAATATATTGCACTCAATTAGCAAAACTATCCAAAGACTCATTGAGAGCACCACAATAAAGAGGGTTTCTTCCCAACCCAGGTGACTTTCAGCATACCTGCTGATAAATATCCTGTCCTTTGGCTCTCTGGTGGATTTAGCCTGTGCCTGTGGGTGCTCTTGGAGCAGGGAAGGTGCAGGGAGGGTGTTACCTCTGGAGCCATCACAGTAAACTCAGCAGGGTCCATCAGGCAGAGCCCTGAGCTGCTGCTGTCTGCGCTGTGATCATCACAGTGCCCTGAAGCCAGTGGCAATCTGTTAACACCGGGGAGATGCTGGCCTCCACCCCTCCCTGTGCCTGCTTTTAGCAGCAGCATCCAGGGGTTTCTGTGAATGAGGGGACACCTCTGTCTTGGAGCACGAGTCACTTAAAATGAATGTTAAACTTGAAGTAACAAGAGGGTAAATTTGATCTCCCTGCACAAGGAGCCCCGACTCGTGCTTTGCTGATGATCAGGTGTGTCAGGAAGAGTTTTATTCTCACCTGCTATTTAATGGAATGAAATATACAGTGCCTAAAACACTCAGAAACTGAGGGCATTTTTGCACATATCCTCTTTGATCCAAGTTCTGACATTTTCACTCAATTTTCCGTGTGCTTTTCTGGTCCTGATAGCTCAGGTGACCAGGACTTTTCCACAGCTTAGCTGTATAAATGAGAAAATGAGAACACAGGAGGTTCTACTCTCCAAAGACAGACATGGCTGGCCAACCACACATATAGGATGTTAATATAGAGAAAGCAACAATATTTATTTCAAAATATATAAGGAGGCCAGAGCAGGGAGGGGAAAAAGACCCAGAAAGCACAGAAAACAGATATTTATTGTGCTTCCCTGCCATAAACATTCCAGCAGCTCTGCCCTGGGATCCTAGCACCATTATACAGCTAATATTGCTTGATTACCCATGCACCACCACAGCTTCAGCCTCCCAAGGACTGAAATCGAGTTTTCTATTCTTAGCTCGTGGTAATTTAAGCTCATTATGGAGGTGCTTGTATTCCATGAGCACAAGAGATAAAGGAAGCAATATAACTTTAATGAACAGCTGAAATAGCAACCACAGCAGGCTCAGTAGGCAAAAAAAAAAAAAAATCTTTTCTCTGATGTTGTCTTGATTTCTGTCCCACAGGTCTTAGCAGTTAGTGCTCTATGTATGTTTTATGAAGATATTCACACACACACATGCTTAATGGAAACAAATATGACATCCTACTTAATAACACCAGGTACATACCAGCCTGAGAGGTAGAACCACCCAAATAATGGAAAAGGAAGAAAGGGAAAGTGTTAAACTAGATTCAGCACAAATAATAAGAGTAATAATAATAGTAATAATAATAATAATAATTAATAATGCCTTTAAAAAACACTCAGTTTAAGTTAGATAAACCACAGATGTTTCCTTCTTACTTAAGTAAATGTCTTTTGTGTCTAATGATTCTCACTTAGACTGAAGCAAATGGATGGATGCAGATGCAACTGTCAGCAGCAGTAAGTGGAGGAATGAATGTAAAGCATTCTGGGTTCTCTTTGATAAATGTTTGTGCACCCCAGATTATTGATTGGGTGCTGCTTTTCTTTCAGTGCTATTTGTTAAGGCTCTCATCAAATCCTGTGGTCAAATCCTGCAGCCCCCTTGCAGGCAGCAGCTGTGTCTGCAGAGTGAAGAGTTCAGAGAGCCTGAGGTGGGCAGACACCCCAGGTTTGGAGTTAGGATCTATGGAAACCATCATCTTTCAGCAAGGATGGCCACAAAAGGACCCTTTCACAAAAACAGCCCATGGGTAAGTATCTACCTGCATCTAGGGCTCCTCCTCACTCTGTGCCTGCCGTGAGGTGCAAAAAGACATTTACCTCCAGAAGTGAAAGACAAGACCTGGAGGCAGCTGTGGAAGAGACCTGTCTTCTTCTCTGCATTAAAATTTGTCCTTCTAACTATTTTGAGTTCCTATCTCATAACATAATCACACAGGAATGTTCAGAAGCTAGCATAACTGGTATAACAAAATCTGGTATACTTTTAAAACAATTTGGAAATTAAATTTGGTCCAGTAGTTTCAAAACAGAGCCATTCTTCATTAACTTATTTTTCCCTAACAAAATAATTTTTCTGTGTCCTTCACATGGTTTTCAATTTTCTTTTGGCACACACTCATCATTCCTTCCAATGAGGAAAGCACAGAGGAAGGAAGAGTGAGGAGAGAAAACATCTGCTTAGAATAAAGGAGAAAAAAAACGCCCAACACTTTGACTATTAAGACTTCATGTTTTCAAAGTAAAGGGAATAAAAGCTATGTGTGAAAAGCTTCTGACATTGGTATATTCATAAAATGTTTAATCATAATTATTGCCAGAACCTTCTCACAATAACTACCTGTGCAACACCTCTGAAAATCCCTGTGCAGAGTCAAGGTGAAATTTATCTCAGGAGCTTCTTTCCCCCTTGTATTTGGAAGGAGGACTCCTACATGACTGTACACAGACACTTGACTTCTGCAGCACCTGGTAATTATCACAGCAGTAACTTGGAGTGTATTTATTATCAACCTTGTGCAACATTTAAGTTCACATCTTCAAATTAAGCTGGAATTAGATTTTTAAAGAAACCCCACAAAACCAAATCCAGTCCCAGAATGTTTCTGGATGAAAGTATGCTAAAGGCAGTAATGTTTCAGCATTTCTCTGAAAAGGTTTTGTTCTTCCATTTAAAAGAGAAAAGAAGGGACATTTGAGGCAAGTATTCACAATAACAGCAACAAAGTTGGTTTTGAAATATCCTGCTCTGTTGGGAAAGTTATGATGGAGGGTTTACTCCCAGCTTTTCTGTTCACCCATATTCCTCATCTGTGCAGGGAATTTCATTGGCATCAATAGGAATGCAGGCTTGAGCCCAGAACATCCAGATTAACACCTGAAGATGACATCTGGAGCCTCTTCTAAGAAGTGTGATTGCTTTTCTAGAAATGTGAGGGGTTTTTTTTCTGCCTAAATTGACACTGAAGGTTTAGTTGGGGTGGGGAAGCCAAAAATTGAAAGCAGCTGTAAAATGATAACAGTAAGGATCCACTTCAGCCCTTAGGATCCACTGTAGTGAGCACACTTTGAAAGTTTTATTTCTGCCACTCCATGAATGGAGACAATGAGATGAATCCATAAAAACAAATATGTGGACAAATATTTTCTTTACTTGTCTTCCACTTGGTGGTCTGACATCTAAGAGACATAGGAAATTATTTCCTTATAATAGAGGAGATGTGCAGAGTTCCCTGGTCCATGACCTGGAGGTTTCTCTGTCACTGGGTAGAGTTTTCCAGGGAGCAGCTGTTGCACCACAGGATTGGATCATAAAATATTTGTCCTACCCCAATTATCTGCTCTCTGGAGAAAAGTCAGAGGATCATCAAGAACCAGAGTGACCATCAAATTGCAGGGCTTGGGGTTTTTAACATCCCAGGAGGACTTTAGGACTTTTGTCCTACCTACAGCAGAATTATCATCTTGAACAATCTTTACAAACAGCAGCTAAAGACAGCAGTGGTTACAGGCCAGGAGTCCAGGGATCAGAGACAGCTCTGCCAACCTACCATGATTCCCAAGCGTGTGTCAAAACAGAATTAAGCTGCTGACTCCTCTTTGGGAGGCTTTCTAACAAAAGGGATTTATAGCAGTCTCAGGTACAGCATAAGATCCACTCAACATGACTGTATCCTCGTTTTTAGTCTTCAGGGACAATGTCTCAAGGGTTGTCCCATGTTCCTGAGCCACAATCAGCCCCTGACCAGACAGTCAGTTCAGTCAAACCTCATTATGTTCTTCTCTGAACAGGAATGAAGCATTAACCAGTTGGTTCATTTCTTTCTCTGTGGCTTGGAGAGCTCATGCTGAGATGACCACAGTGGTAAGAGCTTGCACTCAGACCACTCAAACCAACACCCAAGTCACTGTTTTTCTTTGAGTTCCCAAATGAGTAAGTGGTGGATTGGCTCCCCAACCTGGTCCCTTTTTTATCTCATTCCATGTTTGCTCCTGTGAATGAAATCCAGACACAGGTGAGAGCTGAATCCAAGCACCTTGTCATGACCCAACTCACACTCGTGCTCCCAAGCAACTTCACTGCTTTATTCTGCTCCAAATTTCAAGCCTTCCCCATAAAGTACCTTCACTTAGGGTAATCAGACTGCATTTGCAAGCCATTAGAAAGGTCAGTGACACATATTAAAAAAGCTATTTTTGAATGTCTGGCTCCACACTTTATCTCTTGAAATTCTCTTCATGGCTTTCTATGGCTCAAATCAAACTTCCATTGATTTCCTCAAGAATTGGATCAGGCCTTCTGCAGTGCTTGCCAAAACAAAAAAGCAGAATGCAGTAAATGCATGCATCAGGAGAGCTCAAATAAAACCTTGCTAGATGAAAATATGGTTCTACTCTGAAGACTGTCTCTGTCAGTGTGGTTGTGCCTTTCCTTAGCTGACTCTTAATCATTTCCTTATCATCAGTGCCAAGTTTAATATTTTAAAATTTGGACTTTTTTCATGTGCTATAACCCTGTAAAATCAGCCTGGGATTAGGAGAGGAAGCAAGGTCTTGTGGTTAAGACAATGGACTATCATTCATTCCCATTTCTGCCACAAACACCCACCACTGACCTTCAGCAAGTTGCTATGGGAGTGATTTTCAAAAGCACTCATCTTTGGCCTGACTCTGCTTCCTCAGAGCTAAGTAGAAACAGAAATTTACATTAATGGGAAGAGAGATAGGTTAGACCTAAGTGTCACAGAATGAACAGTTTTCCTTCCTCATGTCCTTCCATTTTAGTAGTATTAATCCTTCTTACACATCAAATCTTTAAAAGTGGAAGCCTCAGCATGAAAAGACACTCCTATACAGGGATTGTGCCATGTCTGGTCTAATAAAGCTCAATCTTCACAGAGTCCTCAAGCTGACACCCTTGCTCCACCTTGACTGTAATTTTGCTTCTGGTTGTCCCTGGACCATGAAGTTCAGACACAAACATAACAATGGAGTATGTTAAGAGAACTCCTTCCCCAAAACTTTTATCAATATGTTAGTTAAGAAATTATTATAATCATCGTAATGAAAATCAAAAAATACTTCAGTGTAATGCCAAAAGTGTCATCTAGCTTACGTGTTCCTGTCTATATTAGGAGGAAAAAAAAGGAGCTTTTTATTACATGGCTAAACACACAAGCTAAGTAAGTCATAATTTTCCAGACACATATGAACTTTAGTAAAATATTGAGGAATTAATAACTCCAACTATATCCTGCAGTTCCACTAGTTTATCCATGGGCAAATGACTTGTTTTCTCTGCAGAAACATTTTCTTCTTTCCCTTTTCCCCAGTTTCATGTAGATAGCTGTAAGGGCTCTGGGGTGGTGACTGGTTTTCTGTCATTGTTCCTGCAAGGCTTCCCAGTGTGGTCCCTGATCCTGAAAGACATTTCCAGATGCAATTGCCGTGCAAACAAAGGGGTGGTTACTCTGAATATATTCCACATAAAGCAATTACAGGAAAACCTTCTATCTAGGAGAGAGCACTATGGGCACTAGAAAAAGTGGATATGCTTCTGTTAAACCAGCTTGGAGGAAATCCATTAAAAAAAATTAGATGTCTTTTTCTGTTTTAAGTTTACCAAGAATTGGAACTAAACACATGCCATCTGAAGAAATCCCTTTCTCCCTCCAGCCATCACACTGAACTGAAATAAAACAGATGTGCTCAAATAAAAAAATCTGTGCTTACTTGTTAGCTTTTTCCTTGCCCTTATTACCAACACATATGACTTGCACCAACACAGGTAAAAGCAAGAAATATTCTTCAGAAGTTTCCCATTGCTGTACTCTGCCAATACCTGCTGTGATTCCATTCCTATAAATAATGGGTTTCTTCTGTTATATCGTCAGATCCCAGCTGCACAAAAGCCAAACTAAAAACTCAGACATTCTTACAGATTTGAAAAAAAACACCCCTAAAAAACAAGCCCCTAAATCTGAAACAAACATATGCAAATTCGACCAGAGATGGATATTTTCAAGATTTATGGTCAGTTAATGATTATTCTATGAAGACAAAAACACAGTCCTTTAAAAATTATCAGTTCTGATGTAGGCGAATAAAGTATTGTTTAAAACGTCATTCAAATATCCTTTCAGAAATAAGTTTTCAGGATGGGGTTTCATAGTTTCACCGTTACATTAAGAAAAATAAGTTGTTTGTAGAACACTGTGCAGTTCATAAGTTACCAGTTATAAACTAATCCTCGATATCCAGTCCAAATCCTAAGGGAAGCTTCAAGGCAGCCACTTCTTTTTGGCAATACAGTGATGAAAGATATATTGTTGAAAACCATAAAGCCTTGGGAAAAAATTTAGCAAACTATCTACATAGGAATGAAATGTTGAGAGTTTGGCTCATCAGCTGGGGCTTTCTGCAGAAGGAGGGGCTGCAAATATTTTTGTACAGGTTAGCTAAGCAGTCTTGAAAACAAAGATAAATGCTGCACATGAATTATTAGAAAGGTTTTCTGGTATATCACAGAGGTTTGCCTCCCAGGGATCTGTGGGTAAAGATTAGATGTTAAATGACTATTAAGTGTCCTTTTGTAGGTCTTTCAGAGACATTCTCACCCCAAATGAAGATTGCATTCAGAAGATATACCTATGGGTATACATTTACAAATTCCAGAGAACTCCAATTCACAAGGGCCCTTCACTTTCACACTTGGTTGTACAGGAACAGCGTGTATGTGACACTGCAAAGCACCCACTGTCCCTTCCTGTGCCAGTGCACAGAGGAATATTGTTTTTCCAGAACACAGAGAATTAGCAGAGGATTGCACCAGAACCAGCTGCCTCTACTTTAATTTCTTATCCAAGCAGAGCCCTGGCCAGAATAAAGCCTGCAGGATTTAGTGGAGCAAGGTAGAATGTCCTTCTGCATCAGCTGTAGAAGCCAAGGCATTTTAATGAGAGCATTTCAGTGGACACACAGGACATTTTACAAACCAGTAAAAGTTTCCCAAACATAAGGAACGGTAGTAAAACAAAACTTTTGTACTAGATGAAAAAGTTTTAATTGCCCTCTCTGATGCTAGGAAATAGCTGTGAAAAACCTGTGACGCCCTCTTTGCAGCCAAGGCCATGGAATCAGCCTGAGCCTCTCCTTCTTGCCAAAGCTCTGCACAGCCATTCACTCAGTGATCAGCCTTGAGACCACTGCCATGGGCTGTCCCCTGGAGGGGCAGCAGTGGTGTCCACAGAGCTGCTGGGAACAGCCAGGCACCCTCTGCATGGACTGGGTCTCTGCAGGGCTCTCAGGCACCACTCCACACACACTGACCTCCCTACCTGGGCTCATTCCACAAACCCAGCCCTCCCTGCTGGGCACATCCCACCAGCAAAGGCACCAGGGACAGGCCTAGAGGTGACTGGGTCAGCTTTGGGGACTTTATTTTCCAGCAGAGCAGACCAAGCCAACTTGGTGAGGATGTTCTCGCTGTGGCTGCAGGCTGGGTGCTGCTATAATGCAAATGGTCAGATCAACTAAGATTGAGTTTGCATAGGAATAATGGAAGTGACATGAAATTTTCATGCCACTTCCATTATTCCTATGCAATAGGAATAATGCATCAGCTAGGCATCAAACCAAAATCCTGGAGCTGAGCAGTCCCAGAAGCTGGACAACCTGGAGTCAGATCTGAAGTTTATGGCAGTGTGGGTTACGCATTATCTCCACAAGATGATTTATTCTTAATTGCAGGCTAATTAATGGAAAGACTTCAGAAAGAATTTGATATTTTTGGCAAAATCCTGGTTCCACTGAAGCCAATGACAAATTGCCCGTGGGACTTCAATGGGACCATGCTTTAAGGCTTTGTTCCTCCCATCTCAAACAAGTAGCCCTTTTGCCAACACTGGGTTATTATTGAAAAGAGACATTATTAACAGAATAATCTTATGTTCATCAAATGATTGCACTAAGTAAAGTCTGATACAGTTCAGTGGCCACATCCTTCTGAACATGTACTCAGTGGCAGTTTGAAACATATGTTTTTTATAAATTTCTCATTCAGAAACAAAGACTGACAGTAAACCCCAAAAGCTTTGATATTTATATAAATTGATAAATGGTTGCACTGGAAAGTACATTTCAATTAATGTGTCACAGAGTATCACAGTTGTTTTAAAGTTTGCTGACCCAATAGCTTCTATAGCTCTGTGCAAGTAGCTCGGGTTTTCTCTAAATCTGTGATATGGAAAACAGTTTCCTTCCACAAGTGCTCTCCAACAAGTGGTTTTTTTTAGGTCAGCTGATTTCCCTCAGAACATGCAATAACATTAGTATTATTTTCACCCTATTACCTATTTCAAAGATATGCCTATATTCCCTCTTGGGTTTTATGTGAGCCCTTTATTCCAGTAAAACCCTTTAGTGAGACTTTATAGAGATTAACTACTAACCAAACACAACTTTGCCCATTTGTGTGTTAGCTTTTCTGTTTCTTATGTACTCTGCTGCCGCCTCTAGGACAACATTATAAAACTAGGTTTTGTTCTACAGCAAGCAGAGATTAGTTACTTCTATATATCAAATAATGCCACAGGAGAAAAACTAGACGCTTCTAGCTGGATTTTTTTATAATTTGGGAAATTAAAATGAAAAAGTGATGATAAGTATCAAGTTAGTTGAAAAACAGGTATTCCCAGCAAAGACACAATTGTCCTGTTTTAGTTCACTGCCTTTCCCAGATTTAGTGAATCTTTTCAGCTCTTGGTTCTGTGAGAAAATAAGAAAAATCTCTTTAAAAACTGACCTAACTTTCATTTTTTCCACAGATTCAAAAATCAAGTAGATTAGCAGGTATAAAATGCCCCTTAAATGTCAGAAACTGTCTGTGAGCTGGGAACCAGACAATGTACTTTGGTTCCATACCTTTTGCTCTTCAAGGAATACATCAAAGTGCATTGACCAGCTCACATCCCAAAGGGTGTTTATGTTCATGGAGAGATTACAGTGTATTTCCTGGTATTGATTGCACTGGGGGTTGGTAATCTCAGAGAGGAAGAATGGTTGTCCTTGAGCAGGAGCAAAGCAGTTTGTGTCACACAGAGCTCCTGTCTCCTGCCTGCACAGGTGACCTGGAGCAGATCTTGATGGGCAGGAATCTGGTTAATCTGTGACTCTGCCAGTGCATCTTTGCTGGCAGATGTCAGTCATGCTGCCACTCGAGGGACCCAAGACAAAGAGAATTGGATAAACAATAAGGCAAAGCTAGAAAGGTCAATCTGGGCTTGCCATCAGCTAGCAGAGAGCTCATGCTACACATGCAATTCTCCTTTCTCTGCAGTGGTTAAGTAAAATAGCTACCACTCCTTAGAAAAGCCACTTTATGCTCGAGATTGTCATGTCCTTGGCCCCACTTGGCTGCTGAAGGGCTTCATTCACCTGCTTGGCTGCTCTTGGCTGGTGGGATACATCCAAGGCAATGTGATCTTTTTTCCCTGACTTCAGGAGCAAGATGGATTTTACCTTCATATTACAGTAAGTGCCCAAATGATAGGCAAAGTCCACTAAGAGAGGGGGAAAAAAACCCCACTGTTCACTGTTTTTTTGGAAGCTTCTTATTCAAAGATGTAAATCTGCTAAATTCACACTCATGATCGAATTGACATTTCTATCTCCCTTCCCCCAAAGTCACAACAGCTACAGCTCCTGCTGAACATCATTACCATATTAATACACCCTATATTGACTCCTCAGAAAAAAACAGCCACTAATTAGTAAAATTGACTGAAACACAGTTTCTCTCACCTGCTCACACTTCACTCACCAGTCCCTTTGCCCTTCAGATGCTGATATTTTCCTGATTCAAGCTCACCTTGTCCCCATCAGTGCTCCTTGCAGCCCTTGTGACCCTCTGCATAGACTTCCAAATCTGTCTAAGGCTCTCAGGTGTTCCTCTTATCCCAGATACCTGCCACTGCCCCTTCTGTTCATTAGGTAGTGATGTGTAGTTTTTTTCTAACTGTTGATCCTGCATGTTAGCTGATCTCAAATTAGGCTGTGGCCAAAGCCTACTGAAGGAATAGCAAACTGATCCAAACATGATCCACTGAGTTTTGGATCACCCTCTTACAGACTCACAAGGGCAGCCTGCCTTGCTCTTGTGGGGAGTAAGTTAAAATATTGAACATCCCAACTAAAATTAAGGTCCCAGGGAAGATGGTGGGTGTTTTCCTGTTGAATTTGTTTAGGTCAAAATCCCATTCTCCTCAGCTTCCCACAGGCAAGATGTGCATTTGTTGTACAGAAAGCAGGATTACTGAGTCGCTGCTGTATCCAGGATTTCCCCATGGAAAACATATCATCTATTGAATCCAACTTCCCTCAACATTGAAAACAGAAACATGTATAAATCATGTTAGCTGAAAATGTGTGGAACACCTTCAGGTTTTTTTTGTTCTTATCCAACAAATATTTCCTGTGTACTTTGGTCTTACTTGATAAATGTTAATGCCCTTCATTTAAAACTGAATAAATAAGTTGCAACCATCAGAAAATGGTTATGGAAAGTTATGCCAGAACTTTGTCTTGTAGTTGCTCCACAATAAGCCATTGCTTATGGTGGGTGTTATGTTTTGTTTTCTTTTTCATTACTATTTTAAAGGAGGCAATTATTTCTGAAGTCATATGGAAAAAGTTTGATTAAAAAAATACAAGTAAATATATTCCCAAATAATGATCCCTTCTGAATAGGGGAAGGTCTATTTTGGCTGAGAAGTTTTATTTATTTATTTATTTATTTTTAAAATAAGATTGTTCCTTCAGAGTTTTCCCATTACACTAAAGAGTTATATATGAGTAGCATGAAAAATGAAATCTGGCAGAAGCAGTTTAAGAAAAAGAAATCTCCACAGGAATCTGGATACAGATCTACAATTGCTGTAAGTGATGAATGCAAAGCAGCACTCTTCAATCGCTAGCCTTTGAAAAATATACTGGAGAAGACTTACCTCTAAAAGTGTTTCATGCATGAAAAATACATTTTCCCTTATTCAAAAAGGACTTAAAAATCCAGGCTTCAGTCATATTCTTACACTTTTACTTACTTGTAATAATAATAATTATTATTATTACTCCATTTTTATTCATAGGCTTTAAAGAAACTTAATATTATAAAGAAACATTATATATATATAGATAGAAATGCACAGTGAGAAAAAGTTACCTCCAGCACTATTCCCAAATCTATCACAGGATAGAGCAACCCAATGGCCTCTTTCAACACATGAAGAGGGAAAGCAGAGGAGGCAAAAAGGAGCCAGGTTTCTTTGGTCAGATTTTGTTCATTCATTTTTGAAATGGGAATAGAAACAACTTGCATCCCCTGAGAATTGCTAAAGACTTAATTATGGGTTTTTTTTAATGATGTTTCAATTATACTTGCATGAAACGATAACTGCATGTTGCCACACACACACAATTATTCATTTGTAGTCCAGTAACACATTTCCAGTGTAGTCTTATCCTCTGAGAAATTATAGACCCCACCCTACAGAGATTACAAAAATAATAATAATTCATTATTGTTTGAAAGTAAGATAATCATATCTACCAGATGGGCAATTTGTAGGAAGCTATTTGTTGCTTTTGGTGCAGGAGTATTTGGGTTTATAGGTGCACACATCCAGTTTGTGCCAAGTGCCAGTAGATGGAGCTAAAGAATACAGGCACCTTTGCAGGTTTGGAGGGTCCATGGAAGAGAGAAATTTCCCTTCTGCTTTCCAACTTGTACCAGGATATGAGCACAGTTCAGATAACAGCCAACCCGGACTTGCAATCTCTCCCTAATTCCATTGCCAGGTTTGCTCCCAGTTCCCAGCTGGTGAACCAGCACTGCCAGGAAATCTTTGGTCACTGCACACCCTGCTCTGTGAATCTGCATCTTTCTCTTGACTGCAATGGTCAAAACATCCAGTGAAGAAAACTCTGTGATTTTACATACTGCTTCAAAACTTTAATTGAAAATTTAGTTGTTTCCATTGAATTATGTCAAGAGATTCCAATATTCTAGTTTGGTTATCACTGAGCAATAATGTGCTCACCTGATGTTGCCTCCTTCCTTAGTGATGACCAGAAACTCATCTCCTCTCATACATAAACATTCTGTGAAGCATTTAGTGGACCTCAATAAATCAAGAACTGATATCAAATAGATGAGTTCTAGAGCTGTGTAGGGCAGTGATCTCCCTCCTTTCTTGTTTACCCTCCAGCAGGTGCTGGTATCTTTCTGTTCCTACAACATCCACATTGGACAAAAAGCTATGGGACCTTTCTCAAAGGAGAAACCTGAAGACCCTGACATTCGAATGCAAACTTTCATGTGTAGCTGAGGTTCCTCCTTTTCTTTTAATTTTCTGCAAATAATATTCATAAATAGAGAATACTTCTAGAAGAAAGCAAGGTGTGGCTGTTGAATCAATAAGAACAAGATATTGTTCACTTAGTAAATCCTTTACAAACAAAAGTGCATTAAAATTACTTTAGAAGAAATTTGCTGAAACTGTCTTTCACAGCTCTCAAGATCTGGCTTAAACATCTTCCAGCAGAAGCTGTTACTTGAGGTTTAGATGTATCAGCAGCTTTCCCCACTGTGATCAGTGACACGCTTCAGATTTTAAAAGGATAGCTATTTTTCTCCAAGAGATCCTGTTCATCTTAGGTTCCCCTTAACATAATAAAGGAAATTTAGCAGAACAAGGAAGAAAAAACTTCTCCACATCCCAGAGCACTTCTGGTGCTGGGGATGGAATTAGAGGCTGTGCTGGAGCCACAGGGGCACTGCAGAGCTTGGGGGGCTGGAGAGCTGCTCAGCGCAGCTGGGAGCAGGCTGAGCCAGGTCTCAGTTGCCTGAGGTTGTTGAAACAAAACCAATGCTAATTTTCAGTTTTGCTTGGGGTGATTTTCTTTACCTTTACTCATCCTCTCGGAGATAAATAAATGCATGCCAACTGCTGGGCCTTGTCCCCACGGTGAAGTTTCTGCCCCTGGAGTCAGACTGCGGCCATGCACAAATTAATGTGACAATCCAGCACAAGGGAGAGGAAGGAAGTCAGCTCCTGCAGAGTGGGTAATCTGAGGATGTGGTGGTTGGAGAGGAGCATCCATCAGACCCACAAATGGTTCTGATAGCTGTGAAAAGAGCTTCTCACCCATGGGCAGTCCTCCCCTTCTCATCATCCTTTTTGCCTACTCTGAGTGTCTGCCTGCTCAGCTACACAAATTGGTTCTGTCTACCCTGGCAGCTGAATAAGGGCATGAAGCTTAAGTGGAGAATTTTTAACAGGAATTTTTTAGACAGATTGCTGCAGGACTTTGGGGGTAAAGTCCCCTGGCATTAGAGGCATGAAAATTTCTGTTGCTGCTCCATATGCTGCTATGTGTTGACCCAGCTGATTACTCTTCACAGCCTGCATAAACTAAAAGTTTATTTATAGCTACATAAATAGATATAAACTTCAGTGGGTTTACCAGGCCATCAGTAACTGCTAAAGAAGGAAATGGCAACTTTTTCCAGAGGCAGATCCTAGGCCACTAGGTCTTTAAAGGCCAAAACCCAGTGTGAGAAAAGTGCAGACAGAGCTGTTGGAGCAACAGGTGCTAAAAGATGGAGGGACAGTACAGTAAGGGCAGTACCTGCCCTGTAAGTGGTGTAACTTGTTTGCCAATTAGGATTGGAAGCCAGTACTCCCATATTTTACTTTGGGTACCAAACATTTAAAGGAAGAGGATAAAAAAAGTAGGTTGTGTCAATAATATCTTTTCTTTCAATGAGATGTTCCTTTTATCCCTCTCTCTGGGAGTGTATGTTGAGAAATACTTTTCTTCTTGCCGTAGTAATGCCTCAAAGAGATAATTAAGTGACATCCTGGTAACTGCTCATGACTTGAGAGGAAGATTTTGAATGCTGGCACATGGTGCACACTTTACTGTGGCAACTGTACAAGCTCAGATTTATTGGGACAGTTCCTCGTATCGGTCCAAAGACTGTCACATCCCGTTTTCACTGGTGTCATGTAATTAATCTTCCCTTGACTAAGAGTCAGACCTCATCATTCTAAATACCATAATAGATTTTTAAATGAGAACATTAATAACAAGGTCTCTCTATTATTTACCTTGGCTGGAGTAATGAAAGCCAAAAAGGAGATGGCTACTCCCAAGGGCAGGCAGGGAGAGGCGTAAGAAGGAAATGAAGGTTGTTGACCTTCCTGCAGAAGAGCCCAGGGAAAGGGTATGATTTGCAGAGCTTCAGTTCATCACTGAAAAAGAGGTTGTTGTTGTAATTTCTATTAAATACTTTGGAAGCACTTCCATACGATGGTGATGAGGGCCATAGGCATACTTAGATAGCTCTATTAAACAATAAAAGCATTAAGGTATAATATGCCAGTATTTTTTAAAATAAAGAGAGCTATGTTTAACTGGGATTTCTTCTGTCAGTAATTGGACTCAATAGTTTATTTAAATTTGACAATATTAGAATGCTGAGCAAGATTTTTGCAAATCAGCTCCAGTTTTTGGGTTGCATTACAAGAGTTTAAGTAAAAAGCCAGGGGCAACAAATCCATCTGAACAGACTTTGGTAATCTGAGAGAGTATAAGATACTTTACATTCCATGCCTGTATCCTTACTCTTTCTGAGATGTATGTAAAATGCAGATATTTCTATAGATATGGCAACACAGTACACAAGGCAATGAAATTGTGTCACCTCATTCACATACCAAATAAGAACAGAAGCAGCACAATATCAATCCAGCTTCATGACAAGAGCTGTGGAGAGAGTAAAATGGTAGAAAAACCCCAACCTTTTCTAAAGGATGGGGTTAAAACTAGACTCTCATGCTACATTTCTGCCTCTGCACTCCGTTAAAATGAAAGGGCTAATAAGAAATGCAATTCAGAGTTCAGTCACAATTATCCAAACCCTACTGAGGACATGGAGTGAATGCAGATTATCACAATTTCAAGAAATCAATGGATTTCTCAGGGAAATGCAGGAATGGTGCTGCAACTAGAGGCTAGATGCTGTGACTGATGGAGAAAATTATTCTCCAGCTGTTTTCTGAAAGGCTTCAAACCCATTCCAGAGCATGGAATGGCAAGTGGAGTGGATTTGGTACCTTCTGCTGTAATTTTCACTCTTTGGTACTTCACTGTCCTTCACTAGGTGATGTTATCCTGCTGGAAACACAGGACCTGAGCCAGGTTTGTCTGTACACTAGCAGGGGTTGGAATACCCTCCCTGTGAGGGTGATCAAACATAACATCAGGGGTGAAATCCTGGTGGAGAAGAGCATTATAGAAAAAGTGGAATCACACCAGGGTGAATATCCACAACTGCAGTTAAAATGCTCAGAAAGAGCAGAATTATAACTCAAGGGTCAAAATCCATCGAGGAAAGGTGCCTGGAACACATTGGAAAGCATTCCTTGCTCCTGCTTAACTGCTCAAAGAAAAAGGTCCCTGAAAGCCAACAGAGATATGTAATTAAATTGGCTACAGGGAGTTTACAGTGCAAATACTGGAGTGGAGCAAGAATTTTGATAAACAGAGTGAAGTCCAGCTCACAAGCAAGTGTTCTGACTGCAGTCACCAGCAAGGAAAACCTGGGAGTACAGGCATTGCAGTCATGTACTGAGATACCTGGAGTCTCCAAATAGTATGAGAGATTTAGAAAATGTTTTCAGGACAATGTGCTGGTCTTGATTACTATTTACAGGTGAATTCTCCAGACAAGATAGAAAATACCCTAGTGCTTTAGTGTTGTACACATTTTCCAACCTCTCTATTTTTGTTTTGTGACATCACTTTCAATAACAATGACAGCAGTACCACAGCAGGGAGAATCAGAAAAGGGGACATGAAATATGGTCAGTCAGAGTGACACACTTTACTTTTATTATTTCAAATGACAAATTTGATTTGAGAGCTTTTGGGGGGTACTATTTTTAATTTACAACAAAAGATGTTGAAATTGATGAATACCATAGATCATTGTATTCCAGAATGGCACCTTGAAATGTTAAAAGCATTAATCTAAAATGATATACTATATCCAGAAACTGAAATGGGTTAGTATGACTTTTCTTCCTTCCAAAAATTCATTGAATGAAATCCACCACAGGACAATACAGTTTTCTAAAAGTTTCTTGTCTCAAATTTAATGTAATTTCAAAGTTTTTTCCCAATTGTTCTGTAACTTGCAAACAGCAATTAACAGAAACATCTTTATAATCATATCATCATCATTATAATATCCTTTTCTATGGCATATTTTCTCTGATGATTTCTAAAGCACTTTGTAAATCACAAATAGTGATTAGTATAGTCAAGCGTGCTGCCAGTTCATGACAGCAACAAAAGGAACGGGACTTGCTGAAAACAGCTATTTGGTTTTGTGCCTGCTGACCTAAAAGAACAATCCATGAGACAGAGTAAAGGAAATGAGCACAAAACAGTCAGGACAGGACTGTCTAGAATCACTTGACTACCCCAGGCTCTGGATGGGTGGGAGATACTGATAGAAAGAGAGATATTTACTGTCATATTCTCTTAAAAGCACCCAGACACCCTTGTTAATGTCATGGATAAATGTCTGAGATGCCCAAAACTCACGGGTCACAAGCTGTCCTAAGGAATTTCCAGTTTAAATAGAATTGACAGCCAGAGAATAGGAAAGGAGGAATATTATCATACCCAGTGATACATAAGGTTTGGAAGCAGATTATGTGCAGTCAGGCTCACCCCTGTCACTGGGGGGAGATCAGGGGTGTTTTAGCTCCCTTGTGTGCCACATGCCCCTGTGTCACACGTGGTGATGCTGCTGTGGCAGCACCCACCTCTGTCCAGTGTGCTGAGGGAGTCTGTGGCAGACCTGAGAAAATAATCCATCTTCAATGCCCAAAGCACTGAATGGAGCCAGACAAGGCAAAAAACCTCCCCTGCTTCTGTGATCCAGCTCCCCCTATAACAAATACCCACTATGCCTTTGGCTGCTGCAGGAGACCAGAACACAGCTCAGAGACAGCTCTGGAGAAAAATACACCACCTTGTGAGTGCAGTAACTGTACTGTCACTGTTACAGTTCCCCTTGAAGTCTCAGAGATGTGGGTTTTCCTGTACAGTCTATTTTTCTGCTCAAAGTCCCAGTGCAGTCAATAGCAAATGCTGTCACGATCCAGAACCAGGACCATGTGCTTCGAGTGGCTCCTGAACACAAATGTCCTCAGTAGCACTAATTATTCACTTCTTTTCACTATAAAAAATGGGGTTTGAAGCATCCTGAAAGCTTTCAGTACATACATGTATAATACCCAAGGCTCTGTCCTTCAAGGCTTACGTACCCATAAAGTATATATCAAATAGCTACAACCTTGAAGACACTCCAATGTACAATTATTTTGTTCTTGCTGCCTCTTTCCTGCTACTCTTCACAAAAGTTTTGCACCCTGATTTTTGGACTTCTTTAGCAGGAAGAGTGGGTGGCAAAGCCTAGAGCAAGAAGCAAAAGGAGTGGGCCTGTAATAGTGATTTAATGAATGCCAAAAGTGATCCCTTGCCTATATGAGCTAATTTATCATGCCAACAAGACCAGGAGTGGCTGTAGCAGTGGTAAGGCTCTGAGGCTGCAAAACCAATCTTTTTGCCAAATTCCCCAAAGGAAAAAGAGAAAAGAGCAGCTCTGTTTAATGGATCATGATAAGTCACAATTGTCATTACCGTATTTCAGGGCAGCATGCTTTATTTAGCTCTTTAACCTTGGCCTATTTGTTATCAGCGCAGTTGAGAATAGTTTGTATTCATTAGGAGACTTGTTTATTTTGTAACATAATCCTTTTCTTTGTTAACATGAAAGCACAGGAGATGAAGCACAGTTCATCCAGGTCTGCAATGCTGTTCCATAAAAAATATCTCTTGATAAATGATTGCCAGGATTAGATTTTATGGCGTAGATTCATAAGAAATTTCAGTCTTGTTCCCATATGATTCTTACATAATAGGAAACATGCAAAACTTACTTAAAAGTGCAGTTCCCGGTCACTCAGTAAATGCTCCTTTCTTGCATATTTCTGGGTAATATAAGAGATGTTTATGTATTTTTTGGATTTATTAAGCTTGGAAGAATTAATTTTGGGCATGCAAACTTTTTCCTGTAATTTGGACACAGATTTTTACCTCCATTCCTTACGAATCATTAAACTAAAAAAGCCAAATATAAAAAAGTAAACATGTTTTTGCTCCTCTCTCATCTTGCTCATACCCAGTTTCAGGAAAGAGTTCAGCATACAGATGAGAGAGAAAATTACACTAAAACAGGTGGCTGCTGTTTTATGGCACCAGTCTTGCATTTCCATAGGCTGCTTGCAATTCATGCTCCATCCTCAGGCATTCAGGTCACCAACACATTGAAAAATAAAATGCTCACAAATTTTATTCTCCCCTCCCAAAATTCCAGCTTCTCTGAGCTTCAAGGTAGGCTAGAAGTGGAAGTACAAGGCAAACAAGGTTTCTAGTCATTTGAAAATGTGTATTTAGATGACTTCTTCAGTCTGCCCTTGAGCAGACACATTTATCAAGTGGAAAACGTCTCCTCAGACAAACTAGATGTAATACCAATAGGAAACATCAGAATGTCTGTCAAGAACATTGCACTGGCTATTGCTTGGGGCCATTTTAGTAAAGGAATGTTAACTCTTGGAATATGGGCTCATGGGGATTTAATGCACCTTCAAACACAGAGAAACTAATTTCATTGCTAAGCACTCAGATTTCTTTTAAAACTGGTGTTGCTCTCTATTTGCAATTGAGATGCTGATGGGGTTTTCCTGTCACTTTCTTGCTGTGACCCTTTCTAGTTAGCAGAGGCAGATCAGGAGTAGCCACTCTGCACCTCGGGAAGGTATTTTCTCTGAGTTTTTGGCCTCCTTCCTTTCTGCTTATCTGTGCACAGGACGTGATACATTTATATTTCAACATCTTTCTCAAGTATGGAGATAAGAGGATACTTTTCCTCTGAGTAGAAGTAAGGACAGACCAAGAAGCCTCTAGCACAGGCTGCTGAGAACATTTTATATTAAATAAGAAAGAGGTATCTCTTTGAGTGTGAAAAAAAAAATCTGCAACATTCATATTAAAGGTGAACTTCTGAACCTGAAGTGCTCATGGTAGGAATATCTTGTTCACCTATTGCTCTCCAGGAATGGTTTCCATAAAGCTTTATGATGGAACACATAGTAAACAGAAACAATCTTCATCATTCACAATCATTTAATCATGCTCACAGCACACACTTCATCCCAGCTGCACTCTGGATTTTGGGTTTCTCTCCCTCCCATCCGCTGGGCAGAGATAAACTTAGGTAGGCTTTGATGTGTTTGGACTTCTTCTAAAAGAGGGAAGGGAAAAGTACCTGAAACAAAATTTCTGTTTCAACAACAAAAATACCACATGTGTGGTCAGGCTATTGAGTTTTTTCAAGAGAGGGGAAGTAGGATTCAACTTATAGATTTAAGATGGTTTATTTTATGGATGAAACAATATTGTAGCTCTTGGTACTACAAGATACCAGGTGAATTTCCTAAAAGCTGGTTGGATTAACCTGAGTATGGAGCCAGTGGCTCACTGCACAGATTATTTTCAGGACAGTCACTAAGGGTCTATGTTTGACCAAAAGCTCATTTCAACCATTCTTCTATGTAAAAAGGTCTTGATTCCAGCAGGATTTGGATTCCACAAGAGGAGCCTTCTGAGGCTATAACCACACTTAAGGATCTCTGGAAATGCCTTTTGGGTATCCTTTGTGCTTCTGGAAACCCAATGCCATGGAGAGATGTGCTGAAGTTTTGTTCTTTAAAGGAGAGCATAGCTGTGGTTGCTGGAGGGCTGGCAGGCCCGAGGGTGGGTGAAGCACAGTAGCTCCTCTGGCCTGTGGCACACAAGGGAGCGTCTGTGTGTCCCTGATGTGTTTGCTGCTGTCTCCTGACACTGGGCAGAGCCTGAGCTGCAGCGCTGGCCCCAGCTGGCTGGAGGCTGGAGCACATCTCTGGGACACCACGAGAAGCTTTAACCATGCTGCCTCAGGAGCCAGAGAAGTTTCTCACAGAGCATCCCACACCCACCTCTGGGACAAAAGGACCTCATGGTCCTCAAGAGGAGTGATTTATGGGCTGCACATAAAGAGCTACAGTAAAAACCTGCTACGATGGCACCCACTTCTGAATTTATCCAAGACCAGCATTGTTTCCATTACACAAACCTCTAGCTTTGGCATCGTTTAACACAGAACAACTTCAGAATGAAAATTAACTTTGTGTTGGAAAGTGGCTTGTGCAGTGTTATGCCCAAGAGCCTCCCCTTTCTCCATATGTGTTTTAATAAGTTGATTTGTTTTCAAACAACAGACATCTAAATGGGTCACTGTTTATTTGTAAATCTGAGGTCTGCCCTTCTGCCTCTTGTGTTAAAACTGTTTGTTCCAGGGTTACAGCTTTTTTCTGAGTGCCCACAAATTAGCAGCTATCCTTAATTCCACCACTTCCTAAAGACTCGAGCTTTTGTTGCTTTTCTGTTTGCTTGGTGGGGCTTTTGGTTCTTTTTGTTTATTTGGTTTTTTTGAGGTGGATGTTTTTGGGTTTTTTTTTAACTACAATGCATCTCAATATCACAGTGACATCTCTAAAATTAAAAAAAAAAGAAAGAAAAAGATAAGACTGTGTTACATATTTGAGGAATTTATGAATAGAAAAGAAAAAAGAATTTAAAAGTCTCCTCTTCAAAATTACTTTTTGTGCCATGAAGCATGCCTGGCAATCATTAAATATAGAATGAGAGAATTATTTAAGACAGAGAGCTTGGCAAAACCTATAGAATCTTCTTCCTGTTATCGTTCTGTCTATATTTAGCATTACAGACTACAGCATTTTTTAAAAACTTCTTTTTTTCTCTCCATATTTGGAAATGTGTCCAATGTCTCCTCATGTCAGAGAAGAGCTACGAACTTTCCAGCACCCCTATTTTGTACATCTGGTAGCACAACAGAGGCAGTTCAGGCAGGGTAAAAGCAGTATTCTGGGAAAGGATTGGGCCATCTGACTGTGCACAAAGCAAACAGGCAGCACCAGCAAAGCCAAGGGTTTCCATGAGGTTTCGGGTTTACTGTGGATAAGTGCAGAAACATGGGAGGGAAGTCTGGTCTTCCCTGAAAGGTCTGGCCCTGTACCACCAAGCCACTGCTCACAGCATCACAGCCCTGGCTCCAATTCTTTATGTGAGAGAGGTTTTGTGGGAAGAAAACAACTATCCAAACAAGGTCACTCTCACTAGATAACATAAGCCCAGGACTGCCTGTGTCCATAAGGACACTAAAAAACCTCAAACAAATATGTAAAGTTATTACTGGAATTGAATTACTGATTCATTTAAGGGCATTCTTCCCTCTAAGACAGTTCAAGCAACATGCAAGCTCAAGGAAGGAGGTAACGAGATCAGGGAGTGATAATGCACATCAGATTAAATGTGTGGTTAAAGGAAAATGCAGCAACCAAAAAGAAAATCAAACAGAATTCTGGGGTGTGTGACAAAAGCAACAGCTCCTTTTCTTATATGTACACAAAGCTGCTTTTAGGATATTGTGTATGACTTGAGGCCTGGATGATATGGAGACAATGATCAGACACTTCTTTCTGTTAAACCTCAAGCATTAAGTTCCCTGAAGGTCTTGAGAGGATGAGAAAAATAAGTCCAAGTGTTTGAAATTTAAGAAAGTTTAAGAACAGTATATTTGACTGTTCCTCTGTCCTTCTCTTGGGACTCAACATCATCGTGTGATAGGCACTTCTGATGCAGTGATCATGGAGATCACATACAGTGGGAGAATTTAAGATGTGGGGTATAGATATCCCCTGTATTTCTACTCCCAAAGCCCTCAAGAATGAAAAGAGGCATTAGCAACCAATAGTACTGAAATGTAAGCTGAGTTCAGCCTGGAAACTTCCACCACCATCTCTAGATTCAGTTACGGAAGCATGAAGCCTACCTCCAGCAAAGAAAAAAAGAAGAAAAGAGAGTGAGAATTCTAGCTCTGAAAGACCTGGAACATTTCATTCTTGGAGCAAGGAGAAGAAAGAAAAAGAAATGGGTTGGAGTCTGATTTTGTCACAAATGATGGCAAGATGAGCCAAGCAAGAGCTGCCCATCACCTCCCACAGCTTGGTGTTCCTCCCACCCCTCCCTCTCAGCCATTTCCCAAGAGACCCCACGGTGCCTATCGTGTGCTAGGTCACAACAAAAAAATATGGACAGTAATGGCCCATAAAGAGCACAAGGGCATGAAGCATCCAAACCACATCTGCCTCAAAATACTATGGCTTGACCAGATACTTGATTACATCAAACTACTTCCAATTCAATATTTCGACTCAAGGCATTCAGAGGTTTAGATGTGGGTCAGTTGGATTAGGAATTACACATTTTATAAAAGCTCCCCCCACTGAAAACAAAAGACTAGCAACACTAAGAGTTTCCCCCAGCTAAAATTACCAGTTTTGCGAAAGTTGAAAGTTGCCAGAAGGTTTTTGAGAGCTTGTCAGTCATAAAACAGAAAACAAAGGATCATATAACCATACCAACAAAGAGGTCCAAGATGCAATTATTAGGGCTGCTGACCTCTTCCTCACCCTTTGCCTGCGTAAGGGGAAGATGAATGCCACTTACTGCACTAAAGGGAGAGGTCAGGCTGTACTTGGCCTGAGAATAGAGCAATCAGGACATCATCTGCATTGAAAGTTGGGAAAAGAAACCAAACCCAATAAAGCTGAAGTAACATGACAGCTTGAAAGTCATAATGAGATTGACAATGAACAATCAAAGCAAAGCATCTGTTTTTTAAACTCTGCTACAAGGCTCTTTTCTATTTTACTGGCTATCCCAGGCTGTCCTTTTTCCCAGCTCATTGCTGTGATTCCTTCTGCTGCTTCCCACTAATTTGGCCCATGCAAAGCCCTATCAGCAAATTAGCAAAGGCTGCCTTGAGGTGAAATGCTAGATCTTACTCTTTGCAAAACTGGTAGCAAGCTTGACTCTGACATGTTTAACTACTTTGCAAGACTGCACCTTAAGACAGGAAATGCAGGGCAAGACAGGAATATTATAGGAGTGGAGTGTAAGCCCTGAATCCACCATTCCTTGGTAGTTTCTCCAGTAAACATCCATGTGGTGTGGTGTGTGTCCCCCGAGCTAAATACTGAGGAGCTCCCAGCCCAGCAGCGAGCCTGCAGCGCTGTGCCAGCTTGTTGGAACTCTGATAGTTCAGCAGAGAAAAGGAATCCACGTGGAGAGGACCCTGCTGGCCTGAGCTCCTCCTGCTCACAAACTGCTCTGGGACATTTTTACACTGACAGTGTCTGCGCTTGTTTTCCTTTGCCTGCCATAATCTCCTCCTCAAGCTATGGCATGAGGGAAATGAATGACTCTAAGACACGTATGTTTGAGTATTTGGGGTTCCATCCACTTTTCCTTTTTCTACTCTCATTTCCCTCTAGTCTGCATTAATGTGGCTAGAATTAGAGAGTTCACTTTGGTTAACCCTCAACACTGGTGACAGGCGAGTGCAGCTGTCATTTTGGAACATGACAATTCACTCCAACAATACAAAATAAAGATTTAAATAAATAAATAAATAAATAGATAAACAAAACCCCAAGAAACCAAAACACCTCACTCCCAAATCACTCAGCATCACTCAAGGAGTGGAACCAAACACAAAGTCCAGATAATACCAGAGAATATCTACTGTCCAGCACCCCTCCATGCTTCCAGCCATCAGGAAAGAGGCCATTGTGTCACCTAGTAGAGTCATCTCATAAATCTCTTCTACCATTTTTTTTTGTGATGGTGGTGATGACTTTGCTGGGGAGCAGGGAACAGTTCTGCTTATTTTATTTTTCAGTGTCTATGGAGCTTTTTGCTCTTTCTACCTCTGTGACAAACAGAGCTTTTGACTTCTTCAGCTATTTTGCAATAAATGAAATGCAAAATCTCTTTTGGCAAGCAGTCACTTTGGATTTTCCTATATCTATTAGCACTCCAGAATATCTGAACAGTCTCACCCCAGTTAGTTTAGCATATGCTAAGCAAAATTTTTCTGCATGGTGTTTTTTGCCTATCATTTGTCATCTGGAAATAACGTAAGAAGGAATAAACTTCCTAAAAAGATCAGTATGTTCTGTATAGAGACCAGTGTTGCCAAAAATACATGGCAATAAGCAAATGAAGTATAGTCTGATTATTTGGGCTGGGAATCTTTTCAATTCCAATGATGCTTTCACCAGCCCTTTTCTGCAGACTTTGGTTATCTGAGAAATCCAGTGAAAGCCGTGAGGAACCTCACCTGGACACAGAACTGAATCCTGCCTGTACCCCAGCATGTTGTGCATTGAACTGGTACTGCTCAGAGTGGGCTCATGGAGAGCCCAACACAAGCAGCTCCTGGAGGAGAAAAATGGACTTTTTGCGTTTCCTAATTCCCACTTGTTTTAGCTACAAACATGCTAAATTGCAATGATGAAGAGATGCTCCCAGGCTCCAGAGAAAGTGAGGTCACACAACACCACCAAGTCCTTCAGGAGCTGCCCCCAAGGACACAGCACTCCTCAACTGCTCTGCAGAGGGCTAAATCTGTTTGTCACAACCCAGAACTTTGTCTCCATTCCCAATATGTAAAGTAAGGATAATACTATCTATCCCATGGGGAAGTTCTGGGGGCTTAGGTAATGTGTATACATGGCTTTAGAAATATAATCCGCTGCAAGGTCAGCCCTGGTTTGTCTCAGGGAGCTGTGTGAGCTGCCCGTGCCCTGCCAGGATAACCAGCGGGTGATGGGAAGGAAAGAGGCGATCGGCTGGGTGACACCGATGGGCTCCACAACGCTGGTGAATCGCTGAGCCCCGAGCAGAGCATCCATCGCAGCCTACGGGAGTGAATCCGGCGCTGCAGATGAAGGGCTGGTGCTAAGGTGAGACGCACATCCCGGATTAGCTGGGTCGGTACTAAAGAACATTAGGAATTCACTTCTGCCGCTCTGATTGGTAATTAAGTGACTCGTCTACTGGCCGACAGTCCTGTATGCTTCCCCAGGCAGTTGTTAGTTCTTGGAAAACCACTCCTGACAAAATGAGGTTTGCCCTTGGTACACAGATAATGAGACTCAGCTTGACAGGTGTGGCGCGATTAGAGCGCGGCTCTGCCGCTACAGCCACTCGTGGTAAACACACTCATTACAGCCCGCCGGTCCCCGGAGGCAAAGCATGTTTGACATTATTAATTGGCTTTTCTGTATAAGGAGTCAAATAGATGAAAAGGTTTATCAAGCTGAAATAATTAATTTTGCCTGAATTCGCTGACAGTTCAGTTCTCCCGCAAAAGACCATTTTAAGGGTTTGGTGTCTTTTTTTTTTCTTTTTTCTTTTTTTTTTCCTTTTTTTTTTTTTTTTGAATTTCGAAGTTCAAAAGACATAATAGTGGTGAAAGTGGAGCTTTTTAGTAAATTATAATTAAAGGGAATTTAATTAATTTAGACCTGAAAAAAGGGTGTGTGAGGGGGGGAAACTCCTATCTTTGTCTATACAGAGGTGTAGATGGTAGAACATATCATGGCTTAATAATGCATTAATTTTAATCTAATCAAAATATAATAAAAGAGGTAATTATGTTTAAAAATTATCATGCTCCAATATTGGTATATTTAAACACTTAATACTTACACTGCTTCCAGTTAGTAAAATTTGTAATTGTTGCACTCAAATTTAGCTTATTTAATGATAGGGCTTATATTCATGAGGTTAATTGAATAAATCATTGCAATAACTCATGGTGAAACTGTGATTATCTATTAGGTTCTAATTTTTCTTTCAAAAGGAGAAAAAAAAACCTCTCAGAAATTATTTTTCTTGGTTTCTCTTCCCAAAAGGCAGCAGATATTTTTCTCAAAAAGCTTGAAGCTGGCATTTAATTTAAAAAACCCAAACCATATTTCTCATATACTTTTCAAATGACACACTCTGCAGTTTATTTAGGCTTTTCAAAGCAAGCCAAGGTCACTTAGCAAATATTTTAAGCCTTCCACATGAAACCATCCAGATATTTTGTAATTGTGTGTATCAGTCTGTTTACAAGCCTTTCTGTATTAATGAAAATTTTTCCCTTTTAAGTACAAAGCCATAGGAAAGTGGCTGTAATATGGAAGTAGAAAAGAAATAGACAACTGGGGAAGAGCGAATGGTCAACAGTTCCTTTTGCACAGTTGCTTTTTAATATATCTCCTGATGCACTTATTTGGAGATTTTAAAAGGACAGTTTCATACTCATCTTTTAAAAATCCTTTTGACTTCTTCTGACAGATATGTGTGCATACCACTGAGCAAAGCAATGTAAAAACTTCTCCAGTAAACCAGGTGGTTTTGCTGAAATCTCAGTGGCCCATGACATTTCACATACAGAGTGTGGACCATTCCAGAAGATCGTTCAAAACAGCAACAAGTGAGTTTTTCTACATTTAAAGCTGACCCCCTTCTATCAAATACTCCAGAGTTTGTTTAAGAGTTTTATAATCCATCAACACCTATTTGTCCCTGTTACACAGAGAAATTTAGGAAGCCTTGATTGTTGATCTACCAGAGCCTGAAGATCCACAAGTAACACGAAAGTGCCAGCATGTCAACATTTTTGTCATTGGTCAAGAATATTTGTACATTTTTTAGTCTCTCATGTCCATATAAATGCATTTGTAAGAGACTGATGGGAATGTAGAAAGCCAGCATTACATCTGTAAGAGCGAAAGGAAAGCCACCAGTCACTTTTCATGGAGGAGAACGCAGCTTTCCCTGGAGAGTACAGCAGATGGGCTCCTGGGGGTGCCTCACGAATCTTGGTGTGACCCACCCATCCTTGTGGACCCTCAGGGGCAGCAGGAAACACGGGGAGAGCAAACACTACTTAAAAAGTCACCCCCAGAATAACAAGCCTAGAAGCCCTACACAGTAGCAAATTGTAATATTTACCAACAACTTAGCATTTGGTTCCAGAAATGTCATCCTCCAAGAATGCAAACATCTGTGCACTCACAGTGGAATAGTAAGCAAATGCATCAAAGGGATAAGAAAATAAGACCGTTCATTAACAGCATCACTTTCTCCCTTTGCCACATTTAATGATACTTATCATATTTTATACTTGCATGTACTATATTAAACTTACTAATTGGCTACATAATAAAGCTCAGAAGACATTATGTTTAAGTAACTGGAGAACTGAGAATTGGGAGGGAGGCACAGAAATTATGGGTACGAGCTGATCTCTGCCTATTGACCAAGATTCTGAAGATTTTAGTTGGCATTTTCCGTAAGTAGCTTTAATTCTTGTGTCTTGCAGAAATGAATTCATATGCTAATTCTAAAAGTAATTTATTTGGGATTTGTATTATCTCACACTAATAAATCCTGTCTTAAAAAATCTGGCAAAAAACCCCACAGACAACTAAAGTAAAGACTCCAAAGCCACAAAACACATTGTTCTGCTGACAGATTTTATAGTTCTACATCTTTTAATTCTGGGCTTCAACAATTTTGTTTGATAAAATTCTCCCACCTAGAAGGATTCTGTGTCAATGTGGTCAGCAGAAGAATATCCTGGGGGAAAGCACATCTGCCCAGCACCTCCCTTTCATTCATTAACCCACCAGGGGCTAACACTAATTAGATCAGGCTGCTCATTTTAAGCTGATAATTGATTTAAATAGGTTGCTCATTTAAAATAGAATAAAAACCTGCTAAACATTTGGTGCTTGGGTTTTTTTCATCTGCAACTTTCAATTGCTTGTGCAATGTAGCATAAAATGTAGAGGTCTCCCTTTGCTAAAAAGGCCATAAAATTAATTACAATGAGTATGAATTGTGTAGGGTGAGGGGGTGGAGGAAAACGAGTGCTGGAGTTAACTGCTGATGACTAACTAAGAATTACAAGCAATAGAGCTTGTTTCTTGTCAGCAGAATTTTTAAAGTAACTTGGATAGCTGAACCATTCAGTTTGACAGACTTTTATCCCAGAAGAGAAGGACTTTAGTGCATCCAGAGATGCTTGTCACATCTTCTAAACTGCCATTGCTGGATGCAAAAACATTATCAGATAGTGCTAGTGGTTTCTATTGCCTCAATTAATTAATTTCTTAAATTAATTAATATCTCAGCCTCTGTCCAAGCATATAAATACAAAGTCTTCATTTTATTGTTAGGACAATATCAATCCTCAGCCAACATGAAAATATTCACTTGGTGAAGTTGCCCATCAAAAAACTTTAGTTACATGTGTCCATCATTTACAAGCTGTTTCTTGCAAATCTAAATTAATCATGACCTTTTCAGCCAGTTGTAACTATGTTTGTTTGTACAAGGCTCAGACTTCAGCCAAGGGTAATACCCAGAATTTGCTGTTTATTTATTTGCCTAAAAGTCAGTATCTGCAAGCTGGAGTGCACACGCACAAGAGAAAACAAGTAACAGCAGGTACTGCTGAAATAGGAACTCCTGACAAAGCTTCGGGATTACCAGAGGACAGAAATAAAAGCGACTGCGAGATGCAGATTGTCAGCACTGCTGTTTTGTTTTTAATCCTGCTCAATCAAACCAAGTCCCTGCCACTCCATCTGCCGCTGCCATCCTGCATCCCGCCCTGTTTGGGACAGTCACCTCCGCACCGCTGGCACTGCGTTTCACCCCTGATAAATCACGTTCTTTCCCCAATTTCCAACAAATCCAGCCAGAGATCCAGACTCTGCAGGTCGGTGGGGTTCAAGGACTCTCTGCCTTGAAAAACTATTCAAGAGCACTCACTAGTGGCTGCAAGAGAAAACAGCGCCCTGGCAGGGCATCACCCAGCCCGCCGCCTTCGTGCCTCTTCACGTCCTAGCGAAGGCTGCAAGAGGACAAGAAACACGCTTTCAGTAATTCTCCATTCAGGCACCAGATCATTTTATCAGTTATATAATTATATTATATAAATATTATAAATATTATATACCAGTAAGCAGATTTTAAGGCAAGCAGTTGTGAAATGCATTGATAACAATACCAGTTGCTCGATCACTATCAAGGATATTGCTTGATGAATATCAAGGAAGACAATTCAATTGCTTACATTTTACAAGAATGCTTGAATTTCTCTGTTCAGTTTTGAACAAAGCATGTCTTTTTTTTAAAGAAAGATGCTAATTCATTCCCTTGTGTTTGAATTTGTCACTGAGCACGTTTCTCGTGTTCTCCTGTTAGGTGCACTAATATCTAAGTGTGCAGCATGAGAAAGCGCACATGAGCAATCATTTGAATTGAGAGTGAGCTATAACAGGAGTATACAAATGGGACGAACTCAGTGGCCACACCATGGCAGAGCACCTGGTTTGGCTACACTGAAACTGGCAGGAGGACTCTGAAAGCAGACAACCAGGGAACCGGGTAAAGCTGTGGTGACCTGAGCGGGTGATTGTACAAAGTTTTGCCACCACACCTCTCTAAATGGCAGTACTTGTGTTGGTCACCCGTGGATGTGGGTGAGGACTGTCACTGTGACAGCCACCAGGATCCAGGAGAGTGGCACAACAAGGGGCGACTGCTGGGGATGGGTAACGCTGTCACCAAGGGCCTCGGGCTCCCCTCTGAACCACAGGGCTGTGGAGGAACAGATTGCCAGCTAATATGGAAAGCTGCCTGCTTCCTAGATTAACGATGAGCTAATTTGGAATTTACATATGTGTGGAGAGGGACTGCTTGGATCCCAAGGTAGCATATCTGTGATACAATAACGCTGGCGATAGAGAAAAGGTGAAGCAAGGAGGCCAGATAAGAGGGAAGAGAAGTGTCTCTGGTGCCAGCACCAAGGAGAGACCTAACAAAGCACCAGGCCCAGCCCTGCACTGAGTAGCAGCGTGGCTGGAACAAAAGAGATGTGGCTGAGCTGGGAAAAAGCGAGTGCACAAGGAGGAACATTGCAAAGGTCAGTGGAGCGGTTTGCACAGCTGTGCTTCCAAGTGGGCTCCTCTCGCCCCAAGCCCTGGCCCCTGACATTTCAGTAGCTGAAAACCAGGCTCTGCTGCTGCCTTTTCACCGGCCTCAACACTGCCCAGTGCCACTGGGAGCTGAGAGCTTTTAGCTGGAGGAGGCTTAATGCACTTGACTCCCCTTAGCCCCGTGATTGAGAAGCTTTGACATGTTTGCTCCCACCGCAGCCAGTTGGATGTGGATCCTCAGGTCTGAGTCGCGGAGAGGCAAAAGGATTTTCCTGTGATTGCATGGGCAGCTGGCAGCAGAGCAGGGAATTGCTGCTGACCCCGGGCAACTGTTCTGAGCAGCGCAGTGTCCTCCCCTAGTACAGGGCAGGGGCTGGAAACAGAGCAAACAGGCTCACACTCATCCACTAAACCCTCGGTGGTGAGACCAGAGCCGATGGCAGAGAGGCAGCCAGCGGCACACAGAGAACACGGCATTATTTCTGAATCCCAGTGTACAAAAAAATACATAATTTAAACACTGGTTGTTTTGGAGGAAGGAAACTAGAAACACCAAAATCTCTCTGTTACATTTGGATTGAGATTTGTACCATCTATCCCATTTGGAATAGCAAAGATAATTGGACTACAGAACTAAAGTAAAAAAACCCCGAGTTCTTCTGCACAACATATGATCTAAGCAGAAAGATAAGTGGGAATAGCTTAAAACACCAGTTCTTCCTAATTCAGAAAATCCTGACATGCTGAATTTGCCAGTGGTAAGCATCTTCTGCCACTATTTGTCCAGAGATGTATGTATAAGGGAAGGCCAGTGTACTTACAACAACAATAATAATAAAAAATAATATAATGTGGCATCAAACTGAATGCCAGAATCCAATCTGTATCTCACCTCCTATTTTTTCATGTTATCCTAGTTTTAAAAAGCTGTCTACCCCTTTTTTGCTGTCTTCCTTTTCTATTTGGTACATTTCAGTACCAGGGGCTTTTT
This sequence comes from Catharus ustulatus, assembly GCF_009819885.2. Taxonomy (NCBI): domain Eukaryota; kingdom Metazoa; phylum Chordata; class Aves; order Passeriformes; family Turdidae; genus Catharus; species Catharus ustulatus. Next base: position 30,195,989 of record NC_046227.1, read on the forward strand.
TTAAAGAAAATTTTTCCTTAATGTATCTTTTAATTTTGCTGCCATTTCTCTCCTCTCTCTGTACAAACCTTCATCTTGAGATGAAATTTCTTAGAGCTTTCAATTCTCCCTACAAAGAATTTTCTGTTCAACTTCTATTTCCATCTCCTCTGATAATTTTTCTTGGTCTTCTTTCTATCTATTTTTGTTGTTACTCAAACTATAATAATAATAATAATAATAGTTACAACACTAATAATAAATTTCTTAGCTCCTTCAATTTCTGTTGCTAACTAGAAATGTTATTATATCCATTTTATTATGCTATTTCCTGAAGGTCATTTCTAAACAAAACATCACTTGTCTTCAGTGGGGCTGGACTTTCCTTCCTTGTTTTCCTTCTACAGTGGTAGGACAGATGGGGACACAGCAACTGGGGAGCTGACAAATCTTTCTGTGCTTCCATGAGGAAACAATCCAGATTTCTGGGAAATTGAATCAGTTAGAAAATCCGGAATATCATCTCAAGTTTAGGATATCCATTGGTAGTCCTTAAAAAAGGCTTCTGCCTGGATCACTGCTGTGGTTACTGAGGTTCAGGAAAGAATACCAGAGATGAGGTTTGCCATCAAATCCTCAAATTAATTTCAAGCACAGATTTGGAAGAAGGTTGCCTGGCTTGGAAGCAGCAATCTCCCCTCACAAAGGTCTGGTGTCTTATTGAGAGGAGGTAAGAAGACAAGGATTATGCAGAAACCAAGGACAGAAGATTTTTAAACATTTCTTAGTCGCAGTTCTTATACACAAGAGCACTTAAAATGTGTATCTAAAAGATAGTTCCTTTCTGTTTCCTCTTTCTTCAAAAAGGAAGAGATTATGAGTTCAACTTTCTGATTGCTTGTTTGTTTTTTACTTTTCATCCTGGGGGATTTAAATTACCTGTATTTCGGGGGCCAGCTCAGCAGAAACACACAACAGGAGCAGTGTGCTTGCAAGCACACTGTGCAAATGTTTCTTTTGTGGTGTGTTTTCTTTTGTATCGCTGTAGTCAGCGACTGCTCTGGATCCCATCCTAGGACACAAGCCAAGAATGAGAAATAAGGCTGCAAGCGAGACAACAATTCACAACCACAGTATTGTTTGACTTGGAATACTCGCTGGGGTAAAACCTACAAGATGCTTTAAGTAGCAGATGCTGATTTTAATCTTTCTGGTAGTTAGGGAGTCCACCTTGCCCAGCCCACGGAGCAGAGGGATTTCTTCCTGGCTGTGTCAGAGAGGACATGACAGCGGGAGCAGAGCTGTGAAGCACCCAAGGTGATCAGCAGTGCTGGGAAGCACGTGAATATAGGCTTTGTTAGAGAGAAGGACTGTGCTATCAGCAAAAGTAAGCAGCAGCAGATGAAGATGAATGGTCAAAATGGGGAAAATATACCTGTGTTTAGTCTCTAGGAGCTTCTAGCCAAGGACACAACAGCCTTTGAGCATAGACATTGCATGAGAAGGCAAAGATAAAACTGTTTTGCTACTATATGGAAACAAAAAACCCACAGGCACTGGGAGTTTTATTCTGCTTAAAGAAGGAGTAAAACATTAAAAACTGCTGCAAAATTCCAATATCAGAGTAGGATAAGAGAGCAACAGGTAGTAACCAACAACTCTGCTATGAAATAGTATAACAGTTTTAGAAACATGTAGGCTGAATTTTAGAATAAAATAGTGTAATACAAGGTAAATGCTAAAAAAATGCTCCATTTTACAATGCAACTTTAAAATTACTTAGGAGACATTATGGTATAAAAAGTTGAATTTGGGAATACCACAAATTACTGTAGAGGCTGATAGAAACACTAATTTCCAGAGCTATCGTTGTTTGAGCTGTTCAGAAAATGTTGACAAAAATAAATTTTGATGAAAGAGAAAACCTCTCAGAACAGTTTGCAATTTCCTAATCCAGCCCACACTCCCAATTCCTGTCTGTCTTTGAGAATGCTCTGGGTGGGATCCAAAGCCTGTGAAAGCAATGGACAGGATCCCACTGGCATTCAGCAGGTGGGACATGAATGCCAAGCCAGTGTCAGGATGCCTCTTGAAAGCCATATCTCTCACTGCAGATCCCAAACATTGCATCTAGGCCTGCAATAATCCTCTGTAAAGGAAGCTACAAAGGCTTTGGCTGTTATATGTTCACACTTACTAGTGAAAATGAAATGGCAAATAGTAGATTTGTAAGGATGGCAATTACAAAATGAAAATAGCCCAGGCATATTCATTGGAAAAGTTATGTGTTTCACTTTCCAAGAAGGGAATGCAAATTTTCCTATTCAGGAAGGCCCAGAGCTATCAGCTCAAGCAGTGCCTGTACCCTGGCCCTGCATCAACTGCAGTTCTACTGTCAGAGGGAAGCTCAAGCTTCCCCCCTGAAATTCAGCATAAAGCAGAGCAGGAAATGCTACAATTGCAAACCTGTATTCACCACCCACCAGAGCTAGAAGGGAAAGGTGCAAGTGTCTCCTCACCTATAACCTGTGCAGGCAATCCAGCTAGTTCTCAGCACCTGCATGGCTATGCTCTTTTCCAGAGGTTATTTGCCTCAGATTAAATCTATTTGTGTGTAAGGAAAAAATTACCACTAAGGGCAATGGAGTGCTAAAAACAAGATTAAAAAACCAAAACCAAAAAACAAAAAACATAAAACAAAAACCAACCAACCAAATAAAACCCAAACAAAAAACCACCATTCTGGAAAAAGGTTACAATTAGCTATTTTTCTGGAAACTAAGGGCTTACAAGCAGCTTACAAGTAGGAGAGGTTGGGGACATGAAGGACTCCTTGACTGCTCTTTGACTGAACAGGTGTACTAAACAGATATACACAAAGAAAAATGAAATGCCAGGGAAGTGAAAAAATGGAGTAAACTTAAATGAACATCATCTGCTATAAGCAGATTTTTACCCAGCCCCCTTTTTAACCAGTGATCCAAAGCAAGAAGTCACAAAAGCTGTGGGTAAAGCAAATGACACAGGTTTTCTGTCTCTGGTTTGTCACGAGGTCTGACTGCACCTGGATGAGAGTTTTTCAGGTTTCTGCCGTGTTTGGGCTCTCAGGTGTGCTGCTATCACCCTGAAGCCATTCTCCCTGCCAATGCACTCTTAAGGCATTTTTTCCCCATCAGGCTACATGTTTTTCCTGATTTTCATTGGAATATTTATCCTCCCTCAGATTTATTAAATGGGTCAGATTCAGAAACTATTCTGAAGACATGACATAAATTCCCATAAGTAAATACAGACGTGAATATTTATCTACAGGGGGTTTTGTTGTTGTTGTTTTTTATTGGGGTTTTTTTTGGCAGAATGAGATTTCCCTCCATCAGCCACAGTGAACATGTTCTCCTATTTCATTCATAGTTCCAGGAAATTATAATAATTTTAGTAGGAAAGTTAATCTGTCAGGATTATGGTATACAAAGTGAACTGCAAAGAGAAGTAGAGAACCATAAATGATAAATACATGTAAACTAATTGCTGGTTTTATTTTATCAAGCCACAGAAATATAAAATACTCAGCTCCAGGGATTCAAAACGGATTGAACAATATTTTTTAAAAGAAATCTTTCATTTGTTTTATTCCAAGATAATGAGTAAGTGCCCCCAGGGCAGTTTTGAAAGGAGATAATGCACCTCAAAAGCTGATTTCCTTTTTCTGGCAACATATTCTAACTGTAAAAGTGTTTGGATTAAGTAACTACACTGACTGGCTGTCAATGCTGCAAAGCAACTTTACAAAGCCACCTTACCTGCACTTCTTATCCAAAGCTATCTTTCAGTATTCAAAACTGTCAGGTATATTTTCTTCTCATGTGAAAACACAATTTCCTCTTCAAACTTCATGTGCAACTTAGAGAGCAACCATCCCAGCAGCTGAGAAATGCTGAAATTTGTCCTCCTTAAAGCCTTGCCAGCTCCTTGTGGCTTCCAGCACTGTCTGTGGGGATGATATGGGGCATGCAGACCATCACAAAAATATCAGAGATCTGGGCCTTTCTGCTGGAGGGTAAGAGCACATCTAAGTGCTCATGGCAGACTGTAAGCAAGCTGAAGAGTAATTTTTTTTCTTTCAAATTGAGGTGTTATAATGGAATTAGGGGCTCAGAACTTGCTGAGTATGAATGGGAGGAGGGCTCCCAGGGAACTCAGGTATCTTAGGAAATTACCTGAACAGACATGCAGAGGAATTTTTACATTGCCAAAAAACCCCACCGGAGAAAGTAGGATTATAACAAAGGAGGATAGAAACAGGCTCAGGGTAACTGAATGTTTAAAGACAAAATCAAGCTCAGATGTTGGTTAGGTGTCTTAATAAAAACAGAAAGATAAATAAGGAGATTCAAAAGCCAAAGGCTTATTGTAAGGCTTGGAATCTAAAATTTACACACAGCAGTATGAAACCCAATCTTGTAAGTCCATTTTCCTTATCACATATTTTCTTAAAACTTCTTTGTGCGTGCAGCACACAGATGACCATGGCTGGCTGGTGTCTACACCTGTTAACATTTCTGTACAATGAAGGGAACAAAAACACCCAGCCAAAGGGAGGAGGCAATATGAGCAAGTGGATTAAACAAAGAGCTGGTGATAGATATGGGTTTGCATATGTCTCTGCCTTGCTGAATGATGGCAAACCAAACTCCTGCTGCTTTAGATCCCTGGCTAAGCTGGATAGTGAGCCTTGAGGGCTTCAGACTGGAATTTCTGACCTGCTGTGAAACCAGACACTGCTGCAGCTACTGCAAACCAGGAGCTTCAGCGCTGGCCTTCAGCAAAGAGCTCTGTGCAATAACTGCACAGGCAGATGTTGCAGCCTCCCTTTCAGCCCAGCCTGAGGATGGTGTATTTCCCACCAAACTTTGAATCCTAAAGAGGCCCACCTGGCATCAGGGTGGGCCATAAGTGACAAATATTGTCCCAGTTCCTGTAAGGAGAGAGGTGAAAAGGGTACACTGCAAACCTTTGGGTGCCTCAGGTAGAGCAGCTGCAGAGCTGTGTTTCACATTGGCCCAGGAAAACCACGGAGTCTTCCAAATCTCCTGACAGCCCAATTAAAAAGACAGGGAAAATGGGGAGTACACCTAGCTGTGTGTTTTCAGCCCTCCCAAAGAGAGGGCAGACCATTGATTTGGTCCAGTAAAACCTTGTAAAACCCTGGTTAGAAATACCAAGTTCTGCACAGTCAGTGCTGCTGCTCGTGGAATCCTCACAGATATTTGTGTCCCTCCAACAGTTTCACTTCAGTGTAAAGTCAGAGAAAACTCTCCATGGTGGCCAGTTCAGAACAGAAAGGAAAACAGTTCTCTAAGTTTTGGGTGTGTTTGCACCTCTATAAAAATAGAACTGTTAGTGAGATTGCCAAAAAATGGGGGATCAAAATACTTTGCTGCTCTTACAGGCACCAACAGTCCTTTGTTATATAATGAAATTCAAAACCTAATTATGGTTACCTAGTATATAGCACAAAAATATTATCTCTTTGTATATACATGGCCCTACAAATAGCCTTTTGTTAGTATGCCTCAGTTTCATTGAATGTGCTGATGTTTATAGCTTACTTTTCAAATCACCTTCAGGAGAGAGAAAACACACAAGTGCTTTAAGAAATGTTGATTTATGAACTACACTGGTCTTTTTTCTTCTTGTAAACCTGGGTGGAAAATTGATCAGTTATAAGCCTGCTATAGATCTCACAGGTTTGCAAGATATATTATTGTATTTCAAGATTATCTGATATTGCAAAAGATTTTTTTCCCCTACTTTTTTTCTTTACCATGGTCATACATTTTCCTGTCTCAATTTTTTTTCTACTCTTGTTAGAGTTAGGGAAGCTATCAGAAAATAAAAAGAAAGAAGAAGAAATCATCCTAGAGAAAGTAGCTTTGGGCCACCCCAGGTTTTCCCAATCCATCATAATGTGGGTTTTATTTCATACCCCACTGAGGTGGAATTCACAGAATGTTTCTTGAATTACCATGAGGCAGTCTTATAAGACAATTGCTGTCTTTTTCCCCCCTCTTTTGCTTCATTCTGCTTTTGACAGCTGTTGGCATTTATTACATAACCAATGGACCCAGCATTAATTTTCAGTAGGCTACAGATCAGTTAAACTTTTAAGTAATATGTACAGAATAGGACTGCTCAAATGTAGGATATTCATCTTGCAGAAAACAAAAATATTTCAAATTTTTTTAAAATCAAATTTTGGGCAGACAGGTAAAATGTGCGAATTTTATCAAAATTTTCCAAAAACAGTTAGACTAGAAAGAAAATGCTGACATTTTTATGGGATAAAAAGCAATTTTACAGAAATAACAGTTTTGATAGTTCAAAATCCAACACTGTTCCTCTAGCTCTTTTGTTTGGGGTAATATCAGGGAGGTAGGGAGCTCTTTGTAGTAATCCCCAAATGTCACATGCCTTGAGAATCTCCCAGATACTGAAATCTGTTGGTAACATGCTACCATTAAACAGTACTGCATATTCCAAGGTAAATTATATTTACATCACTTATATTTTTATTATTTACTCTAAAAACCTTTACAGATCCTGACTCTGTAAAAAATCATTTTGCAGATGTTGAATCTTGGTTCCTTTCACTGGAGTCTCCATTGAGAGACATCAACAAGACTTCTGGAAAAGGAAGATTTTCTTCATTATTAACACAGATGTTATAATATGGACTGGAAAGTGGAGTGGGGACTGAGACAGAAGGTTAGAAGAAAAGCTCCAATTAATCCTCACATTAATCACACCTTAAGATATCCATCAGTGATCCTGGCATACAACTGAACCAATGTTTTAGATATATATGTAATTGCTGTTCTGCTTATGTCAGTCTTATCAGTCTTATGGGCCTTTTATTTTTTTTTGCATAGACAGTGGTTTTTCTTCTTAAATTCATACCTCTCCTGGAGAAGTCACTAAACTTGTACAGTTGGAAGAAAATATATGAGAAGAAATCTCCTGTGCTGAGGTTTTGTATTCCCATGTAAAGTCTAGTATAGTCATTTATTGCATAAGAAGGGCCAGATGGACCACAGACCCAACCCAGCTGGTTCTAACATTCTTGTTGCCACCTTTCTATCAACAATGTGATAGTTATGCACTCTAAATAAAAAATATCTTTGAAGAATTCCTTAATCAAGAACTTTACGGTTACAGCCTCCTGCTGGAAACATTCCTCTCCTTGACATGAGCAAGTTTAAGTGAACAACACCATGATTTGTTAGGAGGGAGAAGCTGTATGACAAAACACTTCAGAGATGCAATGCTTTTTGCCAAGCAGCTGAAACTGTTTTGTTGATAAATGTTCATGTCTGATACTATTAACACTGTCACACAGGTAAAGTTTGATCTCCTGACAAAACCTCTTGTAGCTGTCTCTTAATCTATTTAGTAATCAATATTAACACTCTCAAATGTCTCAAAACGTTCCTTTTAGCTTGTTTGTTTCAGTATGTGCTATGTACACACACACATATTTCACTCCATACATTCATGCTGAATGCCAACATATATTTCACTCCAAGTGATAATATACATTTTCTTTAGTAACTGCAATAACCTAGGATGTAACGGAAAGATGAACACCCAGGTAACCTGGCAAAGAGCACAGTATTAAAGATTTGGAAAACAGAAGAGATGGCTGCTTACACAAACCTGCAGCTCATACTGGCTGCATCAGGACCTCAGGATAGTCTGGCACTTTTGTTTGCTTGTCTTTGTAACCTCATCTCTGCCTGACCCCAGCAGGAATGGGCAGTGCTCAGTTGGTGATGGAGAGCCCACCCCTCTCGTGAGTGAGCCTATCACACCTCAGGCTGGCAGACAAGTAGTAAAAGATGCAGGTCTGTGGTAAACAATAGATGGTTTGCCCATTCCAGCTGTCTCAGAATATTTAAAACAAGCTGTGATGATGCATAAACCCAAATACTAGATGGGCTCTCACACCTAATCACTCCACTCTGAATGCCAGTGAAGAAGTGCTTTCCAGATTAACCACACCAGACATGTTGACTCCTTCACAGCGAAGCAGATTCCATTTTTCTTTCAAACACAGATTTCCTTAAGACCATCTGAACTTCAAAGTTAAAAGGAAATTAGAATGTCTTGGCTTAACTGAGACCTGGAAGGATAGAACAGTTATTTTTTGGAGTCCAAATGAGCACAACTTTGCAAAGCTGGAATTTTCACAAGCAGACACTGCATTTTAATAATTTATCTTCTCAGAGGAGCACATTGTACCTAGAAATAAAGCCTGAAAGGTTTCTTGCCCTGTGGGGAATGCAGCTACAACAAAAGAAAACTGAAAGCCATTTGGCTGCTTGTGACCAACTCAGAGTTAGAATTGGCCAAATTCCACACATGAGCAGGGACACAAACACACAGCGGCTGCAAGCAGCTCCAGTGCCAAATTGCAACCATATTTATAATCCTTTCAAAACGCTTGGGTCCATTTTTGTGGGAACAACAAACATATAAATAATGACAACCCAGTATTTCCTTTCGGAAGTGAAGTGTCCTCTCCCCCACACCCCCAATAAAGGCAGTCATGTTGCATTTCCTTAAATTCATAACACCAGCTGTTAACATTTGTAGTTTCTTGTGAAGATTTTTTCAGAATAAACATGACAAAAATAAGAACACTGAAAGTTGTTATATGTGTCGTATCTTCTGACTAAATCTAAGAAAAAGACATGGACAAATGTTTTTCATAATTTAAACTATACCTGTTCCTATGAAGCTATTGTTTCAACATCAGAAAACTGGTTTACTCTTTAATTATGCTTTCAAATTGCATTTGGTGGTGGCACAGAGTGAGATTTTGTACCTGTGCTATGGGGCTATTAGACTTGTAAGGACAATAAAGAATCTCTCTTGACATTCAGACACTATTGTAAAGGACAAATTATTTTCTGTTGATACTAACCTCTCATAATGCCAACAGCATATTCATCTATGTTCATGCATATATTCAATGTATAAAAATACTTGACAGTTATACATAACTAGGTTTGAGGACAGACCATTAGTTAGTGACATCAGTCAACAACATTTAAAATTTATATCATATTGCACTCTCTCCTTTACTATAGTGTGGTGCTGAAATTTAAAATTTTCTATTTGAAACTCTGTTTGAAGAGATTTTACTCATTCTAAAGTTCCAAGAGACCAGCTCCCTCATTGTCTGCTGTAACCAATTCATCCTCAGAGGATAAGTCCCACACAATCCAATAATATTTCTAAAAGCAACATCATCCCAGATTGAAAGTTGTTTTCATATATGAAGTAGCAATAATTTATTGAAGACACTGATGTAGCAAGTAAAAGAAGAAGCCAATATTTACACTGAAATAGAGGGCAAAAGGAAGGGAGAAGGGTTATTCCTTGCAACTGGACAAATGTGGGCTGCACGATGCCACGTTCAATCCTGAGACATGAAGCAGAGCTGCAGTAAAACGACATTAGTAGCTTTCATATGATAATTGGTATAGAAGGGAAGGTTGTTTCTGGGTGGAGCAGTAGCCAAGTTCACTGAACCTAGCACACCATTCAATCAACCATGGAAAAAACAATGGGAGACAGAGAAGGGGGATACTTTTATTTTGACTGGGAAGCAGACATGAAGACGGGGGGTGAGAATAGGGAGGGGAAAGTATGCAAAAGTGAGATTTTGAACTAGCTAAACATTTGAAATGTCTCTGAATGCACATATATTGTTTATAACTATAAAATAACAATCATTCCTGCATTGACATACACAGTGGTGAACCAAGCAAATGCAGATTTAGATGGGACGTTTAACATATGAAATAATGAAAGAGGATGGTGGCAGTCTGCCAAGTCTCCCCCTCCCCACAGCTCCTCTCCCCAGTCATTGACTTTCAAAGAGGAAAAGATTTCATACAACAAAATCTACCCTGACTTCCAGGAGATGCAATGAGAAGGGATTTACACTTAGTAGTATCTTCTAAATATTCCCAAATAAATGCAAGTTTCAGAGAGTTCTTTGCACTGCATGTCTTTTTAGCTTTCTGAGACAGGCATATAAGGTGGAATTTTCCTGCCTGCATCTTTTAGGTAGGACTTTTCACCTCTTTTATTTGCTGTCTTTTGGCATCATTTTTTATTTACTTTAAAACAAAAGCTACAAAAGGGAATTCTATTTCCATGGAAAATGCTAGCAGTATGAATTTCAGCTCATTTCCAGAAGAATAATCTTTGTGCTTGTCAATTCAGCCAAGATAGTTTCCTGGCTTCCACACAGCAATTTACTAATTAATGACAAATTAAATATTGTTCTCTATGAAGATCACTTCAGAGGTGGTGCACAAAGTTTGGGATTCCTGGAATATCTTCAGACTGGCTACAGTCCATTTGCATGAAAATATGGCTGTTAAAATCATGGGGTTTTTTTGTGCTACCCAGCAAAAAATAAACCCTCCTGATGCATAAGCATTTTCCTTTACTCACATAGACATTTACATTTGATTCAACACTCTTGGTGCACCTGAAGACATGCAAACCCACAGAGGTATCATATTGGCACTTTGCTGTACTCTTTGGAAAAAAATCATTCAGGCTCTGAGAAATGCAAGCCACGGTATGGAAATGCATTGCTTTAGAGCATGGCTTCATATGCAAGGAGTGTGGGGAGGGTTCACAGTCTTGGCCCTCTCAGGGTTTCTCACCAGACGTGTCATTTCCAAGCACTCAGGAGGGGTTTCATTTTCATCTCACTGAAATGATGAGATAGCATTTGCTTGACTTTATCCTTGCTGTGATACTGTGCTTGTGAAAGATTCCTGAAATTCTCACTGTGAACTGCCCCACAGACCCACAAGGTCATTCCAGGATTCCCCAGCAGCATCAACCTCCCTTGAGCCCAGCCACGCCAGCAGAGTTCCAGTATTTCTGGTAGGGTGGGGTCACAAAGCACCTCAAGGAGCTGCAAGCCTTCTGCACTGTGTCCTACTCCAATAATCCAGGCATCACCTGGCAGATATCTGAAGCAGGGCAAGTAACTTTGACTCTGTATGCTGAGGCATACTTCATTCCCACACTGGATTTATTGGAATATCGAGCAGAAGATCAGGAATTACAGCAATTTCATGATTATAAGCCACATCATTTTGACTAAAATTTTGGTCCGAACCCAAAGTGCGGCTTATAATCAGGTGCGGTTTATATATGGACAAAGAATGAAAAGTTGCTGTTTTAGACAGGTATCTGCTGAGAAAGGCAGGAGCTTCTCTTTGAAATGGAGAATGTAAACCCCCTCCCTCCAAATTATTATAATTTTGAAATCAAGGGGCTTTCAGGCAAAAATATGGGAATTAGGAATAACAGTTCTTTTCTAGGGAAATTAAAATAGAAATACAGTACTACAAAGAAACAAACTCCAAACCCTGACAAAGTCAGAGTACAAACTGACACCTGTCAGGCAGGGTGTTGGCAGCAGTCCCATTCCATGGTGGCTGCATCCTCCTGCAGTGACAGATGTGGCTCAGTTGGAGCAGTGCTCCTGTACAAGGTGCAGTTTCCCTCCGGAGCTCCAGTGGTGATGTGGAGAAATCCGGTTTTCCTGTGGAGTCCAGTGGAGAAAGGGGCTCCCTTAGTGTCCCAAAACCTCTGTTTTATCTTGGTAAGAAATGTTGGGCTCTTCCCCCTGGCTGGAGCAACTCCCAATGGGATGCAGTAATTTTATCAGTGCCACAGTGGGACTCAATGACCATTAGCAGAAAATGACTGGCTGGAGGAAGGATGGGTTGTGAAAAGATAAAGAACACTGCCCTGCCTGGTTTCAATGGATGGCCCATTAGCAGAATATCTCCCGTGGAGATAAGGATCACTGCCCCCACCCTCAACAGATGGTGATGGAGTAGAAACCTTTTATCACACTCTGTATTGTACCCCAAGACAGTTGCCAACACCCAGAAGTGCGACTGATAATCAGGTGTGGCTTATAATTGTGAAATTACTGTGCTGTATTTTGACATGTGTACCAGATAGGACTGTGAGACTGTAGGGTGGCAGAAGGGACAGAGTGGAACATTGTTTAGGGGAAAGAGGCATAGCTGAAGGCTTTGTACATGAACCAAGGGCTGACTATTTGGTCTAAAGCAATTTTGGTTGAATCTCAGCTGCTTTGTACCACTGCAGATTTCCTACCTAGCTTCCATTAGGTGTTAAACAACCAACCCCAAGAGCCTGTTTTCTCTAGTGACAGATGGTGAGGCATGCTGGGCTAACCTCCCCGGACTTGAGGAAACGTGCAATAAGGCAGGAAGGATTTAGTTTTTAAAATAAATTGAATGTTTGATCACAAGTTAGCATTCTGCAAAGCTGCGTGCTGTTACTATAACAAGTTCTTAAAACTAGAGCTAGCTAATAAAAGAATTTTATTGATTGTCATGCCACATCAGGTCAGAAATTCATTTAGTGTTTTATTGCATTCTAGCACCAGATGTTTCAGAGGAAGGTGTGAAACTCCCATAACAGAGAATTATGCAATAACTTGCTTATGAGAGAATCTTCTTTCCAAAGCCCAATGATAATGGTAAGCATTATTGCTCTTCCTATGTACTGTCTCCCTGTTTCAAGGTGCTGCTGCTTTTCTTTCCACATACCAGTGAGCCTTCCAGCCATTGTTATGTTATTCTAATGTTACCCATATGCAATGAATTCCACAAGTTAACATATGTACAAATGATATTTCAAACATTTTCTCCTCTTCTTCTAAAAAAATAAGAAGGCATCTCTTTTTATTATTTATGACCAAAAAGCCCTATCCTGCACTAGTCCTTATTGAGGATTTTTTTAATGTTTTCTTCACAGTTTCCTTCTCTAAATGCAAAATTCAGTAGCAAAAAGGTAATAAATAAAAAATGAGCCATGCACATACAGCCCTTGGTCTCTTTAAACTTTTCTGTGCTAGGTAAGAAAAGATCACAATGTATTTGAATTTATTTCTGTGAAATTTTTATGCTCAGTTTTGTTCAGAAGCTTTTAATATGGCTAAGCAATGCAAGTAACTTGAGAATTTTGAGTATGTAAAGAGGAATGTAAAGAATATGTGTGTGCATGTGGAAAGAAAAAAGTTAATAAAAAGGAAGCCAGATTACAAAATCAAAATAAGAATTCTGCAACTATTCAGAATGTCCACTAAAACATAGTTTTCATAAACTTTCCTGACAGAAGCTCCCTTCCAAGAAAGTTAATGAAACTGAACCCAAAGCAGATGGGAATACAATCAAGAAAAATTCATTTTCCAATTCCATTCAGTTGTTGTTAGATTTCTCCACTCATCTACTTTCAGATTCCTCATCTGTTTTATGAGTTGCTACTACTTACTCTTCCTACAGTGAAAGATCAATACATTCATATTTTCAAAGCATTTTCAAATCTCTGAGTGAAAGCAGCAACTATATCAAATTCATTTTGTGTTTATAAAAAAAAAAAAAAAGAAACTTAAAAGTTACTTTAGTGAAGGCTTCAGAATCCAGATCAATACAGAACTGAGAACTGAATATAGAGAATTAGAATGCAGTGTTATGTTCATATTGCTCAGCTTGGCTCTAAGCCAGTAAAGCACAGGTGTGTGCCAAGTTTTACACACTGTGAGCAGGGCCTGTGACATCCAAGACACTGCTCAGCCTTGAGTGCTTCACTGGGTTGGGGCTTTGTTGTCATGCAACAGAAAGGGAAGTGCCACAACCATTAGGATACACAGGAATCCAATGGATCTCCCTGTAAAGTCTCTTTTTACCATTCCAATTATTTTTTATTATTTGATAAACAACGATGTTTAATTTGCCAGCCTTCATAAGGAAGTTATGCAACTATTCCTTTCAGCAGCATTGACAGCCTCAAAATAAACCACATCTTTTTAATTCAGGCCAGGAGAGACTATTTAAGAAATAAAAGCCCAAATCTCTCTCTCTAAAGTAAATTCAAGTCAATGGTATTTGGTTTACATTGAAAAATTTTATTCAGTTTGGGTAGGCACAAGGAGAGACTTTGCACAGCAAAGCTTTCCAGGGCTACTGAAATCCTGCCTTTGGAACTTTCATACAGAATACGAAAAAGCACTCAGGGTTTATTAAGGATTTCAGAAATGCATGTCTGTCCATTTGGAAGATGAGTACAAACTAAATAAGGAGTAACCTTGCTGACAAATACTTTTTATCAGTTTCCAGCTCATTTGGGTTCACCTTCTGGTTCTCTTAACTCACAGAGATTTGGGAGTTTGTGTGCCTCTGCCTGAATGTATTAGGTACCACCTTACAATACAGGAAATTGTATTTCCATAAGGGCAGTAGCTCACATTTCATAGAATTATGGAATACCCTGAGCTGGAATCAACCCACAAGGATCATTGAAATCCAACTCCTTTATTACATTGCTTCCCACAGGTCATGAGTGGGATAAGTCTGTATTTAGTATTTTAGTTGGATCTAGGAACTTTGAAAAGAAGTTTTGTAATCATAGTGACTTACCACACCTTAGTTCACAACACAGAGTAACTCTGAGGGCACAAACAGGTTCCTTTTTATATGAGGCTTGTGTCATAAAAACACTGCAGAGCTCAGCTCACACCCTCCAGGCACCATTGGGCTCAAACTGGACTTCGTCCAGAGGTAAAAGCTCAAAAATTCTTACCTCTATAGAAGGTTTTGTTCTTCTTTCATGCAGGTCTGAGAGGAGAATTCAGACATTCAACCCAATATCATTCTGTTCTCTCCAGCTGTCACACCTTGCTGTAGGGAAATTCCATGTAACACACACGTGAAATTCCATTCACAAACCCATGTGAATACATTTTCCTGGGCTTTGTGATCCAGCATGGCAATGAATTTCAGGTGATGCTGGCACACACATCCCATGCTGTACTTTGTGGAGTGATGTACCCTCAGTTTGCCTCATCCTTAGTTCCACAAGAACCTTAGAAACTCTGGAAAACAAACCAGAATTACATTGACATAAGGCATTATGCTTTCTATTTACATGAAAGTTTAAGTGCTCCAGCACTGAAAATATCATACTTCCACTAAGTGCCTTTTCCTACTGTTTCTTTCAATTACCTCCTAAGAGTATGAACATAACTAAGCCAAAACAATGAATTTTTTTCGCTGCACACAACCATGAAAATATTTACTTTATACCATGAGATCAGGGTTCTGTTCAAATAAAAAAAGATTAACCTGGGGGCATTTTCAGTAAAAATGTGTCTTTTATAATTATTCCCTTGTGTTAGAACCATCCTGGTCAGTCAAGAATCAGCCTGGCTGTGGATTCCTCTCTCTCATGTGAGGTTGAGTGGAAAAGCAGAGATGAAAGCAAGGAAGAGGTTTTATAATTCCTCTCGCAGTCATTTCTTTCTCTGACTAGAATATGATTAAAGATATCTCATGTAAACTGGGAATAGGCAACACTTCCTAGCAGCTATTTCAAATCCTGCCCTTGAGGATTATATAATAATAATAATAATAATAAAAAATTCCTCATTCTTACACAGCATTTTTCATCCACAGATTTCAAAGACATGTCGTGTCTCACTACTGGGGCACCCCACACCCATGTGGAAAAGTTTTCTCCCTTTGCTTGCTGGCACCCCTGAATGGCTGGAGGGGCATTGAGGGGTGTTGCATGGCTGGAGCAGAGAAGGTGCCAGGAGAGACTTTTCACTCTCCTTTCCCAGAGCACCTGGCTCTGGTAAATCCTGGGGAGGCTGCCCTGAGCAGGGAACATGCTGGAGCATCACAGAACCACAGGGTTCTTTTCATCTCAGAAATGCTCCCTGGATCACTATTCTCACTTTATTACAGCTACAGCAGCGAGTACTGCAGTCTCCACGACAGAAATATTTTTTTCATCATTTTATAGCGCAATTCCTTTTTCATCTGTCTTCTTCACTTCTAAATCAATTCTCACTCAATGTATTCTTTTCTTTGTTTCATTAACTGATGGTTTTAAGGACTCTCAGTGTTGCATAGTTAATAACTTTTCTGTAGCTTGACTTTTTCCATCAGTTCACATTTCCAAACCAATTAATTCCTTGTTGTTTTCCAATGGTTATTAAAAGGTAGAAAAATCCAGTTTAACCCAGTCTACCGTCTGAGGGATGCATCTATATGCTAATTACTTTTCCAGTTTGCTAGCAGGAAACTCTGCATGATAGAAAGGGCCATTTTCTAAAATTATCAAGGGCCAGACTTTTAGAGGTAGTTAGGTGCTTAAAGATGAAGAAGTGCCTAGTGGGATTTTTAGAAGTGCCTAGAGATTTAAATCCTATTGAAATCAGTGTGATTGAATTAGGGGACTGAATACTTTAAAAGCCAGGCTCCACAAGATGCAAAAAAAGAGTTTAAAAAAACCCCATAGTATTTAAAAAAATATTTAGTCATATAATGAGGAAGTTAAATATTTGAAAGAGAAAAATGATATTTTTTTCTTTAGTTAATTAAATTTTAGGTTAATCAGCAGGATTATTCAATTCATGGTGCATTCAACCAAGTGACTTCAGTTAACCAAAAAAAAAACCCCTTGAAAGGATCTCATTATAGCCATTCTCAGAAGATAAACTTTTTCCTGTTTTGTTTGTTTCATAAACACTATGCATTAATTCTTAGAAAGGATAATAACCTATGAGATAAATAAATTGGTATTGTTTTCCTCTTTCAACAGAACACTACAAAATATGTTTCCAGTTATACACTTATAAATATACTCAGTTTGCTCCAATGACTCATTTCGGTGTGAGAGGCTGCAGGGCTGAGCTCACAGCCAAGGTTCTTCCCATTCTCATCCCTTAGTTGAAAAGGTACTCTCAGCACTTGCTCTGGCAGCTTTTATCTGTCCATTCTGCTTCTGCAGCAGCAACATCAGACAGCCAAAACCCAGCCCAAGATCCTTTTTTGGAAGGACCCTGCTAGCACAGGGGAGGAATGGTTTGCAGGTGAATTCCGATGGGCTCAGGTGAATTCAGGATTTGCACAGAAACCGTTGGATCTCAGCAGAAGACTGAACTACAGGTTACTCCCAATACCAACTAACTAATAAATAACATGACTTTGAAGGTTAATTCCCCTAGGTGCACAGGGGGATTGTCTTTCCTCGCTTTTAATGCCCTTAAAAACTGGGTTATGGGTGAAGCTTGAAGGAGAGTCCCCATAAGAGTTTTCAAGTCACGTATAGCCAAGAGTCCTGAACCCTGAAAGGTGTAGATCTTAAATTAAGCTATAGATGCCAAGATACCTTCAGATCTTGTTGGAAAATACAGTTTGGCTAATCTTAGAAATGGTGAGCAAAGTGCAGGCTTGCTAAAGGCGAGATAATTTCTCAAAGAAATTCGGTTGCAGTCACCTGAACAAGTTCTGTTCTCTACTGTACAAAGAATTTTAAAAGAATATTAACAATTTAGGATAGACATCATTGCCAAAATAGTAAAATAAGATTTATGGTCTCAATATCTGCTTTGATTTCATTCAGGACACAATGGCCATGCATCTCTTAAGACTATCATTTCATTGCATCAGGAGTACAGCTAAGCAAAAACACAAGAAAAATTTTATTTCAGAAGAATGGTTCACTGCTGGTCTATCTGATTTGTCCCTTAATCCACAACTTGTATTTATTTCTTCCTTAGAAATATTGCAAAATTGCTTAAGGACAGGATGGCTCAAGGTCTGGTAATGGGATTTTTAGCCTTTCACATTCAGCTCATTTATCTGAGCATGGGTAGGTCTTTAGGTCAGTGAATTGTTACCTGCTGACTCTTGTCCAGTGGACTCTGAAAGAAATGAATGAGCAACTTTCACACGGTGAACAATTGTCTACCCAAAAGTTATGCCAAAAGGGGACAATAACAGAAGAAATAACATAGCTGCACAAGACTAGAGCCAAAATTTCTTTATGAGCAGAAAATAGGTTTTTTTCCCCTGACACTTTGGAATTATGCTGGTAAGGAGATTTGAGTAATCCAGCGCCTTCTCTTCTGCTTAGAGATATATTTTAGTGACCCTCACCCTGAATCATATTTCTGTTGGACTAGCTCAGTACTTTTTGTGGGCAATAGATTTGGAAAAAATAATAATTCCCATCCTTTGAAAAAAAACCCCTTTCATCCTTATGAAATAAAACTTTGAAAGATCAGTAAAGTTCAACATCGTGCCTAAGAAACACTTAGCACTGTAATAAAAACAGAAAATAATAGCATATATATAAACACACTCACAAAAATAGCTGAATATCATCTTAAATTAAGGATGGGAAAAAAGAAAGCAATAAAGCCAGAATGGTACAGAAGAAGAAAGCTTGGGCAAGATATTTCATTTTGGTTAGAACTCCCTGGTTTTATTTTCTGAACAGCTCTTCCAGGTACAGACCTTGAAAGCAAAGTGTGAGCAGGGTCCAAACTGATGTGGGATGGCAAGAGTTCCCCTGGCTGAGATTTCTAGCTGCAAGTTCTACATTTTGCTTTTTTATTCAGTTTTGTGCTTCCCACCCCACAAAAATACCCACACAGTTTGGTTTGCTCTAGAGCTTTCCAAAAGAAATTATATTTTATTATTTATGCTATTTCATCAGGTCAAGGCTTAATCTACTACCCTAACAAATAAATGCATCTGTTATGTTTAACAGATTTACTTGAAATTTTACATTAAACTGCAGCTGAAAGCAGTCTTTCCATTCAGAGGTTGGTTTTAACCTCTAAAGATCACTACAGACTGTATGTGTATATAAAATATATATTATATATAATACATATATTATGTAAGATATAATATTATATATATGTGTATACATAGCATGCTTTTATGGTATATTACTCTTTCACTTTTCAGTTCTCACTATGCCCTCATTGTTCCATGGGTGTGAATTAGACAATCTCTAATGATCTAATGGGTTAAAAAATTTAAATTAAAGTTATCTGATATTTAGTTGAAGTTTGATGCTTCTGTTTCAGACCTCAAAAGGGTCTCAAATGTGTCTGTTTTTTCCCACAAATATATTGTCTATATATCTGTGCAAGTCTATAAAAAATATACATCTAGATTTTCACACCTGTATCAATGCCAGTAAAAATAAAAAAATTCACAGGTACTTGTTTTATCATTCTTCAATTGTAATTAGAATTAATCTTATACAAATTTGACTGACAATTTCATGTACAAATTTGGTATGATTGGGTCTGTGTGTGCATTTGTTTACACAAAAATTCGAAAATTCATGCCTCCTTTGAATACAATAGAGTAATAAAAAGATTTACTGCATATCACCCACTTTGCATCCCGGATATTGCAGTGTGCTAATTATTCAGTGTATTCAGACAGTGTTCTAGGAGACTGAACATTAAACCTTTAGTGTCATCTATGATGCAAGGCAATATTTTATTAGATATCTTAGTATTTGGCTTGACTCACTAGAAGAAGTAGAAGCACAGAATAACTCAGCTGGAAGCTCAGTCCAACACCCTCCCATTTTCTGGAAAGGTATAATGGATATAACTGTGAGCTGTCTGCATGAAGATGCTGTATGTATCATGATGCAAGGAAAACAAAACAGAGAATGTGAGAATCCAGTCCTGTGTCATTTACAGTGTTAGGATAAAAACAGTTTGTGTCTCTGACTCCTGTAGTCTACATCTCTAAAAATCTCTGTGCCCCTGGACACTTCTGTTTGTTTGTTTATGTTACACCAATTCATTCAGCACATTCAGCTAAACTGAAGCAATCCCAATTTAAATTTAAATAATACCATTCATGTTGAGATGGAGTTCAGTAGTTCTGTAGTTTTTAAATGACATTTCAAGCTAACCCACTGAAGTTCTATTGTGTAGTGGTAAGAAAAATTACCCAGCTGTTATCTTGCTTTTACACAGAGCTTTGCATCTCAGAAGGTAAAGGGCTCAGACCAAAGTTGTGCAGGAGCTGAGGCAGTTCCCTGGTAAATTAGGCAATTATTTCCTACTAACAAGCCCTGAGTAAAGCTCAGTAAATCATTTGCCAACATGGGCTCAGGATTTGGCTCAGGGATTGCAAGGTGGTGTGCAGGTGGAAGGCAGTGCCCCTGCCAGCAGTTTCCGGGCTCTCTCCTGGCATCTGCTTGTGCTCCCTGTTCTGAGAACAGCTCAAAGCCCATCAGATGAGCAGGATGTCTGTGGCACTGCACATCTGTACAGCCACAACACGACTTCCAGATCTGCTGTGCCCAGGGGTTAACTTCACCCCGTAAGCCGCAACCATTCCCAGCATCCATGAACAGCCACAAAGAGAAACTGCTGAACTCCGCAGAGCTGTCGGCCCCTTTTAAGTGGAAACCCCCTTTGCTGTAAGCACACAGAGCATGGCTTTAGGCTCAAAGTGGATGTTTTCATTTGCATTGAGCAGGCACTGCTGAGGCTCTGGTGACACTGAGGGCAGTGATGTGCATCCCAGGCGGAAGGGCTGTGGTAGATCCAACGCCTGCCGCCAGCGGATCACGCTCGTGCAGGCCTCAGGTGAGAGAAAAGCCAATTTAACACTATTTCAGAGATGGAACATCAGAGCAAATCCCTGTGTGCTGAACGACCAAGACAACAGCAAGTCATGCTCCGGGTGGGGTAAGCGTGTGGGTGGGGATGAGAGAGAATAGGTCTTTGTCAGAGAGCACACCAGGGCTCCAGATCAAAACATTCTTCAGCCTCGGAGGGGATTCATCATCCAAACTTCGATGCAGACCTGAATCTCATTGCTGCTCCTCTCAGCACACTGAGCTAAATCAAATTCCCATGTGCGAGGCTGAAACGTGAATCCCAGTTGCAGAGCTTGGCCCCTTCTCTAATTGTAATATTATCAGTAGCAAGCTTTCCAAGGAAAAGTGAGGGGGCATCACACATCTAACACCCTGCACATAAAATATGCTGGACCAAATTCTTGCATTTACGTTTTGCTATCGAAGCCTCCAGAAAAATGTTGGTTTAAGCAGTAGGAGCCCTGTGCCTATGTCTCCCTGTAGATATGCATGTTGTCCCTGTGCCAAAGCCAGAAATGAAGTCTTAGGGTTATCAAGGCAGATGAAACTATTGAACTCAAGGGAGATTGGAAAAGACTCGGATCCTAGTGTTTTGACTAGGATTTATTTCACAGTAATGGAGGCATTAATGATTTTTCACACAAAGGCAAGGCTAGGCAGAATAGTGTGCGTGTGTGTGTGTGTGTGTGTGTGTGTGTGTGAGGGAGGATGGGGTAGAGGTAAATGTGAGTGGCTTTGCACTAAAATTAAATCAGGCTTTTCCATAAAACAGATGTTATGATACCCTTTAAAAATAATTAAATTAACAGCAAACAGAAATGTTCAGGAGAAGGAATTTGGGGTTGGGATTTTGGCATTAGTAATTCCCTATACTTAATCCATAAAAGTTTTCTTTTATGTTTACAGAAGGGGGTTAAAAAAAGAAGCAAGTCTGTTACTAAAGAATTTTAAGATACAGTGGAGATGTGAAAGGCACAGAAGATTTTCATTTCCTGTGTTATAGGGTGCAAATAATATCAGTATGAAAAACCTGGCAGGAAGATTTAAGATAGCAGTTTTTACATTGATAAGTATTTGTTCATTTCCTGACAACAAAAAATATAAATCTCTTCAGAAATTAAATACCCTGGCTTGTTGAAGCACTTTTGTGACGTTCTGTGGTAGACTGGCTTCCTTTCATTGGAAATCCACAGCTAGAATAATAATCACAGCATCAGTTATTATACTTGTATCAGTTCTGTGCTGCAAGAGGCTAATACAGTGTATGGCCGAATTCTCCTACTTTTGTGTCACTTATTTTCTCTGTGGGCCAGATTTGCATTTTAATGGAAGTAGTTTATAGACTTCTTTGCTGCCTTCATAGTGCCACAAGTGGCATCATTAAGTGAGTTAAGCCGGATTAATGCTGATAGTAAAGTCAGATAATACAATAACAGAGGCCTTCATTTCCATTTGGATTAGGTGAAGAGAGCAGGCCTGTCTGGTGCAGGGTGATAATTTGTAAGCGCGATATGTTGTACTTGAGAGGATAAGATTAAATTTAGTGGGTTTAACTGTCATCCCAGTAAGTCAATTACTTCATCTTTTCAGGCTTTGAATTTATTTTATAAATAAAATAAATGGAATATTGAGCTGCTCCACAGCCATTTCGAGCTTCCATGAAGAAGAATTACACATGCTGGGGAAAAAAAAAAAAAAAAAAAAAGGGCGAGAAAGGGGAGGGGAGAAAAGGGTTTCTGATTTGGCTTCACAAGCAAAGTACAAACTGCATTCAAGTGCCATCGTGGCAACAGCTTGGGAATATTGTCCGTTTCTCATATCACAAGCATGACAGATTCCATTGTGACTTTAGTTTTTTCATAATAGGAAATATTTGTGTTGTGCCTGGCCTTTTCTATTTGTATCTATTAGATTGAAGAAGGAATACACTAAAATACTGATCACTGCTATCATTTAACTCTTACTTTTTTCTTCTGCTCACCATCTCCTCTGTTTTTAATGCTTGCACCTTGCTGCTAAGGGAGTCTCAAATAGATATAAATAAATGAGAATTTGTTGAATTTTGATTTATATCAGATAAACCCTTTTTTTAATTCATATGTCTTCTCTCCCCATCTCCACTCTTATTTGGAACCAAATCCCTGCAATACTATTTCTTGGGCATGGAAAGTTTGAAAGCTTTCTGTAAATTAGATATAGATAAATAAGCACCAACATCTTCATTTCCACCCACAGAGCCAGAACACAGGTGATGTCAAGGGTTCTAAGCATATCAGCAAGAGAGTGCCTATGCAGACCAAGAGGTGATTTCAGGAGCCTTCCAAACTCCAGATCCTTTCACAACATCCTTTCTAAATAATTTTCTCCTATGATTCCTGCTGTGAGTATTATCACCTGCAAGACAAAAGAAGCCTCAGCTAATTTCTTTTAAACTTTTAATAAAGCTCAGAGCTACAATGAACTGAAGTTTTCAGGTCTTACAGGGCAAGGTCCCAGGCACCCTCATCTCCCACTGATGCTGAGAAAGAGCTGGAGTAATCTCCTGGGAGGGAAAAAGGATGGAGCTAAAGGCTAAGACAAGTTTTTTTCATTCCCACGTGAATGCTTGGCACATGGACCATTGGCTAATTCAGTCAGATGGGCACCCTGAGAGCCTGGAATTAAAGGGCACTTTGCAGTAGGACCCATCGTAGGAACCCATGAAAGTTAAAGCACCTGTAGAAAGTCAAGTGATAGATGATTTCAGACAGGCTGGCATGGGATATGTCTTTTAATTTTCCTGCATCTCTCACACATGGCACCTGTCCAGTTTCACTGGGAACTTCAGCTGTGGTACTGTGAGGTGAGAGGCACCCTTGTGGGCTGAGAGGGGAGGAAAAGAACATACTCTGACACTTTGTGCCAAGGAACACTGTGTCTTCCACACAATTGGGCTGACCCAAACCATAAGTAAATACCTATATGCAGTGGATGCTTATGGCATGTTTGCCTCTCTTTTATGCTAACAGAGATTACATCTAGCTTCCCAAAAGAGGAATCGTTCAACAATCAAACTTCTAAGGCAAAGATCTGGGTCTTTTCATGACACAAAGCTATACAAAATAAAACAGGATGCATCAAATAACAAGATCTGTATCTTAAGAGGAGGACACCATCTAACAATGATTCCTCTGTAGTTTGGAGATATTCAGCAAAAAATGCTGTTCTTTGAAAAGTGTTAAACAATAAAATTTCATAATTTCATGACACAATTTGATGGTCAGTTTGAGTTTCAGATATCTTAAAATCTGACAAACCTCTTTAGATTTTCCTTAGAAGGTGACATTTGCATCTTCCCATCTTCTAATGTTGAACTATTTCTGTAATTACTTATATAGGGATACTAAATGACTTTAATATTCACAGGGTTGATTTGCTGATATATATGGAGTTTATAATCAAAATCCCAGTCCTGAGTGTTCTTACAGATATGTGTCCCATTTTCTCTCAAATTAGTAATGTCATGCAAGTTTTGATAGGCTGTAATTACAACCTCAACAGAGCAGGAAAACCCCAGCCCCATTCTGCTCAAAAATGAGTCTTCCTTTGGCTTTAACACTGGGGATTTTTTTCCTTCTTGCATCTGAGTGTTGCAACTGTGATCCAAATTATGCCTTTTTTTGGACACAGGGATGCCATGGGGTTTTTATGTGCAGATGTCAATATGGCAGAATTTGACCAGCTTGACTTTAATCTGCCCTGATTTGTCACACAGTTCAGCCAATTGGGTTCCTTAGATGGTATGGAAAATTGGTACTGTTTTTCTCCAGAATGCCTGTTCACACACTAGCACAGTGCACAGACAGTCTAGTGTGCAGTAAATGAAAAGCACAGTAGCACAGTGGGTTTGCCACAACCAGCAGGGCTGTTGCCCATAGTTACTAGGTTAGCTGAGCTGTTTCAGGGAAATTAGACTGTATGGCAAAATTAGGTACCTCAATGTCTTCCTCTGCTGTGCTACCTGAGCATCTCACAGTGCTTGGTGTTAACAACTAATACGTGAAATAAGGAATATTAGCTTTCATTTTTCAGAAAGTGTCACAAAAAGAGATAAGTGTAGGCTAAAACTACAAAAGATGATACAGAGAAATAAGTAGCAACTATAAGTTTATTGGCCTTCTTCCCTGACCTTTTCCCTTCCCTCTTCTAAGGACTCGACTGACCTGATTAGACTGGGATGTAAATCCCCCAGGGGATACCTGCTTTATATCTTTTGCTCTTTAAATATTTTTTTCACTCAGTTTTTAGGTGATATTAACAAACAGAAGCCCTTATGCCCAAAGAAGCCCCTCAGTCACCACATGATGTTACTGTTGGGAGAGCAGAAGCTCTGTGACAGGCTCTGTGAGGAAAAAGGCATTTCTACAGAGACCAGCAAGGCTAAAATCCATTCAATATTCTGTTTGATGAGCAGCTCAGTCCAAAACCTTGGCAAGCTTCCACTTATTTGAAAAGAAAGGAGGACTGTGTGGAAAGCCTTTGCCATGCAGGAATCCAAATGGGCTGGCATTGTCGTGATGAACACTGAGGTACAAAGTCAAAGCGGTTGTTCCAGCGCACATGAGATCCTTAGGGCCAGCTGTCACCCCATCTTATGCAAGTTTTATGGTGACATAAAGTCTCTGAGGCTGATGAATTTCCTTCAGACTGGTTATTTAAGGTATTTGAAATTTATGTCTGCACATGTCATACAGGGCTGGTTGAATGAATACTTATCCAGAGCATATAAAAGTATTAAGTGCTCTAAGTGTCAAACATGGCTATATGTGAAACTGTTCTTATCTGATAAAGCACAGCTTTGTTGTTATTGGTATCAGAAGCAGAAGTCTGTATATGTGTTATCCATAAGTTGCCTTAGACTGTATTTGTGTTTTAAAGAGGAACAGAGGCAAAGACAGAGATCAAACCAAAAGAACTGCAGCAGGATTTTGACTTCATTTAACTCTGTGTTATTAAACATATAACTCTGAGCTATTAAATTTAATTAATATTAAATGGTGGGATAGGTAAGGTTCTGCCCCTGCCACCCTTCAAATAAACCAGCCTTCTTTTTACTTTTGGTTTTGGTTCTGCCAAGTGCAGGAGGTTTACTAAGATTGTCTAAGATTAGACAGCTTTGACAAAGAATTCAAAACTATTTTAAATCTCCTGGACATTTGATAAAGAAATGTGTATTAAAATGCCATAAAAAGTATGGAAAAGCTGAAAGTAAAGACCTGTGCCAGCCAGTCTTAAAAGAATTTCTACCCATGAGATCATGTTATCCCATTCAGAGTACAGAACAGAGGGAAAGTTTTGGAATTCAAATCCTTTTGAACATGATACTACTGTAGCTGCAACAGCAGGGCTGGATTTATGGATTTGTAGAGTGGTTAACACACTTTTGCATTTACCAAAGTGTTATGTCTTGTATATTAGGTCAAGGTGCCCAGAATAGAACAGTCTGGTTTTATCAGGCAGTTATTAAAATGCAGCATAAATCCATTTTAGCCATTGCAGGGAAGACCTTTTGTCACTAACAGCAGCTCCTGACAACTGTTGAGTTAAAGTCAGGTGCTTCCAGACTGAAAACCTCTCTCATTCAAGACTGAAGGAAAACAGCAGAAAGGAAAATAATCACAGGCTGGGTAAGAACATGAGCCCAGCTGGGACATGATGTCCTTCAAGGCTGGTATCAATTCAGGATGCTACTGCCCAGCTCTGAAAACACAGGAGGGACCAGCCTTCAGAAAGCAGTGCAGGGGCTGGAGAGGGCAAAAAGGAGATTTTGAGCAGCTGCAGCCAGCTACCCCAGGATCTTCTAAACACTGCACACATGGGAGGTGTTGGCACTCACATTTGAGTCTACAGTGGGCTCAGACCACTAAACACATGATTTACATAAACATTGTCTCTTTTTACATTTACATTTACATTGTCTCTTTTTTTTTTCCTTCTCTCTGTGGACACATATTCTCATCTCAATATACAGAATATACTGATTTAAGAGGAAGAATGAGAAAGAAAGAGGAATGAATGGGTGTGAAGTGGGTATCACAGTGTGATTTTCATGTCAGAGAGGGTCAGTGATGGGATGAGCAGGAGGAGTGTATGCAGCTGCATTAACTCAATCCCCATTTTGCATCTAAGGAAAACTTACTTGCCAGAAGGAAAACAGTTCAGTGCATTGAACTGCCTACTGAGGAAGCTAATAGAGCATTTTACGAAGAAAAAAGAGTGCAGCAAGCTCAGCTCAATAAAGATGGGTTGAACTCTAGAAGGGAAATTAGTGAAAATATACAATAATAGGGCTGAATATTATACAACAGTCCATTTGTGTAGATTTGGGTGGAGAAAATAATTAACATTATGATGTTTCTTGAGCATGTGACCCCTCACCTAGTGGCTATACTACAATACACATACTACAATACTACAATACACATGTACAATGTCAGTTTTACAGTTGAATGTGCTGCCTTTTCCTTTGCATCTTTTCATTTTCACAGGTAGAGCCATGACTTTTCTGAATATACCTCTGTGTGGGGATTTTTTAAGCCTAATATTATCTTTCCATGGGAATGGAAGAATGCCCATATGTACCTCACAACATTTTCACATGCTTCACTGCAGATAAAAGAAATTATTTCAGAAGATGCTGCTACTTTAAGGATTGACTTGTCACCTGTTAAAATTATATCTGTCAGAGTGCTGAGATTTAGAGAAACTTTGGACTGCAAGTACATGGATTGCCACTTATGTGTTGGTCTGAATAATTTTATCATGTTCTACATGCCTGGCATCAATTTAACCAATTCTCAAATTCTGTATCACACTTTTTATAAGATTTTATTTTTCATAAAGAAGGTTAAGGTAATTTACTCACCATGTTTATCATATATGAAGTTGTTGAAATAATGAGGGCAATAAAATTGAATTCAGCATTGTCTTTATTGGTTTGAAGGTTACATTCATAAGCTTTGTTTGTTTTAATAAGTTTATTGTACAGTCTTAGGCATATGTTATTATGCAGGGATGGATATGCTTTGAATATTTTTGTAATTGTGGGTAGTATAAAAGTCATTTTCTGTTAGATTGCACAAATCCATTACATTAGTAGAAAGATACATTATTGTAATAGGATTAATGTGCAACACATAAACATGATCAGTAATATTCTTTTTGATAAATTATCTCATTTTAATGACTTGGAATGTAGAGAGATTTCAGGATAGTTCCATCTTTGATTTGCATAATTGTATTACAGACAGACAAATTGCATTATATTCTTCATCAACAATAGATGGCTTGTATAACTATTGTATTTTTGAAGGCACTGCTTTTATGTTCATCCTGTAATTTGTCATTTTATGACACCACTGTTTAGCTTAGTTTGGAGAGAATAGAAGCTAAAAGATTATTTGATTTTAGCTGAGTGCAGTAATATCTTTGCGTTCAACAGTAATGCAGTGAGCTATTGTTTGTTTTAACAAATTATCATCCACAGCTAAAGTTAGTTAAAAAATATTCTCATTTGTGGCAGATCCCACATTCATGGCATTTCACAGCAAAGTGTCAGCACTTGTAAATGAACTTCAGTGTAAAAACACAACATAAAATTAAATGAGATCCATCAAAATGTTTTCTCCTTCTCTTCTTGGGCTCACTCTCCCTCTTTTTCTCTTTTGCACATGCACACATACACGTGGTCTGTCTTGCTCTCATTGAGTTCTTCAGGGTTTCACAATTCCATAGGCTAAATACATCTGCTGAATTGCAAATGATACCATAAAATGTACAATTCATTTTTTCAATGGCAAATCCTTCTCTTTTGGGATCGTATGTTTTCTCCATGGAAAGCTAAATATTCTCAAAGATGTTTCAGGATAAATTATTTTTTAATTTTTCCCTAACCAAACCTTGTTCAATCATTTTTGACTGCTAACAACACCAGTAAATTAAAAATTATTAGCTTGAGACAGGTTTGCACTCCTACCATATCAAAACCAGTTTCTTATTTTAGAAAATCTAAGAGTTGCATCCAATTAGGGCTTCTTGAGCACTGTGATTCTTGAAAAAGAAATTTGTTTTAGAAAAAATTATTATGGCCAAATCACAAATAGATACCTATGATTGATAATTACACATAAAATCTTTGGTTCCCTATCTAAATGCAAGCCAGAATTTGGGTCTAGCTCACTGAAGTTTACTATGTTATACAAAATTTTAAAAACCTGAGGCAATATTTTTGTTATTTGATCCTCAATTTAGGCTGTTAATTTACATTCCAATATTATAAGAGCATATTTATGATTGCATGAAATGGGTAATTCTACTAATGTTGATGCAACAAATCTCAAATGAAAACCTGATCCTATAAAACAAGTGGGAGTGCACTTGTAAGTCCTAAGAGTCCAAGATTTCACCCTTGTCACCTACCTACTGTCACCCACCTCAGCTCTGGCCTCCCTAATAATTTGGGGTTTTTAATATATTAACCATTGAAAATAACCTCTATAGGTGGGAAAAAGAGAAGGAATCTGGACCAAAAGTACATATTCTTTCAGCAGCTTGAGTGTATGCTTACAACAGTTTTGAGTCTTTTAACTTCTTATATTTTGTAAATATTTTTGTCAAAATGAGTCAAAAATAAAAAATTCTTATCTTGGATTTTTTTTGTTCTTACAGAGAAGAAATATATAATAAGTTACTAAATCACAAATTCACACAATTTTTTTTAGAACACTGTACATCTTCTTTAGAGTAAAAAGGATAAAACTGTTGCAACAGGGTAGAAATATATAGCTGGGTCTATTAATGGTGAAATTAAAACTTGACTTATTTGGATTATACTTTTAAAGCTTATTCCTTTTAGTTTTCTCAAAATATCTTTCATGGAAGCTGTATCTGCCCACCCCTACACTGAAAGTGTTATTGGATATTTTTCCAAAAGGAGAAGGTGAATATTTCACTATCTGTCTTGGAATCTCTTTGAATGTCTCCACTTTGGCTTGGCAAAACCTTGGTGCTCCAGTAAGGGAGGATAAACATGATCTGCACCATCACGTGGCTTCCAGAATACTGAGAATTAAGAGTTAATGAACTCTGCATATTCAAGGACGGGTTCTGGGACATATCAGATGAAGAGTCTGCTTCAGAAAATTCCTGAACACAGAATAAAACTATGTATACAAGCAATTTGTGACCAATCAACGACCAAGCAGTGTGAATATTTACATGAGCTCTGTCAGAAGTTATTTTTCAAAATGTTTCAGCACTGCTATCTACAGCTGACCTCCCCAGCCCACCCAGCACCATGCATTGCTGCTGTGTCAGTCTGAGAGGGTTTTTTGCCTCCTGACACCTTGGGTCAAGCATGGAGACACACTGTTTTATACCAGTTCCTATTTTTTTGTGTGTGTTTTGTAAATTTTCACACTGCAAGGCAATTGAGATTTAGGATCATACATATTTAACACTCTAAAGGACTCCAGGAAATATTTTTCACTGCTTATTACTAAATAGCCAGAAGTTACATAACAAAACAAGTAATGTGAAAAATGAGCTTATGCTGTTATTTACCATCACAATAACTCCTCTAATCAAACATACACAGGCCACACTTTCTCAAAAGCACAATTCTATAGGTTATTTAAGTAGGGCAAAACAATCACATCCTCATCAGTTGCATTTACCATGGCTTACTGTCACATATGCTCTTCCAAATTTATCTCTGTGTTCTCCAGATGGAAAGCCAGAGTACTCTGAATGAAGTTTCACTCACCAAAACTGGTCCATGTGACCATATCACATGGGATAAACTGGGCTTGGAAAGGAGTCTGGGGAGCCTTGACTCCAAGCCATCACTGACTCATCCTCTGGTGCAAGACAAGCACATTCTGCTTTTATGCCTTCTTGTTCCTTCTCTCCATTAAGATGCCCTGGAGCAGGTTTTCCTTCCTGTGTGATTTAACCATGGATACTAGAAAGACAAATAGGGAGAAGTATTTTAGGATGTGTATTTACTCTTCTATTAGCTGCCTTCCATTGTCTAACTCTTATTAATGCATGTGGAGGAAGTTCCCTCAGAGAGTGCATATTACAACATCAATGTTTTTAAGTCTTGGAAGTTTTCCTTGTCCACTAGGAGAATAATTATAAGTATCAACAGAAATAAAAGCTGTCACATGTAAAATTATATCAAACTAGCAGGAAAATAACCCTAAACAAACAAGCATCACCTTTTTTTAAACATGTTTCCCTTAAAATAATTTTCCTCTCTTTTTACTCCCTTTAAGAGATTCTTTTGAACAGAAAAACAGGATGCATATGCTGTATTGTCCGTATGGAAACTAAACATAACCCCCTTCAGGAATTAATAAGATTAAGTTACACTTCAGTGGGAAATCAGTGTACATAAATTAATGAAAATTTCCTGTGGATGGTGACAAAGAAAGCTACTCACTGTGCCAGTGAACTGATGCAAACTGACATTTTATGATGAGAATTACTGAAGAAGAATTAATAGGACCTATCTACTGCCTATGACAGGATATAGGAAACCTCAGGTGTCCCCTATGACTCAAAGCTTTTCATCATGTCCACAAATGAACCAGTGGGTATGTTCTGATGCTTTCTGCCTCAGACACAAGGTAAGGGTTTTTTTCAGGTGTAAAAATGTCTCTCAGGCAATCACATCAATGTTTGCTCAAAGGTGTGTGCTTAAATGCTTCTCTGATACTTGGCATCAAAAATTGACCAACATTTGCAATTCTTTTATATGCTCTTCACTGCAGGAGAGCACCAGCTCCTGTCAAGTCACCAGTCATCAGACATTCTGTTCTCCTTGGACTTCTTATTAATGGTTCTATCTCCCATTCCCTTTCAGAGCCATGAAGGTCACAACAGAAATGCTGGTGTCTTCTAGGCCCTACATATTCTCTCATTTCAGGCTCACCATCCACCAGAAAATACATGGAAATTCATCTAATCTGATACTGTGAGGTTACTTCATTCTTTCAGTCTGAGCATCAACCTTTGATTTTTATATTGATAGCAAGGATGCTTTGGAGACATGTTTTAAGCTGGTTCTCAGAGAAAAGGCTTGACCTTGAAAAATCTTTTTTCTCCCAAAGAGAGAAGTTCCAAGGCAGTATTGGACATCTCTTCCATAGGTCTTCACATACAGATCTGGGGAAATCAGGTTTCTTTCATCTTCTACCTGTTATTTTTGTTTGCCATTGAAGAGTGATTTTAAATGTAGTTCTTTGAATACAAGCTATATCTGTATCTTGGCATCCTAAGTTAAATATTCATCTAATTAGTTTTATTCTTTCAGGAATCCAGGGAGGAAAGGGTATTTGTGTTTTCTGCAAGGTGTCAAATTTATTAATGTGTTGTTTATTGCACTTTACAGTATTAAAAAAGATATCTTCCAATATTACCATAGGGATCCCATTTATTTATTAAAGCTTCCTTGCTGTTAGAAAGCAGTTTCCAGCATTTCCATCTGCCTGTTTTTATTCTATTATCCCTATTTATGTTGTAGCAAGGATCATTACTAATTTATTTTGATTGTTAAAACTAACCCAATAAGGTTTGATCAAATAGACATAATAATTTAAGATTCCCAAACCTGAAATTACGTTTGGTACTTCAACATTTATTGTAGTTGTTGAAGCTCTCAATGCTTTTAAAAATCTCCTTTGTGATATGCTACTGCTGTGCAGAGTTTAAATATCTCACCACCAAGTGTTTTGTACTCTAGAGAAGAATCTTAAGGATACAAAAATGTATCACTGCCCTCCTATTTGCCCCACGGTGCCCTATGAAGTGTCCAGTCACTTTAGGCAAATGGAATGATGACTGTTAAAGGACTTAAGTGCATTTAAAATTCCGTGCTGAAAAAATAATTGTTTATAACTGTGGGAAACAGGAAGAACTTCTGTTGTTCCCTTCAAAAGTTGTGTTACACACAGAGATCAAAATAAAAGAAAACCTCTGAAATGCTTAGGTAATGGCATCCTACAGGGAATAAATATAACCACAGGAACAATAGGTATTTTTTCAGAGCTCCCATTGGAACTAATACTTAGCTCTAGATCAAACACAGAGGCTATTCTGGGATCTGAAAATGGGCTTCCCAAAAAGCCCAAATACTCACAGTATTCATGTTTCCCTTTTACCCACCAAAATAAACACTCCATAGACTTGTAAGTGATGGGTTTATTTCATATAAAAGTAAATGGCCTTCTAGGGTCAATATATTAGTTTTCCTCTAGATATACAGTTTCAATAGCAAGCGATGCATGAAGTCTGTTAAGCCTTTTGAATTGTCTATCAGTTCTGGGAATTATAGATTTTAACCCATATAGATACTTGGCTCAACCACAAAATGAAAAATCATTAAGAAAAAAGCACTGTATATTATTACTCCAATATGTACTCGTGATTTAGAATTGGCATTTCAATACACAAACAAAATTCCTAGAATCATCCAGCTAAATGCAAATGGGTTCTATAAATACTTTAAATAATAGAACAAAGGAAAGCTCATCAGAATTTGCTACTCATCCAAGTGTATACAGCTTTTTCTATTACACATACATAAACACCCTTTGTACTCCTGCAGTTGATTGAATCAAAACATGAGAAGATCTGAAAACACTTTCGTAGCTTTCTTAAAGTTCTACCACCACTGTAATAGGTTCCCTGGTAGTGCACAGGCCATACTCTGTAAATAAATGTGTGTTTCATTTTCAAATGGAATTTCATTAATCAAACCACAGTAACAGTAGAGTATTTAAAACACATTTCTCTAAAAAGGGGGTAGAATATGCCAGCAAACTACTGATACAGTTATGTTGCACAATGATTTAAACCATCTGAGGAGATGGCCTTCTGCCTTTGGATTTCATGACAGTCTGGCTTGAACTTCTTCCCTCCTTAGAGGCTCAAAAACAACCCCAACACTGTGATGAACTTTGAATCTCCCCTTGCTGGAGTCAAAGGTCTAATTCATCTCCTCATTTCATTCACAGGGAAATTCAAGAGAGAAGTAGGTTATTGCAGAAGTGCCATGTCTGTGAATCAAACCAAAGGCATCCAGGTGACAGTGGGCTACCTTTAATAACAGTATCTCCAGAGATATATAATGGGTGCTGTGACTATATACGCCTTTTCACCTGGAATTGGAAAAGAACTTTATGAAAACATAGAAATACTGGTAAAAGAGTGACATTGAAATGCCATCCAATTGCTGGGATGGGAACAAAGAAAAAATATCCAGTGTCCAAAACCTTTGCCTCTACCTTCAGAGAGTAACAATGGGGAGCCAGTGGCTTGGTCCCCAGCTGTTTTCTACATGAATATACTGCAACAGCAGCACCACATATTTCCTGGGTTGTAAGTGAAGTTTTCAGATAAAGTGTGGGTAGCCAGAGCTCAGCTGCACGACTATCCTGCTTCCCAGGAATACCTGTGGATTCATTGTTTAGAACCACAGAATCAAAGAGTATTTTAGGTTGGAAAAGACATTTAAGATCACTGAGTCCAACCATTAACCCAGCACTGACAAGTCCACCACTATGGACAGAAATCCCCACATCCATTAAACCAAACAGCACTTGCTATCAGCTTCATATTTTGGTCTTTCATGTACAAGGCTGTAGGTAGAGAGAGGAAAGGCTCAATAGACAGAAGAATTACTTCCCTAAGAATCTCTGAGGATTTCAGGCAGAACAATAAAAAACTAAATTAACTTATTCATTTTTATCACCTGATGAGCATAATTAGCAAACAGCGCATAATGACAGCAAATAATGGCTCTCTTTCCCCGCTATTAAGATGGCTTAATGACTGTATTTTCCCACAGTCTTAAAGCTGTGCTGTATTTACCAGCTGTACTCACCTGAAAATTGTTTTGTCTGTCAATATTGAAGTTAACAAAATGCTTAACTACAGCACATAATGATGCTGACACAAAACAGCATTTGAACTGATCATGGAGGCTTTTGCAGCTCTCACTGTGCTGAATCCTCTGCGACAGCAACTCAGAAAAGAAACACGAGGTAGCAAAATTTAATCATTCACTTCATCTTCCCCAGGTGATGACTAATAAGCAACCTTCATTTGTGATGTGCTTCTTTCTTTTATGAGTTCCACTATCCATGTATGAATCCCAGAACAACCATCTAGAGAAACATGATGGTAGAACTGTGTATAAATGTCAGTGCTTTAACATCCAGCTGCAAGATCCAGGTAGCCTTGGGTAGCACTGAACCATGCCTTTGCCTTTCAAGGTTGGGATTGAGGTCATCGAGCTGGCTTGCTCTATGCTCGCACTGAGAGACCTTGAAATTGAGCCTTGGGAAATGGCTTTGCTGAATTTTCCAGTGTTGAAATCAGCTTTTTGAAACATGAACAAGATGCAAAATGTCTTGTCCAATGACAGAGTTTTCATGCTGTATCTTCAGCAGCAAGTGACACTGATTGCATTGGCAGCTATTGCTATCTACCGCCAGACAGAACAAATTCAAGCTAATTTGGATGGACTATAAAATATACCTCTCCTCAGGGCACAGTCTTGCAAGACCCCCGGAGACTGAGCTCCCATTGATTTCCCTTGACTTAAAAGGCACAAATGATTCGCATGACCAGATCCAGAATGGATAAAGATGGAGAACAGCAGTGATTCTGATATCATTCTAAAAGCCTCTCTGACCCTCACTGTACAAGCCATCCTTTGATTCATCTGTCACAGCAGTATCTAACAGAAATATTTACTTTTGAGGATCTTCCTAGCTTATCATATTTTACCTACTGATTCCAAACCATAGCCTAAATGTCAACTTCTGTCTCTTCTGGATGTCTGTATTCCTCCAACATCTTACTGTCACATGAAATGATCAGAAGGATCTCTTAGTTCCCCTTTTCTCTATGGACATTGCCCAACATGACAATTATCTCTAAGCAATACTCTGTGGAAAATTAAATTAAAAAAAACACAAGAGAAAAACCTAAAGAAAAGGTGTTATTCTTCCTTCTCAAATCAAAGTTTAATCTAGCTGGGAAAAAAAAAATAATATTACATCTGACAGTCCTACCCTAACTGATTATCTTGTGAGATTTAACACTGCTAATATATCAGTGTTCTAATTTTTTTTTCCCATTTTATTTCATTCCCTGGTAACAGACATTAAGAAAAACCCTGCATCTTCACATAGAGACAGCATGTGGCACTTTATCACCTAGATGATGACTATGTTGGTAGCCTTTCTGAGACTTCTAAATTCTGTGTTATTCACACAGTTGTATTACCTGGGTGCATCATGAATTTATTATTATGTTGGATGCCTGGCTTTGCTGATAGAAGGTGCTTTTCACATGCCTGGGGCAATGTAGGAGAAAAAAATGCATGCTAGATGCCAGTCTTGGAAAAAATGGAAAAGTTTGGGTTTTTTTTTTGTTGTTGCTCTGTCTGGCTTTCTGTTCCTCCTGAAGAGGAAGAACTTTCTCCAGTAGTGCCTCTTCCAGTGTTTCACACTGACCCACAGGCCCACAGCTCCCCATGTGATTCATGCAGTTATTAATTAGCTTCCTTACAAGCATCCATGACTGAGTCAGTACAAACTGCTTCTACTTTGCACCTACTTCTGCTTTAATGTAGAGATCACCACACTATAAAAAACCCAAAAATCCACTGTGATATTCTCTCATTATTTCAAACTTTCATGGTTTTATTTTACTTCATTCATCAGGTATCAGCGAGGTGTGAAATGGTGATGAGAAAAAACTTTCCAGCCGCTCATGCTCCTGTTGAAAATCAGGATTCTGCATGAAAGACCCAAACATTAAAAGAGTGGACTTTGCCATACATGGCTCTTCTGTGTAGCTATAAAAGACAGAATGAACTTTATTGGATCTGCTTGGCTCTGTCCTCTCATTGCAGGGAACATGTGGCATTGATGTTCTCTTTCTAATGAAATCCAGGTAAAGTGTGTTTAGCAGCAAAGGATAATTCAGGGAAGAAGCTCAGAAGACCTCAGTCCTTCAGCAACTGGATATTATGCCAACAAATAATCTGACAACAAACCTTGTCAAAACTAAGCTCATGCAATTTGAAGGATCTATCCACAGTCATCCTTTTCCTCATCTTTGTCATGTCTATTTTGAAATAAATTTTAGGGAAAATCCTCGTGGCTTCTGAACCAAGTTTTTCTGAACTCACTGAAAACCAGAATATGAGTAGCTATTGGAAGATTTGAAATGTACCTTGGGTACAAAGGAGAGAATGGAAGAAGGAAGGACGACCCTGCCTATGTAAATACACACTTGGAAACACACACACAAGAGCTTACTAATACTATAAATGTTATATAATATGCTGGCACCTCTTCAAAACTTTGAGGCATTGGCATTATTTTAATCATTTTTCCCATTGAAGTAAAGAAGCTGCATGTATAATTAAACAGTTGTATTGTATTGTAGAAATAACCATGTAATGACATAGTTAGAAATTCTTGGTTTTTCATGGTAATATCAAATATAATTACCGTGTAATCTGCAGAAAGCAAACAAGGCTTTAATTATTCTATAATCCAATTAATTACAGGGTAGCAGATTGGTTATTTCTTCCCAATAAAACATACAAGCAAAGGAAATTAACTGGTGGAGAAAAGATATTTTTCCCTTGAAGAAACTTACTTAATGAAAAAAAAGGTTTACTAGAATTTCATGTCAAAGGACAAAAATGCACCTGGCTGTGTACATGTCTCTGACCAAACCCTGGCTTTACTCCATCAGCAGAAATACTTTTTATACTGTTTTTCTTTTTAGCTGCTAGAACTGTAACCCTTCCACTGCAGTAACACCATATATTTGTATGATTCTATAGGAACATACTGAGTTAAAAGCATAGAAAAAGGAAGTTTTGTAAGTGTTCCCAAAATAGGCATTATGAGGATTTGGAAGCCTCATGCCACCTCCCACAGTCATGAGGATGAGCTGACTGTGTCTGTTCCATCTTCTGCCCTGACAGCAACCAAATCATGTCCCTAACTTGGGCTGGGACTGGTTCCTTTTATTTTAGTAAAGTGCCCACTAAAACAGCTAGATAGTCTTTTTGGTTTTCCCACAAATGAAACAATTATTTCTATCCCAAAAAACAGTTTGAGGTCACATCATCCCCTAGACAGCAATGAAATATTTCTGAAAACTGTATTTAGGGTATTTTGTGACCTCACCCACATTCCCAGGTCTATAATTCCAGTTAGTTTAATCTTCTGATTTTTTTTTAATAATCTTGTGAAGCATGCCACAGAAATCTGGCAGTAAATCAATGAAATGCTGTGCTGTATGTGCAAAGGGAGAGCTGAATGCAGCAGCTCCCATCCATTCTGCTGTGAGTCTGAATGACTGCACAGTCAAAACATCTATGTCCACCTGCCTAAAGAGCTTGACTACTGTATAATCAAAAAATACTGTGTTCCTTTATACATAATTTAAGGGTACTTTTGAAAAGGCTTTTGATTCTGTTAGCGGTTTCTACCAACCTGCTTCTGCTCCAGGTATTTATTGTAGCCCTCCGGCACTTCCAGGCTACTTAAACCCCCAACCTTGTGCTGACAAGGTCAGGTCCTAAGCCAGCAATGCTCCATTTCTCTGGGCTGTCTAAGGGTTACATAAAATAAAGACACCAAAACACAAGATATTGTCCTCAAGTTCTTTCCTGCTCTATTCCTTCGCTTGAGAAGTTTAATTGCTACACCATGAGAGACATAAGTACG
Organism: Catharus ustulatus; assembly: GCF_009819885.2. NCBI lineage: Eukaryota > Metazoa > Chordata > Aves > Passeriformes > Turdidae > Catharus > Catharus ustulatus. The sequence goes on from NC_046227.1 coordinate 30,234,340, forward strand.
CTTATTCCCCACAGGCACTCAGCACCTGGGGACAGCCCCTGGCCTCAACACCCTTAGTCTGTAGGTGTGCACAAACACCCTTGAGTGCATGGGGCAGTTTTGTGCTTCCTAAACAAGAAGCTGCAATTCTTGATAAGCACCATTAGACTGGTAGGGCACTAAGAAAGGTCCAAACTACTTTAATTCACCATGCAAGCAAAACCAGTCAGAGAATTCAGTAGCAATTGGATTTATAAATTACTGAGTTACAAATAAACATTTTTCCTACTCCTCCCTGCCCAGCCTCCTCTGATCTCCTTTTTTTAACCTTGCACCACTCTAATCCTCGGTGTTTAGTTGTTAATCCTTTTGAGAACAGGATGAAAAGTGGTGCAGTAAAGCAGTGTTTGAGGGCATGCAAAGAATTACATTTCTGCCCTTAGCAGGCACTGTTTCTATTTCCGGAAATTGTTCAAAGTTCTTCAAAATATGAATAGACAAAGAATACTCTTTATGTTCTCTCTCCTCATACACAACACCTTCTTCATGAACAATACATTCCACACTAAAGGAGTCCTGGGGATGAGGTTGTCACTTAGAAAATTTGGGCTCTTCTCATTAGATATTAAAAAAAGCTCGAGACATCTCTTCTATTTTGATGCAAATATAATTATGAATGTGAGTAATGTTTTATGCACATTCATTTTAGAGCATGAAACATATACACCACTTGAATGAATTAGGACAATAGAGTTCTGTCTCCTACAGTATAAGTGTGAATTTCTGGGGAGGGGGATAGGAAGAAGCAAATTTCAAGGGTCACACATTGCTGTAATGCTTTTTTCCTATTTACCTCCTGAGAAAAGTTTAGAAGATTAAAGGGAGGGGAGGCCGTTACACAGCAGTAGTTCTAAAAGAGAAATGCTTACATCAGTGTATTTGACAGTTTGCCAGAATTACACTCACTTTTGCCCCAGGTTTTGAATTTATGGACATTCAATTTTGGGTGAAGTGCATTCGCCTGGATGCATGGAGTTGATTTTTTTTGTCCCTTGGTCACACTCTTGCAATCAGGGAATCACACCATTTCAGGATTAGTTGCAAGATCCATTCCTGCTTTCAGATCACAAGTCCTCTGGTGAATGGCTTGTCAGAGTGGAGAAGGAATCTCTGCCTTTTGCATGCTTCTTTTTCCCCTTTCTCCTCAGGGAATTAAGCTTATGCAATCATGTCACGTCTGAATGCTCCCTCACCCTTTCATTTCACAAATGATTTTTGAGCCTACCAGTCAATGCCAGCCAAATTTGAGAGAAAGGTAAGTTTTGAGTCCCAACAAATTTCCTACAATTTCTGTTCGATTCAATTCTAAATATAACAGCTCTGAAGGATGAAAAATTGTGCTGGTGGCCCTATGGAAAGTAACATACAGCTTGAACTTATTTTCTATTAGTCATTGGAGAAGCCATATGGGCGAGACATTTTGTACCAGGGCTGGAAAACCATTGGATAGGTCTCATATCAGTGAGCAAAACTGCAGTGCACAGCCCCCCAGGGAAGCAGGTTTCATTGATTCCCCTTGCACCACAGCTTCCTGATCCCTGCTGTAGCACAGAGTTTAATCTGACACAACAATTTGTGAAAAAAAATCCTCTTGGTATTATTGGAGCAAAGAGGCACATGGACTGATGCACTGAAAACACTGTCAAATAACACTAGAACAACAACACTGTGACAAGTTCAAGCTCTAAATATATTGGGAATAGATATACATACAACAATATCAGTACACAGGGAAGGGCTTCAGTTTGATTCAATAAATAGTTTTACTTCCCTGTTTGATACAGCTCTACACTAGTATTTGGATCCATCCATCCATCTATCCATCCATCCATCCATCCATCCATCCATCCATCCATCCATCCATCCATGGCTTGTCTTCTCTTAGCTCCGTGTCTGTATTGCACTCTCTAGAGTAACCAGCAGCTTCACAAAGAGCCTGTGGCATTCCATGGCACCTTGCAGAACAGATGTTACAATCCCCACTTCACAGCTGCAGGACCAAGGCACAGAACAGCCAGCATCAATCCCAGGCATCTGAAATCCATTTGTTTGGGGGTTTTGTTCTTGGATCTTCTTGTTGAGTATCCAGCATTGCCTCAGCACTTTCTACATTCAAATCACAGCTCAAGTTGACTTTTGCTTCAGCTGTAAGAACTCAATATCCTGATAAATTTGGCTTCAGATGAACTGTAGTGGACACCCAGAACATGAGAAACTCATCCAAAAGGCCCAGCTGTACCAAGGATCTGCCCAGCTTTATAAGGCAACAGGGATGTAGTCCAGCTCACTTAACCACAAAATGTGGCTTTTTCTACTTTTGCCCCATTGCCTCTGCCATTTGCCTTCCAGCATTGGAAAAAAAAACAGGGTGAGGTTGTGTACAGAGAAAAGCTTCACGGATTGCACTGTACTAACTCCTAGGGCTTGGAACAGTGAATAAACCAGGGTTTTGGTGAAGGATAGTGAAAAATTCCTCATCTGAAGTATTTTAAGGACACATCACTATTCAGATGCACAAAGCTGCACATCACTGCAATACAGTGTTACTGCATGTATGCATTTCTTAAGGGTGTTAAATCTGATTTGCTTTGCCACTGAAAATGAATATTCACGTTTAGCATGAAATAGTGATTTTTCAGCTCTGTGCAACAACCCCCAAAATCTTGATGACAGGAGCACTTATTGCTCTGCTAATTGAATAATGTGAATTAGTGAGGATAGTATTCCACTGCACAGTATCTGCTCATATGATTAAAGACATTGTAGTGCAGACAGACCTATTAATACCACATAAACAGAACAAACCCTGACTTTTTATTATTAATTTTTTTTTTCCATATAGTTTCTGGGTGGAACTCAGAATAAAAAAAAAAAAAAAAATATCTGCTCTTCTATCTTTCTCCACACTTTCATCATGTAAAATCACATTGACCCCACCCAAGGTCAGCAGGAGGGTTCAGACAACAGATATTTTACTTTTTTCCTCCAACTGTTGACAGCTGAGGACATTAAAAGCCTCCTAAAGCCATTGCAGGGACATTAATTAGCCAAGGCAAGCACTGAACTCTGCAGGAAGAGTGTGCAGGATTGGGTACTCATTCCTTTGCTCCTTTAGAATGAAACCTTGACAAGGATACAGTTCAGGGAAGATGGGTTAGAAAACTCTTAGGACTCACTGAACTCAAGTCACAATCCTCTGAGCCTCTTGTTCCCTAAATGTCATGTTTTTGAATCTTACTTAGTAGGATGAAAATAATATTCTCATCAGATCTGACTTTCTAATAAAATATCAACCATGTGAGTTTTGTTCTTGTGTTTTTGGCTTGGATACTCATTTTCTATCATCACTGAGGACTTCTGTAGAGAAGCCAAGTTAAAGATGCATTTTGGATTCAGTGAAGTCTTAATTCAAATGGCATCTGCATGGGCATAACCTTCAATTTTTTGAACAGCATTTGTTTTTTGTCATGTGGGAGCACATGTGCACTCTGTTGAGGGGCCAAAGCAAGAGAAAATTGGTTCAATACTGTTGAATTATTCTGAATCTAAATGTAACATTAAAATGCATTCCTATGTCATGAAGGTATAGCACTTGTCCAGACTTTCAGGAAAGGAATAAGGAAAGGGAAGATAAAATATATTAATAGAAGGGTGTAATAATAAACCCTAAGCAACAGAAAGCAAACAACTGTCTGCAAGTGTCTTCTGGCTCTTTCAGAGCCATTCTAACCCTTTTGCCAATGCATCCTATTGATCCTTAATTGATGGTTTATTGACAGCACAACCAGTAATGGCTCCTTTGGAGCTGTTACACTCAGTGGTGTTAGTGTCTGTTTAAGGAGCTTTAATCTGCCAATTATTGACATGACAGAAAGTAATGACTCCTTGGAAACCATTATGTTGTATTATGTCAGGGCAAGTTTTTCAGCCTACACAAAGCAGTACTCTGTGCAACTCTGTGCTTTAATGAGGAGTAAGAGTGCTGTAGATAACACCAAGAAATACTGCAGCACTGCAGCACCAGAACTTCAAAATCAATACTATAGGCAGCAAAATATCCACCAATGGATTGCAATAATTCGTGTTCTGTCCAGTTTCATCTGCCTGTATAATGAAAACAAAGTAAGAACTCCAAAGGAAAGATTAGTGTGTATTAGGTTCATATGAACGGTGGAATCCATAAAAAAACCTCAGTCTAATATTTATTTTTGTTTGAGGTGTAAGCACTTCATCACTAAAGTTCCTGAGCAAGCACAGTGACACTTAAAATTCCCATCACTTCTCAGAATGAGATATGGAATAGCAGGTTACCAACACCACAGCATGAGAGAGTTGAGACTTAGATGCAGAAGAGCGTTTTCAGTGATGCCAGTGCCAGCATTCAGGGGGAAGGCCAAGCACACACTCGGGGAGCTCTTTCACTGTACCTATTCTGGTACCTCCTGCTGCACTCTTGTTTGGCCAGCACGGCCATGCCTGTGCCAGGAGATTTTGCCAGCATGTTTATGGGCACAAACTGCACTTTGCAAAGCCCTTCCCCAACCTGGTAAAGATCTGTGCACCTGCAGTGTGGTCCCACCTTCCTTCCACCTTGCATTCCCATCTCCCTTGTGACAGCTTCAGTGATCATGCATTTGGCTGTGAGCAAAAAATTATCATTTTGGGGGCAGGATATGTGCATATGTGTGTTTGTGTAAGATTTCTTTTGTGCTGGATCAGCTCACTGGTGCAGCCAACTGCACAGCTGTGCCCTGTTAAAGATAATCCAGAGGAGGAAGGATCACACACCAGGACCCCGGGCTTTCTTTGGCTTAAACAGCTCCACAAACCACACTCTCTGAGTGGTACTTCCAGTGATATCTCATCCAGCATGAAGATCACTAGTACAAAGTCATCAGAAGTGACAGCTTTGGCCTAAGAGAGAAAGTCTATCCAGGCTTTGGTGTTTCAAAATGTTTGATTCAGTACTAGAAAGCAAACTTATTATAGCATTGAACTATGGCCTCAGCCTGTACCCCAAACTAGTTCCAGTTTGAAGAGGCAACTAAAAAAAGGCTGAAAGAAAGGATGCATTATCTACCCACTTTGAGTGGAAGATGTAAGGTCAAGTGACCTGACCAAAACTGCACGTCAAGTCTGTGGCTGAGTGGGGAATTTAATCTGGATTTTCCAAATATCACTTTGATGTCTTAACCATAAAACCACCCTTCCTCACTCTTATGCATATTCTTTTCATTCCAGAGACAGCAAACTACAAGGCAGGATTTTTCAAAAAAAGCCTTATCCTTTTGAAGTGCCACAAAACATGTTTGAAAATCTGACCTTCCTGCAAATGTACAGTGGGAAGTGAAAAGTCTGTCTCAATTTACATATGCAATGCATTTGGAAAATCAACACAGAACAGTTGCTTTAATGATTTGCTGCTTAGGTAAAACTTTGAAGATGACCAAATGTTGGAAGTCATAGAGCAAATACAGTCAAAGTAGTGAGTATTCTGCTCTCTTCCATTTCTTGTCAAATATGGTTAAAAAGAAGTTCCAATACCAAATACTTGAGTATTAAAAAAGTGGCAGAGTTCTCTGAGTTTCAAAGTATTAGCTCTTCTTACAGTGAGGAAAAATAAATGTAATTGTGATGTAAAATTTTCTTTTCTGATACAATTTTCTATTGGAAAAACTACCACTTTGTACAAAATAACATTATTCTAATGAATCTGTTCAATCTAATCTTCATAATCATGGTATTTCCAAGGAAGAAAATTAATTGGATGAAGTTAAATATCCCCTTTTCATGTCAACAAAATTGGTTTTTCTGGGGATTAAAGGATTAACGTGGTGTTAAATCCCTAAAGAGGTTAAAAACACTTTATTATTCATTACAAAACACAAAGATCGGACTGTTATTTGGGTCTTATGTCACTGTTTGTCATTTCATTGGAAGAAGAAAAAAAAAAAGAAGAGGAAAACACTAACAACTTAAAGACCCAACTCATGCATAATTTTTAAAAGAGTGTTGAAATTAGTAAACTTTTTTAAAATCACAAATTATCAATCTATTTAAACAATAAATATCTGCAGTTTTTGGGTTTATGTTAAATGTATCTATAGATTTGGAACAAGTGATAATACAAAATGAAGATTAAGGTCTTCATCGATATGTTAGAATTTCAGGTAACTCCAAAATTATTCCCAAATTAATCTTTTCTTTAAGTTATCTTTTTTTTTTTTTAACTATAGACAGAAGAAAATGGTTCATTAGTTAATGAACAGAGTTCTGTGTTCAGGAGGAATCCTTGCTAAGGGGGAAGTTCTTTAAGTAGAAGAATTAATCCTCACAAAACACTTCCTTTAGAATTTTGGGACTGATCTTATTAAAGTCAGTGAGAGTCTTACCAGTATCTTCAGTGAGCCACGGAACAAGTCCTAAAAACTGCGCTTGGTAAGCAACTTCAAAACCTACATTTTTCTAATCTTCTACAGAAGCAAAGTTTTGCACTGAGATGTTGTTTTGTTTGACATCCTTTATTAAATCTAAATAGATAATATACTGCTTGTGTTAACAGCTTCTTTTACCATCCTTTTGCCACTCCTACTTTGGCCAAACAAGTAGCTCAGAGTTTAAGTGTGCCAAAAGTGAGATCAGTGTGTGGATATTCTGGTGGAATTCAAAGATGAAATCCTAAGGGCTGTGAAATGGAAATGTGTGTTTAAAACACCAAAATTCATGGTGTCCTGTCACAGCCAGCAGTATCAGTCAGTGGGCCAGGCATATCTGTAGAAGGACTTGCATTTTCTAAGCGCTCCTAGTGCATGAAAAGATTCCCCAGACACAAACCACCTGCCTCTTCCACTAACCTCACCCCAAAAAACAAAGTTTAAAATGTCTGTTTCCACCAGCTCAACACATACCATGGAAGAAGTTTGCAGTTTGGAAGCTGCTTCACAAAAACTTCACTGGCACAAGCAAAGTGTCACTGTGACACTAACTAGCAGCATCTGGAAGGATTCTCTTCAATCCAATCTGCCAATTAGCAGTGATCCCCACTGTAGGGAGCAGGGAGAGGAGGTGCAGGTTTGTGGGCATGCCTGCTGAAACAACACGGAGCCAGCTCTGTCTTCAGATTCCTTCTTAGCTGGGGATGGTCTGGAGAAGGTCCTTGGATCTTGAGGAATCCTACATGGGAAGCATATGAAGAACCTAAACAGGCTGATATTTGTTATCTGTTGCACTGAGCTTTGGCTCAGCATTACTTCACTAACAAGACACAGGGCTGGAATCCTTGGCGCCAGTACAACACTCTTGGAAAAAAAAGTGCTTTACAGCAGTACTTTAGCTTCTGTGGATTTGCCCCAGCATCTAATCTGAACTGCATGATACAGACTTTGAACCCCCCAGTGTTTTACTGCTCACACAGGCCCAGCCAAGGTGTAAGTGCAAGCCAAAATATGCCAAAACTCAGTAGCATAACGGGCATTTCAGACAACAATTAATGCTAACGATAGGGAGAGCAGCACAGAACTCCAGGGGTACGGGATGGGGAGAAGAGAATGTTTTCAAAGAGACATGGAGAATCAGAGAGACATGGGAAGGTTGTTCCAGATGGCAGGAGCTGCAGAGTAGCTTGCTCAGAGGTGCTCAGTCTCTAACTGAACACCCTGTGGTTAAATCTCCGTCGCTTTTTTGGATACAAACCCAAAATCTTACGCTGTGATTTCCTCCCAAACCTTGCTATGGCTGTGAAATTGTCGCAGTCCCAATTCCTCAGCTGATGTCACTCTGATTAAAGCAGTAAAGTCCTAAATCTCCCACTGCTCAAGCTTTTCTAACCTCAGAGTCCAACTCAGCCAGCCTCATGCTTCCACCTCCTCTACAGAGGTTTTAGTTTAGGCTTCAGCTAGTGAACAAGAAATGTCAAAGTACAAATAACTGAGAAATGAAGAAGTAGTGCCAAAATATCACAAGAAAGCTGATCTTGGAGCATTTCCAAGCTGAACCAGAACAGGAAATTCTGAAAGCATCGTAATAGATATTTTCTTGGTATCTCCTGCCAAACTTTGGCAGTTCAGTAAATAGGAATAAATTGACAAACTGAGAGCTTATCCACTGAATGCAAGCTTTGACCCATGTTAGTTGTACCCATCTTTAGTCAAAACTCAGCTCCACAAAACCCCTGGGGCTTCTTCCAGTCCTGCTGCTTTGATGTCTGTATAAGGAAGATTTATACTTGGAGCTTTTGGAGCATCTCACATGGTTCAATTTTCAGCATTGAAAACCAACATCTTTTCCTAATTCACACCTCATTTATTATAATAATATCTATATGATATGATATGGTGTGATAGGCATAATATATTATACATATTGTTATATAATATACTATATAAATGAGGAAATCTTCTGTGTTCCTGTTCCACTGCAGAAGAAAGTCTTTTCCACATCTTTCCCAGCAACAAACACTGCCTCTACAGCTTTGTTGCAGGAGACTGATAGCTAAAGGAAAGGGATGAGGCTCCATGGAAACTTCCCTTGTGCTGGCCATTGTCATCAACAGGGTAAGTGCTGTATCACCTGGCACGATGTTGAAACAGATGCTGATTACCCCCCTCCCCACAACATACATTTTGAACAAGGGAATTTCAATATTCACACCTTTTAAAGAAGCAGGATAATTTTAGAGTGAAGCAGAGAGTAAAACCACTGATGTGTATTGAAGGTAATGCACATTCTTTGGCTCTTTGTTGTGCTCAGCAGGTGGTAATCAATGACCTGATAAGATTAGTGAGACCTTTAACATTTCAGAAAGGAGTTTAGGAGCCATGAAAAAGTCTTAAATTTGATGAGTATTGCAGCAAGCTCACCCAAGGCAAGAGCATATTGCACTCATCTTTTGTTTATCTCATCCCTGAAGTAGATATCAAACTTGTAATGCATTTTCTAAAAATAATAATGCATGAAGACAATACTCCCACAAACCTTTTCTCTTTGGCTAACGATGGACACTCTTTTTAAATCAAAAACTATCTGGACTTGCAGTGTAGAAAAATAGAAACCCAGAAAGTTGTCACTTGGTTTTAAAGTTGTACTGGGTTCATCTAGCAGTGCAAAGAATAAGCAAGTATGAAAGAGAGAAGAAATGTTGAGGGCAAATATGTTTGCTGGTGTTTTAATGACAGCAATATTCTACAATGATGTAGTTTTTTCAAATTAACCCATGGATCAGCTGGACAATCATGCTGATTTTTTCAAAATGTAGTGAGCCCTGGACATGGTGACCCCTTTCACTTTGTTCTGTTGCTGTATCCCAGAAAAAGGCACACTGGAAATAATTCAGTACTACTTTTCCTGGCAAACAAGTCTCTTCAGTGCTACAGGAATAATATATGAGTATGAATAGAAAGAAAGCAGTTTTTCTGTCTGGAAACTAAAAATAATTGTATGGGGTCACCTGTTTTTTTTTATAGCTGCTTTGTGTGAGCTTGGAGTGCACCAATTTCAGACTAAAAGTCTGACAGTGAAGCTGGTTTGAGATTTCATCAGGATTCAGAGCTGCAAATGTCTAACTAATGACTCTTAGCTCACAGGACCAACAATTGCAGTTATTGATGAGATTTGATCTCACTACATACATTTCTGTGTAGAGACAAAAACAGTTGCAAGCACAAAATGTATGTCAGCTCCTGTCAGCTTCAGTCCATAAGGAGTGAGGGCTTTACAGAAACATTACAGCCCAAATTTCAGTAAGCTTGGGTTTGTTTCTTACCATATATGTTGCATGAAAAGGGACAGAAATGAAAACTTCCACTGAGGTTTCAAATTATTAATCAAGTTATTCTGATTAATATATTTATAAGCCAAAGCCTTCAGCAGGCTGTCATGTCAGTGTAGTCTCCATCCTCACCAACCCAGGAGTATCCAGCTGCTGGAGCAGGTGCAATAGTTCCAGTTATCTTCAGGTATTAATTTTAAAAAGCTCTATTTAAGGAGAAGCACTTTCTTTATGTATTTGTGCTATGTGACACAAATTTAAGTTTTGTGTGGTAATGGGAGTCTGACCTTTTCTTAGATTCTGTATCTAATTGAAATCCACTGCATTGCATTTTTAATCAGGATGTTCATGAGTGTGGGGTTGTTTAGTTCTCTTGCATCTAAGAGGTTATACTGAAATCTGGGGTTTGGAAATTACAAAGGAAGGTAAAGGAATAAGAGCCAACAATGGTTGAAAACCATTTTTGTTTGTGTGAATATAAAATATGGAGAATCATTAAAGAGGAAGTGGATGCAGGCTTTATTCTGGCAAGGTTTATGGTCTATAAGTCTAATTTGGGGAAATTTTCTCAGAAAGAGGAGAAAAACATAGCTTTTCTGTCTAATTTGTGCAGAATCAGCTTCCAGCCACCTGGAGTTAAGATGGTAGATATGGTTACAACTCTGGTATGTGACAGGATGTTTGAGGAAAAGGGAGAGTATTTGAAACCCCAAAAGGAGACAGAAAATAAAGACAGACTGGAAGATCAGGACTGAATTATTAAGTGACATGAATGCAAAAAACAACACTTTTGGGAGATTTAGATAAAAATAAGATTTGGACTCTGTGCAGTTTTAAATTGCATTATTGGCCTTTTCCCCAGCAAATAACCCAGAAAAACCTCACTTAGTTTGCCAGAACTCTGGGATGATTCTCTACATGAAAGCAAAGGATTGTCAAAAGAGAGAGGAGACTTCTCACAAGAGAATAAGCTGCTTCCTTCAGAATTAGGCCCTTTGATTTATTTTTCCTCTCTCACATAGCCACAATGAAACCACTTCAGTTCCTGGCCTACTGAACCACACTGAAAACTAGAAATGTTGGACAGATAAAAGCAGGTCCCAGACCAACATTTCCACTACCAAATGAGGTAAATCTGATTCTTAAGTCTGGCTTCCGACCTGAATTACCCTAAAACGAAGCTGTTGAATGCCAAGGCAGCCAGCTGAGGCAGGGATTTTGCAGCTCTGAGAGCTGTTGGGTTCGCTGCAGCCACACTGCCTGCACAGCCCTTTGCATTAGCTGCAAACACAAGCTTCAAGTGAGCCCCGTGCCAGAGACGGGTGGTGAAGGCACACAGTGTTTTGAAGGAGCTGGACAGAGCATTATGCATATATAAATATACATATCATTTTATCAGCTTTATTCCTGAGGCAGCAAGACAAGACTCAAACACTTATTCTTATCCTTTAACAGATTCTCATGTTTGCCCTGAGTCCTGTGCTGCTCCAGTGGGACTGAAACCCCACACAGACCCAGCAGTTCAATGCAGGTGTTGATGTATCTCTGCTGCACTCCAATGCCAGTTTGCCATCCCCATCTTTTTTACCGTGGTTTCTTTGGGGAGGAGGCAATGGACAGAGCCCTGCAGGTGTCATGAGCTGCAAGACATCTAAGATGATGTGCTGTGTATCATTCCATGTCACCACAAACAAGGCAGAGAAAAGCAGGGCTCAGCAGACACATGGCAAACATAAAATATCCTCTCGCTCCCCTGAAGGACTTCACAAATTCATGTAGATCAAGCATCAACCAGGAAGGGCTGAGCCCCAGGGTCTCTGGAAACACCTGAGAGGGTGAGAGGTGTCAGGGTGCATTCAAGGATCATCTGCTTGGAGGATGAATGGGACAACACCTCTGCCTCTCCCTGGCATAGCCGCAGTCATGACTCTGCAATGCACAGCTCAAATGTTCCTCAGCAGCTGAGACATGAATGGAAAAAATTTAATTGACTTCGAAAGTCCTTGAGTCTGGGTCATAATATGCAACTGAACTTTGGACAGTAAAATCCTTAGGGCAGGAACATCAAGTTTTATTAACCTGACAGTCACTTAAACCTCTACTCAGAGCATTATGGAAATGATCAGTGTGAAGATCTGAGAAGTGCAGCACTCTGCCTTTGAACATATCTATCTCTGTCTGTGGCTCACCTGAATTAAAGGTGTAACAGAGCCAAAACTTGGTCATATTAACACATCCCAGGCATCACAGCTCTGCCTGGCCACAAAAACACCCCAAACAATTATAGAAGGGAAAAGATCTTGCAGGATTACATAGAGAACGATAGAACTGGTCAGATGTTCCACACTCTTGTCTTTGCCCTGCTAAGAAGAGGTTCAGGGGAGCATCTCTGAAGTGCAGAAGGGAAAATGGACCTGGAAAGCAATGGAACAGAATCTCCCTCTGTGCCAGCTCATGGCAATCAGGGATAGCACAATTTTCTTGTGTAGCTCTCTTGTTTACAGAGGTGTGCCTTTTATTAGAGGTTGAATTGTGAGCCTCCAAACTATCAGACAATTCTACCAAACCCACCCTCTGTCAGGTTTGCCTGGAGAACTGAACAGAACACTGACAGCAGTCGTTCTGACACCATCCCAGCAGGAAAGATGAGAACTGTCTCGCTGAACCTACGTACCTCGCAAATTTATCATGCACAATATACAAGCAGCTTAAATTTTAATTTAAATTATTGCATTTTAAGTGTAAAATGATTGTTAATTTACCTGCTATTTTAATATTTTCAATTTAGGAAATTACATATAAATCTAAAAGAAGCCTCTCTGATAAAATCAGCTTTGATACTGATCCATAGATTTAAAGCTATAAAGTGTTCTGTTGGCCAAGGAGAAATCATATTCCAGCCAAGACACAATAAATTTCTGTGTTGTAGTTCCTAAAATATTTTCCTGGAATTTATGGCATCATTGGAACTTATTCCTTACATTTTTTAAACACATAACTGTATTATTTTGCCAGTAATTTTATGTTTTGTACTAAATCACTGGGTTATGAATGTTCCCATTCTTTTTAGACTTTGGCTTTTGTAAATCAAATTAATCACAATTTAGAAGTACATAAACTTGATAGGACATTTTTATAACTTTGTTGAGCATTTCAAACTGGGTGTACACAAAACCCATTAAAATAAGAAAATATCTTGAATCAATATTATTTGAGTTCATTTATCAGCAGTGTGGAATAAATCACAGTTTCCAGAATCTGATTTAGGCTACTCTGTAGCTCCAGTGACAGCAACAAATCACATACACAGATACAGATTTCCTTACATCTCCCCAGTCTCCTCTGCAAGGAAATCTGTTTCCTTTCTGTCCACTCAGTCTCCTCAATTCTCACTTTCTGCACTCTGAGCCTTTGTTTTGTAATAAAACAACACACTCCACTACTTATAAGAGCATCAAGAATTAAGAAGTCTGTGTACTCCTTTGGTGTTGCCCTAGAATTATCTTTCCATACAAGATATAACTTTCTCTTTCTCCACCTTGTGCAGCTGTAAAATGCCAAATGTCTGCAGCCAAAGAGAGGCAGAGATTTATTAACCTGCCTAAGCCAGACTTAGAACTGCAGAGGAAATTTCTGCTGAGCAGATGCTGCACAGAAGGCATTTGCAACACCTAAAATTAACTTAACTCTCCCTTTTAAGGGACTGAGCAGCCTGGAGGACCTAGTGCAGCTCCCAGTTCTGCTGCTAATGTTATTTCAGCATAGCTCTTGCTTACCTTTAATGTCAGAATGTCAATGCATTCACCACACTCAGCAATTGCAGCCATCAGGAGGAATAGCAGGTAACAGCTAAGAGAGGGACTTGTTTTAAACACAGGCTGCAAGTCCCATCAGGCAAAAAGGCTGCCAGAGAGGTGCTGCAGATGCTGTCCACAAAAATGGACTCATGAACTATATTAGTCCGCTCTGATCTCCTCTGATTTCCAGCAATATTCTATTTTGGTCCTCGTAAAACTGACACAAACACACTCTGATGAAGTTCACAAGTGCCCTGAAATTCCTATTGTCTTTCTTGCCCTTTTTGATGAGCAGCTGATTTGTCAGCATGTGTTCCACAGAACTGCTGCTGTCCCAAGAAACATTATGATCCAAAGTTAATTTGATGACTGGACTATAAAACCTGAAAAAAAGGATTTGTCTAGGATACACTGAGAGACTTATGACAAGGACAACATAGCAGCAGCTGGTGTGATAAAACTTATACTGAAAGATTGTTTGAAGGAATAAAACAATTCAAGTAATTTACCTGACAAGAAAAAAATGTGGTATACAGCTGTACATCTCAGTGATCTGCTTGCAAGTCAAAAACCAGATAAAACAGAGAAAAATAAGTATCTATTCAATGTATAATTTTTATAAAATAGATAAAGGCACGAATATATAAATATATAATTTCTATTGAGATATTTATATATGAATAATTCATTCAGGAAAAAGTCAGAATGGTAGTTCCACAGTGAGAGTCTTCTTACACTGAATCTATCACACAGGATCATGGAAAACCTGTCAGGCTTGGTATTGATTATCAAAGGGCTTGCACAGCAGCACTGGAAATGTCCCCAGGAATGCCATGTCTGAGGCATAGCCCCAGCTGGGTGAGGTCCCAGCCTGTTCCCTTGGGGGCAGGTCCCAGAAGGGAACAGGACACCTGGTAGCAATAGCACGTGCAGAATCAGGACCAGCAAGAGCTGTGAGCTTTGGTTATACCTGACAGTTTAACCTACTGCTGAAAAAGGAATTTATGGACTCCTAGCCTTGATTTAAATCACTGATTTATTGCTTTCACTCTGTCTCAAACTTTTCCCAGTGAAAGTCTTTGCATTAACAACTCCACTTTTCTTAGCTGAATTTCTGGGTGGAGATTCCCTATGTGAAACATTAACATGGCTCTTCATCCAAAATTCACTTTTTTGCCCATGCTTTACAGTCACATCAGGCATTTCCAACACAGTAGGGTAAAATTTTTCAGAAAAATAATATATGCATCAGGAAATGTGTGTTGTGACCATGCATGGAAATATTTGAAAATTCAGTTCAAATTCAGCACATAGTTTGAAAACAACAAAGTGGAATAGATAAATAATGGCTAAAAATTTTACTCAAATATTTGATAAATAAAACTTTTGATCTACTGATGTCATATTATTGCCTTATCTCATGGGATTAGCTACTTTATAAAAAAATATTTTAATGATATTTTAAGAAGAAATCAAAATAATGAAGTTGTTTATATTAAAGCTGTTGAGCTCAAAAATCATCTTAAGCAACTCCATGAAAGAAAGAATTTTTTAAAGACTGTTGGGAGTAATTGTGGACCATGATCCTCCAATCAACTATTTTGATTTGCTGATTTAATAGGAGGTGGGGATAGGAAGAGGCTTTTTACCCATCTCATTATTACTCTAGACCTCCCCTTGGTACTGAACCATAAAACCAAGAATGAGCTACTATCACAATTGACACTGGCACAGCAATTCACTGGAAAAGTGTGTGAAGATCTCATCTAAGGTACATATTGAATCTGATTTAAAAACCCAACAACACAGCATTAAGGTTTAAACTAAAGTTTTGTCCTCATACAAGTAGTACCACATATTTCAGCTACCCACACTATGTTAGAAAAATTACTGCATTGTGAGACTGCATATAAATGATGTGCAATATCTGGAATGAGGTGCAGGAAATTTCAGGGACATTCATTTTATCACTGCTGCATAGGATGCCCCAAGAAGAGACATGAGTGGAAACCTGAGAGCAGATAGGTGCATGAAAAATGGACCTCTTTCCCTTCCTGTTCAGAAATCCTGGAGTACAACTGCTCCTGAATAATAGCAGTAAGCAAAAGAGATACTGAATGAGAAGAACAATTTTTAGTGACTGAGTATTGTCAGAGTTACAGATGCTTAGTCTAGTGTGGAAAAACTCAATCTGAAGAAATTTCTTTTTCTCACACTCCTAGAAGAGAGATGTCTCATGCCACAAAGACACTGCACTGCCTGAAACACAGCTATTAGCACACATTTGCATATCCTGCCTGCATTCTTCTTAGAATATTATACAGCCAACTTATTCACTGTTTTTGAGAAATTCGTGAAAGCACAAATGAAAAAGGGGCTAAGAAAAATATAACAAAGATTAGGAAAAAATGTAACATCAAACTGTGTAAAGCCAGAAGGACTTCATGACATTTGAAAAAATCAAGGCATCACTAAAAGTGTCCATATATAATCCTGCAGTCCATGCTGTGTGTGGTTCACCAAACTATCAGCAGCACATAAACAAGAGGGGACTCTTACATTCTTCACAACATCACACACTAACTCCTTGCATTCTTAAAATAGAGCATAAAAGGGATCTTGCACTGTTTCTCTGCATTAGGAGCATTTCACCCAGCATAGGTGGTACTGGGAATATAATCCAAAAGATCTGCCTTCCCCTTTGCAATCCTTCAGTTTACCCACTAATGAAACTCATTCCACCACCAAAACTCCCATAAATCTGATTACCAGTGTGCAGACTCTACTCATCTAAGAAGGCAGGTATGTCTGGCAGAAGAATGATAACTGTGAAGAGAGAGAAATAAACTTTATCCACGCAACTGACAATGATTTGTCAAGCTTACCCAAGCCTTGCACTCACTCACTGGTAGGAAGCAGCTAGACAGATCTTAGACTGAATCCAGCCCTTATTCTGCTCTTAGGTTATCCAATATGTTATACCTTGAAAACAACGCTTATGTAAGTGAAGTTACAGAGGACTCATATTTCATATGTAGAGAAACAGCTGCTTTTTTAATTTAAAAAAACTAAATTAAATCATAACTTAAAAGCTATGTTCCGTCATCTGTAGAACATGCCAAATCATATGCCTGAAATATAAAACTGATGCTGAAATTCTGGTAATATTTAACATGTTCTTTATGAAGAAAACATTCTTCTTGAGCTCGGAAACTGACTGAACAATAGCAGCTTTAGGACCTCCAAAGCCGAAGGCGCACAGAGGTTATGAGAATGTGTCTGCCCAAAACTACAAATCAAAAGAGTAACAACAATACCATATGTTACAGAACATAAAGTATCCTTCACAAACACTATAAAAGCCCCACATATCTCCGCCTTGAGAGTCCCACTGGCCAGTGGAAGGTTGTGTTTCATTACGCTATCACCATATAAGAACAATTTTTCTCCATTTTTAATGGCATGCCGAAAACCTAGTGGTACCACTGAATGACCTTAGGAGGGGTAAGATTAAGTAGTAGTGACAGAAGATTGTCTTTGGCCTAGTACTTTTTAAAAATGCAGAAGCTGATTTCATAGAGAATGACTCCAGCTGTCTTTAAACTGCAGCCAAAAATGGTCTTTATTCATGTCAGTTTGGGGTTTTTTTTTTCGTTTTTTGGTTTGGTTTTTTTGGTGGGTTTTTTTTTTTTGTTTTTTTGGTTTGGTTTTTTTTTTGTGGTTTTGTTTTTTTGCTATGGTTTTGTTTGTTTGCTTAGTTTATTTTTAATTTAGGGAAGGTGTATGGATTTGTCTACCCCCATAAGATTCTCTTTTTATTGGAGTACTTCTCTTCACACAAAAGTACTGTAGGTTCCTCTGCTCTAAAGCGTTACAAAATTTAAGAAATGGACACGTCTAGATAGGCACAGATACCTGCACCCGAACAGGGAGGGAAGAAAATCAGTGTCCCTCCTTGTCACAGCTGCACAGAGGCTCTGGGAGGTACATACCCTGTTACTGGGTGAAGAGCAATATGGAGAAAGGCAGCTTCTCCTACATCTCACTTCAGCAGCAGGAAGTTTGCCCTGGAGTGCCACCATTTCTTTTGGTAATAGATTATTTCTTCTCTAGCTTGCAGATGCCTTCAAGCATCTGCAGGGCACGGATGTGCTGGAGCTGGCCTGGTTCTGCTCCAGTAAAGGCACAGGGGTCTTGGTCAGCATTTCAGCACAGACTCTTGCAGCAATGGGACCTTTTTGAAACCCTGCACTAAAAGCAGTGAAGATATTCCTACAGCCCATTTAGGATCCCTCTAAAATCAAAGGATTAAGCTTTACATAAGTCCTAGGAGAAAGCACAAAGAGGCACAGAGGAGGTCAAGCTTTGAGCTGTGAAGTGTTTGCCCCTGGGGCCTGGGGTAAAGTGTGCATACATGCAGCTCTTTGCTGAAGGTCACCTCTCTCCTGAGAAATATTAGCATAAAACTATCTTTAGGTTCACTAAACATAAACATGAAGCATAAACTTTATCAATAGCTCCCCCCAGTTTTAGGAAATATCAGGAATACTCTTAAACAGCTTTTTAAGTAGAAGATAATGAATAACAAAACTGTCAGCCTCTCTTTCCTGTATTGATTTCAGAGAGATTTTCTTTACTCTATTAAAATTGCCTTTTCAGATTCCCAGCAGAAACATTCAATCTTGCTCAGCAGAACTTAATCACAGTCTATGTCTGGTTTACATGGAAGCTTGGGTAGACCTTTTCAATATGGTTATGAAAAAAGAAATTCCCAGATTGCCTGTACAAACACTCCAGTCTCACACTAGCTTGTAGATTCCTCTGTATACTTTTTCAAATCAAAATAAAAACTGCACAAAGGTAAAATGGAAAAAGTTTATAACGGCATGAAAAAAAAAAAAAAAAACAAATCCAGAGAACCTTTCTCAGATCTTCCAGGAGGAGTAAGGCTAGAAGAGGCATTTACAGATATTCTCTGTACTCAACTCTTACGTCTGTTCTTGGACTTAGCAGTATGGAAAATTACAACTTTGAGCAATTACCAGTAATTAAAGGTGTTATTAGTGTTACAGGTGCTAGAGAAGAAAGCTTTGGTGTACCCATTTGGAGATGTCTTAGATCTGGGAGATGTTGTAGATGGGAAACACTGTTCAGATTTCCCTGCATAACTGAAGATCTGAAAGGAAATTTCTGTAAAGTTCAGGCAAACCCAGCACTCCTCATACCCAGAGCACAACCACTGAACAAGGTCCCCTTTCTTTGCCTCGTGCCACATGAACAGACTTATCCATAGACAGTGCTGAGGAGAGACAGTGACAAGAAATCCTTCCAGGCTGGGACTTAAATCCTTGAATTTCTGATTGAACTGCAGATCGCTGTGGCCATATGCTGCCTTTCCACACCAGGTGGAATACACTTTATCAGATCTGCCACTGCCAAGACAGCTATCATTTTACACTTTTAAAAGATTTATGCCCCAATTGTCTTCTTTCTGTCAGACAGAGGACTTGCCTATGTGGGAAATTTGCCGTGCAGTAAGCCGAACCACATGCTTTTCCACAGTAATGCTCTGAATGTACACTTCTAGGGAAGAGTATTGTTACATGGGTGGTTTTTGTGAGGCACTCTGAAGAATATATGGTTAGAAATTGGTGCAGAGAAGTTGTGTAAAATTCATAGCCTCCCATGCCACAGGATGACTTTCTCTAGTGGAAGTTGGCGTAAACAAGCTCCCACAAACCTAGCTGAGACTAAAAACAGTGTTAAGATCCAGCCACTCCATTGCTCTTCCCCTCTCCCTGTGAAGGTTCTAAAGCTTTCCTAAGTGTGACTCCTTCACAAGTCTGGCAGAGCTGAGACTTATTGCTGTATTCTGTAGTCAGACAAACCAAAAAAAAAAAAAAAAAAAGGTATTTCAGCACTAACAGAGCTGAAGCCCTTTGGGCCTGCAAGCAAAAAAAGAGAGAGTAAGTCCAAAAACTCTGGCAGGGCTTTTCCATTGGAAGAAAGCAATTCCACCACAATAATGGGTTCACTCATTCCTGCCACATGGGTGTAATATAAACATAAATGATACAAATAATGGCGTACTTGTGAGAGGCTTGCCATAGAGCAAAGAAACCAGGCCGGACACACGGCAGCTGCTTAGGGTTGTGAGGATCTGCGAGGGCTGTGAGGGTTTTTAGGGGCTGTGAGGGCTGTGAGGGACTCAGGCCATGGCAGCTCTGCTGGACCACACTGCCCTTATGCTGTGGGGTCTGTGCAAGCCAGGCTGGACAGCTGCTGACTTTAATTTCTTCTGCTTCTTCTAATTTTTAAGAGTCCTCTTCCTTGCATGCTGACAGCTGAGCAGTATTTATCCCTTTCACAGAGTGATTCCCTCATCCCAGAGCTTCCCTCTGGAGTTGCCTCTGTAATTCTACCCAAGGCTGTTTGCTTCCTTGTTCAAACCTTGCAGGACAGACAATGCAGTTTTCATGAGGGGAGCACGGTGGAGTCCCTGCTCCGAGAGAGGCCAACATGCAGTGCCACAGCCAGAGCTGGGCCAGGGCAGCCCCAGCAGATCCATCACCCAGAGCAATGGCACAGCTCTGCCATGTCATGGCCAAACAAGCCCTTCTTCTGAAGGAAGCATCTTCTTGTGCTTGCAGCTGAAAAGTGGGTAGTTTGTCAGAAAAAAAATCCCATCCCTCACTCCAGCTAACTGCATAAAGAACAGCAAGGGCCAGGATGGGCAGATTTATCGTCAAGAACACCCACATCCATTTAGTTCCAGTAAGAGGTAATTCTGAGTGTGCACTGGAAGAATTGCACTATCACATTTATGGCAGTGCCACGTATGGAGAGTACAGGGTGTTGCTGTGCCAGGTACTGTACATTATTATTATTTGTACTAGCACTGTGCCAGGAGCCAGGTGCTGTACAACATAAACCAAAAAGTAATTCTCTTCTGCAGACAGGTTACAGAATAATAGCAAAGGTGACCATCCCTGACCTGGACAGCTTAGTCTAGATCAGGACAAAAGAGAACACACATCAGACAGCGGGGTTAAATAAAATATTTGTTTTTTTCACAGATAGGGTCTTTGTCTAACTGGATTCAGGATTGCAACACTTGGAGAAAGCCTGAAGGAGGGAACAGACACCTTTATCACACCGTGTTTGTTCAAGGTCCTTTTTGAAACATTTTATCAGAGACATCAAACTGCTGAAGAGAAAACTGCTCGGAAGTTGTGAAATGTTAGTCTTGCAAGCGACTAGAAATGACCATGAGACACGGAAGAATTAGACAAACAGATTTTACTATGAGTCAATGTTTTATTTACAAACACATATGCAAAGCACTGCCTTGCTCACATGATGAAAAAACAATTAAAATATCTCTTCAAGCCCAGCAGATTTTTTGTTTTGCAGGTGAAGACTGAGGAACACATCCCTGAGCAGAGAGGTTCTCACTGCACTTGTGTGTGAGGTCAGGCCTCAACACTGCCTGGTAGCTTCTCCATGGATATGGACCTTTAAATCCTTTAAAGAAAAGGGATTTTTCATATTAAACTCAAAGCTTTTATCTGTGGCCTGAAAGTTAGGGGGGAAAAAAAGAATTCCAAACGATCATACTACGTTTAAAGCTCTATTTTTATGTCAAAGCTGTAGCTTTTCAAGTGTCCTTACAGCAGTCCTTACATTCCTCACCCCTGCCACAGCCAAGTGAGACCAAATTTTTTAAAAAGCAAAAGGAAAAAATGTAAATATTACCAAATTTTTATGGGGAGAATGTTGCTGTGACCCAGCATACTTCAGTCATGGGTGGAAAGCTAATCTGGGATAAATGGCATCAGGAAACCAAACTTGCTTCTTCAGCACCATCAAGCTGGTAGACCTGGCTGAATGGAAGAGATGACATGGGAGAAAAAATTAAAGACTTGGTTTGATCTTTTTCCTTTTTCTTGGGTATACCAATTTCATATTTTAAAGACTGAAATTATAGTGGGATTTCAAGAAAATAAGCAACAAAATGTAGGATGGATTGCAACATGATTTATACATTCTTTGTCATGAAGACTTTGTGCCTCCTTCACAACTGGAAGGCAACATTCAAAGTATCTAAAATAATTTCATCAAAACTTTGGACCTTATGGGTAAATTATATTCTTTGCATTTTGTTAGGAAGATCCTTTAAGGATCTTCCTTAAGAATGAGTCTTCATGACACAGGTTTTTAAAGGAAAACTGTAGCAAAGAAAAAATATCCTCTATTTTTTTAAATTATAGAAAGTATGCCAAGAGTTTCATCAAAATACCCCTAAAATTCATAATAAAATATGCATAAAACATCAACATTTGTTTCAATTTTTCAGACCATGTTACACCATATTCACCAGGAAATCTGAGTAGAAAACAGCAGAAACGCTTTATAAAAATCTGTTTAGCATGTCTTCCTTTTGATTTGGCTGAATGTGAAAGGGAAGTTTGAGAAATTTGAGGTTAGGGCAAACATGCCCTAGGAAAATCCATTCAAAGCCCATTCCAGATGCCCCTGGGTTTTGCTGCATGTCCCTCCCCCAGTTCCCTTCATCGTGGTGCTCATTGTCATGTATCTCAACCCCACACGCAGGGTCCGAACCAATGAACTGCGGTTTCACCATTGTCCCCATAAGGTGACGGATCACAGTCCTAGCCTTTTACCTGCCTAATCCTTTCTCACAGAGGGATGCCCCTAATTCTAATTAACTGAGTGCCTTTGGGTCCCTAATCTATGCAAAATCCTACTCAAAATTTGTACTGATAAAAGTGCCAGGGAAGTATATGTATGTGCCAAGATCCTATATGGAAAACAGAGAATTTTCTTACCCAGACATAGTCTTTGTGAGTATATCTTGACATATGTAAATCTTGCACTTTTAGTATAGAAACTGCACGTTATTTGATAGTGGAAGGTCCCCCTGAAAGAGTCTAGGGCTGGTTTTAAGATGATGAAGGCATTCTGTGGTTAAAACCAAAGTATTTTCTAAGGCAGGGTGGAGAAGACAAATACTAAAAATCCTCTTTGCTGAAAGAGAGATTCAGAGGCAGTCTTGGGCTGGTTGTACAGCCTGGCATTGATGATCAGCAAAAATAAAGGAGCACAAGGAGAGTATTTAAAAGACAGGCTCTGTTGGACAAGCCTTCAGGTGTCATCACTTGGCACAGTGTTATCAAAGTTGAGATACCAAAGCACACCCCTCCAGGGCTGGGCAGCATTAGGGATCTTCAACACTCAGCTGTAACCTGGTTGGAGTTAGTTCAGACAGCAGAACCAATGCCACTCCTATGACAGTCCCACGCTCTCTGAAGGAGATCCTTCAGAAGCTTCAGAAGCTGTAGTTTAGGAAAATTAAATAGCTAGCCAAATTTATTCCTCTTTAAAAATGCATTTTACAGCTCCTGGAGCTAGATCTTGACATGTTTACTCCTGGGATCTTGCCCTACAAGAAGTTCCACATAAAGCGCTGTTCCTAGTAAACAATAGATACAAGAATGTGGCTGGAAATGAAACGTATGAAGCAACTTCTATTTCCTGGTGGATTTCATAATTGGTCAAAATAACATTAACAAAATACAGCTCCTCCCTCCCCTAGTGGTTCTTCGTCTGCTTGCTGAATATTGTGGGTTTACTAAACCCTCTGCAAGCTGAATGAGAGCCCCGGCCTCTCGAGAGCCTCCCAAATCAACAAAATGCCTCCTCCTAATTCTTTCTCTGTTAGAATTTGTTTTGCATGGAATTTATTTGCCCGTTTTGCATGAGCTGTTTGGCTGTAATCTCAGCAGCATGCAGCCTTGCCAGATTTCAGAAAGATGAGTAAACTTCTGAATCTGATAGCGACTTCAACAGAATACCAAAAAGGGGCTTCTTTGTTCTCCGTAAACAGACTATTTACTTTGATCTGGCAAAATGAATTAATGAAAGGAAATGACACCTTCCAATTTCGTGTGTTCAGGAGAAAGAGAAGTGGGCTTAATTTGGTTTGTCTTTTTTTTTTTTGGTTTTTTTTTTTCCTCTTCCTTTTCTAAGGATGGAGTAGGCTAAGGGGCATCCTTTCGAAAGTGCAGCGCTCTCAGAAACAGACAGATCTTTTCTCTGGTAAGAAGTCTCCTCAAAACACTGTAAGGTCCATGTATATGCAAGCAGTTCAGAGTTATTACAAATCTAAAATAGGAAGCTATTCACTTGATCTTTTGGTTCAATCCTATTAGGACCCCCCTGGAGCTCTAAATGGATACCAGCCTGTCACAGGCCTGTTGCTGTGACGACCCAGTCTTTACAGAACAAGAAAAAGAAATGATAGTGATTGGCAGACCTTCCTTGCCCTAGTATGTAACACAAAGGGAGACAAAATGAAGAGGAAGTCAGACTGTTATTATAGGTTTGATGCTTCTTAACCTTACAGCACCTTACACCTGGTAAGTGTCACCCTGCAAACTTAAACCCTCAGCATTTCAGTATCAGATGGGAAGAGCTAAGTCAGGCGTTAATTTATCCATCCTCTTGTTTCAGCTGATTGAAATGCAAACAGCGTTTGAGCAAAACTGCATTAGCAGAGAAGAAATAAACACAGAGGGCCAAGCCCTGCTTGCCTGGCCCTCTGCAGTGATTTTAGGGGTATAAAACCTGTAGATCCAACAGGATTCAGCCCAGAGCATAAATGAATGAGTGGCCAGCAAAGCAAGGACTTTAAGAGGGAACTGTCTGCAACCCCTATTCGCCCTGCATGAGAGAGGAAAGAATTTGATAAATTCTACCATATGGTGCCATACTGTATCTTGCTAGCTATAAATAATAGTCTTTCTGTTTCTGGTTTTCTTTAGCTTTCCTTGGTAGCTGTGACAGATTTTCAGCAATGGGTATAAAAAAGTGCAAAATGCAGTTTCTCCACCTTTGTATTTTTTAAAACCAGATTTAAAAAAAGAATAAAAAAGATCCAAAGAAAAGGAATAAAATAGGAAACTTTCCTTTAGCTTACCAACATGAAAATCTAGATAAAGTCATCATGATGTTAGAATATTGTATCTTTAATTGTTGCTATCAAGAGCTGTCAATGAAAATGATTGCTTAAGAGTGACAGACACACACCTGCATCCACACTGCTGGAGCTATATCTCTATTTTATGCATGTTTTTCCTAAACTTAATTATAAATTTTTTTACTATCACGTAAGAATCTTGAAAAAATCCCAGGAGTCAAATACTTTTCTCATAGCACCACAGAGAAAGTTCATGTAAAACGTTTGCATTTTCATTCCTTTCCAGGTTCTCTTAAAAGCAATGAAGTTTTTACTCAGAAACTTTCAAAAAGCATTTCAGACATTTGTGGCACAACCTTGTCTTTCAGAGTGTCACTAAACAAATGTTTGCTTGAGTAGTCAGATGAAATCCAATAAACCATGATCCTTAATGATGGTATAAAAGTTTGCTGCAGTAGCGTGCTTGAAAAATGACATTCTCTAAAGATAATAAAGGAAGGTTAAATTAGCAAGAACAGAAAATCTGGCTATATTTTGAAAAGGCTTTTTAATACTCTAAGTCAGAGTTCAAAACATTCATTTTCTTGAATAAGCAAAGCTGATCTTTTAAAGGTTTGTAGAAAAGCACTTACTCTTAAAATCAGATTCAAAACAATAGCCCAGACTCTTGGCTGACATGGGCCAATGTAGCTTCCCTGGCTGCAGTGAAGTCACACTGATAGAAAGCAACAAAGATTCTGATACAACACTCTAAAAGCTTTTTCTCATCTAAAATTTAAAATAATATGTTATTGAGTCTTTTGGATGATGCTTGTGTGTTTACATTTACAGCTGACCACCATTCTTCCTCCCTAAACCCTCACTTCCAAAGTGACACCCACCTTCAAAGCAAAATGCAAAATAAATAGGTATATGTTTTATTATGAAGATAGACATTAAAAAATCTGTCCAGTATTTCTCAGAAATTTAAAAAGCAAGGAATTCAGCACAAATTTAATCCTATAGTTTCTTTAAACTTTATGCAACTTAATTTCCCCCATACCTTGAAAAAGTTTGTTTAATAACGTGTTGAAAAACATATATACACACTGCCTGAAGAACTCTGCATTCATAAAAACAACAGAAGCTTCTGCACCTGGAACATATGCAACATTTCCCTGAAAAAAAAAGATTTGTTAGCCAGAGCAGGAAAAAAGTTAAAGGTGTCAAAAAATAAATTATAAAAAGACTATATTTCATTTTGTCCTGGAGAAACTATGGAATATACTCCTTTTTGTATACTGTCAATCTAAACTATCCCACAACAGACTTTGTTAATCATTGCCAACTGGGAAGTTAAATGAATGCATCTTTTACAGACCCTTGTTCTTCTTAAAAAAATACAAAACAAAACCAAAATCAAAAAATCAAGACAGAACATTTAGGAACAATAAACTGAGTCAATTTTTTATTTTCTGATATGCTGAATTCATGTCTATATTTTTTTTTTTCACAATGCAGAATGCGTTTTCATATGGTAGCTTTGTAATAACACAATGAGGTTTTGTAAATTAAA
Organism: Catharus ustulatus; assembly: GCF_009819885.2. Taxonomy (NCBI): domain Eukaryota; kingdom Metazoa; phylum Chordata; class Aves; order Passeriformes; family Turdidae; genus Catharus; species Catharus ustulatus. The sequence goes on from NC_046227.1 coordinate 30,260,496, forward strand.
TAAACACTTCAGTTTGTCTTTTACTAACCTGTTCCTTTTTCTAATGTTTCAGGAATTCAGCAATTAAGCCATTTTTGTCACAAAGTTTAAAAAAAATATTAGTTTTGCTATATTACCATCAAAAGCAAATAATATATTAAAAAATCCGTATTGCCAATGTACAATATTCCAGGAAGGAGAAAGGGGAAATGTTTGGCAGTTCCCATAATAAATAAGAGATAACTGCAAACACAATTTCATGACATATCTTTTAATTTATTTTTAAAAAATTAGTGCACATGGATTTTATGGTTTATGAAAACCATATGTTTATAATATTTTGGTTTTGCCGTTATTCATTTTTTTAGCGTCATTTAATGAAAAAGTTTTAAATATAAAGAATTGAGCAAGATGGAAAAAGCAAGCACAAGGAATCTAAAATCGGATCACATTTTTGCCTGCATTCTGCACAGCAAGAATCACTTGTCCTGTAAATATATTGACTTTAGGAGTCATTGGGTAATACCTTTATTTTATTGCCATTATTGCAGCGTGACAACAGCAGTTCGCAGTGCAAAGTCCCCCTGCATTTGCTTCTTTTCGCACAGTTCCCACTGCCAGCCTAGAACAGCAACCACACAGCAGAGCTGGGGAGCGGGATGAGGAGGGCGAAGGCTGCGGTGTTTCAGCCGGGCGGGGGGAGCCCGGCCAGCCGGAGCGCTGCTGGCACAGCCAGGCTGCTCCCTGCCCGCGGGATGCGCAGGGGCTGGGCACCACCTCCTGGTGTGCCGGGGAACAGCCGCAGCTCTTCTCTCCTTTCACCGCTTTTACCCCCAATTCTTTATCCATCCCTTCTTTAAAGCTTAGGGGTTAATAGCGCCAGTACCCCTTGTGCTGCCCTGCTGTGCCCAGAGCGCTAACACACAGGGATGAAGCAGAGGGCATTTACATCCCCTCTTGCTGCCCATCTCCAAGAACGCCTCTGTGGGTAATGCCAGCACTTTACAGGGTCCCAGTCTGAGGAGCATGGAGATCCTGGAGGGATGGAAACCCCCCAGACCTGCAAGGAGAGGTACACTCTGGACTGACAGTGGTGGTGGCATTGCCACTGACTGGCAGCTTCGTTTGCATGGAGCCTTTGTCACAGCTCTGTCCCCTCAGCCATCGCTACTCTCAAGCCTTCATCAATCTGACCAGAATGTTCTGGAGAAACCCTCAAGGATCTGGTCTGAGGGCTTTCAAAAATGAAGAGAAATATTCCTGGAGGTTCCAGCAGGCTCTGAGTCAGGCCCAGAGCTCATAAACTCATAAACTCCTGGGGTACCACTCTTGGAACAGACTGGTTCTACCACCTCTTATGTTTATTGAACAGCATCCTAGATAGGTCTGTGGGGTTTCTGACACAGAGAAGGGATTAAACAGAGCAAAAGGCAAAAATACAAAATCCCGTAGCTCCTGAACTGGATCCCTGTCTCTTCCATTGGCAGAGCCACTGTGCGATGGGGATTTGGCCCCATAAGTGCAGTAAACAGTTTAGAGCAAAACAAAAGAGCTAATAAAGGGGTTTCATCATCTGCTTGGCTTTGCAATCCCAGCTTTAAACAAAACAAGACACTACCACTATAATACCAGAAAAATAAATGCTTTTCTTTCTTAGGTTCATAAAACACTCATTACCCATAATTAATCATAATGACATGCTGTATTCAGGCCTCTAGCTAGGTTCTGGCTGGAAGCATAAAGAATTGGCTTCTCACAGCCTCCAGTGCTCTAGCCAGTGTGTTCTTCAGGATGCAAAATTGATTATCCAAAATAGAAATCTCTTCGTTTCCTTTGTTTTTGTTGTGTTGAAAAACCTATTACTTAGTTGTTAAGTCTCTGCATTTTCTATGCCCCTGAACAACTGGCTATTTAACTCCACTGAAGTTAATGGGTTTGCACTACAGTGAAGGTAACCTAGCACCTACAAAGTCATTAAAAGCTGAACCAAAGAGTGACCAAAACTTGGCCTGATTCTCACTCAGGACTTTGGGCCCCTACTGAAATTATTAATAAATTATGTATGTCTTAATACTGTCTGCTGACAACAGACCCCAGGATATAATATATAATATTGATTGTAATACAACATCTCCTTGTCAAAACAGCAGTTGATGCTATTTCTAAATATGATTCTAAGATTTGAGGTAAAGTAAAACACAACATAAACAGTTTAATAATAAATTTTCAAGGTATGTTATAAAAAACACCCCCAAAAGATCTTTTATTCTAAAAGTAAGAGTGCAAAGAGAAAGCAAATATTGTATATATCCATCACCCCAGCCAACTGTAACACTTAAACTAAGAGTACAATTCTGCTGGAGAGATTTTCTTTACTCTCATATCACTTACAGAGAACTCTGATAACAGCAGGTTGGTGCTTGAGTAAGGTCTATTTAGCCAGTAGTTTTCTTCTCATTTCAACACCCAGGTCTAAACAGACCAACCCCCAGGAGACACCATACCTGTAGGCTTCCCCCATGCCATGCAGGATATCAGCTCAGTGACACTAAAACATCCACTGGCTTTTGGAGTAATTCCTACTGCCTTCCTCTCCTCTCTTCCTCACAAGGCAGGGATACCTGTACCAGCTTGCTCATGCCAGCAGCTCCTTTTCCCTCATCTGCCTGGCCAGTCTGGCCAAGACAAGTTTTGGGTGTCCTGGACATGAATCAGGTTATTTTCCTAAGCCCAGGGAACTGCACAGACAATACATGCTCACATCCTAAAGCATTTTACTTCCTTTTTTGACAAATGTGACCATAGAGTGCATTCAGTGTTGCAGAAGTAACCACTCCTGCCTGCTCCTCAACAGGGCATTTTCACAACACAAGCAGGGGACCTCCTTCTGACACAATTCAGAAAATGGGTTTGCTTAGGCAAATGGAGCAAAACTACACCAACATTTTCGAGTCTGAGAGGACACCATCCTGTGATTTCCTCATAGAGATGGTCCTCAGACTTTAATTCCTATAGTTTTTGATGAGTGTGCAAAGGTTGTGTGAAGAATTGTGGGTTTGGTTTAGAAATCTAAAACAGGCTTAAAAGAAAAACTCCAAAGGAAAACTTCTAATAAAATTTTGTGGGCCAGACTGCTCCCCTTCTGCTGGGCTTGGTGCAGTGGTAAGGCTGTCACTTGTGGATCCCAAACACATCCCCATGGGCTGCTCCAGCTTTCACCAGATGGCAGTGGTGCCTCAGGGACTACCCATCAGATGAGGTTAACAGCAGGCTCTCCTCCCCCTCCTGCACACCTACCAAATGGGGGGCTGTGGGGAGCAAACCTTCTCTATTCTGTTCAAGACTTCCCCATTTCTTATGGCATCTACAGCAGAATGGTAGAGAAAATCTAAATCCATAGGAGTACCTGAACAATGAGAACAACACTAAAAAATAGATGGTCCTGGCAGTTCTTGTAGCTACATCTACAGACTTCTGTGAAACTCCATAGATCTCTTCTGTTCCTGAATTTAAAAAGACGTTTTTTATAAATACAAGAACAAAGTCAGATGGAATCAGAGCTCACAGATTTGGTTGTGCCACAAGCCCTGTGTTTGAGCTCAGTCATCTAACCTTTCCATTTTTCAGTCTGAATGATGAGCACAGTAATCCCTTTCAAATAATATATGATGGGTTTTAATTCAGTTGTCATCTGCAAAGTGGTCATGGTGACAAATATCATGGAACTGTCTCTCTAAATGTTTGTATAGGTGTACAGTTCTGAAGCATAGGCAAGATTTATATTCATGACTGTGGAAACACACTGAAGTTTCCAGCAGATTTCCATCCACTTCTCCTCTCAGCCTTTCCATAGCTTCTGTCACACTCCACACTTATTCATAAACTCCTAATTTATTTTGGTTGCAATTATTAGCCTGTCATTTCTCCTATACAGAAAAGCCATTTTCCTATTTTGATTCTCACTTTTCTCCATTGGTTAGAGTTTGGGATAGATTTTTTTAGAGCTATGGACAGATTTTTCAGGACATGTGGGGAAACTCTAGAGGAAACTACCAGTAAGTGCATGAATTCTGCCAGAAATGAGAGAGTCCAGCTGGGGGGTGCAGCCCACCTCAATTGTCACAGAATTATGGCCTGGGGAATTGTACCTCAATAAAAACACAGAGGGACACACATTTTCCTAAGGAAGTTGCCTCTTACCACCTAGTGGACCAAGAGATCAGGCAGGTGTTATACAAACCTGATCTGCTCCAAGAGCAATGATCTACACATGGGTATCTATTGAGAGTGTATGTAACAGTACCCAAACAGGCTTTATGTGCACCCAGCAGAAGAATGTGAGATCTGCCACAAGAGTTTTCTTTGAACTGCAGCCCTGGGAAATGCTGAGGTGTTTCCATGCTTGCATAAAACAACTGTACTGCTAAGAGAAACGATGGCTCCAATTTCCAGCTTCTCTTAGTGGCAGAGGGTGGGCAGGGAATTGCCTGTGGCATGTGGGCTGAAAGCTGGTACCACCTGAACCCTCCTGAGATGTGAGAAACAATGTATTATCCTCTGTGATGTGAAATGTGTTCTGAGGCACAGGAGAAGTCTTGTCTGTTACAGGGAGGCACAAAGAAAAAGGAAAGGACTGGCCTGTAGTGGCTGTGATTTTTGCTGAATTTATATTCTTGCAATGCTGAGTTTTGAGGTGCAGCTCCATCCCCACCTCGCCACAACCCTGCAGCTGTGCAGATGTACAAGCTGTAGTGCACGAGCAAGGAAGAGACACATTTTTAATAAGTTGTTCTGACATTTCTACGCGATGGCATTTGTATTTATTACAGCAGCCCATCACTGTGCACATTGCAAATCAATACAGTGAATGTGAAGGCGTTCATAGCACTCAGAGCCTTGTCCATTACTGTACTACCCAGTTGTTTACAGTGCAGTAATGAGGCACTTGTAGGCCTCAGTCAAACATGGCTTTCATTCCTCAGCATGATCAAATGCCAACATGCTGTACAATGCTTCCTTTGTGGATCAGGTACACGCTGATTTAGCCTTGGATAACACTGAGGTAGTCAGCAGGGCTGTAGTTCACTCACATCATCAGGTAAAGATAAAATAAGTCAAAATCTCAGAACCACATGGTTTCCAGAATTAGGAACTTTTGGCTCTGATCCCTTTCTATCAGGAGGAAAAATTTAAAGAGAAAGGGAACACAAAGAGAAGGGGGTGTGGAGACAGGAAAAATATGCCATTTCAGCCATGCATTGGCAGATTTCCATATTACAAGTCATGAGCACAGCTCAAAAAACCCATTTCACAGCTTCTTTGGCCAAAACAAAGCCTGAGAAAATGTCTGTATTTAATTTTCTAGTATTACAGACTGAGTCTGCACTGGACAAATTGAAGAGACACTCCCTGATTCTCTTTGCCATGTCCCTTGTTCCGTCACACGTCCTAGGTGTGGGTTCTTGAGTGTTCATTTAGCAAGTGTTTTGGAAATCTGTACTTCATCTCTATGGAAACAAGTAAATATTAAATTGATAATTGATTTTATTTTTATTATTATTATTAACATTATTATTATTGTTATTGCTAGTATTATTATTTATTTTTGTTGGTTTTACATCAGAAATATTAACCTTTGTTGACTACAGTAGAATAATTCCATTCCATGTGTCCAGGAAGGAGGAGACACATTCTGAATATGACCTTTTGTTCTCTTCTCACTATCAGGACAAAAGGTCTGTAGCAGGTAGGATGTTTGAGCAGCTACAATCTGGTGTTGCAGTGGGAAACTCAAAGCCCAAAGAACCTCTTGCTTGCAGACCAGAGAGATTTCAATGAGATGCCATGAGCAGCACTGGCTTACTTAAAACAGGGCTTTGTCCTTCTCTCAAGTGTCTTCAGTGACCATATTAAAAGTAAAAACTGAAACTCCTGGTAGGGAAGAAGAATAGATGAAATACAGGTATATAGACTTCTCTCATGTTGTCCCCAAAGGCTCATTTCCTTCTGATAGTTACAAATTTCTTCAAAATCTCCCACCTGTACTTCCTGTCTTCAAATCTCACATTTGTTCCTCTTTATTGTTTTTACTTTTTTTTCAGTCTTTCATCTCTTTTTTCAGTCTCTCTTTCCCCCCAGTGATTTCCCTTTGCACTCCACCCTTAGCTCATTTCTGTCACACCCAGCTCCAGTGGCCCTTCCCTATTGGACATCTCTCTACTCCCAGCCCTTCGTTACTTCCCTGCAGCAGCAGGTTCATTATCCTGCTGTGCCAAACCCAAACCCAAACCCAAACCCAAACTTTGGCAGCACCCAGCTGTGGTGCAGGGCTGGTTCAGATGGAGCAGCCCAGGCAGGCTGTACCAGCCCTGCTCACAGATGTGGCTCAGGAAGCCAGACTGATCTACCCAAGTGCAGAACAGGAATGGCTACACCTGGATCAGAGCTCTGGTGTTTGAGGAGGGGCAGAAGCTGGAGTTGTGGAGTATTGTAAATATTGCTGTCTTGCAGAGCAGAGGGTGAAGACAAGACTCACCTGACCACCAACACACTGAGCAGGAGCTACAGTGAGGCTGCAGCGTCAGTGACAGCTTCCCCTAGTGAATGACATGACTGTTCCCATCTCAGCTCCTTGTCCAAAAACAAAGTGTTCCTCAGAAGTCAGCAACCAGACAGGGTGCATTGCCAAAATTGTTATAGGATTCTTACAAGGAATTGTTGCTTTATCTGTAATTACTCTGTTTACTTGCCTTAACACTTTTCTGGATTTATTTGCTAATCCACAAATTACAGTAAATCATTTAATTTAGCCAATTAAACAAGATGTGGGTTTGGAATCCCTTACATTTTTTAGACATGAACAATCCATAAAATTTACATTTTATTCAGCAGCTCCTAATGAGCTGATTGTAATTGGTGTCTCAAGTGAAACTTATTTCCGCCACTGCAAAAGCTGATGTCTGAGTGTGGTGACGAGTTGGTGCATCAGATGGGATGCAGCAAATCCTCCAGCTACATCTACCCTGACCTGGCATGGCCACCTCAGGAGGAGCATTACTGCTGTAGAGCTGTAAAACTAGTCTGTTTCAAAAATCCACACTTCTCTAGTGTGTACAAATAACAAACTCCCTTGTTACTGCTCCAAAAATATTTAACAGTAGTGGCTCCAGGGATGATTCACATTATTGAAATGTAATTAGTCCTACAAGAAGTGTAGGAACACTTACTAGTCTATTATATTAGCATAAAGAATAATTACAGTGCAGGGACTTTTTTTAACACAGTTTTAGAAGTACAAATTTCACACTGTCAGCACAGGGAAAGGCAGGGATGCTTGGTAAGCCCACAGACAAGTGTTTATTTAAGTCATGAGAAGAAGAAAATATCCAAGGTTTATAAGTAACCTGAAAAAGGGACAAATGTACTGCAGCGACTCAACAAAGTGCTTATTCTAATCCTTATAAATATGCACCACATGTATCTTTTATAACTGGTGTGTTTTGCAGTATGTAGGCAATAGTTGGTATTGGAGGCTTTGTCAGCTATGCTTCAGTGCATTCATAAAAGCACCTTCCGTTTAAAGAAAGAGGATTTCATAGTAATGGGCAAAATTGTAAGTGCTGTCAATGGCTACATTTCATCTCATTGATTTACACTGTGGAGGATGATTGCCTGATCTGAATCATATCTGCTGGGGATGTGCTGCATTCGGAGCAAAACAACTGGAGTTCACAAAAGATGAAGAGGCAAAATCTGCTAATTCTTGGTGTGGTGACTGACTGTGGAACGGGGGTTACCCTGAGGTGATCTCAACACTGCAACAGTGAGGGGGAACTAACAAATGATGAGTCTCCAGATGCTGTCTGAAACCTGTCTGGGGCCAAAAAACACCTACTTAATTAGTGGGTGCTCAGTTTTGGTGCACAACATTGTTGAAAAGAGGCCTTGGGCTGGGACAACCACTAACTACAGCTGAGGGGATTTCAAGATGGAACATGCAGATTGGGATGGTTGGCACTGTTAGCAAAACACTACTGAAGCCTGTGTCTGCTGGAGCTTGCTCTGGTTGGATGGTCTGTAAGGTGGAAGGTTACAGCCTGGGTGGGTTATAGCCTGAACCATGTGAGTAAAGGTGCTGTTTCAGCAAGGTGGCTGTTTTGCACAGAGGGATAAGTTAGGTGTGTCACACACCTTATCTGGACTTTGTTATGGTCTTAATGACAAGAGATAACTCCCTAGAATGCTCCACCTAAACTGTGGCAGCAGCAGTAAATCAAAACACAGAGCTTTGGTTTGCTTTGCACTTCACAGCAGACACCACATTTTCTCTTCCAGCCTATTTTATGTTAGTCCCCAAAAGTTGTTTCTGTTCATCTAATAGATAAATAAGGGCACAGTCTGGACATCATAAAAGCAGCCTAATTTTTATTTTCTCTTTCTCAAACAGGGATTCAGTCTGTGAAATCAGGTGGAATAAATGCACACCTCTTGCCCCAAACTACAGTGGTAGGGCAAGCACAGAGTGAGATTTTTTATCACTTGTAATAGCCAAAAAATTCAGTTTAGAGGTGGGCAGATTATTTGAAGCGTGCACTTCACAACAAACTTTCCTCAAATCAAAAGCATCATAACAATGGAACTCAAAATACTTTCAGCACAACTAAAACCTTTAGTGTAGAAGAGACTTGAAAAAGTTTCCTGGATTTAAAATGTAGGCTATGAGCCCAGGCAGACAAAAGGTTAACTCAGAGCACAGCAGAACAGGACAAAGGAGCCTGAGCAAGGTCAGAGGAAGGTAAAACCTCTATGCAGCACAGCAGAGAACCATGCTGAGTTTGAGTCCCAGAGGCAATACAGATGCACCAGTGCACATGTTAATAAGCTTCATCTCAGCAAAAACTATTAGCATGGGCACAGCCTCCTGCTGCACCAATTATTCAGCTTTGAGTGCTAGTTTAGTTTCTTCAAGGTGCTCCTCTGCAAACAACAGCCATGCCCTCTGCTCCCCTGCCCTACCCAGCTCCTTTGCAAGCAAATAAATCTGTGGTATGTGAAATGAAAAAAAAAAAAAGAAAAAAAATGAAAAAAAAAAAGGACATGGTTTAGTTGTGGTTGGGTCAGTCTTTCCTTTGAGGAGTCCAGAGCTATAACTCTGTTTGAGAAGGTCCCCTTGACACACTGAGGAGGATTGGGAATGTTTGCAGGACCCTTGAAGCACAGAGCCCAGGCTGGCTGGAGCTGGGGTCTGGCAGCCAGCAGAGACTGCTCACCTTTACTCTCACCCTGTCATACCTGGTCTGCCCTGGCTGACACTGATTCCTCTGTAAGCTGAGTGTCTCAGAACCAGGACCTGCCAGGAGAGGACATCTCTGGCATATCTGGCAGCAGCTCTGTGGCTGTCATTGGTCACTGCCTCAGGAATTAATTTGCCCCATTTGAGTCAGCTGCTGCTTGGGCTCAAACACAGCAGGGCTTACTCTGGGTCACATCTGCCCCAAAAATGGTTTGGCTGAACTGGCTACTTCAATGTGCCTCCCGTGTTTCTGCTCTCTCTGTCACATCTTCGATGGTGTCAGCCCAGGGATTTATTTTAAGATTCTGGAAGCCCCCACAGAGAGGGATGAATTCCGATGGAGAGGGTGCCCCATGGCCAAGCATATTTGCTTGGGTCTTGACTGACCCTGTCCAAACCCAGACTGCTGCAGTCACTAGGAAGCCAAGAGAGGCAGCCAGGGAAGAAGATAAATTCTGAAGCCAAAGAAAATAAAGCTTTAATCATAATTATAAGGTTATTTTATGATATCACAAGAAATCATCAGGAACTTTCCAGTGTCTTCCTCTTCAGACCTATTTTAACTGAGCTAAATTCAGCTGAGTTTTCTGTGAAATATAAGGCTTGCTTGGGGGACAATTATCTCCCCTTGATGTGTTTTTATGCCCATGTGATTGATATATATACCAGCCTTAACTTCTTAAAAGGGGTTTTGGCACAGTTCAGGGAGCAATTCTCCTGGTCCCACTCAACTTACATTTAAATGTAATAGCCACTACTAAGGTTCTTTCTTGCACAAAAGACCAGATGCAGGTCTTAGATGTCTGAAATTAGATTTTGGTGCTGAAACTTAGATCCTCTTGAAGGTTTTGCAAAGCCTCTGAAGTTTGTGTACTGAGAGGTATGGGAGCAGAAAGAACAGCAAATTGTTGCTGCATTGGAAAGACTTGGGGGCTTAGGTAGCAGGTAAGTCCAGGAGTGACATTTCATCAAAAGACACTGTGAGCTCATCCTGTTTCTACCACCATCCATTTCATCCTGCCATAAACAGAAAAACCTCTGTGCTTCAGAAGGGAAAACAAGCCTTTTAGCTCAGCTAGCCCTAAAAGGGCACACTGTGGCATTAGGATCAGCATAGAGACTGAACATAAGACAAGAGGTGCAAGTCTTCCTGTTGTGAGGCACTGTGACTGACACCCAGCTTGCCTCCTTGACTAGATCTATATCTAAGATCAGGGCTCATAGGCCTGGACCCTTTCCTGGTTACTTGGCCTCATTTGTCTCCTTTCCTTCCTTTGTCATTCTGGCTCCATCTGTGTCCTCCAACTAGAATACTGCAGCCTGTGACAATTTCCTGAATACGTTGTTTGGAATTGTATTTTTTAATCCAACTGACTATGAGCACTTCTTTTCTGCAGGCTAAGCATCATCACACATTTTTCATTACCTAATAAACTTGACCAGCACCACTTCAGAGTCTTAAAAATTGTTGATTCTAATCCTTTCCCACTTCCTCCACAGTCTGGTGACAGACCATGGCAGGGAGCAGAGTCAGGCTGAACACCTGTGTGAGCCATGAGTGAGTCCCACACCTGTGCCACAATGGAACCCACTCTATTTGACTTGGTAAGTGAGTGGAGGAGCCTCACTTCCTCTGGCTGGGCTGGAGGTTGTGGAGTCAAAAACACCTCCTTGAGGAAGATTTGGTCTGCAGGAACAACATGGAAACTGCTAGATGTTGAAAGGAGCGATGAGGGGACAAGAAAAAAAAATAGGAGGAAAGAAAGCTAGACTAATAACTAGAGTACTAATAAACTGGGTACAGTATTCAGGGACTGGGTGCCAATTTCTAGGCTCAGCTACCCACTTTATATGTCCTCAGGGAAGGAACTTTGGATCCCAGCATCTGAAAGCCTTGGGCATTTCATGAGCCTTCACACCTCAGTTTCCCTTCTCTAAATGAATAATACCACTTTCTTACCCCTCAAGCACGAATAAATACTTCAAAGTTTGTCAGGACCACAGGTATGGGTTAATGCACACCAGCAAATACACCTGGGGCTCTTCTTGTTTGTAAAGCCCATGTGCTGTGAATGTCATATGGGCAGTGGGTTTGTGGAGCCCAGCTGGGCCTGGGGAGGGGCATGCAGACACTGGCAGTGTGTTTGGGGGAGCTGTGCCATGACAGGGCAGATTTACACCTTGGCTGCCTCCACAGTAACGTCCTTGTGCACACAAGTCCTCCCTGTACCTGCACTGTTCGCTGTGGGGATGTGCTATTAATTCACCTCCCAGCCTTGTGAGCAATAATTTTTCCATGGAGACGGACATGAGAATGGAAATGTAAGGAAGGGCAAAAATTAAGGCCAGCTGGATCAACAACATGGTGAGAAAGCAGGGTTGTCTACCACTTTTCCACTACCACTGCAGGACAAGAGAAAACTGTTGTCCCTTCAGTATTCTCTGCTCCCTGTGCCTGAATTTGACAAGGAATCAAATCTTTAGAGAGAAACTTTCATGAGTCAGTGTAGACAATGTGGAAAAAGATGGAAGGATTTGGTTTATCCTGGCTTTTTAACGCAGACCAAGCTGAATTTTGCTGCAGAATTGAGTGGTTTGTGCTCATGGACTCGCACAGCAGCACGAGGCTGGAGGGAGAGAAATGAGAGCCTGTGAGGAGGAGATGCACAGCCAGAGCAGGGCAGGAGAAATGAGTATTAGGCAAAAAGAGAAAGTGGGCATGCCTGCTGTGAGTGAGTGTGCGGCTGTGGAGAGGGGCATGTGCGAGACAGAAAGTAGATGAGGGACCTGCCAGTGGCAAGTGTGAAGATGAACACCCAGTAGTGACAATGATGTTTGGGGCAATCAATGATGCTTGATGCATGGAGGACGGGATAGATGTCATTATTCTACAAAACCGTACACAAGCAAAAACAAAGCCATCTTTTTTAAATGAAAATGAAAGAGAAATGACAGGTGAAAAGCAAAATATTTGTGAGGTGATTTAAACAAAGAGAAGTAAATCCAAAGAATATATTTTTTCCCAACCAATATGATGTACGGTATAGTTTACAAGAGAAGAAAGAAAAAAATCAATCTGTGGCAGTATCTGATGTACCTCTGTGTAATAAACTGTTCTGCAATTATATGAACAAGGTGGTGCTGGTGACGAGAGGTAGGGGATTTTTGTGTCTCCAAATGTGCTGGGTTTGTATCATCCTGTCACCAGTTGTTCAATATTGTGATACCGGACAATCTCCAGTGTTTTTCCCAGTAGGTCAGTGAACTTATTTTCTTATCAAGCCTAAAGGCAGGTGCAGACATGAGGAAGGCATTTGCCTTTGTTTTTCTCCTTCAGCCCAGCCCAGCAGCTTCTTAGTATGCGTGGCCAGTGATTCAACCACACAAGTTTCCTCCTCCCAGTATTTTCTTTACAAGGATTGCGGTGAAAAGCACAACGGGGAGAAGTTTCATCTCTCCCTGTAAATACGAATGAGAGAAGTGTCTAATAGCTGTTATAAAAGATGGCATTTTAATTACCACCTGTACTGCAGCAGGCACATGCACACATCTGCACCTACACACAGAAGCACATACTCACACACACCCCCTCCCCAGGATGAGGAAGGTCTCCTTCCTCCTCCAATCCCTTCTTCGCCTTTATGCAACCCAGGGAACATGGGCTGATTGGAAAGGTCTCTTTCCTTGATAACAACAATTCAATGCACCTTGACATTTTAATAGCCTGCCGTCCTAGTGAACACAATCGAGCTGAGCAGTGAAGCAAAAATCATTAGGTAAGCAAGATAATCTAAACGAAAAATCAACCTCAACTGGTTCCCACATCTGGGGCACATCTGGGCAGAGCCTACCCTTTCCTTCCTGCTTCTGAACAGGAATCCTCTCATGGGAAGGCTTGTCAGGGGAAAGAGGGGCGTCCACGGATTTATTGCCAGGGGAAATCCACCCCCTCCTGCCCCCCTACCCCTCCCACCTGCAAACCCCTTCCCTCTGCTCAGCCTTTCCATAGGAGTGAGATGCTGACTTTGCAAGCCATTCGCTTTATGAATATGACCCTCAAAGGGAAGAAACCCTCTCACAAGCCCAGAACTATGTTATCATCGTTATTAAGGAGCTTAAAAAGGAGCTGGGAAGAGGAGACACCGGTGGAATTGCAGCCTGATTGTGATTGATGTGTTCCTATTAGCTTCTCACTGTTATCTCTCTGGATGGCAAGAACAGCCAGTGGCTTGTAACACAACAGATTACCTGAGTTTTCAGCCCTAGACGGATGTTTAAATAAAATATAGTCCCTTTTAGCGAGAAGCTCATTTTCTCTCCGAGGCTCCCAGACTATTTCATGTCAGCTGTGATTCGCTGTGACTGTCCTCAGTAAACATGTCTTATCATTAATAATTCTTTACAAGCACAATTTCATGGAGTCTTTTTGTATGCGCGCGTGGGGGAGGAGGGGGCGTGCATGCGCAAATGTTGGCCTCAGCCTCATCTCGATACAGTTTGGGAACCCAAGGTGCTTCTCTTCAGAATTTCACCTGCCTTGCCAAAAATGATTGATTACCCCTAGCAGACTGGGTGTCCAGCTATACCCAACAAATGACTTTGGCCCCTAACAACAGGCCTTGGCCAGATAGAAATCAATATTTCACCATTAAAATCTATCAAAGAAGAGTTAAGGCACCATCTGTCCCTGCCGCCTTTCCATGGTGTGTGAACATTAAATCCGACACTTGTAGTACATGAGTAATCAATATATAGTAGTTCACAGATCATTTGTGGTCCCCTTTTAGCAGTGATGGATGCTTGGAATAGTTGTGATTCATTTTGTCACACCATTAAACAAGATTCTGTCCAGTTCCTTCCTGATTTCATTTAGAGGATCATTCTTCACAGTTCATAAGAGAGAAACGGTTTTACCAATCTGCTTCTATTTCAATAAGTCACTTTATAGAGATTTTGTGTCCTGCAGACTGTAAAAATTCTGGAGAGATAGTACAAACATACCTCTAAAACTATTCACTGCATGACATATGCATAAAGTGTGAAAAACTGAATGTAAATATGTTTACCTCTTTATCTACAAATATTGGTTTTAACCCTTCCCTTGCCAGAGGGGACTTTAGGCAGAAGTGCTTGGAAACACAGCCTTGCCTAGGGCAGATGCAGCCAAGTTTGGGAATGGGCTGTAATTAAAAGCATGAATAAAACAACTGCAAACTCAGTGGTAGAGCTCTATTCCTGAAATTGAAATGGTGAGTTCTCAGTAAAATAAACACCTTTCTTAATTGCTTCTGCTGATATGCACCCAGCTTTTTCTGAATTGTTCATTCAGAACTGACAATAAATGTATAATTGCAAAGCATGTTTAAGTGGTTCCAAATAAATGGCCTTTCTTTTTTTTAAAACTTTTCTTATAATTGCCATTATTATGCAGACTTCTTCCTTTTTGGAGGAGGGGAGAGAATTACATATTAATGTTCCGTAGATTATTAATCTCATAAAAGACCTGCTCTTTCAGTCTCCAAATCGTTCATTCAGATCCTCAGATGATGCTATAATTGGGCATCATGATGGGGCTTCTCAGATTTAAACACTTTAGGAATTGGCCCTGTCTGGGCTTCCCCTGGCTGCAGTAAGAGATCCAAATAATATAAGCAGCAGGCTTGGACGCAGAGATAAAATCAGAGGGAGCCCTGAGGATCTGTCAGAAGGCATCTTCTAAAACCTGCATTGTGCTGCAATTTTCCTAATTAAAGGACATAAACAGCAGTGATTCATGCAAGTATCAGAGCTAGCCTGTCCTCCATGGAGCGCTTGATGCAGTAATTTTTAATCAGGTTGGTCGTTTATAACCCGTTCATTTTTAGGCATCTCATTTGGTTGCTGGAGTGTGCTGACTCACTAAACACAGGGCAGAGGGGGAGGAGGAGGAAGGCAAAGCCTGTCCTGGGCTGGACCAAGTCCCACCAAAGCTTTCCTGGCAGCAGACCAGACCCCACAATATTTAATGCAAGTGTTTCTGGAGGGAGAACATATTTGTGCAAACCACCTCGGAGTGTGGGGCTGTGTCCCAACAGTGTCAAGTGGCTCTGGGCAGATGGGAAGGGGCAGGAGGAGAAGGAAAGAGCCCTGTTCCCTTCAATGAGATGATCAGGAGAAGGAAAGAGAGTGAGCTGATGAGCTCATGCTCATATGAGTAAAGGAACCAGTATATTAGTGGTGAAATGGTACAGGTGATTTGTTAGTAAGGCTGAGGCGCTGGAGCAGAAATCCATAGTGAAGATGGAGAGGTGCAGCAGGGGCCAAGCCTGGCTTTGTCATAGCTCTTGGGTGGTTGGACTCAGGTACATAAAATGGCTCCAGGCAGAAAAAACTGCCCTGGCTACATCTGGGCTGGTGTCCCGGGAAAACTGCCCCTAGTTACACACACAGCAGAGCCAGGGTGAGAGCGGGGGAGCTGTGCCAGGAGCTCAGCTCTGAGACAGGCCTTGGCTGCAGCTGCACCTTTAACTTCTTCCTTCATCACTTGCTAATTCCATAAACACAGCTGTGCTCCTGGGAGATAAAAAATGCACAGCATCATTGTTAAAAACAAGCTGGTTAAAAAATAGGGGCAGCACTTCAGCACAAACCAAATATGCACCTAGATTTCAGTGAAGATGTTCTGACTTGAACACGTCCCTATGCTAAGGATTACTGTATTTCAGAGAAAAGAAATGCCAAAATAATTACTGACTGTTTTCCAGAAAAAAATCTCATGGAATCACTGTATGGAAGCAGCTCCTAAATTCAACCCTCTGCCTAAAGCCTTGGAGTTGGAATTTGCTGAAGGTACCGAGGTCCTCCGGTTACCACTGAGAAATTCCTCAGGTGCAGTGCAGAAGCCAAAGAAAAAAAAGAGATTAAGAAAAGGAAATAGAGTAAGAAATCTGAGTTATTACCAGTAAAGACATTGCAGGGGGAAAAGAATCAAAAATGAAAACATGCATTATCTTTACTCTTCAAATATTATGCAGAGCACTCCTCTTTGGCTGAACCTCTAATATGTGTAAAAAGACACAGCTATTGATTTTTTTGCTAATAAACTGCATAGCTGTGATTCCCTTATTATAAATCTTTTCCTAAGCACAAAAGTGAGCAAAGGGAGGGGGAAGGGGTTGTAGGGTAACAAGACTAATCAGGACTTCACCATCAAAGTAAATACATCCAATTAACAGCTATTAAAGAAGAATTTTATGGCACTGTGCACAGTGAAGGCCATTATAGCCAGTGGAATTAATCTTAATTATTTGTACCTGTGTACATACATGCAAAGGAAAGCAACTCACATTAATCTACATTAAACTTAATACACAGTTGGTGTATTATCTTCTGAGTCAAAATTGACTGCTGGTCTCTGCATATGTATCTGTGGTGCTATCTCCAGTACATATGGGATGTCTAAGGGCAGAATTTGCTCCATGCAGAACAACCCAGCAGCTAAAGTATTTTTTGTGATTTCTAAAAAGCATTAAAAAACAAAAACAAAACCACAAAACAAACAAAAAAACCAAACCCAAAAACCCAAACCTGATATAGGCAGATATTATAATTTCAGAAGCCTTTCTTATAAAAAAATAAATAAATAAGAGACACACAAAAAAAAAAGCCCAGAAGAGGCTGTACAGATTTATTATCCAGCTTAAGGGGAAACTGAACAAATATAAATCTGTGGCTTTCTGAGGTTTAAATAACGGCAATTACTACCCCCAAAATACTGCATTTCATGCACTGTGGACAACATTGTTAAAACCACCCACGATATTTTGGACTGTGGAGATTTTTTCCCAAGTTTTTACAGAAGCTGACAGTAAATTATGTTGGTTGGTTGTTCACTGGGTTTGCATTATTTGATAGGGCTGGCTGTGGAGGTCTGTGCTGTGGTAACAATAATGAATGGTGTACTTTTTGCTTTAAATCCCTGTCTAATGAATATAGACATAGGCAAGCAGCTACTTAGGATTCCAAAATATAACTAACCACAAAGCAGAGCTCCAGCTGGTCTTCCCTCCTACTGCATTGTTCAGGGGCATTTTCCTTATCAAAAATGGATTTTGAGTCCTAAGAAGGAAAAAGAGAAGCTGGCATCCATTGTGCCCAGCAAAAGCACTTGAGATATGGGGGTGGTCGAGCACTGAACTGCTTTATGGTCTTAGAAATGTTTACACCTAACATGGGTTTTACCCAGTTCATGGTATGCAAAATCTTGATTGTACAGAAGGTCCCAGTTTGATGCTGTGTCTCTGTTCAGGATCCCCAGAGCACATTACCTACTTTAGCTAACACAGATCAGTGCCTTGTCCTGTGTGAAAGCATAAGCACTGCATTTTAGTTATGTTTTATATATGTTATTAACTTTCAACAGCTATCAGGAGATTAAAATCTCATAGAGCCACCCTACAAAATATTTCTTTTAGGGCTAATCACAGCCAGCAGCAAGTTAAAGTCTTTCCATGCCAGCATTTGCAGCTGTGTCAAAATATGGATCAAAGTCCTATTATGCACTTCAGTTGTTATTAACAAGCATTTTGGGTTAACAATTGTAGCTATGAATCTCTGGTAGTAAAACTGGCAGACTCATGAAGATTTAAAGAAAAGGCTTGATAATATCTCATGTTATTTTCACTCCTTCAGCAATGTTTAGTCTGCTCTTGAATGTTTTAGGAGCTGTTACATTTCACTCTATGCTACTTAAAAATTGATGCATGTTTCTCAGCTATTTAACCATTATGGCTGAAGTGATTTCTGCTGCCCAGGCTGCTCCTGGGGCTGGCTGCAAGTTACACCTGCACAGGATGCTCAGCGCTCCTGAACTGCTGTGCAATCTGGCATTTTAGCATGAAATCAAATTCTTATGTCAATCTTCGTTTTTGCACTGTCAGGGAATATCAAAAGGGGTGGTGGCACTGCATTTGCTTTAATTCAGATGCTTACTGAAGTCTGAAGTGACCATCCTCTCCTCTGCTTGTACAGCAAACCTGAGGCTTTTCCCCCAAGCCCACATCACTGTCCTGTCTTTGCACATTAACCATAAATCCACAGATTATGTTGCCTTTGGGTTTCTCCATCAGGATGACAATATAAGCACCACAAACCAGGAAGTCTCCCAGCCCAGGGGCATCCAAGCAGTAAGGAAACTAAATGGAGAAGCTCCTGCAAAGGTGGGGAGTACAGAAGATTAATGGGAATGAAAGGAAACTAACTTAGAAGAAAAAATGGGAGAGTCACCTGCCAAAGACTGATGTGCTCAGAATGACCTCAGTGACTCTTTTTGAGAGGATATCTGAAAATACACCATTTCCTACTGTAAAATGGTAAGATCAGAGCCCTGATGCTCTTCAGAGAAATTCTGAACTGGGATAAGTTTGCAAGTTAAGACAATGCAGATGGTAGTGAACTTTAAAGAAAGGAATGATGACTCCATGATGAAAAGAAGGCTGAAGTACAAATACCATCATTAGCTACATTCCTGAGGTCTGCAAAGTACCACAGCAATGTCTTTTCATGCAAAAAGTTGTTAGCAAGCCTCAAAACCACCAAATAAACAGGTGTGGATGGAGAAGAGATTTGTGTACAAAGCTGTGACTTTGTGAGTAAGGAAAAAAACCCAACAAAACCCACAAATGGATGTTTCTGAAAATATCTCAATCCTGAAAGATTAGCCTCAGCAGAAGTGTCACTGCAGAAACCATCTGCATATTGAAGAGGTTGCCTAGCAAGGGCTTTTTCCCCTCATTATTATTTTCTACTTAGATTGCTAAGAAAAGATCTCTCAAGAGAAATAACAGTAGGATCTTAAAAATAGTTCTGAATATGCCATTAAAAATTCAACACAGATATTGTCTAAGCCAATTCAGGTTGTTTTGAAGTCATCACATTAAATATGCTGAGATTCTCTGCTGAGCTTGGTTTTAAATCTAGTACCCACTAAAGTATTTCCCTGAATTAGATGGCCAAAGAGCAGTCAGTGCTTGGGGAGCAGCTTGTGGGTTTGAGGGTACCTGGACATCAGGGCACAGAGAGCAGACTGCTTCCTCCTAATGGAATAAAACAGGATGAGGAGTTGCTCTGAAACTAGGTGAGGAGATCCATAGGAGTTACCGTGAGGACAAGGAATTGCACTCTCACTAGAAGAGCTGATACACAGGAGGTACCATGAGAAACCCAGCAATAAAAATGAAAAGGGAGTGAACCTCTTCTATGTCTTCTATGCTTCTCCCCTGTGCTGTTACATATATTTCTATTCCTGCAGTGCCATGTACAACCCACACCTGTTTGATCCCAGAGCCATCACATCTGAAGAGCAGGATGCAGCACTCTTCTATGGTGCAGGTGTTTATATTTATACTATTTACCAAAGCAAATATCATTTGGATACATTTAGTGAGGAAGAACGTAGCAAGCAGAAACCTATACTAAATTATGAATGTCTACATTTGGAGGAAAGTGAGTAAAATATTGACATTGGTTAAGAATTTTCCTAATTCATCTTAATGTGGAGAATGTAAGTGGAAGTGGGTAAAACCTCAGCCCAAGTGAATCTAGTGGAAAACTACTGGAGTCTTTAAAATACACAGCAGAAGCCATTATTTTAGGTGGATGGGAAACACTGTGAGGATTTATTGTGTCCTAAATTCTCCACCACTACAGCCTCCAAGCACATCTCAAGGAACATGAGTCATTGTTTCTCTTGACCTTCCTCTGGGGACAGCAGAGAATGCACCACAAAATGGTTTCTTTTGCCACCAGCTGTATTTTGGGGTGCAGGGGCTGCAGGTCCTGTTTGCTCCTGCCAGAGGAGGGCAAGGTGGAGATGTCTGCCCTGGCAGGGCAGGGATTGTGCCTTTGGTGTCTGTCCATTCCCAGAGGAGAATGTCAGGCCGGCGCTGTGAGCACCCATCCTTGCAATGGGAGAGCCAGGAGCAGGCCTGGAAATGAATTCCATGGTGCTGGAGGCGTGGGGTGGGCAGGCAGTGCCTCTGTCCTGCACCCTAGTCTTGATCCACTGCACACTTTAAAGCCTCAGACCTGTTCAGGGACGTCAGCGAGTGCGTGAAACCCTTTGTGGTCCCACTCAATAATTCAGCTTCCATCAGGGCTGCTGATCTTGCCAACGCAACAATACCAGCTAAGGCATGCCAAAGCAATAAAATAGCTGTTTCCATGAGCAGCCCCATGTAATTTGAACTCTTCAGTTCTTTCCAGTTATTTACAAGCATTGTATGTCACAAACAGACCACCTCTTTTGTAATGTTCTTTAGGAAAGCTGTGTATTATATTGGCATAATAGTCTCCTTCAGGGAGAGCATTTTGTTTTAATAAAATGTGTGCCACCATATTTAATCAATCAGATTGATTGACACCAGCACTAGCTGCGTCTCCCAGCAGATGCTGCTGCTGCCTCATTCTTATTCCAGTTTCATTTCTCAATCAAATCCATGTGTAAAAAACATAATGTGCTGCCAACATAATGTAATAAAACTTCAACTGAAATGCACACCACCACGACTGAAACTGATAAGTCAAAGTATGGGGAAAGTTAACTTTAGCAAAATCATTTTTGACATGAAAATATTAAAGTTTTACAGTTCAGATATGCCTTGGCTAACCCTAACATAAATGCAAAAGTTTCTCGGGTGTTTAAAAGAAAAAAAAAAGCTATAGAAAGAAATTCTTCTAGAAGTTATTAAAGCTGGCTCCCAGCATTTTCTAATCTTCAGAGTTTGCTGATGTCATTCCAGTTCCATGTAGGCCACCCAGGTGAGATGAACTGTAACTTTTACCTGGACAGCTCAGGTGCCTGTGTGAGGTGAACACTGGGCAGTGGTGATGCAGGGCTCTGTGCCAGAGGCTGAACCAGCAGGTTTGGAAGGCACGATTCCCACAAGCACAATGGAAACCCTGGCTGCTGGATGTCACACACAGCATGAAACTACTCTGAACTCTTTCAAAGTTCACCTTAAATAATCTGCACACCCCACATTGCCCACAGGGCATGTGTGGGTCACAGAGCACATTTCTGGGGAATTTGCCTTTCCTGTACTCACAGGAGCTGGTTTCAGACCACTGGAGTTGAGTTCCCCCCTTGATATAGGTGGTCCCTCATACACCTGAGGAGGTTGCGCCTCAAACCCCAAGGTCAAGCTTCACAGCAGTCCCCAAAGCCAGATGGGAATCAAAAGCATCTGATTTCTTGGCAGATGTTATAGTATGTGCATGATGTTCTCATGTGTAATTACTGAAGGAGGTATGAAAAGAGCTCCAGAACTGTTTTCTAAGGCCCCACAATAAATGACTTCCCCTTTACTTATTTTATATTTCTCCCAGTGATTATATGATAGGAAACACATGCCATGAACTCACATGCCACCAATTTCCACCCTTCTGTTAAAAAGGAGAACAGAGGTTTTAATCTGAAAAGGTGCCTAATGCTTCCGAACACCTTTTTTCCTTCACCACTGATTTTCAAATTTAAAAGTTTCATTAGCTGCCGTCCTGCTGGACAGTGCCTTGGGCTCACACAAAGAAGGAGAGATTGGGAAATTTTAGGCTGCAAGGAACTTTCCACAGCTGAAAGTTTTTCAGCCTCTTCTTTTGGCAAAATGCACAAATGGTAACTATGGAAATAAAAATTACACTTGAAGAAATGGCAAAGTTGACATATTATCAACTTGTCCATTTTAATCTCCAGTGAAATCCAGCAGTGCTGGAGTCCCTGTCCACCACTAACATCCTGTGCCTTCCCAGAGAGAAGCCAGGGCTCCCTGCCTGCCAAAAACAGAAAAGACACATAGGGAACTGAAACTGATTCCAAAAAAGAGCCAAGGAAATGATGCAGCATTTGGAAAAACCTTCATGGAGCAAAGTTCAGCCTGTGTAATTCAGTAAAATGAAAATTCAGCAATAGTTTTGTTATCACCTACACACAATACCAGGAGAGGTAATTCTGACAGCAGAGGGCTCCTTAAGCCAACAGGCTGAAGTAGAGAAGGATCTGGTAGCTGCAAGCTCAAGTTAAATACACTTGGACTGAAAATAAGCTGAAATTTATTAGTGATGAAAAAAACTAATCCCTAAGACTTCCTTGCTTTAGAAATGAGTTGGATTCCACAGCAGCAGGAACTGTGGTTCCAGTTGGATTGTAAATATAATTTTCATTTAAATTAGATATATTTTTTTTGAGAAATAAACTTTTTAAAATTTGCATTTGTTATTATGACAAGCCATAGTAAAATCTAGGCTTATTGTTATCTTGGAATAATTCAGATACATAAAATAACACACTGCATTGATGAGATAAAATTCCACAGTCATTGCTTTTTAGCACATAGTCCAGGGAAGAAACCTGAACTTCTTGAAAGAGCCCAGGCTGCAAAAACTTGTCATAAAAACATGCAATGCACTGCCCACATTTTTTTTTTTTTGAAGTTCAAAAGTCCTCAAAAGCTTATTGTTTGCTCTCAGTCCATGTCAGGATTG
Source organism: Catharus ustulatus (assembly GCF_009819885.2). Taxonomy (NCBI): domain Eukaryota; kingdom Metazoa; phylum Chordata; class Aves; order Passeriformes; family Turdidae; genus Catharus; species Catharus ustulatus. The sequence goes on from NC_046227.1 coordinate 30,283,282, forward strand.
AGACCCCACTGGAAGGTGTCAGACAAATGTCTTTTTGTTCCCTCAAGAAACACATGCCCTCTCCTTTTGACAGAGCATCCTGTGCTGAAGGGATTTTCCTGTGGAAAATCTTCCTGCCTCTGAGAGCTCAAGCACTGGCTCTACAGCATTGAAATCTCATCCTTGTTCATCAGATCCAGGTAGGTATTTCCACCAGAAAAGCAAAGAAAACTGTCCATTTTGTGAACAAAACACAGTGGAGCAGGTGAGGTATTGCATATTTGAGGAAAGGCAGAGCCAGACAAAGCCAGGGCAGAGTTTGGAGATGGTACAGTGAAAACACTCCCATGTGTAAAAAAAGGAGAAACCTCTCCAAGGAGTTTTCCTCAGCACTGCTGCTGAAAGGAATGCTGTGCCTCCACATCACAAAGCACAGTGGTTGGGGCAGGGTTTTTCATGGCATCTCACATGTGCCTTGAGCAGAATCTGGCTCAGCGTGGCTTCAGGAGACAGAACTGATGGCCAGGTTCCAGGGAAAAATGGCTCTATTAAAACATGGATGAGAAAGAAAACAGCAGCATGATTTTCAACCCTAAAATATTTTGATTAAATTTCATCCACATCTGTACTAAGATTCTTTCTGGCACAGCCTTAGCAATGTCCTTCCAGGTTATAACATCTCATGTTATTCCAGATAGTACCAATGGAGCCCAATTACATCCAGACCCACTACTGCCATTTTCTGATTAGCAAAACAGCCACTTATCTCAGAATCTGGGCATGTTTTTCTCTTTGGAGTGTAATTTGCACTGGAGACCATAAAGCCTTTCCCTCTGCTCCTGAATTCCACTCAGAAGCTCTTGGAACGAGGCACAGTTTGCCAACGTGTACGTGGAGGAATTAAAGGATCAGCAGCTGAAACATCAGTCCCTGGTGCCAGGTGGGATTCTCTGGGCAGCTGAGACATTGGTGTGGGGCTGGCAGGGAGGGAGCACGGCCAGTGTGAGACCCCACATCTGCAGAGGAGGGCAGGGCTGCCCCATGGAGTGTGGGACACCTGAGTTAGAGCAGCTGAATCCCCTCCAAGGTGATGGAACCTGCCCCAGCTCCCCTCCAGTGCATCAGCAGCTCACACAGAATGAGGCAGCTCTGCTGCAGCCTTCAGGGCAGGAGCTGGGCATGGGCCCTGCTCACAGCTCAGAACCCATGCCTGGCCCCAAAGTGCCTTTGGGACTGACAGACCTCAAAAGAGGGTTTAGAGTCCCTTTGCAGGAGGGACAGACAGTGCTTGTCTGAGCTGACACCCTGCAGGCTCTGCCACCTCCACACAAGGATGTCTGTTTGACTAGTGCCTTCTCATGAATGGCTCTGTGACCTTTTCTGGTTTTTATTTAACACACAGCTCAAGCTTGTCAAAGGCCTGATCACTGAAGTGTATTTTTGTGTGTATCTTTGGCTCTCAACACTCAAGGCCATGCCTTTCAGTCTTCCACCTTGTTGCTTCCTGATCTTTCTATGTACATATTTTTAATTAAGTTTCCCTTCTCCCTCACCCAACATAAATCCTGGGCATAAGTAAGTGGAACAGTGCTCCTCCCTTCCACGAGCATTTCAGCCCTGAAGCAGAGTGTGCTTCCACTGGGTCACGTTTTCTAGTGAGGATCTGTGCTCTGATGCCTGCGGTCAGGGTGGGGAGGACACATTTTCCTGCCCTCTGCTCCCTCTGGCTGCCTTTTCCTGCCATTCCCTAGTGCAAGCCCAGAAGTGTCAATTCCTTCTCCCCAAGAGCCTGAGAGCTGTGATCCCATGATTTGACTCTGGATGACAGAGAGAAAAACAAACGAGGCACAGCAGCAGGTGAGGAGGGCAGAGGAAATGGTGCTACTGCTCCTCTGGCCATGGCCAGCCAGCAGCAGGATGCCCTGGCAGCTGCAGGCACTCCCAGCACAGGCTGCTCCTGCTGCCTCAGCCCCACCATCTCCTGCAAGGTTCCTGCCTTCTATTGGGTTTGGCCACCTTCCAGAATTTCCCTCAGGAATGCAACTGGAAGGAGGGAAACAGCAGTTTTTAACACTTCATATTTCAGCCCGAATGGAGTGAAGCTTCAGTGGAGCAAAAACACAGAGGCTGAGCACCTCTGTAAGCTGAGGGCTGCCTGCTCACCATGATCCCAATGCCAGCCTTGTGCAAGGCAAAGACAGAGGACAGTTGTGTGAAGGGACGTGTTGTAAAGCCTGGAAAAATATTTCATTGCACACCCTTCTCTGGTACGTGCCAGAGGAGTCAAAAAAAATCTGGACATTAATGTTTTGGAAAGTTTCAAAAGTTTAAACTAATTCAAATACCCACAAATTTTGGAAGCTTTTCAATTCCTGTCCAGCATCCATGGCCTGACTCCATCTCTAATCCATTTGTTACTGCATAGACATTAAAAGTTGGGCTCCCTCCTTGGCACAGTGGGGTTTGCAGCAGGATTGCAGCCTTACACCCACGCTGCTCACCCGGAATTTGGCTATGGGGTTATTCACAGCCCTTCCCATCAAACCAGGCAGGGGGACAGCTGCCAGCTGTGCTGGTGGCTTTTGTGATGAGCAAACAGAATGCTCTGAATTTGGCTGGAAATGTGTAATTCACTGCACTTAAAAAAATGAACATATCAGATGTGAGGCTCCTGTTAAGTGCCCCGCTGCTTGGCTCAGGTTTCTCCTCATCTCTGTGAAGAAGCTGCTGCAAGGCCCAGGACTATGAAGGAGCTGGGACAGCAGCTGTGCTGCAGTCATCCTGCTGGAAATATGCTGGATTTGAGGCTAGTTTTACAAAGACTTTGGCAAGGTACGGAGAGGAAGAAACTTCAGGATATGTGGCCAACCCTGGGAATGTCCCACAGAGGAGAAGCTCTTCAGATTTAGGTGCTTGATGTTGAAATAATTTGATGTCATGCCAGTTTACTCTTTCCCAAATAACTCAAAGAACAGTTGAGTAGTACCAGGAGAGGTCAGGGAACAGGACTGGAGTATCCTTATCCCCGCCCATGGGCAGATGTGCAGCCACGTTACACTGAAGATTTTATGCACAAAAGGATTTGTTTTCTCTCATTCAAGGCATCCATCCTGATGTTTTTCTTGCTTCATCAGTTTTTATGGCTCATCATTCATACTGGCAGCCTGTCTGGGACTTACATATTCAGAAGAAGGGAAGTTTAACAGAGCCATGATTTGGGTAAAATTATCTGTTCTAGGATGGCATTAACCACATGTTTTGTCATCTAGGATGGGAGAATATTTTGGTCAGCAGGCCTCTGAGAGGTGGCCTCTCAGAAAGCATAAAAACGTCCTTGCCACGACATTACAACCTCTAGAATAACCCAAGTGATTTGATTTCTTTGCTCCACAAAAGAAACCACATGGACTGGGACTTGTTGAGAGCAATTCAAAGGACTGATGTTATCCCAAAATCTGAATAACATCTCCTGGAGAAAGTGAGGCAGAAGGATCAATGCTTAATCAAATCCAGGCTTTCATTTGCTTGGACTAACAGCTAAGGAAACTGGTTTAATTTCTTCTGTGAGAAAAGTGAGATAAATGATGTGTGTATGTGTCTCGGGTAAAATATTTGATCACTTACCTTCTTAGTCATCACTGGTCTTTAATCGCGCATTATGTAACATTACACCCAATACAGATTACATCGGGGGGAAAAATCACAACCATGCAGCCTGCAGAAACTAGAAAGTAATTTGTCTCCAGGAGGAAGGATGCTCTTTTCTGCACACTCCACGTACAGCTCCATTTATCATCTGGGAGCAGAACCACGCTCAGCTAAAGCCACTTCAGACCAGCCCTCCTCTTCGAGGCGCCTGTCCCAAGAGCAGCCAGACCCTGTAACTTCCCAGGGCAAAGGCCTCTAAAGCAGTGCCAAATCACTCAGCCCAAACAGGTTTATAAGACCTTTTAAACTCTTGGGCTCTGCTATAGGGAAGTACAGCCTTTTCCAGGCTGCCTCTGTGACAATGCCATATTCAGAGACCTGCTGCACTTACAGATTGAAGACAGATCTATTTGGTAATAACAAAAAAGAAAAAAAAAGCCTCCCAAAGCCAAACTCTCCAAACAACTTATTTCCTACTGAAGAAACTTCTCTGAGTCTATGAAAACTAACGACTCCTTGGCATGTCTTCCCAAACACAGCATGCAAAAGTAGTAATATTTTATGTTTCGATTACAGGACATTGTGGGTTGCTGCCATCTGCTATGAAAGGGACTTTCTGCTCCCTGAACATCCTGGTTGTAATTTGCACAATATTTGAGTTTCTGAGAGACACCAGGAGCTCTAATACAGTGTGGATGCCCATCAGCACTAACAGCACTTAAAAAAATGGGAGAGGTGACTTGAGGGTGACAGTGGATTTTGGCACCTCAGAATTTTTCCCCAGCAGTGGAAAATATTCCAGCATGCACTAAACATGTAAGAAACCTTCCCCAAAGCACATGCAGCCCCCATGGCAAAGTGAAAACATGAAGGAGTGCTTCATGCTATAACATCCCCTTTTCCAGAGTTACAGTTGGGTTCAATTTTCTATTATTGCAGATCTTTGGGGTGGGACTCTTTTGAAGGGCTCAGCCTTGGCCCAAATCCTGTCCCGCTGGAAAACAATGAGCCCCCAAACCCCCTCGCTGCTTTAATGGCAGAAGAGCGCAGCCAGCACAGAGCGCTTCGGGAAATTCCTCTCCTCCACCCGCTCCCGCACAATGGGTCAAATGTTCCATCCCTGTGTGAAGCCTGAATAAACAGGCATTGCACAAGGAATCGCCGTGGGGAAGCGCAGCCGCCGTGCCAAGGGCAGCCTGTGACACCACAGCCCCTCTGCGTTAACCATTGCAGCTCACAGGCTGGGATCTTCCCTGGAATGCTGCTCCTGGGGAGCCCGCGTTCCCCCAGCTGCCTGCTTCATGCATGCCTGTGAAGCTCAGGGCCAGGCTGGCCAGGACGTGGTTCATACATCCATCTCCTCCCACAGATAACAAAGATGGTGATTTCTGACCTTGAGGGCTATTTGCTGTATGGTCAGTTTTGGTTCCCCGGTGGCAAATTTTGATGCAAGTTCATATTTTTGAAAATTGACTCGTTTCATTTATTAATGAAAGAATAATGTGCCCATAAATCATCATGTAGGACCTTCAGAAGGAGAAGAATAATTTATTGTTGAAGTGTCTGATCAAACTGTGCCTACCACCCAAAGGCAAACCAAACCTGGGGACACCTACCTGCCATGCCACACCCATTGTCACATTTCTTGACAAACCCTGACTGCCAGCTCAGCTTCACCCAGGCAGCAAAAACAACCTGTGCTGAAAGACCTGCAAAGTTCACCCACGTTCTTCTCCTTGGGACTAAGGATTGTGGTACAGCTAGGAATTATGGATGGAAAGGTACAGGCCCACAGTGGATGGGAGCTTCTTCACCCATGGGCTGCCTTGCAGGAGAAGGTGGCATAAGGACTAAAAATGGGCTCAACGGTCTTAAGCCTGTGCCTTACCTGGACTGTTTCTGGTGTGGTTCATCAGTGCTTTTGCCCCAAATCTCAGGACGTGTTTCTATAGGCCAAAAGGCATAAATAGCTTTTTCTCCTGCATTAGTAAAAAGGCACAGTAAATGGACTCTCTGTTTACATTATTTGAGGATCTGTCTCATCATCTTCAATCCAAAAGAGCTGAGCACTTCCTATGACCCCTCTGCTGATGGCTACTGCAAAGGCATAAAGCCCTTTCTGAGGCAGCCCTGTGCATAGTGTGCTCATTTGAGGGGTAAATAAAGAAGACATCACGGCTGGATGTGCGTTCTCTGCTAGCAATCAATGCACAGCATACACTTTTGATGAGGTTAGATAACAAGCATCACATGGAGAGAGGAGCACCATGCACACACAACCTGCTGAATATATGTCAGCAATAAAATAATAACTACAAAGGCAAGCACTAGCTACCTACTGTAGGATGTCTCATCTAGTTCAAGTTCAGATGTTCGATACAAGCCCAACTCTGTGTAGTTTGATAAAAAGCCACCCTAAAACAACAACAAACCCCCTATACACTGCTCTGAAGCATTAGCACAAGGATATATCTTTGTTCACTGGGCCCTTTTTAATCTCGAAAAAGGAATTTCTTACATCAAAAATAGAGAATTCTTTCATGTCACTGTCAGCTCCGTAGCCCACCTAAAATTGCATTATTACCACTGACAGAAAGACAGGTGTTAACAGCTGGAAAGAAAACAAATGGAGAGCGCTGTGGCAAAATTTGAGGAGAAACAGATGTGTGAGCAACGCTGCCTTTGATATTTATTTTAATAGTGCTTCTCAAACGTGTTCAATATTTATGCAGCCATAGGCTCAGCTTTCACTGGCACACGAGAGCCTGCATTATTTGCCTCTGCCACCACCTCTTCTTTTCTTTTCCTCCCTTCCAACCGTCATAAAAAACAGCATCCACAAATCTCCCAGGAAAAGCCAGCTTATTCCTCCTCCCCTCCCCCAGTATGAAATGGATAGAGTTTTTTAGCAGTGGGAGTTCAGTGTGATTAGTATGCTAATACGGGAGAGAGAAAAGGAAATGGAGATGAGAGATACGGTCCTTTAGCGAAGAAAAGCAGGAACAACTGAAAGGAGGATCTCTGCTAATCAATTAACCTACAATGGACCTAATGCCATAAGAAGCTATTGTGCATAAAGGGACAGAATTCTCGGTGACAGATGGCACTTGGGCTCATGATATTACAGGGCTGCTGCTCAAGAGCTTGTTTACCTCCCGTACAGGGGTAAGCAATAAAGCAATAAAATTGCTTATTTATTTTAAAGAGAGAAGTTGAAATGCTTATTTACCAAATCAATCAAGATTTACTAAGGCAGAACCAGCCACAATCCTCATGGCCCTAAAATGCTGGATACTTCACTGATTTCAAATAGCAATTATCTATTGCAGTTTCTTGAACCCACTCTGACTGCAAAGAGACGTTTAATTTGCAAATTTTGATGAAAATTGTCATTTTTTTAATTGCCTATTTCACCGATTTGAATTTTAAAACAAACGATTAACTAGAAGCTCATTTTTACTTGCCTTGGGCAAACCCAGAAAAATATTTGTCAAGACCCAAGCCTGTCTGCTTAGCATTTGAGTTGAGAGATGCACAACTGCCTTCAAGTCAACATTAGCTGTGACAGAAGCAAGACTATTATTTAACAGTAGCTGAAAATGTCAAAAACAAGCGGCATTTGGCATTTTGACAAGACGCCACTGAAAAGAAACTATTTTTTTTCCTCAACACTCAGATAACTGTAAATCAAAATTGTACAATTACCACTTGGCTCAGAGTACTGCTTTGGTGTCTTTCTTTGAACCAGTGGGGAAAGAAAGAGCAGACAGGTCTCCATCTTCTGCTTGCAGCTATCTTCAAGGTCCTACCACAGCCCAGACCTTCCATACTCCAAAAAATGCACATTCTGCTCCCAGGGATGGAGGTGGCATCATCCAACAACTCACATCAGACCTCAGACACTTCAGCACGATGAAGACATCCCAAAAGCTAAGCACATATATAAATGCTACAAGGTGTATGTTTTAGGTGTTAACTGTCTGCCAGAATAAATTCAGACTTTTTTCAGACCTTTTTTTTAGGTAGGTGTTGTGCCTGGGCATTAATCAGCAATTTTTTACATTAGAAATCATAACAAAGGGTCAGCTGACTTAATTAAAAATAGTATTGTGTTGAAGAGAAGACTGATACTGAAGAAGTGCAGGAAAATTAATATCTAAGCCACTTCGTTCTCACAGTGAGATTAAGTTGGGAGTTACTGTTTTAATCAACTACAAGATGCAAGAGTGCTCATGGTAAACAATATTGTGAACCATCTCAGGGAAGAAATGACATGGTGATAAGATACTACCTTCAAGAGCTTTAGATACCAGAATGAACAGGCCTTAATAATTTAAGAGATGCCAAAGTGATGAACATATGTTCATCTTCATTGCATGCACCAGATACTGCCCATCATTTATCCGGACTCAAGTAAAACAATTTTTCTAGCAAGGTTTCCTACCTTTAACATCAGTCAGCATTAGGTAGGGCATTAAATCCCATAAAGATTTGTCTTTCTAAGTGTCAGTTGCCTGTTTCTGTCCTTCCTCAGTGAAATCTCATTGTGCACCTGAGAGCAGTTGTGCAAGAGACATCAGGAGTGTGTTGTACAAACCCGTTCCTAGGTCCCATCCCTTAATCTGCCCTGCTCCATGACCAAGCTCATCACATCCCTCTGGGTTTCATTAGTCACTGTGACCTTGGAAATCACAAACTACCAGGGTCTGACAGGTCACCAAAGTGGAAGTATTCCATGAAAAGTTGATTCAGGTGATGCCAGAAAGCACATACTGTGCCTACAGCTTTGAAACTTCCCTGAAAGTGTGGGGGGGTCTGGTAGCAACTGGGTCCCTTTCCCTTGCAGAGCACCTCTGGTGTGCTGCTTCTAAGACTAGTGGTAGGCAGGAGGAGGCAACACCACAGACAAGAAGAGGGCAACCCTTTGCACTGACCTTGCATTGATAGGAAAGCTCCAGCTTCAATAATCTTATTTTATTGCCTGGGAACATTTGTCAAGCCACAGGCTGTGAGAGCAACACAGCCCTCCTCATTTACCTGTGAGCAGATCCAGAGTGATGAAACACAGTGGGTTTCACATCCCAAACCACACTGCAAATCCAGGGACTTGGGGTGCAAAAAAAAGCACCTGAATGTGTGGGGTCTGAAAAAACAACTCTCCCTCACACATTCAAGTTTACTCCCACCAAGGCTAATGGTTGAATGCAAAAGCAACCTGTCATACCTCTCTTTGTCTTTTGGTACTTAAAGGTGATTCTCCTTTATAAACTTACATTTAAAAAAAAAAATCAAAAAGCCTGTGTGTGTACTATACAAATACCACTGGTATTTGTCTTTGAACAGGGCATTTTGACCTGACATCTAACTCCCTTTTGTATCCAGCCAGTTTATCAAGTGACCCTCCCATCCTGCTGCTCTTCACTGTCCCAAAGTTCATCCCCTGGACCAGTGCAATGATCAAAGTCTGCAGAACTAAAACAGGAAAAAATACATTTCCAGGAATAGGTACATACCTTCCTTTCCACCAGCTTCATTATTTCCTAACACTGCATCTCTACACTTATTACCTACATAATGTCTAATGTTTCTTGTACCACCTATCCCCACAGTGGACACATCACCTCATCGATTCATGTCCTTCAGGATCTTTCATTCATCTTCTTCAAGCCATTAGTCTGGCACCATTTTTGCATGATACACTGATTTGAGGAAACTGGTTGGTAAGAGGAGTCTGAAACCACACAAAGCAGTATTATTTCACTCTCCCTAGTTTAATCAGAGCAGGCACAGGTCCAACACAAAGCCTCAGCTGAATTTCCTACATGCAAAATACTGGACAAAAAAAAAAAAAAAAGCAGGATTGTGGCAAGCATCTATGACAACAAGCTCATCAGTGGCCAACATTTTGTATTTGCATCATTATTAATCTGCTCTGCCAGATCTGATTCTCCTGAAGAGCTGATATCCCATATAAAAAGCACACACTGCAAATCACAGAGGAGGATGACAGTTTTCATCAGTGCTGAATGAGAAGAGGAAAAGGCAGACTGCAGTATGCTGCTCTTACATGTTGCACAATGTAGGAATTTTTTTTGACCTGTATCAGATGAGGAAAGAGTAAGGTCTAAACAATTTCATCCCTTTCAAACACAGTGGGCCAAATTCCCAACCAGCATGAAATGCTGCATATCCACTGAAATGGATGGAGTCATGCCAGTCTGGCTGAGAACTTGGCTTTGCACGTCAGTTCATTCAGCAATGATTGCACTTGACGTGCAGCTCAGAACAAGCATTTGTTTTTAAACAGAAACAGTGGAGTCTTTCAGTACTATCCCAGCCTATACATAGTCCTGGCTCCAAGTGCAGGATTAACTGTCCTTAGCTCAGGCTCCTATGTATTGTGCAAGTAAAGAGTAAGGAGGAGGAAGAAAGCACATTCTTCTCTCTTTGGCACACTGATGGCATGTCTCACCACTTGAGACAAGAAATGGTGCTCTGTAGAGTAGGGCAACTTTGCTCTTTGTTGGAACCTGTAATTAACACATGCACTTGATGTCCTTACAGCCATTGTGCATCCTTTCACCCCATCACCCACACCCCACTGTGGAGTTACATCCCTCACTTTACCACAACATTACCAACCAGTGCCCTGGGTCAGAGCTGCAGTGTCTCACAAAGTTCACGTGGAATGTGTCAACATAAGCAAGAAGTTGCTAAAGCTGTATTCCCATGAAAATTCTCTGGTGGTACAGGTAGGCTTACCCCAGGCATCCCTAGTCACTGAGGGAACAACTGGCACAGCTGGGATAGAGAAAAACAGATGAGCCCAAACATGTTCTGGTGATCATTGCCAATGAGGTGATGCCTTTGGAGAGCAGCTGAGAGCAGAACAAGTCAATACAAATGCATCTGCAAGACTCCCCTTACCCTTGTTTTGAAAGCAGGGTACAATCAGAACAATCACTGTCCTTTTCCTTCTTGCAACATCATGGAAAATGCTGGAGGATCTCCTTGCATAATTTCTATATGGTACATGAGGGTGCAACCCTGTTAAAGCTTTCCTTTTAGTGCAAACATTTTTCCCCAATAATTATGTGAAACAAATTTTGTTTTGAGGTTTGATTACCAAAAACTATTAAATATCTAAAAGTTCATTACAAGATGTACACTGAACTAATCAGAGAACAGAAACAACAAAATTACATAATGAATTCAGACAGAGACATTTATAAATACAGATATTTCCTTCAATAAATATTTTGCCATATTTGCTTTGAAGGCACAATTTCAGAGGATTTCTCCCAACAAAGTCATAAAAAGCAGATCTTATGGCTACACCTGTGGACCTTGCCACTGCAAATGCTCTGCAATGTGTGCACATGTCCCCACAGAACTAAAACACAACAGGTGACCTCCTGCAGGGGTGTTTGACAAAGACAATGCAGAACTGCTGCCTGTACAGAAAGGGAATTCTATGAACTTGAGTCTGGAACTGCTGCAGGTTGTGCATCTGACACAGATGTACAGGGCACACTGGACACAGAGCACTCCACCAGCTTGGCCTGAAGAGAATTAGTAGCTGTCCCTTTGCTTTACATTCCTTTTTGCTCCTATATATTGCCCTCTATCTGCTACAGTGACGGGCAGGCTAAAAAAGTGTGGATGTGCAACAGGAGCTACTGTGCTTCAGAACCAAAGACAAGAAAGGAAAACCTCAAAAAAATGCCCAACTACATTTCAACCTGAATTTCAGCTCTGATCAGATCAAGAAATAACCCCTACTTCTCCCCAGCACTGCTTTTAAACATTCAAAGCACAAACTCCCAGTATGCTGCCTGAAAATCCCAGGCATAAAGTTTATCCTTTAATTTGAGGTTTTGTCATTTGACTGGAGAGGAGGTAATCAGGACAAGGCTCTGGACCCTGCTGCTCAAAACATGACAACAGACACACCAAAAATCCAAGCTGGATGCCTGAAGCAATTAAAGGAGTGTTTACTATTCCATGACAGTTAACATGTTGGACTGACCTTTCATTTACTGTTTAGTGCTGAACATTAAGCTGCAAAATTACTCATGCTTTGCATTTAGTACTGGCATCAGAACTAACAGCATTAGATAGCTATTCCCACCGTGGGGCCCACGCTCCCTCTGCCCAGCTGTGCACATACTTTCACCAGCACTGATCTGATATCTAACATCATTCCACAGGTTCTGTTCACCCACTGCCACCAGGAATTATCGGTACCACTGCTCCAAAATGTAGAAAGCATATGCAAAATGTCTGGGGTGATGGAATTATACTCCTTCCTTACATACCAGGAAAGAAAAAAAGGGAGGACTGGTGTGTGCCCACAGGTCCCCATGGCAGCTCCCAGCCAGATGGCAGCAGGCAAGTACAGAAGCAGTGAGGAGAAGTTTCTTTGTTTACTCTCCTCCTAGCTGCTTACAGTAGCCATGTCATAATGAGAGGCACAGGATGCATTTTTCAAGAGTCTGACAGCTCAGCAGTTGGAATATTCCCTCATAACCCAAGTAACTTTCCATTTGACACCCTCAGGCTGAAGGACCTGGAATTTCCATTCTCTGAGGCTACAGGTGGAAGGCAGAGGTTGTTTCCAGCAGAACACCTTTACTCATATGCTTTTGGCTAATCTTAGTGCTCACTATCCAAATACTATGGTTATTTCTACCCCTGGCTGTAATCTGCCTGCTCAGACACATGGCATGCCCAGGATGCTGCACTCTGACAGCAGAGTTAGGAATTTTGGGCCACAGGTTGCCAAGACAAACTGGATTTTTCCACTCATCTCCTGCACTCCTTTCAGCTTTCAGTTGTGCTGCTGCCCTGCTGTGGGACTGCATCCCAAACCCCCATTACCCCTCTTCCCACCCTTCCCTCACCTCTGCCTGGATGCTTTTCCATTACATTTCCAAACCTCCCTTTATCACATCTTTTCTGAGACAGTGATGGGCACGATGAATGGAGTCTGAATACCAAAGTAACATTCAGTTCATATCCAGACCAGAACATTAATAAATACAAATATATTATGAATTTCCCTGCCATTTGTGTTTTGGGTTTTTTTCATATCCACAGTAGCTATGTGTATCTAAATCTCTATTTTCTGTATTGTGAGTGAAGTTATCTTATTCCCACTGCAGATTCAAAAGAGCACATTTTCCAAGGCTGCTCAGCATGGTAATTAAGATAGAATCACAGCTGATTTGATCTTCCCTCCTTCTTTTTCACTATTTTTATACAGATGTGCAACCAATATGCCAGCTAAATGGTCAGAATTATTATAAGATTGCTGATAGAAGGTGACTCAGTGTATTTTAAATATCAATATAATTTCTTAAAGAAAGAAGAAACCTATCAATCAAGGTTGCAATTCTGTTTAATGCACATTTTGCTTTTAACAGCAATTTGCCAGTTTAAACAGCACAGATCTTACAAGAGTTAATTGGTGAAGAGGTTAGAGTGCTTTTAAAATTGCATCTAAAATTCATTCTTTATTGAATAACATTTTAAAGACAGTCTAATGTTATAACTAAATGCTATACAGTAGCAGCATGTCCACACCACTGAAGTTAAGGCTGTGTCAGCATTCTCATCGTGGTTTGAACACATCAGCCATAAAACCACAGCAGTTTGAAACAACAGGACACCCACTATGTGATCCTGTATTGATGTTAGTCAAGTAAAAATAAAAACAGTAAGACACATGTAATAAAGGACTCCACCCAAATTTATTTTGGATGATTGCTGCCTTTGCACAACATGCTCAAAATTTCCAAAATGAAATTTAAAAGTCAGCGGACAGCACAGTCTAACCAGGTTTAGCTGAATCTGAGTGCAAAGTGCTGCAAAGTGGGTGCCACAGATGCACAAGAACCACTTCTCACATACTGCACATTCCAACACACACAAGGCTGCTTCTGTGTAAGTATGGAGACTGGCAGATAACAGCAGTTCTACCACCAAGGGAATAACAATAACAACTCATCTTCAGTTGTACACACTCGTTGGTCATGATGAAACTGTATTGTTTACCAAGCCAGCACACTGGCTACTGAGGTACCATGTTATTCCTAGAAACACCTGAATCTTTATGCCACTCATGCCCTGATAACTCAATAGGAACTTCTCACACTGCCCACCAAGCTGAAGCCATTTGTTGAAGTAAAGGTGGAAGAGGTGAAATACTGTAAGAGAGAGACCCAACAGCTTCTTCAGCAAATTGCCAGAGTCTGCCTAAAGAAACTCACCCTGCATTCCTGTCCAGCTTCTTGGTTTTGTTAATGTTGCTTATTACCATATGGTTGATTAAGAGAAAATCTCAGGTCAGGGATCTACTTAGGCATGTTCTGCCTCTGCTTAAAGCAAAGTGCTTCTGTAAGTGCCATCCTGAATCATCCTCCCAGGACAGCAAGTGATGACACTTTGTGGAGCTGCAGAACCAAGCTCTTCATACATCACTTGCTTACTTGATATTCTTACAGATTCCCATTCAAGAAATTTTCTTTTGTGACCATGTCTTTTGTTACAATGCTTTTGGAAGTGCTCATTCCACACTTTTCAGACTCGGAGGTAAGCAGGTAAGAGTGAAGAAGTTGCCTAGTTCAAGCTTCACGTACAATGCATTCACACATTTATTAACTTGTCTAAACACCTATTCTTTGGACCAACTCCAGCCTCCCTAGGTGACTGTAACATGTCTTACAAACCTTTCATGGAAGACTTAAAAAATAGTACATAAAGACAAAAAATGGAAAACAAATACATTTAAATATCATCAACAAAGACAGAAGGGGAAAACAAAGTGGAGACATCCCGCACCAAACTCACTGCAGGCACAGGTTAGCAGTGTCCTCTTGAAATATGCTTTCTGCCTTCTTGCACTTCTTCCAGCTCATGGACTTAAAAGGGAGCTGCAAAGCCAAGAGAAAATTCCATGTATGCCCCCAAATATGGGTCACACACTCCAATCCTTCTGAAGACAGGAACTGCTCAGCACACAGTCTATTTCAGCTCACTGTCCTACCAGGCTGTCTGTCAAACAGGGTTAACAGCATTTCTCTACCTCAGAAAACTGCCCCAAGAACAAATGCATTTATGGCTGCCTGGACACAGCAACAGCAACAAGGGCTCCATCAGTACCTAAAATACAGCCCTGCTGATCCCTGCCAACTGAGCAGGGGTGGGCAAGGACCACCAGGAGTAACATTGGTAATGGATGACTTTATGACACTATATGGTAGTAGCTGATTTATAAAAACTCCTTAAGTTTTTTTCCTATTGACACAAATCAGCTTAAAGGATTGTACAAGAAGGACTTGAACTGTATCCTGTTTTGCACACAAGTAGTTTCAGAATCTGTCCACAATTCACATAAATTCAAAACCAAGCACAGTTGATGGGTGTACCAAAGGAAAATTAGCAAGTAGTTTCCAGACTCAGTTTCCATTTCTGTGATACTGGGCACACAGCACAGACAGATGAAACGCTATGGCAATAACCCATGAAACCTGCATTGAGTTTCCTCACCTGTAATGTGAGTCAGAAGAATTATATACTGTGTTAATAGGTGTAAATCAGTTACTTATTGCATCAAAGTTCACCTGTAATCCATAAATTTCATACAGATATTACGGGCTGTCATCATGGAAAGAGCTCTTCATTGCTAAACATGAACCCCCTCTGTCTTTCACTAGCTGTTAAGAACAAATTCCTCAAAACTTTCAAGATAAAGTGAATGAAGAAGTTTCAGCTACAGAAACGTAGTGCAAAGGTTCAGTTTGGCACTGCAACATTACAGACAGACAAGAATTTATGGTAAACTGTTTAGATTTGGAAAAAAGAATCCTATAATTGAACCAATATTGTCAAATGTATTGCATACTATTGTAACTTCACAGTAATCAAAATCAGACATCAAGGTTTCTATAGAAGCAGCAATCACAGATTGCAGTAAAGTATACCACTCAAGGGGAAAAATTGCATTTTGGCAATTTCATAGTCAAGTGTTCCTTATGCTCCTCCAACAGTCATTTGTCAGACATTTTCCTGTTTCAAAGGTGCATATTGTTTCCTCAGTCCTCATGAGACTTCTCTGCAATGACTTTGCATTCATACTGAAAAACAGAAGTTGACAAAATAATATTAATATACATAACTAGTGAAAAAGACTTAAAGTAAGTGATTTTTCTACAAAATGGGTGATAAAATACTCTTGTTAAACTCTACCCAGATAAATTTGATCTCCTTAAGTTCTGTGCACATACTGGTGGCTGAAATTTCTGTCCTCTGAGCAGGTGAGACTTTGGGGACAGCCTGATTTCTCCCCAAACACAGGAGCTCTTACTTAGTTCATGGTCCCGAAAGTATGTAACACAGTGTACAGAGCAAAGCATGGGTGTGCTCTGATTTACAGCATGATCAGCTCACTAAATACATCAACAAGAAATGATTGCTCATTCCTATCCCACTGCACACCCTTGAGCCAAATAGCTGGTATACATGGAGGAAGAAATTATATGTACATTTAAATTTTTACTGGAAGGTAACCAATCCCCCTCCTCCACACTCACCATTGCCAGCTGCCTGCCAATATTGCCCATTGTTATTCCACCAGCAAAAAATATACATGGCAACCAAGAACGGACATAGAGGAAGTCTGGGGATGTGTATCTGGAAAGGAAGGCACATTTTTGAGCTCAGTACTGTACAATACAGAGAGTCCGCCAATCACAAGGCAAATTCATAATTATTAGGATATTTTAACTCAAAATATACACATTATAGAAATTTAATTTCTTGCAGCAAACAACAATGGAGGCTTCTTATTGATTATTGCTGCATTTATTCAACCAAATAAAGCATGCTACATTGTTGGCAAGGTAGCAATTTTATTTCAGTTAGCATTTCCAACTAGATTTCTCACTTACACACAAGTAAGAGGTTTCATAAAGGGTCCAATTTATGCTCAAAATTAGGTACTGACAGCTTTGAAAATCATGTCAAATTGTACCCCTCCAGTTACCCTGATTTAATGTTATAGCTTCAGAACATTGTCATTTCACCTAAGAGGAACAAATACTTACTGATAAACTCCATTGTACACCAGAAGCTGTGACACCAGCGTGGCCAGGAAAGCAATTCCTACTCCGAGACCAAAGCCACTTCGTGACCTGTCAAAGGTCCACCAGAGCCCAATGGACAGGGCCGCCAATGTGAGAGACAGCTGGATATTGTTGGCAAAATCCACCTTCTGTGTTGGCTGTCAAGGATAAGCTTGGAAATACCATGTACAAGTAGAAAGCAGTTTTTGTCATTCTGATTCTATTTTGGCACAATAGAACAAAGCACCATTAAGACAAATACAGTGCTACCTGTGTCACCTTTCACACAGCTATCAGATATGAGGAATTAAGGCTTGCAATTGTAAATATTTCAGGAAACTAAGGACTTATGACACTTCTTCAAATTTTAGGGTCTTTGCACTGTACAAGACTGAAGATCTTCATCTACCAAACAATCCAGCATTTTATACAGACACACACTGAACATGTTACTTTTCACACTCACCTTGCCCTTTATTACACTCAATATGAAATGTTAAATCTAGCATTATATTTCTTCACCTGACAGGGATTTAAAAAAAAAAAAAGAATTTAACTGCAATTTTAACTGCAATTTTGTTTAAATGCTATCATGCTTTACATTCAGCTCAATATTAAATGTTGATATGTTCTATAAATCAAAATGAAAATATTACAGGAAAGGGTAAATGTAAACCAACATTGAAAGTCAGTTTTGTCAGCTTGTGAAAGAACTGTAAAGTCACTTTATATATCTTTGTGTGCTTCATATCCTTCAAAATATTTTGGAGACACTAACTCATCCTCATTACTCCTGTCCAAAACAGGTAATTAAAAAGCAGCTTGTCATGTTCCATAGGCCTGAAAGCAAATCTATGGGATGACAGTATAAAAACCACTGTCCTATTTCCTCACAAAAATCTGGAGAGAGACCTAGTGTAAATGAGAAACAAGCTTGACTAACTGAAATAAATAATACAGGATAAAAATCAATAGCTTCAGAAAAAAATGTCAAAGAAGATAGAACCCTCACCAAATCTGGCAATGTGCAGAACTGGCAACAGCTGAAGAGAAAGCAGTCTGGAAAGCTGTCAAGCAGGAAATACAGACAGTACATTACTGATGTCCTGGGATATGGGGAACAGCTGTTAGAGAACTGCAGAAAATTTGCTGTAAATTATCAGACCCGTGTAAAAAGGAGCTGTCAACTCTTATTTCTTAAGAGCAGCAAAGTTGCCACGGGCTCACCCAACAGGTACAGGCCATGTCAGGGAGAACCACAGCAGCAGACCAGGGCATCTCTGGCAAGGAGAGTGAGGTTTGTGAGGGACTGGGGAGTGACCTGGAACCTGAGCAGCTCCAGCTCATCCAGCCATGCTGGATAGCAGAGGGTGGGGAGAAAACCATACAGCTAAACCCATCAGTGGCAAAGCAACCCCAGTGAGAATTCAGCCAGCTCTCCCACCTTTCACTCCATGTGCCCTCTCTTCCTGGGAATGAGGAGATTCAGTAGGACAAGAACAGAACTTTTAGCACCATTCTTGTGAACTGTGCTGGAGCTGACACAGATGGAGTTGAGTGTTGCAGAGAAGATCAACTTTCTTTACAAGATCCCAATCTTCAGCAGCAGACCCTGGTTTTAGCTGACAGAGGAGGCACTAGGCATAACTGCAGAAAGCCTCCCAGACCCACAGCACTGCCAGTAAGGTGAACCAAGAGAAAAGCATCCAGTCCATGAGAAAAGCATCCTGTCATCCAGGGTACTCCCCTGGCATCAAGGAAGACATCCTTGGCAGAAAGGGGTAACAGCATTTCCTGGCATTGTGTAGCCCTGGGCATTCCTGGTGCTGAGTTTTCCTCATGACCTCAAGAGAGGGCCTCAAGCTCTTACTAGGCATTACAAGGACATCAGCTTGCAACATCCTAAAGCACTTTTCTGTAATACCTACTGCATGAATATCCTCCCATGCTTATGTACTTTAATTATTCAAAGTAAATAAAGACTCTAAGTAAGACAAAGCCCAATATTGAGACATTCCTAAGGAAAATATTTTTCAGAACAAGAAGACGTGAGACTCATCAGCTCCAATACTGCTACAAGTTTGACACTAACACATATTCTGCATTTCCCCTGCAAAAATGCTGCATGTTACACCTTTAATACCAATTCACCACGACTGACAGTGTGAGTTTTTTTTAAAGGAAACCCATTTGTTACCACCAATGTCATTTGATTACAGGATACAGCACTGGCATGGTTTATTCCCACAAAGACTGCTACACATCGCATTACACTGGACCATTCTCTCTTGAACTTATGTGGCTCTCCCAGATGTCTGTCCATGCAGGGGTACAATAATCCAATCACAGCTGTGGAGACAGCAAAGAAAAAGGGCCCTGAAGTTAAAGCACTGGCAACATTTAACTAAAGGCTATCTAGACTCTGACAATTACAGTCACTACTAAAACAAATCTTTTAAGGATAAACAGCACAAAAACACACATTGTAAAAGAAGAGGGCTTTCAAAGAGTTCCATTATTTTTAAAAGTCCTGTAAACTTCAGCAGCATCTTCAGCCAGTGCAGCAGAAGTAGCAATACAGAGACAATTTGAATCAGGGGCAGAGGATGACAGAGCTCTCCCCCACACCAAAACCTGCACTACAGTTCAGAAAGAGCACTAATAGCTTACAGTTTGGCACTTCCAAAAATCCCACACATCAAACAGGTTCAAAATAACTGCAAAACCAACATCATAGTAGTGGTGTTGTTTATAATATCAGTATTTTGTGTTTTCTTTTGTTCTTGTTACAAGCAGGCTTTGTTTGATAATGTTTTTCTCTTCTTCAATGCTACTCTCAACCTCACCCAGAAGAGAGAAAGCCAAGAGCCTATGGTAGCTGTTGAATACAGAAAGCAAACAGGAATTCCAGCCCCAGGGAATTGCAATGCTCTTTCAATATTTCTTCACAAATGTGTTCTCTACTGCAACCACAGCTAAAAAGACTTTTACCAACCCTACTAGAACAATAATGGTGCCTTAATGTCAGATTGCAGTGGTGTGAGCACAGCAGAGCCTGAGCCATCAGTACAGACTCCAGTACCTTCAGTCCAGCACACTGCTGGGGGTAGCACTGCAAATGCTCTTTATTCTGCCACAGAGGAAACTGATCTCCAGGATTCAGGAAAATAAATCATCAGTAAAGCTGGAGCGGAAAAAAAACCTCCCTGAGCAATTTTCTTGCCAAAGGCCTTGGGCCAAACTCATGACTAATAACGGTGATGGATGAAAGGACTTCTCTGAATGCAGCCTCGATCAGCACTGATTATAAATATGCAAAATACCTTTATTCTGTTCATAATAATAAACCATATTGCAGAGAAATGTTCACATCAATTCCAGGAAGGCTTTGCAAGTACAAATGGTAAGAAAACGGGTGAATTATCAGCATTTACCACAGAGGTTCCCTGCATGTATGCTAGCAGAGAAGATAAGGAAAGAAAATAGGAGAAGACTGATTATGAAAAAAAAAACCCTGAATACTTCAACAGGGGTGACTCCTGCTGGGAAAAGCCAGTTAAGGCTGTAGTATCTCTAAATCAGCTTAAAATCAAGTACTAAAATCAAACATTACCATTAGTAAAACAGTGATTTCATCTCAAAAGCAAGTTTATTGACTCACATTAATACTCAGAATTGTGAGCTTCTCAATCTGATTAAAACTTGCCTCTAGGAAGACAACCCCTGTAAGAACAGATTCACCAAAGCAGAATCTCCCAGTACTGTCTGCTAAGAATATTCCCTGAGTAAAACATGAAACTGACCCTAAGGACCAGTGATCTTCAGAGCCAGGTAGAAAGTCAAACTCCATAATGCCTGTAACATGGAATATACCTTGATACTTGAAAGGAGAGGAGAAACAGATTATTTCCTATAACCTACAGCAGTCAACTCACCTTAACTGGCTAAACACAGAGAATGCTCAACTCCCTGCATGGTCAGAGGAGAAATGCAGCATGTTCACATCATGTGAGATACAGCACTGCATGGAGGGGCTCTGCTCTGCACTGTGCCCCTACAGCTGCCCACTGCAGCCTGGCCTCAGCTCCCAGAGACACAGGCAGGGCTCCCAGCTCCACAAAAGGGAGTATGTCTCAGGGTGTTTGCTGTGCTCAAACAAGGCACTGTGTGCTGCACAGTCTGACACCACCAGGGCATTTTCAAGGGCTGCCTGGGAGCAAGCTCCTGTAACCCAACTCCAGGTCAGCAGCAGCACCACCTCCTCACATCTGTTACGCTCTAACCCAGGAGAAACAACAAAGCTCTGTTATGCTCTGTTAACAATATTACAGTAAGACAAGTTAGCAAAAAATTAATTCCTGGATGCATATTTATGTTTACACGGGGAGATGAGATGGATACCAGCAGTATCCTAACTGACTTCAACAAGGACAGTGGTGCTGAAAGGGAATTTTTTATCTTCCCTACCTCTCACACAGTTTTTTGCAACTACCTAACACCTCAGCACACCAGGCATACACACACGACTGAACTTACCTGATGCTGTGCCACAGCAAGGTGGAACCCACCAAGCTGAGGAGAAGATGCTTGTGATCACGTCAGGAGGGAAGAGAGTAACATTTCTCTGGATCTGAAGCAAGTTTAATACTAATGCAAGAAATACACCAATAAAAAACAGCACTACACCACGAATTACCAAATTCATGCCACGACTGGTTACAGACGAAATGTAGGGGCCACATTTTTTTGGTAAGGTTGGCGTTGCATCATTTTCTGCCATGACTTCTTAAATTATCAGAGGCATCCAAGAGGCTGACTGAGGATTCACCTACAACCAGTATTTTGAGTCTCTTCAATTAGGAGACAGCCAAATCCTGAAAAACAATAAAAAGAGTGAAAATTCAAATATAACAAACATTACATGTATTTCTTTTAAGTTATTTGGAGATTGGGTTAAAAATGCCTATTATATTTTTTTTTTCTGAAGAGGCAATTAGTCATTTGATAGCAAAATCAACCACAGCTACAAAAATGCCTTACACAGGAAACAGGTTTCACAAATAGTTTTTTTTGCTAGGAGACAGTGGAGTAAATACGTGGGATGGGACAACTAGGAATGTGAAAGTGCATTCCAGGAGGTGAAGAAATGACACAGGTATCAGATGGAAGAAAGGCTTTGCTTTGCAGTAAGAATAAATTGTTTGAAGCAACAACTGGAGGTTATATAATTCAACAGCAAGTAAACACAGCGCTCAATTCCAAGTCAGCCACAGAGGTTCAGAGATCTCTTTTCTTGAAGAGACACCAAAAAACATTTCTCAACTGGAAAGTGAAATCTGAGAAGTAATTTTCAGGCTGGAGTTAGAATTTCAGCAATCCTGCAGCACACATGTTTTGTAACTTCCAATAAGAACAAACAGCTCAGCAAACCAGAGCAGTAACTTCAACACAGAGAAATATTTACCAAAGTAACACACCTCTGGTGAAAACTGCCATACATTACTACAAAGCCCAACTGTAATCAGGCACAGAAGCACCTGAGGGCAAAGGAAAAGGAGCTCCACCTGCCTTCACACTAGGAAGCCTCTGACATGAGTAACTGCCTGCACTACAGGAATGGCAGAGTTCCCATCCCAATCCCTTTCTCAGAAAAAAACAAAACCTGTCCATCATGAGCCTTGTTATACATGGATTCAGTGCCACATTCATGTATAACAACAATTCTGATAGACAGCTTAGCCACCTGGAACTCCAGAAAAAAAGCCCCGACATTGTTTTTAAATCTGAAACTGCCAGCTGGTAGCAGCTTAACTCTTATTTATGGCACATGGGGAGCCAAACCAGAACATCCATTCCCTTTCTTCTCATCTCCAGCTGATCCCAAGGAAGCTCTCTAGAGATACAGCAGCAGAGCAGAAGACTCAGCATTCATTCACTTCTGCTGACTGAAAGCCAAAAGGGAAGTTAAATACATCCAAGCTAGTTAAGACACTCCAGTCAACTGCACAGATGTGATGCCACACCATGGCATACTCCATCACTTGAAAAAAGTTCCAAAAGACAGAAAAAAAGGGGAAAAAAAGAAAAAAATTCTCTTTGTGCAAAACTTGTCACTGGGAGTTTGGGGGGGGGCAACAGTGTCTTCCTAAGAACAAAGGCTCTGTTCTACACAGCTGATTCCCCACATTCCTTGTAGTCATGAACACTTTTCAGGGGGAAAGAGAACCACTGAGGTATCAGGCTCCTTAGTCTGCTTCCTGAGTCAGACTGCCAGCCTTGATGTCTGTATCAAGGCTGGCACTGACACTGCAACACTTCCTTCAAGCAAAAAGGAGGTGCTCCAGATTTTTTTTCCCTGCTCTGGATGGCATGGCACTGGAGCTTGGATCATACATTTAGCCTCCAGCAAAGAAACCGTGGAGTCACAAAAATATCACTATTTCAGCTGAGAGTCTCCCTTGTGCCCCTTGGTGCCCACCAGGTGATCACCAGAATGATCAAAATTTACAGGAGTCTTTTCAACACACAGCATTTGAGGCTGTAGCTTCAGTTACAGACTTGCAGGAATACTGTGCCTAACATGGGTTTTCAAACTGTTATATCCCTTATCAGCTTTAGCTTGCCTATGGAAATAAGCTAAGCTCTTAACTTTCCACTTACTTCACAATCCCAACAGCTTTTGGCACCTCCTGAAGTCTGCATATCCCTTTTTTTTAAATGCATGACCCAAGCTGACACATAAGAAAGTTCACACTTTTAGGTCCTCCTTTACTGAGCAACATACAGGACAGCAATTTATTTTTCCAGTCATAAAGTGGTTTGCTCATGTCCTGTGATCCTTTACTACATTCAAGTCTCCTTTCCTGTTACTGAAGTCCTTGTTCCCTGGTACCAGCTCCAGACCTTACACACTGCATTTAAGCCAGCAGGTATTATTTAATTCTGACACCCAACTTCAATCCATTTTTCCTACAGGATCTCTGCAAATCTGTAATCATAATACTTATGTAAACACTGATTGGCTCTTACTGACTTTTCGCCTAGAAATGCTGTCGATCAAATAAAAGTCCAATTTTATTCCAATATAAATAACTTTCAAATCATAAAACCTGCATTTGTAGAATTTCCACTTTTTAAATATGCCATTCAGCAAATACATATTTAACTGTGAAGGTTTTCTCCAAATGCAACAGGAAAGAAATCACTTACTGCTTCTGCACAACCACTGCAGGTGCAAGTCATTCAAGATATGAGCAACATCATTTTATTACCAGGCAAACAGCCTGAGCACAGTGAGGGCACCTGGGTAGGTACATATTGACAGATGTCTATAAAAATAATTCAAGGTCTGAAACTAGCATGATGCAGTCATTTGCACCTGGTTTCTCACCCTACACATGTCATTCCTAGTTGTTTTATCAGTTTCCAGATTTTCCACTGACCCTAAGAGGTTCTGGCATGCCACAGAGCAACTGGGGAACAGTGATCAGTGCTCAGGAAAGGTTCTTCAGTGCCCCGGACAGCCTAGGCTCACAATGCCCTGGCACAGCAGACATATACAATCATCACCTCTCGTGGAAATTAAATTACTATCTCTAAAGACTCCAATTCCTTCTGACTAGGAGGCCACTGTTCCTGCAGACAGCGGAGACTCTGTCTCCTTTTAAGCCTTACGTTTTACTACACGTTTCCTCTCAGACAGGAACAGACCACAACATATTGAACCAACAAGGCTTCCGAGCCTTCATTTGTGGGGAATGCTCATTCCCAGCTGTAACACCGCACCGAAAGCTGCAGGCTTGGCACTGCCAGAGTCTCAGCTGCGCTTCCTTCCTCGCTGGCACGCACGGACTCGAGCCCAAGCTTTTCAACACACCGTGCACCGTACACGACTTGCAAGGCAGGCACACGGTGTCTGGCATTGCGCAAAAAGTTAACAAGCACATTATCACCCTAGACATTTTCAAAGCACTTAGTCACTTAACTGTCTCCTAAGGAGAAGATCCGTCCTGCTCCCCTGCGCTCACCCTGCGCACCGGGAGCGATTCACAACTTCTGACACCACACACACACACCGGGCACGGCGCCGTGAGGCCGAGAACGACAAGATTTATTTGGGCAACACCAGGCAGGAGATGGCAAGGAACCACCCGTCTGCAGCGAGTCAACGTCAAAAGCAAAGCAGAGCAGAGCAAAGCAAAGCATGGCCCCTCAGGCATCAGGCGCGGCGGTTCTGCCCCAGAGCCCGGCCCGGGGAAGCCCAGCCCGCCTGGGCAGCGCCGGCACCTCCGGCCCGGCCCGAGGGGCCGCGGGCCCCGGCAGCCCCGCCGGGCACAGCCTGTCCCGGCTGTCCCCGCCGGCCTCTCCCTCCGTCGCCCCCAGCCCCGAAGCACCGCCCCGGCCCGCGGGCAGCACAGGGCCGAGGGGCGCCGCTACCCGCCCGTCCCGTCCCCCCGGCCCGCAGCTCCTCAGCCCCGGCCCGGCTCGGCCCGGCCCCTCCGCAGCGCCGGGACTCACTCGGCCTCCGCCATGTTCCGCAGTCCCCGCCCCGCGCAGCCTCGCAGCGCCCGCCGGGCCTGGGCCGTGCCGGGCCGGGCAGCGCGGGGGGAGCCGGGGATGCTCTGCCAGCACCGGCCCAGCCCGCTCCGCCTCACAGAGCCCGGGGAGCCCTTGGGTACCGCCGGGAGCGGCCAGAGCAGTGGCACGGTGTTTGGGAGAGGAACGCGTCACTTTGAGTCCTGCGTGCAGGGGTCATGGGTACAAATTGAGAGACAGGAAATTTGGTTAGGTGTTAGAAAGTTCTTTACTGTGAAGGTGGTGAGACACTGAACAGTTGCCCAGGGGAGCTGTGGATGCCCCAACCCTGGTGTTGTTCAAGGCCAGGTTGGATAAGGCCTTGTCATCCCAGTCTATGGGAGATGTCCCTGCCCATGGCAGGGGGTTGGGACTGAATGATCTTTAAGGTCTGTTCAACCCTGCACATTCTGTGACCCAGTAATTGAAGGAAAGGCTGGGTGTGTGGGGCTGTTTGCCCCATGAGCACGGTCCCAGCTGGGCCAGGGCAGTACCACAGCCTGCTCCACCTTCCTGGGGAATGAAGTCCTTTCCCCCAGCTGAAGCTGCCAGCCCAGCTCAGGCCCTCCTGAACACCTGGGCCCACAAGGACTTTCCCATCCACTTGACTTTATTGATTGAGGACAACATTGCACATCTCCATATTCCAGAAGCCACGTTTTCACCTCCAGTTTGGGCCTTTTGGGGCCACAAACATGAAGCAGAAAACAATTTGTTTTAGCCTGTCTTAGGGATGGTAAAGGCATCACAATAAAAACCATCATTTATATATGTGAGATGAAATATCTGACGACTGTTACACTAATTTGTCTATCATATATTCAATGTAACATTATATTCATTATTATTCTATTAATGAACTTTTCCCTTTCTCACACTGATATTGAATACTATTTATTAGAAAGATTTGCACATTGCATTCCCCCAAGCTTGGTATTTCAGTGCAAAGACTTTGACAGAGCTTTCCATGTTACAAGGTCTGCAGAAATTCAGTGCCTATCCTTTTACAGTTCCCAGAATAATGACTGAGTAGGATGGAATTTGCAGCTGTTTGCTGTAGTGGCATCTTTAGTGATAACTGTGGTTTCCTTGTGCTGGCATGTTGTGACCAGCAGTGTCACCAAACATGTAAAAACTCAGAGGGGAGGATATGGGTCTATAAAAGACATATTAAGAATGGAAAAGGGAGACATTTGCAGCAGCAGAAACTTGTTGTCGTTTAGATGAGCAGTAAATGAATTTTCAAATCATTCAACTTTGGCTTTTGTCACACAGAAACAAAGTCTTTTTATTCTCAGTAATTCTGCTGAGCTGTCTGCCCTGTCTGTGGTTTAGATGGTTATTTTGCTATACTTGAATGCCAAATTCTGGATCGAGAAAGACAAAAGGATTTTTTAATCAAATAAAATATCTTTCCTTAACGTCAGATAAATGCCTTTGGCCAGACACATGCCTGAAGCAGAACAGAGTGCCTTATCTATTTGTGCCTTAAAGACCAGGACCATTAGAAACCTGGAATCAGAAACTTTGGGAACATGAAGTGTGTGCTGTAGAAAGGAATGTATGGCATAAGTAGATGGAGAATGCCAGTGATTGCTGGATCTTTCCTTCTCCAGACACATTTAAATATAATCAAGTGTTGACTGTATATCAATTGGGTACTATAAAATCACAAGATCTTAATTCCTGCCAAAAAAAAGAAACCATATGACAAATATTTGCCATATTAATAGTGGTGTATTAAAACTAATATGTGAGAAAATAAATAACCAGAGTTGGTGTAAATCATTGCAACTCCAAGGACTTTATGGCATTGCTCAACTCACAACAGTTGAAGTCTCAGTCCTTACATCCATCTGATTATTTTAGAGGACACAATATCCTGTTGCACAACAATGGGAGAAGCACAAGGGAAAAGCATACAAAAATGTATCTGAATTGGAAATTGCTAAAAATAAATGCATAGTCAAATAGTTTTACAGAGAAAGGAGGCAGAGATATGACCTGCAGAGAAATGGCACTTGCTCTGAATTGACTGGAATTGCTATGAAATATTATGGGAGAATCATCTCTTGGAAAGCAGCACAGAGTTGTTTCATTGCACTGGCTGCAGAACAAGATAATACAGAATGTTCTGAATTTAGTTTTGGGATCTTGGTATTGCTCTGGATATAATAAATCTGGCAGTGAAAAACTCGGGGAAGTTCATACAAAGCAGAGGAGCCTAAAGCAGCCCCATACCTGTAGAAAAAGTGGAATTGCTGTCCTGTCGCTAACAGTGACTTTTTAAAAGCTGTATTTTGTAAAGGCCTTCAGAGCTGCCTGAGACACTGGTTGAGTGAGCTGAGGTCAGCTGGCTTGACTGGAGGTGTGTCCACAGCAGGACTATAAAGGAACAGTAAAAAGACAGTGGATACACAGATGGATGGGTGAGAAAGGGAAAAAGAAAATAAGAGAGTAGGTAGAAAAACCTAACCCAAGTCTTTGTGTGGTGATCCATGATAAAATACCAGGTTTTTCTGAACCTGTATCGTGTAACTTGGGAAAAGCCTATGTGTATTGCAAGAAAAAGCATTCTGTAGAAGTCTGGAGTTGATTCCTGGTAGGGCTTCCAGAATTTATATAAATAAAGGACAACATCTGATCAAAGTTTTTTGTTTTTTCCTGAGGCCTTTATTGTGTTCAATAGTGGGGCAACCACAGAGTGCACTTGGTGGAAGAAAGCCATCTGTGTGGGAACCTTGTTCCCAGGGATTAGGCCAGGTTTGCTTTCTGTCAGGTGCATGAATGAATGTCTGTAGAGCTCTCCAAGCACAGTCTGCAGATCCTAAATATCTATGACAGCCCTTCTGCAGAAGGCCTGTTTGTGTGCTGTGCTGAAGCATGGCCAATGACCAGCAGCAGTTTTGCAACAAAGAATGCCTGTCCCTCCCTCATTCCACAGAGCAGACAACTATATCAAGTATTGCTCTTATCTGGGGCCTTTAGCTAGGATTGTAAAAAAAAATACTGTAAATTCTAAATATTCTTCAGGAATATAAATCTCTTCCAAAGTCTATTTGGAAGTTCTCCATACATACAGAAGCCTTGTGAAAGGCCTTCATAAATAAAGAATAATAGAACTGGGCACGTTTTCCAGAAATGCCTTTTATCTCACTAGCTGAGGGTGCTGTTTTGTGTTTTATTATCTGCAAAAGGAGGTGCAGTAGGCACCTGGGTTAGCACACAGCTGGGTCACAGGCAGAGAGCAGCAGGGCTGACACGTCCTGCAGCACAGGAGCTTGTTAGGCACAAAGAGCAGCGTGCTGTGAACTACTCTGGGGTCTTGGCAACAGCGCAGCGAGCAGTGGACAAGTTCTATAAAATTGATTTTCCAATAGTGTTGGCATTTTAGAGAGGAAAGGGAAAAGAGACAGAGCAGTGTGAAGCCATCTGATCCACATGTGTTCTCATGTATGGAAAGGGCTCGTGCTTATCTCAGGTTAGCAACAGGATATGCAGTTTTAGGGCTGCTATCAAAGGCATTTTTGTTTATTTATTTAGTCACTTGAAAAAGATGCTGGGTTGTCAGCTCCAGAGGCTAAAGTCCTTTATTTATGTCCTTTATTTATTGATGTCCTTTAGCTGAAAGGTGCTGCATGGACAAATGCAGCCTGGATTTCCCTGTGCCACTGTGCCAGCGTGGCTCAGCCCGGATCTGGTTTCCACACTCATTCAGTATCTGCTGAAATAATCACCTAGGGAGTAAACACTGCCAGCCATGGCTGTGGTTTCTGAGATATGGAGTCCAGCCCAGTCAGAAGTTTGCCAACATAACCTCATTGTATCACGTGCCAAAGAGCCACAAACAGCTGGAGCATTGAAGGACTGTGATATTTAAACAAGATACTGAAAAAGCAGGGTAATCATCATCGTGTTAGAATGCATCCAAACATGGAATTTAGAAATTAAAGACTTCCTACCATATTTTTATATACACATCTAGGTTCAAGGGAATGACTAAATAGCTGGGACACTAATCTTCAGGGGAGTGTATTTTTCTCAGCAGTAATATTTTTTCAGTGGTGGCTTTGGTGAGAAGCAAGGACAATGTGGAACCTGAAGGCACACAGAGAATGTACATGAATGCATTCTAGTTCTGTGAGTGTGTGCATCTGTCCTAAGTGTGTCACTTGCTAAGAGTCAAAATAAGGTCAGTGCAGATGAGTAAGTGTATGTAAAAAAGGACAGGAGGAAATTTGTGTCAAATCAAGCTAAAAATAGATGGCTGAGTGGATGAGGAAAATGGCATAAGAAATGCAAACAGAAAAACTGCAGTCTGAGAATGAAAGCAGCCTTGCACAAGAAGTTAATTTTTTTTCTGAGCTTGATTGAAAATATTTGAAATATATGTGTCATTGAAGTTAGAATGAAAATTAATGTACTTGAGATTGGAGCTTCACAGTTTCTCTCCCCATGAAACTCAGATTCTCTCCCTTCCTTCGTCCTTCCCTCCTTTTTCCTCTCCTTCTCCTTCATTCCCTTTGTGGCATCTCAGATCCACAAGGAAGAAGATTCTAGGAGCTGCACTTGAAAGCTTCTGCCCAGGATCCCAAGGTTTTCCGTGTAGTAATTAGCAGGCAATCAGAGTGACAATTGCATTTAGCAATACTGTTGACTGAATTTATTTTAATTGGCACTATATTTGTAGAGATACAGACTTTATACTTAGGCCTACAAAAAATATCAACAACTCACTTTAAATTATTGTGAGACAGGGCAATAACCCAGCCTGTTTTGCCCTTCAGTGTACAAAGGCAGAGAGTGAACCTCTCAGGCACACATCTTGGGGTGGTGCTGTGCAGGCTCAGGAATTGGGCTCCATGATCCTTGTGGGTCCCTTCCAACTCAGGATATCCTATGAATCTATCAACAAGGCTACTCCTGCAGAGTTTACTGTCCAGAGAGAGCAGCAGATTCCTCTGCAGGTGGAGAAAGAAAGAAATAGCACACACAGAGTGTAGTGTGGTCCTTGTGCTCATTTGATACATCCATTTTAAATTTAAAAATTGTCTTCTGGAGAGGCCTGTTTCTTTCCTTCACCTGTTGCAGATGGAAAAGGTGCCAAACTTCATAGACAGCTAAGTTTTAGGCCTCAGGATAAGGAGATAATGATGTTATCCTGTGTAATTTGTTCAATAGCAGAGGTTATCTGGGTCAGTGTTGAGGAATGTTTGTGTTGCAGCAGTCTCAGGCACTTCTGTCAGACAGCAATCACTGCTGGCATTGACAGTGCTGGGAAGGACATATTACAGAGCAGTTTGAAAAATGTCTATTTCTCTTAGCCAACGGAAACCTGCAAATTTACTGTGACAATTCAAATATCACAAGTTCTCATTTCCAACAAATATTTCCATTTTGCAGCATTCAGCTTGCTCACAAATTTAACCATTCCCTCAGAAAGCACAAGATGCAAATGCAAAAATAAAGGAACCAAGATCTCACTTAGAAACACAATTTTCCATTAAAAGCAGTTTTAATGGAATATATTCCATCAGCTGGAGTTGCTTTTGACAGTCAGTAAGCAATTCAGGTGCCTAAACACAACATTTATGGTCTGTCTTAGAAATACTTTAAGGCATTGAGGACACCTGCATGGAGCTGGGGATGTGACAGCCACCTGCAAGACCCTTACCTCGCTGAGGCTGGGCTGGGGCTGGGGAGGGACACTCCAGGGCATGTGGAATAGCATTGCACACCCTGTGGCTGTGCAATTAGTCTCAGAATCCCTACAGTTTCAGACAATAAAACATCCCATCTGATGCCATTACTAATGGGCTGTCAGAGCCTGATAAAGGAGAGGGGGCAGCAGCACAATGCCCTTGAATCTCACCCTGAATTCATGACACTCTTTTGGTCCTTTCTGGTTATTTTTGCACCAGAGCAGCCAGAAATTCCTGCGCTGGCAGCTCCGTGCTGTGACCTGCAGCAGGTGCTGAGCTCTGGGAGCTGGCTCACCCACTGCCTCCATGCCAAGGCCCAGAGCAGGATGCAGGGTGCAGGGTGCAGGATACAGGGTGCAGGATGCAGGGTGAAGGATGCAGGGTGCAGGGTGCAGGATGCAGGGTGAAGGATGCAGGGTGAAGGATGCAGGGTGCAGGATGCAGGGTGCTGGGTGCAGGATGCAGGGTGCAGGGTGCAGGGTGCAGGATGCAGGATGCAATGCAACACTCTCAGCAGGAGCCTGTGCTGTCCTGGGAACACTGAGCACATGGCAGGCAGCCACAGCAAGCTCGGCAAGAATAAAGTGAAGTCTGGTGTTGGGCAACTGGATTGTGCAAGGAACACCGGGATAAACGGAGCGGTACCTTGGAATCAACTCTGTGTGCGTCTCCCTGAAGCTATGAAAAGACAAGGAGGATTAATAATTGTCTGAGTCAGCATTATGATATATAGTTTTTTTTAAGTCTCAGGGTCACAGAGGCAATACTGCAGAGCCATGTGCTAGAGAAAGAAGACAAACACATAACTGGTCCAGGCCGGCTGCAGCTCTGAGCAAGCTGGCCCAGCAAAGGTGTTCTGCCCATGGCAGAGGGGTTGGGAAGGGATGATCTTTGAGGCCCTTTCCACCCCAAACCATTCTGTGATTCTGTGGGAATATAATATAAATGGAACTGGTCTTGCAGAGTTCTCAGGCCTTTTCCTATTTCATGCAATTATAATATCATTTTGGCTATAATTGCTGTGAAAAGATAAAGAGTTGTCTCTTTATTCTATAGTGACCTTCTATCAGCAGAGAAATGTTAGGCTGACCTGAATTTCTGAGCTACTGCTTAAACTTGACCTTTTCTGATGAAAGCAGGGGCTTAACCATGTTGTGTAAGATTTGATGTTACTACCAGAACACAAGGTGTGAACCTTCTGAACTTACATTTTAATGTGATGGCAAATGGATTTGTTAATAGAATCAGTTACATTGTCTTCCACATATTTTTAAGGCTTAATGAGGAAGGCTTAAGAAGGTTTAATGAGGAAGATTTTTAAAAATTCTTACCTCTTTTAGTAGAATTATCACACACAAGTTGAGCTGAAGTACACAGGACTTCAGAGATACTGAAAAATATGTGCCCAGGTGTGTTGCTGATGTGGAGCACTGAACTGTGATCAGCTTAAACTGGCTCCTGGATTTTGTCTTAGCCCTTTACTCTTACTCTACACATTTTGAATGTGGATTTCTGCTGGCATTGTAAATTTACCCCAGTGAAGAATTTGGCCTTCATGTTGCAGAGACAAAAATCTCAGTGTGGTGTTTGTGTTTGGATTGTTCTTAGTGGGTTTTTTGGTAAGTTGTTTTTTGTTCTTTTTGCTCGAGTGATTCATTTATGAAACAAGATGATGAGATTCAGGTTTCTGATGGTCTCTCCATTACCCAGGAATTGAAGTATGTACTCTGAGCAGGCCAGGACTCGCATAAAGATAAACACACATACTCGAGGTGAACACAAACACTTTAAATAAAACTTGTGCCCTGTGCTATTTACCCTGCTGATCTTCTGCTGTGGATTTATGGCTGTTGTCACAGTACTTTCTTTTCTGGCCTTTCTCAGAAGAAAGCTTTTTCAAGAACTAAATTAATTAAATTCACAGAGTGTAAAACTGAAAATATTGTCCCTACAGATATGCACATATAGACATGCATATACCTACAATTAGAAACCAGTTCTTCTGGAGATTTGATCTAAATCTGGCAGATTAGATTATCTGATAATTAGTTTGTTTTGAGTTTGGATCTGCAGGGCTGATCTGGACTCTAGATAACATAATTACTTTGAGAAAGGGCACCAGTTTCTCATATGTGCATCCTTAGAGCCTTATGAAGATCCATTCCAAATAAATTCAAAGCCATGTGTCAGTGTGTCAGTTGCCAAATACTTTATTTTAAAAAAGGGAATTTCATGCACCAGTCTTTTTGAGAGCAATCTGTTTATACAATTTCTGGACTCTTAGATCATTTTCCAGCATTTGTGGTGCAACAGAATCAAGATCATGTTTTATTCCAGTTATGTGATTTTAGCTATATATTATTAGAGACTTTAAAAGTAGTTTTACATGTTTGTAACCAGAACATGGGCCAAAATGAGTAATGTTTTGCCATTTCTGCTGCTTCAGAAAAAGTGATCTTGACTTCAGAACCAGCAGTGATGTTACACTTTATATCTTCAGATGAAACTTGGTCTCTTGTGGCTGTGCTAGAAAACTGATACGTTTTCTCTTTGCTCTATAGGCAGAATTTCAGGCATCCTGGCTTTCTCTTTTTCTGCCTAATAAGGAGTGTCATTCAAGGGGTTTTTGTCTTATTCATAAATATGAAATCTCATCCTCATTTGGTGTAGAGCCACTTTGGATGCTTTGATAATATTTTATTGTCTGCCTCACTAACAAATACACTGTCTACCCAGAAACACTGTGGCTTCCCTTAGGTTGTTCTATTCATTTGATTTGAGTGGACAATAAAACATGCTAAATGACAGAGTGTCACTGATGACTAGAGAGCTTTAAAGGAAAACCATTCTGCCTCCTGCCTTTTCATCAGTTTTCATATGTCTGAATGTACTCTGCACACACACACTGTATTTTATATTTGTTAATTTTTAGTGATTAAAAAATTAGAGAAAATAGGTACCCAGATGTTAAAGGTTAATAAACCTTCTTTGAGAAACGTTGGCTACATGTATTTTTGGTAAATTATTCTGTAGTACTTGGAAACCATTGGGAAACTGAGGGAGGTCCTTTAAAAGGAAAAAAATTAAAAAATATATAAACATATATATACATATATATGTATATATCCATCTGCTTTGGGCATAGAGAGAGAGATGACTGAGAAATCCAGTCTGTGACTTGTTTCAGGGGTGTGAGTTGGTTGAATACCTGGGCTCATAACAAAAGACATTTCTTCCTCTCAGGCTGGAGTTTGCCATGTTGCACAGCCTGGTACAAAGCCAGCACCTCTTGTGTTCCCTTTTGGCTCACACAGTGCACAGGTCTCATGAGCTGCACAGGGATAAGGTGTTATTTACATTTGTTTTTCTTTTTTCACTCTTCCTAGTCAAGCAGAGGTGTAAGTGACTGTAATTCCTCTCTCCATTAACTAGATGTGACACTTCAGCAACTTTGCCTGACATTCATCTGGTTTTCTGGAGCCCCTGATCCTGAGGGATCTACTGGACCTTCAGATGCCCTTCAGGTATTAAATACCCACTGTGTGATTTTCAAGGTAACTCAGGGGATATTTCTTTCTTTCTGAAATGCAGGTAGGGATTTTTTTTCCTGTTTATCACATATGCAGGCACTAGGAGATGGATATGCTGTAAAACAGAGATGCACTGGGAAGTAGCAATGATGGTGAGTTAATTAAATAAACTATCTTGGAGAGGGGTGATACTGGAAGCTCAGAATGTTGCAGCTATCCATCTTTTAAAATTACAAACACTATTTACAGCACTCTTGGTTGAGTAAGAATTTATTTGTGTTGCTGCATGTGCAGCTAAATGTTAACTATGATGTCATGCAGTACTGCTCTGTCTCTGGGTGAAGTGTGAGTGGAAAGACGTACAGAACTTCCTTCTGTGACATTCCCATCTACAGATACACATGAACTGATAGAAATAACCTTTTGTAATACCCACCATTTTCTGTAGTTCTAATTTTTATTGTGCCTGCTGCCCGAAAGATGATAAGACTTATTCATAAATTCACACTCCAGTGGTTTGATAAATATATAACAGTCTGAAAAGGAGTTTCTTGGTGCAGTGCATGTTATTTATCAGGTCTCAGTTTTCCTTGGGTTTGGCCCTAAGGTTTGTTGTTGGTTTTTTGTGGGGTTATTGCTTTTTTTTTAATTTTGACATTTTTGGCTGGCTTCTCTGATCCTCTTCCTACTAAGAGCCACAAGGAAAAATAGCACTTGAGACAACTAAAACTAAATTCCTTGTGACAAAACATATGTTTATATACCTTTATTATATTATCTCTTCCTATCTGATAAATGAGGAGGTGAGAATATTGTAAAGTGATATTCTATAGCAGGCACAACGCTTATCAGTTACTTTCCTTTGACCTTCTGCCTTAGAAAATTAATTCACTTGAGCTGTTCATACACTAGAACATTAGGAAAAAAATAATGTTAGCACTGGTGAATATAATCTCTGCAGGAAAGCTGGGCAATTATTCAATGGTCTAATCTTATCTCTTGTTTCATTTTTATATGGCAAGTCTACATTTAAAGTATTAGATATACTGTGCTTCTGCTCAGTACCATCAAACCCCAGTAAATAAACGCTGCTAAGTGCCACCATGAGTGAAGGAGCTTATAATGAGAAGTGTGAGCAGCCCTGTGCACCATTCATCATTCTGTTCAGGCCCATATTGGGGCTCTTTTTATCAGCACTATTCGGAGCAGTGTCATCACCTCTGGTATAAATCTTCTGTCAGTGTCTGTCGTCCCCGTGCCCTATTAAACTCATGCTCTCACATAATCACTGAATGACCTTTGGATGTCTTTCATTAACCCCTGACCTGAACCCCACTGCCTTCTTGTTGGTAGGTAAATCTATAACATGACATTTGCTTATGACTCAACCTTTATCCTTGCTTAATAGTTGTGCCTTTCAATTTTATTTTTTTTTTTTATTCTGGAGCAAAAAGATAGTTACAATCTTAAGGCACAGCTTGGATTTTAAAGGTTGGAACACAATGTTCACCTAAGTGTCTCCTAATAGACTTTGTAATGTTTTTCCACAACTGCATATTGAATCTTATCAGTTGTAAACTGATGCAGGATGTTAGCCTCTCAAGTAATAATTTCATTCCTGATAGAAGTTTTCTTTCCCTCAGATATTTTCTTCTTGCTGTGTTTACCTAATCAGGGATTAAAGATTTATTAATTCAAATTCAATTGTGCAGCTGTGCCACAGCTTAGCCTAAAATTTCTGATCCTGCAGATGAGGGCAGCTACTACACAGGAATAATGATAATAAAAATAAGGCAAGATTTTGTTCCCATGAGGATCAAGTGGGCTGGAAAGTAGTTCCTGCAGTGCTCTCTCTGTGTTGCCGATGTCTTACTGCAAAGCCTTGGTCAGGCTACTTGCTTTTTCTATGACTCATTTACCTCACTTGTAAAATGGGCCATGGTAAAACTGTGCCTGCAGAATAAAACATGAAAAATTGCTTCTATTTACCTCTTGTGTGCTCGGGAACCAGGCTGATGCTCTTATTAACCCTGCTCAGCTAAGTGTGTGTTCAGAGCTGAAGGCATACTGAATTATATTTCTCCCCCTTCAGCCTTCCCTCCGCCCTGTGAATGAGCCTCTAGTTACTCTTAACTATAATTAGTACCAATTAACTAAAATTCTTAGCAATTGTAGTGCTGCAAACCCATTGATGAAAGAGATTCCTGGTAGTGAACAGGAAGGGAAGCAATTGGGGTTTGTGCAGGCGCTGGAATGAGGGGTTTATGAAAAAGGCAGGAGTGGCTGCTGTTCCCTTGGCAAGGGTTGGAGAAACAGGCTCAGCCTCTGATGGGAAACGAGGCAGGGAATGGATGTGGCACCAGAGAAGCTCAGGGAACACAAAATGTGGGTATAAAGGGTGAGTGAGATTGTGGGGAGAGAGTAGGGTGGGTAGGGGTCTGTGGTGCTGATTTAGTCTTTGGGGTGACCACAGAAAAGAGCACGAGGCTTCCTGTGGGAAAATCAGGGTAAAAATATGAGTGAATGAACATGGATGGCTCTTGCAATTCTCTGCTAAAGTGCTGTAAATTATCCTGAAGCAGTGGTATAATAAGAAGAGATTAGATAGCTTTATCTTCTCCTGAATTTTACACATACATTTAATAAAAATATTTTAGCAGAATTGTGTACATATAAAAATTTCAACTAATTTATATAATGGTGACAGTGTTTCCTGCTCCATATAATGCACACACACTCATTAAATCTGTCTTGATTTTGCTATGCAGGAAGCTAAAGCAAAATGCCAGCAGTTTGTTCCTGAAATTTTCTTTTACTGTATTCAGAGATGGCAAGCATGTTATGCTTCTCTTTCCTGTTTTGGTATGAGGCTGTCTCCTCACAGCTGGAAGGCCCATCTCTTCTCAGCTTGTGATCAAGCACCATCAAAATGGAGACAATTCCAGGGAATTGGGAATGAACAGAAAAGCAATTTGTCTCTTTTTTAACTTACAGTGTTTTGATCCAGCATTTCTCCCTGTTTTTATCAGTGTCACCCTCATTTCTCCTTTTTCTCTCTTATTTTCTTCTATGCTTGGGTTTGTGTTTTTTGATATCAAAGACAAAAAACCCCAGTGTTGATATTTTTCCCTTCATAAAATACCTGGAGCACGTACAGGGGTAGCAAAGGAAACTGCACCAAAGCCCTGGTGCTGGCTGACAGCTGTAACTCCTCTGCCTCTCTGGAAAGTGAGGTTGTTCTTGGCATCAGCCATCTCTGGTAGGTGACAGCACCATATGTGCCTGGGCTGGTGTCCTCTGAATGACTTGGGCATTGTGTGAAACATCAGCCTCCTTGTGCTGTCTGAGCTCTGGATGCAGGGATGTGGCTGCAGAGATGACATTGGCAGTGTTTGCACAGAGCTCACTGTCACCCCTGGGGCTCAGGCAGTGCTCAGGTAAACACTGAGGACTGCAGTGGAGCTGGGGGTAAATTAAACCATGAGCTGGTGAGATGGCAGCTCCAAAACAGAGTGCACACAAATGTTCTGGCAAGAGGCTGTTGCTAGGTCAATCTGCTCTCGTTGGCAAAGGGAAGAGGCTGGGCAGCACACTGTGTGATACCAGCCCTGGGGCATCAGGGCCTCTTAATGCCCTTGGGACACTGACCCAAAGCCCTGCAGTGACAGTGAGGTGGAGACAGGGAGCAGGGAGCCACAGAAAATGTGATGGAAAGGTCATTTCCCTCATATGTGCCTACTGCCAGTCTTCCCTTGGGCCCAGCATCCCTGGTGTGACCTGGTACCTGGGCACAGGTTTGCTGGGCAGGGATCTGTGATGTCAGGTTTCGCTGGAGCTGTTATAACTCCAAATAATGGTGGCATCAGTGACAATAGCAATGAGGTACAACAGTACTCTGGAGCTCTAGCTCTAGATCAGAATTACATTGTGCTAGGCACTGCAAAGCCCTTTCCATCACCACTGGAGAGTGGGATGAATAAAATCACAAAAGGATGGGAATAGAATTAGGAAATAAAGGACTGTCTCTCTCTACTTTTTATTTGGATTTACAAATACATTTGGAAATGGTTTTCAGGGTCAAATGTGGCAAAATGCAGATGAGAACCTCTGGAAAAATATGTATTTTGAGGAGAAATGTATAAAGTAAGTCTCTTAGATGGCTCAGTCCCACAAACCTGAGTGTGCTTTTGACCTGGCCATGGCAAAGCAGAAGATTTTCTGCTTTGATGACAACAACTGAGAGGATTTTGGATGATGGCAGCAAAGAAACACAAAGGGGTGGTTAATTGTGTGACCCACAGGGAGCACTGGAAGACATTAATGAGTATAAAGAGGCCATATTTCTATAAGTGACCATTAGTCTTCTGCAAATGTTCCTTGAAATATAAAGGAATGATTTTCTCTCTCCAATTAATCATCCTAGAAATCCTCCTTCGTGTAATCTTGAAAACACGGGAGAGGACTTAGAATCAGTAAATGTTGCCAGATGTACAAAATGGCAGAGTAATGTGTTGTATAAAATGATTTTGGGTGGCAGAAACTGGATAGGAAGCCAAGAAACTGCACCAACATTTGAGCTTTTCTGTGAGAGGCGTTGCCAGCCTCGGGAGGGAGCACTGGATAATTTATAGGTTAACATTTTCTTTTTATGTGAATAGCATTTTTTCTCATTTATAGTTAATTAGGTTAAGCATGCATGGGGAGTGAGGGAGGAAAGACTTTCAGAGAGAATCTAAACGATTAGTAATTTGAATGAAGTAAAGGAATCTGCTAAAGGATGTAGCTCTGGAATTAAATATGTTGCTATAACAAGTGTAAGTATCAGATAGGAATTGTAAAGGTTCTTACATTAATTATAGCAGCAGCATAAAAAGAGGTAGAGCATATTTACAGATTTGTCACATGGATTCTTTTCCCAAGTAGCTGGTGTTTCATTTTACTAGAGGAGGAGAAAGTGTTTGTCCCACCATTTCACAGGTTTATATCTTTTGCACACATTTCTTGTCTCGGGGGTTTTGGTTCACATACAGGATGAGTTAAGGTGAATTACAAAGTAAAATGAACATTCCCTTAACCACTGAGTTTCTTCAAATCTTTTTTTCTGTGTAAAATCCTCTTGACACTTCCTGGTTGGATGAATATTTTTTTTGGCAGATTCTGTGTGTCCATCTCTACTCAGGGACCAGAACAGTTTCATAAAGGTCCCTCTAAAAATTTTGCACCATATCTAGTCTGGGACAGACTTTTATACAGACACTCAAATGGCTCAGGGTATTGAAATCACCTGGGCTACAGTTTGTTTATTGATGCACAGACCTATCAAATCCAGCATGTTGATGGTGAGGTTTACACCTTGGGCTGGCATCTCCCACCACGAGGGTGGAGCAGTTCTTTGCATTCTGCATCACAGGCTCTGTCCCATCCTGATGTCCCATTTCCCTGGGGGAAACTGTCTGGTTTTAGCCCCAAGCCTGGCTTTTCACTCTCTGCCTCTGTTGAGTGACCCAGAGCACAGATGCTATGGCCAGAGACAGGATTTTGTGTTCCAGGGTATCTGTGATGAGCATTTTCACCTGGAATGCCTTCCACTGTGTAAGTTTTGAAAATGCCCAAAACAACTTCTCACTAATTTTCAGTACTCTTAAATGTTGGGTGGAATTTAAAAATGTATGCATTTAAGTTCAAATTTAAGCACTCTTGTCCAAAGGATCTGATGTACAAATTCTCCCAGCTGAAGAGTGTGCAGTACTTCTGATGGCCAGGCAGGACTTTGAGTTAGATACTAAATATAGATTTAATAGTTTATCCCTTGACACCCAAATAATTCAAAAGGTGAATGATTTATGATTTCAAGAAATGAGTGATTATTTATACTGGAAAACACTGCCATTTTTATTGCACATGAGCAGTTCCACATGGAGAGTTATACAAAGTAGTTTAATATTTGTGCTGTGCCCATAAATGCCAGTTTCTTTCTTTAAAATATCCTAAAGGAGCTGAATGCTGAGCTCCAGTGAAAGTCAGGGAGAGATAAGCACTGAATTCCCTAATTTTAAAAGACCCCAGTGTTTATTGGCTTACCCCCAGATGAGACAACTGAGGCTGGTGCAGTTTAGGCATTTTGGGCATCAACCAACTCCCACAGGGTAGCTCAGAGGAAGAGCTGCAGTGATCATTGCAGCCTGTGGAGCAGCAGCAGATCTGAAGGGCAGCATGAGCTCTGCCACACCTGATTGCTGCACCTCTAAAGCATGTCCATATCTCTCCATGAAGAGATTCCAGCACAGTTAGAATGTTAATGGGACTTGTCCTGCCCACGTGTTGGTTCCCATATGTGGCAGGAATGGTCACAGCAGAAGGATCCAGGTGAGGAACCACAAGACTCTTTATTTCCTGACATGCCTTCTGCCTAGAGAGTCAGGGTAGTTTGCAGGGGGACAGCTTTGGATTAGACAGGTGGACTCTCCAGTGCTGCTTTACCCAGCAGCACCAAATGTCTCCTCACTTCATCTTAGAGAAGAAGGAATAGAGGTAGGCATATTTTGTCAGTGGTAAAAATGGCAATACCCAAGGAGAGGGATCAAGGAGGGATAAGAAGACATCTCTTCAAGACCTGGATCACACCACTGGCAGGTGAAATGCTTCTCCTTGGACCAGTTGGTTTTCCCATCTTTGGGAATGGCTCTTTCCCTTGCACCTGGGCTTTGTCTCTTCACTTCTATACTTGATCATCAGGGCAGAGGGAGGTGCTGGGTGCACTAGCAGTGCCTGGAGAACTGCAGAGCTCTGCATGGCTTTCCTTGTGGAATCTATCCTGGAGCCTGTGCCAGTGGATGTTCCAAGGCTTGGCTCATAGTAACATTCCTTTGAGAAATAATGGTTTCACTGGGAGAAGTTGCCAGTGCATTAAAAATGTAAGAAGGACAGCATTTTTCATACAAAGGCTTGCTGTCAGTATGGATAATGAGCTACGTGCTGCTGGTTTCCTTCTTGGGGTCGGAGACAAAGGAGAACTGGACTTTGTGGTGGATGGAGGCCTGTGAGAAGCTGGTACTATTCAGTGATTCATGAGCAGCTTGCAGACATCAGGAGTAAAGGTTCGTTACATCTCTAATTTTTTTCTTCCTTTGGGCAGGTGGCCTAACAGCCCAACAGCTGATCCTACGCTTTAAATTTAATTTTAATTGAATGCACTGTTAGAGATGCCTTAAATTGACTCTTTTTGTTTGAATTTCCTAAGGGAGTTTGCCCCAAGACCTCTATCCTAGTGATAACTTATTCTGGCCAATGGAGCCAGTGTGTATTTATTGTACAGCTCACCGTCCCCTCTCCTGCTTCTGCTCCCATGAACACTGCAGTTGCTGATGACTAGAAAATTACTCAAGTGTGAACTGTTTCACTGTCTGTCACTTTGCTCATTAGGCTAGTGAGAAAATGTATCTACGGCTCTGTCACACACAGCCCTCATTAGGTTAGCAGCACATTGAGATCATTGCCTTTTTTAAAGATGGCTGCAGGAAAATGGCTGGGTAGTTTGATTCTCCTCAGTAATAAGTGGAAGTAGCAAAACCAGGGCTCACTGCATTCCCTTCTGAGATAATTGCATTGTTTGCAGAGCCTGATCAATGGAATGAAGTGATACTGCTGGGTAAGGCACAAAATCTCACTTCTTAGTCTGAGTGGAAGGGGCAGAAGGTGCTCAAGATAATTCAGTGTGCAAAAGAGACTGAGGACAAGGACATTCCATTTTTGCATTTTTGCACCATTTTTTCTTTGGGCCTGTTAAACTGGAGGAGCCCCACTGAGGGTGGTGTGCTATTATCTGTATCAGCATGAGTTTAGGTCTATCAGCTATAGCTCTAACTGCAAAGAGGACTATCAGGGGTTTCTCATTCCTACCTCTCATTCCACTCATCAATATAGAACCATTTTAGCCATTCCTAGAAGGCTGCATTTAGACACTCTCACAGGAAAATACCTGTGCTGTGCTTCTGCTAGAAAAGATGTGCTAAATGACCACATGCCTTCTCTCTAATTCATGCTTTATTTCTAGCTTACTTTTCCTAAGCAAAGAGTGCCACTAACTCTCACACTGGCATTTCCCCTGAAGTTGATCCATTAGCTGTGATATGCTCTGGAAAGACAGGCAGCTCTTCACTCCAACCACCAGGGCAGCAGGACTTGCAGTAGGACCAGAGTGTAGGATGGGACCATTGTATTGATGGGAACTGCTGCTTGCTTTGCTGCAAAGGGTGATTCTGCAGTACAGCCTTTTCTGCCGTGGCTTTGGTGTGGACAAAGTCTAGCTCACCATCTTGCTAGATGCTGTTAGCCTTGGTAGGTGACAGTTTGCATGTCACTACAATTGCTCAGAAAAGTATTTTTACATGAGGAATTTCTTCTGTGCTTGCATTGTAAAGTATTGCTGCTGGTGATTTCCTTCTGTGTGGTGATCCCAAAGACCTGAAAAGCAGTTTACACACAAAGTTTTGAATCAACTGAATCTTTGTAGAAATGTGTGGGGCAGTGTCACCCCATTGGACCTGCATTCTGATGATCCATCTCTATTCCACCACAGGAATGTTCATTAGAGGATCCGTGGTGTTCTGTAGTTGATTAGGTTCATAGCAGATATGTATCCCCTAGGGATAAGATGATGAAAAAAACTTAAGGCCTTTTTGCTTGTTTAAACTTGATATCCAACTCCAAGTTAAATTGGATATCAAGTACTTGACTTGCTCTGCATATATTCTCTTCAATTCCATATACACAGGATTCTTCTCATTATCTGCATTTACAAATTCAAAGGCAATTAGCCCTGAAATAGCTAGAAATGTAGAGAAAGAAATGTTTGAATATTTTATTTCCCATAAAGTTCACATTTTCTTTTTCATTTAAGTGGAACTTTAATGTCTTCTGAAGCACGTAAGACAAGTGAAAAAAAAAAAAGAGAAAAAAAGAAAGTCCCTCATGGGACAGGAGGCTGAAAAGGACCATTATAATGAAATAGAATATTTGCTTCCTAGGCTGCTGATTCAAATACTCTTTAAGAGGCTGAGTTTATATCCACATGTTGAGAGTTCTGGTGCTGGGCTCTGGTGTTTTGGTTCTCCTGGCAGATGAAGCTGGGCTGGGAGCAATGCTGGGTGTTTCTAGAGGCCAGCCTGGTTTGTGTGCTCAGTACCAGCCTAGAGGGTCAGCACAAAGCACAGCCAAACACAGCACCACACCATCTGCTGTGTCCTTCCTGTC
The DNA here is from genome assembly GCF_009819885.2 of Catharus ustulatus. Classification (NCBI taxonomy): domain Eukaryota; kingdom Metazoa; phylum Chordata; class Aves; order Passeriformes; family Turdidae; genus Catharus; species Catharus ustulatus. The sequence continues at coordinate 30,327,091 of NC_046227.1, forward strand.
CCTGCTGTGGGCTGGCATTCAGCTGGCCCTACAGTCCCCAGCAGGAGCTCAAATCATTATCCAAGCCAAGCTTTGGAGTTACCTGTGCAGGAATACCTGAGTTGTCAGAGGCTGAGTGGGTGATAAGGAATGTGGGAGCAGAAGAAAGGGCTCAAACTCTCATTTAAGACATAATCCTGGCATAGCCTATGTGAAATTGGTCACGCCAGTTCCAAAAGAATTGCTGTCCCCATACTAAGAAGGAGCAGACAGTGAAAGCTTGGCTCTCCTGAACCCAGGCCCTAAGCAGCCACAGGATAGGAGCCAATTTCCTGGATTTTTGCTTTGTGTCAGAATGGAACCAGGAAAGCCTGAGCTGTGGCTGCAGTGCCTGGGTAGGGGGCAGCTCTGGGGACTGTCCCCAGCTCCCTGCCAGCACTACATTCCCTGCAGAGCAGGCTGTCCATCCCTGCAGGGCTTGTCCCACCTGGCCACTGCTCTGTGTTGATTTTGCAAGTGTCTTCAGTTTTATATTAGTATTTAAGTTTCCTTCTCACACATAACTTGTCTTCAGACTCACCAGCTTTTCATGAAAGTAATTAATTTACAGCAATATTACTTAGTTCATCCAGCTGGCTGGTGGTGCCTTATTAGTGCTTAGGAACAAGACTGGGTTTCTTCTTCTTTCTGACAGGGATTCTTGGAGCCTCGATGAGCAATTAGTTTAAAAAAGCTGTCCTGGGGAGACAGAATTAATACTAAAAAGGCCCAAGACCTAACCAATTTTTCTATTCTTTTTATTCATCAAAGGATACATTACTAGCTAACATTCTTCCCAAAATACATATCACCTATTAAAAAATAACTTTTTAAATGTTTACAAGTTAATTTTAGTAATTTTAATGAAAAATATAACATCATATTCCAAGAGATGAATGGGTGTCCTGCTGAACAGAGGATGCTTCAAGTGTTGTCTGGGTTTATTGTAGAATGACATTTTTATAAAGAAACTTCCCAAAGATGAATTACTTCAGGAGTTGACTTTCAAAGGACAGTTGGTGGCATCAGTTACTTTTTTTTTATTGGAGCTGGTGGGACCCAAGACTAGACTGTACACCTTTTAACTTTGGTAAACTCTTCAATATCTGCTGCAGTAGGAAAATAAATAACCAACAGCAATACATGAAGACATTATAGGTAACATGGCCTGAACTAGTACCTCACTAATGTGTACATAACCTGCTTTATAAAACCATATCTTATCCAGGCCAAGGACTTAATTATTATTGATTAGTTCTGCCCACTCTTCCAATATCAGTCATTATTGAAATAATCTCCATATCCCTCATTAAACATGCATCTGTTTCCATGGGAATGCATTTTTAAATAAGAAGTGCTATTTGAATATTATTGGTTTCAGTGGTTATTCAGGCACTTGGTACTGTGGTTGCCCAATCTGTCACAGTTAATCAACCCTCATCTCTTAACACTGGCTGCAGTTATCAATGAGTTGAGGATTAATATTCTGGGCGAAGCAGATGATAAATCATTTGTATATAATTAGTGTACAGCAAGGTTACAGCTGACATGAATTTTTATCTTAATTATGAGAGAAATTTGTTCCATTAATTTAATTTAGTTTGCATGAGTGGCTAGACACCTAACAAAGTTAATCTTACACCTGTCATTACAACAGTAAGGAGAGGCTCATTTTCAAGCTGTAGACACAGAAACTCTGGTATATAAGGATAATGTTGCTCATTCTGATGTGAAAATAGATGATCGTAGACAGAAGATACAGAACCTACTCTCTTTAAAGGCTTCCCAAAGGATTTATGTGTGAATATTACAGGGTTTCAAATCTGGTTGCTTCTGTACCGAGCAGACTAATTTTCCTTCATTCTCCTTCTGTACTTTTTCATGAGAGAAGCATGCAGTGCCTACAAACAAAGCAAAGATTTTCCTTTCATTTTCATTTTAATTACTGCAACTATACACATATAGTTAACATGTGACAATACCATAGCACTTGTATGACATAATATCTGCATTAATAGCTGTGGGTGAGGAAATTGTGCTGCCTGCAATCCAGCCTTCATATTTATGTGAAAAAGAATTATTCATAACTTCATCTCCTACACAAATGGCAATTATGCAGGCATTTCTGAGGTTTCAGCAGACTGAATAAACCTAAATTCTGTGTTAATTATCCAAGCAATTATCAAGTCTGATAAATCATACATGATTGATAGATAAGGTGGGGCTGTTTGGGTAACAGGATATGGTGTTAGTTATTTTGCTGATAATTAACCAAGCACCAAAATGAAAGAAGACTATTTGTGGCATCTCTTATAAAAATGTTTATCTTTATGGATTTGTTGATTATAGTTATTTTATTCTGGTAGGATGACATGGAAAAAGAAAAGCCAATACCTGAGTCTGTTTACAGCTAATGAGATGAGACTGAATACAGTGGAGAGAGAAATATAAGAGAAAATTGCATTCTGCACTAGCTCAAGTCCAAATACATATTTGTAATACAAGCCACAGTCTCCTTCACATTTCAGCATAAAAATAACCCTCAAACAGAAACATTAATTGAACAGTAACTCAGATTAATGTTTTGTAATATTAGTTCACAATTATTACTCTCAGCTAAGGTCAAGAAGTATATAGTTGGATATTCACAAAGAAATGACTGATTTAAAAACAAAGAGCTCTAATGGAATTCAATAGTGCTTTTCAGTCATTCCAGTTGGCATCTCTATTACCTGAAATGATTCACAGTCCATTATGGGAGCTTCCATGCTAATAGAATGTCTATCTTCTGTAATACAGACACATCAGGGCACTAACTGAGAATCTGTCACAATGAATTTCATCTAGATTTCACTTCATCTCTTCATGGACTGTAAAATTTGCTCTTGTACAATGCCTAAATTTACTGTGGGTAATTGAGAGAGATCTATAGATGCAGCACACAGTAAAAAGCAGTTTTCCGAAGATCTATTGTAAATTGTGCAGATTTGGTTCAGCTGGGAAAAGATTATGAAATGCTGGACACCACTGGCTGCTAATTAAATTATTTTGGTGAGCTCTGAAAATATTTTGAATGCATCAGAGTGAATAGAAAAGTGAAAACAGCAGTCTAGGTAAAATATCTCTTTTGCAGCTAAAGAAAAAAAAAAAGAAAAATGAAAAAGCTTTTGAAATCAAAGAAACCCCAAAAAAATGAGATAGGCAAATGAGTAAAAGTAAGCTCCATTACCCCTTGCAAGACTTATGGATCATATCAAGTAGACCTATGATATTTTTTATCTCTCTTGTGTTTACATAGTGCAAGTGGGATATTATCCACTTAATCTGACTTCTTCTAGTTCTTTAGAAAATCCTTCTTAAATAGGGCAGGCAACTCCATTTTATTTTCGCAGCTGAGAATATCCATCCTATCTGCAAATGCTGCTGTTAGGTTCTATGCATGGATTCTTGAGAAAAAATTAAAATAACGTTTAATGCGCGGCTCATTTTTTTTCCCAGATGAATACTTGCTCCTCTGCTCATGAAATAGATATCTTGAGCATTTTCAACCATTGCTATTTTTTTTTAATTTTACTTGTTTCCATTAATAGCTAAACAAAGTTATTGGTATCTTTACTGATCACAGACTTGAGTATTTGTTAGCCAATTGCAATTGTGATATATTCTATAGCTTTTTTCCTAAGCCACAAACAGAATAATAGCATCACGCTTCACTGCAAGTGAAGTGATCTCAGCCTTTACATTAGGAGAAAATCAGAATGGTATGACTGCAGTTCATTACTGAAATAGGTAACTGATGAACTGAAAAGACAAAGGGCATTGTTAAATGAAATGTCATTATTAGAGCTGCTCATGTTTAACAAATGTACTGTAAGTTAATTCAGTGGTGTTTTCTCCAAAGTTCTCTGTAGGACGTTCACCATTCATGCTTATGTCTTCACAGGTTCAAAGTATTTCTATTTCCTTTGTGGAAATAAACATTAACTAAATCTTAAATAAACACCAGTTAAACTGTTGTAAAAAAAGCTACAAGGTTTACTTCCAGAGCTATGGCTCACCCAGTGAGCTCTGAAACACCAGCATTTTTGAATGTTTTTGAATATTTATGTATATTATATTTGAATAAATGCCTTGTTTTCCTTGAAGGAAAACAGAAGGTAAATCCAGAATTTCATGGGGAAAAGATTTAGTCTTTAGGCTCCAATGCAGCAATTTGTGACTATGCAGCAAAGCACTTTGGCACGTGTTTAATGTCAGGACCTGAAGCATCTGTTTTAATATGTTGCTGAATTGGGGCCTTAAAGCACAAGCAGAATCTTGGACCTTGTATTTTAAGAGCTGTGTAAAAGTGGTGTTCTGATATCAAATAAAAAACGTATCATACTTTCAGCATCTGTGGGAAACTGTTTGCATTGCCCCAGAGGTGATAAAAATAATTTATGGACTCAGTATTTTTCACAACAAGGAAATGACCTCAGCTTTGGCAATCTGAGGTAGTTAGTGAAGCTTTTCTGCTACATTTATAGATCTACTTGAGCTACATATTCTTTGACCTGCATTTGAGATTTATTGGCAGATACATAAGTCACAGTGAATAACGTAAAAAGAAATTGATGCTCCGTGCATTTTGTGCATGGATTGACTGACAGATTATGAAGGGCTGCTTCTTCACAAGTGATTGAGACCTGTGCCCTTCCTTGTTATAAATATGTCTGCTGGGGTGTCATGTGAATTTTTAAACTAAAAGTTTTAATAAAACAGGAAGATTAAAAGCGTATTGAGGCTATAGGATGTGTGAATATGAGCTTGAAAAGAGAATATATGTTATGGATGCCACAATAAGGCACCAAACCATCAAACTCCTGGGAGCAGCTCTCTCTTCTCTGGGCAGTCCCACTGGCCTGGCACCTCTCTTAATAACAGAGTCCCAGTCTGTTTTGCAGACTATTAGTGATCGACAAGGGCAGGGAAAGAAAGGTTCCTCTGGTTGCTCTCCTCCTGCTGTCCTTGGTGACACTCAGGTCAGCACTGAGAACAGCTGAGGCTTCACCCAGAGCTTTCTTTGTCTTGAACAAGTTTTGAAATGAAGTTCTGGGCATTCAAGGCCCATATTCAAAGCACTCCTCGGTGCTTTGCATAATCCTACAGGATTGAGTGATTACCTGTGTATGTGAAGGAGGGAGAATCCTCCTGGGTTTCCTCAGGTGGACTGAGCACTGAGCAGTGGAAATATGGGAAATAGATGCTCTGTTTGATGGTCTAGCATCTCACTGGAAATCACAGACCACATAAGCACGTTTTTTCATGACACTGCCATGGAATTAAGCTATTAATTACATTATGTAGATATCCCTAACATCCCCTTTTCACTTTAGGCAAGGAACTTAGAAGTTGCAATCAAATATCTGTACTGACAGCTCCATCATTTGCCTGATGGAAGTTGGAAAACAAACAGCCCCCTCTCCAATCCTGCCACCAGAAGTGCAACTAATTTAAAGTGTAAGGCAAGGCTGTAAAAGTTTACTCTCAATCTCTTTTCTTGTGGCCTTAATAAACCTTTCACACAGTTTTTTGGCAGCAAAAAATAATTGGCAATATGAAAGTTTTAAAGCACCCCATGGTGCTGTACCTTCATTGTCTCAGAGGAAGCACAAGACACATAATAAAGAGTAAAAGCTTACTCACTTCAAAATGAGCTTCATCCTCATCTGTTCAGCTATGCATAGATTTTAAATGTATGAAAGAGGGATGTAAGAAAGAAATTATAACAGATTCTATCTGTTCTACTTTTTCTGTCACCAAAGACATCACAAACAAAATAAACATGACTTGGACTACAAACAACTACGGATGAATTAATATCTTCTGCCTCCTGAATGTGCTACAGGAGATCTCTGCATTGGAAATGAACCTTGCACTGTCTGAATATGCCCAGAGCTCTATGAGCTATCTGCAGCCACACCAGCCACCAGGCAAAACATATTTTCTCGATTTATTTCCACTCATTTGTTTAACTTCACTGCCATCTGCTGTTAAGGAAGAGAACCTGGCCTGCAGGCCTGGGAAATACCTGCGATGTGCCCAGTCCTTCTGCATCTTCCTCCCAGTTTTGCTCATTTTCTTTTTGACAGCGCTATTGCCCTGTGTTCCTTCAAACAGATCCTGAAAAATCTCATCTTTTCCATCCAGCTTGAAAGTACATAGAATAAAGGCTTGAAAAGTAATCAGCAATTATAACATCTCTCATTTTGTGCAATGGAAGCAACATCAGTTTATCAGGCAGAGAGTGCTGGAGCAGATGGATCATCAGCTCTTGCCATTCTGTATGCCAGGGAGTTCCTTCCAGTCCATTTACTTGATGCTGGCATTTTCACTGCATCTAACAAATAACACTCAATGTGGATAATGGGTTGCATCCAGGAAAAACAAAATAAAAATCACTCAACCAACTGAACAGCACCCACTCAAAAATCCTCCAGAAATAGATTTGTATATTTAGGATATGAATTGAAAAAATAGTTTGCTTATAGAAAAAGATATCAAAAGTGGAATATATTCTGCTACTGATGGGTGGAGTTAGAGATAGGAAGTCTGTAAAAGCATGATATTTTCTATTCCTTCTGTATGTGTTTCCAGCTTTGACTCAATGACTTAATTCTTTGGCCTGATTCAATACAAAACAACAAAACTTTCCTTTGACCACAGCAGGCTTTGGATGAGACTGCCAGCAAAATTACAGTGGAAGATAAAGTGATATTTGAAGATTTACATAAATGTTGTTTTTAGATAGTTGATCTAATGGCCTTGAAAGGTAAATGATATTATAGTTATATACATATGTTAGAAACAGTACACTTTTACTCTGCAATGTCAATAGGCTCTTGTCAGTGGCCATTTACTACCCTGATATTAAATCTTTCCTCATGGCAATGCTTTCAATCTCCTTGCTTTTCTGATATTTTTTTCTTTTAATTACTAAAAGGGCTGATAATCAGTACAGATGTAGAAAAAGCAAGATACAGTCTGTGACCTCTTAAGTCCAAACAATAAAATTGCATTTTGGTCCTGATCTCCGAATCTCTGTCACCATCAAAGCTAAGTTATGAACTATATGGTGTAAAAAATGCAGCTCAGTTTTCAGATACTGTGTTAAGTGCAGACCTGGCAGTTAGAAAAAATTTATTCTGCCTTATAAATGGGGTGAATTTGATATGGAGCTCAGTGAAGAAGCATCAGAATGGAACACCAGCATGCTGGTTCCTTAGTAGAACAACAAGATGTATGTGAAAAAGTCTTGTCAGCATTTGGTAACCTGTTAGCACAGGAGTGTGTTCTGGTGGGCAGAATGTAGTGACAGTCAAACTCATGTCCAGATCTCCTGAAAAACCTCAGAATGAGACATGGAAAAAGAGACTCTGAAAAGGAAAGAGTTAAATAAAACATGTTGCAAAAAAGTTGGACTAGAGTTGACTATAGTCTAAGGCCAGAGATGTTGCTTTTTTCCCCTTTATGCTTTATTTCTCCATAAAATATTTTAAATATTGTTCTGACTCTAATGCTTTCCCATGTATTTCTTTGTTTCCTCAGTTTCTCCTATGAAACAAATGTATGCTCTCCTGAGAACATCCACTCTTCTGTACAACCACCCAGCATATGTGGAGGCAGACTTCTTGAACTAAAATCTCTTCAGAGCTGGCTCAACATTTGAAATTCTGGATGTTGGCAAGTTCATGGAACATTACTGGTACTTGGTAGTTCTGACTTACTGCATGGCACAAGAGCCACTTTGGAACTCCCAGTTCACTTTGTCTTGCTGAAAGCAGGCTTGGCTGTTCTGTCTCTCACAGACCAGCACAGATCTGTTTTCTCTGAGCCACTGTGAAACATGCTGCTCCACTTCATACACACTTCCAGAAATAAAGGCAGGCGAATCCTGATGTGATGTTCTGATAGAGCATATGCACTCAATTCATCCTACTTTCTAAATCAAAAAAATGGCAGGATTTTTTGGCCACACAAAGGGAAGAGTGCAGTCAATGGATTGACTAGACGACAGCCAGTTAGGGAAGCAAAGACTGACAAAAAAGAAAATGCACTGTCAGATTTTTCTTTAAATCTGCAGTAAAAAGGGAACTGGGAGACAGTTTCAGCAGAAGAGATGAAGATAGAGAAGTGGCTTTAAGCTTAGTAGAACAGTAGGCAAGGTAAAAGGTTAATTATTCCTTTGGTGGAAGTTATAGTCCGTGAATTAATGGGAGCAACTTCATCTCCTCTCTAGAAGCAGATCCTGGATTCAATCATTTCTGCTCCCCATGGCTCCTGCTCTGTGCTCACTGCTCAGCTTCCCACCAGCCCCAGGCTTCCCAAGGTGGAAGGAAGTAATTTCTGCTGAGTCCATCTGTAGGAAATGAAGAATTTGGCATGACTTCTTAGTTTTAAAAAAGTCTGAACAAGAAAAGCAACATGTCTCTACAACTGCAGGAGAATGGTAAGTTGTCAGAGCAAGGCCAAGAAATGGGAAGTTGGAAGAGGTTATATTCCCTCACAGAGACAGATTTAGGCAACAGGATGTAGCTGCATGTCTGCTTCTTATAATGAGGAAAACTAACACAGATCCTAAGAAAGAAAGAAAGCAGCAGCACTGGGCAGCAGAGCTTGCTGGAGTTTTTAACACTTGCTTTGTGAATGAGCTGTGGTTTCAGCAGCAATTCCAAACAAACTATGCTGGACAGCACATGGCACACTCCAGGTGTTTGTGTACCTGTAGGAACTTTAGTCCCAATTTCAAAATCATGGAAGTTACAAGGCACCCTTTTCCACCTTTAGAAGGCATAGTTCCTGATAAGAAGGCACTCTTTGGAGATAAGCAGTGTAACTCCAAACATATTACTTCCAGCCTTTGAAAATCACAGGGATATGAACTAATGGAGACAGTGGAGAAATTGCTGGGAGAATTCTACAACAAAAGACTTCATTAGCCTTGAACTGTAAAATTCCAGCACAGTCACTGGAGTCAGCCATGCTGCTGCTTTTGAGGTGACTGATAAGAAAAATGCTGACAATCTTAGAGGTAAATCTTTCTCCTGAGTGGCCCTGCATAAAGGATGTGAAGTTACATAATAAGGCATTGACAATTCTTATTTTTATTTTGAGTCTTGCAATATTTGATGCTTGTTTATGGGACTCCAGCTCCCAGAATCAAGGGATTAGGTGAAAGTCTCTGTTTTAATTAAGAAAAAAATTATTTTTTTTCAGAAGATTTTTCAGCCCACTGTTGTGATATGCTGGGAGGAAGCACAACATATGACTTTCATGGTAATCACAAGATGCTCTGTGCTGACTTATTCAGACGTGCTACTCAGTTTTATGGTAGGTGACATTCTGTTGATTATCTTTACTTTGGAGATGTAATGCTGTATGTATTATCTTACTAAATAAAAGATTAAATCAGTATTATGTGGACCAGATTCATAGTATAAATTAAAAATTGTCTGGTAATTACATAACCATTTTTTCAAGGATTACATATTTGAGTTAATTACAGTTAAGAACTTCCATGGTTTCAACATTTTTGACCTTTACTTAGTTTTTGGCAAGATTCCCTGATGTTTAGGGGCTTTGCACAGTTTTTGAAGTGTGAGAGAATCAGTCTGCACAAACCTCAGCCTTAGAAAACCAGTTCTTTGCAGATTAAAATTCCAGAAATTGTTTTCTAAAATTATTATAAACCCTAAATGCTTTTATTAACTCCTAAAGAAGTTCACATTAGCTTGTCCTTGAATTTTAATGAAATGGGTGCCATCAGCATTGAGAAGAAGAACCTGTTCAGAAAAATCATGTATTTTATTTGTTAGCATATTTGGGTTCTATTTGTGCTGAAATGGGCTATGATTTACAAATAATAGGTTTAGAGCCATCCTTTTTCCTTACCTCTGAATAGCTAGAACAGCAAAAGGTAATTCATTTTTCTTAATTGCTTCTGTGGAAAAAGAAAATCTTTGAAAAGACAGCTCAGCCAAGTTTCCTGAACACTGTAAGAAAATACTTGGATCACACTCTGAAAAGCCTTGAACTGTCCAGTGCAATAAAACTTGGGACTGCATTTCATGGTGCCCATAAAACCTGCTCTAAAGCCTCCTAAAAAATGTCTCAGACCAATTCAGAAAAAGTTTGACTCAAATTACAAGAACTCCGTGATTTAAGGGACAGAAGTAAGGTCACTGCCATCCCTGATTTGTTTTCAGGACGCTCACTCTTGTACTCCTCATGTATAAATGAATAATGAATTAAAACGTACAAAACCACAGCGAGGCGTGCTCCAGCCGTGCTCCGGGAATGCATTTCCAGCTGGCAGCAGAGCACAGCGGTGTGCCTGCTGGCACCAGAGGGTGCTCTTCCCCCGCTTGTCAAAGCGTCTGCCTGCGTCAAGCAAGGTTTGGTTCTTTACAACACTCGTGGTTCTGCTGGCAGTTGTGGATTACGCCAGAATCCCCTGCTTAGAAGCGGTCTGAAGATGGAGGGAGCAGTAGTGAGTGGCAGCAAGGTTTGCTTTTCATTCAGGGTTAAGTTGCAGTCAGGTTAAAATTCCTAAAAAACATTCCTCGGTGGGACTGTTTCATTTCAAAATGCACACATGTTAAGTTACTGAAGTTAAACTGGGTGTCTATCCAGATGGTGCACAGCCTTTTTTTTTTTTTTTCCCTGCAGGCTAGTTTCCTTTTTGCTTAATCTCCATCCAAGGTTACACTTCCAGTGCTCACCTCAAATCTCTACAGTTCTACAGTTCTCTCTTTTTTACCTCTACATCACAGATCTTTTATCTTGCTTCTCTTTCCACTTGTCTGCCTTTTCAATTCTCTTTCAAACAGTCAACGTGAAAGAAGAAAAGCCAAAAAAACTCCTCCATCTTAGATCATCATTCTCTTAGGAGTGAAGTGTACCTGTGAGAAATCTGTTACTGTTCCAGACTCTCTCACTCCATTGGGAAATTAACTGTTCATTCTTACAACTATTTTAAGTCAAGGATGTGTCATAGTATTATGGCATGTAGAAGGTAAAGTCTAAATCCATATATTTTGTCTAAGAATGCCACAGTGAGTATATACACATTTCTGCCCCTTTGTAAGGATTTGTAAATCAGTAATCCAATGACCTGTAGCATCTTATTCTTTTAACATCAAGTAAATCTTAGTAGTGATTCTGTTTGGAGAAGTTTACCTTTCACAAATATAAGTTCCTGGGCATTTATTTTTTCAACAATTCTGTATCAGATTTGTTCAGTCTAAATATAAAAATGAAGGAAAACATTTCTTCACGGTGTGAGCATCACAGAGCTGTGATCTGAAATTTAATATCCTGGCCCAAAATTAAGAGTCTGATGCACTTACAGTGCAAAGGTTCTCATTTTGTTTGTTCCTTTTCAGGTTGAGGCTCAGTGAATCAGATTTAATTAGTTGTTCCATGGATGATATGTGAGTTAGAAAGACCTGCTTCATTCTCCTGGAGATTAATTTCTTTTGAGCACAGCAGCTACAGATGACCTGAGACCTTCAGAAGAGAAGATGTGCAAACAAACCTCTGTGGGTGACTGCTCTGTGCCCAGGTGTGCTGTGCCTGTCCTTGCCTGCACTTTGCAATCTGTACCCACATGGAAACTGAAAAAGCCCTTTGCAGCCTGATTTTCAAAGAGGGCACAGTGTCACTCTCTGAAAATCCACTTCTCAAAAACTGAAATATCCAAAATGATTGGCTATTTGCATCTCCTGACCACAGTCTTTGAGTCATATGATTCAAATCATGATGCTGCAGAAAGAGAAGTCTGGTAAAGCTTTAGTATTCATCAGATACTTAGTTATAATATTCTCATTACTCTCCAGACAGACTTCTAGACCTGGCACAGATGAAACTGTAGAGAGGACAGGCCACCAATTCTGTCAACTTCTGTCATGTAGACCATGAGGGAGCTGTGATTTTTTTCCTTACTAGAATCTCAATACTTCTGCTGTCAGATTACCTTTTCTTCTACAAATTCCACAGGCCATAAAGTCTTTCCTCTTCCAAGTAAGTGAGCTAAAAATGTTCATGTTCATATTGCCAATCTTACAAAACAATATTAAAAACAACGTGACCATAACTTACAAGAAAAAAAGTCTTCTTGTCTGCCTATATGTTTTAAACTATTAAGGGTTGAAAACAGGAATTGTTCAGAGGAGAGACTTAACAGGACCTTGGCTGGACTGGACCTTCTAAATGTCACCCATGGGTACCACAGTGAGCATGTTTTAAATTATATGTGAATGCTGAAAGGGCACAATACCTTGCAAAGAATATCAGCTGGTTTGATGGGATGCAATGGTCTGCTGCTGCCCCTAACACAGTGGCTACTGTAACAGGTCTGTGACTTTTTCATTTCACAGTGCACAGTCTCACTTCCACTGATGATAATTGGGAATTTGCAATTGCCCACTGAATGGTTCTCTATGCCTACTACATCTCAGGAAAGAGATGAAAGGGAGCTGAGTAACTGTAAGGAAATGGGATATGACCAAGACAACAAATTAAAAGAGTAAATGCATGCAGAGGAAGATACTAGTGCTGCAGCCAGCAGTATTGCTGATTCCAGAAACCTGGATGAAAACCACCATCACAGGAATCATTTCATTAGGGATCAGGATGGAAGTGATCTTTGTGCTGGGGCTGCCAGGCAATAAAATGGGTTGAAAAAAGAGCCCACCCAAGATATGAGCCACGGAAATGCAAAATCTGATACTGAGTTTGGAAGGCTTGGGCTTAGTTCCCTACAAGTGGCTTCAGCTTCTCCTGTAAGTAGGAATCCAGCTGGGAAGATGCAGTCATGGCAGTACCAAGGTCCATGGCTAATGCAAACACTGAGATCCTTTCCATTTACTCCGAGATTTGTCCATGACACTTTGTTTCATGGTATCCTTAAAAGATTATTTCACCCTAACAAGAAGATGCTATACAAAGGACCATTGCACAGGAAGTTATATGTACTTTATTTTATCTATCATGCAAAATGAAAACAAATCTTTTTTAGGCCTTCTCAGAATAGAAAGCATTGGAAAGTTACTTAAGTTACTTTGTTTATCTGTGTCTGTTCTACAAACACTGGAACCCTTGCTGTTTCTGTTACAGCTCCATCTCACATTTTTATTCTTATTACAAGAAGAAACAAATATGGGCTAAAAGATACAGTGAGACCTACCGCTACATTTTCAGTGGTGTCTGAGTTTAATGTTGTCACAAGTCCAGGCTGAGCAGCAAAACTAATCACAGGGCTATATAAAAAAAACGAGGAAGATTTTACCTCAGCTTTGTGGGATCTAGATTAGTGAAATAGTACCCCTGTTGGGACTCTTTAAAACTAATTGCTATTTGATGTTTCTTCAAATACCATCACATCATCTGATGTGATGAAAGTTGATGTTTCTTCTCAACAGTTACCTTACAACCTGCACTTGCTGCTGCATCTGAAGATCATTTACTTCCCTTCCTAACACTCTCCTGTTTCAACTCTTCTCTGTCCTTGCATTTTGTGGGCTTCAGTCTTCCTCTGCATGGCAGTCAAATCAGAGCCATTCAGTTCTCTGTGAGGAGAAGGCAGACAAAGCACAAAAAGCCCATATTGCTGTGGTGACCACATTAGCCTCTGGGGCTGTGGAACAGTGTTCTGCAGCTCTAATTAAGATGTGCCTGTGGTTACACCAGCACATGGCCTGAGCTGGTCTGGGCTATTTTTGCTATTATTATTATTATTATTATTATTATTATTATTATTATTATTATTATTATTACTCTGTCAGGGCAGCAGTCAGAATGGGCGGGCTCATGTATGCTCTGCTGCCCTCCAAAGGAGGAGAATGCTGTACTTCTGTTCCTTCACCTTATTGAGATGCTACCAGCCACAGCTGAGTGCAAGGTTATATTTTTAATATTAATAATATTTTATTATTAATATGTGTGGTAAAGAATCTGGAAATAGAACACCTTATAGACTGTGATAGACTTGAAAAGACACCCCTGTCAGATATTTCCAAAGCCTTTGCCGACAAGAATGCTTGTTGAAACAGTGAGATGCTGCCATGGTTTGGGATGGGAGGCTCCAGCACATCCACCTGCCCACCCGGGGATGCTCAGACACGGCCCATGATGTGCCGGGAACCAGAGCCAGCACAGACTGTGGGGGTTTCCTGCTGTGGGCCTGGAGCAGCAGCCGAGGGAGTGGGGAATGCTGAGCCTGGAGGAGCTCAGGGTGAACTTTCCACTCTACAATCCCAGGCAGGTGGGGGTCGGGCTCTGCTCCCAGGCATGTGAGGACATAGCCTTAAACTGTGCCGAGGTGGTTTAGGTTGGGTATTAGCAAAAATGTCTTCACAGAAAGAGTGGTTAGATATTGGAATGAACTGCTTAGGGAAGTGGTGGAGCCACCGTCCCTGGAAGTGTTTAATGAAAGCCTGGAAATGGCCCTTGGTGCCATGGTCCATTTAATGTTGGACCTGCTGATCTGAAAGATCTCTTCCAAGCTCGTTGATTCAGTGATTCTGTGACCTGTATGCAATGGAGAAAAATCAGAATTAAACCCCACTTCAGCTGTTAGGTCACCAAAGGAAACACGGCTGGCAATGAGAAGTGTCAGCGCCCAGCGGGGCATGAGCGAGGCGCCTCGCAGTCAGAGCACTCAGTAACTCGTCCTCCATGCTGGGGGAGGCCTCAGGACCCCTTGCCAAAGGAAAAGAAGGAGAGAGCAGCGGCGGGCGAAGGGCAGCGCTGCACGGGGGACGCGGCCGGGGCTGGCGCGGAGCAGCCGCGCTCTGAGGGGCCGCGGGCACGGGGGCACCCGGGGGCGCCCCCAAGGGCGCAGCGCGCGGGCGGGGCCGCGGCCGTTGCGCTCCGCGCAGCCAGTCAGTCACATGAGCCGCCGCCCTCCTTCCCCGGCACCCCCCGGCCGCGAATGGCACGGCCCGGATGCGCTTGTACGCAAGGAGGGTGCGGACGAACCATTGAGCGGGGGCGGGGGAACCCGGCAGCCGCCGGCCGGGAACACCCCTTCGCCGGGGCGCTGCGGCGGCGGGGAGCGGACGTGACAGCGGCGCGGCCGGCGGCGGAGGGCGATGGGGGTCCCACGGGGACAGGAGCGCCAGGCCCCGCAGGAGGTACCGGAGCCGCGTCTCTCCCAGCCCCCCGTTCCCCGGGCGCTGCCGAGGCGCGGCCGCTGTTCCTCCGGCCCCGCTGCTGCTGCGGCGTCCCCGGGATCCCCGGCTGCTCCGTGCCCTGGCTGCCGGCCCTCGGCGGCAGCGCGGGGCCGGTGCCGCGCCGCGGGCTGGGCGCGGGGAGGCCTGCGGGGCTGTGCGGGTCACGTTCGGTGCCAGCAGCGCTGCCCGTGCCCCCTGTGCCAGCCCGGCTCCCGCGGCGGGGAGCGGAGAGGAGCGGGGTGCCCGGAGCATTGGGGGTGGGAAGGGTGCGCAGGTGGTGCCCGCAGAGCTGGAGCCCTGTGAGCGCCTCTCCGGCCTAGGGCCGAGCTGTTCGGGGTTCCGTGCCTCTGGGAAATCACGTGTATCCCGCAGCTCTGGGGATCCAGCCTGGAAGGTGGGCACAAAACCGGGCTGGCATTGGGACTGTCCGGGCTGCCCGTCACTGTTCACTTTTGTTACTGTTGTGCTTTGAAATCGCATTGCCCGAAATGTGGAATTCCACGGGAGTGTCCCCTCCTGTTTTTGTAGGAGAAGTAAAGAAGCGTGCCCTGGTTTCGGCTGGGATAGAGGTTAAATTGAGGTGTGTGATTTTATGAACCCTGAAATTGAAAGAATTGTGTGAAATGGAGAGTAAATTAACTGGCTTGTGGCAATAGGACAAGGTCAGTAGCTGGAGGCAAGCAGAGGAGGAGTTTGAACAGCAAAAGCGGGTTAAAGTATTTAACAAGATGAAAATATGTGATGTTAAGTCCATGTGGAAATAAATGTGTTACCTGTTTCTTCAATGTCTTTCAAAAATTAACAGTCAAGTTGCTGATGGAAGGCAGGTTTTCCCTGATACATGGTCTGTGCCAAGGATTGGAAAATACTCACTCCTCAAATGAATGAGAAAAGGTGAATTAGTGTTTTGTTGTTTGCTTGTCAGGTTGAAACAAGAGAAGATGAGGAACAGAACATCAAGTTGACTGAAATCTTGGAACTGTTGGTGGCTGCTGGGTATTTTCGAGCAAGAATCAAGGGGTTATCACCCTTTGACAAGGTGAGGCCAGTACAATATTTTTAAAGCCTTCTTTTAAATGTAGCAGGTTTATATGTTTTGCTGGATTGCTTAGCAATTCTAGGTGACTTTATGAAAGACAGTTGCAACCTAGGAGGCTTCCCTGTTCGTGAATAACTCTGCAAATGACCTAGTTTCAGACAGACGGGACCTCCTCAGTCTTGAAAGAGGATTTTGTGCAGCAAGGCCTGTTTTAGAGGAGACAGTAGGAAGCAGACTAACTGCTGTCTGCTTTTTTGTGGGTGCTATGGCCTCTGCTAGAATTGTGTACCAGGAATTTTCCTCCCTCTCCAACAGCAGTTAGAATAGCTGGTCTTAGGGTACTTGGAGTCTTTGGGTTCTTGGAGATAGCATGATAATTTTGCAAACAGCATTGATGAGAAATGAGGAAGTGTCTGTGTTAGAGTGGAAGAGTTAGCCTGGTGAGATTATTTTGGGGCTATTTTTACATATCTTCAGAATGTCATATTTGTTAACCTTTCATTGTCCTAGACAGGAAGTGTGTGATACTGACAGTGAGCAAAGTTCAGGTTGAAGAGAGATTTCTGAATTGCTTTAATGCTGACTCTGTGAGAAATTCCTGAACCAAGGTTTGAAAACACAGAACTACAGCTACCTTGAAATGGACGCTTCTGTTTTCTGCTCTCAATTTGATCATAGCACAGCCTCACTTTGTAATTAAATTTTATGTTATTCAAACTCCTTGGTCTTGCTAACAGTCACTGCTCAGGAGTCTGTGCTCACAGAGTAGTTTCAAGGAGACTGCCATAGGATGTAACTTTGTTGCATTTATGTGCAGAAATCACTTATAGTTACTTAAATACAATTGCAAAGTTACCATTTCATTACAGCCCCCAACCTCACAGAAATGAGCCGTGCTGCTGGAAATGATCCTGCTGCTCATGCAGGAGGGATGTGTAGGTTATCAGTTCCAGAGGGGAGTGTGAGAGGGGTAGTGGGTCAGAAACCTTGTTAGAAACCAAGGTTCCTGATTTGCTGCATGATGTTGGCAAGTTGCTCCACATTTTAATCCCGTTTTCTGTTCTTTGCCTTTGCATGCTTTTAGGTTATCTTGCACGTGTTTATGCAAGGTTGTCTTTAAATATTTATGTAAATGTAAATATTTATGAAATGGCTCAGGGCTTTAAATATGCCCATGTCAGAATAGGGCCTGAAATAGAGATTTCTGCAGAGCTGGGGATTGCCATTGCTGTGCTGATACTGTGTCTAGCACTTTGTGTTGAATATGTCAGCAAGCAAGAAATAAGAATAACAAAGATGTATATAAAAAGGTAAATATAAGACTGCATTAATTATGATCCTTGATAAAATTTTGATGTAGTCACTTTTTAGAGGTCATGACATTTTACATACTGTTGTTTTATCCTTTTTCTTTTGTTTGGTTGTCTACTTTCAATCTGAGAGCTATTTCAAAACTAATATCTAAAGCTAAGGGAGGAATTTAGATTGTCAGTAACTGCTGGGTTGGTTTCTGTCTTGTATATGTGTGTTGTGGTAGTATTGTATGAAGTTGGTATGGTGATGTTATCTGAGTCTGTTTTAGGGCAGAGAGGATAGTGAGGGTAGTAAGATTACTGAGATGTAGTTGCTAGAATAAATAAAGCCTTGAAGATGTATTTGGGTTTACCCCTTCTGTTAAAATGGCCCTGACCATGCTGTTGCTCTTCTGCCAGGTGGTGGGAGGCATGACGTGGTGCATCACTACCTGCAGCTTTGATATCGATGTGGATTTATTATTTCAGGAAAACTCTACTATTGGTCAAAAAATGTAAGTTGATTAAATGGCAAATGGGGGATTTTTCTTCTTAGAAAATAAAAAGTGGGTGGGGAGGGGGAAGGTTACCTGCTGGGTTTCTATGAAAGAATTTTAGTTTGAATTTTCTGCTTTTGAGGACTTTTTACAAAACATTGCACAGGTTTCTGGGTTTCTCAGACTGTAGTTCCAGAAATTCTAAATCCAGAAAGAAGCTTATTTCAAAAGAGGCAGGGCTATTCTCCTTGGGCTGCCATGTTCTTATATCTCTGCTAAGCACTGAAAGCATTTATGTGACTCCACACTGAACTGAATTGGGAACTGATCCGGATTAAAACCTAACAAAAAACCCCAAAAAACTGAAATAAAAAAGGGGTTTTTTTGGAAGAAAAAAAAAAGAAATAGTTTTAACATGAATGAATTCCTGGATCCAGTTCTCTGTGCAGCTGTACAGATGCTTGTGCTGGCACAAGGGGATGATGCAGAGGCCAAAGCAAAGGGCAGAGGGAGACCACGCTGCTGGAAACTGGAGTGCAACGTTAGAAGAGCTTCCCTGAGTTCCCTGTGTCTGCAGTTCTGCTGTGTAAATAACCTCTGACTCCCTTTTATGGTTCTGGGTTGGAATTGTAGGCGTCAGCAAACAGAATTTAAAGCATGTCACTGCTGCCAAAATAGTTACCTGCCCCAGACTGAGGAGGAGGATTTCCTTCCTCAGGGTGACCCAATGAGAACATTTTGTTTTGATTCATTTCTTATGCATGGAATTTGCTCATAAGCCAGCTAATTCCTGTACCAGGGAAGTTATAGACATTGTTTATGCTGGGAAAGAGAACACATTCTAAACTCCATTATTTCTTTATGTGTATCTGTGATAAAAGAACCATAATTTAAATTTACAGGAAATAAGATAAGTCTGACAAGTTACAGTGGCATGAAGAGACTTATTTACTCAGTGTAGTTAAAAAGAACATCTTTCTGTGTTTTCTTGAAAGTCATAGAGCATTGGCAGGGCTTTTCAAAATAAATATTTGTGGGTTTTGCAATTGTATTTGGAGACACTCAAATCATCATAGATAACTAACTACATAAAGAACTGCTGAGTCAAAGAACTAAGTAAAGACTAGGAATGAAAATGGTGGTGGTAGTTTTTTACCTTTGTTATCCTTAAGAGCAACAGGGGAGGAAATAGTTAAGTTGTTCTCAAAATGTTCTGTTATTTTTCCAGCTGACTGTTTGCAAAACTGGCAAAACAAAAACCAGGCTCCTCTCCCAAAACAGCAACAATGATTTATTTGTAAATCTAATGTGTTCAGAGTCATAGGAGCATAGGCTGTTTTGATGTTCTTGTAATGTTTGTGTTGGTAGAGGCTCAGAGCTTCTGTGGTGTTTTCAAGATAAAGAAAAGTTGAACTGTGTTTTCTCAGTATTATTCCAAAGTGATGATGTTGCACCATTGTGATGGTGTCCTGTTATTTAATTGCTGGGCTGAAATAAACATAGAAACATACATTAAAGAGGATATTGTATCTATTGGATAAATAGCTTTTGTTTTAATTGCATTTACTTTGATTGTGCTTCACTTCCCTTTAGGAAGTAAAATGTTTCAGGCTCTATTCTCAGATTTTGGTCACTGTCTCATATCTCTTGATCCCCTTTTGTTCTTCCAGGATCTTAGTTGTCCTTTTGGACAGTACTAAATATCATTGAGGTCAGTACTGGCCAGTTAATTTTTTTCCTTCATAGGGAAATAGCTTTGGTTTTCCAAGTAAAGTTTTCATCCTCAGTAGTTACACCTGCTTTAAAATGTACTTGCCAACACTGACAGCAAAAAAAAAAAAATTCTTGCCCTAAGATTAGATATTCAGTGGAAACAGGATGCATTTCTTGCAGATGGATCCCTTGTGGCAGGGTAATCCTTGCACTTAGCCAGCTCTTACTGAGCTCTAGAATGAGATTGCTGCCAGCAAATTCAGTTGTAATCACTTGAAAAAGTATGTGAAGTGTACTGTGTATTACTAGCTTTTAAGTGCAGTCAGTATTCAAATTAATAAAGTTTCAGCTGTAACATCAAGATATATTTTGAGAGTTCTGCTAAATAAAGTTCTAGGTCCTTACATTTGATCCTGGACTTCCTTGGAGTGCACATCTCTTATTTAACGTTGCTTTTCTTAAAGCTGTCTCTTCATGTTGGGTGTACACTATAGCATGCTGAGATGTTTGTAGATGTATCTAATATGGGTATTTTATCTGTCCAGACATGCAGATCTTGACATTTTCTGTAATAGTTAAAAGAATTTCCAAGGTAGGAGCCTGTAAGTGGGGCTTAATCACCTCTTTCACAGAATGATGATATAAATAGTGCCTGTAAAAGCTGTTTTGTAAATGAGATTGATTGCTTTTCATTATATATAGTGGAAGCCACTAGAGGAAATTTTTGAACTGTTGTGTTTGCAAAAATAACCTGTAATTTACAAAAGAAAATTGTAGCATGTATTTATCTGTCTTTTTGTTGTTTTTATAATAGTGCCTTAACTGAAAAAATTGTGTCAGTATTACCAAAAATGAAGTGTCCACATCGTTTGGAACCACATCAGATCCAGGGGCTGGATTTCATTCACATATTTCCTGTTGTACAGGTAATAATTTCATGGTGTATTGATACTTTGCTGAAAAAGGCCATGAAACTTGCATAAAAAGTAGAACAGAGCTTTGAATTATTGCTTGACTCTTTATTTAACTTTGGAATATATAAGCACAGAGAAGTAGTTTGAATTAATGTTTTTAAAGAGTGAAGTGACGCTATGTATGATAGAATTTTTAAATATTGTTTGATCCACGTTTAGAATGTAAACAAAACAAACTGAATTATTTGCAATGGAGTCAGCTTGTGCTATTGTGGAATGCCTGCCTAAAGAAACCAAAGTTTAATCTTATTGGGAATCTGATAGTCTGCTTTGGCAAACTAGGAAACAGTCTGTGTTTAAGTTTATGGACTAAGTTATGCAGATAGACCTTGAATCAGAAGGATATGAATAAGGCAAAAGCCACTGGGGTCATTTCTTTAAGCATAATTCCTCCTTATTTCCTGTTGCTTAAAAACTGTGCTCTGACAAGTGATCCTCTAACTGTGTATTTGTTGAGCACCACTAACTCACCATGTGCATTGTTCTCAGGTTTATTAAGATTTAAGCTAACACTTGATGTGTTCCAGTTACATGTGGTATTTTGAGAATCCTTGGCATGTTATCATTGTTTGATTGCCCTTTCATCTACACACAGAGAGGTATCTTTGTCAGATGGGGAAAATGAAGACTGTTAAGTGATTAAGCAAGCTTCTTTTCAATTAAATATCTCCTTACCTCATGCTTAGGAAGGAATTTAGCAAATAAGAATTGAATCTAAATTTCAGTTTGTAAGAAGTGAGGCAAACTTCCTGCTGCTCTTTCCTGTGGTATTCTAGTTGGAGACTCCTGAGGAAAACCACACTTAACTGCACTCCCCACAGAACATTCTGTGGCTTGTGCTACTCTTATGCAGCTTTCAGGCTGTGATGATGCTACTTGAGGTGGAAAGTTTGTATCTTGCTAATGTGAGTTTTCACTTCTAAACCCTTATTTCCTACACAGTGGGGGAAAAAAAAAGTTCAACCCAGGTGAGTTTCTTGCCCTGGTCACTTGATGCCAATATATGGGTACATTTATCAAACACCAGGCTCCTTTCATAGGAAATTTATTCCTTCTGTAAAAACGTAGCACTAGGTGTTCTTTTCTCTCACCTGCTTTATCCCAAATCCTGATTTGGGGTATTACTTCTGGGAAGGAGAAATATTAATTCTAAACAGAGAGGAAATCTGCTTCTGAGTTTGCCCAAGAGCAGTGACACTCAGTATTTGGAGCTGGCCAGTAGGTGGTAGAGCTGACCCATACTTGGTGATGAAGTCTTTTTTGGTGGGTTTAGTTTTTTGTGTGTGGAGGATCTTTGTTTAAAAATTGTGGCTTTCTGTCAGTGAAGTTCTGCTTGCTCCACATACTGCAGGTTCCTCATTTCATCCCAGCCAAGACTGGCTTTCAAGAAAACTTGTTGGTGTCACCAGAATGCTGTGTTTTGAAAAAAAACATGCAAAATAAAAAATGCTGATTACATCATGTAGGAATTATGTATTTGATAATTGCACTTTATTCAATGCCCTGTTAAATTAAAGATTCCACTTGCTATCTGTACATCTCAAATCAGTTTCCAAATAACAAACAGCTTGCTCTTAAGCCTGGCATTGTGTCCCATTAGGTCTTGCACTGTGCAAGAATTTAGATGGATCCTTCCCTACAGGAAGAAATTAGGCTGAGCTGGCTCACTGCCATAGACTGTAGCAGAACTTTAAAAAAAAAATAAATTTAGAAAGTCTAACAAATATTCCACTGGACAGAAATGTCATTGCTCTTCCTAATAATTTACTGCATAAGATCACAGCCAAAAGTATGTACACAGACTTGTGTTGAGATGTGCTTGGTAATTAATAGTCTTCATTTTCATCTCTTGTCATCATGTTCCCCTCACTTTCCAGGGGTTCCTGGTTACAACACAGGAAACAGTTTCTGGTTCAAACTTGGATCTCACAGTTGATCTCATCTCTTTTGACCTCCTGCATAGGCTGTCAACAGCCTGCAAGATTTATCTTCTCCAACATTGTTTAAAATGTACTTCAATATTTTGTGGCTTTTTGTGTGGTCTTATAAATGTCAGAAGAAGGCTTTTTTCTTGCACAGGCATGTGGTTCTTCATGAACACTTCATAGGCTTGGAGATAACATCTTTTCATGGTGGAGCTGTACCCTTTTACACCAGTGGGAGAATTTCATAGAAGAGATACAAGCACAGAAGAAGAAATGTTTATAAAGTAGCAAATGTTTTTATAAGGTTATAAACTAGCAAATATGGACACATTTTCTTACAATTAGGACAAAGAGTTGTCATGTTTACAAATAAATCACGTGTTTTCGTTTCTGTGCTTAAAAATGTGCTTTTAGCTTTTATCATGTATTAAAAAATTAGGCAGTAGTTTGGTGCTTGCTGCTATTATTGTTTTGTGTTCAGCTGATAAAATTTTTTTTCAGTGGCTGGTGAAACGTGCAATAGAAACAAGGGAAGAAATGGGAGATTATGTCCGTTCTTACTCTATATCACAGTTTCAAAAAACTCACAGACTGCCAGAGGTAAGATCAAGGAGTATTTGTTTCTGTTTTAATGTGTCAGATGTTCAGTTGCAGTACCAGCCTCACAGCTCTGAAATCTGCACCCTTTACCAGAGTTGCTTTTGCCATTGTTTTATGAATGTGTCCTAAAGGAATCCCATACAAATTTATCTGGGAAAAAATTAAAGCATTATTGTGAACAAATTTGGTAGATTCTGGTTAACTTTTGCTTAATGATTGCCTTAATTTTTCTTCAGTATTTGGTATTTTTGTGTCATTCTAGCTGTTCAGAAACACCCAGCATGCTGTGGAGGAGCTAGTGTAGCTAATTGGGAATTAATATGCTGATAATACTCTATAATTTGGGGTTTCTTTCAGAGTGCTGTATGGCAACTCTTGTCTTCCTGTATCCAAACCCTAAAATTTGTGTGTCTTGAAAACTAAATTTGTAAAGAACTTCATTCAAAAACTGAACTGTTCTTCAGCAATGAGATGAAGTTTCCTTGGTAGAGGAGGAGAGATTGAATGAAGCTTGGATATGTGCCTGTAGTGCAACACTATCAGTTCTCTTCATACATATTACAAGGCAGTCCTATTTTTAACATCTAGAACCCAAGTTTTGTCCCCTAGTAACAGGATTAAAGGTAGAGGTCCCTACTATTGGGATAGACAGATTTTTATTAACTTGGGATGGTTTTGATTTTTTAAAAAAATTATTATTTTCAATGCTTAGAAACTAAAATAACAGTAGAGGAAACTTCTTTTTTCCACATGAAGTCTTATCCAGCTTAATTTCTCATTAGTGTAGTAAAGATTGGAGATCCCAGGAGTGGGCTGGGATTGCTTTTGTGTCAGGTACTGCCTAAGCAGAGAGCAGCCAGGCTGTTGATCTGGACACCTGGAGTTTTGATGACCTATCTCCCATCTGAAGGCAGAAGGAAGTACTTTTCTTTCTTACAGCAAATCACTAACATTTCACCAAATCATTGGGCAAATCAGAAACTGTTTGACAGCTTTGTTTCACAGAATCATTAGAATGTTTGAGATTTAGTCACCATTCCTGGTATTTTTCATTACCTTCACTAATGTCTCTCAGGATGAAGAATTTATGCAAAGAAAAGAGAAGGCACTCAAAACGGTTACTGATATCTTTGTAAGTATGTTAGATTTCTTTTTTTTTATGACCAAGTGAGTGATTTTAGTAATGACATGGAGGTGGTTAATTCTGTATTATGCAGCCAGCACTGGATTTTCTCAAGAGAAGATCCCAGTTAAGTTACATGTTGAGAAAGGTCTCAAATGCCAATGTATCAGATTATAGGTGTGCACTGTATGAGGAGATAAACCATATCCACTGTCTGCACAGCTTGTGTGGAATCCCACACTATCAAACAAAAGTCACAGGGTAGCTTAAACTATTAAACCCTCAGCAGACTTAAATGTGTGTTTGAAGCTATCAGCAGTTGTGCTATTTGTCTTGAAACTAGTTAATATGGTGACAATGTCAATTATCTGCATTTCAGACCTTGACTTTTTAACTTCTTATAATTAGCAGTGAAAGTATACACCCTACTTCAGAAATGTTTTCTTCAAGTAGCAGATGTTGTTGGGAAAGGTGGTCTCACCTGTGTTCTCTGTGCTCATATGTAAATATTCTAACTCTTGGATAAACTGTATATATTTTTTGAAAGCTTGTTCATGAATACTACAGAGAGTGGCACATAAAATCCCTCACTCTCATACCTGAATTCAGCTGTCTGACTGGCAACTGGAGTTTCTGTCCATACTTTCTAGTTTCCCTCTTTGCTTGGGACGATCAGTTTCCCATTTCTGATTCAAGTAGTTCACTACTGGTTTGAGGTTTTTTTTTTGGACTATCTTAATAAATTCCAGGCCAGCATTTCACAAGAGAGGAGAAATCTGGGTTTCCTTTAAATGGGACACTTCCAAGGCTCTTCAATAGAAGGTGAAACCCTGCTCTCCTGAGAAAATCACTGATTTTTCAGCCAGGCACCATGAGCTCTTCATGCATAGATGAAGGTGCTCAGTGCAGGTGTAAGGAGCCATACTAGAGGTTGTGCAATGGGCCAGACAAGTCACCTTACTCTTTTGGCAGGTTTTGGAGGGGGGTAGTTGTTTTTCTGTACAAATGGCCTGAGTGCTGCTGAGCCTAATAAATGTGGTTGAATTACAGCATGTGTTTGTAAAATAACAATGCACTGAAAGTCTCCAGGTAATGACCAATGCAACTCCTTTGTTAATCTATTTGAATAATTGTCATTGCTTTGGAAATTTCAATTACAGTCTCTAAAGTGTTGCTATCCTATTATTTGATTGCTTTTTTTTAATTATTAGCAGACTTACAATGAGTTTTTTACTCCAACTAGAAACACATGCCTTTCCAGTGAGACATGTATTCTGTTTTACAAGTTAGCTCACCCTCTACATAGGTATTATTGCATCATTTGTGCACCTGTATAGCCCTTTAAACTGAGAGACAATGCAAATCTGTGTGAGGAGGCAAATTCAAAATGTATGTTCTATCAAGTAGCACTTGAAACTCAATGGGCTTCTGTTATTTTCAATTTTCAGAATAATTGTCCTGATTTTTCAGGTGTGCCCTTGGCCTGCACTGTCTTTAAATAGCACAAAAGATTTTGTATCCAAGGGCTGATCTCAACCTTGTCACTGAAGAGGCAGAAATAAAATAATCACAATACTGTTATGGGGCACCAGTACTTAAATTTTCAGTGTAATTAAAAAAAATAAAGAACATATTTGATTAACAGTGATGAAGGGTTGCCTTTGATTACTAAGAGCCAGAAGTGCTTGTAGGGCTTAATGTTTATATTCTGTTAATTTGTATTCTGTCTGATACTCTGTCTCATAAATATCTAGTTGGTAGGTGCATCTTCATGGTACATAAAGTTTTTACATTTGTTCATCTTTGCTTAGAGTGTCATTAGCCAAACACCTTTGCCTTAGATGAGATCTGTCAGGATCATGTCTTCTACAGCTGGCATCTGCTCTTCTTAGCAAAAGATTGGTTCATGAGATCTCTTAAGGCATTTAGGCCTGAGTGCAGTCTAGAAGACACAGAATGAATTTTCAAGGCAGAATGTGCACAAGCTTTCCTGTCTATCCATAGGAACTGGAAGGAGGAGAAGGTGGCCATTAGATGAAGGTTCTTTTGCAGGTCACCTTTAAATCATTGTACTTTGGAATTGGAAGAGAAATCCACTCTCCTAAAAGAGGATCATCAAGTGTGAAAGATTAGTCAGTGGTGTGAATTCATTATTGTAACTGATCTAAGGACCTACCCTTCTTCCTCAAGGGGACAGTGCACTGAGATTCATGGTCATGATCTCAAGGTTGGAAAAGGGGATGTTGGATATCAGTGATGGTCATTGGAATAAGCACTGCTACTGCTGCAAGGTGCTGGCTGCTGAATTGAGGTTGTCTTGCAGTGCTTTTTCTTCAACCACTCAGTTACCTGCTGCCAAGACTAATGTTTATGGTATGATGCTTACACTTCATATAGCACAGGTATAAAAGAGAATGTCATCATAAAAACTGTAATTATTTTTATGATTTATATTGCCTTTTTTTTTGGATGGGAAGGTCCATTTAGTGGGAGATCCTTGGTCATATAAAGCTTTTTCATGTGACAGTCAAAAGTGTAGCAAGATTGAATAGCTGCAAGCAAAGATGACAGAAATTAAGATTATAAATGAAGTCAAAATTGCAAAGGGCAACCAACAAATTCAGTAGAAGCTTGCCAAGGAATATTGTCAGTTTTCACTTGTTTGAAATCTCCACTTTGGGATTGTGTCTTTGGAAAAGATGGAAAGGCATTTCAGAAGTGTTATGGTGCAGAAATTGTTTGTTGAAAATAATAGTTTGTGTGGTACAGAAAGACAGACAAGTCAAAAAAGAATTGTCATCCCTTTTGTTTTTAAAGTGGAAGCAGCTCTAACTGTACAAAATAGTAATTGTGAATTCTTGTTTTATTTGATGGATTAGATTACACTTGGATAGCAGGAGATTAAAGTTATTTCACTGCCAAACTTCTTGAGACACTTTCGTTCCTTAAATTGTAATAAAATCTGCTTTAATTCCATTGTAACCTGTGATCATTGAATAAATGATAATTGCGTTTATTTATCTAATCAGTGTTTAAAAATAGAATTAACTCACAAAGAAGGTAACATTTCTAGACACTGGCATTAGCCAAATCATTTTAATAGATGTTGAGTGTGTTACTTTTTACTGTTCTTTCAGACATGACAGAGGAGATGGTCGAGACATTGTGTCATGTTAAATACTCATTTATAATGTTTTTTTAAACTTAGATAATTTCTGTAGCAAATTGCTTAGAAATTAATTCAGTAAGGTTTTATAATGTAATTCCAAAAGGAGAAAGTGAAGACTGTTTATTTGGGTAAGTACATTGAGTTGGAAAGCCAACAGTGTGTACATCACTTTAGATAACAATTCCTCATTTGTTTTAGAAACCCAAAAACCCCTTTTACAAGCTCTGAACTCATTCACTGTCTTGCAGGAGGTTTACAAACCCCAGAGAAAATACAAACGTCAGTCAGGAGCTGAGGAACTGCTGGATGAGGAATCAAAGGTTCATGCTACACTTCTGGAATATGGCAGGTGAAAAGCTTCATTCAACTCTCTCTGGGTTTTATAATGTATGTTACAACCAGCACAGATAAAATTTGGATTGTGGAAAGGTTTTTCCCACTACTTCAGAATTGAACTATTTCAGATTTACTCCTATTTGGTTTCAGATTTTGTTTCCTTACCCTGTGAATTCTCTGGGGACTGGACAGTCCTCATATTTGTGAGCATTTTGTACAATGGGAGACCAGGTTTTATCAGGGTGTGTTTTTGTAACATACTTGCTTTTTATAAAAATGGCTTAAATACATCATCTTTCCAGGTAGTGTGTGTCAATCAATATCAGTTCTTTGCAAGCAATCCAGTGAAAATGTGATGAAAATGACCTGCAATTACTGTTGCTTCTTTTTCTAGTTCTCAAGTGGTTGCTGCTTCAGGAGGCTGAATCATTCTTGAATGTTTTGTCTTCTCCCTTTCCTGCAAACTTTCATTCAGACAAAGTTACCAAGGCTTTCACTTTTCCATTATCCCTGAAAGTCCCTCTGGTTTACTGAGAGCTCTCCAAACACAAAAATGGACTTACAGAGCTTCTATTTCTAGTTTCAATTTCCAGTTTTCTTTTCACTGTTTAGTGGTAAGGACATCTTGTCTGCTGTCTGAGCTCTTAATACTTAACTAGTACAGATGACATCTGAATTCCATTTTGTATCTTCTAGGGCTTCTTTTCCCCCAAAGCCATAGATTTTTTGATTATTTCTCTCACTGTTTTGAGTACTTTCCTTTTAACAGTAACATGGACTGTAGTGTAATAGCTCAGGATTGACTTTCCAATGGGAATAAGGCATTGCTTTTTCCTTTCATGAGCTTTACATGACAGAATTTTATGGAAAGTCAAGATTTGCAAGTCTTGATGGAAGGAAGAGATGGATCTAAGACCATTCTGTAAATATGGTCCAGTACCTGCTTATTTTTTTTACTTGAAACATTTCAAAACTAATGGATCCTGGCTCTTGGTGCTTATCTTACACTGAAAATTCTGGAAATTTTAAACAACAGTATTTTTCCTTCATTTTTTCTTCTAATGTTCTTTTAGGAGATATGGATTTAGCAGACAAGCAGGAAAAACAGAACAGGTAAAAAATATATTAATTTAAAATGCTTAAATTGTGGGAAGAACTGCTTTGTTGAAATGTTGGTTACTGTTAAATCTTAAATACAGCAGAATAAACAGCTCTAACTGCTATTATTAACAGATCTTAAAAATAGCTAACTGGAACTAAAAATCTGCATGCCATGAAAGGTGGAATTGATTACCTTTTTAAAATTGTTTCCTTCATCTCTGCTCACAGATCACAATTTGCAAACTTTTTTTTTTATTTAGAAGAAAGAGGGTTTGGGCATTGTGTTTGTTTTGGTTTGACTTTTACTGTTAGGTAATGACGTATCTTTTCTGTTTAGTATTTTTAACTGGGTGTTCCATAATGTGATCATTAAAGGGTTTTTCTTTTTAAAGAACAATTCAGCTTGGTAAGAAGTATTGTAGACATTTGTTACAAAACACTTTGTTTAATGTGATAGAGAAACCTGATTCCAATCCATAAATAAGTCATTGGCCTTCTTGAAAATTTGCATCCTTGCTGTGCTGTTGATGATTATGGAATCTTAATATGTCCATAAAATGCAGGGTACCTGCAGTTTTATTATTTCAGTGAGGATAATAATTTGACTACAAGTTTTTATTACAGACAGAGATAATGAAGATAATGCATTAAACACATCATGGACTCAACAATATATTGAGCAGATTAAAGTTACTCTTCTTCATTATCTCAATATTCCACATACAAATGTCACGTTTAATTTGTTACAAATGGAGATATGTCCCAATCTAGGCATGCCTGTTTTCCCCTCAGAGTAACCACTAGTCATGTTTATAGAGTTCATTTGGTTTTTTCAAAAATTCTATTGCCTGTGGGATGTTGTACACTAGATGTTCATTGTGATTGTTGTGGAAGCTGAGTTTCTAGTAAGGCAGAAGTGAAATATGTTAGTGGTGCAGTAGGGTGATCTAGAAATTGAGTCTGGCTGTCCTCAGTTCTCTTTACTTCAGTGGTACAAATTCTTATTGTTCTACACAGTAGGCATCATATTCTGGGCTGTCTCCTGAGGTTGGCAGCTCTCAGAAGGCTGTGGAATAAGGAATCTTTGGACCAGATAAGTCCATAGGCAGCCAGAGACACAGTCGGAACAGTTGGAATAGTTGTGAGAAATCAGGAAGGCTTGCATTTCATTTGGCATGATTTGGAGAGTGAGGATGTTCCAGTAGCTGAAATCTATTTGTATAAACAGAACAGCTACATTCCAGTTTTATCCTTGATGTCTTTCTTAACACCTTAGAATATTGGAACTAGGTATAATAATGTGTTGATTTTTCTTCACAAGGCTGAAGATAAAAAAGCAGCGCTACCTCCAGGGCTGGCAGCAGCAGGGAAGGCTGAGCCTTGTGATGAAGTTGACCTTCAGGCTGCTGAAGAGGTGAGCCCCAGACACCAGGCATGGGAGGTACTAACCTGGGGGGAGAGCAGCAATTTTCACTGCCCAGTCATTCTCCAAAAGAAGGAAAATTTCCATGATTAGTTGGAGTGAGAGTTGCTTCCCACAGGAAGCAATACAGAGCCTGAAACTGATGCACAAAATTAATGCTTGTTGATGTTTAGTACCCGAAAACCTCTTTTTTTTTCTTGAATCTGAGCATTTTTTAATAGGTTGATTTTTGGTTGACAGAAGGAGCTGATTAATCTGAATGAATGTTTACTGTTACAAGAAATTTTCCTTAAATTTGGTAACTTTAACCACCTCTTCTTTTCACAGACTTAGTGCCCTGTTACATGCTTTAAAATACATATTCTATGATAGTATTTATAGTATGTGTCTCTGTCAGAAAAATAGTTAAATAGTAGAAATTAAAATGTTATGTATAATTCTTCATGTTTTGCTCTAGCTTCGCATTAAAACTCTGATGACTGGAATGGCTGCAATGGCAACAGAAGAGGTCAGTAGCATTTCAAACTAAGTTATGGTTGATTGTGGTAATTATTATTAAAGTGAGCCTGCTGATTCAGGTCTGAAGTGTTGGAATGATTGTGTTCAAATTTTCATAAGGAGAGTGCATAAAAAATGGTTGAATTAGGAAGCCAGTAAATTTTGCAAGGCTGATTAGTTCATCATTTGCCTTGAAATGATAACAATAATATAGATAAATGCCTCCTTCAAATAGTTTCTACAAGAATTTCAGGGGAAAGGCATCACTCTGCAGCCAGCCAAGATGCACTATCTTACTTTTCATCTTGTGAAGTTATTCAGAGGATTAGTGGGGGGAGTGCTGGAAAACTCTGCCTTTCAAGGCTCTTTTCAAAGCACTTATAAATAAACAACAACTTAATCTAAGACAGAAAATACTGGATATGTATCTTCTTAATTCATTGCATTTGATGATGTAATGGAACTTGCAGTCTGTTTTTTGATTTCTGGGTGAAAGGACTGGCAATAAATTCAGTTGTTAAACATTGTTTCTGTATATGCTGAAGTCATGAAAGAAAAGGTAATAATTAGTTTAGTCACAGAGTTAATTGACATGCTTTCTATTGAAATCCATTGTAGGATTCAGTTCTGTTTGAAATCTGGTTTTACACGTGCATGCATTTTGAAGGTGAATTCTTGCACATGCCTGCATGCTTAGAGGTTTATTAACCAAATGCAAAATTCAGTATAAAGAAAAGTTTCTGAAATATGAATAAAAATTTGCTAAAAAGATTTAAGTTAGAAATTTCTATCAGCAAGATTAGGATTGGGGAGTGGAATTTTCCTGGACTTTTTCTATGATTAGAGGTTTTTACTCATTATGCAAATTTCTGTTAAAATTAGAACTTATTGGAAATTGTCATATAAAAGTACAGGGCAGTTCCAAAACTCTTAAGCATTTTCTTGATACAATTGCAGGGCAGACTGACAGCGAGCACAGTTGGCCAGATTGTTGGACTCCAGTCAGATGAGATCAAGCAAATTGTGTCTGAATATGCTGAGAAGGTAAGTGTGTTACCTGAGTGGGTTTAACCACGTGGTGTGTGATAGTTTGTTAATTTAGACTTTAAGCTGCCAACTTCATTGCCATGATTCTCTTGAAAACTGTTTAATACATGCTGTGGGCAGCAGCACAGCCAGAGTCCAGGAAAGTAATTTATAGAGACTTAAACATATCCAGGCTTTTGGTGTGATAGTGCATATCCCTGAATTGCATTCATGACTAATTAGGGTTTAAGCACCTGCCCAAATGCTTCTCATGAATGAAGAGGGGCCTGAGTTGTGTCTATTCCAACTAGAGGCATAAATTCTTGATATGCTTTAAAATGTCCAGTGTTAAGTGCAGAAATACAGTTCTGTGGGCCTGCTCAGAGTAAACTCTAGGTGTCCTCCAGCCAGATTTCCAGATGTTTGCACTGGACTCCAGTTCTCAGTCATGCCCTGGATCTCAAAACTTTTGAGTCTTATCAAACCCAAACCTTTGTTGCTTTGAGAAGTCAAAGCAATTAAATGTGTGTGTTTGCTCCAGTTACTGTGTTCAGCTGTGATTGCTTTTTGCAGTAATGTGAAAAGAAAATCTGGCTCTTCAAGCAATTAATGCATACAATACATCACTGCCAGATATGAGTTATAGGTCGCTCTTACTTGTCCAATAGTCTTCTCATATTTCTTCCTTTATGTTGACACATTTGAGGTATGGAGCTTTCCCATTTTGGAGATAAACCCTATAGCTCAAACAGCAAATTCTTGGCCTTTCTTTATTATAAAAGATTGGAAGAGCAGAAGCCCAAGGGTCATATTTCAATGTTACATTTCTTCTGCTCTGAGAGAAGGGAGCAGGACCTTGACTATTATAGTAGAACAATGATTAATACTCTGAAAAGTAAGAACTGATTCAAGTCAAACCAAAAATAGATCACTTTTCAAATCTATGGGATGTGATTAAAAAAATAGAATTTCTGTGCACGTATGCATGCAGCAGGAAAAGAATTAAGGATGTTATCAAAGAGTTTATAAAAGCATCAGCAATGTTTGGATGTAATTCTAATAGTCTTAGCCCCTGGTAATTGAACACAGCCTGAGATACACAGCAGTGCTTATTTGTCTTAATAGAATCCACAAACCCAGTGAAGATAGCTGACAATCCAAATTCTAGCTCTGATGTTGCCATGGGCCAGGACCTTTCTTACAAGAGGCATTTTTGCAGAAGATCAGTGCTTGTGATTTTCTGCACTTGCACTTCCATTCTGCTGCCGTGTTTACCTGCTGAGTGAACTGGAGGAGGAATTGTGATGTCGTTCCTCACCTTCTGAAAATCTGGCAGGAGATTATTAACAAGTAACAAATAGATAATCTTTAAACAGAGGCATTAGTGATGGTTCTTTCCCATTTTCAAAAAACAAGCTGTAAAGTTCATTTCTTGAAACGTGATCCACTTTTTTTTTAATGCCAAAGCTGCACTATATGGATTTTTATTGTTTTTGTAAATATTAGTCTCAGACTGGTTTAGCACATGTTTCTTTTGCATTTCCATTTTTCTCAATTTGTATCTTATGCATGTAAGAGGCTGAATGTGTGGTGAGAAGGATGAGGTTTTGCATTGCATAAAATGATGAAGGAATTGTGATTTGACTAAATAATGGGAGGAATAAGTAAGACTGAGTGTGTATTTGTTGAGTAATTCAGGGTCACAGGTGTTGCTTAGAGGCACTTTCTCCTAACAAAAGGAAAGAAAGCCTGAGAATTGTTGGGCTAAGCCATCAGGATTGGTATTTTCTTGCTGTGGATGTAAAAACATAAGAGATAATTAAGCTGCTCTTCAGTATGAATTGCATAGAAAATGAAGAGGAGGAAGACAGGTTTTGCCTCTTATTTTCATTTAAAATTAAGCTGCTTACCCATCTGCCTAGAGTGAAACCAGGAGCAAATATGAGTGAAGAGTATATCACACTTCTTGTAGCATTTTAGCTGATTATTCATTGTAGCAGTTGTCAACATTTGGTAATTATTCAAAAAGCACTTAGTATTGAAGTCTTTGACAGGCTGTAAATTAGCACTTGAGGTACTTGAAAATTAACTGATTTTCTAATGAAATATTGGAAAATGGATTAAGTGAAAAAAAGAAGTCTGAGTGCATGAAGCAAATTACCAAAACAATGGATTTAAGTATTAAAGACTTTCAAAAGGTGCAAATAATTTTTAGGCACATAATCCCTTAGAGATCAAGAGATCACTGGTTTTTAATGATTCCTTTGTCTTCTGCAAGTATACAATTTCTATTATAAATGTTATTTTTGATAAAGAATGCTTCTGTCAGCTTTGCTTTTACAATTCAGAGGGAAGAGGAGACTGGATCCAGATTGCTGTTTCTATTATGCATTTCTGAGACACCCTTGGCAATGCAGGCTGGATTGAGTAGTTCTCAAAGGCTGCTGTCAGCAATGCATGTGCACACACACAAAAACAGCCCCCAGGGTGGTAAATGCATCTACCACACTGAGTATGTCATTGTCATTCAGCATGAAGATGCATCTAAGCCTCTGTTTCAGAATACACTATTGTTCAAGGCTTCTGAAAATTCTGGAGCTTATTGGGGTCTAGAACATCTGTGATTCAACAAGTTCAGTGAATACCACAGCTTAAGGTCTTTTTTTAGTATTCTTATACTTTTTCTATTTAAGAACTCTACCAGGTTTAACCATAATGCTGCTGCAAAAAATAAAAAAATTCTGTCTTCTAGTACACTGTAGTATTTTCCCTGTCCCAGGGCACCTGACTTTTTTAGCTTACTTTACTTGTAAATTTGGGAATATAATTCAGTTGTTCAACTGCTTCGTTATTTTGATGTGAGGTAAATCAGTAAATCACACAGTTCTTGATAAGGAATATCATAGGTGTGTCCCACTTTGGTACTTGCTGAGCTGCTGAGGAAGCAGAAAGCAATGTTGAGCTCCAAAAGACTGTTACTGTTTTTTCAGCAATCTGAGCTTTCTGCTGAGGAGCGACCAGAAAGGCTTGGAGCTGCCCAACAGCACAGAAGGAAGGTGGCATCTCTCAACAAGCAGATTTTGCAAAAAACCAAACTCCTCGAAGAGGTAAGTATTGTGTGTGTAGTAAAGAAGAAAACATTGATAGAACGTGGTTGATCACAAAGTTTTTGCCATCCAGAAAATATCTGCAAGCTATATTCTGTACCAGCAATTTGTCATGCTGAACACTGATTTCTCTGAATGTCTTGCTTGCATTGCCCTTGGACTGTGAGAACAGGTTGTGTTCTTGGGGGCATTTAGCTCAGTCTTAATTTGGGGGAGGACCATGCTTTTGCCATTTTAACAGTTGAGAGCCCTTTAATTCTGTGCAACTTGTTTTCAGTGCATAACAATCTCGGTGCTGTTTTTATATGGGGAAAAATGTACTGACAGCTGTAAGCCAAATATAATTCTTTTATCACTTTACTAAAGTAAAAATTTCCTGGCTGAATCTTATTTACCACTTGCCAAAAGCAGCTTTTGAAATCAGTGACAGTCAAGAACCCCACGTTTTTAAAAAATATTTATGGAGTTCTGGCTTCAGTACTGCAGTAAGTTTTGGCAAGATTCCTCAAAACTAACAATTCATGTCAGTTTTCATGAGATGTGGACTGCAGACTTAATTTTTTCAGTTAGTTAGAATAGAGTTTATTGTGAATTATTGGTGAAAAATTAGGAAAAACTATGAAAAATCTTTCTTTTTATAAATTTGGCTGTGGAAGGGGAAGAGTGAAGCATTAAGGCACAGCTCTGTGAACAGCAAACTAAAGCAGCACAGAAGGAAGTGGAACTGAGCTCCATGTGCATTTTTTATTTGCTCCCTTATGCTCCATTTTTGTAAACCACGTCCTATTTTTGTTAATACTATTTGCAGTGTTATCTTAAATTATAAGGAGTTTAAAGAAGGATGTTCTTCTAAAATTAGACTCTGTAAATTAATTGACCAGTGAAATACCTAATATTTGATTATAATACATATTTTGCTAACTGTCTTAATAAACTTTCCATAGTTACACAGCAGCAAACCATAAAGCAGCTTGGTTATTTGGTGTGAAAATATCTCTGGTTTGGTGCCATGGTGCTTCTGTGCAAGTCTTGAATTGCCCTGACTTATTTGGAGATGTATAAAATGGAACTCATTCTTACCCTGGTGTGAAAGTAGGCCAATGCAACCAGGCTAGAAAAGTTTGAGCAATTTAGCAGAGATTCTGTCCAATAAGTCACCATTCTGTTGGCCTCTATTTTGTATAAGCTGTTGTTTATTCTGGGACTTTATACACCTAAAAGATCAGGTGGTAAAAGCTTGCTGTGATTAAATATTCAATCAGAGTTCTTGCAATCAGGTGCAGAAGTAGCTGACAAGAAAAGACAGTGTTTGTTATGCTTGGCCTGCTGTTTGACAGACAACCATTATGAACAGCTCAAATATTCTCTGTTCTCCATTACAGGTGTAATTAGTGTGAATATAGAATCCAACTCTTTTTTTTTTTTTCCTGTTTCATAACAGTTGCAAGCTAAATGTGCTGATCTGCAGGCAAAATGTACTGAAGCAAAAAAGACATTAACAGAGGTAATATTTGTTTTTTCTGTGCTGTTTGTAGTTGAAACTTTTTTGAGAAATTCTGTGTGTGAAGGGATGTATTAAACAGTGAAGGTGTTTGTCATCTTAACTCACTAATTTCATGGTGTGGGAAAGTTAATTTATTATTTATCAATTTATAATAAATTTATTATTAATTGTAACCCTTAGGTTAAGAGTTACAGTGAAAAGCTGGACAAGGAATTGGCAGCCTTAGAAACAATAGAATCCCAAGCAGATTCTAGGTAAGTTTCTTCCTTTGTTACCTTTGAAATGATGAAAAATAGTATTTGTTAAATGAATCATTCAATGTTTCTTGTTTTGACAACCTCAATAAATAACTAAAATTTAGAAATTAAAATAATTCTCCATCTGGCTTTCCACAGACAGGGAAATGTTACCATAGGATTCCGTCAGAATGCAAAGTGTCAGTCTGTAGTTCAAAATAATTGTAGGTGTTTAAAGCAGAAGAACCCTAGACACATCTGACAAGTAGATGAGGTCTTCTTGATTGAATTTGTTTATATTTGAAGCCTTCATCTCACATAAATTAAATAGAAGCCTCTCCAAGCTTTCCATGTAATGAGGTTAAAACATAGCAAATCCATCAGAATAGCACACTCAGTGTAACACTCCATCTTTATTTTGACCTTGATATATCAGTGCTGATTTGTGGGGTCTTAATTTACCCAGGTTTTATTGTAAATTTATTTAGAACTAAGCTTGTTTTAATATATGCTAATTCTCCATCTGTTTAAATTAAGAACTAAAAATCTAACATAGTTTATTGGATCTTCAAATTTAGCATATTACAGAGTCTGCGAGCACTGGTGGCCATGAATGAAAACCTAAAAAGCCAGGAGCAAGAGTTCAAAGCACACTGTAGGGTAAGTTCCAATGTCTCCTAGAAGGATTCATTTAAAACCTGGTAAATAAGCACTTTGCAGGTGTGTTGTTGTGCTGTGTCCCCCTGTCTGTCATCTGTCCCACACCCCAGCCTCCAGGTACTGATAATTCCAGGTTATGTTGAATATTAGCAGCCCTGGAGCAGGGAGGAGAGAGGAAGGATCTGAGTTGTGTGGCGTTCCTCAGTACAGGGCAGGTCCCAGACACCACAGCTGCCTTGTGCTGGTCAGAGCTGGGGCTGCTGTGGCTGCTCTCCCTCCCATTCCTGTTCTGCTGAAGTGTGAGTGTGGGGTTGGGCTGTGCTGGACACCCTGTGCTGGCACAGCCTGACATGGATCATCTCCCCTCGGTGACCTGAGGAGGGCTCAGCAAGGCCCCAACCTTTGGAGCAAACCACCCAAAGAGACAGGAAGGAGATGGAGCTGTTGCAGTTTTCAGAGCATGTTGGAGTTTTACTGCTTAAGTGCTGTGGTTGGTGTCCTGCTCTGTGTTTATGGACTGCCCAGAGAGTGGAGCAGAGAGAAGTGTTTTCATCTCCTTCTATTCAAATAGTGGATGGAATTTAATAGAATCAAAATAGTTAAATAATGTTCTAAGGACTAAACTGAGTATAGAACCTTGTTTTCTCATACATACTCTTTTGGAAAACTCTAAAGGATTGTTCTGGAAACTTCCTTGCCAGGAACTTTGGGTTCATTCATTTCTCCAAATGTCACACATCACTTTCCCATGTCACACTGTTGTAATGTTGCTTTGCTTCTTCAGTTTCATTTTCCATGTCACTCATTAGTTGTCTTAACTGGATCTGGTATATTTGCAAGTAAGAAATAAATCTGTTCCTGTGTTTGATAAAAGCAGACAGTTTAATGTAATGAATATTAACAGATGCCTTACCCTTAAGCAGGGAATGCTGTTTAATCTTCCAGATTTAAATATTATCTGTCTAGTCAGCTCTGAAATTTTGTTAGAAGTGTGTGTTGTCAAGATCAAAAAATCAACTTTTGTTTCTTTTGAAGGAAGAAATGGAGAGATTACAACAAAGTATTGAGAATTTGAAAGCTGAAGCAGCAGAAAATGGGGAGGAACAGGTAATAGCAAAAGTCAAAGTTCTTATTTTCAAATTGCATTTTGAAATGCTTAAGTCTTTCTGGCTTTTGAGACATTCCTGTAAGCATTAAAGTACTTGCTGGAATATCTAAAAAGCTCTGTATAGCCACAGTTCAGGCTAGTAATCCTAGAAATACAGGAGACTGCAAACAGCAACTGCATTATCTGTTATTTTTGCAGAATCCATGGAGCTCTGCTCATAGATGCTTTTGTGCCTTTTACTTCTTTCTTTGTAGTACCAGAGAAGAATCTCTGGGTGTTGTGCTAAGAGCTGTGCATATCTCTGACTGAAAGAGATCTTCCTCAGAAAGAATGTCTGGTTTGGTTGGTTTTTTCTTAGAAGTGGGGTTATCTGAAGGATGAAAGCACAAGCTTGGTGCACTGCATGCAGTGAGCAGCTGTCAGAAGTTAGGCTTTAACACAAGTGCATCCAGTCTGATGGCAATGAATAATGAATGAACAGAAAAGGAAAAGCTTCAATGACTCTACTTTCAGTGGGTAAACATTTGATGCATTCATGCCTGTGGAACAAGGCAGATTACAACTTCCATCATGCTGCTGTCTTCCTCGACACAGCATGAAAAAATTAAAGTGCAAACCAAAATCTTAAATTCTATAGCAAGAAAAAGTTACCTTGAAATCCACACTGCAGGAAGTCTAGAACACATGCCAGGGAGTTTATGTTCTCTTCAGGTGGCTTGTTTATTCTTAACCCTACCACTAAATCAAAGCATGAATACTCAGACAAGGGGTACTGACAGTCTTTGGATTTGTATCTTCTTTTAAAGTGTGACTGTTGTAAAACAGTGCAAAAACTGTTAATATTTTAAAAATTAAAATATCAAAAGTTAAAAACAATCTAAATGCCCTTGTTTACAGCACATAATCAGATAATGAATTATTATTTTTAAAAACCCCAAACAACAAAGAGTGGTGTTATTGTGGGAGCCAAAGATAGGGAAAATCAAACCCAATCTGCCCATTTTTGCACTGCAGCTCTTGTATGCTACTGTAATACACAATTGGTTTTGGTTCTCAACTTCCAGGAGCCAAATAAGATTATAGAACAGCAGTACAAAGCTGAGAAAGAGAAACTTCAGAAGATCCGCCTGCTGCTGGTGAGTAACTCTGTGTTCGTTCTTGTACAAAATTGTCCATGTTCTCTTATCTTGTAACTTCTAATACTTTGTTTCATTGTTCTAATTTTAAGAAGTGTTTCTGTTACAAATCAATTGAAAAAAAAAAAACCAACAATTGATCCTCAGCCAATGCTTTTTGCTTTTAAAATTGATTATTTAATAACAAAGTATTGCTTGGGGGGCTTCATCCATTTTAAGAAGAGAACAAGAAGAGGCTTTGTTTTCTCCCCTCCTAACTTTCTATTCAGGCACGAAGAAACAGAGAAATAGCCATTTTACAACGCAAGATTGATGAAGTACCCAGCCGAGCTGAGCTCACACAGTATCAGAAGAGATTTATTGAACTTTACAGTCAGGGTATGTATATCAAGCAGGGCCATCCTGCTGAAGGCTACAGCCCTGAAAGGAGGGCAGTTGCATTTTAAACATATGGCATGTAACAACAGCACTTACTGATTTTTAAAGGTGGTATTGTAAAGGTTTTTGGTATTCATATTGCACATAATATTATCGAGGTTTTATAAGCTGGGCTTTAAGAATTTTCCTCAGGGTGAAACTCAATGCACAAGATCTCTGGACTAAATTTTGTCTGCAGCAGGTTCTGTCATTTAGGTTCATGACCAGTATGGTTTGAAAGTCCTTAAAGTACCATTTACAAATGAGGTTGCTGTAAGTTTGAATCTTGTTTAATTATTTTACCTTACCATTAGATTGCTTTTATTGTTTCCACTGACATGCCATAACTGGCTCTAAACCAAGATTATCAAGAACTACAGAGTAAAAACAGTCACTTGAAGGGATTGGTTTCTTTCATTTTTTTATTAACACAATCCTTCAATACCTTGGTAGGAGCAGAATACAAACTATCTTTAACTGTTATGATCAGAAATTGTAAAATTGGAAAAGATGCAAATGGAATAAAATTTTTAAGTTGTTTCATTACACTGATAACAGACCAGTATGCTTACTGGTGTATATTTAACTAGCCTGTGTTAGCATAAGAAAACCTAGCTAATGATTCAGAGATACTATGCATTTATTAAATGTGTGTGTGAACCAAGCTCTGGAAGGGTGAGCAGTTCCAAACTGGTTGTCTGAGTGTGATCCTAATCCCTTGCCTGATGAGACATCTCATGTGCCTGATGGGTGGCACAGTCCTGTGCTGTCCTCCACTTGTGTTGTCTAACTCAATGCATGGAATAGATGTGAGTACAAGTCCAGTTCTTCCCCCCTCTTTGCTGGGCCATGCAGCTTATTTAACCAAGTCCAGCTATCAAGAACTTTGTTGTTTTTCATTAAATTTTCTGCACATTCTCTGTCATGTCTAATGCAAAGTCTCTGGTCAGAGCTATCTGCTCAGAAGATGGAACTTCCTTTATTTCTGATGTACAGAGAGACCAGCATCAAAGAGACTTGTGCAGCTCTGGGTGTAGCTTTAGGATGCTTTGAATTTTATGGGACTTTGTTTTCTAAAGTACAAAGTGTGAGTAGTATCTCGGGTTAACAGACTGCTCAGTCGTGGTTGGGAACCTGTGTGATACAGGCTAAGCTTCTAGAGAAATGAAATGGAACACTCATAGCCAGTTTTTCTGTGAATTGTGATATTTTTGGAGGTTTTTAGAGGCTTTTCATTTAGCCAGATTCAGGTAATCTTCAGTTGCCAAAACACATTTATTTTTTTAAACTTTGCTTTAAGGGGTTAAAGGACAATCTTCAGCACTAACTTCAAACATTTGTGATTTTGTGACTTTTGTACCAGAATCCTTTTCAGTTACAATATTCAGTGTTTTGGTTCTGACCTAACTGAACCTCTTCTATTGAAAACATTCAAGAGAATCAATGAGTCAATTGGTTCCCTCTTCCTCTTCTCCCTTTGTTTTACCCTGCATGGATTCTGGTGTGTGCCCATAAGGCGCCCTAAGCTGGCACAACTTTCCAACAGAGTGGAAATCTTGAAAGGTTTTCTGAGTTGTTATGTGGAATCAACTCATGAAAGACTTGTGACTACCAGAGCTGCTGGAAGAACAGAAAGAGTTGCCTGAAAGAAATGGTTTGGGAAAGGCCTCTTTCATTTGGCAGTTCTGCAAATCCCAGACTAATGAGCATGGTTTCACCAAGGTTTGTCATTTTTAACCCACACATTTTTCCAGCTTCTGGTTTCTAGCCAGAATTACTTTTGCTGCCTGTTGGACTCTTTCTTTGGGAGTCACAAATATATTGGATTTCCTTAGGCATTGAAGAACTAAAGACTAGGGGAACACTCAGCAGATTTGAGTATCATCTTGTCTGAGCTCTGACAACATCTACTGTAACCACCTAAATCAGAAAGTATTATTTAATTCTGCACCATGCACAGATTATAAGATAAAAATACTTGAAAACAGTAAAAGTTTTGTTGGGCATTGTACACATGTGTAGCTTGACATTGATAGTCTAATGCATTTTTTTTTCACACAAGAATATCTGCTCTTCCCTGTACCCCTCCAACACCACAGGCAAGGCCACTGTGGGCAGCAGAGCCACCTGGGTGGTGGCAGGGTAAGGCTTGGGAAGGAAGCAGGAACAGGCAGCTGATGGTGCCAGTGTGTGTTGGCAGAAAGGGCTGTCAGCAGTGGGGCTTAATTTAGACACTGAGCTGTGCTGTTCTTATTAGAGATGATAGCTGGAAACCCTGCTGAGAGAAACTCTGGAAGGATGTTCCCTCTGCATGTACACTAGTGTGTTCCATTATTGATGGAAAATATGTTCTATAAAGCCTACAGAGTATTTTTACAGATTCCATTTTACCTCATATTCTTTTATTATTCTGCCCCCTCTTTTTTTGTTTGCAGTCTCAGCAACTCATAAAGAAACAAAGCAGTTTTTTACTCTTTATAATACACTGGATGATAAGAAAGTATATTTGGAAAAGGAGGTAAGGAAATTTTATTACTATTTTCTAAGTATTCAGTCTGTGGGGAAGAAAATAAAAAGTTGTTGCTTGGCTTTCACCATATTCAGTCCTATCAGAGCAGAGTTACTGGTCTCTGTAAACAAAAATGGAACAACTGATTCATAAAAATATTTGTAATCTTGGAGGGGAAATGGTCTGTGTTGTAAAAGAATTGCTGTTAGTGCAGCATATTTAAACCATTCA
The DNA here is from genome assembly GCF_009819885.2 of Catharus ustulatus. Taxonomy (NCBI): domain Eukaryota; kingdom Metazoa; phylum Chordata; class Aves; order Passeriformes; family Turdidae; genus Catharus; species Catharus ustulatus. Next base: position 30,369,945 of record NC_046227.1, read on the forward strand.
CTGTGCTCTCTAAACATGAGTAACATTTGAACAGCAAATATCTGTCTTGCTATCACAACACCAAATCACCCTTTTTTCTCGTTTTAGTCAATCCCTTTTATTATGAACTCAGACCACAGCAAATTCCAGCTGCTGTCAGCAACATCAGATTTAGTTCTCAGGGTCTGAGCTGCCTACACTTAATTTGCTGATGATTTTACTGGGTCAGAAGGGTAGTTTTGATGAATGAAAGAATTCTTCTTACCCATATATGTACAGTTCACTTCTTTCTTGGGCATAACTGAGTGATTTCAGTCTTCTTTTTTTGCAATGACAAATGTCTGATTTCAGTAAAGATGAGGAAATAGGAAACAAGAGGAGATAAAAATTAGGACTTTACTTTTAAAATGCAAAATGTTTTGATACCTCAGGTTTCTCTGCTTATTCTAATGAAATAAGAACAGATTAGTGAGTTTTGCATTATTTAGATATATTTCTTCAGTTTGTGAGGCAAACAGTGGTCAAATGTCTGACTGTGTAAAGACACTTGCCAGTGTCCTTTCACATCCTGTTTTGGAGATCCTGAGCAGCCATTTCCTTCCCTTAAGCAGCTGATTCTAATCCACATTAGATAGTTTTCATTTTTTCCATTCAGAAATATCATATACCATATTTAAAACAATGCATGAAGTAGAAGCTATATTACTTAACATGACTTTAACTTCTCCCCTACATTAGCATTTAATACAGATTTATTTGTTCAGGGTTTTTGTTTTCTTTCATTTCTTTTTTCTTGAGGGCAAACCTGAAAAGTTGAAAATTATAGAGACTGGTTTTGAAATGTGGACTTAAAAAGCAGATTATAGAGTATAGAAACAGAATGTAGAACAGATTTATTTGAGAGTACTTTTGCCAAATAGTGCAGTGCCTTTTGGGGGTTCACAGGGGGAATTCTAAATGTCTTCTGATGCCAACTTAACTTAGTTAAATGTATAATATCACTGAGATTTCCTTGAGATGCATTTAATATTAGAACCAAGGATTCAGCAAGTAAATATTGTCTAATAGTGCATAAAAAATGTCTTTGGCATCTGTGCCTCTCAAAGATTTCTGGAATATACTTGCACTCTGTCTTGTTCCTGGGTTTTGGGGAGCGTTTTTCCCCCTTTTTCTTCCCCAAACCAGCCCTTTTGTAAAATACACTGAGCATCACTGCTTTGAAACAACAATAGTAAGAATTGTTGTACAGTTGAATTTTGTCTATGAGTGTTTTAGTTCTGACATGAAAGGGTTGTGTGATCATGGCTCATATTTAATCCTATTTTGAGAAAGATGCACTTTTTAAAGGCTTTAAAAGTAATTTTTTCATAATATCTTTCAGTGTGGAGGTGTGTATGCTGATTCACTGCAGTGCAACACATCCACACTTTTCCTTGCAGTGGTTGTGCAGGGTTACTTTTCCTGGCTCAGATGTGCTGTGGTATAAGCTGTAATTATGTTCTCAAGCACAGGCTTAGTGGAAGTATCTTGAGGCAGGGATGTGAACATGGCAAATATTGATGAGTAATGCAGTAATTTCACTGCAGTAAATTACAGGAATTATTAATCGCCTTGGCTGCTTGGAAGTCTGTTCAGAATTTCCAAGGGAAGATCAGGAACACCTGCAGATTCTGCCATGCCTGCTTATATTATTGCTATCTCATTCAGGTGGAAGATTTTAGATTTAGGAGATGAGTTCAGCTTTCTGTGGCAGCCCTTGGGTTTGCCTAGTGCAGAACTCTTCAAACACTCATCAAAAGGAGAAACTGCTCAGAAGGCTTAACCACAGGAGACTTGCAAGATGTGTTCAAAGCTGAGAGAAAGGCTCACATTAATTTCCAGTTGTTGAATTTTAATGCTCTCAGCAATATGTAAAAAACAGGGGAAAACAATCAAAGACAGTTATATAGGATGTATTCCATATAGTTTTATTAGCTGGGGGAATTTATACAAGCAGCAAAATATTCCTGGGATGCTGTTATAAGTGTCTATTTTTGTCTTCACTCAGTGCAATGTTACTGTCTTGTAAGAGAAGCCACACCTCTGAAATGCCATTCTGTACTTTTTATGAGTTCATCTTTTAGCATTCAGTAAAATACACATAAGCCAAGTGAGTGATGATGCATGGCTGTAGGAAACCTGCAAACCTTATCTGCACAATGAAAGCAGTGCAGGAATTCACCTGCTGCTCCTGCACTGCTTGGAGAGTCTTCAGAGCCTTGATGGAAATAGCTCTTCAGAATCTCTTGATGCTAAAGTGGTTTTTTTTTCCTGTTCATTTGTGATCTGCTTGTGCACAGTCACTGTTGAGCACTGGACCAGCATCTGCAAGGTGCTTTTATGTCAAATTTCAACTCATGTTGAAACACATGTACAGGCCATTTTACTTTATTGCTTTAGTTTGGGAAGGCATCCTGCTGGAAAACTCTCTGTGGTATAACTAAGTGCCAGTAAAATTAAAACTCTGTTGTGGTCCAGCATTTCTGCTTCTGACATTCCACCAGTGGGATAGATTTTACTAAATCAAAAGGACTGGGGTTTGTCTTCTGAAACAGAACTCACTGTGATTTTTGTACATCTGTCTGCTTTTGAGGGCCTTACCTATGTAGCAAATTTTTAAAAAACTAAAATTCATCTTGCTGTCTGTGAAAACTCATATTAGAAAAGATAAATGTGTATTTTCTTCATATTGTTTTTCCAACTCACAGGTTAACTTACTGAATTCTATCTATGACAACTTCCACCAGTAAGTTATGGTTCTTTATCTCTTAATATTTGCAAAGAGTGTAGAGTTGGTTGGACAAATGGGAGTGGGCATCAGTTACAGAGACTAAACATTTCTTAGAAGATTTTATAGTCATAAACTGATTTATAGAATAGCTTATTGACTCTGTTTAAGCCAGTTTGGGGAATCACAGACTTGGGATTACGTAACTTTTATAGCCAACACATGTTTTTAATATCTAACTCTTTAGATGTGGAAATTCAGTCATAATTTTCCTGGAATTAATTTAAATCTTTTCCTCCTTTTGTGGAGTTGTAGTTATTCTGTTATGTACAAAACATTAGACTGGGATGTATTTCAGACATGTTTATTATAAACTACCTCTGTATTTGAAGATTTTGATATAGTGTGGAGTCTAGGAAAAATTGTGGTTGCCTTGGAAGTTCATGGTCAAATACCAGTCTGTGAATCAGCCAGTGTTTATTTTTCTCTAACAATTTTGAGGTCTAAAATGACTTCTAGGCTTTCCCTATTACAGTGTGAAATCATTTTGTACAACATTTGCTGTTCTCCTAGACCTCTATTCACCTTCTTACTATTCACAACAGAGGCTTTTCTTTAAAAGTTATGTTTTAATTTAGTTACTAGCAGTTGATTTCTGTACAGCACATGTGAGCAAGGAACAGGCTCGAGCAGACAGGGAGAACACCTGAGATGGGCTCTGAGCTCTCTGTGCCCATCTCCTTGGTGGCCTTCACCAGCTGAAGAGCTGCACTGTCAGTGGTACCAGTGGTTAAAAGGATGAATTTTTACACAGAACACTAAGCAATGAGAACTCTGGACATGGGTAGAAGTGCAAGCCAGCTGCAGCTGAGACACAGTGTCCCACATCCCTGTCAGGTGTTCCCTTTCCTCCCTTCCAGAGCCATGGCATCGTCCGGATCCCGGGAGCAGTTTTTGCGGCAGATGGAGCAGATTGTGGAAGGCATCAAACAGAACCGAATGAAGGTCTGACTCCTCTCACCTTCTTTGCTAGAACCTGGGAATTATCTCAGCAAAGCCTCTTGGATAATAATTGTGCATAGAAAGATCCATGACATGAGGTGCAAATTAGGCAAGCAACTAACAAGTATTATTTCTTTTCACATTTGTCAGGAAATTCTCACCCCTAAATGTCAATGAATAGAATGTGACAGAGGTGTTATAACAGGAATCTTACCCCCCTCAACTTCATCAGTGGCAGTATAGTGATTTAAATGCCTGAGACAGCCGAATGCCACTGAAATCAGTGAGAACTTTTCCATTTGGATTGTGTGGGTGCAGTCAGACCTGCACTTCAGGCATGGTTTCTCAGACTGTGGGAGCTGAGTGAAGCTGCTTTCTGCTGCTGAAGAGGAACAGCAGCACCTCAGAGTCCCAGCCATCATGTGCCCTTATCCCAGTTGCACCTACAGTGCCACTGGTACTGAGATTTCAGTATTAGGCTGATTTTTAAGAGCTGACCTAAATGTTCATTGCATTGCAAGCACGAGCCAGGGTATCATTTATGAAGTATCTGTCTCCCCTTGTGTGTTATAGTTGTTCCTTATGCACTGTGTCCATGTGTATCCCATACATATGATCTCTTACCCTTCCTGCACACCAACAGATGGAAAAGAAGAAGCAAGAAAACAAAATGAGAAGAGACCAGCTGAATGATGAATACTTAGAGCTTCTAGAGAAACAGAGGCTTTACTTCAAAACAGTGAAAGAATTTAAAGAGGTAAGAACACTCCTGCTCTATTCAACTGTCATGTCCAGTGACCTATTTTGACATGATTTTGCATTAATATATGCACAAGATTTTCTGATGTGGTGCTTATCATACCATGTTCATGATGCATCTTGGTTGCTTTCTCCATGTGAATCTTGGACTCTGATTCTGGGAGTTCTTTCACTGCTAGATTGGCACCTGTCCGTGTTACAGGGAGAGGTTATCAAACAAGTGGTGTATTTAGATTTTCAAGTGGAATCTCTTGAAGATCTATGAGCAGTTAGGTATGAGAGCAAAGAGGGCTGTGGAAATGTGTGTGAATAAGGAGGAAATGCAGTCTTGGTTGTTAATCTTCAGGAACCAGCCTTGTTGCCTAATGACTGTGAAGGCATTGTATAACACTTCATTGATTTAGCCTTTCCCAAGCTTTTAATCATCATGGACTTCTGTTACTTGCTGTCTCCATGAGAATGAATGAATGAAAAGGAATGCTGCAGGCAAAATTGTCATTTGGCTTCATATGTTTGAGGAAAAACATCTTTGTGTAATTACTCCTGCTTTGTTCTGAGACAGTTCCTTCCTCTTTTCAGTGTACTCTGCCAGAATGGCAGGGGCTGTTCAGCATACTTGACATACAGAGTTTTACGTCCTACTTGCAGAATTTACATAGATTTATTTTTAGGTTTTTTACCTTTTTTTCTTCCATTACCATGTGAGGGAATTTTTGCTCAGCTCTGCTACCCTTAAAAATAAAAGAAGTCATGGTCATGGTACTGAACACAGGTGTATTTATGTAAATGTATTTCCTGACTGAGAGATGTTCCCTGAGCACTGACTCTTGCAAACTGTGCTGTGAAGTTCCAGATCACCTACAAGTAATCTCCATTTCACATTTATTCTGTTTATAAGTAAAAAGCTGAATTTGCTTTAGCTACATGTAACAACTTCAGATGGGTGGTCAAACAGTGTTCCTTCTGGCTTGCATGTCATGAAGTTTAATGAGTATTGCCATTGGAATAACATGATGGATCAATCAGAATTATCTTCAACTCATCACTTGCTCCAAGCTGCTTTGGATTTTGGAGAAGGAAGGGGTGGGTTCTGTTGATGTGGAGATCCAGGTAGCAGAGTTAAGAGCAATTCCTCCTTATGTTTGCTCTCTGTTCACAGGAATGCCGTAAGAATGAAATGCTGCTGTCCAAGCTGAAAGCCAGTTCTTCCTGAAGAACTCCAGCTGGGGAAATTTATAGAAGATTGTTCAGTCCATTGAATCTCTTTTGTGAGGTGACAGTTATAACTGCAATGTAGATGTATATATATAGATATATATAAAAAATATATATACACACAACTGTAAAAGTCTGTTTTTTCCAGTATGTGTTCAGTTTACATTCCCTTATCACATGGCTGTATTATTCATTATTGCCTCCATTACACAGTAAAGAGTTAACACAGTACAGCAAAAATAGAAATACTGTCTAATTTTATTTATTTGGGTTTTGGGTTATTTTTTTTCCTACAGTAAGGACAGTGGGAATGTTTTTTATTGGGGTTTTAACACTGAATTAGGTGAAAATTCTGCAATGAGTTTACATGTACTGTGTAGTATGTCCACCATCCCATAGGATGAGCACTGCAGAATGCAGTAGTTTGTTAATTTTGGCCCAAAAAAACCCCACAGAATGAGATTATTCAAACTCACTTTACCAGCTAATAATTTCACATTATTTTAGTTTACATTCTAGCCATATATAGGATTTCAAAGGATAACAATTAATTTCTAATGGCAAAGAAAATTAAAACTTACCTTGGATAATTCCTGGTGTAAAATTATAGATCTATATTTTTATAAAGTCTAGCTGTTGTATAAATTTCTTTGAAATTTCATTTTTATATATAGAGAGTGTGCTTGTTAAATTAATAGCTCCAGGAAAAAACACCTTAATACTAGGATCACCACGTTATCCCTGGCTGGGACGAAAATCAAGGTCTGTCACCTGCAATATAGGAAGATAAAGATTGAGACATTCTGCTCTAATGAACTGATGCTCACCTTTGAAGACAACAACCTACTTACCCTGCTGAAGATTTGTTCTTGAAAGTTCAGAAACTTTGTGGGACACTTTCTGAGACATTTTTATATCTGTATATACAGTATTTTATAATTCAAACAGTTGCTTTTTGTACTTAACACCAGAATTTTGGACTGACTTCTTAATGTACCTGACATGTTCAGGAGAAGAAAACCCATGTTCCTTTTTCCCACTGACACTGATGACAGTGCTGTTCAATTACTTTCTATGGCAGCAAATATAAAATAAAGAATGTTTGGAATCCATTCTGCTATCGTGTTTTCAAGGTGGAACTTGCCTTAGAACTTTTCCCAGGCTCTTGAATTACAAGTGCATTAAAAGATGAATCATGTCTATAGTCAAATGAGTCACTGTTTTTGTGTCCTGTTCCTTCAGCACAAACAGAAAGAAAACCTTGCCCCTGAGCCAGCTGGAACCTTGCTCCCCCAAGGTTAGTGAGGGAATAGATCTGGGCTGCTCCTCTTGCATCTGTTCAAATACTCAGTCTGCCCAGGGCTAGCAAAATAACAAAGGCAAAATCAGATTCCAAATCTCTTCAAAGAAGGAAAGCTGCATTGAGTGCTGCTTGCAGACTTTCTGTAGGCAGCTTTGATATTAGGAGGCATTATTTCTGTCTACACCCTTTGCCCTCTATAAAAACTGTAAGGCTCTTTCTAGTTTGTAAATTGAATAACTCAATAAGCCTGGCTCAACCAAGGAGACCTGCTTGGGAATACAAGCTGTGCTGTGTTTGTGTATCATGCAACTCTAAAGCAATGACTTGAATGGGCATTTCAATTTGGGATTTATCATTTTAATCACAATTGCTTTTTAGCATCAAGCAAAATTTCCTAGGCAGGGTAAATAGGTAAATAATGAACTTGCATGTAGAATAAAGGATGTGATTATTTGTTCAGTATAATGTTAAATTTTATGCTTACCTGCTACAAATACAGTAACCTGGAACCTTCCACAAGGAATATAAAAATGTGAGATCAGTTACTCTGAGTAGGAGCTTGTGATTTTTTACTAAGATATAAATGTGAGGTTTGTGAAGATGCAGTTGTTGCTCACAAAGGATAAAGCAGAGTCCAGATCATAACTGACTGTTTTAGATGGAACCCAGGGCAATGGCCACTACCTTTGGTGTGAGGCCCATGTGAAAAGGAGAAGAAAGGAGGCTGGTGAGGGTGTGAAAGCAGTTCCATCAGCTGTTCCTTGCTTTCTGGCACAGGCTCTATGTGTTGGGTGCCATTTCTCATACCTGGGGAGGAACCAACAGCAAGGAGAATCTGCCTTAAATCATCTCAGCTGGTTGCAGGTGAGGAACTGAGACTTTCTCAGAATTTTTCTTCAGTATTGATGGATCTCCTTGTTGAAAGAGAAAGGTCTTGGCCTGAATTCATTTGGTGTTACCAGGCTTGTAAAGTAGCATTTACAGGACTTGCAGCAAAACTTATTTTTTTTTATTAGGGTTATTAGCATTGTCTGCTCACACTCATCCTCCAAAGCCCTTTAATTTCTGCACATTCTGGGCTCCCACAGCACAGCTACTGCAGCATGGAGCAGTGCCCTTCTGCTGAGCAATAGGCTCCAGTAAGTTTTTCTGGAAGCAAATTCAGTGTCAGGAAATAAAGTTTAAAACTAGTTGTCCACTGCTTACAGCAGAGATGATTGGTAGCTTCAGCTGGGGAAATAAATGACTGTAGCATCTAAGCTGTGCCAAATGATGTCCCTTTAGAATACCTGATTTCTATTTTATTTTCTTTTGGATAGTCAAGATACTGTGCCATTTATCTTAGTTCACATGGGAGCATGCAGCAGGTTAGGTAACAACCACTGATAACATTTTCTTTGCCCCACAGCAAGCTGTGATTAAAAACCAGAATTTTAAATCCTGAATCTGTGCTGCTGCTCTTCTAACTGCAGTCTGCATTTAGAGTCAGTGTGGGAAGCTGATTTTGTTAAGAGCTTTCTAAATGCAGTGCAATGAAATGAAAGCTCTGCTCGCCTCTGGGTGCGTACGGAGGCCGGCTGTGTGAGCCCGGAACACTGCTGGCACAGATGCTTGGGTGGGCAGAGCACTGGCTGCTTATCTTCAGAACTTCTCACAGCAAAATTCCAGAGGCCCAGCCTCGCCTCTTAAGGGAGCTAAATTCATCCTTGAGGAGGAGGAGAGCCGTGTCAGTGCCCTACCACATCTCTCCTGCTTGCTGAAGGCACTCTGCTGCAGGTCAGGGTCTGCACTGGTGCAGCTGCAGGAACTGCACAGGGGCCTTGCAGCTCTGTGGTGTTCTCCCAAGTTCCAGAGGCCAAGACATGGTAGAAGGTGCCTTCACAGCCTGTGTTGCTTCAGGGAAGGGTTCTGGAACTGGAGCTGGGTGCTGCAGTCAGGTGGAATGTGCAGCTAGAGATCACTGCAGCTCCTGCAGCCACACTGGGATGGGCCAGGGCACCAGGGCTGGCACTGGATTTATGTGGCAGCAATGGCTTGGCTTACCAGGCTGAGGGAGTAAAATTTCCAAAATTTTCCATGTCCAAAACGTGATTATTAGAAACTTCAGGAGTGCCACATGCACAAGATTTGTATGCTTTTGAACACAAACCCAATATGACCCCTGCATTTCCTCTCTTCCATGTCATCTGTTTGAATTTTAAAGGTTTTAGAGCATTTCTTCTCTTATAGGAAAAAATACAATTAACTTGAAAAATTTGTCAGTGGTTCTGAATGAGGCTGCAGGTTTTAGTTACATTCAGTCTTTTACATATGTGCCTTCCTTCTGGTTTAATTAAGCCTCCCAACACTGGTTTGAATGGTAGCTATTCCATATGCAGGCAAGTTGGGAGTCACAAGGGAAAGTTATTTAAATTGGCATTTAAATCTGAGTCACTATCTAACAACTCTTCTAAATTCTAGGTTATTAAAATTTCTGAATTCCCACTGAAGTTGAGAGAAGCATCCTCTGCAGGAATGCAAGGCAAGCTGTGGCTGTGGCTGCAGGTCACACTGGTCTGTCACAGCACTGCAGATGGGAGGTCCAGCTCTGCCTGACCTCACCACACACTATGCTCCTGAAATGCAGCCAAGCTCCCTTAAGCTTCCTGGGACTCTGTGCCAGTAAAAAGCTGCCATGCTAGAAATACTCAGAGATGCTGTCAGCTCTCCCACTCAGAGCAGAGGAGGAAGTGAAACCCACCAGAGAAACAAATATGGAGCAAGATGGACTTGGCAGTATGCAAGGAAATAGATTATTTATGTACATATTGTTGGGTCAGGGGTGTTTTTCAGATCTTGGGAAAACGACTGAAGGCTTGGGTTTGAGTCTCTTTGGGTTTTGGGGAGTCACTTAGACCTGATGGTATCCACACCTTTGTTACAGAAGGAAGAGGTTGATGCCAGTTGATGCCAGTTGCCAAATTGTGGATTTCATCCAGGCTGGGTGATGAGAAGATTTATGGTGCAAGGGCCCCAGACACAGTGCAGGCACTGATCTATTACTGCCAAGCAGCCACATGCTGCTGCCAGCACAGCTGGTGTGCCTGAACATCCTGTTTGGTGTTTGCAACACAGATGCCTGCTCAGTTTTACAGTAGCATGAAATAACCATGCATACAGTCCCCATTCACTTGGAGGGGTTGGTGTCTAACCCAAGTTTCATAAAACAGGGAGAGTCTGAGTTTGGCAGAGTTAGGGAGGACAACACAAATGAAATCCTCCTGTGCAAGCATTAAGAACACATTCTCAGGGGCTCTGAATAATTCTGTATTGGCCTCTTAAGTTTCACTTAAGCCCAGGGGACACAGCTGACCCGTTTGACCAGGCCTGCCCATCAAGCCCAGCTGCTTGCAGAGCACACAGCCCCTCAGTGCTGGCACCATGTGTTTCTGAGCTGCTTGGTCATAATTTCACATCAGCTCAAGGCCTGATTGACTGCAGCATGTTTATTCCCTTCCGAAATAAATCTGAAAACCAAAGCCAGCATCCTGCCCATATCACAGACATGTCAGTGTTGCTCAATTAGCAGCTCCCACGGAGTGCCTGTGCTAATGAGGAGAGTTCCAGCAGGGCTGGGGCTGGCTGGGCAGGATCACTTTCCTGGCAGACCTCATGGCATGGTTTGAAGAGCAGACAGAAGGCAGGCATTCCCTGATTCCACCTTCTTTGCCAAACACTGGCATAGCACATATATATTTCTAAGGGGGAATTGTAAACTCTCAGTAGGTTTATATCCAGACATCTTCCATCTTCTTTTTCACTGCTCCTAAATCCCCTCAAGTAGCTCTTGTGCATGAAAACTGTACATATCACAGGCATGTTTCCCTCAAGAAATCTTTCTGTAATGCAATAATCATTTTTTCCTCTGTTTCTCCTTTTATTTTTGCTTTACAAAAAGGTTCTTGAAGGCATTGTTGTAATTTTTGTTAAATGCTGTATAAATGAGAGGATTAAAGAAAGAATTTGAGTAGCCAAGCCAAAGAAAGATGCTTTTCCAGACGGGCGGGATGTTGCAGGAGCAGAGGGGACTTATTAATTCTGTGATGAAGAAAGGGATCCAGCACAGTACAAAAACTCCAATTAAGATGCCAACCATCAGAGCTGCCTTTTTCTCTTTCTGTTCTCTCCACGTTTCTCCATCTGTCTGGAAAGTGATAGCTGCACGACGAGCTGTAAACACCATCTGTGGTTCCTGCGAAGCTTCCTTCACCTCAAACAAAAGCAAACACAAGTTTCTTACCAAGACAGTGAAGTATTACTTTTAAATGACAGCACAACATCTGTGCACCTACCACAAAAGGCCTGAACTCCATTCCTTCCATGCTAGAAGAAAGAAAGAGTGCCAAAGTTACCAGGCTTCTCATTACACTGGAAAAGCTGCCAAGTGTAGCTGACAGAGCTAAGTAAAGAGTACCTGGTGCCACGTGTGCTGCAGGATTCTTTTTCACTTTATTTTATTGTAAGTCTTCATACCTAGGGGGAAATCAGGCTGTTAAGGCAGGCTAACAAAGGTCTGTGCCTGCTGCCTATCCCTGCACCAGACTCATGCTGCTGCATGGCCTTTAGACCTACTCTAGGTGAACTGCTTCAGCAGCTGGACAAGATGATCTCCAGAGGTTCCTTCCAAGTCCAACCATTCTGTTATTCTGAACTTTCTCAGAAAATACTCCATTGCCAGAAAAACACCATTTCAGTTGGCCTTCAGTTGAAACTCTGGCTTCAGCAGAAGTTATGCAAGAGAGAAAGAAAATTCAGCTACTCTAGGCTGTTGACAGTGCTTCTTGTCTCATCTCACCAAGGGCAAGACATTGATCTCTGCATTGAGTACAGCACAGCGCTCTGGGGCAAACAGCTCCTGGGCAGAAGTTATTTGTGTGCTTTGAGTCTAACCAGATAGAGACACTCCCTAGTGATTTTAATCTGAAGACTGAAGTGTCTGTGATATTAAAGTTCTTCTAGGCACTCCAGTTATGAAGAGAGTGCAATAAAAACAACAGTTTTAGGCTGTAAAATTTGCCTGAGTGAAAATTCACAGGCATTGCAAGACTTTGACAACACTCTAGACACGGGTCGTTGTTAAGTTAGCTACACATTCCACATGCATGTGCTACCTTTGTAATAGATGGAGGGCCTCTGCTCAGGATGGGCACAGCAATTCAGACAAGGAAGCGCTGGCAGAGGCTGAACAATCACTCTTCAGGATGGATATCCCTGTCTGCACCCTCAGACACGAGACAGGGCTGCACAATGTAAAAACAGCAGATTATGGGCGCAGGCAAATAATGGAGGGAAATGAAAATCACATCTGTTCTGACAATTAAAATGGGACACCCCTCATGTAGCAAGGATCACACCATTTGTCTGCAGAAGGACTTGCTCTGCACATCCTTAATCACACTCTGCAAAATGGATGAATGCATGACACGAGGACAAATGTGTGACAAGCAACCTGAAAGATTATGTCTTAGCCCTGAGGAATAGTTACATAAGTGCCTCTTGGGAACAGCCACACAATGGCCTTCCTCATGAGCATCAGGCACAGCTTGGTGCTGTATTTAACCTTTAACATTTGCCATCATCAAATCACTACTCACTACTTCTGGCTGCAGAATTTACTAGCAGCAACCCTTTTATTGCCTAATAACATATTGCAAAAAAGTTATTTCATGTCCTTTGCTAGAAGATACCTCAGTCCTCAGATGTTTTCCACAACGAAGCCTGCATGCACAGCCTGGTCAAGCTCCTACTGAAGTCAGAGGAGTTTTTACAAACTTCACTGGTTGTTACATCAGGCCTCTGAATACAAAACAGCAAGTGAAAATAGATCATAGTACATTTTGTAAATTCCTTGCTATAAGTAAATGCAGCTCCAAATGTGCCAAATCTGCAGTTCCCAGTGCCAGTCCCAGAGGCTTTGCATGACTCCAGTTTCCAGTGTAAGCCACAACAGCTGATCTTTATCCTGTACCACACAGAACAAAGGATAAGTACAAAACCTTTACCCCCATGGTGGGCCTACTGAGGACCACTAGCAAGCAGGCTGTGACAGCACAAGAGGTGGTCACAGATTGTAAATTAGAGCAGTCCATGGAGGTGCCCTGGGTTTTGCTGGAGCCATCTCTGCAGTGTTGCACGCTGTTCTCAGTGTCTAGCAGCATACTCTGCCTCAGGCACAGATTTCCTTCCATCTGCCCAGGCACTGCAAGTCAGGAACGCTGAGGAAATAGCTGGGATGAAAGGACTGCTACTCTGACGCCAGAATTTAGTTCTGAACTCATGAAATCAGCTTTTTCCAGGACTACAGGCTGTGAGAAATGCTGTTCTGTGAGAGAAATAGAGTAAATGAAGGAAATGAGCTCAAGTACAAATCCTTCTACAGCCACAAAGGAGTTTGGTTTCGATTCCAGAATTTATTCTTCTGTACACTGAACAGCAATTACAGTTCAAAGCCCCTTCTCTTGTTTGTCTGTCCCCAGTAAATTACTTCTCCTAAATGGCTACATGTTTCCAGAGCTGTATGTTCCCAATTCCTGTGTTCTTAGAATGCCATAGAAAACATGCCACCAAGGAGTTTCTGACAAAATCCCTTGATTTAAAATGTTCCTTACGGCTTTAATGATTGTTATTACTGGTCCTGCGTGGCAGGTGCTCTGGGTATGTTTGTCCTGCACCTGCAGAGTTTGCAATAACAAAACAACATAAAGATGATAAACATCAAACAAATGTGGCTTAGTAACACAAATTCAGAGCTTTGCCTACCACAGTGTGGCTCAGCAGAGGTCATTACTGCCTCAGTGCCACCCTGGCATGCTTCCTACTCTTTGAACAAGAACACAAGAAACTAAATGCACAACAAAGGATCAAAACATAGAAATGTCTACACTCTCTTGGATGCTCCACCAACATGACAAACAGTTCATTTGACAGGAAGAACACCTGCTTTCTCTCACAGGATTTTCTTCTGCTGTAAGCAGGACTAACTCCATTGCTCCCAGGAAATCACTACCCACTCCACATTGCTTCCTGCCTCACTCTTTTCTGCACATTTTTTACAGCTCTTCTGGACAGCTTAATTTTTTTTTGGCCCATCTCTTCTACTTGTGAGAGGCAGAATAAGAAACAGAAAGGCCCATGACCCCTTCAGAACAGGCGAATCTGTTTTTTCTCCCACATTATGCTGACTGGTTAAGGGAGTTGAAGGAGCTGAATGGACCAAGGTGCAGAACACAGCACCTCTGGAGCCTGATGTTATCCAAAGTGGGAAGGACTCTCACAAAACTCTAAGGTTTGGATCATGCCTAATGTTTTTATAAACTATATAAGTACTTTGAGAGGGGAGAAAGAAAAACAAACAAACAAAAAAACTCCAGCAAAACCTCCATCGATCATCATCAGAACTTGATTTTTAACTCCTCACATGAAAATTTAAACATGTAAGTAATTCAGATCCCATCATCCTTGGTTTTGCTGGGCTGTCCCTATGCTACAAGGGATTTCATTGATTTAAAAGGGCGCTATCCAGCAGTATCTGCTGTTTTTCAAGCAGTCTCATTTATTTCAATTGGACTGTTTAGAGAGAGAATTATTGCCTGCTGTCAACAAGGTGTGACAGGGCATAGCTCTCTGTCAGTGTTGGTATGTCACTAGATTTTTAATGAGAGTCACCCACGTCAGTGCTGCCTACAGAATTCACTTTTTAGGGAGTTTCATAATTGGCAAACAAACAATTATAAAAGTACCAGCTTAATTTAGGATCCCAATTCAGCAATTCTTTTATTTCAAAGGAAAGCAAAAAACCAAGTTCTCATTAAAACCTGAAACATCTCAGATGTTTCATGTCCATCTCCCTCACCCAAATTTTTTCAAAGGTTTTGAAAAGTATTTTTCAAAAACACAAGTAAAGTTTTAACCAAAGGATGACTCAGAATAGTTATTTTGTACCTATTCTGTGCTGCAGCTCTGTAAGAGTGTAGGGACATAAGGCATGTATGCCAACTCCCAGTTTGAAAGAAATGCCCTTTCTCTGTGAAAAAAACCAAACCATTTTATTCTCATATATATAGTGGTAACCTGCAAAGGTTGGTGTCACCATTTTGGTGCCTGACAAACATCAAGGTACCACCCTCACTGCTCCACTTGGTGCATTGCTTTTTCCAGGGCATCCCAACTGGCCTCTCAGTGCTGTGAACTCAGACCTTTTCTGTCCTTAGACTTGCCAGAACTAAGCAGCTGGTTGTACCTCAGGTCACAAACTGCAGCCCTGCTGTGCAGTTCCAGTCCAGCACCATCTGACAGCTCACTCCTGAGTGCAGCACAGACATCTGTCCCAGCAGGGATCACTGCTGGTATTGCTCACCTCCAAACTGGGAAGCACTGCCAGCCTTTGGCATTGCCAAAAACCCCTGCTAATACTCCTCAGATCACCTGGAGTGAGAACTGACACAGATGCAGAGAGGAATTCACATCCAGAGTCACAGTGACAGAAGGGAAATATTGCCAGGGTGAGCATGACAGGTGTGCATTCTCTGAGAAAGGAGATGGAAGAAAGTAGAGGGAGGAAAGAAAGGGAAAGTAAGAATGATTTTATGGGCAAACCACAAGAAGCAGAACAGAATTTGCTCCATCAGAGAGGACAGAGCTGATGCTGACAGCCTGCTCACCCCTGCATGCAGCAAAGCAAAGCTTGGCAATGTGTTTGCATGTTTAAAAAAACAACAGGGTTTTGCCAAAGAACAGTAGTGATGTGTGTGAAGATTCCCCTCCAGAATTCACTGGGAAACTGCTACTCTTCCTGTGGATGTGATGGATCCTACTACCACAAGCTTAAAAAGGACCAGGATAACACTTGGTGAGTAAATCTCAGTATCTTAATTTAGAAAGAAAACAAGAAATGCATCCTGAATGCCAGCTCGCTTGATCCACGAGTTCATTTAAAGTACACATGTGCAGCATCACTCTTCCTTCTGGTGAGGAGTAAAGTTTGCATCTGAATCACAGAAGTCTTTTAATTTAAGTCAGCAAATGGGGCTGCTGGGACAACGGGGGAAGTTGCCACTACACATCAACTGCCAACTGCAGATTCAAGAATCCCTGTTAGGAGAAGTCAATGTGTCAATCACACCAACATGAGAAAGAAGACTACTGGCTTGAGCATTTGCTGGTATTGCAATAACCCCTCCAAAATGGGTGTTTGGCTCGCTGGGACAGAGCCCTTTCATCAGTGCAGCCTAAACCAGCCCCCAGAGCTTGCATCAGCTCAAAGCATTCACCTGGCAGCCACGCTGGGCCCACGCAGGGCTCTCGCAGACAGAACTGTGACAATTTGCAGAAAGACTCTGTCTTGCAGAGTTTTGCAGTTTCACTGCCATGTGATGTGTCTCTCCACTGGCTTCAGCAGCAATGCCTCAGCTCATTTCACTTCCCAGAATTTTAGATGCCAAACAACTAATCCTGTATGGGTATGTGTGTATGTAAAAGAGCATGCAAAACTACTACAAATAATCAGCTGGCTTTTGTGCTTAAAGAGATCCTACATTAATTCCAAACAATACTTTCATCATACTTAAAACAATTTGAAAGGAATTTGGTGCAAAATAGGGGCTAAAGATTGTAGGGAAAAAAATGCCACTAGAACAGACATTCTCAACTTTCTAAAAAAAATTTTGTTTTTTCATAGAAGATACCTTCATAAATCAATATATATTAAAAGTATCTTCAGGACATTATGATCCAAATCTATGAGTCTCATCACACATAATTGCCAGTGCTGTCATCTCTTGCAAGAATCTGGGGACACAACCTACAGACTCTTATTGTGACCATAATAATGAGCTTCCTTGACTCCAAATCAAAGATAGAATTTTGCAGGGGAATGAGGCTCTGCAGGATTAGCCCCAGTGGAACAGAAGTGTTCTCTGTAGGTATCTCTAACATATACACAGCTGGGCCTAGGAAGTGTAACATGCAATCACAAAAACATGAAGACTGGTAGGAGTGAGAGTAAGAGTATGTGACAGAAAGCAGGGAAAGTTTACAGAGGGCACAGGCAAGCACGGTGGAGGCACGGAATGGAAGACAGCAGCATAAAGCAGAGCCTGATTTATGGAGCACAAGGAGCCAAGCCCAACCCTTCTGAAGGGACACAGCTCTCCTGTCAGCAAAGTGTATCCCCAAAATGAACAGCACCTCCCAAATGGCGAGGGCACTGCAGGATTGCAGACAATCTTTGGGATAAGGAAAACATGATTTTGAAGCCAGCAGGTAATTTTAAACCAGAAACGACTGCTCATTGCTTCAATGTACACAGTGAGCAGCATTCAGGGTAAAGTAGCCCAAGCACATCCATCCATCTATCTATGCACATCTATCTATGTCTGTCTGTCTGTTTATCTATGTTGAGTGTGTAATATTCTTGCCAAAAATCTATTCAGACATACAAAGTCTTTGCTGGTAGTTAAATGCGCATTTTTCTTGGTACAGGACCTGGAAATGTGTTTATGCTCTTTTTTACCATACCAATGCTGTCAAAGACATAAAGAGGAAAAAAAAAACAAACCCAAGGAATGGCAAATTCAAAACAAGGAGACAATTTTCAAATGTCTCTCCTGAGTGGCAGTGAATGCACCTGTACTCTTATAACACACAAGGAAAACATGAGGATAAAGCTCTTCTCCAGGAGCTGCACTTTTTGACTGTCTAGCTACTGCTCACGTCCAGTCTGTGACCAAGTTAAACTCACATGGAGCTCCAGGACACCTCGCAGCTGAACCGAACCCACCATGGCAGGGGAGAGGTGGGAGCTGAGAGGAGCAGGAGCTGGGGGAGCAGCAGGGGCTCCCTCCCCTTGCCCAGCCTTACCTGGGCAGCCTCGGGCAGGGGCACCACGGCGTTCCTCCTGCGGCCCCCCATGTGGAACTTGGACGCCTTGTAGATCTTCCAGTAGACGAAGAGCACCACGCAGAGGGGCAGGTAGAACGCCCCGCCCGTGGAGACGATGGTGTAGGACGGGTCCTGGCTGAGCTGGCAGCGCTCCTGCTCGGGGCTGTAGGTCTCGCCCCAGCCCAGCAGCGGGGCCAGGGAGATGGTGGCGGAGAGCAGCCAGGTGAGAGCGATCATGACATTGGAGATGCGGCGGCGGGCGAGCAGCGTGTACTGCAGCTGCCGGGTGATGGACCAGTAGCGGTCCAGGGCGATGGCCGTCACGTTCCAGATGCTGGCCGTGCAGCACAGCACGTCGAAGCACACCCACACGAGGCACAGCTCCCGGCCCAGCCGCCACCGCCGCCCGGCCGACAGCTCCTTCACCAGGCTCAGCGGCATCACCAGGGCCGCCACCAGCACGTCCGACACCGCCGTGGAGGCCACCAGGTTGTGGGGCACCCGGTGGAAGGCCTTCACTCGCAGGATGGTCGCCAGCACCAGCAGGTTCCAGAGGAAGGTGGCCACGGTCAGGAGCACCAGCAGGGTGAGGATGAGGACGGTGAAGATGGAGAAGGGCTCCCGGCCCCTCCAGGCGCTGCCGCCCACCACCGAGGAGGAGGCGTTGGTGTCCATGCTGGCGGACGAGGTGTTGGCACCCATGCCGGGCTGGCACTGGCCCCGCGGGGAGCAGGGGCTCAGGCTCTCCGCCATGCCCGGACCCGTCACCGCTGCCTGCTCCCACCGTCCCAGCCCCGCAGCCCCGCACCGGGACGCGCCCCCGCTCAGCGGCCGCCCGCCGTGTGCCGCCGCGGCTCCCGCCCGCCGCTCCGCACGCCCATCCCGGGCGGCTGCAGAAGGGACGGGGGCTGGAGAAGGGAGGGAGGCACGGTGGGATCGCGGAGAAGCTCCGGCACGGGCAGCGAGGGCGGGCGGGCGGCACCGGCGCTGCCGCCCCGCCCCAGCGGCCGCCTCGGGGGCGGTGGCGCGGCCGGTCCGTGAGGGGCGGTGGGAGGCGCCGCCTCCCCGGCTGCGGCCCGCGGGCCTGAGGGGAGCGACAGAACCGCTGATCCGCCGGGGCTGGAAGGGTCCTCTGGAGATCGCCCCGTCCCCAGGCAGGGGCACCTCGGGCAGGTGTCACAGGAACGCGTCCAGGTGAGTTTGGAATGGCTCCGGAGAGGGAGACTCCATACCTCCCTGGGCAGCTTTTAGCGCGCTGCCCCCCTCAGTATGAAGAAGCTCTTCCTCATGTTGCAGTTAAACTTGTGTTTTAGTTTATGTCCTGTCGCTGGGCACCATTGAAAGGAGTCTGGCACCATCCTCTTGGCACCCACATTTGAGATCCTAATGTGCACTAATGAGATTCCCCCTCGCTCCTCCTCTCCTGGCATAAACAGGCGCAGCTCCCACAGTCTCTCCTCCTAAGGGATGCTCCAGACCCCTCATCACCTCTGTGGCCTCTGCTGGACCCTCTGCAGTAGCTCCTTGCCTTTCCTGTGCGGAGGAGCCCAGATTTGGACGCGGTGCTCAGGTGTGGAGCAGACAGCAATAGTGTGTGTCCCCACAGAGCCAGGGTGACGAGACACCCCCTTCTCCACATGGACCCCGTGAGGCTACGGGACACCCTCTTCTCCTCACAGCCCCAACCAGGCCATTGCTCTTAAAACAAGCAATCAAATATGTGACCAAGGGCTTGGACATAGGCAATAGAATTAACAGTGAATACAAGGGAATGTCATCTTGTCATCTTTCCATCTGGATGTTTCGTGTTTGGGGCCCTTTTGAGAAGTCTGAGGGATGCAAAACACAAAAGGCTGGAAAACAGCAATCTCTTGTAAGTCTAAATACTTTACATCTTCCTTTGCATGTGTTCTCACTTTCCCCTGTTGACCTGATAATTTATGAGAAATGGACTTGTGGCAGAGATGAGGAACTGCAAAACATATTTCCATCACTTTACCAAACATCACTTCAGCACTCTCTTTAACTGAATCTTTCCAGACTCAGTCTTGTAATAATATTTCTTTCTGTCAGTCTGCAAGTTCTTGACTTCCTGCATCCTTGTAATTCGTGTCCAGGCTCCCCTTTACTGAGGAAGTGTCTGTCCTCCCCAGGGAGCAGCTGCCCAGACTAGCTTTGTTCCAGCGTCATTTCCAAGCATTTGCAAGGGCAGCACGCAGCTTAGGAACAGCTCTGGAGGGTGATGATTCAGCCAGATAGAACAGAACTCCAACCCATTTTGTGAAATTATGCTGTATTTTTATAGCAAATATATAAAATTTAATGTTACATTTTCCAGAAGTTTGTTTTTATCCGGTAGAGGCAGATTATTTTTAGACCATTATAAAGGGACTACACTGAACTTGACTCTTATTTTCCATTTTTTGTTTTAGATTCAAAAGTGCTACAAAACCTTCTAGCAGATGCAGTTTCATTCCATCCTCTTTAATAGAAATTCAGCCTCCTTTCTAAAGCATATTTTTTAAAAGTTAGTTATATGAATCCTGCAATTAATTTGAGAAATGTATAGAAAATTTCAGCTCAAGACAAAAAACAAACCTTCCGAAGTCCTTTGACAGCTGGTTCCATAATTTTACAATTGAAAATGTGATAGAGAATCTAGATGCCAGCTGGTATTGACTGTATTAATAATAAAAACATTAACAGTTGATTGCAACCAGAGGAGCCCAAAAAGCCCTGGGTTACTCAACATCTTCAGCTGACATCCAGAATAGAGAAGAGAGCTTGGAAGTTTTGTAACTGTTATACAAGATTTTGCAGAGACTACAATTTTCCTTTTTTTTTACCTCTTTAAATTCTGACCAACTGGGTAAAAATAGTAGAGGGTTATGTTTTTCAGTGTTGAAGCTTACAAAAGTGTCTGGGAAGATGGACTGCTGCTGAAGAGTATGCTAAGGTTTGGGGTTTTTTTTGAAAAGTGAATGCAGTTCTTAAGTTGGATGACACCGATATAGCAAAGTGAATGTGTTTCTAGACAGGACCCCCATCTTCCATTTGTCTTCCCTTCTTCTAATGGCATCTTTCCTCTACCTCTCCTCACAACTCCATATCAAAAGTTTATTGTGCTAGCTAAGAGGAGAAAAAAAAAGTAATCTCTTCCCCACGTGGCTGTGCAATAAAGAGATTTGACAGAAGCAGCATCACGGTATTTATGACTTTGATGCAAGCCAGCAGATTTTTTAGCACTAAGAGCATTCCAGTTCAAGAGGCTGGATTCTTATTGTCAGGGCTCAACATCTTCTATAAATCTAAAAGCATCAGACAAACAAAAGTCTCAGAAAGTGTTGCATGTATTCTCCTGTCAGCTAAAATCCGGAAAAAACAAGCTAATAGAGCAAAAGGCAGGAGCAGTGACAGACTTCATTCTGGATGCATAGCCCCTTGATTACAGGCTTCTTTCAGCACTACTTTAATTTGAAAAAAACCCCAAACCCAACAAGGCCTAATATCTGTCTCTTTTCTGGTTGTTTTCAGGGCTCTGTAAAATCCCTTCTAAGTTTTGGGCACTTGAAGGACAATGATCTCCTAAGCAGAGCAGTGGTGGAACTAAAGAAATACAGACCTCTGCAGAATCCTGTTTTCCTTCCATGTTTTCCTTCTCAGTGGGATCTCTACTAAAATATTATTTTTTAAAATCACATAGCCTTTTTTGCCCTTCCTGTGAGTTGCTTTCTCTGAGCCTCAAGTCACTGGCTTGAAAGCAAAACATCAGAGCTTTGGTAGCTTACTTAAACTGAGTCATCAAGTCATACATCAAACAGAAAGGCTGATTACTGCCAAAATATAAACATACTTCTTATTTACAGCAGACCTCAGTGGATAATATTTTACCCAGTTCTCAACTATTCTTGCTCTACAGTGTCAATCAAGATGCCTTCTACCTGTGACATTCACCCTGAAAAATTTGATGGTAACATTTTCTGACCAGTGCTGTGCTTGTCTGTAACTTGGCAGCTTCATGGCACAGGAAACTCGGATCCTGACAAGATTTTTCACAATTATGAGCAGTAACTCAGTGGCAGAGTGTTCCTTTATGGGCCTGTTCCAAGAACTGTCAAAAATATCTCCCAGTTCAAGCAGGACAGTTTTGATCATTCCCTTAAGTGGTTTAAAGAGTCCAATTTCTTTGTCAAGGTTCTCAGAGGAAGAAAGCAATTTCTCAAGGCACACGGTATTAGTGCCCAAGCGATTGGTCACTGTTATGAGACAAGCCTTGAGAGCAGCCTGATGGCTGAGGTCTATTAATGCTCACAAGATTGATAACTGGGGAAGCTGCAAAGGAAACCTTAGATTTCCACTTTGACAATCTTTTGCACTTCTTGCAATACCATGGTGGAATAGATGCTGCCCAATACACAGATATTTCATCAGAAACTATTTGTCATTTACTATTTCATAAATGAAGCAAAAGGTAATAGCATGTGCACAAGACACGAAGCTTTTAATTCCCACTTAGCTCATGAATTCTTCTGCTTAATCAGGGTATTAGAGCTGACTTTGTAGCTGCTACAGGCAGGAGGGAGTCATTACACATCTATGTTTACGTAACAGTGTTAACTTTTTTTCTTCAGTGTAAGCTACTACTTATTACTCTTAGAGCAATACCATCTGGCCTTTACATCTCCTCCAGAAGTTTGCTTCAAAGATTTCTTTGTATTAGAAAATTAGGAAAATACAACCCAAGTATCACAGGGAGGAGTTGTGCAGGTTCTTTGTCAGTTCTCCACGTATCAGACTTCAGAAGTGGCAGGAGTTCTGATGCACTTTCAAACCCAACTGGTTCTGGCCATGAGCATGTGGTCAGACAGGTGGTCACTGACTCCATATCCCAACTCTTTTCCACACTACTGCAGCCACTGCCTGTGCCCACATAACCACACTCTGATCTTCACAGTGGTTTACTGCAGCTTTGCTTACATCTCTTTCCCCGTAATTAATTTTGCAGTTCATCTAATGAGTCCCTCAGCGTTTCTTTTGCTCTAATGAAAGTTAATTCCCATACAGTAACTGCATAGCTGGCAGGTATAAACAGAAGCCTTAAACTGTATGATGATGTAGATCTCAAAGAGAACTCCTAAGATGTGCTATTAATAAAGACATGAAAATTACTTTGACATCTATTATTTATAAATTTATAAGAAAACCCAGAATCAAAGATTAGAACTCAATGAGACAGGCATCATAACTTAGCACTGCTTACACTTCAGAGATTTTGCTATTTCATTGCAGGCTTGGAAGCACAAGACATTCAAATTCTAGTAACAAAATTATTTTGATACTAAAAATCTTAAAGCCCATTAGGGTCTAAAGTCAGCCATTTCATAAGAGGGAAAACCAGACAATGCTCAGTTCTGAATGGTGGAAACACTAGAAACAGAATGGTCCTGTTATTTCTCCCCATCTGCTTTCCCCAAAGATGAAAAGGAAGTCCACTGATTTTTAAAATAATACTTCAATGCATGTATCAGTTTTAAATCTGACATGCTACCTCAGAAGACCTAAACAGTAACAGTCCAATTTATATTGGAATAACTGCTTATGCTTTTGTATTTGTACTGCTCCTGGTTACATTTTAAATGTAAATTAAAAGTTGGTTTACTGTAATTGCACTTGTCCCACATTTCTGGATTTTGCGACAATTTGGTCTTTCCTTAACACATGAACACACTTTAAACACTTCCCACCACTGCTGTAGCCTCGTAAGAGCAGTTATTTACTTCCAGTACATTTATACCCCATGTCACTTTTTCACTTGAGTCTCTCTACCCTCCCAGTCCTGTGGCAGTATCTCTGACTTTGCTCATCACTGATCTGATGTACTATGACATGAAAGCAATTCACTTTTGTAATTTACAATACAACTGCAGAACTTCTCACTGCATCGAGGTTAAGAAACATCTTAAAAAACACTACCTGAGTTGAGTGCTTTAATTTATGCAAACTGCTTTCCTTAATTCCTTGCAGAGTACACTAGATGCCACCAGATTAATAAATTCAGATTTAAACTGAACATGAAGGAAAACCAAGTATTTCCCTATAGTGTTATCATTATACCATTAAACCAGCATTAATCACATCCCAGAATTGATCCAAGAGATTTGAGATTTGTTTTATTTTGGACACTGTACTTACTATACAAATACTGTGTCTGAAATTATCCACAAGCTCATACAGCCTTAGTTTTTCATCCATGGTTCAGTTCTAAAGGAATCTTCCTGTATTCATCAGCATATTTGATGGCCAAAGCAGAGTTCTGCTGTATTAAAATCCCTTGCAATAATTCACGTGAGCAAAACCTTTTTACCTCACAATGTCCTTAGGTTGTCCACTCTAACAATTTACAGAGGTATGCATAGAAAAATGGGTAAATGTAAAGCAAATTCTTCTACAAAACCTAAAAGTATTCTTCCTTTCTTTAATAAAATCTCTGTAGCATTGACTTAAGGTAATTTAAATTTTCTTCTTCCTTACAACCAGCATGGCAAAATTCGCTGGCCATATTCTCCTTTAGCCTCAGCTCTGAAGAGTCTTCCTGAAGTGAAAAATAAAAGATATTCCCAGAAAAGAAAAAAAAAATCCTTAAAGAGACCTAAAAATGGGAAAGAAGCTGTTTAAACTGGAAGTAACTGCCAGATGGGTTTGATCAAGGTAGGCTGCTCCAAGGCCCCGAGGCGTTTTAATGACCACAATTAACGAGAAAACTGTCGATTGTCAGATTTCTTGCTGATGTGTTTGAAGATTTTTGCTTTGTGGACATTCTTTGATTTCTGGTAGCCAAATCCTCCACCTCCACCTCTTTTTTGTAGTCTTCTGCCATGGTTGCTGTTCACATCTGAAATTTTATTGGTTAAGGAACTTAGAAAGGAGTAATTTGAAATATTGCATTTTGGATTTACTAAGGGTTACTGATGTGAGGAAAAATAATTACACAAAAAGCTGAGCTGCCTAATTACAGAGAAACCCAGAACTTTGTGCCTGTGGTTCTAAATACTCCTCCAGCTGTCCAATTAAACTGTCCGATGTACTCCTACTTCAAATTCCATCCACTGTCAGGTTTGACAGTAATTAGATACAGTCTTCTAGTTCCTGCTCTTACCTCTCTATGCCAATATTCTATCACTATGAAACTTAAGCAAGTACAGTTCAATGAAAATAATTTTGCATGGAGGAGAACAATACTTTGGAACATGGGTGCATTCCAGAATCTGCCTGACAGCAACTGAAGCCTGTACAGCATGGACATGTGCTAAAAGAGATGTTTGTAGGCATTTTTGCAATTATCTTATTTGCAATATTTACATTTTCTTTGATAAAGTACTGTTGGAGCATTTTTATGATTATTAGCAGAAAAACTCCAACCCCAACAACAACAGCAGAACCTGAGGTACCATAGGAATTCAGCAAGTTGCACTGAACATTTACAATGCAGAAATTTAGCTTTGAAACACTGCAGTAAAAGGATACTGAGGTCAACAAACGGAGGAACTTTAAAACCAAATGAAAGGCTGACTTTGGGGAGATCCAAATTATTGACATCATAGATCTGCTTCAAAGAATGGGAGTCGTAAGCTCTGATGTAAGCCTTGTAAGCCTCCTGGGCTGACTTGTGAAGGAAGTAGTTCTTCTCTATCAGCTTCTCCAGCTGGTGAGGGGAAAAGAAAACCATAGCTGTGAACAGTCTGTATGTTATGTTCATTCATTTTTACTGTGTGAGTGGCAATGATATTCACTCCTCACTTCAGCAAAACCCTGTGACATCCAAGTGCAGGTGTAAAAATGTTTTTGTAAGCAAGCAGAGGGACATAAAAGCCTGAAGCTGAGTTACAGTACAAACAAAGCCTCAGCAAGATGAAAACTTACAGAAATACGAAACAGAGTTGTCCCAAGCAAGTTAATCAAGGACAATACACCTGCAGCCACACCATGAAACTGTGTGTATGAGAATTGCCAGCCTGACATCTGAACTGTGATCCCATGCAATTCCATGCACAGTCTGACTTGTTATGGTGCCAATGCATTGTGAAATCAGCAGTATTAATTCTAAACCAAAAATGCAGATACACCAGGATAGACTAAGACATTTTATTTGATGTGGACTATGCTCCCAAGACTCATTAGATCCCAGTGTTTCATTTGATGTTTAATGTACATTAATTCAGCATTCTAAAAATAAGCTACATTAGGCGTCATTTCTTCCTGATTATGCCTAATTAGGAACCTCTCTCTCTAAGGACTGTCTTCACTGCTTCCTGTACTTGCTATTTTAAATTCAAGTTACTGTAAAGAAACTTTACAGAACTCTTATCAAAATATTACAGAAGGAATCAACAGTAGAAATTCACATCTTCAGAATTATCTATGCTATTGCACTCAACTTTGTGTTCCTTGGCAATTTTTGTAGCACAGGAGCACAAAAGAAGTTTAGCTGATGCTGGGCTTTATTAACACCAGCTAATTAAAAATACACATGGGCTTATATACTAATATTCCTGAGCAAGCACACATATTTTTGAGCTGCAGTCATTATAGACTGCAACATTCTCCATGCAAATTATAATAAAGATATTTAAAGTAGTTGAAGTGCAAAAACATGTCATACCTGAGACTGGATGTCTGAGATTTTTGACCAAGAAAATTCAAATTCACTTAGTGGCACCTTAAAAACAAAAGAAGAAATGAAGTATCAAAATTATTTACACTGTGTAAATGTAGAGAGTACGTTTAAGACCAAGGACAAAGAGAAAACAACCTGCTACATAACGATTTTTTTTAATACCACAGTTGTATCTGTAAAGTGCCTTTACATCAATATGACAGTATTATCACTTCCTTTAAGGCAGAGTAATAGAGACACTCAGTATGACACCATTTTTTACCACTTTTGCTTTAGAAGTTAAATCACTTTAGTTAAAAGTCACAAAACAAGCCCATAAGGAGAGCAACCAAGAAACTCTCTGCAGTTCTATTAAAATGATTTCCTGTAGAAGAAGGCTGTGCTTCTTTTGGAATGAAACAAAATGAAACTGATCTTTGAAAAAACGAACCAAACCAACATGTATTTGTAATGGATGTACAGTAAAAAAACCCTAAATGTGACAGAAGTTTACCCTGGCTTGTTTCAGATAGCGAAGGAAGCCCAGTTCTTCTGGTCGTAAAATGAGCAGAGCGTGTCCTCTGCCGTTTATTCCTCTGGCAGTCCTACCAACACGATGGATATATTCCTTTTGGAAAGAACAGCAAGCAACAAGGTCAGGCAGTCTTAATAACCAACAAAACATACACTAAAGTTAACCTCAATATAATGTGATTCATCATTCACTATTTGGTAAGACTTTTTCTTGGCATTGACACATGGATAAGGGAAAACAAGTGCTGAAGGTGCAAAGCACATCAGGCAGACAGAGTCTGACTAAAGCATTTTAACTTTTACTGAAATAAAAAAATCTTAGTCTGCAGTAACTGAAAATTAAACCTTGATTTTGGAAGTTACTGGATTTACCTTGTTTACAGTAGACTTTTTTCAAGTAAGAATATTATCTTTAAACAAAAAGCAGATTTCAGCTGGAAAAGCTCAGGAATGCATACGTAAACTCACGCTCCTCTTTGAGAAGTGTTTAGTTGTTTAGCTAATTGGATTTTAATTCCACAGCACAAACAATATTTTAAAATGCAATTCATAAGAAGGCAAAGGTCTTGGCTAGGAGCAGCATTTCCTAGGAGCTGGTGAAGGGCAGTGAAAAAAACCAGCAGCTGGATATGACCATGGCTGAATCCTGCCCCTTGTCAAGCAGCAGTTTCAGCTCTTCTTTGCAACTAAGTTTGTAGTCAGTATATGATTCCTTGCTGTGACACTTATTTCCTTTACTTACCTTTGGATCATCTGGAGGGTCATATTGGACAATCCAGTCAACCTCAGGAATGTCCAGTCCTCTGGCAGCCACATCAGTGCACAGCAGTATTCCAGACTCTGCATTACAGAACTGGAAAAATGTTGTTGTACGTTTGGTCTGTTTCTGCTTGCCCTAAAAAGAAACAAACACACTGGGGATGAAATATCAACTAAAAATATAATGAGACATCTTTCCAAATCATGGACTTGTACAGACCAAGCAGGACCATCTTGCAGTGAAGAAACAGAGAAAAAAATAAATGACACAGGGTTACAAGAAGTGGTTAGAGTGTATCTATCACTCAAAACATTAAAAATTACATAAACATTATTCTCATGAGCATAACGTGCATGTTTCTACTTCAGAAAAAAGACATTTGCAAGTCTAGCAATATGTTAGACAGATTACAGGTTAAAAAAGCAAACAACCAAACAAAACTGCTATTTGTCACAGTTCTATCAAAGAATAGCAAGAAACTTTCCCCCTCCAAAATAAAGTAAAAAGGGACATTTCTGTCCTTTAGTTGTAACTGCTTCATAGAATTTCAGTCAATTCTTTGTTCTAAACTGCACATTTTGTGGTTTTGACAAAAATTTTTCAATATTTATCCAAATGGTAAGAATTGGCAAAGTAAATCCAAATATCACCCTGGCTTTAGGTAAAGCATGAAACACTTCAGGCATCAGACTCTGGATTTCTCTGACAAGAAATTTACTCCACATATTGAATTTTAGTGCTTGTGAAAGGTAACTTCTTGGAAGAAAACAGAAATGTTGCTACACAGAGAGGATAAAGTAATATCAGTGTTCAGCAGTGGTTCAAAAATAGCAAGTCTGATTACTGAAGTGTTATTACATAATCTTGGCTTTATCTCTTCTACAGACTAATCAAGACCATCAGTTTTGTGTGCAGGTTGCCTGTTTATTAGAAACTGGACAAACCAGGCAAATGTAAAGTCACTAACAGCTTACAGGTGTTATCAGAATAAATCAAAATAAATCAAAATAAATCAATGAATAAGATACTTACATGAATGGCCAAAACAGGCAGATCAATGTAGTTGAGTAACTCATAGTGGTACTTCACTGACATACATGAAGAAAAAAATACCATCAGTTTCTTCTTCCGGTTCTTCTTGAGGAATGTGAAGAGCAAAAGGAATCTTTTTTCAGATGGACACACCACATAACCCTGTGAAAAAATTTAAACATTGTTAAATAAGGAGTGAACTTGTGTTTTAGTAACACAGTTACATCAGGGAAGGGTTACTTTGTGAAAAAATCCCCATTAAATAGTTAAAAAGTGAAAAACATCTGAAGCATCCCAAGTAAAAAACCACAGGGCTTGGTGTGCCCAGAGATCTCAACTCTCCCACTGATGTTTGTCTTACCTGTTCCAGACCATCTACTGTTGCTGTCTCCTTGTTATCATCAACCCCAACATACAGTGGCTCTTTCTTCAGAGAGATCTTTGCCAGATCTTCAACCTTTCTGGTTTGTGTGGCAGAGAAAAGCATTGTCTGTCTGCGCTCTGGAAAATATTTGAAAGATAGCCTTACTTTTTAAAGAAGAATTCAAATAGCAAGCCCATAAAATCTCTACCTGCAGAGCTCCCTGGGCAAATCTTCCAATTAAATTCTAATTCAAACATACTGCTACTGATAAACAAAAATGTGTAGCTGTATCATGGGGTGTACACCGTGTTTATTTCAGCTATCCTCACCCCCAAAATCCTAACTGCTATCAAAACACAGTGCTCTCTGTAAAAATGTTAATAATATTTGCAATCCAATTTAGACATAAAACAACTTAAACAGAGATCAATCTTCTAATTCTAAATTTGTTTCCATGAATACTACAATATATTTGTTTAAAAAAATTCAAATTGTGTTTAATACATCAATTACAAAGAAACAGCTACATTAAAAATTAGGAAAAGAAAAATTTAAGGTAAATACTTAAATGTCTTCAAGATACTGTTCTTGGAGGTATCAAAAAGACTGAACTGCAAGTCAGAAGACTTTTTTCCTTGCATTTAAACCTTATTAGGAAATAATGAACTGCAGGAAATAAACAGGCAGAGGAAGACAAATGAGAAAATGGAGACGTTAAACTAAAAGGATTTTATATCAACAGAATTGTATCTCTGAAGAGGATTTGAAAACTCTGTTCTTTAGATAAAA
This sequence comes from Catharus ustulatus, assembly GCF_009819885.2. Lineage (NCBI taxonomy): Eukaryota > Metazoa > Chordata > Aves > Passeriformes > Turdidae > Catharus > Catharus ustulatus. The sequence continues at coordinate 30,400,019 of NC_046227.1, forward strand.
GATGTTGAATGAGTAGTATATACTGGCTAGCAGAAAAAAAGGACAGAGTAAGAAAACCACAATGAAATTCATACACAGAACTATAAAAATTAATGACTTCTCTTATAATAATCGAGTCAGTAAGAAGACATAATGTTAGTCAAGTGATTTCCAGGAAAGAGATTTTTTTTTCTCTTACTTGGTAAAAGTTTTATGATCTGTTTCATTTCTTCTTCAAATCCAACCTCCAAGATTCGATCTGCCTCATCAATTACCAAACACTGCAAGTTCTTGTACATGAAGCCTGGAGTGTTCTAGAAGATTAACAAACTCAGTCAGACAGGGAAAGCAGTTGATTATGTTGTAATAACCAGATTAGACATCAATATTGTACCTACCTGCATATGATCCAGCAGTCTTCCTGGTGTTGCTACAATTATGTTGATTCCATTTCCAAGCTTCTGTGCTTCTGCTGATCTGTTACTGCCCCCCATTATCAGACCATAGGTGTGAACATGATGATTCATTAGTTCTTTAAGAACTCCGTAGGTTTGCATAGCCAGCTCTCGAGTAGGAGAAAGAATTATAACACCTGTGCCTAAAAAAGACATCAGTCAGACAGGAGTCAGTTACAACTCATCCAACCCCCTGAATGGCTGCTTTACAATAAAATTGAGCAGTGAAATGAAAAGCCTTACCATTCCTAGGCATGAATTTCAGCTTGTAGATGAGCTCTACTGCAGGAATGAGAAACGCAAGTGTTTTTCCACTGCCTGTTTTTGCAGCTGCTAAAATATCCCTGTAAGCAGCAATGTTAGAAAAAGTTCAGTTGACCATACTGAGAGAAGAACAATCTCACTCTGATCCATGCTGACAATGTAAAAAATGAACATGGCTTAAAGAAAAGTTGGTGGAGTTGGTACTAGGAGCTTGCTGGCAGTGGCAGGTCATAGCAACTGGCTCAGTGAAAGGCTGGAGATCTTTTCTAACCTTAGAAATTCCATTATTTGATTTATTGATTTTATGATTCATGTATGCTGCAGCTTGCCAGCAAAATTTACAAAACATCTGGGGCCACTAAAAAAGCTCTATTTCTTACCTGCCTTCCAGAAGAGGCTTAATACTTTTATGTTGAATTTCGGTCATGTGTGTAAACCCCATGTCATTTATGCCTTTCAGTGTATTCTCACTGACAGAGCCAGCCAGGGAAGCAAAGGAATTGTCTTCAAAAGCACCTGAAATGAGGGGCAAAATGAAAAATAGTTAAACTTATTTCTTCTATTTCCTCTCCATCTGAGATTAACCAGTTCAAATTGACCTATTAAAAAAAATAAATCAAAGGACTTCTTTTTATTGCATTCTTCCACAAAATCCAAAGACACTAGAAAAATACTCTGTATTAATGGCTTCAAAAGAAAACTACAGAGAGTTAATAAGAATGAAGATGAATGCACTGCTTCTCCTCTCAGATTTACTAGTTCTACACCTCCAGCTGGCTCTTCATGGACTTCTTCCTTTACAGTTGTGTGTGCATAGGTTTGAAAACCACTTTCACTAGTAATTGTAGGACCAAGAGGTGTGTACATAATGCAAATTTCCAAGAACAGGAGCTGTACAGCTGCCAGGGTCACATCATGTGTTGAAACACCTGACTCACAAAGATCACTTGAAAACTGCAACTTGCTCTGGAAGGAAAGTGTTAGACCTTGGGACTTTGCCCGTGCATGAAAAAGAGAATACAAAATACCTGTTAGACCTAGTGGCAAACTGGGTACTTCATCCTCCTCCTCCTCCTCCTCTTCCACTTCTTTCTCTCGAGAGTCCTGCTTATCTCCATCTTCTACCTCTGCAGATTCATCTTCTTCAGTTTTTGCTTTTTTGATTTCTGTATCTGGAGTGTTATTTTACAGAAGACAACTCAAGTTAGAAATACAAAGGCCATGGTTATAATGAAAAGTTGTTCCACAGACAGAATTTCCTTTAGCCTGTAAACTAAAGATCATGATTTCCTGTGGGGTGGAAGGGGGCTGGAGGAGAGACAAGGTTTCTGCGGAATCTTCTAAGGCACAGAGCAAAAAATGCCCGTGTTCCTTCCATACATCCTGTGTGGAAGCAAGATAAGCTGTCCTTAAACCAGTTACAAAATTCTTTCCCATCTGCAATGCAGACACGAAACTTCAGGATATGTGAGTACCTGAATCTTCAGAGACAAAAGCACCAACCAGGAATAACCATGATGCATGTCCCAAAAATCAAATACACTTTGGAAGCTTCTGTTCCTCATGTGTGTCAATATGTATCTATAAATCCATGCATGTTAAAATATGTGCAGACCTAGCAATATTTGTGCTTTTTTGGTGGTTTTACAGTACACTTCAGTTCCAAAAGCTGGGCATATTGCTAAAAAGCTGTATTGGCTGCACAGCCAAGTACAGAGAGCACCCACCTACCAGAGCCCTGAAACACAGGGCATGTATTTCAATGACAATAAAGCAAAACATCCAATCAACATTACAAAGCAGAATCCTACGGAACAAATAAATTGCCTGCTAGTATGAATTACGAATTCAAATATCGCAGCTGGAATGAAAAGGGTAAAGCTTTAGAACCTCAGGTACTTTAACATGCCCATCTGACCGGCCCATGGCATTTCAAACTTTCCCCGACGCGGTGGGAACACTAAGGAGGGGTTAGTGGGGCCCCCCAGACTAACTCAGCCCTGGGATACGCGCTGTTGTTGCTAATAACACGCACCATCTCCTCCATTTGCCACCGCTTTTCTCTTTTTCTTCTTCTTTTTCTTCTTTTCCCCGCTGCGGGGTCCGGCTGCGTCCGCAGGCTCCGCGCCCTCCTCGGCCGCTGCACCCACCTCGGGCACCGCCGCCTCCGCCACCTCCTCCTCCTCCGGGGGTCCCTGAGAAGCCTCCTCGCTCGGTGAGAGCGCTGCACGGCGGAGACAGAGACAGAAGGAGGACAGAGAGGGGACAGAGCACAAAGTTAGCCACAGCTCCGCCGGGGCTCAGCCGGGGAGAGGCTCCGCGGCGCCGCCCGCCCGTACCTGCCCCCTGGGCCGCCTGCAGCTTCAGGTTGCGCTGCCGCAGCTTCAGGTTGCGCTTGTGGATCTTCCTGCGGAGCAGCCGCATGGGCAGGTTGCTGGCAGCAGCCGGCACCGACATCGCGGCGGAGCAAACGCCGCGCTCCCGGCACACGTGGGGAGGCCGCGCCGGAGCCGCCGGAACCGCCCCGCGGGGCCTCACGGGATCCGGGCAGCGCCCTCTGGGGGCCCGGCGGAGGCAGCGCCGCGGGGACCGGCTCCGTCCCGGCTCCGATCCCTGCTCCGATCCCTGCCCCTCTCCCGGTCCCTGCTCTGCTCCCTGCCTCGATCCCGCTCCCGACCCCGTTCCCGGCCCCGCGGCTCAGCCGCCTCAGCGGAGCCCGGCCCGGGTTTCCCTGAGGAGCGGGCTCGCCATGTCCCACACAGACCGCCCCAGGCTCACAACACCCGTGTACCCGGTGGTGCTCCACCCGTTGTTACAAGTGTTCAACGAGAGAAAGACACAGAATTGTAGAATCAATTAGGTTGGAAAAGATCTCTGAGATCATTGAGTCCAACCTATGACTGAAATCACCATGTCGACTGCCCCGTGGCAGCGAGTGCCATGTCCAGCCTTTCCTTAAACACCTCCAGGGATGGTGGCTCCGCCACCCCTCCAGGCAGTTCATTCCAAAGTTTAATCACAACCTATGAAGAAATTCCTCCTGATATCCAGCCTAAACCTCCCCTGGCGCAGCTTGAGGCCATGTGCTCTTGTCCTGTCCCTGTAGCCTGGGAGCAGAGCCCGACCCCGCTCCTGTCAGGAGCCCGGAACCTCCTTTTTTCCAGGCTAACACCGCCAGCTCCCTCAGCACTGCCATCGTGCCCAGCCCCTTCCCCACTCACTGCCTTGCTCTGCACCCCGCCAGCCCCTCGGTGTCCTGGCACTGCGGGTCCCAGAGCTGCACACAGCTCGAGAGTGGCATCACAGGGCAGGAGTCACTTCCCAGCCCTTCCAAGAGCGATTCCCGAGGGCGGGCCCGCGGCTGCCAGCGGCGGCTTCCCGACAGCAGAGGGCACAGGCAGCCCAGGGATGTGCCGCAGCTCACAGCACAAACCTGCGCTTCCGAGAGACCCGAGACTGCAAACCCAGTAAGGTTCAGCCCCTTATACCTTCCTGTAACACACAACAAACTGCGGAACTAAGTCTAGATTAAATAACCAAAGTAATTTTTCACCATCTGTAATTACTGTTTTGCACGGATCCTTTGGATCATCAGGATGAGAATTAAATTTGTCTTGCCAGAGCTTCAGACTGTGAACCATACCATCCTGTTTGGACTTTCACAGACTGGGTAACATGTCTGGCCACTGCTTTAATGAGCTGAATGGATTACTGCTATTTCCATCAGCTGCATTTGAAACTAAACTGATCCATCCTCAGCAAGAAAGGCTTTTGGTACAGACTCCAAAGGAACTCAGTTTTACCTGCTTAATTTTAAGCAGGTGAAAGTTCCTTACTGCAGCTCAGTGTAATTTCTCTCTGGCTACCTTATACTGAATTTGCAGAATGTATTTTTAAGTAGACATGGGTTTGCTCTTCCTAGTCTGTACTGATTTATATGGATGTGACAAGGTTTACTCTTTGGATCCAGCTTTAACCCAGGCAGTGCATCTTCCTGGAATATGGTCATTGTGCAGATAAAATGTATAAAGATCTGGACAGCAGGGAGCTGACACTAAACGCTGAGGGAGGACAAAGTTATGTCCTTTGGGCATGGCATGTCTTCACGTTCCCATCTTAACCAGCAGTGCCAGGATCATCACTATTTTTGCTTTCAACCATGTCATCACACCCCCAGCTCTGCCAAAAATTAGGACCTGAAAACTCTGGTCAGGTAAAAAGCCTTTATTAAAGAACTCACCTCAGTGCCCATGCTGGGCTCTGGCTGACTTGGTAAGTCTTTGTGAAATCACATTAGTGTGGCACAAGGCCCACATTGATAAACTGTCCTGCAAAGTTATGTCAGATCCCACTGACCTGCTGTGTCTGTTGGCAGCAATCACCATGGCACACAAGGAAAACTTTATGGACAAAAGATGGTCTTGCATCTGTGTATACAGATGTCAGGACATTCTGTACAAGAATTCAGAAATTACAGCGTTTTTTTAGGTGGCAAATTACCATGAGCTCCAACATTAATTTCTCTCAATATCTCATAAAACATGTTGCTTAGAGTTAACAAAGAAATGTGCTTCTCTGGAAATTTCAAAACATGTTTTGAGCTTCCTTCTTTTAGCATTTATTTGTATTTCTTCAAGCTGTTACTGTGGAAAGCCACAAAAAAAGAGAAAAGTCTTGAAAGATAATAATGATAATATTATTGTGACAGGTCTGGACAGCAATTTAAACCACTAACTCCTGCTAATAGCTTTTTTCTGAATTTTGGCATTTCTTAGATAGCAATGAATCCCCTCTAGTACAAGTGTCATTTTTGTCCAATACATTCATTCCTAATTGCTTGAGTTATCAGGCAGTCATTACTAACAATAGGATTTTCTCAAATGGTTATTGAGTTGTTGTCAGAATGTCTCAAATTTTCTGCACATGATCTTGCAGGAAGGTTTGTAGGGAAATATGTTTTGTGGGAGTAAAACCTTTATGGAGCTGAATAAGTCCATATGAGATGCTCTGAATTTATTTCTGAAAATGAATGTTTTTAATTGGTGCCCAATTTTATCTAGTATTTTATCTCCCAGAGTTAATTCATCCTTAAAGCCAAATTCAGAATATTTGTGCCTACTTACCGTAAGTTAAGTGGTGTTCATTAAAATGTAACACAGAAGTAGCCATTTATTTCAGTTGTATCATTCCAACTAGAAAGCGGCAATTTATACAAAAGTTACCAAATCCCATCTAGAAAAGATAGTGAAACAAAAGTGTGTAGTCATGTTTTAATACGGAATTTTGGGTACAGAGCTGAATTAAAGATGACAAGTTTTATTTTCAGAAACCAGAATTTCTGAAAAATGCTTTTTTGGATGTTTTTAGGTTGGATATTAATAAAATCAACACTGATGTAATTTATGAACATCTGCACCATTCAGCTAGAAGTTCTGAACTAGAAAACTAAAGATTTATTGCTTGCAGCTACAAACTGGAAAACTGTTCAGAGCTGTTTTTTAATTTTTAGGAGATTATTATTTTCCATGTAAGAGCAAATTCATTTGTCAGACAGTAATACAAAGGGACTTGGCTTAAAATCAGATTTTTAAAAAATGTGTCTACCTTACCAATCTGTGTACATATGCAAATGATGGATACAAAGGTATCTGCAGAAATAATCAATTTTCTAATTTAGTGGAGATGTATAATTCTGAAATGTGGACTTTGACAGAGAAAAGTTACCTGATCTGATAGAAATGGCATAGATACAGGTATATTGAGATACATCACATAGATGACTTGATTTATAGAACATGTCAATGTCAATGTGAGTTAGAAGTTGCTGGTACAAATCATTTCTTTGTAGGGTATCACTGAACCTGTGAGGGAATTCAAAGCATGGCTTATAAGGAGAGTAAGGTATCCATGTTTGGAAAAAGCAAGGTAGGCTATCACCATCACATCTTTTTAGGGCTTTTGTTTCATACTGCTTTCAGATAATGTCTGCTCTCGGTTATAAAGTCTGGAAGTCTGGTCTCAGTTATAACTGACATCAGCAGCACTTTGTGGACATGACAATAGAGCTGGATTCAAATCATATCTGTGAGTTTTTTAGGAAGTTTCTCATTCAGCCCACATTTTACAGCTGGAACTGAAGCCATTGCAAGCGTTCTGAGGCATGATCTCCTCTGACATACAGAGGACCAAAGTCCAGGAAATGCCACCTTGTATGAAATGCTGGAGTTCTTCCTTGCAGTAGGAGATTATTTTATGTTTATCACCTACACACTGCAAACAAAAAATCTTCAGGAAAACAAGGTGCTATACACATTTTTATCCTCACAGAGGCAATGAGAGAACAAAAAATACATAATGCAAGAGAAGTGCACGGTTTGTAATGTATCATTGGCAGGCAGGAGGGTACCGTGAGGATAACTGGAGTGCAAAATTATGCATGGAACACAGCTGAAGAGTTTAGATTCTATTTTTTATTTATTTAATTTTATTTTTATTTAGAATTTTTTTCTGACATTTGCAATTTAAACTTACAAAATATTTTTGGGGTCCTCAGAAGCTGTTTTTCTGAATCAGATTATATAATAAAAAAACATTTTCTGTTCTATTTTAAGAGGCTGTTTACAGCTGTTTGCTTCTCCTGTTCCACAGACTCTAGCAGGTGTTGATAAATAGCCTTTTTGCACATGACAGTAAGCTACAGCCACTTTAATTAAGACAGCATGTAAATTCACAATATTCTTTTTTTACCTACAAAGAACCAATTTTTGATGTTTTTCTGTTTTGAAAAAACTTAGTGAAGGTTTCTCAAAATGCTGCAAAGGCTACGATTAGGATCAAGTGATTTATTAGCAGATTAATCAAACTGCAAGTATAGCAACTAGTTTATAACTTACAGACTGACAGGTTCATAACCCTTAAAATAATAATTTTCTCAGGCATAAAAGGCATTCATTTTACAGTGCCCTCACTAATTTAAAGAATCCTAGTAAATATGTTACTGTCTCCTATTCAGAAGAAGCGTGCCTTTTATATTGGTTTATCACTTACAGATCTTCCTTTAAAATAGCTCTGTTCAAATGACATGAAGTCATGATTAAACTCAAAGAGAGTATGAAATCTGATACAGTAATGGAAATATATAGGGTCAGCTAAAATTCCTTGCAGCTTTTTTGAAGTCAAAATTTGAAGGGGAGGATTATTCTGGGTGCATAGCAGCTGGATGGAGGCTGATTAGGGGCAGTTGGTGGCTGGAATGAACACAAGATGTCACCCTCACTGTGAGAGAGCTCCAGCACACAAATGCCTTTAGCTGAAGAGGAAAGAGAATGAAGGATTGAGGTTACCTTTTTTTTTTTTTTCATTTACGTGTCCTGGAGCACTGTTTCACTGCAAAATTTTCTCCACCTTGCTGAGGATTTGTAAGAAAATTCTCTCATACTACTTATCAGTTTTTTATTTGCTTTTTAAAAGTAGGTTCTGAAATTTGGAATCAGATTTTATTTCCTTGAGTAGTAACCCTATGTTTTTTATACTGTTGGTAAAAAGATGATGGAAAACAAAGTGCCATATATTTCTAGTTTTCTTCAGTAACATTAATTTTCATTAATTTACCTGGAAGTCTTAAAGCTTATGGAAGGATGGAATGGTAAGCATTGTGAAAAACTTTCAGATAACGTCATGAGCTGAATTATCACATTTCTTCCTAAACTCTGTAAACCTTGTTGTACTGAAGAGTGATATTTTCTGTTATGTAACAGTTTGAAATTCCCTTTACCTTTATTCTAAACAATACAGAATTCTTCTTTTGAGGAAGAAGGGGCTTAAAATCTTGAATTAAACAAAACATTGATTAAACAATGGTATTAACATTCTTCTAGTTATAATTTAACTCCCTGAGCTCAGACCTCTGAATTCAGAAATGCAGACAGCATGCCTATGTTTAAAATGACATTTATGCTTTAGATATTTGTTTCCTTGAAGACATCCCAAGTGTAGGACTTGTGAGGACAGACCTCAATATCTTGTTAAGTTGCAGATGCCCCTGTTACTTTAAGTGGTCATTCTTATTTCATTTATGTCACCCACACAGTGGGAATATCTTCATCAGTAAGGTGAGGATAGCCATACTTCTCCACTCCCACTGCCTGCTTGTGTTTAGATTGCAAGGCCTTGAAGAAACAGCTATTTAAAAAACGGTATTTGCATGGGACCTAAAATGAGTCTGTATTGTACAGAGAAGGCCCATGCGTATCAAGGAGCTCTGGGCACTATAGTAATATTGATCAAACAAAAGTGTATTATTCTTAACCACCAAAATTTAAATATACAAGTGATGGTAAATTACTACTTTATTGCAAAGTATACATCTAGCAGGAATAAATTCTCATTTACCTGAACAGAGGTGAAAACTAAATAGGGAACAGAGACCATGTCAAGTCATCTGTGGTACCTCCAGCTGGCTGTCATTTTAGCCCATTCTTCAACACCTTCAGGAAAATATCAGAAGAGTTCATTTTCACATTTTCCTTGGAGTGGCTCACCCCTCCCTTGCCCAATATAATTTTTATGCTCCTACATCCATTGTTTTACAGTAGTCTTCTGCTTTGCATAGTTCTGCATGTCCTTACACCCAGTGTAAGTCACTTCTACTTGTAAGTCCCTTTCAAATTGGCATTTAAAGGAGATTTAACATCCCTGAGAATGAGAATGGTTGGTTCTTATCAACCATTATGTAATATTGCTTTTTGTGATTGAAAGTCAGCAGAAGATTGGAGAGTCAGCACTCCAGAAGGGAATGTTTAAGTAGCTTGTGTTACTGGGCTCCGAGCTTTTACGGTCCAGGTCTTTATAAACTGTGTCAAGCTGTGATAGTTACAATTATTGCACACGTTGGCTTAACCTATATCGTGCAGTAATAATGCATTAGCCTTTCCAGCTTTCACTTGCCTGTCCTTTATTAACTGTGACATTTTCCCTTAAAGGTTCAGAGCAAGCATGACTTTATGATCAACCATAAGCTTTAACTAAACCGACTCTTTTTTTTCCCAAGGAAGAGTGTTGTGGAAGAAACCAGGAGATGGCAGTCTTTCTTAATGGATCATGGTTTAATCTGTTGGTGACTACAATTTCTGTTCTTGTGCGCCAGGATAGGCAAAAAATTTAAAATGAGGAGAAGAAAGGGCCACATTTCTTGTCTTATCGGCAGAGGAAACCATTGCATGCTCTGGTATCTTCCAGAGGCTTTTCTTTCAGTTGTTAAATATTGAGCTGTCATGTAAATCCAGGGGGGACTGTGGTTCAGTGCAGTTTTCTTACCTGGCTTTTTCAACATACCTGAATTACAGTTCTCTGCTCTCTGCAACACAGAGGAGAAGCCAATCTTCCTGAGACTGTGTCCTGATCTGAAGGCAGGCCATTTCTCAGAAAACAGCTTAGAAACTAAACTCAATTCATTCATGTATGTTTAATCAGCCAAAGCGTAGTAACCCAGAGACTGTGTGACCTACTCTGTCTCAATGTTAACTTGTCCCTCAATTTATGTGTCACCATTCTTGGACAACTCAGTGTCTCCTCAGGGGATCAAGATAGTTTTAAGTGGCTGTGGTGCTTTTGATGTCTGTTATGTAATGTGGCAAAAGGCAGTGTCACATCTGTTTATAACCCAGTGACATAACTCAGTCCTGGTGTGTGATTGTCTGTTCTTACTGGAGAAATAATTACATCATGGCAGGATTAGATACCAGCTTATTTTGAGCTGTTGGCTGCAAGAATGAACAGAAACTTCTTACCTTTCTATATATTTTTCTGTAGAGTAAGCACCAGAAAGTGGCACAGGAGAGCACAAACGTGGCTTAAATTAAGTCTTTGTCTTTATTGACACAGTGCAACTCAAACAGAGCTTAGGAAAACCATGATCTGCCTTCAATTATTTACTAGAACCTGTGATAGATTTAATTCTAACAAACTAATAATCTTGTATCTCCCCAGTCATCATGGCCTTTGGACTCCCAAAGCTGCCTCTCAGCACTGCCACTGCTTCCTTAAACTGCAATAAGATGCATGGGAGTGGCAAGTGTGGGAAGACCAGGAGCAGTTATTATTCATAACCACATCAGGCCCATACATGGTTTGAACCAACATTTTGTCTTTCATTGGGGTAAATTCTCACTTTGCACTTTAAAAGTAGTTCAATTTCTCTTAAACAACACCTAACTGACTAATAGAAATACTAGCAATAGTAAAACGAGTACATTTTTTTAGACTGTTAAATAAGGGGAGCAGATACAGGAGTTAGCTGATGTTTAGTAAGTATTCTAATTGCTACCTGAACTTGTTGCAGAACCAAGCAGAGGGAAAACAATACATTGCTCCAGATGTCCAGCTATATTCTTCCTCATCATATTTGTCAGTAGTGTAAGGGGAAGGTTTTGGTTTTTCAAGTTAGTGATAACAGACCTCCAGGTCATGTTTTTGTGTAAAGGTCTTTAACCTTTCTTCTGCAACTCCCCTTCAGTTTAGTGCATGTTAGTCAATGTCTTGGCACTGTTTTCCTGAGCATCCATGACTGTAGAAATCCTGCAGATGTCTGGTTCTCCCAGCAGAACTCTGTTTTTAACTTGGCATGCAGGAGGATGATCTGGTCACATCTAGAACACAAATGTCTGGAGTTGCCAAGATTCTGCAGGTGAGGATTGTGTACATGGCAAAGAGTATCTGGGTAGAGGTTTGTAATACTGAAAATTTGGATACATTGAAAGTGTAAAACTGTTTAGTATAGCAATACTCCTTGATGTATGAATGCCACGGAGTGTATTTACCAAAGTTTGTTATTTTATCTGCGTCACAAAATATCAGAAGGAGTATATGACATTTCAGTTGCTAGGCAGCATCATGCTACAGGCCTCTAAAAGCCATGTCAAACATTTAGCTTAATTATTCCCCAGAAATGTTTAAAAGCATAATGTCTCATTAATGGTTATTAAATCATTGAGTCATTCAAAGAGAGATGTTCTATCTTTACTTTCATAGTGGTAAAACACAGGTCATTTACTGGGTATGCAAGAGCACACCAGGTATTAGAATTACAGAGCCTTATTGGAGAAATTATGCATGAATCAAAGAAGAAAGACATGGTACAAGCCTAGATTCTACATTCCCCATTCTCTGACAGCTCCAAACATTCTTAAGTAAATTGATAGGTGTAAAGAAACAACATTAATAATATAACCAAATTATTTGGCTGCAGGACTGGAAGTCAGAAAATACATGTAGAGTTCTACCTTTGCCACAGCCATCCTGCATGATTGGAATAAATCATTCATGGTCTCATTCCTGCCATCTAACTGTGGACAGTATCAGAGACCCTGTGTTACAGCCTTCACTTCAAGCAGTTCCAGTGTCACACGAGCCCCACTGTGGTGCCTGTCTTCATTGGCTGGTGGGAGTACAGAGTGAACAGCTCTGAGAAATCCTTCTGTGCAGTTTGGGAAATCATGCTGGGTGTTTATCTGAGTTTGTAGGTTGTGACTTTTACCTGGCTGAGTTGAAATGCTGTACTGCCCTGGAGTGCCACTCTTGCTGTTTGGATAGAGTTCAGTAACCATTGTGCTTGCTTATCCATAAAATTATCAATCCTTGACTGGAGTCCAGGGCATGTAGGGAATCCTGGACACTGTTAGTGACATGGTCTGGAGGGTTTCCCATGGCCTCTGCTAAGCCTTGGCCTCTCAGGGCAGTTTTGGCAGTTTAGACTTAGGCTACATGCAGATCTTGGCCTCCTCAGAATAGACATCCCCTTTGAAAAGTCCATTTTCATTTGTATTCTATGTACATAATTTTGCAGTACTCTGACTCTGGCTGATGTTGTACAACTATTTGTTGGTCACCATGAGGCTTTCTCCAGAGTCTGATTACTTGGGATAGGAATTTATCGGCAAAAGTAAAGACATTTGTGTTTGTGCCACAGAAATAGTGTTACATTTTTGTTCTGACAGAAGGTAAAACATTGAATAGGTCTGGCATGGGAGGTGATGCTGAGAGACACTGGGGATGTATCAAATTGAATTCCCTGGCCAGCCTGACTTTAGTTCAGAATATTTGCTTCCTCCAGGGAAGTTAAACCTCACCTCCATGTGCACTTCAACACATTTACACCTTCTGCAACTTTACACCTTCTAGATAGCTAACTATCTTTAAGAAGTATAAACAAACTAATTGTAAATAATTTTTAATTACATAATTTCCAACATCATATTATCTTTCTTTTAAACAGCACAGCTTTAGCAGAGACACAGACCTGTGAGACAGCACCTGTGAACCTGTTAGTATTTCCCTCATTGTCATTGTGTGTTTTCATTGATTTTAATACAGATTCTTTGAGTTTCATACTCAAATCATCTAGTAGATTAACACACACAATTTCAAATGTGACTTGAAAGCTCCCAGTGTCTCCATCTGGCTTCTCCGATTTTGCCTTTCCATGTAGCAGTCAAAGTGCAGAATGAAGAACTGATCCTATTTCAGAATTCTACCTCCCTCTTGTCATATTGCACTTAATGGGAAAATGTTTATAATATCAGCATGTAATTTGCTGCTGTTCTCAGACAGCTTTAGTGATATAAGCAGTACTCAGTGTGTTTGAGAGATACACTTTCATCAGTAAAGAACAGTCTAGTGAACTAATGTGAAGAACTGTAGAAAGATTAAGATTTTCCTATGCTATTGGAATGGAAATAGACCCTTGAGTAAAATATTTCAGGAAAAAAATCCAGTAGGGTCCAATTTAAAGAGAAAGTCCACTTACATGGATAAGTACAGGTTTCTGACTTTTCCTCTCTTTCAGAATTTCCCCCTAAGTTATAAAATAGGAATAATTACTTCAAGAAAATTTTTCTGATCATTTATTCTACTAGAATTTTCTGGAGTACATTTTCAGATCATGGATTATAGGTGCATTTCTCATTATCACTAATGAGAATTTCAATGCATGATATCATTTTACGGTGCTATTTTGTCTGACTTGTATTACACCTGTCAGTCTGCTTTCTCCTGCTATTTCATTAATATTTAAATATTAATATTTAAAGGTCAAACTTAGCCTTCAGTGATATTAAAATATATTATTCTGTTTCATCTGACTTTAGTAGAATATCTCTGGGACAGTGCTCAGTAGACAGGCAAATCACCATACACTTTGCTACCTTTTTAATCCAGTTTTTTTCCTTCTCTTTCCAAAATAAATTGAACAGTTTCCATCTCAGAGGGAGAGGAGAGAGGTTTGTAAAGGAATGAAGTGTAATTCACAGTGCAGTCAATGGGATGAGATGCCACTCTTCTTTGTACCTGGAGAGCCTTGCAATAAAGCAGTTGCAGAACTGAAAGGCTTCACAGGATGTTTGTCCAGTAGAGTTTCTCAGAGCACATCTCAACAATCTGGCATCCTGGAATAAAAGGAAATGTTATGTTTTTAGTGCATTGGTGTGGTAAAGGCAGTGCTCCAAATTGAGCAGCACTTTTCACACAGATGTACAGATAGCTGAACTGTGTTTCAAATGTTTGCTAGTGAGCAAAACTCTTTTATCACAAAAACTCCTTATCTGTGCAAATATTTGTGGCATCAGAATTGAAGGTTTTAAGGCCTGGTTTGCAAAGAATTATGAATACAGGGTGTAAAGTCCATGTAACTGTGTTCACTCAAGACTATTCTAATGCTAATATTTTCATGTGACTCAGTCCCCCTGAAAACATCAAAGATATTATGAAGCCTTTATTTACTTGTTCTGTTCCAGATGTTAGTCTGGTGCTGCTGAGAAGGTGGAAGAGGTCCTGCAAAGCATGGGATGAATATGCATAGATAATCTTCACTGCATCAAAGCTGCTTCTCCTGTGAATTTAAGGGTTTCTGCCATGAGAGAAAGGTAAACATTGAGCTATGCATATGGGGTGTGTGTGGATTGTTGCCTACAGCCTGCACTTGCAGGAGTCCTTGCATTATTTGTGCACAAAAAAGGGTCTCAGAAAAGACCTTGTAGATGAGAAATCTTCTTCAGCTCAGCCACTGCTCCAAAGGTAAGCAGGATATGTGCCAGCAGGCAGCTCAAATGTGGCATATCTGTGCTATCAACACTGGATATTGATGCAGCTGGACTTGTGCTAAGGGACACCAGGGATCCAGCTTTTCCCACTGTCTTCTTTCAGTACACATCAAGGGATTATACAGATTTAAACCCAAATGGTGTCCATGCAATGTGGACACAGTAGTGGTTTGGACTGAGCACAAGTCTGAGCAGGTGTTGCTTATAAATAGACACACCTCTGGTGTTGGGAAGCTGTGCAGCTTGACACATTTTATTGTAAAAGACTGTCAAACAACAGGGAAACTATTTAGTCAAAGTGTCAAATCTCCACCATGGACGTGAAGAGAAACATAATTGTTCGCTTCAGTGGAAATGAGATCAATCTCCAAGTGCCTAACTGAATAATCCTGAGCTGCTATCCTAAACCTGCCCTTGTATTTCACCACTGCTGATTGCCAGGCTGCATTTCTTTTTTGACCATGGATCTACATATTGTACCATGAGAGAATATATTGCTCTTCTAAGGTAAAGAGATCACAGTCTTTGAGCCTTTGAACTTGCCCACTAACGCCTGGCTGTAAGGTGGAAAATTAAAGTGGACTCTGTTTCTTTTGTCTGCGACCTTTTACCTAATCTGAGCAAGTTAGAATGTAACTTTCCTTATCTGCAACATAATTTGGTGATTATAGCTGTTGCTATCTGACACAAAAGTAGAAATTATAAATGTGTACACCTTTAATTGGAGAAATTATCTTCAGCTATATAGCTGTTTATCCAAACTCTAATGTAATTCTTGTCAACCTAGAGCTGTCTCCTTCTGAAGGTCTGATGTAAATTATAATTAATTTTGTGACTCTCCTCAGCTTAGTATCATTATTCAGTGTGATTTTCTGTCCAAGGCTGGTGCTGGATAATCAAATGTCTTTGCTGTATTTCCAAACACCTCTTTTGGAACACAGAACAGCAATAAAAAAGTACAGATGCAGACACATTGAAGGAAATGTTAAAAGTGGGTTATGATAACAAGTTGCTGATCTTTTATCACTTTTTGCATAGTATCAAAGAATAAAAAAAAAAATAATAGGCTAAATAACTCTTCCTAAATTCAATAGTTGAGTAATTCTTCTGGGAGGGTATGTATGGGAAAAATAAAACCCCTTCCTTTCTGCTGCCATAGAAACCAACCTCAACCAGAATGGTGTAAATAAAAGGAGCCCCCTCCGGCTTCATATTTATGTTGAATATGCATTGCTTTTTAATAGAAAAAAAGACAATTTCTCAAGCAAGCAGTCTGTTGATCCCCCTTAGATTTGTCTGTATTTGCAGCAACAAGCTTAAGAAGTGATTTTTGACTTAGACCCTAAAGACTCTGCAGAGGCAGCCTGAGCACCCCCACAGATTTTTACTGTACAGTCAGAAAGCTCCCACTGCATCTCAGCACAGGGCACAGCAGAGTGCATCTCTCCCCTTGCTGTGCCTTCATCCTTCACCTACCTGTCATGGACAGTGGGTTCTCATCATTTCAAGTATTTTTTGTAATAAATCAAACATTTTCTTAGAGTGGGACAGCTGACACAGCCACTTTCCTGTAGCTCAGTTCTGATATAAAAAGGAATGACTCAGGCTTTCCATAGAAAGGAGCTAGTTGATTGATGAGTGTCCATCTGACAGCAGTATTTGCATTGTAAAGGAGTAAGTTTCATTGAAGTGCCATGAGCTAAAATCGCTGCAATGAAGGCACTGAAATGACAAATGAAATTCTCCATTTATTGGCATGGAAATTTTGTTATATATCAATTGCTTCCTGCTAAAAAAAAAAAAAAAAAAAAAAAAAGAAGGATTAAATAGTACAGTTATTTCATGATTATAAGCCGCACCTGATTATAAGCCGCATGTTCAGATGTTGGCAACTGTCTTGGGTTACAGTACAGAGTTTGATAAAAGGTATCTATTCTATCACCATCTGTTGAGGGTGGGGGCAGTGATCCTTATCTCAACGGCAGATATTCTGCTAATGGGCCATCCATTGAAACCAGGCAGGGCATTGTTCTTTATCTTTTCACAAACCATCCTTCCTCCAGCCAGTCATTTGAGTCCCACTGTGGGACTGATAAAATTACTGCATCCCATTGGGAGTTGCTCCAGCCAGGGGGAAGAGCCCAACATTTCTTACCAAGATAAAAACAGAGGTTTTGGGACACTAAGGGAGCCCCTTTCTCCACTGGACTCCAGAGGAAAACTGGATTTCTCCACATCACCACTGGAGCTCCAGAGGGAAACTGCACCTTCCACAGGAGCACTGCTCCAACTGAACCACATCTGTCACTGCAGGAGGATGCAGCCACCATGGAATGGGACTGCTACCAACACCCTGCCTGACGGGGTGTCAGGTTGTACTCTGACTGTGTCAGGGTTTGGGGTTTGTTTCTTTGTGGTACTGTATTTCTATTTTAATTTCCCTAGTAAAGAACTGTTATTCCTAATTCCCATATCTTTGCCTGAAAGCCCCTTGATTTCAAAATTATAATAATTTGGAGGGAGGGAGTTTACATTCTCCATTTCAAATAGAAGCTCTTGCCTTTCTCAGCAGACACCTGTCCTCCAAACTAAAACAGCAACTTTTCATTCTTTGTCCATATATAAGCCGCACCTGATTATAAGCCGCACTTCCAGGTTCAGACCAAAATTTTAGTCAAAATGGTGTGGCTTATAATCGTGAAATTACTGTCCTTTTTTGCACAAATCATGTTAAAAATTGCAAAAATTTTCAGTCCATTTTAGTGTTGAATCTGCTTTTTGAATTCCCATTTTTTTGTTTTTAGTGGCTGAAATTGCCTTTTTTTCTCACTATGATTCTGCTCTACCTCTATATTTCTAGAGGCAACTTCAAAATATGCCAGGTTTTTGGAGGCAAAACTCTGCAAACTCCTAATGCAGCTATGAACTGAATTAGCAGCTGGTGGTATCTTTCCACACATTGTGTGTGCTGTCTGTATATCTGCTTTTGGTACACTGCAAAATTGCACCTTACAGATAGAAATTCCGGTGCTCTGTTGTCTGGGGAGATGAGACTGGGCTGGACTGGGGACACAACTGTGGGAAATGAAGGTCCATCTGTTCTGCTCACTGCAGCTGTACTTTTCCAGCCGTTTATTCTGTTCCTACATTTTATTCTAGACAGAATGTATATAATGCCAACAGAGGTTAAAAAGGCTTTGTGCCACTCACTCCTGCTGCTTCAGGAGGGACACCTGTCTGATTGCTGCAACTTTTCAGAATAAGCTGAAATGCTTATTTTAACATCTAGGAGTGAATCTGAGAGACAAGGTTGGGTATGGCCCATTCTGGAGAGCTATGCTATGGGGACATTCATATATACATTTTTCTGTGGGCCATATGTAGTCCAGATGCACCATTGTAATGAGGAGACCTGGCACAATGCGCTCTTAGGAAGGATCCTACACTGTTGCTTGTCTGCTGTCAATCATACAGCACTTCCACAAGGATAAACAAGTAGGTGAAAGCAGCCAGATCACAGCCTAGTTAGTTCTACATATTTTGCATATATAATGGAAGGCAGTCAGCCTCCCACAGGCTGGGTAATGACAGTGGCTGATTGTCAGCAGGTACAAAATGCTGTGTCTTTTGCAAGAAACGTATAAATTTATCCTGCAGTCACAGCAGGATGAAACCAGCAACATTCTGTATGGAAATCTGCTGTTCATTTCTGTAGGGTCTGGGTCAGCCATCAAAGCTTTGTGAAGGATGTGCTGAAGCTGGTTGTTCATGCTGCAAAAGGAAGTATTTCATGATAGTCTTGTCTCTTTTGCCATTGCTGGTTTCATTCCAGACAAAGCAGCATTTCTTCTCTTGTCTTTGTGTTCTCACTTTCAAATACATACTTCTACCTTAAAATGCACTGTAGATCAAAAAGTATCTGTGTAATGATTGCCCCTTCCTTCTCAACTAGGCTGCACTCAGAGTAATACTCACTGGCTAGCATGACAAGAGACACCTCAGAATGATTTTTCACTGTTAGCACAATGCCTGTGAAGTTTGCTCAGCCAATACCACAAAGAAAAACACTTCTTTCCTAGTCTCTCTTTAGCATCAGACCCATTTGCTAAGTCACAGCTGTGCAAATACACTGACAGCCAGGGTGTTACACTCGGGACACCAGCACCTCCTGCGACCTCCACAGCCTCCCCCTTGATGAGAGTGTGGTGCAAGAAGGAGCAACCCAGTGTAAGCTTTACATCTCTCTGCCTTTCTACATTGCAAGATTATTCTTTCACAGAAAGGCATGGTTCAGTTCAAAGAAGAATTAAATGCAATCTCTGGGATTTTTCCAGGTGCTAATGGCTGGGCTGTGGCATAGGATGTGGATGCCAGGATTGGTGTTTCTCAGGGAGAGGCAAGGTCAGGGATGACACAAAGGCAGAATGTGGGGGAGATAAAGAGGTGTTATATCCACTTTATGTCTTTGGTAAATGCTTTGTAACCCATGGGTTGGGAGTCTTTCGGGGCTCAGTGATACCTTCTTCTTTCAGAAGTAGCTTCAGGCAAACACAGGCAGACCCCCTTGGCATGGGACTGTGGGATTAGGAGCCCTGTCCACAGAATGGCTAGCAAATGACTTTGGGGATGTAAGATTGGGACAGGTAAAGATGAAATAAAAATTATGTTATTTAAATTTATTCCCATTTCAAAATGAAGCTTGTCTGTTATCAGTCTACTTTTAGAGCAATGAAGTTCATTGAGACAGTTGCTTAGGCTGCAATATCAAGTATTTTGAGGCTGAAAATTGTCAGGTTTATTGTTGTCCATGTAACATTAACTATCTTCAGTTATAACATCCTATTTTATTTCTCTGCAGTACCTGTCTTATTCAGTGTTCAAAAGGGAAAGGCATCAGGGCAACTGAACTGGCCTTGACTAATTGCCTTGTGCCTAACTTTGTTCCTAATATTTCCCATTTCACTTGTTTTTTATTCAATTTATCAGCCACCTATTGTTAGTCTGGTGACACCAGACTGCCCTTCCACCTGAAGACTTCAGGACCTTTATAAATGATACATTACCTTTGCAAGCCTTCTGCAAATTAATTTCTTCATTTTATAAAGGCAGTTAGATACAAAAAAATGAAATTATATACTTGGACCCACTGCACCTAGACTCAACCCAGAAATATAACCTAGATTTGTGGGCACCTGACTTTCCATTTTAATAACAAATCTCTTGTCTTATGCCTAGTTATTGATTTTCAATACAAATAGGAATCAGAAATCTATGGTCCCTTTTAATTGATCTGCAATAAACTTCTGGCATTATAATTTATAAAATTTCAGATAGGGTGTTTGAAAGAGTAATCAATCAGAACCAGCTGTAGATGTGTCTATAAATTGCTAAGTGACAAAATCTGAAAGTGAAGTCTCTTGATATATCCAGCAATATTAATGAGAGAGGAGGCTTACATGGAAATGATTTTTATTTTCACGGTAACACCATGTAAAACTACCAATTGGAACTTTATCTAAACCTGCATCTTCATCACACTTCCATCTCTCTGCTTTCTTCTGCAGTGAATGCACTTCCCATAAATCCTTAAGAAGAAACTGTACTGCTAATCCCACCTACCAAATTTCGTGTGAGTCTGTGGAGGTGAAACTAGGATTGTGACTCTATTCTACCCCAGCAGGCAGCACAGCTGGTTAGGGTGGGACTGGGAAGGCTCCAGATAACAGGAAAGCCAGAAGAGCAGAAGGAAATAGGTTGACAGTTCTATATGGGATTCAATCCAGGTGCTGTGCTAAGCAAGGTGGATTTTTGTTTGAAAATGCTAGTGTTTCATTAAAGGCATAAACTACCAAATTTTGGGCCTAGCTGAAAAAGCTTTAAGGGAGAAAATGAATACATATAACCCTTAGAAAATACATAATACAAATTTATATAAAAGATCTGATAGCACTAAAAAACAAGGTCTGGCTCTGGGGTGCTGTTAAGACCTTGGATTTTGTTCTTCGCTCAAGAAAAGCTGGTGTTGTCTGAGGAGCAGAGAGAGAAGAGAACAATAGTAGAAGTTGTTCTGGCTGTAATAGAGGCTTGTTTACAGAGTGAAGGATATGTTTACATCCCTGTGTGGAATAAGGCTGCCAAAATTCCTGCCAAAACATAATCACCAAAAATAATCATGCTGTGTCTTTGGTATTTTCTAAGCCAATTTCTTTACTTAGCATGAAGTCTGCAAGGGGATATCCATTAACATGAAAACCTTCTGTGTAATTTAAGAAATAATATTTGTCCTGATCCTTTTTTCCCTTCATTCTCCTCTCCCTCCCTGTTCCTGTCTTGTCCCTGCTGCAGAATGCTGTAGTTCTGCTGAATGCTGATGAGACCACACCAAGCCCCAGCCCAGCCACTCACTATTGACCAGATAATTTGGCACCATATCAGTATTTAATACTTCTGACAGGGAGGAGATCGATGGAGAAGGCTAGTCATGATATTGAATTTTCTAGAGAAAATGGGACTTTGTTTCATTTTAGTTTGTTTTTTAATATATTTATTCAAGTCCTACCTGATTATATTCCCTCCTCACCATGGCAAAATCTTCCTGTGTTCAATCATCTCAATCTATTTTCTGAAGATGCACATGCAGAGAGAAGCCAAGACCTTCTTTCATCATGCAGTGAGAAATTTATTGTTCATATTTCCTACTATTTCTGTCCACCTGCGTGCTTTAGTTGGAATGCTTCTTGATCCAAAAAAGTTTATAGATGAGACTAGCAGATTCAGAAAGGAAACCAAGGCAGAGAAATACCAGAATGGAGGGTGGGATTTTGTGATTCAATATTTGTGCTATTTGAGACATGTATACACCGTATTTAAGTAAGATCAATCAGTACAGAATTGCTGTTGAGATCACACTAAAGCTAAGAGAAAAAACAGAGAGGCAGTGGTTGTTGTTAAGCAGCAACTGAACACAAGTGTTTGCCTGTGGGTAAAGCAGCTCTTCAATGAAAAATATAGATGTATTAGAGGGGAAAAAAGGTAATCCTTAGCTCTGAGAAACAAGTCCTAGAACTTAGCAGCTGTAAGTGTAATCAATAACATGTAAGTGCTGGTACCTTTGAATTATGGAAGCTTTAAAATATATAAAATATGAGTTACAGTTTCTTTGTGCATTACCAAAGAGGCTGAACTCTTTCATAGACACATTACTTTGGAAAGAGCAATGGCATCCATTTTTTCAGGTACTTCTGTCCAATAACAGTCCCTAGACAGTAGGAGCAGTCACACTAATGCACTGCAATATAAAATATACTTCAAAACCATTTCCCTGACTGCAGCTGTCAAGCATCAAATGTGTCCTGCCTATGGTATACACACATTTCTTAAATTAAATAATAGACATCTCACAATTTTGCGGGACTACCTCGCTGAAAGATATGTAGACAATTAACCAAAATGGTAAATTCCATAATCGCAGAACGGTTGATGGTGGAAGGCAACTCAGGAAATAATCCAATCCAGCTGCCTTTCTGAAAGCAGAGGCAGCTAAAGGAGATTGCTTAGGATCCTGTCCAGTCAGGTTTGGAATAGCTCCAAGGATGGATACTTTGCAGTCTCTCTGGGAAACCTGTTCCAGAGTAGGAGAACTGTCTGAGTGAAAAAGCTTTCTATTATTTATACATATATTTGCATTTCAGTTTGTGGCCATTGCCTCTTGTCTGATCATTGGGCACTGCTGAGAAGAGTCTGAGTCCATTTTTTTACTCTCCCATCAGGAATTATTATGATTGCTGAGACCATCCTGAGCATTCCTTTCTCCAGTCTGAATAGCCTCAGCTCTCTCAGCTTCTACTTTTACCTAAAATCCCTTAGCAGTCTTTGTGATAATTGCTGGATCACCCTATCACAGATTCAGAGCATCACATGCCTGTGTCTGGAGAATCCAGAGCTGGACATAGGACTCCAAATGTGTCTCATTGGGGCTGAGTAGAAGGGAACCATCACTATAAGTCACAAGTATGCTCTGCCCAAAATATAAAGCATTGCAATCCAGCTGTCAAGAGAACCCAAAACGTAACCCCCTGGTCTGGAAATGTGAGAGTTTGGCTTGTATCATTCCATGCTTTTCTTTACTGGTCACTCTGGTGCATGTTCCTCTGCAGCTTTAAGCATCTCTGGGCTTGGCATCCCATTTCATTATCAGAAATGTAGTTTTAGAATGAAATCCAAATAATTTATTACAGAAAGTTCACATTAGAGCAGATCTGTGTGTGCTGCCTAATGGTGCTGTGTGGCAGTGGTCTATTTGAGGCAATTGAATCATGCTGAATCAATTCTTATCAGAATGAGATGACAGTAACCCCTTAATTCTTAAGTTTTATGATAATTTGTGTAAAGTTCCTTCAAATTAGTGAACAAGCAGATAGTTGCTTAAGCAACCTGAATTTCTACCTGAGAGGCAAATACTATAAACTAGATCATCTGTATCTGTTTATATTTTCCTCTTTCGCTGGATTTTCCTGGGTTTTCCCTTTTCAAGGAAAGCTTAAATGGTGTGCATGACACTGTAGTGCAAAATTCTCCAGTTGCTGCTGAGTCAAAGCCACATTTAGCTCTGGCTGAAGCTTATGAAAAACAGTGTTTACCTTGATCTTTATGCACTACTCACTCACTGTGGCTGTGGCTGTTTTGCTTTCTGACAGATTTCTCACTAGTCGTGTAAGAAATCTATGGCAAATGATTTGCAGGGCTTTCCTTCTAGATCAGCAGTTTGAAAACACTCTTTCAAAAGTCAATTAAAATGTTCCATTTTCTCATTGGCATGAGGCTAGTAAATGGAAGAATTTCAAGGCTTAATATGTCTCTCTCTCTCTGCAGTTTGCACAGCTGTGAGCAGAGGCGCTTTAGTGGAGATGAGTTTGTTCAGATTTCCTCCTGAAAATTGTTAACAAGGATTCGATTACTGTTGTGGGGAAGGAAGCTGGAAAATCAAGGCAATTGCTGGCTATTTGCTGAAGGAATCAGTTAAAATAATAGTGTCAGTTAAAGGCAGTTGGTGCTGCTTTGGAGGTTCCTATTTGCTTAATTGCAATCTTTTCTGATGTAGCATCAGGTAAAAATAGAATTCCAATATTTCCTGCACTTCAAGTTATGTCTTGTACAAGGCCTTATCTGCACTATCTATAGGGGAGATCCAAAATGGGAGAGGGATGTGTGCTCCTCTCTTCTAGCAGACAAACATTTCTCTGCTGGGCAGTTCAGCACCTTGGAGGGGAAATGCTCCCTCTCCTCCCTGTCTCTCAGTAATTGTGGGCACATTTCAGATTGTATCCACCCTGTGTCCCTGGCAGCCTCTACAGCTGAAGTGCACGTCTTCATCCACTCACAGCTTTTTCATGGCTTCACCCAGCAGTATTTACTGCACTGCACAGCTAATTCAGGCTCAGTTAGTCACACTGCCATTCAGCACACTAACTGTGCTTCTGCTGAAGAAAAATTTTCATTGAATAGAAAAAAAGAAGAAACTTCTTGCTTTTGTCTGCCCCTCACTGCCAAGTTTGGGGCTGTCTCTTGCTTACCCCAGCTCTATTCACCCAGATATCAATGATTTTCATATGACCTGCCTCAGTTTTGATACGTTTCACCTCAGGTTTATTATGTTCAGCCTTCCGCGGGTATCCCCTGGATTGTTTTCTCCATCAGAGGAATTGTCAAGCTCATCACTTCTTGCTGCTCTGTCTGAACTTTATAATTAGCTCTGCCCTAAGGGCCTGTGAGCCTGAGGAACTCTGCATTGACCAAAGTGGGTTTGCTCAATAGGCTAAGTGCAAATTTTCTGAGTCTTTCCTCAGCCTAGCTTATCTTTGCACTGAGCTCACTCATCTATAATTAATATGTGTCAGAAATGAATCTCTGCTATGAAATTTTCTTATGAGGATAAGTTCTTCCATGAAAATATTTATCAAGTTCTGCTCACCTTGACCATAGCAGTGAATTCCTTTGTTCAATTATTCACAGTCCTGTGAAGAACTCAAAGGTTCAAAAGCATTTTAATCACAGGTTGGGTGGGATATGCCATAAGCTTTGTACTTTGTGTCTGTTTTCAGAAGAATTAAAGCTTTTTTTTTCATGGATGTGTTTTGAAGGCCTTATTTTAATTACTTGAAGAAGCTAAGTCAGTACTGCCTCAAAATTACTTCTAAATACGTGAAATTTTGGTACAGGGATATTAATAACCTGACTTTTCCCACTGTGCTCAGTCTCTGTAGCTTTCATTAACTTCAGAGAGACTTGCAGTCACCTGTACTTCCAACCATAATTTTTCAAGCTTTCTTGACTCATCAGTGACAGAGATGGGAGAATGAGTCATATTTTCTCGTTAATGGCTGTTGATTTTGAATATATCAAGGCTTTATTTCCAGAAATCTCACAAAAACCCTCTGCTCTTGCCTTTCTTCCTCCCAGCCTCCCACCTAAACAACATGGTCAAAGATCTTGTTTTGAAAAGTCAGGCTTCTTTATTTTCAGGTTTGAGACTAAAATTGAAAATGCAAAGTTCTGAAAAGCACCTGTCACTCACAAAGCTCCTGGAAATGACCCTTTTCATTTAATTTCATCTCCAGTATTCCTCACAATTCAGTCTGCCAGTTCTGTGAAGCTGATTCTATTGTTTTCATCCCATCCTGCTAAATTGAGAAGAATATTCCTATTGATTCTGAAAGCAAGAGGATTAAGCTCTAGTGCATGCTTTGCTCCACTGTGCCAGGGAGTGCCCTATAACCAATTTATAGCATATGCAGCTGTGGTTTTCTGAGTGCAGTTCCAATATCTAACTGTTTACATCAAGGCTGACTTTCTGACACAGAGGTTTATTTGATTTTTTTATAAGTGATGCAGTCTTTACGGAAATTAAAATTAATTTTTTTTTTCATATCTACTGCAGCTGCCTTAGTAAAATCCAATAAGTTTAAGAGCATCTCTTTGACTCACCTGAGCTGGGTACAGCTGACAGACACCTACTTTTGGCACAGAGATAGAGTCCTAAGGTCCTCTGGGTGATCCTCTTCTTCAGGAACCTGTGCTTGGAGAGCTTGTGCTTACAGTTTTCAATATTCTGCCCATTGAAATACTGTGATATTTGAAGAGCTGCTCTCAAACCAATAGGATTAGGAACACTGCTTGCTGTTGTATATTTTGTGTTAGGCTGACACTCCTCACTGTGCTGTTTCTCAGTTCTGAGTTTCTACTCAGAACAACTGAATGGGCAAGAAATTGGTCCCTCACTCTAATGGTTATTTTCTGAGGGTTGTGGTAAATGGCCTTTTCTCAGTTTGATTATACTTAGCAGTATATATTTAATCCAAGGAAAAATTCAACTACAATAATTCCTCGAGGTGAAGGTGAAATCAGGCTAAATCTCCTTAGACACAAAAATATGTTATATGTTTGCAAATATTTGGAAAAAGGAGATCTACAAGTGTGAGTCAGCATCTGTAATTCTCTGTCTTGGGCATGGATTGTCCATGACTGGTAGAGAGGATTGGAAGGAGCTGTTTAATCCTCGTTCCTTGTGTTGTCTGTTCTCCCTAGTGCCATAGGTGTAAAATTCTGGGGAGCTGATAGTCCAGGCCATGGCAATGAGGTTTGGTGGCCTGGGCCTGCCTGGGAGCACTGGATACCATTTCATTGCAGCCAACAGGAATATTCCTCTGCTTCTTGGGAAAATGAGGCTATGTAAGGCATGAAGCCTTAAAAATGTAAATGTACAAGTCCCTCAGCTCAGCACTTGTTGGAATATTCTATGTCCAAGCAGGAGCTGCCAATGTTCCCTGGCTTGGCATGGGGCTGCTGCATCACTGTTTTCCTCAAACATGTGCCTCTGGAGGCTCCCTCCTCCCAGGTACACTCCTGTGCAGTAATCCATGGAAACACAGAGATCACAGGGCTCCTCCTCACTCCTGGCTGTGACTTAGGCTACCAGCCAAACTGGTAAATGTCAGTGGAAATGAGAGGGCTGTGAGCACTGCTGCTGCGGGCTTTACTCAGCATCCCACGTGCCAGGGTGTGCTGGTGCTGCTGGTGGAAAGAGCTGTGTGGGCTACACCTGCAGACTCATTGCACCTGCATCATGGGAAGATGTTACCCTTTATTCAAAGCCGTGCTTGAGAAGCAACTAATTAACCCCTAAAGCATATGGGATAAAATGGCAGAGATTGGCACTTTGCTGTGCTGTAAACTCTCTTTGGAAAAGAGGGATTTATCTCAGTTTTGAAATATTTGGTTCTTTGTCTCTCTCTCTTACATTACATGAAGAGGAGAAAATGGGAAAATGATCAGAAAAGTTGCCCGAATACATTTTAATAATAATTTTAGCATAAAAAGGGAAAAGTCATAATTTTGTTCAAGTAGTTCATCTCCATTCAGACAATACAGAGGTTATTGCAGAGCTCATGCCTTTGATTTCTTGCTTTACTTTGGCTTGTGTACCAACCAATTCTTGTTAAATATTTATGGACAAGATTAAAGACTTTATAAAACTTAGCAGCTGGCAGCTGTCCTTGCCTAAAGGATAATGCAGAGTTTTCATTTTAATTGGATAAATGTGTGACTGAAATATGCAAACCCCAAGGGGAACACGAGAATTGAGATATGTAAAATATTTTTTTAAAGAAAATACTCTTTCACATTCTGTACTTTCTTTTTCTCTTAGTAGCTTTTACCTGAAGGTGAAATTGCCATTTCTTTTCTGCTTCCTCCTTTTTAAACTTTTATTTAAAGTTGGTTGGTTTTGGGTTGTTTTCCCCACTGAAGTTAAACTTTTTTTGATGGGGTTCCTTCTGTTTGTTACAGAGTGAGCATGGATTAATGTGTCTGTATTCTTTCTTCTGAATCTTTTCTTCTTTCTCTACACTATTTCCATTTTTCATGCTCCTTATTAATGGCTCCTACTATATTAGTGGGAATTTTTGTGTTCAATCCCTTGAAGATTATCTATAATCTTCAAGGGGTAGCTGAGCAAAACCTGAGGATTGTATTTCAACCCCTTTTCCCTCTGGACCCATTGCTTCTGCTTTTCTAAAACTTTTCTTCAGTGTGTTAAGCCGTCCTGTGGCTACTGAGGTCAATAAGGCAGTGTTTGTCTCTGCATGAATTTCTACATGGAGTGTTGCAGTAAAACAGCAGTTTCTTTCTTTACACATTCATTACTTCTCAAAGTTTGGGGAAGTAAGAGAATGGAGAATGGAGAATGGCCACTGGAGAATGGAGAATGGCATCACAACAACAGCAATCACTCTCTTAACACCCTCACTGGATGTTTTCAGGGCCCATCAATGTCTAGAGGTCACATTCCTGTAGTCCTTCCGTTTCCAGCACTTCCTTCTCTAATGATGGCTCTGTGTTTGCATCAGCCTGGAATTTTGTTCCTAAAGTGTGGGTCCCAATAGTGCTGGCCTAACAGTTTAGCTTAGCTTTGCTTTTGGAGCAAACTTTTGGAGTTGTACTGGCTTTAAAATTACAGCTCATCACTTCACCCAGACATTGTGACCTAAGCTAAACCAGACATCCACTGTCCCCATCAAAGGTGTGGGGGAAGCCAGACATTTCCTTGCAGAGCTCAGCAGGTGGAGAAGAGAACACACAGGACAGGGAAAGAAAGGTGAAGAGTCTGGAGTGTCACCTGCAGAGTGATTCTGGGGACTGTAACTTGAATTTGCATTGCTCAGATGGAAATTAGGCAGGACTGTGGAACCAAGGTCTTTCTTCAGATGTGTCTTAAAATGACTCACCAAAGTTCATAGCTGAAGTCCTTATCAGTCCTTATCAAATTTGCTTAGTATAAATAATAAATTGACATGTCCCTAGGAGCCCTGACTTTTTTTACTTCCAGTATTACTTCTCCCTTCCCTCTTGGCACTTCAAAGCATTGACATTTTAGATTTGACACATAAATTTGTTAAAATGACCTGCAAAAAGGAGTCTTTGGGGCTGTAATGGAGCAGCTGTACCTTTGTGCACTTTTTATGTTTTCTTACCTTCCAGCAACAAGAAAAGGATAAGGAGTTTTTTGAATTTTATTTAAGGATGTAATTATTTCCCAGGCTTGTTTCCTAAAATGACATGGTTGCCTTGCATTTGTTAAGAAATGAGTACTGATAAGAATATTACCATGAAGAAACATCTTATTTATTTGTTGTAACAGATAGCAAGAATCAACAGATGATGTTATACTAATTATGATTTATTTTAATAAATTATATAAAAACTGTGTATCTCCTCTAATTCAATTTATATTCTTTGAATACATAGGGGACTCTTATTAGAAGAACAACTTTAGCTGATCTTTTGGAAATTAAAAAACCATTTAAAATACTCTTATTGGGTGCTGTATTATTAGTGTATCTTTTTCCTCTTCCTGAATGTTGGGCTGGCATCTGTAAAGCCAAAATTCTAAGTTGGATATGAGGATTGATAAGCTGTAAAAACAGCTCAGCCAGGGTTTACATATAACAGATCACAGTGCTCAGAGTGCACCAGGGAGCATTTTTCTGCCTTTTGTGCTTCTGGGAGGAATACTGACCTCAGGGTTTAGAGGCACACTGGGGTTGTGTCTTTCTCTTCTATAGCAGAACTTTTAGACTTTTAAGAGTGGTACTTAAGCCCCCTTTCTGTCATCCTGTCTGGTGTGTGGGCCAGTAATTTCCACTTCCACCCAGCTTTGTTTTAACTGTGATTAACTCCCACTCTGCATGGAGATTCAGGCACTGAAACTTCCGGGTTAACTCTTGTAAGGATTTCATATCAGCCATTTCAAACAGGGACTCTTAGCAAATACATTAAATGGGTATTATCCATGCAGATTAGATGCATTAATTGGCTGCACTATGCCTTGTACACTTTATATAAACTCTGTGATGATATCTCTAATATCTTGTTTTTTAAAAAAGGCCTGACATGTTATCATAATTTTCCCACTTTGTGACTCAAGCACTGCTGAGAAGCATCCTCACATCGGTTTTCTTGTTTTCTAATGGAATTTCTGTGATAGAACAAATAAATTGAAAAAAAAAAAGAAGGTAGGGTATAGCGCAAATTTCTTAATCTCATAATAATTACTTTAGTGCTACAAGAAATGTCATCCAGCAAGAGTCACATTTTTACTCTGCTAATATACTTTCTGTGACAGGTCTGTGAAGAAGATAAGGGAGTGTTGTCTACTGAAGTGAGTTTTCTTTTAGCTCTTCTCGTTGGTGTTTTGGATATATGATATTTGGCAGTCTTGCTATCTCTCAGCATATGAAAAAATGTTTGTTGTATGTAGCTTCTGCAACTTCTTACATGCTGGACATCTAATCTAGATGTGACAACATGATGAGAAAAGGATATCTTGAAGACCTTATAATGTTCCATTCTGGTTTTGTTCTGTTTTTCAGATTTCTTGGGTTGTCCCTCTGTGTGAGAATGCAGGAATGGAAAGCAAAAATCCTTTCTATTAAATTTTGGGAGACTCCTTCACTGGGGTGCATGGACTAGAGAAGTGTCTCTAGTCTCAACAGTATCTAAGCCACTGGGTTTTGGATCATGTTTGTGACATCACCACCCTCCAACCCCACTCTTTTTTTTTAAACTCTTTTCTTTTGGAAATTTTAAACAGGAAAAAAAATAAGGAAAATGTTGAAAACCACTGTTTAAAACAGTTTAAAACATTGGTGATTTTTTTAACCCTCAGTTGTGTCTAGTCTTCACAGTTCACATCAAGAGGAGGAACTCAGCAAGACCAAGAGAAGCAGGGAAAAGCAGAATATTTGGTTACTTGGCAATGCTATAAAAACCTATGGACCTTACATGAATTAAAAAGGAGATTTAGTGTTTGTTGCTGCAAGCAGAATCTCTGTGTTACTTTGACTCACATGAATTACACAAAGGACTGTAACACACTGATGAGCTGAAAACTGTTAAGGGCTCCATGGAGGAATCTGTTTTCCTTGAGGATACCTGAGAAAGGTGTTGTGTAAATGTCTCTGAGGTACACAGGAGCTCACAATGAAAGGGATTTGTGGCTGCTTTGCAGCAAGAAGTGCTGATGCTGATTAACTGCAATTCCTCTTGACCCAGCCTCTCTCCAAGGCCTCTGGTTCAGTCCCTGAAGGACATCAGTTTTATCCTCAGGGATGTCTTTGTTCCAGTCCGGTTCTCCTGACTCATTAACTCAGCAGCTTGTAGGACTTGGTGCCAGCTTGTCAGGATCTAACAATAGATCATCTTCTGCCCTGCAACTGCCTTCCAGCTGCCATCTGTACCTGCACTTCCCATCTTGGCTGCACCCCACCTTTGCAAACTTTTTAGTTTCAGAGCTACTGAACAATATTCAAACCAGGAAAGAAGTCCCTGATACACAGCTTTATCTCCTGCTTCCACCAGTTCTTCCTCAAGGTGAGTGCAAGAAGCTTTTCAGAGATGAGCTGTCTGCATGTGAATTGTCATCTCTGAGGACAGCTCTTTGCAGTCAAGCAGGGCTTGGGTGTTCTGTGAACAAACCAGATGCAGGGCTGCTACCAACAGCTCTGGTTTTGAGCTGGGCAGTGGAATGTACTTTGAGAAGAGAAATGCCAGCATTGCCTGGATGGGTTGCATGCAACAGGGAATGACAGCATCCCCTCAACAGAGGAAATCAAGGAAGGAAAATGTGACCAAAGGGGAAGTAGTGAAATATTAGGGAGATTTCTCATAAAAGAAAAGAGAAAGGAAATAAAAATGCCAGTGAAAAAAACACAAAAAAGGTGTAGGAATGAGAGTTCCAGAATTGGCAGAAATATAACAAAGCCTCATAAGGAAATGCTGAACAGGGAGAGTAAATTTCAATGAGATTGAAAAGCCCCGACATCTTGGGGAGCCTTTTTTATCTGCCATACAACCTTCAGCCTACAAGAAAGCTCCCTACTGCTTAAAGGGGAGGCATTGGAACTTACATGACCCTCAGCAAGATTTCAGTGAAATTGATAATAAGTAGGTCAAAGGAAAGAAAAGAAGGTGGATTTTCTTTTGTCATTAAAATCCTTACAAATGTACTTTAGTTTTCTCCCAACTCTCAGCTTTTGCTTTTTTCAGTTTTATGTTTAGGATTTAATTATCAGGCAAATGTAACATACTTCATTTTTTCTGATCACTCGGATGGAAAAGCAGAACCTACTTTTTGACTTTCAAGATTTCACACTGAATGTCCCTTAGGGCTTAAGGAAACTTGAAAAAGTGATTACTTTTCTGTTCTCACCCTTCTTTCTTCCCCTACTCTGAATTTCAGTAGGCTTTTGTCACTGTACATTCAGTTTGGAAATGAAAAAAGCAATTAGAAGAAATACAGCGTGTTCCCTTGGGTCCCCACAACCTTATTTATCTGCAGCCTTTGGCCTTAATAGCAGAAGCCCAATATCTTCTTTCTGCCACAGTTTCCAAGGATGCTTATGCATAATAGCACTGTCATGGGGAAACTTCTGAAATGAGCAAGGAACTATGACTAAAGACCCTCCCAAGGCATTGCCTTGAAAAGCAAGCTCAGGATGAAGTATCTAGTTGCTCACAGTTGGAATAGCACTTAAACTGTATAGCATGAATTTAATCAAACTTCTTTTTTATTTTTTTTTTTTGTCAGAATACATGGCTGTAGGACAGCTCAATTTCTGTTACTCCCAAGTAATGTTTTATGAGTATCTCATATTTCTTAAATGGGCAGTAGAAAGTGTTCCAAGTTCTTTGAAGACTGAAAGAAAGATACAGTGTTAGTATCAAAGGCAATACCAGCAAAAATAAACACAAGCAAACAGAAAACCACATCCATTTTGGGCTTTGCTCTACTGGACAGTGTTTTACATCAGGGAATTTTTTGTCCTGAAAGCTGAAATAAAACAAAAGAGTAAGTAGCAGACAGATGATGAGGCATTCCTTCTATGGACAGTAAAAAGCAGAAGCAGAAAGCTGGAACTTGGAGTTACACGTGTCTTTATCATCTCCCAAAGGATCTGTAGGGAAGAATGTGGGATTTAGAGGACACTGTTTTTATCTGTTATCTCTCACTTGCTGGGAGCAATATGCCCAGTTCATGAATATTTCCAGTTGTATTTCTCAGGTGTGCAATCCAGTGGGACTGCAGAGACTGAGAACGTGCTTCACCTTTTCCTCACTATCCTTGTCTGTTAGGATTAAGCAGAGGATGCTTAGATTTGCTTTTCCCTCTTTTATGTCTCCTGGAGAAGGCAAGGTCTGAGGAAAGCCACAAGGCACAGATTAGTAGAGCTGGAGGGGGTTTATTCCCTATTTTACCCTTTTGTATCCACCAAGGGTTAGACTTTGGCACAACCAAAGCAAGGCTCTGGCAGCCCAGATGGAAGTTGGTTTCTTCTTGAATGTAAACTCTCCAAATACTCCACTGGCCATTAGGTAGCTTCTGAAGAAAACAGTTTTCTGTAGAAATATCTTTGCCAGGTGCTTGTCTCCTAGTAGGATTCATCCCTCTTTTCAATACTTGCTGGTGGTAGACTGAAAATGCTTGCTATAGATTAAGCAGTTCACTGATTGCTTTGAAGTCTGCAAGGTAAAATTCATCTTTCTTCATCATCCATTCCAGATGAAGAAATTAGATTTTCTTCATAATGATGCCTTGCTTTCTAATTTCTCTCTCTGACAGTCCAGACTCCCAATCAAGAGACAGACCAGTTCCATGTGGATATGGAAGAGTTCCTTGTCCCAAAAACAGGAACAAAATTATTGCAAGGTGGAGAAAGCACCTTAAAATCTTAATCTGTGTATTGGAATGCTAAAAGAGTTCTGGAAAGAACTATCATGATTTGTTTATAAGAAAGTCTGGCTGAATTTATATTTTTGGCATCTTTCTGTTCACTCTCACCGGGTGATTTTTCTTGCACAATCTGACTGTCTTCCTAACTAGGGGTCCAGGGTGGTCTGGCACAGCCTTGAAGATTTTGCTGCTGGGCAGAATTGCTCTTGGCAGCTGCACTGGCTGTATTAAAGTTATTTGGGTAGGTCAGTGTGTGATGTGTGCTAAGGTGCTGAGGTACTTTGCAAATCTCCAGGGGGAACACTGGGTGGTTTTATGGGATTGCCCAGCAGACCACATTCCTCAGTGTAAACCTGGCAGCACTGTGGCTTGGGCACCTGCCCTCACTGCTCCTCTTCCTCCCCAGCTGGATTGTCTGCCTGCAGGGCTTGGTCCTAGCCTGAAAGAGTTAGCAGGGCTGTTGAACTGACATTTATCCTCCCCCTAGGCAGTTAGGGAAGAGGCAGGGATGTGGTTATAGATTTTGTTTGCTGCTAGAGCCCTGGCAGCTTGGCAGGAGATGAGGTCGGTATCAGGATCAGAGAGCTGTAAAGCACCTGTCAGGAGGAAGAGGTAGGAGAGGGATTATGACTGTGATGAAGTGTGGATTATAACACTACCTGTTATTTGTGACTGTGCCTAATGACAGGATGCAGCTCTGTGAAGGCCAAAAAGAAAATATATAGCCAGGAATGTGTGCTGGGGTGTGTATCCTCACATTCTCTCTTCAAAATCATTGGCATGGGGGTGTCAGAAGACTTCATTTTAACCCAGCAGAGAGGCAGAGTTGCAGCTGGGCGATTCCCTTCCTCTTTGAGCATCAGATTTTTTATTTTGCTGCAACAAACAAACCAGCAAAGTTAAGCAGTTAGGCTGGAGCTAATGAGAGGCTACTGAAAAGCAGCATGTGAATAATGTAAATGCCTTACCATGATA
This sequence comes from Catharus ustulatus, assembly GCF_009819885.2. Taxonomy (NCBI): domain Eukaryota; kingdom Metazoa; phylum Chordata; class Aves; order Passeriformes; family Turdidae; genus Catharus; species Catharus ustulatus. The sequence goes on from NC_046227.1 coordinate 30,434,569, forward strand.
AGATGATGTATTTTCATTAGGTTGGGGCAGCATTGACAGGGCAGCTGAAGGGCCCTTTGGCAATATGAAGGCTAATTACTTGCCACGAAGAAATGAAAACTTGTCAAGTGGGAGCTCTGTCATTGCTCACTTCAATAAATCAAGGCAATAAATCATGCTCAAGAGTCCCTGTGCCATTTTAGGCTATCTGAAATTGTGTGTGGGAGTGGTGAAACCAAACACTGAAACAAAGTGTCATCTCTAAAAGGAGCTGATTTTGTACAGATTATGGAAAATTATAACCACATTTGGATTTTAGTGGGACTTTTTGAGTAGTGCATATACACTGATTGAGGTGAAGGGTGAAGAGGCTGCATCTCTAGATTAACGTAAGAGGAAAATGGACATACAGTGAAAGAGGTTTCTGGTTTTCTTTGGTGCTCAGGATCAGAACTTTAAACATGCTACTTGATTCTGGCTCCTCACTGTGTGCCCTCCAGATGAGCTGGTCAGGAGTGCTTCCAGAGTACAAACAGCACCTCTGGACAAACTGGTGATCAGGGGGCAGGGGTGCCTGATTTTCTGATTGCCTTCTGGACCGGGGGGACCATGGAATATCACTGAGCTGAGCTCTGCTGTTCCAGCTCTGCTCCTGACCTGGGGCAGCACTGCTGCTCTTGTCTGTAACCTTTGGTAAAATTAAGGAAATAACACATGCCCAATTTCTAAACTTACCTGGAAACTAAATATTAAGATACTTCATAAAAATTAGTAGCTAAACCTTCTTTATTGTTGTTTTTATTGTAAAAGAGGTTATTAAACCAGGATACCTAAATGGCTTATTAGGTAACAGAGTAACAGAGCTGGATTAAATTCATTCTGTTACTGCTCTGTGCTTGTTCCATAATCTGATTTGCAATTGCAAATGTTCTCTGAGGAGATCTGAAGAAATCCTTTCTGATCTCTCTGAGGTGGTCAGCGTCTGTTGTGTCTGCCTGGTAATTTCTAATTGAAACAAACAATTTAGGAGTTCAAAGAGAAATGTTACTCTTGCTTGGTTTTGGCTTTTACTTTTATATTTGTTCTGAACAAATACCATATTGTGTATTGTTTTCCCTGTCAGTGATCACAACAATTTAATTTCCTCACAAATTATGAGTGTAATTAGTATGTGGCACTCTTCTGCTTCTGTGGTAACGTTTATTTATTTGCTTAAAAAAAATTGTTATGGCTGGAGATGACAGGATCTGGGATTGTAAAAGCTGTAACTGTCAAAAATAGCTTAGATTCAAGAAGAGTTTATTTCTCCCTTTGCATTGATTTTAATATATTATAAAAATTATTTATTTCCATACTGCAAATGAGATGACTGTTCAGATTCCCATTGTATTTTTAAGGGGGGTGTAATAGCTGATAAGTAAGATCTTTGTGTTATTGTGTTGGGAAATGCCCACAGCTGTCCAAACCCACACAATCCCATCTTCCTTCCTGGGTGCAGGGGGTGCAGAGAATAGGTGAAGAGGATGACGTACAGCTGGAAAGCAGGATGATGTACAACAGCAGTTGACATGCAACTGGAAAGTAGGATTCTACGGAAAGGGGATCTGCATGGTGCAGAATAAACATCCAGAGGAGTTCATGCATAAGGAAATACCCAACATACTGATAATGACCTGAAGGTAACATCAGAAAAATCTAGATCACGAGTATTATCTGAAATTTCTGAGATAAGACTTGATCCCTTTCTGTTTCTGGGACTAAAGGCTGAAGTGTTGTAACTAAATGCAATGTTAGAAGAAGGAAATTCTGCATTGAGGTTATTTTGCCAAGACTAGCAAAACATGGCCTGGAAGTTGCATCCAGTTTGTCAACTTTCAGTGTTTGGAATAAAAAGGTTTCTGCTGCTGAGAGGAAAGCATAAAGGTGTTTTTGTGACTAGCACTACAGAACTGAAACACAAGAAGTATTAGGTCTAATTTAGCCCTACTGTATAATTTGGAAGAATGACAGATGTTTTTGGGGAGATGTGTTTAGTCTACTGTGATGCAACTGTAGTTGTGGAACAGGAAAAAAAAACCCTTGTGAAATTCCCTTATCTTTACTGGGTAGCTCATTAAAATCTCATTAATGGGATAGTTCAAGTTTTGTCAAATTCCTCGAGGCAATTCTTTTTGTGGAGATAGCAGTTTTTTGCTAGCAACTGAAAGGTGAATTACCCTTGGGTAAAGCATGGAAATACCCTAAGATCTTTTCAGAGTGAAAAGACTGTATTAGTGATGAGGTTTCATTCTTTCCTCCTTTTCTTAAAATTAAATTGTAGGCAAGGAATTTTAAAAGCATTGGCATATATCATATTACAGAGAGTCCATCAGCAGTTCTATGATAAACTTCCATTTTTAGGTTGGGTTGTATAAAATCTCATTTTAGGCTGATAGTCAGCAGTAAAATAAGTTGGAAACCATGCTGCATAAGAGCTGTGGCATATTTATCTCATATTTCAAAATCACTTCTCAGAAATTGAAGTCCTGTATTTAGGTCACCAGTAAGGTCTGACTGTAAGCCTTTTGTAACCAAAAATGATAGTTCCTAGCATAGGGAACAAATGATGGGCTGAGGCTGGGAAAAAGGACTTGCAGGATGTCATTTTCAGAGGTGTTTAAGCTTCTGACTCAGCTGAAAACAGTGGGAGGCACCCATGTAAATACCTGTAGAGTACTGAGAGGCAGGTATGGCAAAGCTTGTGCTAATATGGATATCCCAGTGCCTGCAGGAGGTTCAGCAGTGCTGAGTTAAACACAGTAAAAGGGGACCATAAGGCAAGCTGTTTCAAGTGCTGCCTGACCTAGATGGACACAGAATTTGGGTGTTTTAGTCTTGGACTTAGACCTAAAATAGGATTTGGGGAAGAGTTTCATAAGGCTGCTAAGACAATGTCTCAGTTCAAAATGTGTCTTCTGAACAGCATTCATGCTTAGGGAGGTGCACTGGCTTTCTGTAGGACAAGGCCAGTGTCAGAGCAGGGTGTGTGAGAAGCACATGGCTAAAATACAGGGGGAGATGGATTTCAACACTGAGACAGGAATGCTGCAGTCCAGATTTACTCACAGGAGCCAGCACAGCTGCAGTGCTGCACTGTGTTTTGTACCACCCAGTGCCTGCTCTTACTATGTGACCTCACTTTCCAGTCAAGGAGAAAGAGAGGGCAGGAGTCCTGTGACCTCATGCACAAGCTGTACACACCAGGAAATGTGGCTTAGCAGCCCTCCCTTTGCACTGAAGGAATGTTTAATGTGTTCTTCTCTTCCCAGGAGAACGCTGTAACCACTGGATTTCAGAAGTATCCTCCTTCTTAGCCTTCCCTGCTGAAGCTATGTTGATGTTCAGTGGAGAATTTGGCAGGGCTGAGGTGGGGATGAAGAGCAACCCTCTCCATCAGTGATGAGCTCTCTAACCCTGAGGTGGGTAGGGGGAAGAAAAGGAAGAAAGTCTGAGACAGTGCTGTGATCCAGCCTTTGAAAATCCCACCCTGGGCTACCTTTTGCTCACTCAGGCTTTCACTTTTCATTTGGAACCACAAATACTGCTTGAGATGAAAGACCTTGACATGTGGGCAAAGCTGTTCACCAGGAAACTTCAGAACCTCCCATTTGTTTCACAGGGGCCATCATGCTGCTGTAAAACAGTAATAAAGTAGAACCTGGATCGATTATCTAAAGAAGAAAGATCTATTATCTCTGAGATGTTATTAATCCCAGCTCATGCAGTCTAAATATATTTCAAACTGATTAATATTCTGAGCTGTAGCTGTAGGGGCATTCTGTACCCCTCTCAAGCTTTCCATTTATGAGCAGGCTAAATTTGCATCCACAGAGTGCAGCTTAAAGGCAGGTGATTTTTCAGTGCAAACAATTTTGTACCTAGTTTGCATGCACAACACTGCACACAGCCCAGCCAATCAATGCTGATTACTGAGAAGCAGGCAAAGAGAAATCCACAGATAAGATATGAAACCCTTTACAGAAAAGAATCATCAGGACTTCTTAACAAAATTTGTGTGAAAGGCATTGTTTTCTCTTATGTTGGCTATGTATTAGCTAATTTTTTTATGTTGTGTTTTTGGTAGTGTCTGATGTTCAGGCATCCATCCACACACAATTCCCTGTGGCACACATCCTGGGAAGTTCAGGAGATCAGCAGGACCCTTGTCTGTCACTCTCAGTGGATGTAAGTGCAAATGCAGTGATGGCAGTGAGACATGAGCTGCTTTTCCATTGGAGACTTTACTGATCCATCTGTAGAGAGAAGGTTTTAGAAGTCAATAATTTTTTTTTTTTTTTTGAGCAAATAGGTCTGTTCAAACAGTTGAGGAGGTAAAGTAGAGCTAGCTTTAGAAAATGTCTGGAAGAGAACTTAGGGTGTGGGCCTTTCATTCTTTTTGGGCAAGGTAGATTTGGGGAAGAGGAATCAGCTTTTCTGAGTATTTTCCTCATAGGTGGTTCTGAAGTCCCTCAATCTTTTGTGCCTTGTATCAAAAGAAGTTTTTTTCCCCCATTCTTACTTGAAGAATATGAATGTATATTTATCAATAATTTCCAAAACACATAGTTTACTGCTTGAAGTGGGGATTGATAAAAAGGTGATTTCTCTTTGTGGTGAAAAAATAAATAAAAAGGCACAAATACTTATCTTCTGCTCTTTACAAATCAGCTCACGTACATGTCTTGGGACCTCTCTAACTCTGCCATTTTAATGATTATGTTTATGCATTCAAGTAAGAGGTCCCAAGGAACTCTATAGAAATATAAAGAAACAATGGTCCTTGGGGATCTCACTGTCTAAAGCTGGCTGTGAGTCTTAACCTTCCACACTTTTAAAAATATTTCGTTTATTTCTGGTCCAGAGCTGCAATTCAGAAAAAATGAGAAAAAAGGATTATAAATGACACACTAGTTTCATTTTGTGAAATGAAATGTGTTCTCTGTGATCTCCAAGAGATTAGAACCAAAAGCTATGTAAATCTTCTCATTTTAGGTGAAACCTCACTTTCCAAAAAGGACCTGGGCTGCTGAATATTTTGATCTTACGACTACACACTTGCAAATATGGGTTTTGATTTTTTTATTGAATACCCTCATCTTGGAACAGAAAGCTTGTAATTTTTAAGGTCAAAATTTTGTGACAGAGAAACTAGATCTGTGAAATTCCAAGCACTGCCTTGACCCTGAATTCTTTGATTCAAAGTGAGATTCATAATACTTCTGGTTCCTTGGGAGCAATATTTTAAATGCTTCCAAGTTGAATGTACTCCAAAGTTGAAAAGCCTGACCCAGGTTTCCAGCAGAAAAGCTTTATAAAATTTGCAAATCTGAGCCTTCACAATGAAACAAAATTTTCTTTAGAAATAATTGTCCTTTTTCAACAGAAGTCTGTGTCGTCATAAGGTTTTGACTGCTTGTAGTCATAACACTGTGAAAGGTGACAGCCTAGTGTGGGAAATTACTTCTTTTAGAAAGAAATTGCATTGAAAGTGAGCAGAAACCATTCCAGCTGCATGAAAGAGTGCTCAGAATCTCTGAAAAGAAAGCCATTTGGGTTTAAGTTCTTCATTATCTTCCTGGCTGCAGCATTAAAAAAATGACCAATGATTTCTAAAACACTGTGATTTTTATTCTGTTGTGGTCAATTATATATATATATATATTTTTTTTTTTTTTTAACTTCTTTAATATTCAGACTCATTTATCTCTGACTCATGTCCAAATCCCTCATTATTTCATTGCCTGGCTTACTTCCAGAACAGCATGGATTCACAAAACTTTGTGCTTTATGATGATACAAGGTAACTAATAGATTCTAATGCCTGGTAAAATAGCAGCTCAGTGACAAAACTGCAATGAATTAAATTGGTCTTTGGTTTTATTCTTCTATAATGCCTCCCATGGTTGGAGTACAATATAAATATTTTTAATATAAATAATGTATTAATATAAATAATACTTTTTGAAATGTATTGTGGTTTTTATTGTGCTGAGAAAGGTCCAAAATCCTCATTGGCTGTCTCTTCCTTACGTTCCTTACTCCAAATAAAGGCAAATGACTCCTAGGAGTCTGCCACTTGACCATGAAAATATTGTGTTTTCTTAGGTATAATCAGGTGCTGCCTTCTGAAATTTCCTTTGCAAATTATGTGGAATGCTGCATGAAGGGAATTGCAAAAAACCCCCGTTCTACTGAAATTCTAGGCAATACTGAAATGCCATCAAACAGTTTGGGGAAGATATTCTATCTTGGAAAGCCTTGGCTCCTCATCCTAATTAAGCTGCATTCCCCCCAGAAGGTACCAAGGTGTTTAATAACCCTTAATTGTCCTGTGCTGAGCAGCCTCTGCTGGGCTGCCACACGACCTCTGCATGCAGGTGACGGTGAGAAACTAAAGGGAATTGCACGTGTGGAAGGCAACGCATTAGAGACACCAGAAATTACAGTCCTGCTCCTCTCCAGGTTGTCTCAGAGAAATGTGAGACCTTGCCATTGTTACCCTGCAGTAACAGAGGCAGTCCTGTATCACTGCCTGCTCTGGATTCTGCCAGCAGTCACTAGTGAAGCACAGAGATAAGTTATTATAATTATTCTAATTGAGAGGGGAGCGAGGTACTCACCAACTCTGCACCTGAGAGACCCAAGTTTAATGCACCTAGCAGAAGGGTGACCTTTTCAGTCTGCTTCAAGACACACTAAGCAAAGTTATTTAAATTTGTGGTCTTGGAAGACCAAAACAAGCAGGAATTTCAGAAACCAGTTAGCTGATGGGAGAGGATGGAAAATGTAACAATAGACTGAAATAATTTATTCCCTGATACGTATATGCAGTCTAACAGGCACCCTGGCATTACAATTAGTAATTCTGAGGAAGTCTCTGACTTTTTCCAGTGGTGTTCTTCCTTTCATAATTGTCAGCTCAGGTGGAGCACTGACACATAGTGATGATAACGACATTAACTTGTTCTTGAAAGAAATTGAAAATGGCACTGCTAATAATGCCTGAACTGCTACAGCATCTCTGCAAATTGCAAGAATAGTTCAGCAGCATTGGAAGAAGATGTAAATGGAATGAGGTCCCATATATCTTAACATCAAAGGCATATGATATTTGTCTATTTTACTGATTGCTAAATGTTAAAACCTTGGTATTGGAAGAAAAATTGCCTCTTAGGGCTATAACAAAACAACTTAATCACTGAATCTAAGTGTGCTGTGTTGGCCATGTAAACAGAGGGAAATTTCACTGAATTTCTACAAAAGCAACTTAGGCCAATGAAAAATTATCAGTGCTAAACAGAGCATTGCTCTGGTTATGAATGCAGAAGAATTGAAAAATATTGGTTTATGGACAGGGCAATCAGTAAATTTAATAAGTCGCTCCTGTAGTTAGTCAAAGTAATTAACACAAGGGCATACAGGGCAACTTGAGCCAGCAGACTCTGGCACTGGAATAACTGACTGTAAGAGAGCCATTAGCTCTTGATTAAGTAGTTTATCACCAGAAGTCAGCTTATGTAGTCATAAGTACTTATTTATAACTATTTCTGACTGGTACTGGGGTTACACAGGGCATTACATAGCCTGGGGAAATGGAATACACTCTGTTTCTTATGGGAATGTTTTCTGGTTTGCTTGTTTCAAGTCAACACAAAGTTTTCATGTTCCTGATGGAATGGGGTGTGTCTCTAGCCAAAAGGAAAGAATGTCCTCTGCTGATCAGGGTAGGAGAGAGGCAAACTTCTCAGGCAGCATTTTCATTTCTAGGTTTGTGTTTTTAGAACTGATGTCAAGAGGACAATAGACGACAAGGCAGGAATGTGTTTCCAGGTTGGTGTCTGGAAAAAGGCTGTGCATAATCTGAGAAAGAAAAGTGTCTTGGATGAGCATGTTTTACCATTACAGATACAGTTGGTGTATGACTGGATGGTATCTCCAGAGATGATGACATCAAAAGCCTTTAAAATGGGTTAGAGAAGTCTGAATGCAGTCTTTGAATGCAGGGAACCTTACTGAACTTCTGGAGTTTCACTGAACTGGAGTTGAGTAAGATCATACAGTATTTTGCCATATGAGTTTGTGAAGAAAAGAACACAACTAGGGTATATCAGCAGAATCCTTCTTTGTTAAACTTCAGTCTAACCTGTCATCCATTCTGCAAAGATAAAAAAAAGCATTCTCTGATAAAATGAAGTTCACAGTGCCAACTCAGTCCTGGAAGTGGAAAATTTGGGAGAAAAGGAAAATGTTGCTAACTATTAATAATGCTTCCTTGTCCCAATTTCCTTTCATCTCTTCTGAAAATGCCCACCTGTAACTTGAAAGTCTATAAATTCCACTGCAAGAGCAAGCTTTGAATAGTCTTGCCTTGAGTTTTAAATACAAATAAGCCGCTGACCAGTATTACTCAGAATTTCCTAGGCTGATGAGATTATTGTTATACTACTTTATATTGTTATGGGGAAGGAAACAGACTCCTGAGAGCAGAGCTCATCCACAGAAACACACCTGAGAATTTGTCCCTCTTCTTGTTCCTGTCCAGTATAACAACTGTGAATTGTAATTCCCTCTGAATTTTGCTCAGATATCTCTGCTCAACCAATATGAGTCAGGTCAACATGCAGTGACTCAGTTGTTCACTATACCTAGGTGTGGATCATGATCATGGGAAGATTTGTGTGGACTTACTTAAAGATGGCCAGTCATAGTTAGAAAGACTTGAAAGAGAATGAGAAGTGGGAAGGAGTGAAGACAGTTGGTAGAGCAAGATGAAATTGTAGAACAAGTGGATGGAGAAAACAAAAAATAAGAATAGAAGGTGGCAAGAAATATGTTGACTTTACTAAGTATTTGGCAGCAGCGGTTTTAGTAAAAGAAAACTACATAAGAGACCACATGGGGGCAGGGCTAAATCAAAGATCAATATCTCTGTGAATATTCCCAGTACTTATGTTAAAATGGTAATTCCATGTGAATGGACCTCACTGCTACTGACTCATGGTGCAAGTAAGGGGTCAGTAAAGTCTTATGTAAGCATAGAAGGATCACTGATGACATCTGAAATATCTGACCTCTAATAATGAGCTTTATTTGATTAGAGTTCCTCCCTGAAAGTTCTACAGGCTTTTTTCAATGTACCATGTGCTCTATTGACCAGTCTCTGTCTGGTGCAGGGAACTCATGGTATTTGTTTGCTTAGTGTTGGCTGTCCATAAAAATGGCTGATCATCAAATTATCTTTCCATAGCCCAATGGAAGTCCATGCCATACATGTCACCAAAAACTTTACTTTGATATAGTATGAGAGAAGTAAAAATATATATAAATTGATAGTAACTACATTAGGAATCACAGATTTGTGAAGTCCTAGAAATTGAGTCCTCAGTACTGAAATAAGAGCTATTTTCTCCCTTGGGAATTTTCCTGTCTGTGATGTTTAAAGAGAAGTTACAATCTTTCAAGCTTACAGGAAGTAGGGATTACTTCCCCAGATTTATTGTTGGAAGCACAATGTATGTCATCCCTTAATGAAAAGAATATGCAACATGAAATAATACAACAAGCAGACTAGATCCAGCCTCCTGAGGCTGTTTGGATTTTAAGGGATTTAAAATTTTGGCTAAGCAGTGATGCTCATGTTATGAGTCCTTTCTTTGAGTTGCTGTGTCTATAGCTTTTTTTGTCCTTAATGTGCATCAACCTGTAATAACTAGGGATCCATATATTATTAGTCTGTGACAATTTAAAAAGTCCCCACTGAAAAGTCATGGCTAAATTGATCAGTGTGTGGCTAATTCCTGATTGTGTCCCTCCTCCTGAAGAGTTACAAGTGATAACTTGTAGATCAAGCTTGTGCACAACAGAGTGCTGCTGTCTCAACCAGCTCCATGAATTGTATTGCTTAATTGACAATGCTAATCACAGAACTATCAAACTTTAATAATCGGGAATCAGTGGGTTATTAATTTGAGATTGCTATAATCACAGATTCACAAGTGTAGAATTTCATTGGTGAGGTTGAACAATTAAATTTCCTAAAGACAAATATGTCATAAGTAGGTATTGAACAAATAGTAATCAAGTGGAAATGTGTTTCTCTGCTTTCAATCATATTTATTTACTTTTCAGACAAGCACAGTTCTCAGAGTTCTCAAGTATGCTACCTGAGAACTTTGTTTTTAAATAATCCTTATGAATTTTAGAAAATTTCTGTGGCTATTTCATCCCAGCATGTTTTTCTCTAGGGCTGTCTCAGCTCTAGCAACAAAAAAGGGAAGCAAAATAATCAGCACTTCCTTGAAAATAGAACAAGACTGTCTGCTGGACCCAGTCAGTCAGTTTTGCATTACCAAAAGCATCTGGGTTACAGAAACTCAGCCCTTGTCCTTTTCTTGTGAAGGGATTCAGTATTCCTTTCGGGTGCAAAAAAACCTGTCCCTGCACCAGAACTGAATCCAAGTCTCTATGGATATTTAATACTCGTCCTTACAAGTGTTGTGCTCTCTTCCATGCAGGGATTTAGCGCACAGCCAGCTACTTCATATGTGACTCCGTGTGCTGCATCCCTTGGGAGCTCAAGCAGGAATTTGGAGATACTTTGCTTTATTTCTGAAGCTTTTTTGTGATTTAAATCTCTTGCTTGGGTACTTGATGCAGATCCTTATTTCAAGGGGCCTACAAAGCTTGGCCGTACCATGCACTGACTGCGTGCATGAGGGAACTGCAGTATCACTGCTTATACTGGCTGACTGCAATGCTCCAGGCTTTCAGAGCAGCCACCTCTGACTCACACTTCATCTTCCCACTCTCTCCTTCTAAGTAGTTTGTCCAAATGTTGTGCCCTTTGCTGTGACAACCAAGGCAGGGAGATGCTACAGGAGTTTGGTGTGGGAGTGTTCAGAGTTCTCAGTGGCTGGAGCTCTCTGATGGGTATGAACGTTTTGTCTCTCCCTACGAGGACACTGCAATGTTCAGGAGCCCTTGTAGACTTCACAATTAATGGATGCAGATCTGAAATACACAAAGTGGCAAGAGCCAAACCCATCTACAGTAGATATTTAATTCCTTAGCCTCCTGTGGAAAATCCAGTACATGGCTGGAGAGATATGTCTGTACCTCTTGAATCCTTAGATATTGCTCTAATGTTCCTGTGCTTTGTTTTCAAAGAAATAACACACTTCTGTAAGCCAGTTAAACATCTACATGGATGTACCCATTATTATTGCATCACACTGCAATTCCTGCTTCTAATTTAACCAGAAAAACAGAATAAAATACGCACAAGTAAAGTCACTCTGTTCATTGTTCAGTCTCGATCCTCAGTGCAGGAAACTTTCCATGCAGCTTGTGAAAAATTAGGTACAGTGGCAGCTGTGAACATCTAGTTCTCCCTGCAGGGTGCTGGCAATGTACTCCAAAGTAATGGTTTCACTAATTGCATACTGCACTGACCATGGAAGCCTTTCACTATCCCATGGCAGAACAGTAGGGTTCCTTTGGCTTTTCCATTTAATTGAAAGTGAATAGAAGGAACTGTTACGATTGTCTTCTGAGACACAGAGAGGCTTCCACAAATTGCTGAATTTTAGACAAATGGTTAACACTTTGTTTTACTGTTAATTATCCCTCACTTTCATTTGGAAAAAAATGAACCCTGAACATAAAATCCAAGAATTTTCAGTAGACAGGATTCTCTGGAGGTGTGTCATGCTGCCACTTCTAAATTAAATGGAAAATGGGGGTGCTTTGCTGTGGCTCAAAATTAAAGCTCAGTAACAAGAGAAAACTCATCCCACCAAATAAAACAATGAGTAACTTCCTGGAAGTTATAGGGCTTTTCCCCAAGCTTTTTAATATAAATTTTTGAATAACACTTTTGCAATCATCCACGGGATATAGTGCATCATTTAGGTTCTAAGTATGTTTTCACACTCATCAGTTAGTGCTTAATCTTCATACTACTGAATTAGCTTCGAGAAAAATAGGATTAAACTCTAACATGTAAATGTAGTCTTGATTAGACAAGAGAGATCAAGTCTTTTGTTTAACAATATGCTGCATACCTGTGTATTACATTGCTGTGTAATGTTATAAATGTGTCTTTGAGCAGTGTAAGGACAGAACAGGCTGGAACAGATGGAGCAGAGCAGGTGCTTTATAGGGAAGGTGCTTTATCTGTCCCTCTCTCTTTGGACCTTTGTGCAGTGGAGGCACTGAAACTGGAGCTGCCCTGCATCTCTTTGTGGCAGTGCACGGCTCCTGAAGTGACATTCTGTGAGCACAGGGAAAGTAAAACGAGGTACATGGAGGTTGCTTTAATTTACAAGCTTGTGGAGCTGAAGATGATGTTTATTTTTCATCTGTACTGGACCAAAAAGAGATTAGCTTGTGATAGCAACAAGAAGGCAAAAGTGAATTCCACTGAGAAGAATCTGAGTAAGAAAGATGAGGGGGCTCCATCAAATGACAGGAGGAGCAAGAGATGGATAACAGCGGAGAGATCGGTTCTTTTGTCAGCAGAGAGATGGTGGCATTTGTTACATTTTTGTGAATATTTGAAATTTTATCAGGTGAAAGAAAGGACCTTTTTTTTAAACTTGTTTTTGCTTCACAGCTTTGGCCTGAATACCTATTTATAGTCACAGCTGTGGGAGTTGCATACAGTGCTGGTGTATGACTTTGACTGGGATTACTTTGAAAACTTTTAGGCTTCTGCTTGTTTCATATTTGTCCCTCAAAATTAAAGGAGTTACTTTGTGCATGTGACCCTGTGAGTTTGTTGTCAACTGGATCTCTTTGAAACAAATTCTGCCATTTACAAGGACAAGTAGAGTAACTTAAATAAAAGAGTATTTGAAAAACCTTGAAGGGAATTACTTCTTCATGGGAGAGATGTTTTCAGAAGCTTTAAGACGAGTTAATTCTGACAAGAATGCCAAGACTTTAATATGCTAGTTTACATGCTTGAGGCAGCCAGTAATCAAATGCCCAAGTACCATATGTACTGACATTTACAAATCACAAACAGATTTATGTATTGTGATTCCACAACTTTATCACAGGAAGATCAGACTCTGCTGTTTAAAACAGATGATAGAAGAAGAATTAAAGATTCACACTTACGAGGATACAAGCATCTGTCTGGTGTTTGTTATATGGGACAGAAAGTAAGAGGGATGCATTTTAAATATCTGAAATGGCCTTGTGAGTAAGGTGCTAATAAATGGTTACCCAGAAGATTTATTCTGGGCAAGCCACTTTACCTCTCTGTTCCCTTCCTCTGAAGGAATGATTATTTTTCTACTATTCTCATTGTCCTTGCCCATTTAGGCTGAGAGTTTTGTTGTGTAAGAATTAGAGTTGCATCAGAATCTTTTTCTTTTGAGATGTTTGATTTCTTAAAAACTGTCTCCTACTGCCCCTCATAACATCCCTGATTTGTTGAAAGTAAAAATATCTGGAAATGGAAGATCTTCCTGAAGGTAAAAGTTTAGGTAATCTTGTTTTGGGACAGTGTTCTCAGGACAGAAGGTTTCTGAAGTTGAGTGATGTCCCCTAGAGCAGTCATGATGTTCTGAGCTAAGGCATTTACCTCTGGGAAGTGGAAGAATGGCTCAGTAGGGAGTTAATCCTGGACTTCTTACAGCCCAGCCAATAGTCCTCACACTGGATTCTCAAGGAGTCTGAGATTTCTCTTTTCTGTTTAATATATCTGTGATGCACATGAATATTCAAGAGCTCTGTGGTTCTTGTCTAACGCACTCAGGAAGCACAATCTGCTCTCAAAGTATGGTGCTGACTTCTCCTTTCTTTCTTTCTTTTTTTTTTTTGCAATATCAGTGTAAATTTAGTTAAGAATTTATTCTCCTCTGAAATAACAAACAGAATATAAACAAATATAGTCCTAAAATAATGGATAACATGTTTAAGTGGTTTAGTGTTGATCAGTGTGTGGTGTAAATGTGGTAGCACAGCCTGAGAGCTTTCAGCCTTGGCTTGGCTTCCTGGCTTGACCTTGGACCTGCTTTGTCCCTCTGGACTTCCCCAGTGGGACTGAGCCAGACCCTGATCAGTGCCTCTGGTCCAGATCCCACACTTCCATCTCAGTGTCCCGCCTTCTGCCCATCCAGCTCCCTCCACCCCCCTGCCCTGCTGTCCCCAGGTCCCACTCACCTTCTCTTCTGGTACCAGCCAACCACTGCTGCTCCAAACACAAACCCTGGTGCAGAAAGAGAAAAAGTTTCATTTTTAACTTGTAAAATTGATGAGTGGAATATCTAAGTCAGGCACTTCTGCTGTGGCAGTGTGATTTCTGGGTGTTCAGCACAGTTAATGAAGTGAACACGTGAGTGAACAGTTGCAATAATGGGAATTCTCCACTCACATTCAGGCTTCACATCACAGTCATGCCATTGCTCTAAATGAATTTGGCTTTACCTTTATTGATGTCATTATTTTCAAAAATGTTTCCAGCTTTTCATCATTGCCTCAGTTCAGGTTTTTGTAGGAAGTTATTATTGTTCATTTATGAACACCTCTAATTATGACATCTGGAGCATTTAAAGTACTGCTAACATTTTCCTAGTAATGGAAGAAACTAGGCTTTTTGTATGAGCAATGGTTTTTGTGGTTTCTGCTTCATCAGATATTGTCTTAGTCCTCTCCCATTCCTTTTTTAAGGAAAATTTTAGTGTATTCTGAAAGATTCTTTCTCCTGAGAGTTGCAAAACACTTATTTGAAAGGAAACCAAAAATCTCTCCATACTTCTGGCTGATGGGCAAATCAGCATTCACAAAAAAAGAAATAATAATAACAGCAAAAATACCAATAATAATAATAATAATAATAATAATAATAATAATAATACTGTACTATATAGTAATTTACTGTCTTAAAAAAATTATAAGATTTCAGGGCACGATTAATGACACATCCCACTTGCTATTATTTAACCAGTAGAGAATAGACCCACAAGGCAGACAGAAAAATAAAAGCAGGGCTGTTCCTCTGCTTCAGAGAGAGTGAGCAAGATTTGCATGCTACTCTACAGTCCTGCTGCACCTGAAGTTTTGTAATTTACAGTTCTCCAGAAAGACTCTCAGAGAAAAAAAGCTTCACTCAGGTTCATTTTTCCTCCTGAAGCGTTACCCATTCGTGCATTGCAAACTGCCTCTTGTCAGAGCACAGCCCACTTTCACCATGGGTTACCTGATAAAATGTGCTGGAATTATGCTCTGCATCCACTGCACCTATTATCAGTAGCTAGAGAGTCATTCCTGTAACAGGAGGAGTGGGAGGGAGAGGGTTCCCATGGAACTGGTTGAAGGATTTAATGCCCAGCTAATTTATTTTGTGGACATGATGTCAGCCATTGTGTGCTTTTTCCTGTACAGAACAAACAGCTGAGTTTGTGTAACTTGATACAATTTGTGAAAAGCTTCCACATTTTCTGCCTCATCATTAAGTTTTTCTTTCAGGGTTAGAAAAATGCTATCAACACACTACTGTTCAGTTGGAAATCAGCTTCAGGTCTGAGATACCCTCCTGACTTTTGTTTACATTAAAAATGTGTGTATTTCAGGGGAACAGGTTTTTACTGCACGATGAGATCAGAGATCTAACTATACAGATCTCAGGAGGAAACTCCAGAAGCACCTCCCCATATTCAGTGAACATTTTTCTTTTTCCTCCCTATTCCCTTTCTGAGGATAACTTCTGGCTTTATGTCTAACTCTGACCCTGTGCTCCTGTGTTTGAAGCACAGACAGCAGGGCATGACATGCACAGGTATTGACAATTGAATACTCATCCCTCCATTTTAATTAGCTTTTCCACTCCTAATCATGATTTTATTTTCAATGACTAATTGTTTGGAGGTGCTCTGTCTTGAGGGTCTGGGGGAATATGGCTAAAATTTGAGGCAGGGAGTTTAACTGAAAATCAAAGAATTAGTGAACAATAAGCCCTGAGCAGAAATGAAAATTCACTGTTACTGTGTCCAACAGCTATGCAGTCTGACATGGTTGGATTTAGGCACATTTGTATAGAAAAAAAAAAAGGAAAAGGGAAAAACTTTCTGTGTGAGAAAGGAAGAAAATATAGGATTAAAAGAATGTGCATCATTACCAAAGCAATCTCCTCTGCCTTGATGCAGAGAAAATTATCAGGTTAGATACAGAGAGGGATCTGGAAGGAAAATGTCTGTAGAGCAGGAAGGAGCTGTATCTCATCTGTCGGCTGCTTTTATCTAAAATTAGAATTATATCCATTGTCCCACAGAGCTACTTACATCTGTGTTACCTATAGACTGGGCACCTCACCTCTGTCCTCTCCAAACTGAGAAATGGATGAGCTGTAGCTTCTTTTGTCTCAAAAGCTGGGAAGGAGCCTTAAATTGTTCAGAATCTATACATTAATCACAGGGCATTTGAAGTTCTCCCAGAGTTGTCTGTGCAATTAAAAATGCTAATGCTTTTCTGGTTATTTTAATCCCAAGTTGGTTAAGCAGCACAGTGTGGAAAGCAGACAAAGAGGAGACAAAACATACTGGTGAGGAGGAGCTCATCACTGCCTGGAAACAGAATTGTCTGGAGAATTAGAAACTATAAATACCAATATGGGAAAAGGTGATGTACAGAGAAACAGAAGCAAGAAGGGTGTGGAACACAATCGGAAAGCAATCCTTAAAGGGAAACCTCTGCTTGCTTTGGTACAATCCCTGTGGGGAATTAGTGCCCTGGGAAGTCATGGTCTGTAGCTGTCAGAATCACGGTGGTGAAGGTGCTTAGGCTACTTGGTGTCAAATCCCAAATGTGTCACAGCCTCCTTGAGTGACATCAGTCATGTCAGCTTGATGTGGGGACAAGCAGGTCACACATCACTGCACACAAATCCTGATCTGCTTGTTACCCATGTTCTTTAAAAGCAAACAAAAGAGGAGCTCAAACTTCTAATACTACTAAAAAGAGCCTGGTTGATGCTGGTGCAGCCTTGGTGATTACATTTGCTCTGCTGTCCCCAAGGATGGAACAGATATTTGGAACATGTCTGTGACCAGCAGCATCTTCCATTTTTCCATCCTTCCCTAAACTGGAGCAGGCTGTACACAACTCTTGGAGAGACACAGGCTGTCCAGCAGAGGATTTCTAGTGCCTGAACAGTTGTTTTTGTTTCCCTGGACTGCCATCAGTATAAATTACAGAATTGTTAATGATGATGGCCCTGAAGGGTGGCTCTCCTCGTCAGGCAGCAGCTGTTCTGCAGAGCCTGGTACTTAATGTACTTGATGGTCTGTGCAGTGAGCCAGCCTTTGATGTTTGCAGCTGTAAATACAAGGAAGGCAAATGAAAGATCTCTTTAATTCCAGTGTTGTACTATCGGCTTCAGGGCCTGAGCTGCATGAGCTGCACATGATCCAGAGTTTGCTCTTGTCTCCTTTTGTTTAGAAACAGGAACCCTGAAGGCCAGGCTCAGGCTCTGGGGCCCTTGCAGGCTGTGAGCAGTGAGGTTCTGGGAGCTGCTTGCTGCAGAGTAAGGGTTTTTCAGCTGTCCCCACTTCCCTCCACATGTGCAGGACTGCCACTAAATATCTGAGAGGGAAGATAGCCCTGGATAAATTTACTGCAGCAGAAAGCAGAGTCCCAAGAATCCCAGCAGCATTTCTCAGTAAAGGCAATGTTAATGTACTCTAAAGAATTAGTTCAGGGCTTGGATTGTCCTGTTCTGGTTTAAATTGCAGCTATCCATTTGCAATTTTGTTTCCAGTTTTATACGGTGCACATGATTTCTTTGTGCTGTTTGCACAGTGTCCAGCGCACCAGGGCTCTCCAAACCCCCAGCTCTCTACAACCATTGATGAGAGTCTGTGTGTGTATCCTAAGTTCTGGACACTCTGCCTCCACTGACATGGTTTAAATTCCAACAGTCTGGAGAATCTGCTTGTATTGGCTTTGGAACAAATTGTGGGTGAATTGAAATAGCTGCTTCCAGCAGTACTTTCTGGAAAAGTGCTTACAATGACAGCAGAGCTAATAGCAGAGAGCTTAGCTGATTCTTGCCCCTGACACAGTATTTTATTTGCACTAAAAGCACAGATCCTGTGATAGCAGCATAGCACTGGGTCAGCTGTGCTGATGTCAATGTAAGCCCTAAGATTTATGCCTCACATTTACAGAGCAGAGGAGCTTTGATTGTTTAAGACATGGCCTTTCCCCAGCTGTTTGTTTTTCCAAGTGCACAGTCATGCCAGGCTCCAGTGGCTGAGGCAGGTGCTGGTGACAGCAGGGCCATCTGTGAGAGCTGCACCCAGCCCTCCACCTGCATCCCACTTCCCTGTGTTTACACTTCCAGCCCCTCTGACCCCTCAGCTCTGCTGGGTCCTCATGGCAGGAAAGCTGCTCTGCCTCTGCACAGCTCACCCCTCTTAGTGCCACTCACTGCCAGGTCCTCCATGAGGGAACAGCCTCAAGCTCCTCCTAAATATTAACAAGACACACGTCAGTCCTTTGGAAAGAGCTGGATCTCTCACTGTTGAAACATGGATTGGCTGTCAGCACTGGATCATGGTGTCCCTCCAAGCAGGAGAACACTTTCAATGCTGGTCATGCTCCTTGGACCCCACTGCTTTGGTGAGGCTGTACATGGTGAGTACTGCAGGTCTGCCTTAAGAAATATCAGGCTAGAAGCACTCATGCTGCTCTTCGGAATTAAAAAAAAAAAAAAAACTGTGAAAGTTTTAGGGGAAAAGAAAGGAATTCAGGAAAACTCCTACACCTGAATAGCCCCCTGTATCTGGCTTAAAAAATGCCAACGTTGATGTAGTGTCCAAGATGAAGCTAAATTAAAGCTTTTGTTAAATCCTTTTCCCAAGAAAATGTGCGATCACTGAGACCTGCAAGGTAAGATGTGCATATTGCTTGTGAAAAGAAAAGCACTCTTATGAGTTTCAGAGGTTCCTAGATATGCTGTGATGTCCCTGGACTATACTCAACATCATATTTTTGCTGTTTATGAGGCTATGACTTTTTGAGAAGAAAAAGAAAGAGGGGAAGCGGTCTAGGAGAATGCAAAGGAAATAACTGTGTTCATGAGACCTATTTGATATGTGTGTCAGAAAGGCTCCAAGAAATGAAGTTTTTGTTAAGCATTGTTTCCCATCCAGTCCCCCTCTGGCTGGGAAGCCCTGACTGTGAAGTACAATTCTTGTCCTGCTGGGATGAAAGTCAACCATATCTCTTTCAGTGTCAGATGTAACCTCATACCAGGCAGCACCTCTGAAGCTGGGCAAAGTAGATTCCTTCTCAAATCTGAAAACTCAGTCTCCAAATGTCAGCTTTCTTTTAAGCCTGCAGTGTTTCCCATCAGCTGTAACACTGCCATTCCCATTCACATACGTGCTCAGGACACATGGAAAGCAGAACAGGGCAGGAAACACAAGGAGCAAAGCACAGCTGAGCACATCCCTTCTGTTTTCTCCCTGGCAGTGCAGAAGGGGCTGTGTTCATAAGGACACAAGTAGGTCCCACAACAACAGTGAAAGAGCTCTCAAAGGACTTTATGAAAGTAACTGTTTTATCGTAAACATTTCTTTTCTTTAGCTCTGACTACACAACAAATGATGACATGAAATCAAACATGACACCCTACCTGCAGGAGTTGACTCTGACAGATGGAGCTCTGTTCAAACAGCTCCATGTTGCCAGTTCCAATAAAGCAAAAGGCACAAAAGTTAAAAGCTAATGGGAGAACTAAAAATGTTCAGTTCTTGGAAGTAGACCAGAAAAGGTGGGAGCAAAGAGCATGCAGGAGAAAACTCTTACATGGAGATCAAAGGAAAAAGCTGGTCACCACAGCAGAAAACCAGAAGGACTGGTAAATGTATTTCTGGAACTTGATATTATCAAAGAAAGCTCATATATTTCAAGACAAGCATAGTCAAGGTGCAGAAGTGTTTAGATTGCTTTATGGGTAAAGATGCCATTTCCAAGATTCTTTTTAACTCTGAACAGAAGTTTTACTGAACATAACCTCTTTTTGGTAAAGTTTGAGATCACCTCCTGGTGTTCATCCACACAGCTCCACCAAAGTCATCATATGAACTGCCAATTATATTTGGTGAGGATCTCAAAACCTGCAGCAATTCTGATAACCCTGGGAGTAGCTTTGAGTCTCCTGTGTTAATGCTGAATTTAAAAAGGTAAGAACTTCCACAAGTCTAGTCATAAGCCTGTTTTGGAAATATGAATTGCTCAGACTTCACAACTTCTGCCTTTTTTACAGTATTTACTGTCCTGCTTAAGGTATCAGTTTCCAGTTCTTGGCAATTAATATGAGAATTTCAGCTTCTGTTAAGCTCTTGGGTTTGTGAAGAAACTTGCAAATAGGTATTGACTGAACCTTGAAGATGAAAAAGAAAAATTAATCAGAAGGCAAAGAGTAAAAATTGCAATTTTTAATTGAAATCTCATGGTTCTGAGGCTTCCAGCTCAGGATTGCTAAATTCTTTGAGCTGGCGACCCTGGCACATTGCTCAGGATAGCTGAGTGAGTGGTGCTTGTTCAACAAGAATAGCCAATGCTGCTCCCCTAGGCATATTAAAACCTAAAAAATACAAACTCTCTACAGACTACTAATTACATAATTTTCTTCCCCAAATGTGTGAAATTAAGTGATATCAATTCCAAGCACACAGAGAACAGAGCAAAGGACTTCCACCCTTCACCTGCTGTGAAAGTTCAATTTAAACTTCCTTTAAGCACACTGGCAAATCTTTGCATACTCATGAGTGGTTGCTATGAGGATTCACGTTGTTTATGACACAATGCTGCTGGGTGCACCACCATGAGGCAGAGATTATAATCTTACAGATTAAATGCATGTGAGGAGGCTCTTGTGTCAGCCCCAGGGACAGCTGGAGCCCCTCAAGGCAAATGCCTTGGAAAATTGGTTTGAGCTGCATCACAGGGAGGGTGGGATGGAGCAGGTGGCCAAGGCTCATTACAGGAAGGGAGATTTGGAGGGAGGGGTGCAGAATCAAGGGTTGGGTTTAGATCAATAGCATTTGAGGTGTGAGTAGACCTATAGTGCTCTCCAAGGACCGTGGATGATTTTGCAATAATCTGTATTAATAAGGTGTATTAAAGGATGCTGCTGGTTGAGCTGTCTGCTGCAAGGTTAGGGATGTATCTTCTGCTGGATGCCACAAGCTGCTGTGGAGGCACCTTGTCTATTTGTACAATGTCTGTCTCAGTGTTTATTCCCATTTCTGGAGCTCAGAAGTGGAATAAAGTAGGTTGTGTGTTAGTGATTGAATCATAAGATCATGCAGAGCCTATCTAAGGAGAGCACACCCTCAAGCAGGGACAAATGAGACACAAAGCTTAATTTGCTGGGACTGAAGGATTTAGCAGGGTGCTGGAACAGCTGAGTGTGCATAGTGCACCAATGAGCTGTGGAGGAAACTGCTCAACCAGGAGACCCAGGGGCTGAAGGGCTGTGCTGTACCATGGGGTCAGGATTCTGTAAGGAAAGTTATCTTTGGACCTCATCTAAACAAATGTGGGAATTCCTTTGTGAATTGTTGTGCCTTTTGCGTGACGATGTTGAGACAGTCTTAGCGTGTGTCCCCTCCTCTTTTCCTGTGTCCTGTACTCTGTTGCCTTGACCAGAAGTGTTAGTTTACACATCAAGTGACCAAGGTATAGCAAGGAATTAAGTGAAGTAAGGGGGGCTGATTTTATCATTTGGCCTATAGAAATACCACTTAAACTCTTCTGCTAACTTGTGTTTCATTGTATTCAGTCCAGTATCTTCCTTGTGTGAACAGTTGTTGGTTTTGCCTTGCCTTAATTAGCATTATTTGAGTTACTGTTTCTGTAATTAAAAGTATTGGAGGAGCTGGTGTTTCTGCAGGTACATTTTTTTTTTAGCACAGTAAAGTAACTTAGAATAAAAATAATTTTCATGTAGTGGCATGCTGGAGAGACAAGGGGGAAGAACACAATTTTACTGTGACCATTTAGCAGAAACCAGTATAAAATGCACTGTATAATTTTCTAGCCATGTCTTTTGAAAAGCTGGCACAGAACTATCATCTTGAAGGCCTCTCTTGTAGCAGGTCACATATTACAGCTGCTTGTTATCAGACTTGATTCTTCTTTCAGAATTATTACATTGATTCATTTGTTCCTTTCACCTCAATAGCAAAACTAATAAAACTATTTTGGACAAAATAAAAACATTACACCTTCTAAATTACTTTATGTTCTCCCACAGGAGTTCCTGCTTCTGTTTGTACAAACTATAAAATAATTGAGGCCAGACTTTTGCCTTTTTTTCCCCCTACAGCTATCTCACCTTGCTTTAACTAAAGACTTTTGTTGTAACTGGATCTTCCAAGATTTACTGCAATAGAAATTGCTAATGCTGAAAGCTGCTATTACTGGTAGTTGTAGGCACAGGAGCTGTAGTCTACCAAATACTAAGGTGCTAGAGAAGAAATAACAAGAAATAACTCAGATTTCTGTGACTTTCTGGCAACTTCAGCACTGACTTGAACACAATTTCTTCCCTAATACTTCTAGCTAGGAATGCTCTTACTACATTCTGATCTTTGTTGAATTTTTATCTCCTTTTGGTGGAAGCATTATTTTCTGATTTCTTCTACTGCTATTTCTTCTCAGTGGGCTTGGTTAAAGGCTGTGCATATGACTTATATAGTAAGGTACTCAGGAGATGCAGTCTCTTTTAGTAGATTAAAAGCTGCCTTTAGGTAATGATTTTTTCTTAGGGGATCCTGTATCAGCTCCTCTTATTGCTATTTTTCCTGAGGGTCTGTTTTGCAGCTATCTTTCAGATGCACTGAAGCACCATAAATTTATTTTTAAATTGTGGGGCTCCATTTGCAGAACTGCATCTCTGTGCAGTGTTTTTGCCTTGGTCCTCCCTGCTGTGTGGCCTGTAGACATTTGCTCTGGCACAGAGGGATGGCTCCTGGGGGTGTCTGTGCTGCTGGGCTGGTCTCTCACCTGGCAGGGGAGCTGCTCTCCATTAGGTGCCAACTCTGGATTTAAAGACTCAATCCTGCAGATCTGAGTCTCCTATTAAAGTAAAAAAACCCACCCATCTTATTTAGTATCACAGGAAATATGGTTCAAGTGTTTCAATTTTGCAGGGAGCTTATTTAAAACCTGTCTGCTCAGTCCCAGCTGAGCACCTGACTGTGAACTGCACTGGAAGTTGAATTTTGGAGCTTTGTGCTTTCTTTCTTTTTTCCCCTTTGAGCTGTCATGGGTCTAATTACAATCTCTGACCACATCTCCATGGGCAGGTTTGCTGGGCACAGATTGATGCGTGCTCTCCCTGGGAAAAGGCACCTGCAGGGGAGTATTGATCTCCAATTCTCGCCTGTTGCTCAGCCGCGCTCTCGGTAGAATTTCAGCTTCCGATTACTGCACTTCATACGTTCAGTCTTTGGGGATATACACCAGCTGAAGGAAAGAAAACAGAGGATTTTGTGAACTAAATGGTCTTTACTCACTGACAAAGTGCTGGGGATATGGCTAAAGTGAGTTATTCCCCAGCTCTGCTAGTGGGGGTTCCTGCTGCTCCTTGTGGAAACCCTTGAGCCTGTGCTGCTGCTGCTGCTTCCTCTGAGCTTGCTGATACCTGCTGGCAAACTGTGTTACTCAGTAAGCTAAGCACTTCCTTCCAGGCTTTTTTCAACTTAGACATTACTCTTTATTGAAAATCAGCTCTAACTTCTTGGTTGCAAACTGACAAGGAAATTCGGACTACAAAGAACAATAGTGATTCTTAGGAAAAGGAGAGATGGGAGGAGTTTAGATAAACTGGGTGTGAGATGAAGATGGCATTTAAAAAACCCACTCTGGGCTCTGGAACTGTAAAAGTTCAGCCCTTAGTTGGATACACAAACTTTATACACCTCTGCAGTCTCCCTCCAAGGTACTGTGCCAATCCTGCTGCCTCCCTCCCCCAGCAATCACAGCTCTTCAAGTGATAAAGACAAATGTTAAATAATGCTCACTTACGAATATTTATGATTTGCCTACTAGTTAAACATCATTGCAATTCTCCTGGGTTGTTTCCAGCAGTGGATGTGGGGAAGTTTTTTTCCATGCCTGTTTCCATGATGTAACTTCACACCTGGGTGCAGCTGCCTGTTGCATTCTTTGCTTCACAAACTTACTTTTGAGGTTATCTTTGAAGGAATCTGATGATTCCACCTGACACTGTTTACCTTCTAGTGGGAAAAATGGAAGAAATCTTCCAGAAATAGTTTATTTTGAGGCTTTGTTTTCTTATCTGGTTTTTCTTTTCCATTGCAGTGCAATTTGATATCTGTATCTTTGTTTGCAGAACCTCATATTTGATGCTCACAACATAAATGCAAGAATTACCAGTCGTTTGGCAGATGCTTTTGCATGGAGTCCTTTCACCTTTTCTAAGAAGAAGCTGGTAGTTTGTTAAGCTTGTACCAAGTAAAAGTTGCCTCTTGTGTCCCTTGGTTACTGTGAGAACCAATCAAAGCCCTGGTGTAACACATGCAATGGAGAAAATCCAAGTTGTATCACCTAAGAAACCAGTTCATAAAGGTGTCCTGCCATCAGGGTTTTGGGAGTTGGAGTTTGTCAGTCTTTGCAGAATTCAGTTGGGAAGTTGTCCTCAAAAATATTTTAAAGTTAGAAAAAATAAAGTGCTTTTAAGCATGGGCTGCAGAAAATGTTTTAAATGAATGATGATACATTGCAGAGATTAGTGATGGCACAGGAGAGTTCTGGGGAAATAATGAGCTGTCTAAATGGTCAGGAAGAAATTTACCTTCATCCTGTCACCTCAGATGCGCAGGAGCGAAAAGTGGAATAATTTACGACAAGGCTGTGTACCTCTTCACACTGTAATATATCAGACTTGTGATGCTGTGCCACCAATCACCAAAAGATTCTTGGGTTGTGTAATAAATTAGATTGTGCTGTGTCTGTCTGATTGGGATTTTTGTGCTTTATTCACATCAAAAGGCAATTACATTTTGTGCAAACTTAATCTTACCAGTTTAATGGCACGTATGTAAGTGTAATGGCAATATGGAAAATATGCCTTGTAATTTGTCCTTTATTAATACTGTATAGAGAGGGTTTCTGAAAATGAGAGGCAACTAATTATTCTGTTTGTTAGGTAATGGGGATACCCCCCAGAATTTAGCCTTTACTTAAGTTAAATGTATGTGTAAGAGATGTATTTTGAACTTTTTGAGGGCTGCATCTGTACTAACAGGAATTATCTTAGTCTGGAGAAACACCTAAATGATCTCAGGAAGCCAGGGCTCAGCAGATTCTTACACAAAACTGTGATAAACATCTAAATCAAATCTGTGCTTGCACAGGGATAAGGGGGAATGGCTTTAAACTGTAAGAGAAGAGGTTTAGATTAGATGGTAGAAATTCTCACACTGAGAATTTCCACCACTAGCACAGGTTGTACAGAGAAGATGTGGATGCTCCATCCCTGGAAGTGTTCAAGGACAGGTTGGATGGGGCTTTAGTGAAAGTTGTCTGTTTCCATGGGAGAGGGATAGGAATTTAATGATCTTTAACGCACCTTCCAACCCAACCCATTCTATGATCTTTTTCAATATTCCTTTTCCTTTGGTAATGAAATAAACTTGGCAACCACCAAAACTGCCCACAATTTAGGTTAAAGAAACTTCCTGAAATCAAATCTAAAACGAATTATTGAATACCAAGAAAGGGTCTCTACACAAGAAATTAATGACCTTGGAATAGAGTGCAGTGAGAACAGGATCCAACTCAGCAGCCCAAAAGGCAGAGCCTTGCTGACTGAAGGAATGGTGAATATTTGATGATCTAAGCTGGGAGCCCTAACAGAAACACAGTAGACACAGTGTGATGGTGATGATGCAGCAGGAGGATGAGTTAGGAGAGGTATTTCCATAGATTGACTATTAGGAAAAAGCTTTTTACAGAAAGAGTGACCAAATACTGGGTCTGTCTGCCTGGGGAGGCGATGGAGTCACCATCCCTGGGTGCTTTTTAAAAAGATTGGATGTGGCACTTAGTGGTAGGGTTTAGCTGAGGAGTTAGGGCATGGTTTGGAGCTGTTCTTGAAAGTCTCTTCCAACCCAGTGATTCTGTGAGGGTTTGGGATGCTCTGATGCCTGGTGGGTCCTCTGCAGGAACACAATGCAGGATGTGGCTCTGGGCAGCCACTGCCAAGTCAGGTTTGCAGGCTGCAAGATTACACCTGCACTGGGCTAATTTTGTTTGTACCTGACTGTACATTTTACTGCTGCTTGTAGAATATGATTAAAACATCATAAACGAACATGAGTGCCTAAATTAAAGGGTTCTGTTGGCACTGAACAAGGTTATAAAGAGGCTGGGAATGTGTGTGGGCAGGTTTCAGGATGAGATTTGGAAAAGTGTTTATTGCAATACACTCAAGTAGGAGTATGGGGAGAGGAAACTGGAGGTTGTAAAGGAGTTATGTGGTGCTAGTTGTAATAATAACAACAAAGTGAGGTAGCAGATAGCTTGTGCTTAATTGGGCTGTTAATGGGAACGTTTGTGTGAAAAAAAAGCTGAAGAATGTGTTGTTTCCAAATGTCTGTAATGAGGAAACTGCTTAAAAATGGCTGCAGAAAAAAATAGCATAGTAGACATGTCTTATATGGTAGGGGTTGATGATTACTTCAGGTATTGTAGAGATATGACAGGTCTCAGTTCTACACTCCTACTGCTAATCATTTAAGCTAATTTTACCAGCTGGAAGGTGTAGCTATGCGGTTTTTTTTTTTTTTAAATAGCAAGGTCTCTAGCTAAATTCACTGTAGAAAACTTATTTTCTAATGAATGCTTCCTAATGAATGAACAGTGCTTTTTCCTTTGGAAAAGAGATAAAATAAATTATTTCCAAAACTTTGGAAAAGGAGGGAAATTTGTGATGAGTTTGGTTTGGGAATTTTTAGAGGTGGGGGAAGGAGGGTGTTTTTGTTTTTTTTCTTAAATAAGCAATATGATTCTGTATATTAGACAAAATCTTAGCTATTTTTCATTACTTACTGTGTTCTGAATAACTGCAGTTCAGACGCTGATTTCAGTTTGCAGGTAGTACACATTTGACTGACACTTACTATTTTTAGAGGATATACATGTCAAATCCTGTAATGAAATTGAGCTTGATATTAGCTCAACCCTAATATCAAGCTGAAGTGAATTAGTTGAAGTGTCAGAAGCCACACACTTATTCTGTGCAGAAAAGGGAGTGGTGATTAGTCATGTTATGTCAGCTGCAGCAGCTGGACAGGAAAGAGGAATGATTTAAATACACACTGAAAATGAAGATAGCACTGCTTTTCCCATTAAACTGTTTGCAGGACTGATGCATGAAAACATTTTTTTTCTTCAGCACTAAGAGTTGTTGTCCACTTACAATAGCTGGGAGAGACAAGTGATATGATGTGTGACATTATGTCTTTACCTCATTGATGTGTACTTTGCATTTCTAAGCAATTTTCTATCCAGAGCTTTAGAGCTGAGTTCCCTTTACAACATCAGATCAGTATCACAGACAGGATTCTGACCAAGACTGGAGAAAATTGGTGGTTTGGGTCTTTTTGAGGAAACAGAAATGAGCTGAGAACTTCAGATCCAGTTTCAGTTTTGTGGCTCTAGTCTTGCCTCAAGAACTGCCCATGCCTAGGCTACAAGTATTGTTTTGGCTAAATAAATGCACTTTTGGATTTTTGGGAACAGAGTAGCAACCAGGACATTATTGGTCTGCAAGCTCAGCAAAGAATTGTGTGGTTAGAACTGGGCAGAGCTCATGGCCTTTAGTTGTCAAAAAGCTTCATCCCACAACTTACCAACCTTACTCCTCAGGAGTTAAAACTAAGAGAATGTTGGACTAGTTCATGCTTATTTCATCCATGGGCCTGCTAAGTAAGGTGAAAAAATCAGGGAGGAAAAAATAGTCAAATGATAATTTTGAGGGCCACAGGTGGACACAAGCTAAAATTGGGAAAAACTGCTTTTTAGTAAGAGGCTTTTGGAAAAGAATAGGACTGATGGTATCTTCTGATCTCTCTGCTTTTTCCTGTGTGACACCCCTTTGTGTCTTGGAACACCCCAGATCTGGTTTAGATATACATTGAGAAAAGACCTGTGACTGTCTTTGCCAAAGATCTCTTGATGCTCCAGCCACTATCAGGGAAGGAAGAGGGGGGAGTGAAAAGAGACAGAGCAGATCACAGTGTTATGTGATATGAAACTGCATATGAAATAATGGTAGCTGAAAACCCAGAAATTATGGTCTGGAACAACTGGACTTCATGAATCCCTCTGGGTTTTTTAGTGTCCACCTATTGAGTTGATAGAAGGATTTGAATTGCAGCCTGTCCCATATCCAGTGTCTGAGCTGGCCTAACACCTGGTTTCCAGCACCACTGGGTTGGGTTTTACACTCCATTCAATAAATGGTAAATTGGGTCAGATTCTGCTTTGATGAAATCAGTGATAGATGTCATTTGGCTGTGATCTTGTCTGCACTCAGTCCACTTTATGCTCTTCTGTCATTGTAAAGGAGGAATGAATGACATAGTGACTCATTTTAAAGTCCCTCAGTGCTGCCAGGGTGATATTGTGGGTTTGGAGTAAATGAAATTTCAGGCTAATTTGCTTTAGTGAAAATGAGCACCAGGGCCATGAGGTTGTTTGGACTGAGTCAATGTGTGAGAATGAGTAGCCCAACAGATTTTATTTGCTCTGTGGCTGAAGGGCACCCTCTGCAAGGATGCAGGGAGACAGCAGAGCACTGTGCAGGTGAGGGGGAGGCAGGGATGAGCCTTCCTGAAGACTGCAAACCAGCAGGCAGGTGACTGAAATCTGATGGGAATAATATCCATGACATAATGCCAGGGGATGGAATTGGAAAGATACGCCATCCCTTGGGACAGATTGAGAGGCAAAAAAAAAAAAAAAGACTCTTTTTTCCTGGTAATACATGAATGGTTTACTGAAATGTGGCTGATGGCACTTTGGACTGATGTGATCTCAAGCTCTCTGCAGGCTTAGGTGACTTTGCCTCCTCTTCCTGAAATAAGAGCAGCAAAGTCCCTCAGAAGTTTCTCATTACAGAGGATTTATTCAAGATTTTGTATTTCCACCTGCAGTCTGAACCTCTTCAGTGGTTCACTGCCTCATGTGGTGTGTGAGGTACTTGGGAAGTAAGGCACTAAATCAAATAAACCATTTTATAGCTGTATTGCAGAGTTAAATGGGAGCGGCTTGCTGAGACATAACACATATTTTGTAAAAATAGCCAGAAACTTGTTTCCTTTCAGTGGTTACAATTAAGGCTTTTTTTCAGGAGAAAGGTGGAAGAAAGGCTGTTCAATTACACAGAGGGCTGCAGAAATGCCATTGAATGAATCATTTAATCCTTTTAAACCCAATAATCTTCCAATTTTCCCTGTTTCAGATATTTCCAATTTTACATGACACATCCAAGCATAGAAGAGAAAGGTTAGTTATAGTTCTTTAGTGCTCCCTGTCAGTCCTACAGAAAAGAAATACTTGAACATAGAAGTAAACCCCCCATGTACATCTGTATTTCCCTAATTCACATAGATGTGTATGGTAATTTATTCAGTATCTGCAATATGGTTGTATTAATTCTGGTTTGTGATACACATTTGTCATGGGGTTGCACTGTTGGTTCTCTGGGCCTTGCATTTAGGACTTGGTCAACTATGACCAGCATAGCTCCCTAAAAAGTAATACCAGAGGTCATCTAGAATTCCATTCTAGCAGAACTTCAGACCTCAGTGTCCATGAAGAAGTAGTGACTGAGAGATTAGGGTTTCACCATGAAGGAAAAATGTTTCCCAAGCTGCAAAGTAACCTGGGAGGTGTGACTGCTGTCCAAAAGGAAGGAAAAAATTCGTTTTACCCATAGGCTGCTGACACAGACCACACAAGCAACCATGCATACATCTAGAAATGGGATTTATATCCAAGATTGGTTTGCCACTTTTACTAAATAGTATCTGCTGTAGTTGTGGATCTCTTTTAAAAGTGAGACGTACATAAACATCATAACATGAATTGGTTGCAGAATGAAAATTGGTTGCTTTTTTTCCTATAAAATAGTCATCTGTTTTGTTTGTTATTCCTGTCACTGTCTATATTTAGCATTAGGAAGTTTACCTTTTGCACTACAGTAAATACTGAAGCCCTTATCTAATTTTTTATGTAATTTGCATATGTTACTATGCAGTTTGTATCTGTTTAGTGAAACTATCTTTGTGTGTGTGTGCAGGGACTCATGCTCATCTGATTATGTTTGAATCCACTTCAGTTTTTAAATTTTAAAGAAAAAATTAGTCAGGTCTTAGCATAGTTAAGCTAAATTGGAATTTAACAACAGCATTTTAAAATGTGTTTATTTTGTGCCCCAGTGCTAAATTTTAGCATGTACTCGCATGCCTTTCTGGAGGGAGGAGAATTTATGCTGCATGAATTGAAGATTAGTGAAAAATTATATTCGTGGAAGTATTCCTGTAAAAGCAAGACCAACATTTATGAGCACTACATATAACATTGTCACTGGGGCTGTGTCTGGATACCCTTTGGTGTCTTTTTAAAATACAGTCAATATAACAGACTCATTCTGGTACATAACAGTGAACATCACTACCCATACAGTCCATCAGTCCAGGTATTTCCACTGGTGTCAGACAAAATTTTTGCGTGGTGATGGTGGGGAAATAAGCTCTTTTATCATCTTTTTGTGCTCTGCTTACCAGTGAGGTTGCAGGAATTGTACAGTTGTCCATCTCCTCAAAGGAGCAGCTCTTACTGACAGACCTTTGGCCCCAGGTGCCCTCATGTTTTGCAGTGTTAGCTGGTATAATTCTTCTTCATCCCTCTTCATTGTAATTTGACTTCTAGGAAATTTGTTTAGTATTGATTTAACTTCATTTCTGTTAAAAGAAGACTTGAGAGCTCTGTATAGTTGTCTGTAATAATGGAATGTCCTCAATATCTGATTAATAGGGCTGGGAAATATATTTTTGTTCTACAGTCAAAGCAATAAATGGGGGGGGTCAATTCAGACTGCAGTGAGAAACTTTTCAGGGTGTCTGATATATTGAACTTGGACTGATCAAAACAACTGCACAAAGTGTTCTTTTATTTAACTGTTTTTCCAATAACATTCTTAAAGGAAAAATACCAGATAGGCTACATGAAATCCTAGTTTTACCTTTTGGTGTTTCTTCAAGCAAGGTGGTCTTTTAAGTACCAAAACACATTGTATATTAATTTTTTTTGACTACTTTTCAGGAAGATGGGCTTGGAGATGGTTTAAGGAGGCTTCAGCTGCAATCCTGACAGGTGATGTGGAGACATTGGCCACCCTGTTCTGTGTCACAGGGGAGCCAGATAGAGACATCTGGATTCAAATGGAAGCTGTGGCTATCCCTGCCTGAGGGATGGGGGATGGGAATTAGGTGGATGTGCAGAGAAATGACGGAAACCCCACAGTTTCTGGGAGATGTCCAGCAGGAAAGGAGTGACTTGTGTGTGAGAGCTCTTGTTCCTGGGGGTGCAGGACTGAGCTCACAGCTTGTGCCATTGCCACCCCAGGCCAGGTATCCTCCTGCAAAGCAGACTGAGAAAATCCCCTGTCTGGGTAGATGACAGGCTGCACTGTTCTATTTTCTCATTGTTTTCTTCCTTGGGGAAGCTGGGGCCAGAGAGCCCATGGGATGTGGCAGAGGGGATGCTGAGTGACACCCAGAGAGCACAGCACGTGGGACAGATGTGATTGCACAGAATGTGGTGGAGGAGCAATGCCACAGCACACAACTCTGAGTGTAAACAAGCTGCTTTTACTTTTCTCTTTTTTGTTCTTACATCTGGTTTGTGTCATGCTGTCATGATGGTTACCACTTCCTTTGTGTTTTGAAGTAGATCAATGGGTTTGTTTTTGGATCAAGACAAAGGGCTTGACAACCAAGGAAACAAATTGATTCTATTTCCTCCCCTGTTCAAGCTTTGTCACAGAAGTTGTTAGCTGTAGAAGAAACTTTTTTTTGTCTTTGTCACGGAGCTGTGTCAATGTCAAAATATCTGGAACAGATGAATAGGTATTTTATCTCTACATATTTCAACAACTTTGCTGCATTCAGCTTGTTTTCTTGGTAATAATTTGATATATTACTGGGAGGACACTGCCATCTCTTTTTAGAACAGCCCCTCTCTTTGACAAATAAGGCATCTGAGGAAGATTTCCTCCAAAGAAGGAGGGCTGCCTGTTTGGGAGCAGCTGTAATAATTGCAGCAATAATACTAATAAGCTCTTACTCCAATGTCATAGCAGCCAGATGTGTTTTTACTGAAGCAGAATTCCTAATTTCTCTAGCAGGAAACATATTTTCCATGTCTCCTTTACATGGAAGGCGATTACATCAGAAATCATCCATTTTGTCATGATACTGACTTTTATTTTCCATTGGGCCCTTTTAAGGTTTGTATTTTACAGTCTGTGTCAAAGACCAATTCTGGTCAAGACTTACTGCACACAGATGAGCTATAAACAGAGTTATGGAAAAGGGCACTTGTGGCCTCTGTAAACATACATCACACTGTGCTTCTGAAAAGCCTGGACCCCATGAGTTTCTCAGTCTCCAGTTTCATTATTGTACCTTCTGCTCTCCTTTCAAGCAGCTCTTTAAATCTCTACTTTGGGGCCTTGTGGTGCTGCACAGTTTGTGAGCACCACTGCCCTTGTTCTCTTCCCAAGCCATGGCTGTGCTGAGTGCTCATGGAGTATCAAGGCTGAGCATTTATCCACCATACAGCTCTCCACACACCAGCACTGGTTTTATATCCACTTGCTCTGAGCACACCTTGCTGGCTCTGGTTTATATTGACAAATGACAAAGCCAAATGCCTGGATTTGTGATTTAACTCTGGGAAGCAGGATCAGGAGAACATCACTTGCTTTCTCTTAGCCATTTCACTTGATGCCACAATCTTCTTTGATTGTATTTTTAAAAAATCTTTCTATGCAGCATGGTAGAACAAACCAGTGCTTAGTTTTGCTTTAAATGTGAGATCACTACCAGCATTTTCAAATCAGTAAAGGTATAGTGCCAGTTGAGAGAATCTGACTCTCAGGACATTCTTGTACTTGTGTCTGTCTCTCTTTTCAGTATTGGAGGAACTCCCACTGTGTAGAGCTCCTGCTGAAGGTACAGCTGACTGAGTAGGGTGACTCTCATGCCTGGGCAAGGAGGGCTCAGGTTGCTCGTGGCCACTTCTGTCCCTACACTCAGTCTCAGAGACTGATCTTGTTCTGAAGCATCTTGATCAAATTGCTGAAAGTTTTGTGTGTAAGGAAGCCTAGGGCTTGGAAAGAAGGGGGTAGATGGAATAACATGTTCATGATTAAGAATCTGCTAACAAAGGTCACTTGAGGGAGGAGAGATGTCTGGTCCTTCAGTCTGGCTCACCAGGTACTGGTTCTAATTTGATGATGCTTCTTAGGATGAGCCCCCAGGGAGGCTTTGAGCTCAGTCTCTGTGCTGTGAAGTTTAAGCTCCTGTTTTCTCTTGGAGGTGGGTACTTCTTTTCCCAGCACCCTAAGATGGGAAAACAAATGTGGTAATGCTACATTACTTATTAGAATTAAAGATACATATTACCATTATGCATGTCCACTGATCTTTCCTGTGTTTTGTGCTCTTTCATGTGAAAAATACATGGAAAAATGCCCCTCTGGTTCCCTAGAATGTCTAGTTGGGATATCTTTGACATTTAAGCTTCTGTGGAGGACTGTTTTTATTCACATGGAATATAAATCACTGTTATTATTTTTTTCCCCAAAACTGTACAAGTATAAAAAAAGAGATTGAAATCCTGCTTTAAAAGGAGAGCTGTAGTTTTTTATGATTCTCAGTGCTGCATTTCCACATGTGATTTTTTTTTTTTTCTTATCCTGGTACATCACATTTATTACTCCTTGCTCATCCTTTCTATTTTATGAACCATGAAAACTCTGAGGACCACAGTGAGGGTTTGGAAGCTGTCTAGCAATGCTCTGTGGTGTTTCATGTGGTGAGTGGCATCAGTAGCATGCTTGGAAGATCAGCTTGATAAAGGGGACACAGAGTAGAAAGGTTGCACAGATGTTCTGGGACCTCAATTCTTGAATTTTGTCAACCAGGAGTTTGATTATATTCTGAAAGCACTGAAGCAAAGAGTAAATATAAAGCTCTGTGACCAGAAATCCCTGCAGCAGATATATGCTGTGTGCTAAATCTTACAATTAAACCACAGTGGCACAAAATCTGCCTCCAAAGCATGGTCTGTAGAATCTGATGCTCACTGCTGTAATGCCCCAGCACCTCAGGCAGGAAGGTGGGATTGCTGCTCTGTGTCTGGAGCAGGAGAGCATCCCTTTCTCCTTCCACAGCTGCAGACACACTTTGTTGGCTCTGGATAACCTCTGTTGCTGTGCTTAATGTTGAGCATGGCACACTGAATTTCTATGACTAAGTGTGTCTGTTTTCTGTATATTTGAAATTGTTGCTCATTTAACCATGACTAATAGATAGCTTGAGCAGAGATCTCTGAAGAGAGGCTATTCAAGTTGAGAGCACACAAAAAGCCTCATCTAATCAACCTACAATATATACACATCATCTACATTTGCAGTTGCATCTCCCCACACAGTCACTGCTTGTTTGACAAAGAGATGTATTTAGCTCAAATTTTGGATTAAGCCAATTGCAAAAAGGAATGTTTTGCTCAATCTGATCCAAACAAGAAGAGCCATGCTGATTGAGGGCTGTATATCAAATGCACACTGCAACAGAGAAGGATAAACATTAATTTTCATTTGGTGTTTTATGCCAACTATGTTTGAGAGGTGAAGTATTAAAAAAAGGTTGCTGTGATACATTAATACTATGAGATACCTGACCCTTGAAATTAACTTGGCCAGGTCAAGAAAATGCTGAGATTAAATGCTACTAATGCTTTCTTGCTCTGTCCTGTTTGCTGGTTGGCATTCCTGCTTTATTGGACAAGAATATGGCAAATCAAGTTTACACTAAAGTTTGTAAGGCTTAGAAGCATCTCTATAGTGGGGAAAAATTGAACAACTTTATACTGCTACTGTTTAATCAATTTATTGGCTTTTCTCCTTCAAGAGCCATCAAACATTGAGTAGCCAGCCACAGGTGTTCCTGATTATATTGTTGTTTTGTTAAATAATTGTTAAAATGGAGCTTGAGAGTAGATTTAACTTTTTGAATAATTGGGCAGATTAGTTCTTGGGTGCTTGGATGTGTTACTGTACCTGGTGGTGGTATGAAGGTGTTATCAGTTGTCTTCATCTGAGTGGAGGGGAGAGCTTGCTTTGAAAGGGTGTGTTCCCTTCTACCTAAGGGACAAACAGGGGGACATTTCATCTTCTCATGTGTTCCTCTGCTCTCTGGTTGTTGCCCTTTTTGGGTTTACTCTCTCTGGGACAGGTTGAAGCTGTTTTAAAGAATAGGACTGGTTTTACCAACTGCTGAAATGCTCCCTGGATGCAGCACTTGTTCATTTCTACAACAGAGGAAGCAGCCTAAAATTCCAATTTCATGTGGAGCCTTTCAGTCCTTGAATGGAATTTCTGTAACTCTGGGGTTTTTAAATTGTTGTCTAGATAAAATATGTTAAGCTGTTCACAGTCCCTTGCATCCCTTCAGTCCAGGATAGGCTCAGAAATGGTGCTGATGTTTCATGGTAGTGAGAAACACTAAAACTTCAAAGCACTTATTTCTGTGTTGTCCTCCCCAGTGTGAGATTCATCTTCATGATGGATGCAGAGAAAGAAAAATTGTTAGAGAAAAAGAGTCCTACATAAGTTTTTTGCAGTCCTATGCACATTTTATTTCTTAAGACTTGATAAGAATAATCAGCATGATTGTTCTGCTCCACTTTCATTCCCTTAAGGAGATTTCACACTGAGGTTTCTCCAGTGCTTCACAATCTACTTGTTGCTTTGGATGAAAGCTACCTGGCCTTTTAAATATTATATACAGTTCTTGCATGTGCATTTTTTCTGCTTTCTGCCCTTGGCAGTCAGTGACACAGTACCAGTGCAACGTGTGGTTAAAGTCATTGCTTTTGCTGTCCTGACAGCAAATGCTCCTCATTTTTAATGTCATCCCTGAGAGGCCATGATTCGTTGTGAGGTGATTTAACACACTGTTGTCTGTCTCTGTGACCAGATCCCTCCATGAAGGTGCCACCAACTTCTCACTTGATGTGGGTGAGAGTGCCTGATTTACCCTTATCAATTACAGCCTTAGTGGTGTGATTTAGGGAACCATTTTAAGAGAAAAACTGTCAAAAGGTTTTGGGTCTGCTGAGGTGTTTGTGAGAGTAAGAACAAGCCCAGGACAGCACAGATGCAGGCTGAGGAAATATTCTCCATCAGTGAAAGTCAAGGACCTTCTGGAAGCCTAAGGATGGTTGTATTAGTCTGGGCTCTGTAAAACCTAATTCTTTCTAGGTTCATCTTGCTATGTGGCTATTCTGTGCATTTTTGTGGACAACATGTCCTTCCTCTATATAACACATAGTTTTTGTGGACAGTAAAGGAAGTAGTATTGTGCATTTCCTACATTTTTCTATAAAAACTTTTACCCAGCTTGAATTTTAGTATTTTATCAGCTTTCCTGGATTTGTAGTGCTAATGTGAAATAAAATAATTGCAAATCGTTTGCATTGCTGGTAAACAGGAAAAACAGGAAAAAAAAAAGTAAGGTTCATTGGCATGAGACTTTAGTGTTTTGGTAATTTTGAATTGTTTGTGATTGTAATACATTCTTGGAACAACAAGCACTTCTTCTAATGATCGGAAGTGTTTTGAAAAGGAAGGGACTTTGAGACACCAGTCACTATATGTAATTTAGTGACAAGGATAGGAAGTAGGCAAATTATCAGTTTACTTGGCTTAAAATAAAACCTTAATTATAGCATGATGTGCTTGTATTCACTATGGTTTCTAATCTATACTTTCTACCCTCTTCTGAGTTTAAATTGCCTTAAAATTTGAGGTGTTGAGAATGTCCTGAACTCTGCAGGAAATTGGCATATTAGTGGTTTTGTTGCTGTGAGGAAAGAGGGTTTTTTTTGTTTATTTTTTGAGGGAAAGGTGAAAGAACACCACAGAGAAACCCTGTTTCCCTCTCCCATCCCAGGAACTGCCCCCAAAACATCAGAAACTCCTAGGAGCAGTGAATGGCTGAGAGGCACAGGGGAGGGCTGAGGTTCCAAGGGACTGATCCATCTAGGGGATGTAAGAGACAATCCAGAATTTGTGGATAATTAGGAGTGCTTTGACTGTGATGTTAACAGACTGAAATAGAAGACAGGGCCCATCTTTTGGGGAGGAAAGAGCAGTTTGGCAGCTGTCACTGCACATTAGATGATTCTGCCTCTGTGTGTGGAAAGTGAAACAGGGAGGATTTCAGGAGGAACTAATGCACTTACTTATGGAAAATTGTGTTATTTCCAAACCAGACAGATCAGAGATAAGAAAATGGACCATTTTTGAAAATAAACTCCTGTGACTCTGCCTAATCTCCTACTTCCAACTAAACTGGACTCAAACGTCTGAGATTAAATCTCAGTATTTTTCTGCCTCTAAAATTAGTGCTTGAACATGGCTGATAAGTTTGACCTGGGTACATTTACACCCTTTTAAATCTAAACTATGTAATTCATTTTTAAATACTAAATAAACCCTTCTTTTCTAATTTCTGTGTTAGTAATTATTTCATTTCATGAAGATACTGTGCTTTGTGCTTTACCAAAGATGCTTGCAATAGGTTTGTTCATATAAATGCATAGTTCTTTATTTTTCTTTTTGACTACTTGGTGTTGCTTTTGATAACTATTTTCTGCTTTTCAAGAGGAAAAAAGAAAAAAAAAAACAGTTGCAGAGCTGTGGTGGGAATCATGAAATCAGAACCATGTAATGCCTTTAGTCTGCTGTCAATTAGTCACTGATACAAACTTGTGATGAATCCCATGGCACCATTTCCCTGTTGAGTCTAATAAAATTCAGTTTGTTCAAGTCTGTGGATGCCCCTGCTGGTCTAAGGGAATAACAAAAGATGTCAAACTAAAACAGAAAGTGGAAAAAGGAAAAGAAGTAACCTGTAAGTGAAACCAAAATGCCTTGAGAAAGATGTATCTGCAGTTGAATGTAAGTGACTTTAGGGGAGGGAGTTATTTAATGAGCCTGGAGTTTAGTACAGGCTCGTCATGGTAGATTGTGTTTGCAGTTCATATATCACTCTGCTGCCTCTTATTGAGGAGAGACAGCAAACAGCTGGGCAAGGCTGGGAAATACTGCTCAGCATTGCACATGAAAAACTCCTTTTAACATGAGGTGAACCCTCAAGGAAGGCAAACCTGGTGTTTTGAAGAAGCTCTTGGGAGATCCCAGGGGAAGTGGAAAATGTTTTCCAGGAGAGCTTAGGGAAATGGTGCAGAGCTATGGGGAGCCTCGAGTATTCCATGGGGTTGAAAACTCTTGGGCTGAGAGCTTTGCTGCTTCCTGGCTTTAGGTGACAGCCACAGATGCAGGAGTTCTGAGCAAGGAGGCAGACAGACCAGGGGAGATGAGCACTCAGCCCTGGCAACATTAGAAATCAATGCTATTTTTTTCCCCCCAAGACAATCTATGTGGCTGTCGTCATTCCTGAGTTAGAATCAACACAAACAGATAATTTGAAAAATGGAATTTCTGTTGGGAGTCCTCTCCTTTCACCTGTGACCACATGGAAGATGTTCTGGGATGTGCTTGTTTACTTCTCTGCTCCAATTGCTTTAGGCTGAAGGAACACATATATTCTTCACATTCCTCTCCTGATTGTATTCCTTTTTAGAGAGGTAGATATTTTAGATATTCCCTTATACACAGAAATCTTATTGAAAATTACAAAGAAGAAAAACTTGGATTCCTCTAGAGAATTTAAATTTAGAGCCAGTTTTATTGGCTGGGTTTAAGTGTGGAAAGGTGGCACAGGGTGAAAGGCAAGCATTTTGTTTGTGTGGATATAAACAATTGGGTATGCAATTCCATCCTGATTTACATGACATAAGTTTAGAGGTATAGAGCTCTATAGAAAATAATAAATAAATAGAGCTATCTATTTATTTTCCTGAACAAAAAGGGTCCAATAGTCATCAAGAGTCAAATTTACATGACCATACCTTTGGCTCTGTGTCAGGGGCTGGCTGACAGACAATATCATAACCTGAGCTGTTTTGTCATTTGAGAAAATGCAAAGGGGATATTGAAAGTCAGGAACAGGAGCTGGCCACAAATCACTTCAGAAATGAAGCACTGACTCTGTTTTGAGGAAAATATGTTGAATGCTGGCATCTTGTATTCTCCCTCATTTGGCCAGAAATCCTCAGTGTTTATTGAGGGTGAAATTCATCTGTGTGCTGTGAACTATGTGCTCCAAAGAAAGCTTCAGCGAGTTTTTAATGCTGGGTATTTCATATGCTGGCTTTCCTGCATAAGGATGAATTTCTCCTTGAAATGAAATGAAGACTGAGAGCACATAAGGCAAAATAATGATGGGATGAAATAAAACTGGTCTATCAGAAGAAATGGCACAGAAATCCAATTTGGGACAGTAAAATGGGCATAGATATTATTTTCCATTGTATGCTATTTCACACAAAGTATGGTTACAACAGGAAATCAATGGAAAATAAAAATTACATGAGATAAGCAGCTGAAAACAAAGAGCTCTACTTTCCCATTCATATTGAAAGGTAAAGGCAGCAGAGGGATAACATATGGGTTTCATATCTTTACATAGTGCATCAGCAAATCTTCAGCTATCTTCAACTTAACTGTTGTGGTTCTTTTTGGTGCTATGTGCCATTCTAGAATACATGTGTGTACTCTACAGTGAATGCAGACAAATCTTCTTCATAAATATTTTAACGTTATTTCTGTCCATAATTTCTTATTCCCTGAAGACATTTATGTCTCCTGATATCAGACCTTTTCCATATCTGTTTCAACCTAGTTCTTACACCATCACTGTACTTAATTTTGTCACTGTGTTTGTCCTCTTTATGTTGAGATCATGGGACTGCCCTTAAACCAATTTGTGTCCCTGTGTCTGTTAAACTCCTCAGGTACAAATTAAAAATTGCTGTGATATAGCTGTAAAAATACAAATCTGCTTAGAACATGAGATATTAAATTGTCTTCTCTCATTTTAAACAGCAATGGACAAAGTAATTTTATTTTTTAAAAGAAAATATGGTGAGTTTTTGCAAATTAGAAACTGGGTTTTCTAAGGGACAATAAAACTCAAATGTCAGTGGAACCTTGCTGCTAACCCAAAGCTAATTGCAGATAAAATGATATTATTTAGCATCTCTTTGCACAAAAAAAGGACAAGTAGTAACTTTCAGGGAATTGAACCACATAAGAGAAACTAAAATTTGATTAATACCTAAAACCTTCCTTTTGACTCAAAGAACTCTAATGAAGAATCTCCATCGTTTTCCTTGCACCCTCTCTATCTATTTATTTCTATTTCTCTCACATTTACAGTTTAGAAAAACAAAAAGCATTTTTTTCCATCTGCTTTCTTTTCCCAGTTGCCTCTTTGAATCCCCAGTGCCCCATTACCTGTGGTGCAGTAGCTCTCTTTAGCTGCTGGCTCTGTTTGAGGAACATTTTTTGTACCCTTTGAAATATTGGAAAATAGGAAATCAGTTCAGTGTCTGTCTGAGTTACTGTGACTCCAGAGAAGTTCATTCAGCCATCTGGAGATGAGGAACTACTGAAATCTGAATCAGTTTATGAATGGTTTCTCTTTTCAGCTTTTCTATTTAAGTCAAAGGAAGTTTTGATTTTAAAGAAATGCAACAAAGGTACAAACGTCATCCTATTTTATTGAACCAATTGCCTTCACTAAGCAATAATTGAATTTTTCAGGTTTTGATTGTAGTGATCAAGCTGTGCTTTTTGAGATAATCACTCAGTAAAAAACTTTTTGGGTTTTCAGGATGCATGAAATTCTCCAAGCTGTAAACAGCAACATTTGCATAGAATGTGTGAAATGGAAATTTGTCATGGACAGTGACCCATACAATTATTCTCTTGGTTTATTTTGTCTCAGGAGTGCTTGGACTTGTTCAGAAAGCATGTAAGAGTGTTCACTATTCAGAAATTTGATTGAATAATGGGATAACTTATTGAAAATGTGTTTCTGGCCTAGAATTTTTCACTTGGCTGTAAAACGGAGTGTTTATATTCAGTGGGATTTCTTTGGTTGATTCAGTCACATTGTCAGCTTTGCTCTAGTGTTTCTACCAGCCTTGAGTCTCTCCTGTGATGGAAACCTGCCATTTTTGAGTGTGAGTACCCTGTAATCAGCTGTGCTTGCTCAAGAAGCTGGACTTGAGTTTGGATGGTTTTGGGTTGGGTTTTTGCATGTATGTGTGTAAATGGGTGGCCAGTAACAAATACAAGCTGAAGTGTGAGACCCAGAAATGGTTCTCAATTCCCATTTCCTAGTCTGTGCCTTGGAAATGTCCCAGCTTTAAGTTAAGACCTGGGGTGTGGATTGTTCTGCTGTTTTCATGTGGAGAAAATACAAGTAGAGGGAAAGCAGGTGTGGTTTGGGCAGCATGAAATAACTGGGTTGTGCCTCACCTGGAGAGCAGAGCTGTGCCAACAGGCTTTCTAGAAATGCTTTTATACTCCTAGAGAAGCTGTGTTAAAGACAAATCTCTTTTCTATAGCTGGGTGGGTTGGTGAGCTTTGGTACAGCTTTGCCAGGCTGGTTCTCCAGTTCTGTGATGCAGTGTCTCCATAGATCCAGAGACCCAAAGGATCATCCCCTGCTCTGCTGGGCTGTCCCTGCTGTCACCTGCTGCTCCAGGACCTGCCTGCAGTGCCTCTGCAGGACAGGGCTGCATTTTGCTGCAATTTTGTGAGGATTTCTTTAGAAGTGTGTGTCACCAGGATGTCTCAGTATTGCCCCCGCACTTGAAGCATTTCACAGCTGCTCTGATCAATAGAGAGGTTCAGCATCAATTGACTGGATTTGGAGAAAAGATATTTTTCTCCTCTGAGCACTCAGTGGTATGATGTTCTTTTATCTGTCTTCTGAAACAATGTTGGCCTTCTGCTGCTGACTGTCTGAGGATGGGCTGGGCACAGACACCATTATCATCTGCTTTCTTTCTGCTGTAGCTTCTTCCTCCTCTCCCATTCAGTAGTTGCGATTCATTACTTTAGTTATATTGGACAGGATTTTCCATTTTTTTTCCCAAATTTCATATTTGTGGGCACCATTAGCCCTTCACAGTGCTGAATGACTCAAATGGGTTTTTTTGCTGCTGTTCTTACCCTCTCCAGGGAATTAATGAAGTCATGAAATGTAAGCAGTAATTAATAGTCCCTCAATTAGGGTAGCTGTCTAGGGCTATAACTCAAACCATGCTGAGTTACTCTGGAGGACTACAGAGCCATACTGAGATGCTTTGGTATTCCACAATCAGAAAGGACTTTTTCAAACACAAAATGTTTCCTACACCTTGCAAGCAGAGGTTTGATCTGAACTTGCAGCCCATGACTGCAGAAAACCCAATCTCCAGTATCAGCTATTTTGTGAGGGAGCAAGTCTATTAACACTGGGCCTGTCCTAGAAATACCTAGGGATTTGCCTAGGGCTTTCTTTCCTGTGGATGGTGATCTATTTTCACTGCATTTTCTGAAAGAAATAATGTGCTTTCACATTGAATGTAGTAATATTTTTTTTATTGTGATAAAAAAAAGAAGTGATGTTAAATATCTGATCCTGTTCTATTGCTTGTTTTAATTTTTTTTAACACTTCTAATTTTATTTACCTTATAGTTATCAGTGATATTATTTCTTTAGGGTGGGTTCTACTTTGCTCACAGCAGCAGAGATTCTTGTGAACAATTACTCAAGTCAGCAGTTAATTATGGATACTTACTGGCCTGAGTAATGGAAATCCTAATAATTCAGGTATTTTGTGTATGCAGTTTTATGGAGTATTACTAAGCAGAATTCCTTGTTCAGGAGATTTTCTTTTTCCTGGTACCCATGGGAGATGTCATTATAATTGAATCCAGGTTTGTACATCATTGGAAGGGGAAAACATGTTCCATCCCTAGTGCATATTGTCTCCAGCAGCACCTGCAGTTTAAGTGGAAAATGTGCATTTGAGTGGGGAATAAGAGACAGTTTAATGGGAACCTTCAGATTTCTGTTCCTCATGGACATGAAGGTTTGGAGAAGCTCTTGTTCACTTATAGCACTGAAGTACTGTGATCTCCACGCTTGTGAAGAGATGCTTGGGGATGGGAATTGAAGAGTTTTTCTTTTTCCTTATCCTTCTTAAGACTTTATCCAATGACTGGTGAGAGACTGAAGGATTTTTCTTGAGCTCTGCTGAGAGCACTTGATGGAATTGTAGAAGCTGAGAGTTGAGTATGCCTGTCTGTCACCCTTGCTATGACAAACTTTTATGTGCAGGTTATTTCTCCTAGCTATTTTCTCTGTAGAGTCTAAATTACTCCTTATGCTAAGAAAGATGTGCTGGAATGTCATAAATCCTTCTGAAAACCGTGTGCTCCTGCAAGACCACAGCAATTGTGCAAGATCACTACAAATCTCTTCCCATTTGCACTCTCAATAAGAGCTTCATTAGAATTTTTTCTACTTTAATGATCTTATTAAACAGTTTTGTCTTTTGTTGGCCCTGTGAGGAACCAAAGATGATATTAATGTGGCTATTAACTGTATCAGAGATGCCTCTGGTATCTCCCAGCTGGTATTTTCCTATCAATACCCCTTACTTTGAAAGAATTACAGTTTGCTGAGACCTCCTCCCGTGGATTTTACTAAA
The DNA here is from genome assembly GCF_009819885.2 of Catharus ustulatus. Taxonomy (NCBI): domain Eukaryota; kingdom Metazoa; phylum Chordata; class Aves; order Passeriformes; family Turdidae; genus Catharus; species Catharus ustulatus. The sequence goes on from NC_046227.1 coordinate 30,478,606, forward strand.
AATCCTGTGTCTCATTTTCCTGCCTATTATTTTTTGTCTATGCCACACTTCATGATCACAAGAGATGCTCCTTTGCTTCATTTGTAAAAGTATCCTTTTCCTCACCCCATTGATGTTCTGGGTGCCTGGGGGATATCACTGAGAACCTGAACCTTCAACTTTCCTTTTTCCCTGGGAAGGGACACCAGGCAGAGTGGGAGTGAGGGAAGCCCTGCCTTGTCCCCTCAGCAGCTGCCAGCAGCAGATGCTTCAGGAGAAGAGCGTGGGGATAAATCAATCCTGCAGCTCTGATTGTGCTCTTCCAGCATCTGGCAATCTGCAGTTTAGGGACTTTCAGAGCTGGAGATTATATTCTATCTTTGCATTTAATAGCTCTTGATGGCCTTTTCTTCCATGCTAGGGGTTGCTGCTGCTGGTTTGGAGGAAACCAAAGTGATGATATGAATGCTGTGAACAGCTGACATGTCTAAAATGCATTTACATTTGCAGATGGGATTCAGTCCCAGCACTACATTTCACTGCATTTTATTGTCAGTTTGTTAGAATAACTCTGTAAAATATGTGATTTGGTGGTGTGTGTTCCTCTGTATTATCACCAATACTCAGAAATGGCTTCTGCTTGTTACTTCTGCCACTTTTTCTTTTGTACAAAACCCTTGGGAGCAGAGAGTGGTGAACACTGTTGTGAATTGCAGCAGGTTCTTCTCTGTCCTCTTGTCCTCTTTAGTTTTGAGACTGTTCCTTTTCAAATGTTGCATTTGTTAATTTTCTTCTACTTGAAAGCCTGACCCCTTTCATAAACTAAAAAGGAACAACAATGTCTGCATTTGATGCATAAGTGTGGGGAAATATGGGCACTCTCTGTCCTTGAGTTTATATCTAAACAAGATGTGATAATTTACTTGAAAATAAGAATGAAAGCCCTACATTATTTCAGAATTAAAAATAAATCAGCACTACTGAGTAGAATTTTTCTGACCTGTTTTTAAAGTGGTGTTTTAGCTTGATGAATTGAAGATCCGTTATGCCACATACTCGAGGGCCAGTGGTTAGTTGATTTATTTTGTCCCTCTCCTTTGTCTTGCTGTGCATCAAAGCAGGTTTTCTGTCACCAGGTGACAGGACAGTGTCTCACTGGTGGAAAGGTGAGAACAGCAACTCCCCCAGCTGGGGACACAGCCCTCAGCTCTGTCAGCTCCTTCCCCCTGGGTTTGTGCTCTTTGGCTTGAAAGTGGGGAATGTTTATTCAGCTTAGATCCCAAGATAGGCAGTAGCTCATACATAGCAGACTGCAGAGGCAGACTAGCAGATAATTTGGTTTTAAAGATATATCTGCCTGTCTCTTCAAGAAGTACAACATTGTTCTTGATATCCTCACAATTTTTATTTTCCTGCAGATTTTTATGACTGTGTAGCTATGAATTCACAGGTCATTTTGATTTTCCTCTGTATCTGTGATAACAGTGCCCTGAGGAACATTCACAGATTCACAATTTTTCATCAAAGGACAAATATAAGATAGTGGAGGCATGAAACCACAGGGTCTTTCTGAGCTGTGATGCCATTGTGCAAATGCAGTGCCCATTCCAGGAGTGCAGAGATTCCTATCAATGCCTCTGCTGGGCACTGATAATTTTGCAGCATGCAAGACTAAATATAAATACCCCTTGTCATCTTTAGGAAGGGCACTGCTGAGAAGGATTGTGTTTGGAGCCTTCCAGGGCAAATTGTGGAGAATTCAGTTGTTGGGCCTGGGGGCTCTGCCTTGCTGGACTCTGAGCTGCTTGGGGGTGATTGAAAAGCTCAGGGAATGGAGGTGTCTGCTTGACTGCAATGAGCTTCAATCTGTTTCCATTTTGCTCCTAATAAATGTAAAGGAAGTGCTTGATACACACAGAATGTGCCTGTGGTGTCCCTCAACAGAGCAGCTTGTGGGACTTCATAACAGAAGTGCAGGGCAAGGGGAAAGACTCTGGCTACTTACAGGGGAGAAATTACAGTTCTAATAATCTTCCATTCAGAAAATCTGAAACTTCCATGCTGTCCAGCTGCTAACAGCTTCCTATTATGCAGCAGCTCTTGTTATCTATTTGCTCCTACCAGAGTTTAGCTGACTGCTGTCAGTTTAAAGCCAGGCTCTCAGATGACATTCATTAGTTCAAATTGTGGGCAAGTCCCCTGCAGAGACAAAATTTACACTGACAAAAAATCAAGATGGTTTCCAGCCAGCCTTGCCATTTGCAGCTTTTCCTTAGTGAGAAAGGGCTGTGACCCTCAAGGAAAAAAAAAAAAAAAGTTAATTTCAGATTGGGCTCAGTCCTCCAGGCAGAGAGAAGAGCTACCTGTTACCTGTTATGCTGGACTGAGGAGGGGAGGGATTTAAAATTAATACTGGTGAGCTCTTGGGCAAATAAATGAACTACCTCCAGAGAGATGGCAAGCCTTGGAATTCAGTTTGCTGATTTTGCTTTGGATCAGGTGGTGGAATTTCATTGCACTTGTTAAGAGACTTGGTGTCTTCCATGGGCTGGTCTTGTGAAATGCAGCGTGCTGATGGTAGATTTGCACAAGAGCTTGGAGGGCAGAAGGTCCCTGGGTTTGTGAGACACTGCTCAGATGCTTCATGCTCTACTGGCAGGGCTTGATCTCGATTCTGGGTGAACATCTGAGAGGCATGTTGTGGGCTGGGTGTCCTGTCAAACCAGGAGAGGCATATAATTTTTGTTGGCAGGAATGAAAACCACTCAATGAAAAGACTTTCTTCCTTCTTATTTCTTTAATTTGGGCCACTTACAGGCTGAAATGGATGAAATGAAACAGGTGTTTTTGTTTCATCATCCCACCCTGTCGGGGAAAACCACTTAGCAAATATTTTATGAAAATACAGATGAGTTTTGGATCAGCTGGCTTCATTTCAGTAGACTAACACAAATGATTAAAGGAGCAGTAAGATCCTTGGCTTTAAGGAAAAAAAAAGCAAAATGTTTTTGTTTGGATAAATTTCTTCTGGAGCTTCTATTGTAGTGCAAGATTAATTGTGATGTCAACTTTATTCCAACGTTAAAAGAAATCTAATTGTACCCTATGGAGAGTCTGAGTGCACTTGGATTCCTCCCACCCAATGATCTCCAGTTTGAGTTCTGACATGGGGCTTGAGTCTGGAGGCAGGGGACTGATTAAAGCAGCATCACTGGAGCTATTTCTGTTCCTTATTGAAACCTGCCTGCTGCCTCAAAGCCTGTGTGCATACCTATGGAGATCTGTAGCTGAGAGTCCCCAGTGCATAAGAATATTTATTAGTGAAGCTAATTACTACTTGATCTTTAATCACTGCTATTTAAAAAGTTGGGTGGTAAGATGGATCTATGTCAAGTGTGGAGTAAATTGGAGTGAAAAGCCAAACAACCTTCATAAAAAAGAATTATTTCCTAGTTTGATTTTGGTGATTTTTTTTTTTTTTTTTTGCAGGTGACTTGTTACATTGAGGCTTGTGGCAGCTATATGATTATCCTTCCTCAACAGTTATTTGTTCTTCCTTAATCTCTGGCAGCATATTCTAAGAAGCTGAAATTTCTGTCAGCTGAAGGGGGTGTGTGGGGACTTTGTTTCCCCTGAGACTGGAGCCAAGTGCTTGGGGAGGGGGGGACAAGGGCAGTGCAGGGACTCTGGCTGAAATGTGCTGGCTGAAGCCACAGCTGGATCAGTGTTGGGTTCAATCAACAGAAGAATTTAATGGGTGATAGCTGTTTGCTATTTTAGCAAATAGAGCATTTCAAAACTGCTGACTTGACACAGCAGCTACATTTGGTGGAACTTCCAGGGAGTGCTTTGTTTCTGAACATCCTAAAACTCCTCTGAAATGTTGTTGACCACTGCAGTGAGTTTTGTATTGGCATTAAAGATAGATTTATTGCTCTTAAAGTTGTTCTTTCTTCTAGCTTATGGGGTCTTTGAGAGCTGAGATCCAATAATTCCTTGTAAATGGCTACCTCAGCTTTTGATTGAACTTCTTAAATATGATATATTACTAGCAGTAAGTGCAGACACATCCCTCCTGTTGTTTCAGAGAAGTGCTGTGTGGGTTATCTTGCTGATGGGAAATTAGAGAACCATAAAGGTATCAAAATCTAGTAAGACTATAGCTGGACTTAACGTTAAGTGTTGGAAATTCCCCTTCCCTTAATAGGGATCATTCTGTTGGGACTGAAGATGTAGATGAGAAGCAATATTACTATAAAACCTTTTTAAAAAGGCTGCTATTAATGCAATAAAGCTGTGGAATTTTCTGAAAGTTATTCTTGAAAAATATTTCTCAAGAAATAGTTTATCTATGAGGCTGTGTGAAACTAGGAGAATAATTTTGGAATGAAAAAAAAGGAAGGAATCTACTTTGTTCCCATGTCAATGTTTTCAGCACAGGACTTTGAGAAGACCATATCCATGATTTCAGGACAGGCTGCCTGCCTTCCACAGAGATCTCATATCCCTTGTCAGTTATTCTGCACAGAAAACTAAGTTTCAAATGCTGACATGTAGGCATATTAACTCATACAGGTAAAACCCAGCACTTTCTTGCCTCCTGTTTACCGCACTTGAGCAAAAATCTGTTGAATTTTTGTTTTTTCTTTCTGTCTCTAGCCATCAGCCTATCTTGCTGCAGCTCAATCCTTGTTTCTCTTGACTGTGCTGTCTCAATCAAAGCTTCTTTTACACATCTGAAGGTTTGAATTTTGTTCTATTTGTCTTTTCAAGGTATAAAAAGTATTTAAAAGAGGAGAGAAACATCACTTGTGTGTATGCTGTTTTGTTATAAAGCAGGAAAAATGTGGAAATGAAGCCCTGGATAGTTGCAAGGCAAGTTTAAAAGGAATGTACTCGTTTATTTTTAAATTCATTTTGTTTTCACAGAAAAACTAGGTCTAGTCTGTGTAGACAATTATAGTAGATGTGTTTCCAGAAGCAGAGAAGTCTTTTGTGTGCCTCCAGCCTTTTCCATTTTTCATTAAAATCACTGCATTTTCTTCTTAAAATGCAAGCATGTCAAGGGAGGCATGGCTGGCAAGATAAAATGATTATAGGATAAATTGTGTTTTCCAGACCAAACAAAATCAATCGTTATTGTTTAGGGACGAGATGCATTAAATAGCTGAGAGATGTTCCTGGACTTTTACAAAATGTTTTTATCAGTACAGATAAGGGACAAGGGCTGTTGAACACCCTGAGGTGGTGCTTGTAGTTTTTAAAATTTGCACACTAATTTGAACAATATTTATAGAGGAAGTCATCTGTGCTGGGATTGTGCTTAAAAAATAAGAATTTGAACCTGATAATATTGAAATTCACTCTTGTTTTACTACATAATCTTGTCAGATGAGAAGTTTTCACACTTTAATATATGAAATATGAATAATTAATGGAAATATATGTGCAGTAGGAAAAAAGTCTGTTTCCTTTCCATGAAGTAGGGACTGGATTGAAATGGAGATCAACAAATTTCACTGATTTGCCATGGCACGTTGGGAGAAAGAAGCAGAAGTTGGGAAAATTGGGACTCTCCCATGTGTGTCCTTAGGAGCAAGGATTGAGTATGACAACTAATATTGAGACAATTGATTATACCAGAAAAAAAAAAGAATGTAGTAATTTTTATTTTGGAAAGGAAGGGTGATAGACTATATTCTACCCATATTGCTGAGGGCTGAGGTGTGTTGAGGCACAGTTGGAGATTTCCAAGCTGACTGGTGAAACTGGCCCACAAGTGCTTTTAGGGTTAGTAATTTTTTAAAAACAAAATCATGTTAATATTATTCATCTCAGTGGGAACTGAGGTTCACAACTATGTGGAAAGACTGTATTTAGCCAGTTAAAAGCAAAACCAAAACAAAACAACACTTCCTGAGACAGGAGTTTTCTACTTTGGTACATGGAGTTGATTTCTTGTCTTTGTTTTGATTATAGTTGTTATGTTTTCTTGCCCCTAATAGCCTTGCTGACTGTACAACCCTCTTTGCAAAGCAACTCCTGTGATCATTTTTATCCAAGATTATTTTCAGATTAAAATGTATGTATATGAATGTACTAAGACAATTAAATCAGACTTTTTTTCACCCTGAAGAACAATGACTCCAGATGATGATAATAAAAATTATTTAAAAGAGAAAAGGAAACCCATACTTGAGCAAGTGTGTAGGTACCATCAGATGTGAACTTCTTTCTAGCTAAAAATGTTAATAATTAATTCACTCAAAAACATACTTACTTATGAACAGATTGACAGCTGGGCTTGCAAAAAAATCGGTCCTTCAGGAACAGAATGCATTTTAATTTATGTCTTATGCAAAGCCAACAGGATATTTTTCTACAAAACAAGTGCAAGTTCTTTTAGGAGGGGCACAGCAGTGCAAGAGTTCATATTTCAAGAAGTGAAAATACTCTTTCAGACCTTGTTTTATTAGATCAGAACCTGAGGGTGCAGAAAACCATGATTCAGAGGGGATTGTCCTTACACTGCTCACCAGCTACTGCCTCACCTATGAGGGATCCCAAAGATCTGCTCTTCCTCCACCCTTGACAACTGTTTCTCTTTTCAGCTATTTTTCTGTAGTGGCTTGGAAAATCTGGTACTACTTGTTATGGTAATAACTGTTAAAACCAATATTTTGTTATTTTGTTGCTCCTCCTATAACTTGTCTATGAAAAGAATCCCCAAATGTAGTAGTAAAGGATTCTATTCCTCTCTTGGTTATCTTTTATGCATTGCTGCTTTCCATCCTGTGAAAATTGTGCAGCCTGTCCATCCTATCCTCTCTCACAGCTAAAACACCTGGAGACATGCAGAGCAGCAAGGCCACCAAAAGTTGAATTTTTCTTGGAGACTGTCAGGATGACACCAAGATTTGCTTTGGTGGTTTAGCTTGAGTGAAGCCTTGAAAGATAAATTGAGGGTTTTTCCTGTTGCCACCCTGGAGATGTGCAAAATTTGAGGGCAAATTATAGAAGAGCAACCAGAAAGATTAAGTGACTAGAGGGATCTGATTTATCAGGTAAAACTGAGTGCAGTATATTTAGACTGGATATGCAAATAAAGCAGGGGACATGATAACTATCTTGAAATACTTGCTCAGTGAAGACTAATGAAGGTGAAAAATTACTATGGAGAGGAACAGAGGGGTATAACAGAGAATAACGGGTGGAAATTAAGAAAAATAAAATGTGGGCTCAATTCCATGATAAAGCTTCATGACACTAAACTGAGAATGCAGGAGAGGAGGAAGTGGTGAAAGACCCATCACTTAAGACAGTTTAAATTTAGACATGAAAAAGCAGCAGAAAAAGTACTCTAGAGGGCAATCCTTCACTGGCATGGGGGTAGAGTGGATGCTCTCTTCCATCTCTAATTTCTGCTATTCAATAGTGCTGTGATTAGGTGATAATTTTTTTTCCTTGTGCAGACCCAGGATGCTACTTAATATTTTAAGGGAGCTTTTAAAATAATCTGTAGTAGCACTGAGAGTTAGCTTTATCAAATAAATTGAAATAGAGCATTCTGAACCCTAGGTCCATCCCAGGGAACACCAAAGGATTTGAAATATAAAATAATAATAAAAAAAAATTATGACAAAATACTTCATGTGGCTTCCTCCCAGGCATTCTGAAGACTTGTGTCAGCTCTAAAGAAATAGGATAAGCTCTGTTGACATCTCTTCCTTTGTGAGCTCTGGTAAAGTTAACTGACTGCCCTTCATTCCTTCACCAGAGGAGCAAAATGTCAAAAATATGTTAAATGGAAACTTGAGCCCGTACAGTTGCTCTCTCTGGTGCACCATTCAAAAGAAGCAAAGAAGAAAGTTGAATAGATTTTAGAAATGGTCCTTTCTGACCTTTATAAAAGTACTGAATTTAATCCTTTTAGCCCAAAAGATCCTGCTGGTGAAAAGGATTAGTAAGAGAGAGGAATAAAAATTTCTGTGTGTCAAAACTGGTCAAGTTTTTGTGACCCAGCACTTGTAGTGCATTTGTTCAGCCTCTTTTCTTCAGAGGGTTTCATTTTGTGGTATGTTTTAGACTGATATCAGAAAATTGTAGGTCACTGTTTTGTGTAAGAAGCAAAACCTTTTAAAGGACTGGAGACAAAGAAGAAAGCTAACAAACCCAAACCATAAAACCACAACAAACTTCCCTCCAGTCTGTCCCCATATTGATCTGCCTGAATTTGAGCTGTGTGATTATCTAGGCATGTATTAACAACCCTTTTCTCTGTTTTTTCATAACTGCTTAAAGGTAAAAATGAGCTTCAGGGACTACTTCTCCATAGGAACCCAATGAAAACTGAAATGATTTTACAAAGGAGCAGACATCAGGTGAAAACAAAATGTTTTCACCTACAGCTATCAACAACCACACAGAAATTTTGCAACTGATCCAGTTCCCAGTGCCCTGCTTAAATTCATTTGCCTCACTTTCAGGGTGGCTAATTAGCAGGTTGAAGGGCTAATATTTACTGTATTGCTTTTGGTGCCAAAACCTCATTATTGAACTCTCTTAGACATCTTTATTTTTGTAACATATCCTGAAAGAATGCTGGTGTTTGAGATGAGTTGATAGTCTCTGTCCTTTTTTCCTAGAGAAACATAATTTTATCCAGCCAGGAGCTGAAACCTAGAACTGCATTTAACAATTTGCACAGATTTACACTAAGTGCCACTCCAAGGAGAGGGACTAATGGTTAGATGCAATCACAAGCACACAAATTCATTTTGAGAGGTTGGAGAAGGCTGGAAATTCCAGTGATGTTGTGTTCACTCAGTCCATTAGCAGGACAAATGGAATTGCCTTGGCACCTCTGAAGTAAATGAGGGGTTTGCCATTAATTTCCTTTTAGATGAATGCAACCCATAAGGAATAACACAGGTTCTTCTGGAGTTATTTATTTGTGTATTTATGTTGGACAGACAACACAGAGCACAGTGAGGTAGCAAAACGAGGGGAGGTGTGAGGGTAAATGAAAAAACAGGAGGGGAATAATAAGTTAGGTTTGTTTGCATGCCTGTGGCAGCTGTGCAGATAGCCCTGTGATTTAATAACCCTACAGTGAGCCATGTGTCGCTCCCCTATTGCACACTGATGTAATAATGCAACGGGAACTTGAATTATTTGCCGTGTCATATATTGTAGGAATGAGCTGCTCAGAAGTAAACAGCTGAAAAGTGTCTTGATAACAAATGGTGAGGAGAGAAAACAGGGAGGAAAAACAGCAGCAAGGAATGGCTGCTGTCCTGCTGTTTCTGGTGAGCTGATATACATTATTCTGAGTAACTGCACTGTGAAACCCAGAGTCTCCATAATGACAACGTGCAGTACAATTGTGTCCTGTTATCTGTAATGGTTTGCTATAAACCACAACACCATCCTGCACTGCAGGGGAACAAACAGTGTGGTAATGTCACGTTCTCAGATTATTTTAGATAGATTCCAATGAAGCTGCAAAATGGCACAGATTTGCATAAGGGTTTTTACCTAATTTAAATGCAATTCAGGTTGTTTAAAATGCCCACAGTCCCTTTTATAATCTCTAATTTGTTTCCTACTGGGTCATCACTAAGTTTAGCCTGATCAAATCTATTTCACAGTGACATCTGCAGCTGCACAGCCACCTGCCCCTCTGCATGTTTTCATTTATTTGTTCAAGGTGATGACTCCAAATAAAAGAACTGTAACTTTGGGCAGAGACATCTTATGTAGCCATTGATGAGGAACTGCAGGTTTCTAGAATCACAGTTTTTTCTCTTGTTAGTTCCAGTCCCAGTTACAGGATGAGATCATTTCAGCTTCTCCTTTACTTTTGTCTCTAGTGGATTGGATTGCCACGTGCACGTGAGTTAATGCATAAAGATAACCCCAACCAAACACACAACTTAATGTTATAGCAACATTTAAACTGCTGAGTGAGAAGGAGGTAACAGAAGTACTGCAATTGGGTAAATTTGCATCTGGAGTTCCTGAGTCTACCCTGAAGCTTGGGTACTTATTGCTTTTGAGATGCAAAGTGGTTTAAAAACCTGTAAGAGGGAAGGAATTCAGCTGCAAGACATTTTATTGCATTTAAAAAGAAATAGTTCTGAGTGCCCATGAAGTGGCCACTTTTGAGGGGTGAAGGGGGTGCCCATTGATGCTGCAATAGGCAGCAGTTCTGGGATGCATGTGGGGGTCCCCAGGACCTCATACTGAATATTTCTAACAGTCTCCAGGCTGGAAGCTGAGTGACAAATGCGCTTTATAATAGTTAACTTTATATAAGAGTGATGTACATTAGAAATGGGAAGATGTGGTGTTGTCCTGAATGAATGGGAGCGAATGAATATTGGAAGGAGAGGCAGAAATCAGTGCCTGCAGGGGGTTGGGGTGTTAAAGGAAACAGCAATTATGCCCATAAAATGAGATGTGCCTACTTCTGGATTTGTGCTTTACAACTCCTGTAATAATAGGTTCAAATAATATTCTTGCATTTTTTTCCCTAATGCATTTATTTTTTAGTTTTATTTTTAACCTGGTGAAACTTCTTCAGTCCTGGGTTTCTAGCAATAGTCTGACATCAGTTCAGTCTACCTGAAAACTAACTAAAAGTTCTATATTTTTAGGCTATTTTTATTCATTTCCAATAGGATTTCACAAGTCTACTTTTCCTCTGTTACTGAACATCAAATAGACATTTTAATTGGGTTGTCTGCAATGACACATGGTCAAATTGTTCCTTTACTACACTTCTGGGTGTTAAGATACCTCTGTCATTAGCATCATTTCGAGGAATACTTAATCATGAAAGTAATTTCCTGGATCATGATTCTATTACGGATTTGATGAGTTTGATGTAATCCACTTCATGTGCATCATGATATCTGTGAGCCTTCAGCAGTCTCCTGGATCTGCTCTTAGGAAAGGTTGTCAACTTACTGTGCACATCCTCAGTTTTATCAAGTTGAATTTACTTGTTTTTTATTCCTTCTGCAAGCTTAATGCACATCTCCAGTTTTTAAAGCAAGATTCCCCCACAGATTTTAAGTCAGGCAGTAATTTGCATTTCTTCAATCAATCTATGTCTGATTCATTGATAGAATTTTACTTTTTGTGTTTTGGATTTAATTTATTATTGTCAGCCTATTGCTACTGCATCTTGGTGAGGTTAACTTTAAAATATTTATGCTTTTATATTTATTTCATTTTGTAATGGCTGAAGATCATCTCACAAAGTGTGGTGGTTGATGCATGTGATGTTTGATGTTAGAATGGATTAATTCTGAAACAGGGTGGGTTTTGCATGCCCGTGAAAATCTGGTTAATTAAATGTTGCATAGGTTAGGTGCAGCTTTTCCCAGAAAAAAATTAATGTTTATTTTTCCTTTGTAATGCATGTTTCATCTATCTCTAGAAGACTTTGTCTGCAGCTGATACCAGCTTGGCTCAGATAAGAGATGTGGGATGAAATGTGTTATTAAAACAAAACCTAAAAAAGCCAAAACCAAAAACCCCTTGGCAAACAGAAGCAAGGAGAAAATAGTGCAGCAAGAGAGACAACCTGCACAGAGAGTGAGGGCTCACTGTACTGCCATCTCATAGACCTACAGAACAAAAAGCATTGACCCTAGATAGCAAGTTAGAAAAGACAGATGGTTCAGGCTCTTAAGAGAATAGATCTATCTGACATAAAAAATGGAAATCAGGTTTGCCAGTTTTAATAGGATGATCAAACAGAGAATTGATTAAAAGGTTGTCAAAGAAGTGTTGATGAATGGTAGAGAACCCAATTTTTCAAGCGTTGGTGCTGATAAATGAGGGAAACGAGCAGAGTAGATAGAAGAGCTATAGGAAACTCTGACTGGATTATTTAATTGAATTGTTTCAATACCCTGGTTTTCATGCCAGCACTTCAGTAATTTTAAAACTTTAGATCTGAGATTAAACCCAAAATGTTACAGCAACAGCAGCACAGAACGCCTAGGCAGCGGGATTTGTGCAAAACTCTGATATGCAGCAAAGGTGGTGGAGAACTCTGACAAATACTTATTTTTTTTTACTTTTTATTTATTTATTATTTTTTAAAAGACAAATTCAAACTTCCTCACCTTTTCCTACCTTTATAAAGCCAAAAAAAATCAAATCCCAGAATCACGGAACTGATCTTAGTTCTCAAAACTGGTGTAACTCTCAGATGTTGGGTGGAGCATAAACCACCTATGGCATCCAGGAGGACCTGGCTTAATGTGTGACACTCAGGTTGTTCCTTGTCCACAGAAGTTTGCCTTCATCTGTGCAAACCTTGATTTTTAAATTTTTTTTTTAAAGTGCTTGTTGTGGTGTTGTCTTGCAGTGTGTGTTTTTTTCTGTGTAACCTCCCTTGACTCTACATCCTTCCTTTGATTTGCTTCAGTTTCATCCATAGAATGGCTGTAATTAAAGTGTCCATGAGGCTTTAAAGAGATGGCACAAAAGTTTAGATCTGCTTAGGGCTGAACAATAAATTAAATATGTGGCTGCCTGACCCACTTCTCAGGACAACAGTGGAGTCTAAACTTCATTCTCGAAGACTGCTTGAAAATGTCTCCTCTGCTATGTGTAACTGGGTTTGGCCTTTTCCCCTTCTTAAACTGTCTAGTTGTCCAAAAGCAATTTGAAATAAATCTCTATACAATAACAGTGAATTAATCATAAATCGAGGTGGAAATCCTGTTAACAGAGCTATTATGTAAAGCTAAAAGCTTGAGTTTTATAACAGAGACAAAAAAGATCGGATGCTAATAAAATTGGGAGAAGCTAATGTTCTTTAAAAAGAGTTTTCATGAAGCTCTTTGAGAGGTATGTCCATGATTTTCTAAGTAGTTTTTAAAAAATATTTTATTAATGAGGAAATTTAATCTGCATTGCTTTTCCTGTTGATGCTCTTTCAGTAGCAGCTTGAAAGCTTTCAGAAAGTGGTTTTACATTCCTTTATCAAAGAAGTTTTTCATGTCAGTAAAAAATACTTTCCTACCACTGAGCAGGTAGTGGTTGCAAGAAAAAAATTACAAAAGAAAAGACCATGTGAGGAAAAAGATGGAAGTGTGGCCTTGAGTTCATTTTTGAGTGTATTCCCTTTCCTCATTCAGGAACAATTGATGACAGAGATGGCAACAAAAGAATGCAGACTTGTGTTATATGTTTCAACTGAACATTATCCACAAAGACCTAAAACCTTCAGAACTTTTATTTGGATGAAAAACATCTTTTGAAAAACAATAATATTTTGAGGTTTTTAAGAAACCTTTGAAATTAGGACAAATTGGGAAAAATGAATTGTGAAAACAATATTTTTTTATGTTAAAGAACATTTTCTTTTCTTAAAATGGCAGAACATTTTGGAAAGCACTGAAATAACTGAGTTTACAGATCTTGCTTACTAGCATATATAACCAGAACATGAGGGGATAAAAGTTACAAAAAAATTTAAAGACACTTAAAATTTTTGAGAAGTGCCTGGAGGCCTGAATTGGTACAAATATTAGTTTAATGAATTTTAAGCAGAAAATGATTAAAAGTGAAAATTAAAGAGGGAGGAGGGCAAATTTGTTGCAATTCCAAGAAATTATAAAACGCATTATCAAGTTTAAGAATGCAGATTTTTTTTTTTATGTGAAAGAATGTAGATTTAAAGCAATTAGAAGGGAAGAAAAAAACTTGTAAAATATTTTGAAGTTGCATTAATGTGGAGCAGAGATAAATTGCACAAGCCTCTCTCTCAAAAGTGCCCTTCCTTCTGCCCCTGCCACGTTACAAGGTCCCCACTCTGCTGCATTCCCTGTCTGATGTATGGATTTGCTGCTTAAAGTGAGATACGGCCCTTTCACATCAATAGATGGAATAATATGAGCACATATAAGAATTAATGGATGTCCATCATAAATCAGGGGGACTTATGTGTGTATAATTTACTGGTGAAAGGTTTGACTCTCTGTGCCATGGAATAATAATTGCAGAGATCATAAATAATGGAATGCACTGGGAAATTGTAGCAAGCTTTAACTATTACATCACTGATGCAAAACACTAGGAAATACTAATTTGCAAGATGTTGAAACTAAAGAGTTAAGTCTACGTGCACTTTTTTGGTACAGAGATCTAGGTAAAAAAAAAAACTTAGATAAAAAATATTTTTCTACTCAATTTCTATGATTGGAATATTAAATAAGATGCTTTTGTGAAAAGGAGTAAGGAGGTTGGCACAGCTGGATGCTGGGTAGCAGGTTCCTAGACAGGGAGCTCAAGCATTTAGGTTATGAAAGCTTGTTGGGCCGAATAAGGAAAATAAAAACCACAAACAAATATAAAAAATGGGCCTCCAAATCTATCTTTATAATGAGCTCCTCAAATAGCACCTCTGATAGAGTCCTTGCAAAGAAGATTAAAACCTTTGCATTTACTTTCTTAGTAGAAGACCAATTTTCCTCTGTCTCTGGAGGACATTAAAGTGTTATTGAACTGGGTTTTGTCACGGAGCTAAAAGCTGACTGGAAAGTGTAGTCACCAGCAGGAAAATGGAACAGCAATGCCAGATATAATGTGGTATTGACAAAAAGCCTGGGCTTGGCTCACAGCACACACTTCCCTGGGTTTGTTTCAGTGAACTTATTCTCACTCAGTGTAGCCTCCACAATTCACTTATTTTTTTTTTTTTTTTATTAAACTGCATAAGCCAGAGTTTAATTTATCAAGAGTCACTTCGGGTTATAGCACAAGAAATCTTAATGTCCTTTTCCCTATGCATTTCTAGACTAGTCTATAAGGTCTCTTACACTCTCACTGCCAATTGTAATTGAGTTTGCTTTTTCTTTTTCCTAAAAACTTTTTTTTTTTTTTATGGACACTTATTTTCACTCTAGTTTTTTCTGTTTGGATTACTTTTTTTTGTCTTTGCTGAACTTTCTCTTCACTCTTTTGTCCATTCTCTTGATGGTCTTCTCTTTTGTAGCCTATCACTTCATTTTATTTCCTTGCAGCCTCCTGTTCACGTTGAGTAATGTGTTTTTTCTCTGTCTCTGTAAGAAGAGGGTGCAGGAGACTTCATTTATGTGAAAATGAAATCCTCAGCTCAACTACCTCCATCTATCTCTGATTTCTTCTTCCTTATTAAAGTACAGTGGCAAGTAATACCTCAAATATGATAGTTGGCCTCTGGAGACCAAGAGCATGGTGCAAGCCATGTTTTTTATATTAGAACCAGTGCCCTTAATCCCTTACTTATATCAACCTTTTTAAGGAAATTAATTTCACATGATTATGCTAATATTTTCTTAATGAATTAGAAAAGAAACCTGTGCAGAACATTAATGAATCATTTTAACTATCCCTGCTGTGAGATTTCAAGATCATTCTTTCTGTAAAAATGTATGAATATTAATATGCACCCTGGTAATTGGTACAAAGTTAATTACTGTAATTCTTCTGTAGTAGAAAAAATAAATCTGTGTAGCATGCAGTAATAGCTAGTTATTAAGATGGAAATCTTGAAGATAAATACTGACCCATCTATATGAAGTGAGGTTAAAAAAAATATTGATGTAATAATCAAATATTTTAAGGAAAATATAATTTGACTATTATGTAGTTTCATTAATTTAATGCAAATAAATCATCTGTGTAATTTCGCTGCAGTCTTTATTTCAGTGGGTTTTGCATCAGATTTGAAATCAATAGGACTGAGATCTGTTTCTTCTATTGTCTAGGGGAATAATGTGTACACATGACAGCATCTGACTGTGGAAATGAGAACTAACAAATCTATAATATAAAATTTTAATACAGTTTTTTTGGTTATTGTTTAGGTCTAGATAAGCGATCTTAAATTGCCAGTGTTTCTGAAAAAATGAGTGGTCAGTGCCTTCTAATGACACTGAAGTAGTTTCTGACTTAGCACTCATATAAATGTGTACTTTAATTGATTGCTGATTTTTCTGATGACTTCTCATATCAGTCCAAGCAGTCATTTCTGTCTCTATGCTGTAGAAATTCACTTTCCTTTCCTGGTGTGGGCAGGGGAGAAACTGCTATCCTGATGTCCAAATTGTGTCAGCAGCTTCAGGGCAGAGCTGTGGAACCCCACTGACCTGCTCAGTTTCTGAACCTGCTTTTTGGTTCTGTGAGTTTCAGATGTGCCTGCACTGCCCTCGTGAAAAATTGTATTTTTAAAAGTTATTTTAAAGAATGTTTTTATCTCACATGGAAAGAAACATGAAACGCTTTTACAACTGATATTATAAACCTCAGTTTTGTTAAGATTGCTGTTCTTAGGTGTATTATTACTTGACACAATCTTTGTGTGTCTCACAAAACTTGATCCTTACAATGATATAACTCTACACTCATTTCATTTTACTTCCAGCTAAAAAAGGTAACCTCCTCCTGGCTTAACAGGAGTAACATGCAGCCAAAAACACAATCAGAAATTATCTACAAAATTGCTATCCAGGCTTGTAAGAGGCTCATTTTTCCCCTAATGTTTATTATATTGCTGTCTAACCTAATATTGGTGCAGATCTTCAGTGGGAGTTTTTGTCTTGAGAATGCATTAGATATGTAATTATTAGCCAGTCCAAATTGATGAAGATGCCTTCCTTTTCATCTAAAGATTGTGTATTATCTACTCCCACTAGGGTAATACTTAACCTTCTTTTACTGAAGGCTTTTTTCTGTTGTGCCAAGTCTACAATTTTCACATTACTGTATAGTCTATAATTGAAAAGGAATAATCTTTTATTAATTTTCTATTATGGAAAAATCAACACTAAGAAAATCAACACAAAAGAATATGAATACCAATAGGGAAATGAAAGCTTTCTAAAAGCTCTATTCAGCATACTGAGAATAAATTGAAATACTATTCCCTAAGCAACTTAATATTGAATTGTCAGGTAGTAATAAAATGGTGGCTTAAGTGATTTAAAAATGTCATTTAGCAAAGATTTTTTTTGCTACATAGTTACCACAGAAATAAAATGGACAAATGTTATTTTCCTTCATATGAGGAAAATATCTGGCTGAGTGCTAGAGATATGAATTAAAGGAAATGCCTTTTTTTTTTCTCCCATGTTTGTATGCTATCTTCTAACACTGAACTTTTTGTAAAGAGTGTGTTTTGGTTTTGGTCATCATTTACTTGCAAGGCTTTTAGTTCTGACTGAGGTAAAATCAGGATGTACTTAGGTAAGAGCTACCCTGGAAGTGAGTTATCCTGGTTTATGAGGGTAATGTCGACTTCACTACTCTCAGAAGTCAACAAAGAGTTTGACTCTCTAGCCTGGGCAGCCAAATATTAACTCCACATCTCCTCTTGAAATTGCAGGCATTGATCCAAATGCAGAGGGGAAATTCAAATTCTCTGTTTTCATAGAACCCTCCTTTAGTTTGCCCCAGTGCTTTTGCTTGGGAAGGAAAGAGAAGGGCTCAGGTCCTCCTTAAAATTGAATTGCTGGTGTTCCCCAGTGCCCAAAGCAAACCCCTACACTGTTGGTGTGTCCCCACTGTGCTTTGCTGGGGGCAGGCAGCCCCTGTCTGATGGCACCCTGGGGTCACTGAGGCAGCCTGGGTGTCCCTGCTGTCCCCTCCTGCTGACCTGGGCTCTGCAGGGAGCTGCTGCCACTGCAGGGCACAGCACAAGGGTTAACACCTGTCCTCTCAGCTCCTTGCCCCTCTTTGTGCTCAGGGAGAATGCAGTGCCTTCAACATTCAACACTCTCTTGAACTGGTTTCTTTTGGAAAAACAACACCTATAAAAGCTGAATTTCTCCTCTTCTCTATTCTATGTTTTGAATAACTTCAAGTAACACAAAGGTGACTATGTGGACCACAACATCAAGATGAAAGATAACAGGCGGGCTTTCTGGACTGAAGTAAAATACTTTTTGGCTTCTATTAAAAAAAAAAAAAAAAAAAAAAAAAGCTTTTCTCTAAGGCTATAGCTGAAATTATTCTACATTGAAATTTCCACTTGGCTTTCATGGTGTGTATATGGAAAAACTCTAAAGCTTCAGAATATAAATTCCTTGTGTGTGTTTTCTGTTGTTCCTCTGCTCATCTTCAACAATCTTTGAATAACAATCTAGCTGTTTTCCAGGCAAGGTGTGCATCCTTCTAAAATTCTTTACTGTAACTTTTTGAGATTCTGTTCTAAGTTCAGTTTTTCGCACCATGAACTTTGCTTTGCCTTCCATAGAATTTCTGGCTCTTCAAAACAATATGATGTTGAGTGTACCACACTAAAGAGACTCAATAAAAGAGTAGAGCTGGTACAACATAACTTTTAAAACTAACCAGCAGAGCAGGGAGTGTGCAACTACTTCAGTGAAATATTTGCTGGCAGCTTGTAAGTCCAATTAATTACTCTATGAAAAATTGTCAATATTTTTGAGTTATCCATTGGAGACTTCTGCAATTTGTTCACAGGCAATTTGCAAACAGAAAGGGAGCTGAAATCCCAGTGGTGCAATTTTCATTATAAATGATTCATTCAATCCTGGTGTAGACAAATAAGTAACACAGGATACACAAAAGTGTTTTGAAATTCATGCAAGAAGCAGTGCAAAGGTTCAGCAAAGAGGAACTGGTGCCAGGTTTCAGGATGGGGTGAGCAGTAGCTGAAATGAGGCCACACAGAGCCCCCACCTGATCTCCAGCCAACATCTCTCACCTGGGACAAGCTTTTATTGATACAACCTGACAGAAAATGCTTGGGTGGCTTTTAAATTCAGAATACCCTTTCCTTATCCTTTTGAAGATCAGGCCATGAACTATATGAAAAAGGTGCTAGCAAAAATGTCATCTCTGTGTCCTTCTGTGCAGAACGTCAAAAGTAGAGCACAAGGCCATGTGATAATTTGGTTTGGTTTGTCCTGACGTCAGCCAGGTGTGTTTTGATTGTTGTAAATTCTCCTTTTGATCTTAAACTGTGGATGTATCCAGCATATCACAGCCACACCCTGGCAGTTTTTGTCTGTGGAGCACAGTGCTAAAACAAATTGTCACTGTCTGTTTTGGACATGTCTGCTCTGGGGCTCTGACAGATTTATTAAAAAAAAACCCCAACAACATAACCCAAAACCCTAAAGGTGAGTGTGAGTCTTAGGGGAAATCAAACAAATGTCTCAAACTCTCAAAAGAGAGGCAGGAAAACAGAGCCAGGGCCTCTGGTAATAGGATCCAAGGCACACCTAAATAATCAACTGAGGCAAATATTGTTGCAGCCTGTCAGCTCATACAGAGATAGTTACGATTACTGTCTTGGATATTCCTGAGCACAAAGAATAAAATCAGACACAGGAATCTTTCCTACCATGGAGAGATGTTTTTCTTATGCTGAATTGACACTGAGGTTGCAAAAGCACAATTATATTCCTCTTTCCTATTTCTTCCAGATACACAGGAGTTCTGTTTTGTGTGGAAATAGATGTTTCTCAATGGAATTGGCTGTAAAAGACAAATAACATCTTCAGCTTACATGAAAAGGGTAGCAAATGTCTTGTACAGCTTGTAAAGTCCTGTGGATTGAAATATAATATAGTTGTACTTTTCTGTTGGTGGGCAGGACAAAGTGCATCTCTCTATGTAAAAAGACCACCTAGAAGTGAGAGCTTTTTATCAGAATTCATTTAAAAAAGGGGGAAAAAAGCCCCGAGGAGGTCAAATGGGAAGTGACTTATGTAGCTGGGTTGGAATATTTCAAGTCTTTAAAAATCTGTTCTATTTGAAAAGACAGAATGAAGAAAATTACATTATTTTGCCTACCAGAGTGGATCATCCCATCCATCAAGGCAGGCTGAGGTGATGGAGTTTTGTTTGTAATGGATCCGTAGGAAGATCTTGGCCTGCAGTTCCCATTTCCCAGAAGAAAGCAGAGCCCCAGAAGGGGATGACAAACATTAAATGAGAAATATCCATAGCAAGCAGTTTTCTCTGCCAGGAGTGTACCTTCCAGATATGATTAGCATAAACTCTTCCTACTAGAGGCTCTAGAAATTTTGCTGTAAAAGTTAGCAAAAGGAAGATAAACCTAGTACTGTGAACATTTGAAAATACCAGTAAAATGGCAGTGAGAAGTTTTATATATGCTGACTTGAAATGAAATATATTAAATAATTCTAGTTTGAATTAGGTTTGGAAATGTTTGTAGCTCTACTGCATCATTATTATCAATATTGATACTCTTGGATGCATTTTTTCCTCTTCCTGCTGTTAACAGTATTGGTCAACAGTCAGAAAATTACATCTTAAATTTTTCTTGCTTTGGTTGTATTCTTAATTTTTATTCTTTCTCTGCATGTGGTATATTGACCTAAAAGTTTTTCCTTTTTTCTTTTTAAGAATAGATACTTTTAATGGAGCATGATAAGGGCCAAAACATCCTGAACTAGCAGAAATTGGTGCAGTTACTTTTAAAGCCAATGGAGTTCTGCCAGCTGACACCATCTGATGATCTGACTGTTTCTTTTAACCTCTGGTTTCTATTTTATTTTTTTTTTTTACTGTTTAAATAAATCTTTCATGTTAGGCTAGCTCAGCCTTTTCATTTTCCCTCAACAAGAAATCATCTTTTAAAGGATATTTTAGATCCTTGAGATAGTGTTCACATTTATGTTCTTCAGAGGCTGTGAGGTTTTGATGTCAGATGTACCAAACCAGAAACTCACGTGTGTCCAGAATGCCAAGTTCCAGAGATGTGCTGCTCTCTCACTGCTGAAAACACATAACTTCTACAAAAATGCAACAGGATCTTTCTCTGCCACTGGTCAGAGACATGGTGTCTCACAAACCCTAAACCATTCTCATAAACCAGGACTTCCAAATCTTTTTTGGGTAGGGTGTGGGCGGATTGGTTGGTTGCTTCTGAATTTATTGGCACTGAATTGTGTTCTCCTTCTGTTGAACGATTTACTGGGGCACTTATAATCTCTTTGGCTCTTAGCACTTTGTCTGTGCTGTCCAGGAGTTCATGCAGGTTTAGGAGGAGCTCTCCAGCAGTGGAGGTTATGCCTTTTTACCTCTGCTTGTTGTCACAGCTTTAATTTTTCCTGGTTAACTTCAGTCAAACTTAGTTTTGTATTTATGGAATAGTGAAGGTCTTAGCACTAACTACTGTGAAACTAGCAGAGGTTCTGTTGATCCAGGTGGAACCATAGTGCACTATTCACAATGCTTAAATTCAAGGGTTTCCTAGATTAGATAGTTTTTCTTCCCAAGTCCTGTTAGTCAGAAAGGAGGCAAAGTTTTTTTGGAATACTTTTCAGAGTAAAAGCTTAAAAAAATTTTATCCATTCCCTGTGTAGAAACCTGTTTTTGTCCATTGGGTGTATGTAAGGAAAGGAAGAGCAGCTTTCTCGTGCAGGATGTGTGAGCCACTCTGCCTGACTCAGGGAAAGTGGGTTTATAGGGAAGATGTTTTCTATAATATATTTTCTCCTCTTAAATCTTGGATGAAGAACCATCCATTGCACTGGTGATGAGAGTGTATTTCAGATATTGATTCTCATGTCCCAATTACACTGTCCATTTTCCTGATAGCCAGGCTGGATGTTTTCCTTCTGTGGCTCGAGCTGTTGCTTCCCTGTAATCTGTAATGAAGATGTAGAGCACACTCCTGCAAAGCTTTATCTTGCAATGGAATGGTATCAGTGCTGTTGATCATCCATGATTAATCCTTTTCCAAAACACTGTGAGCAAGCAGCTCTTCCCCATCAACCTTTTATAGATGCACATTTCTCTGAAGTCATGTGTTTTAAAGTTTTTGGTGAACTGTGTAGTTTATTTTTGATCACTTCTCTAGTATGTCGATTTTCTGTTTTTTTCTCCTCTTCAGCCTTTCATGCTTACAACCCATGTGAGCTCATGCCAATTATTTGGCACTTCAGATGATGTGGTCTGTTAGGGTTTTTTTATTATTATTACTTTCTAGACTTTTCAAGTGATTCCTATACTTACCACTGTTCTGAATTGCTAATGCATGAGTTCCTGCTCTTGAGACATTGCCTGTCAAGAAAATTGTCCTAATTAACCTGGTGGTTCCCAATTTGCTAAGCAATCTTAAGTCTTAGAATCTCATCAAGTACCCTTTGCAAATCTGAATATGCTTATATTTCCACTTAATTTCCCTTATCTAAGATGGTAGTAGTATAAAGCTTCAGCAGATTGGTTCATTAAGTATAACCTCCAGTGCTTTAATCCACTTTCAGACTCGATGCTCCTACAGATGGAATATAGTTATAGTACCAGCTCAGGACCTGGAAAACCTTAAATGACAGTTTCTTACTAAAACACTGAATTTTCTCTCATCTTGTGTCATTTAATTTCCTCATTGTCTAAATTCTCTCTTTGTAGTTTGAGTTAAGAACAAGTGTTCCTTTTTAATATTTGATCTCCTCTGTTCCAATGAAAAGGACTTTATTTTCTAAGACATTGGAAAATGTGGGTAAAACAAAAAGTCTGTCAAACAGATTAAATGTTTTTCTCAATTCAGATGTTTTCAATTTTTTGTGTTACAATTTTTCCTGATCACTTAAATCATAATCACAAAAAGTTAGTTGTGCAGGAAAGATTCATTGAGCAGCCTCTCTTGTCAGACAGCATCCCAAAGAAAAACCCAGAATTCCTGTTAGCACTAGAGAGATAACAAACAAGTGGACTGAAAGGAGCAAAAATCCTAGAATTTGATGGCTGTGAGCAGTTCTTGCCTTCAAAGTACCCAATCATATTTTCTGACATTGACATAGGATGTTTTCAGCTGCTTTTAAATGAATTCCAAAATAACCTTGGAGATAGACTTTTTGCTATGTGCTTAAGAATTGTGCGGGTTTGGCAGTAATATCTGGTGTTTTGAAAGTAATGACCTTAACATCAGGGTTTCCAGTTAAGGCTCAGTCTGTAACTCAGTTCCTTCTATTGAACAGAAGAAATCAATAATAACATGCTTTAGGACTGATGTGATAAAGGCACAGAATACATTTCTATGCAATGGTACATTTGAGTTTGTGGGGATTGTATTGGAAAACTAGGCTGAAAATGTATTTGTTTTAGCAAACAGGTCTCATAGATATTTGAACTATAGAACTGAATGCATTTTTCTGGTGAAACTGAGACTGCCAGTGATGATTATCAAATCTGAAATGCAAAGAGCAAGTGCTGTGTTGGGTGCTTATTCACAGTGCATAGTAATTTTTCCTTGGTGAGTTCTCTTGGGGTGTTTTACAATTCAGGGCAGTATGTAAGAGCTTATAGCTTTTCTCATCAGCTACTCTTCCTGCTTATAAATTCTATGTAGGCTGCCTAATCATAGGGAGACACCTTTATTAAAACAAGCTACTGGGTAAATGAAGTTTTCCAGTTCTAATCACAAATACATGTGTCATTAAACACACTAGAGAGACTGAACACCTTGCAGCTGTCTGTTGGTGCATTCTGTGTAATTTGGACTTATGGTAACAGAAACTTTGATATGAACACATCAGGCTAGACCATGCAGTATCATGGTAACAAATGGAGTATTTTTCTAGACTCTGCTCTTGCATTTGGATTGTGCCTCTAAAACCATTTCCTGAAGTGGTCTCTGGGCTCAGCTGTGTGATGTGGGTGACTGTGGTGAAAGCACTAATCTAGGAAGACCATGCTTGAAATCTGTAGGGGTTACCTGCAAAGAGCTGTGTCCACTGGGTCTCAGACCTGATGTCTGTTTTATACAACTCTCTGAACTTTGGAGTTTTGATCCTTGTGGCTCCCTTCCAATTCAGGATATTCTGTGATTGCATGACTGATTCCATTTTGCTTCAAGTGCTTCAGTGTTAGAGACTGCACACCTTGTAGGAGTAGGCTTGTGTCCTGAAACTGTTCCCGTCTTGAGAGGATAATGCAAGGATCCACTGGTTTTCTCACCTTTCATTTGGACTATGTCAGACCTTTAAATTAGTATTTTGCCATGTTCTTCTACCTTTTCTTGCATCAAGCATTATATTTTGTAGTCACTTGTCTCAAAATGAATTCAGGCTTTCGTGCCAAGATTAAACCTGTGCTTTAGCTTTGGAGGTGGCTGTATATAAATTTAAATAATCCTGTTGGTTTATTTCAATGCCTGTTCTCAAGAGTAACTTGAAGTAACTCACACAAATTTTACACTGAGGCACGAGTACCTTTTGTGTGGCCCTGTGTTAGTGCTGGAGGAGATGCCCATCCTGTTCCCCAGCTGCATTTGCCACATCTGTGCCTCTGCTGCTGGAAACCCTGCTGCATATTCATCCCAGGCACTCCACAGAAATCACTAACCATAAAACAAGTAATGATGTCTTTAATATACACTTCCACCTCTATCACCCATTCTGCCCTAAAGCACATTATCAAACAGGATTTTTAGCATTTCAGTGATGCTGCAAACCATCCCATCTGGCCTCACTAATGCTAATTATATGAAATTTCTTCCCACTGGTGAGTTTCAAATTCCTTTTCCTTTGTTTTGCAGATTCCTGTCATTAATACAGTGATAACTGAAGCGTTTCTTGTCTTTCTTTCCTCATTTGGCTGAACTCTAATGAAATCTTGGCCTTTTCTGTTTTTCATTTTTTCCTTTATTAGCTTGCCTTTATACCGTTTGTTTAAAACCATCCCTGGTTCATCAGTTACTCCCCAGCATTGTCTGAAAAATGGATTGATATTCCATAGTCAAAGCTTCTGGCTTTCAGTCTCACAAGTTTCATTAAGCTTCATAAGAATATAGTGGAGAAAGACAAAAAGCAAAATAATCCTTTTTCTGTAAGTCCAGTGTGGACCCTGTTGTACACCTGGTACAATATTCAGGTCCCATGACGTTGATAATGCAGGTGTTTTATCTTAGAGATTAATAAGAACTGGCCCTAAGTGCTGCTCAAATACATTTAAGAAAATTCATATAGACTGTGTAAAAAGTAAGGATAAAAAATATTAGTCTGCATTGCACATACTCATGATAATTCAAAACTAGTATTTATTTTCCCTATGATTGCACTCTGTCATGGGTCAGCAAGTCTGGTCTGTCTCTATAGTTGTAATTTTAGTTGCTGACTCTTTTATTAAAGAGGAATAGAACTCTTGATGGCACAGGTTATTTTCATAAATAAGCAATAATGGAGAGTGTATCAGAAATACAAGATAAAAACCAGCACCATTATAAGTTATGGGTGGCAGTAAATAAATAGTCTGGCATTATAAATATTGAGTTTCATTACAGTATAAATGCCATACTCTCTGCAGACATAAGTGTTCCAATCCTACTGAATGTAATAGGAGTGGAATAGAAATATTTCAGATGCAGGGATGGACCTTCTGGAAGGATTTTGGAAAAGTTATGGAGAACAATTTATGGGCTGTGGCTTCATGCAAATTTTGAGTGACTTGATTAAAGAGATGTATATTGCAGTGCAAATTGAAAATGCACTTAATGAGCCATGTCCTCAGATTTTATTTTATTTATTTTTTAAAAGATGTTTGAGTCAGCAGTTCTCACACAGAATGAGCCTTGCTCAAATACCGGGGCAGACCTGAAAGTCTCTGGCTGAACTCTGTGGGCACTGTTCACAGCCACCTCTTGTGGCTGTGCCACATCTCTTAAATCAAGTGTTGGGAGGACAGAGCAGGGCTGGAACACCCACTCATGCCCTGGCAAATCTTCATTCGCTCAAGGATGATGTCTACTCACTTCCAGGGCAAACCCAAGATTTATACTGCTGAGGTTGGCAGCTGGATTTTTCATTGTTTGCTGGATGCTTGGTGTGCTCAAGGGGCAAAAAGAGGGAAAAGGAGCTGTTGTGCTCCAGATCTTGGCTCCCTGCAGCATGTCAAGCCAACAAGGAAATCACATCAGCTTGTCCTACATATTTAAAACACTGCATTGTTCAGATTTGTGGATGCCATAAAGCTAATACAAGACTGTAAGAAACTCAAATTTTAGTGAAGAATATTTTAGTAATGATAGTAATTTTATTATTACTGTTACAAAAATGAAGTGTTAGTAATTTTCCATTTTAGAATTCCATTTTTAATTTTCCTCCCCTCAAAGTAATGTCTGGTATTTTTTGTTTATTATGAACTAGGACATTGTTTTAAAACATGGTGGCAATGAATTTTTTTTTTTTTTACCTTGGTAAGTCTGTTTGAAATAGATCTACTCTGCCAATTTACTGAAAACAGGCAAAAGTAAGCAAATGGGCGAAAAATATTTCTGGGGGACACTCCAAATTTAAATCAACACTGTTAATGTAAAGAGATCCCAAAGGTTAAATACTAAGGAGAGAAATTTGTAATATATGTAATAAGAATTTTGGTCACATGACCTGTCTCATTAAAGCCACTGAAGTGGAACCTCTCCTAAGAGGAAGGCTGCTCGAGTGTGTAATTGTTTGCAGGGCAAACTCTGAGTCTGTAGCACACTGGATTTTGTTAGTGTACTGTAAAAAGGCATAAGGATGAGCATACAATAATTCTGTAATTAGAATTACACCAGGCATAATGTTTTTGCATTAGACAGTACATTGGCTGGTTATAATAATGATTTGGAAGTCTGTGGTCCCAAGTTACCTAATGGGTATTTCCTAGCCTTGAACACAAAAGGAATTAAATATTCACTCCTAGGCATGACTTAAAACTGTTGCATCAATTTTTTACAGTAATTAACATTTAATATACAGTAAATTCACGAATACAAGCCGCACGGAATATAAGCCGCACTGCTGGTGTGTTGGCAACATTGTTGCCTTTGTTAATAGATAAGCCGCACCCGGAATATTAGCCGCACTTTAGTTCGCAGCGAACTTTCACAAAGTCGTCATTTAGTAACACAATCGCGGGATCGCTGGGGCTTACTGGCTTACTGCCGACCTCGGAAACATTGTTTCCAAGTGAAAAAAGACACACCCTTTATTTACAAGCCGAAAAAGACAGGAACAATAGTGTGGTCATTTTGTGAGCATTCCCAATGGATCCGTGTTGCCTTTAAACAGCCACTTAGCCACGCAGGCAGGCAGCTGAGCTCCGAGCGGAGCCACATCTCCGTGCTGGCACAGGAGCGGCCGTTGTAGCCCTCGCAGCCCGCGGGGGGAGCGGCCGTTGTAACCCTCGAGCCCGCGGGGGAAGGGGCCGTTGTAGCCCCCGCAGCCGGGCGGGGGGAGCGGCCGTTTTAGCCCTCGCAGCCCACGGGGGAAGCGGCCGTTTTAGCCCTCGCAGCTGGGCGGGGGGAGCGGCCGTTGTAGCCCTCGCAGCCCACGGGGGAAGCGGCCGTTTTAGCCCTCGCAGCCCGCGGGGGGAAGCGGCCGTTGCAGCCCTCGCAGCCCGCGGGGGGAGCGGCCGTTTTAGCCCTCGCAGCCCACAGGGGAAGCGGCCGTTTTAGCCCTCGCAGCTGGGCGGGGGGAGCGGCCGTTTTAGCCCCCGCAGCCGGGCGGGAGGAGCGGCCGTTTTAGCCCCCGCAGCCGGGCGGGAGGAGTGGCCGTTTTAGCCCTCGCAGCCGGGCGGGGGGAGCGGCCATTTTAGCCCTCGCAGCCCGCGGGGGGAAGCGGCCGTTGCAGCCCTCGCAGCCCACGGGGGAAGCGGCCGTTGCAGCCCTCTCCCTGCGAGCCGAGTGGCCGTTCTACCCCTCTCCCTGCGGGGAGAGAGGCTCCCCCAGCCCTCTCCCTGCGAGCCCAGCCAGCCCCGTAGCCGCACAAGACTGAAAACACTTTAAAAAGTACAGAGAAATATCACACACTTTTATCGAACTGCCGAGGTAACTCACCCCGATAACAACCCCCGCCCCTCAGTAACGCCGCCATCCACAGGCAGGCAATAAGCTGTTCTCTGATTGGTTCATCGTCGGAACAACGGGAAACCATGGATTTCAAACTGTTTTGGCTCGGGACTGGACCAGCATGATACTAGGTAAGGGCAGATATCACATTTTTGTCCATAGATTAGCCGCACCGGAATATTGGCCGCATTTCCGGGTTTCCACCAAAATTTTAGTCTTCTTGCTGCGGCTTGTATTCGTGAAATTACTGTAATTTTCACCTCTGATCAGCCTCCTTCTCATTTACATCAAAACTTGTCTAGTTCCCACTTAACAGATGAGCAGATGATTTGATTCACCTTAAAAATTTGAATGTCTGATAAGTATTGGCCGTGAATCAAAGTAGCAAATGAACTTTGGCAATTTATAGCTGTGAGCCTTATTAATTATCTAAAGAGAAAACTTGTTCATAGGCAGTTGATCAAGAACAAGGAGATCTCTAAATGTCTTTAAAAATAAATAGTATCATTTTATGTGTGTGTACTTGTGTATAATGTTGAGTTCAGCTCTTGGACACAAGAATTGCAGATGTGGGGCTGTAGCTTTTTTTGTTGCTGATGTTTCCTGCTGCCCAGGAAACAGCCTATTCTGTACTGGATGTAATAGATTGCCTTTACCCACTTGATTAGCTCATGGATTCATCTTCCATTTTAGTTTTTCTAAGAGATTTTCAAGCAAAAGTTCTTGTCTGCAAGATCTAGGTTAAGTACTTTTCTGCTGATGTTATGTATGTAAGGATCAAAAAAAGGCATTATAATTTTACTTGGGTTTATTATTATTTAAACTGGAATATGATGAGCAAAAAAATAAAAAAAATTAGAACTTGTTTTTAGGACAAATGGACCAGGAGGACATATGAATTGAAATGTCCCAGAAGTGTCTCTAAAGGAGGGAAGAGGCAAAAGGAATGAAGGATCCAGGCAGGATATTGTTAAAACAGCAGAGAAGGGGAGTTAATTCTAAATACTTTATACTTTTTCCACTTGCTATCAAGTTTTTTAATTAATTTATCAATACTGATTAATAAATTACAGGATGGCATGGACATAAATGAATCAAGTAAAATTATCTATTTGTCTTAATCCCAATTAAAAAAACAATAGCTCCTTGTGTTAGAGAACTTTCTCCCCAAAACCTGGATAATGTGTAGAAAAACATTATTTACTCACAACCAGACCTGTTATTTCAGACTTTAGTGTTACTCTTCACAATTGTTTCTCTCAAATAAAGCTGAAACTGTCTGGGAGTGACAGGGGGGAAATATCTGTCCATGGAAACATGAACAGAATTCTTGCTTTACACGGGTACTGGGAGGAGTAGTGGGATGGTTATAACAGGAACAGGAGGGAGTGGCTCACCTGGCCATGGAAATCTGTCCTTTATTCCCTGCCTACTGCAGCACTGCTACTGAGTGCACAATTTTTGCATTCTATTCCAGGAATAAAGCAAAGATTCCTGCTTCAGTGAGTTTGTGACATGCATGCTATCAACATAATATTAATTGCAGTAAATTGTGTTTTTTCTGTGTCTCCTCTTCTCACCCTCGGTTGAGTTTCCATAATGTGCAATTGTTTGATGCCAGTAAAGATTTGGTGTCTCAGGGGTAATGTCCATGAAATCTTATTTTCTACTGTAGTCCATTAAGAAGATGCTGATATTAACCTGAGAGTCTGAGGTCAGTGTACAGACTATGAATTTGTTCAAGCACACTTGTTTGTTGTACACATAAATCTTTGTTTATAGAAACCTTTATTGGCTTTTCTTATAGTGACTCAACTTTACCAGACCTTGAATATAAGCACAGATTGCATCAAAACCAACTAACCTTATATGTGTGCATGTTTTAAGCATTTTGAGGAAAATATTACTCATTTTATAATTTCTGAAGTAGATTAGGAAGATGCAAAATGCAAATGTAGCTGAGAATCAATATAGCTTTCAATTGACTTAATTATTGATGACAGTACAAAATAGCTTTGCACTGATTGTACTGAAAATATGAGAAAGGAAACTACAATAGTGGCTGCACTGTGGAGTTAGTTTTTTTGGTATTTTATTTTATTTTATTTTGAAACTTTCTGCAATTCATATTTGTAGTAAAATAGGAAACAAAGAAGTTCTCTCCCTTCTGCAATGCAAGCAAAACAGGGCCATTGTACCAAGGTTCTGTTTTCTCATTCCCTCAGCCTCTTGAATAATAGCAATTAGAATTTCAAAATGTTGGTTGGCTCCCCTGGCCTTTGATTCGGTGCTTTTTGTCAAATCCCACCCAACATAAGCAGAATTATTTCACATACTAAAAGTATTGGCACAAATTCACTCTTGGTGCAAATTCCTTGACTCAAGAGCACTAACATAAGGGATGAGCTCGGCTCAGTTCTGTTGATAGTGAATCTGCACAGCTCCTAAGTCTTGGGTTTGTCCATGAGCCTTCCTATTTCTATATAAACATCTTGTTCTGTTTAAGCTCTGCTCAGAGAGGTGGTAAATGGTGTGGAATCAGGATAAACAGTGAGAAACAAGCACATCACAGTGCTCTGGCACCTGTTTCTCTAAGTCAGTAACAGAAAGACTGGAAGAGCTTTTGAAAGCAACTTCTGACAGCTACTTGCTGCAAATGTTGTGTTGTGACTTAGTTGTTGCTGAAGTTGTGATTCCTGTTCTATTTTGCCAGTAATGCTTCTGTGGCTATTAATAGTACAGTCAATTTATGGGAGAATCACGCCCTTGAACACGCCTTCGTGGCCAAATTCAGAATAAAGTCTTACAATGGTATTTTCTCTGTTCAGGTCGCTTGGCAGCCCTTGATTTTATCAATCAGCCTGACTCTTTAAAGTACTTTTGCAGTTTAGTTGAGTGATTTTACTTAACTTTGCAAGACCTGTCTCAGAAGAAAAATTAGTAATGACTTTTATAAAGGACAGTTTCATCAAAAATTGTATGACACCTTGTTGGAACTGATTTTGCCCTTCTTTATGATGACCAAATACATTCACTGTAATGTATCTTGGCTGAGTTTTATACTTCACTTCATTGCTTTGTGTGTGATTTCTATTTTACTCTGCACACAGAGAGTAGAAGTTAAAATACTAATTTTTTTTTTTTTTTTTAAACTCTGTGATGTCAGCAATGCTGTTTCTAAGCCTATGATAATCTGAAGTTAAGGATGGATGTAGCCACACATTTGGCCTGCCTGGGCAGGGAACTGCTCTAGGAATGACATTTTTACCTACTTGTGTGATTCAAAGTCCCTCTTGGTCCTCCTGGTCGCTTGGTTAAAAACAGTGTGTAATGTGATTCCACTAAATAACTTTCATGGAACACTAATTACTTGCAGCGCAGAGAAAAAGCATGGACTGACTAATATATATGTATATATGTAAAATTTTAAAAACCTACTTGGGGTTGATGGCTACCTATTGCAATAGCAGCAGAAGTCACTCTCCTGACTGTATAGAAATGGTCACGAGTAATTAAGCACCTTCTAACACAGAAAGGAACTAAAGAATTGATGGTTACGTCTCACTGCTTCTTTTCTTCATGGCAGCTTTTCTGGCAACTCATTTTGTAAGAACTTCAAGGAAGAGATCCCATCTTGTGTTTGAAGGATGCCTTGCTCATTAGAGCCCTGGTAGGGGATCTTATCTGGTACCATAACGAAAAAAATAATTGGGTTTTGTTTGTTTTCATTCTGAGTGCTTAAAAATGAACAGTGATGAGGATGAATATTCCTCCATAAGAGCAGAATTGATTTTTGTTCTACTGAAAGTGAACATTTTGAGCAGCCTAGTATCATTGTGGGGTTATAATAATTGTAAGCTTTACCTTATGCTGCTATTCATGTGCTTTTTGCTCACTTTACTGGCATGAGGCTCATTACTATTTTTCCCCTGCTGCATTTGTGACTGAAGCTTTACAAAGCCTTTCTGTGGACATCAGTTAGTTTATGACAAAAAGCCCCTAAATTTTCCATTCACTAAAGGTCTGCCTCATCAGAGATAAAGTACCCATCTGAATTTTTGTGCCCTTTGGACTTGACTTGAATTCATTCCTAAGGGTAGATTTCATACTGACCTCTTAAGAAATGGAATTAAAATTTTACATCAATGTAGCTGATATAATCTTGGAGCCCTGGAAGAGTATTACTGTCCTGGGGCACTGCCAGATTGCTGTGGACTATCTGCTTCTACTCCTTAACAGACAAGAGATCCAGAACTGAATATGGCAAATACACTGATCTGAAAACAATTTTGAGGCATGGATTTGCAATTGGAAGGACCAAAAGGAAATGATTAAGTTACAGATGAAGACCAACAATAGGAAGTAATTGTTTTTCCTAGGAAAACTGGTAATGAAGTTGTTAAGCTTACTTTGCCACAAAGTCTTCTGAAAGTCAAAATTAGTTGTGTTTAAGAAGAGGTCTGCATAAATGCATGAGGGATAAGTCCATTAATGGTTATTTAAAATCATGAGTCTTATTTCCATTTCTAATTCAGCAAATCAATTTACTGGTTCTTGGCAGAGGAGATGAGGGGATGCTGATATTATTTGTGCTCTCTTACTTATTATAGACTCATGGAAAGGTTTGGGTTAGAAGGGAACCTTGCAGATCATCTTGTTCCAAGCCCCCTGCCATGGACTGAGGGCACCTTCCACTAGAGCAGGTTGTTCAGGACCCATCCAGCCTGGCCTTGGACTCTTTCCTTGAGCAGGTTGTGTTTGTTCCTTGTCAAAAGCAGGATTCTGGGTTCTGTTCACTTTGGCTGTGTCCAGGACAGCAGCCCTTAGTGTCCCACAGGCCAAGAGCACCAACCCTCTCTGGGTTTGCCCAGCCCCCTATCAGGAGTCTGATTTGCAGCACCCTTCACTGACTTGGCATGTTTTTAAGCCTAATTTCTTGAGGTCCAGCACCTGCAGAACATGTGCCTGTGCTGCTGGACATTGTTCTACAGTGCAAAAGCAGTGCAGTCTGGTTTGGCTCGCAGAAAACAGCTGCAAAATCCCCTCCCTTCACGCCCCAGCTCCACTGTGGCATTCTGGCTCCAGTGTCCCTGGTCACCCTGATCTTAGCATTTCTTTCCAACCCAGTTCTCACCTTTGCACTTTAGGTAGTTGTATTACATTCCCCACCTTTCCATTGTCCTTGATGCATGAAAAATAAAGTCACTCAGTCTCATCTTGCAGATAAACAGCTGACTTGATTTATCAACACTCCAGAAGTGATTTGGCCGTGGTAGAAGAAAGAAAAAAATTCTTGGCTCATTCCAATGCAATATTGAAACATGCAAACTGTTTGGCATATTTAAAACCTGCAAACAGTGCTCCTTCTGTTTTAATTTGTGCATGCAATTGGCTAGCAATAATAATAATTTAAAGGGTAATAATAATAATTTTAATGGGCATAAACAATTAATAGCCATGAAATAATTATCCTGATCTCATAAATTCTTCTTTGTGTGCAAAATAAGGAATAACATAGCCATATAGGCATGAAAATTATCTTTGGTGAGGAGAGTTAGGGTCAAATTAATAATTGATTTAAAAATAAACCAGCTCTTTCTCCTGAGGGACATGTCAGCTCAGCTTGGAAGGAGCTGGTACCAGGAGGGAATAGACAGGAGGAGGAAAGGCAACCCCAGGTGATGTGAATGGTTTCTCAGGGGAAGTAGGATGGGTTGGATGTCTTGGGAACTCAAAGCAACTGCTGGCAGGGGGCAGTTACCTGCTGTCCTCTGAGGGCTGGAGAGATCTCTGGTGAAGGATGAGTCTGGTGAAGGACTGTCCTGGGGTCAGCAGGGGTTCCCTGCTGGGTGTGGGAGGGTCACATCAAATTGGACAAGGAAAAGTGTCTGTGTAGTGCAAGAAGCTACAGAAAAAGGCAACCAAGGGGAAAAAAAGAGAGCACAAGCAGGGTGGATCACTTTGTTGGACTCTCCAGAGGTGACTTGGTGACCCAGGGTGAGACAGGCATTGAAGTGTCTTTATTAACTTCTCCAAGATGGAACAAGGAGGGAAGAGGAGAGCTCCTTCTTCTCTGCAGAAGGAGCTGTCAGAAAAGCCACCAAAGAATGTTTCTAGGAGAGTGCCAGCAACTAAAGGCAACAAACCTAGAAGTGCTTCTGTTGCGAGTTCTGAGAATTTTGTGTGTGGAAGAACACTTTTATTGGTTTGCAGCTCTGCTAAGCAGTTTTCCAAATGAGATGCCTTGATTCTCATTGTCACTTAACCTCAGGGATTTTAGTGTTCTTATTTTGCAGACTAGAAAAGCAGTGAAATATATCTATAATGCCTTGAAAGCTGCTTCTGACTGAGTATTTTGCAGTAATGTTTTTAAAAAGAAATCATAATCAAAACTTTATGTGTATCCACCTTTATAGCTGACATACATCTCTTAATGCATTAATTGCTTGAACTCCAGATTTGCCTCTTAATGCAGTAATTGCAATTCCAAAATATTGCTTGAAAGTCTACTTCTAATGGTGTCTCAGATGGTGGAACAAAGAAATAAAATTACTCCATTTTAATGTCAGAAGCTAATGTATGCTTTTAATCCAGCTTCGCCCAATATTAAAAGCACTTTGTTTTTAATAAACTTGAGGGTGAATGAGAAGTCACTTTGCTACTGTGACTAATATGGAAATGGGTTTCTGCCCTATGAAATGTATAGTTTATGTACAAAGGAAAATGAATTTTCAACTTGGAAACAGCTTTATTGATGTTTTGAAATGAAGTGAGAATGGCAAAGTTCCTTAAATTGAACGTGGAGAAACAAAGATGCACTATTAGTTTTATAAGTCATTTCACTGTCAGTAACCTAGTAATTACTGTAAATTGTATATGTAACAGTAATCCCTGAGTGTTACTCATTACAAGCAGATAGTCAATGATGTGATAAGGCAAAAGTGCAAGGTGATAAGGAAGGTGGTTAATTACAGCAATGACTGATTTTTCCACAAAGCATGGGATTGTAATTTATATGCTCTGGCACAGTTAGAATGGAAACAACTCTACAAATGCAGCCTGCATTCAATGGCTCTTTCCCTAATGGAAAGCAACTGCTATGCACAAATCCAGAATGTTACACTTGAATATTTAGTATAAAACTTATCTAAAAACCATCAATGTGTGTCAATAAATATTAATATAATTTTAGAAATAATTGTAATTAATATATTAATATAAATTTAATAAAAATAAATTTATTTGTAATATATTACATAATAATACATATTATATCGAGTATAAATAATAGTATAATATAAATAAATGCAAATAAAAATAATAATAAATATAAATATATAAATAACATAATATATAATTTATATAATGTAAATATATAATATACATTATATATTGTTATATTATCTATATTTAAAATATAAAACATCACAACTTATATTTTAATATCATTAAATGTAATATATAAATATTTTATTTAATATGAATTTAAATTAAATTAAATATGTTTATATATTTATATTTATAGATTTATATTTATATATTTATATATTTATATTTATATATTTAATTATAAATAAACCCCATCCATTTTGAGAATTAATAATGTCATAGAGTGAAATGGAATGTTTGTATTGAATTCATTAAGAGCTCAGAAATAACTTCTTGGTCTGTACAGCGTTTGCTGGAGTTTCCCAGAATAGCTTTTGTGTCATAGATACAGCTTGGACTTGCACAGATGCAAACTCAAAACTTGGTTGGATTTGCTGTTGTATTTTTGAGTTTTAGATGTTCTTTCAAATATTTCCTCGACTTCCATCAGTTATTTAGTACTGAGTGCTCTAGGTATCCATATCTGCTGTACCACAGAACCACTTGAGGTGTGATTTGAGTGCCATGTGCAATATCTTTTCTGCATTATTTTTGTGATTGTGGTAAAGCCCAGTCAGCTCTACTGCCTGTCAGGATTTGGTTCATTTTTCCTGTACAAGGCTTAAATTAGGAGCAAAAAGAGATCCTGTCTAATTCTCCACTGTGATGAACCAGGGCTCTTGCTGTCAATGCCAGACGAATGCAAACCAAGAGCAGGTCACCACTCAATCTGATTGTGACAAGGTCTTTTAAAATAACCATATAAACATCTAAGAGAATCACCTCACTTTTTAAGTGCTCTTGTAGGCAGCAGCATACGTGGGGAAACAGGTCTGGTGTCAGGATCTGTAGCCCAGGGGCTGTGTGATCACATTGCACTGGCTCCAGCAGAGCTGTGTCCATCAGATTTGCATCACTAGGAATGCAAAATGCCAAAAGGAGGAGCTGCCAGAGGTTCTGACAACACTGGTAACTTCAGCAATAGTGTTGTAAAATGTGTAAAATGCATGTTCATTTAGCTGGAAGTTGTTAGCATTTTAACTGCTTGGTGGAGGAGGTTACAGCTTGATTTTGGGTTGTCTTGAATCAGATTTGTTTCTCTGCAGAGCTGCTCAGGAGCAGCTTTGGGGTCAGAGGTGTATTCAGGAGTGAACAAACATCAGTGTCTCGGTGATACACAGCAGCCCATGACACCCTCCTGGGGAGGGGTTTTGGTGCCAGATCCCAGGCACACTAAATATATGGAATTATATACACTGGGAGTTGGAATTATAGTGCAGGAGCAGATCCCTTTCACTCTTCTGTCTCCTGCAAAACCCCCTTTAAATCACTTGCCAAACCTATGCAGGAAGAACAGGACAGGATTAATACCTGTCAGCTCTCTTGGGCCATTTCTTAAACATCCACAAACTCCCAGCCTAGCCCAGGCTTTCTCATTTAATGGTTTAACTAGGTGTAATTAAATTTAGTATTATATATAGAAGCTACCGGCTCCTGTCTGAACTTTGTCTAAAGATTTATCTTTGTAATAAGATTATACTAATAATTGCATTGAGTTTGTCTTAGCTCAAAATGTTTTTGCTAATCAGAACACTGTTTGCCAGCTTGGTGAGGTATCTTCTACTTGTGTTAAATGGAAAAAACATGTAAACTGAAAGCACAGGACATTCTTTTTCCAGGGTTCTGTTTGTGCTCACAGTTTTAAACAGCTTAAATTCTATCAACTTCAAACTCAACTCCTCAAATGAAGGAGATTACTATGACTAAATGAGAGTAGTGTATATAGGAAAGGCTATGTGTATTAACTCTCTAAAATGGAAAATCTGATTCTTAATTAAAACTGACTGTCTTGGCAACGGTCCATGATGTGTGTTTAATCAAACAGTTGAAAACATTGTTGGTTTGTTTTTCTCTAAAAACACCTCTCTTCATCAAAATGGAAAACTTTACAGAAGTTTGATTTCAACAGGATTACTTAATGAAGACACCAATCATTTCCTGTCAAGAGTTAGACCAAGTGTAGTACTTTCAACTGTGCCCAAGTGACTTAAGAGCTAAATTGAATTTCCAAAACTAATTCAGACATTTTACATGTTTCCAAAGAAGTAGGTTTCTAAGGCACCCGAGTAATTCTTTCATTTCCAAAAAACACCCACACATTCATTTTTATATTAAATAGGAAAGTATCAGGAAAATTTTTGTCTCAGATCAGATACTTAGCCTGATCTTATATCCATTGCTAGCCACAAAATTTAAATTTTTAAAGCACAGGCATAAGGAAAGTAGCTTCCACTTTTTTCTAAAGCTAGGTTGAATTGTTAAATAAGAATGTGATGAATGTGAAAAGGCTAGATACATCATTAAAATCCTGGTATTACAAACATTATTAAGTCCTTAAGTGCTCTGCATGACCCTGTAGATCATCCCCACTGCTGAACACTGTCCCTGAGTCACTCAGGACTGAGAGGTTTTATCCTCCCCACTTCAGGGTGTGTGGGTTTCTGCACCCATCAAACTGTGTTTGCCTCAAGAATTCCCTGGAATAACCCCACACAAGAATTTCTCAAGGCAGTCAGGATTTATACAGCCATGGAAAAACATTCTAGTTATTTATTTCTTTCTCTGATTCAGTGTGCAAGTGGAAAGGAGTAATAACACCATTGTCTTCATGTTTTGATGGCATGTGACCTTTAGGCAAAGAACACTACTGACAGTGGAATTAGAACAAACATTTGTGGGTGCAAACATAGCCACAGGCACTATTAGCTATTCTAAGGGAAAATAGATTAGCTTTGCTTTAAGAACTTTCTTAGGAAACTGTCCCAGACAATAGATAATGTCAGCTGCTTCCCTCAGCCTGAAATTGTGCTCCTCCTCACAAAAATAGTTAAATAATTGTTTCCATTCTAGTAATTATCTGTATATGATGAAGCACATATATTTTATGAGAAGAAAGGAAAAAAAAAAGCAAAAAATGTCATGAAGTAGTGACAGGACTACTAGGCATGTGGTAAACTGGAGTCTGTAAAAATCCTTGGAGAAGACTGCCAGTTGTCTCCTTTCTCAAAAATTTTTTACAGAATTTGGGTTCTGGCTCCATACATGTGCAATCTGTCTCAGTTTTGTATTATGTGTTTGTTCAGAATATCTGCTTTAGGGGCCAGTTGTTTACCAGATTGGTGGGAAATGACACCGCTAGAACCTCTCTCTGTTGCATGTAGGAGAAATTTTAGTGCAAATGTAACTTTTTAGAGGAAAATGACAACTCCTGTAACTTTATGTACTGTTTTTATTAACTGTGAAAAAATTATGTGCTCCACTTGGGTACTGATGGCATCCTTCATGTTCCCAGGGATCAAACTTTACCATCCTCATGCCTGCTGAGATACCACCTGAGTGTTTTACATCCAGAGGTGGAACAGGGTGGATTAAGATTAGGCACAAATGATGTCTCTAAATAATGTACCAGAGGAAAAACTTGTGGAGGAAGGAGGAGGGGCAGAAGCAAGAAGTATTGATGTGAGGTCTTTAGAAGGATGTTGTGGAGGAAAACTAGACATTTTAACTATAAGCCAGAAACAAGATAAGATGTTTAGACATCAATAGCATTTACTGCATGCAAGATCTATCTAAGAAATACAGCAGGCTAACAGTAAAAGGCAAAGATGTTTTTAGTTTTGGAGTGTTTTTTTCCCTTTGGTTTTCACAGTTTGTACTCAGTGACCTTCTGTCTCATCTCTGTGTGTGGTAGGAATCTCATCTGAAAAAGAAATTTAGTTTAAACTTACAGTTTCCATTTGTGAATCAAAGAACTTCAGAATAATGAGCAGTGCTCTTTTAAGACAAGATTAAAAATTAGATCAGGTATTGAAGAGGAGTTACTGAAATTTAGATCATGATTCTAACGACTGAAAAATGAAAATGAATTAAATTGTAGTGCCACCCACATGCGATGTCACAGTGATTATTGCAGTTAAATGTAATATTGCTAATGCATAATATCATCCTAAAATGTTAGAATGTCAATATACCTTTTAGTATAATGCATACCTAGGAATTAATCAGCTCTGCATATGAGAAGGGTGAAGTAGCTCTTGGTAGAGAACCTCTAATTAACACTATAACATTAAACAATTAACACTATGGTGTTAGACAAACATAACAAGCATTCTATAAAACACAAAAAGGAAATGAGAAAACATAACATTGTGGGCCAGATTTTAGTGAGAGTTCCTCTGTGCATGGCAAAACCCCTGCACAGCCTGACAAGGATGTTTTTCTTCCCCTGTCCCCGACTGAATAAGCACTCTTCAGAAGGATTCCCTTTTCCAGTGATCTTATTTCTGTTGATTTGGGAAATGGCTCATTGCAAATGATCTTGAATTAGGGTGGCAGTAAAGCAAGTAATCGTGTTTGACCATATTCCCTCATCGTGTCCTTGGTTATAGGAATTAGTTCCTGTGATCCCTATCCTTTGCATTAGTCGGAATTTACTTCCCACTGTGGATGGAGAAACAGAGGTTTGGAAGCCAATGAAGAGCCACCAAGTGAAAGAATGATAAACTATCTTCATAGCAGAAAATCTTGAGAAAATCTTTAACTCAGCAGGCAAAAAGCCTAGTCCAGATGTGCAGCTGAACATTCTTGGGGCAATGAGGGAATTCCATTGTAATGAAACTCCTAGTGCTTGTGCATCCCTAAGGAAAATCACCAGCTCTGTGCTGATGGTGGTTTTCCTCCCCTTAGCCATGATGTTCTACAGTCTCTGCCATTCATGCACAAGTGTCAGACCTGAGCTGAGCTTGCACAGATCTCAGTGCCCAGATGAAGCCATGCTAATATTCTGTTGTGCAGACCTTTTGTATGGAGCCATTGCCACAACTGCAGCCTTGAGCACTTGCACATGGAATTTTGCAAGAGGTCAGGTTTTGTAAATGCACAAGAGTAAAGAGTGTTGCTTTCTTGGTGATAGAGTATTTTATTATATGGGCCAAAGAGCAATGGATTTTCAGGCAAGACATGTGAGCTTCAGACAGGTGTTGAGGTAAATATGATAGCAGAAGGCACCAGTCATATTTAAGAA
Source organism: Catharus ustulatus (assembly GCF_009819885.2). Lineage (NCBI taxonomy): Eukaryota > Metazoa > Chordata > Aves > Passeriformes > Turdidae > Catharus > Catharus ustulatus. Next base: position 30,518,868 of record NC_046227.1, read on the forward strand.
AGTTTTAGGTATGTGTTTGTGAAGCAATTAGGAGAAAATCACCACTCCTTGTATCCACAGTGCATATTGATGTTTAAAGCTGCCTTTATTCAATATTTATTTGTCCTGCTCACACATGAAAGATTCCTGTTCATTAGAAAAACGGGCTCAAGTACCCACCCTGAGGAGTCCAGAGGTGAAAATCACACTGTTGTTACCTGAGCTGGCAGCAGCATTCAATTGTAACAGAACTTTATACTGTCTTCTGCTTTTTACAATTTATGGACTCACTTAATTAATCTCGTTCTGCTAATACAGCAGGAGTGGAAGGCTTCCTCTGCCTAGACCATTTCATGTCCTTATAGAAAATATTACCTGGTTAATTCCATTCCTATTTCTGTGTTTATATTTGTGTACTGGGAAATTTCTTTTCAGCACATTGCTGCAAGAATTGAGTCTGAGATAAAGTTGTCGTTAGCAGTCAGTAATAGAGTCAAAGTACTGCTTAGAATGTTCTAAAATGTGCCCATTTTGGAGAACTGGCAGAACTGAAGTTGCAGGAAGGGATTTTCTACTGACATACTCTGTTATTATCTGAACATTTACACCAAATAGCTCTTCAGCAGTAGCTTGAAACAGAAGAGTTGTGATCAGCCTCAGCTATTTCAGTTTCAAAATGAACAGATGAAAAAATTCTTGGGCTGTTAAAACCCAAAAAATGAGGTTTCCTTATGTCAAAGGCAGGAGGCAAGCTGCAAAAATTTCCACTAACTGCTAAGTGGATAGGGATACTCTACCCCCTACCATTTTATTTTTCTTTTATTTACTTCCCTTTATGATTTTTTTTTTACTATTTTTGCTGAGACTTGCCAGGTTTTTATTTCTACTTAGAAGATCCTGTTCCTGAAGGCGTAAGCTCTGGGGAAGTGATTCAGTTCATTCTGATGACCCAGAACTCTTAATAATTGATTAATAAGATTTAAGAGCTTTGTTGATACAAATATTTGAAAAAAGAGTATTATATGTCTAAATATTTATATCACATGCACTGTCTCCCATGCACATAATACTGATTCCAGTTCCAAGAAAGAACAGAAATAATTGTATAATTCCTGTGGAGCACTTCACAGTGTCTATTTAATGTGAAAACATTTCCAGCTGGAATGGGATGTAGGGAGCCCATGCCCTGCTGCAGATGCACAACTGTTATCTTTATGAATGAGCAGGAGCCATCATGGTTTGACATGAAATAAAAAATTACCTCCTTCTTAAACAAAGTGCTTTTTCATACCACACTTGGGTGGTTTTCAGTAAATTCATGTTTCCCTTGGAGTTTCAAAGAAACAAAATTCTTTTTGCATTTTTAGGAGCTTTTAAGTTACATAAAAGAAACCAGTTTGTTATGGCAACTTGTCACTGTTAAAATGCTAAACTTTTCCCAACCATTTAGAAATATTTTGAATGTTATGGAAAGGACATGTTCTTTGTGTCCTGACTTTAGCTTGCTACTACACACTTGAAGAAAAAATTATTTCTTGTAATATTAATCTCAGTGACAACTTGGACACCATTTATTTCTTTAACTTGCTGTAATAAATTTAATGTTCACAGAAGATGCCTGATTGACAGATCCAGAGAATAAAATTATTCATGAGGCAGGTAGTTATAGCTTAGGCAGGGATCAATCTTGTAGTTGCCACACTCTTGATTTGGAGGACTTCTCTTAGAGGGATTTCTGGCTGAATGATACAACTGGAAACCAATCTGATTCTTCATACTTGTCTGTAAATGAAAAAATCAGGGATTTGAAGATGCCCCAAAGGCAGAACACTAGCCTGTCATCTGCAAGGAGAGCCCTTGGGACAGCCACTGCCCAAGTGTGAGCCAGTAGCAGCTCTTTGTCCTTGGCCTGGAAAAGAGCAGCCCAAGAGCTGTTTTACCTCAAAGTGTGCTTAAAAACACCTACAGAGAGGTGAAATTGTGGCTTAAATACTGGAGACACCAGGGAATCCTGGATGTGCTAAAACCTTCTCTTGGCTGCACTTTTCTTTTTACTCCACTGACAACAAGGTGAAGCAGTGCTCCAAAACAACCTGACCCCTCTCTTCACCTTTGCTGGGGCATTTTAACACAATTATTCTCTGCTGGCTGGTCAAGCTCTTTTAAGGAGCAGTTTAAACACAGTAGGCTCTCATGGTAACTGCACTGCCTCAGAAAAACATGTCCTGGGTGGCACATCTCTGAATCAAAGCCAAATTCCCTGATGCTGAAAGAGGCTGAGGGAAGAATTCCTGCTCCTGGTCTGCTTCCATTGCTGTCATTTTCATGAGATGCTAATAAGAGTTTATGATGTTGTAAACTAAAAGGACTTCAGGAAGTGCTGCCTGTCAGTGAAAATGTTTCTGGTGTGTTTGACTCTGGTGGTATTTCTATTATTATTATTTATTATTTTAAGCTGTTGAGACTTTTCTGGTCTGACTTATGCAGGCACAAGGTCAAACTGACTTCACAGGAAGTTAATGCATTGAATTCAGATGTGTCTACACATGATGCACTGTAACTCATGCCTTTGTTTTGCTTATGAAATAGTCTGAAGAGTGTAGAAAGATAAATTAAATTGAGTCAGTTCCCAACACAGAGCCTGAGCTTGGCCTTCCTCAGCACATAAATTTGTAAAAGAGTTGGATCAGTGGTTGATCAAGAATCATATGTGTGCTTTACCCACCCAGGGCTTGCAGCTTGCCACAGCCATCTGCTCACATCCCCCCTCCTTTTTAATGTAGCAAATCTGAGGCTAAAATATTGATAAACAATCTCTGCTGCTAAATTAAGACTTAAACAGTAAAGAGGAGAAGGAATGTGAGCTTTAGATTCTCCAGACATTCGTGCTACGTGTGCTGCTGCTAAAATTATGGTGGTAAGGAACATGGAAGGGCTGATGTGTGATAATTGTTTTCAAGTAATTTTAGTTAGGCTAACATTAGAGATGATAAAATAGACTCCCAAACAACTCAACTTAGTCATGTGGTTTCATGGACTTGGGACACCTCAAAGAGCTTCTGAACTTAAAATACAAGATGGGGCAGTCAGAGAGTAGAAAAATAAGATTTAGATAAAGCCAGAGCATTAATTTTAGTTTTTAAAGAGACAGGGGAGAAGGAAAGAAGGGTGAGACTCTATCTCCAGATTTTTTTTTTTACAATATGATAAACATCCCTTTCCATAACACTGCTCTGGCTCAATAGAATGATTTGAGAATTCTTTCTGCCTTACCCTTTAAATCCAGAAGTTGTCAGATTAAGCAGCCTTCAGGAACACCTTTTAGACAGAATGAGATCTGTGATAGGGCATGTCAGAAAAAGAGAGGAGTTTTCTGCAGTTATTTCCTTGTCTGTAGAAAGTGGCACTGAAGGAACACAGGTGCACTAAAAGTAAATGAAGAGATGGTTTTTTTGAGATATCACTACTGAGGAAAGCACCTGCCATCACAGCCACAGTAATAAAAAGATTTGTAAAAGCCATTTTACTCCCTGCTTCTAAAAATGTCAGCTGCCTTGCCTCCTTTGCTGTGGTTTCCAGGTTCCTGGAGGCTGCTCCTCAAGATTCCAGTGCCTGCCCAGGCTCTCTGTTTCTCCCCAGTAGAACAGGAATACGGTAGATCCCTTGTTCTTCTGCTGTGCTGTTAAATCAGGGGAAAGTGCATTTCCAGCATGGCTGAGAGTCACTTCCACCCCTTCCTGCTTTCAGCAAACCCTCTCCCAAGGCAGTGACTGCACAGCTCTGTGACCTTGATTCAGATAACTTTAGTGTCTCTCATCTCTGCCTCATTTTCTCTGCTCCTTCCATGTTCAGCCATCTGAGGCTTTCCAATGTTTTGAGTAGTCTGACTTTCAGGAAAGTTAATTAAAGCCCCAGCCTTAATGCTACCTTAATATTTGCTGGTTTAATTTGATTTTTATGTATGTAGTTTTCTCCATCAAAGTGCCAAAATGTGCTGTAATTTAAACACAGTGGTGTGTGATGCTTGGATTACCAAATGACTGCAGCATTGTAGATACTACAATTTCCCATAACAACAAGAAATGTTTTGGTCCTTGGCTCATGTAAACAGTATTTCATAAACCTGTGAAGGCAGGAAATGCATCTTTTCACCACAAGGGAAGATGTATAACAAATCTAGGAGGAAAAAAAATTCCTTTTTGTCCAGTCATGGGTTGTACTTTTATTTGGGGTGTCTCAAAACACTACTCTGAAATTAATGATATAGAATGAGTGCTAATCTGAGATCCTTGTGCATTGTATAAAGTTATGGAGACAGAAAATTGTATTTTTCATGTCTTATTTGCAGTGAAACACCTAATTGGAAATTGTAAAATGTGTCTAGCATTTTTGCTCTCTGCCTGGCTGTGGGTTTTGTCTTTATTTAAACACTGCTTCAGCATATTCCTGGCTAATAAGGGTAGGTGTTTTACATCATTTTAGCAAAGTGGAGCATTGGAATTATATGACTGAAAATCTATATTGCCATTTTTCATTTTTATTATTACTTTTTCATAGTTAGGCAATAAATATAAGCTATGCTGATCTGTATGGTTATGGCAAGCTTTCTTGAATACTGCCAAGAATGAGGGAGTAGGTGGAAAAAGATTATATCTATGCTTGGAAAAAGTAAAATTAATCTTGTAGTATGTTGCCTGGTGTTGTTTTACATCATGAGTGTGTTTGGGGTATATGGTAAAAAAAAAAAAAAAAGAAAAAAAAAGCTGATTGTCCCAAAGTCATAGGTCTGTAAATTTTTTTGGTAAAATAGAGTTGGACACAATTCTTTGGAATTTTTTTGAGGGCAAAGTGCCTCTACTTTTCAGAGTCACTGCAATGAAGAGCAGATGTGATGTGTGTGAATTAGTTGCTACAAAGATCTGGTCTCCATTTAATGAACACAGATATTTTTCCAATAAACAGGGAAGAAAATATATCCTTTTACCTTCAGTGTATTGTTTCTGGATATTTGATAAAAAGAACAGACAACATCCCATCAGCAATGCTGTGCCATCTGTCAGTCAGTCAGGGTAATAAGAAAGGGAATTGTGTGGAAGTGAGGTGAGTTATTTATCCCAGTAACTGTGCACTCTGCAGCATTGTTCATGATTACAAATGTAAATTGTTGTCAGAGCTGCACAAGGACTTTGCTCTTCCCTCATGGTTCTCTGTGCCAAATTTCTGCTCCTTCTCTCTGTGACTGGGTGACCAATCTTCCCATCACTATTTACACAAAAACTCTGATACCACATGACAGCATTGCAATCGCACTTTTACTCTTCTGTTTTATGTATTTATCTTTTTTGGTTTGCATTACTACAATAACTTCTCATATAATAATAATAATAATAATAATAGTTGTGTCAGCATAATAATGTAACTCTACAAATAGCTGCCTATAAGGGTCCTTAAGTTCAGAAGATGAATGTTGAGAACAAAACCCGTTCATGTTGCACTGTGAGGGTAAAGCAGCTCCTTTTAAAAGCTTTGTGACTCTTAGAAAAGTTCTAGTTACAAGTTTTCTACCTTACCTGACTTTGGATATCATCTGGAATGTGATCACTTGGAAAATAAGAAGGCAAGGAGAAAAATAAGCACTTTTGATTCCTTCACAGAGAAGGAGAGCCCATAGCATTGAGGACCTACTTCTCTCCATTATATAGAAGGGAGATGCTTAAATGCAGCTATTTGCACTGCTAATATCTAAATTAGGGGATTGCACCTTGGTCCTTTCAGCAGCTTTTATCCAACTTCCTTAATGACTCCCTGATTTGTAAGTTGAGGCTACAGTTTTCATTTTATCCCAGTGTTATCACCTTTATTTCTTTTTGAGTTAGCAGATTTTTCATTGGAAGTGGACTGTTTTCACACAGAAATTCCCCACCCAGCAGGAGGGAAGCGAAGCATAAAATGCATTGGATATTCAGGTGTTCAGGAAAAAAAAAAAAGTGTTTTAATTCTCTCCGTCAACACATGACCTTTATCCTTGAATTGATGTATTTCCTGAGTTGTCTATGACCTTAAAGGACAAACAGCAAAACCAACCAGTGCAGAAATAAATAAGGAGCTGCAATTACAGTGGAGGTTGCAGGGGGTTTAATGTAAGTTCCCTATTTCATGGTCAGGTCAGATTAGTTCAGTACAGAAAACATTACTGGGAGTTTTGAAATGAATGGCCAAAGGGAAGTGCCAGGAAACCCCAGCCCCATCATTAGAGCTCTGCATGTTCTTAAGGCCCTGCAGTTTATCAGTAGCTCTGAGAAGTTCATTACACACATCAGAACTGCTTTATTTAGACCTTGGATCCAATTGCAGAGAAGGGCTTGGAGCTGTGCAGTGAACAGGACTGAAATCCTTTCATTCCAGGTTGTCATTTAACACTTGCAGACCAGCATCCTTAGGGACCTCAGCCCTGCACTGGGGCTCAGTCCCTGCTGCAGCTCCTTGAGTGCGAGCTTTCATGCAGGGCATGATTCAGCTGGTAAAGTTATGCTACCCTGAAATTAGTTTGGTACTTAGCATTTAATATTCTTCTCTTTTGCTCTGCAATTAGCTTTTACTAATGCAATTTAATCTATTTGTAACGTTTCTCGAAAATCATAGTAGACATGATTTGAAATGAAGTTAAATCTCTTGAACTTTTCCTTACGTTAATTTGAAATGCCAACAGGGCACCAACTGCTGTGAAAATTAATGAATGAGCTACAGCAGACTGTCTTTCATTTCACTGGAATGACTTCACACTCAGAGAGCATATGTGCCAAACAAACTATTCTCCAGCACTGCAGATGATACTGGAGAGAGAAGAATTTCACTGCTGTAGGGCTGAAGGGTCAGATTTATGGGTCCCAATTTCTTTGTAGTTACATTTTGGAGAATAGCTCATGGGAGAGGCAACTCTTCTGAGGAAGATGTTTTTCTTTTAAAGAAAATTTATTTAAATTATGAAATATTGCTACACTAAAATACAGACGACCATATTTTTCCCAAGAGTGTTTTGCTGCTCATTTGAAAATTTCCAAACTGGGCCCTCAGTTTCCTTAAAAGTGAGGGCAATTTGTCTGCATTATTTATCAGATATTAAGCTGCAAAAAACAGATAAAGCTACCGTAGACCTAGAACTAAATTAATTCTTTATACCATGCACATTTTGTTCAAAACTTCTTATCCTGAAGAGCTGGGGAAGTGGTTGGCTTTAACAGTTAAAACAACTCCTGAGAAAAAAAATGAATTATCAGGAGAAAACAAGATAAAAAAAAAATCTTATCTTAGAAATGCTTGTGAACCAAAAGAAAATTTAAAAATGCTGATAATTTTCTTTTTAGGTAGTATTTGTCATCTTTTATTCATTAATGCCCACTCACATCATCTCAATTTTATTGTGGTGATCAAATGTGCTATGTGGAGGACTTGAAGAACAGCTCTGCCATCATTCTCTGCTAAAATTCCCTTTGGCATTCTGGAGTTTGGCTTTTTTTTCTTCCAACACCACAGTGGTTATTGATTGTGCTCCTGCTGAAAAGTTTAAATGCCTTTATATTTAAACACGTGTGTGTCTATTCCAGTGTAGCCTTGACTCCACACACTGTCTCACTCAGGGTGGTTTGTTGACTCAGGTGGGAAATTCAGTTCTTAACTGGAAGTTGTAAATATACTTTTTTTTGTTTCACTGTTTGCAGTCTCTAATAACAAATGAAAATAAAATCAAATTGTGTGATCAGTAAAACTGTGTTACGACATTCTCTCCTAGATAAATGATCAAATAAGCAATTTTACTTACACTCAGATTAAACAAATGACACCAAGCACAATCAATTTTTTTTTTAATACTCTGCATTGCAGTCATATAATGAAAAGACTAATTGGATTTGGACTTGGAAAAATGCCACTGCTGTGCTCCAAAAACTGAAACATTGAGTAAACTGTGAAATAAAATAGAAGTGTGGGGCAGATGTGTTCTGGTTATTGTAATGGAAAGGATTCACCATTTCTTCTCTGGCTTGGGCTTGATATTTAATGGGCATAATGGCAATGTTTTATGAGTAGACACAAGCTGCTCACTCTGCTTGATGGAAACAAATAAGAGTGTTTAAAGGCATCTTTTAGAGAGGGGACATGAAGAGACTTGGCAACAGAGTGGGAATTGGTGATGGATTTGGCTGCACATGGGGCTGCTCTGCCTTGGTGAAGCCAGGGCAGCATCTCTGAGCACCTCTGTGCCACCTTCAAGGACAGAACAAGGTCATCTTCTGTGTCATTTTTCATCACTTTCCTGCTTAGGTGTCATCCTTCCTCCCTGCTTGTTGTCAGACACCAAAGTGGTTTCAGACATAATTTATGAGTGTGGTTTATACATCAGAACACCCGTCCAAGTGAGTGCCTGAACAGCAGATTTTGTAAGTGGAGAGGGACCTACAAACAGCACAGGCTGTGAAGTGGTTTAGGGACACGAGGTGCTGCTTGACAGAGGTTTCTAAGTGGCACCTGGTTTGTGTCTCCTGGCAGCAAACACTGCAGGGAATTGCACAGGGCAGCCTCAGGGGATGAGGTGCTCAAGGGAAACGTGGGGGGCTTTGTGTGCCAAATCTGCTCGAGGAATTGCTTTGATTGCTGAAAAGTAGCACTGTAGGGCATGGGGGCTGCCAGTTCCCACAGCATGTATACATAATATTCCCAGATAAATAAGGATTATTCAATACCTTAAATTCCTGTGAATTAGATTTCAGATGTTCATAATGGAAATTTTTAGGCCAAAGGTGGTAAGATATTTAAGAACGTGTTAGACAATTTCACTGTTTTGGATTTTTTTTTTTAATTTTTATATTTTTTTGGTAACATCCTGGTCTGTTTTTATTTCATCTGCATCAAGAAAAACCTTGATCTTGGACCACCTGACTTTACATGTGAATGCTGTGGTTATGATTGCTACATTCATCTTCTGTTTCATGCTTTTCTTTAAATTTCTGCAATCTTTTGCTAATCTTATAAATGCTCTGGATTTACACATGAATTCTTTCAGACTGATACAATTTATTTTTAAAATGTGTTTTCCCCCCAACCAAAATGACTTTTTGTTGTTTTTTAAGATAAAAATTCAAACATTATACCTGAAAATAATAGAATGGAATAGTACAACATATCTGACCAGGTTTCTGAAGACCTTTTTTCAGCTGTATGCCTTGGACAATTTCTGTCTGAAATTTCTGAATGGTATGCTGGATCCAAAACTGAATTAGCATGAAATCAAAATATGTGTATAAGAATAATATTTGTTTTTCTATAATACTTAAGAAGACTCTAAACTGATAAACAGTCCTGGTACACAAGCAGTATTTCAGTAGTCTGTATTGAAATTTTTTTTCTAGTGCCCTGAAGAAAAAGACAGAAAAGCTACTAAGAAGGCAATTGTCACATCTTCCTTTGGTCAGGAGGTGGGAGCTGCTGAGGCAGGGCTGGCCACACATGACATTTCAATTGGTGTTGTAGCGTTTTGTAGGTAGGGACCTGTCAACACTTCCTTTATTAACTTCAGTGTTCAGGCAGACATTGTTACAGGGTTGAAATGTCATTCACAACAAGTTCTTGTTCTTTAAGTTCTCTAAGCTCACTGAAGGAGTTTAATCCAGTTTGTTTCCAATTTTAGAGCTACCAGAGCAACAGAGGACCTGGAGGAAATAAAAGGTTTCTGGCTGCTACACACACTGTTTGTGCTCCTCCTCCCAATTTATTTATCTGCTATTTTACATAACATTATTTTCCATCTGCTATGTTTAATGCATGATATTTAGCACGAGAAAAGGGGCTGTGGTGTTGCTTTTAATTCTGAGATTATCAGGGCACTTGGAAATGCTGTTAACAATTTTTCACATTGATTGATATGTTAAGTCACATCCTCTCCTTTGTGTCTGTGTGAGACCCAAATGAACCTAAGCAAGAGCAGCATAAACATCTCTGTTGTAAGAGAGAGGCTGTCTCTTCATCTTAAATTATGAATCCAGAAGACTGAAGCAAGGAATTATTTTGGTCCTGCACACTATGAATAATGCATGTAGCACCATTATGCACATCCTGCCTGTTGTGGAACCAGAATGAGCTGTTATGTTAATAAACATTTGTAATGTTCACCATAACCATTCTGCATACTTTATTGCCAAAAGAAATGGTGATCCCAAGGACGTTCAGTAATGTCAGTCTTATTACAATAGCCAATTATTAAACTTACAGATGTATTATCCTCTGTCTTCATTTGATGTGGGTAATTAGCTAAAATCTCTGGGTCTTGTAGTTTGTTTCTGTTATGCTGGTAAGGGAGTTGGGTGTTTCTCATGTGCAACCTCATTTGATTAAAAAAAATGCAAAACCTTCTGTTCTTCTGAACAGAAGGAGAGTAATGCATGAAATACACGAATCTCTTATATTTCTAGGCTGCTTTCAAACTGTATTGAGCACTAAATCTTTCTCTGTCATGTCAGCTGTGTTTCTAAGGATGTGGAAGCTGCTTCCAAGCTGTTATCTTCATTCCCTTTCTCTCTGCTCCTGCAGTTCCTCTCATTCTCACCCAAAAAGTGCCTCCTTTCAACCTAGGCTCTGGTTGTATTATTATTTAGGAAAAAAAGCCTCAAAGTTACAACAAGTATTTTCCTTGGTAGAGGAAACATGAAAATAATTAACTCCCCCAGTTATTGTATCAACACATGAGAAATTTGTTTTTAAAACATTCGTTTTGGAGCATTATTTTTTAACTGTCTAATTGTTATCAGAAATGGGTGTTGATATCAAAAAGGTGTCAAACTTTATGTTGACATACAGGTTCTGTTTTTATTCAAAGGTTAATTTAGACAATAACTCTCCTTGCTTTGGTGTGTATAAAAAGTGGAAAAGGAGCCTTTTATCCTCATCAATGTAAAAAAGTTATGTTTTTCTTTCATTTCATTGCTTCAGAAATTATTCTTAGTGTGGACTCATAGATTTTAAGGGGAAATTGAGATATTTGGTTGCTTACCATAACATTGTGTAGTAGAGGCCATGGAACTTTATCTTATGTTGAAACCATTTACTTCAGCTCCATCATAGTGTATATTCTACACAGGTCTTCAGCCTTGATTTGAAGCCAACTAGACATGATAAATTCATAGCTTTATATGGCAGCATGCTCCAGAAATTACATTCATGTAAATACAAATATGTATCTTATTTCTCATGCCAACCCCTAGACTGCAGTCCCCAGTTTCACCCATTAAGGAGGGAGTCCTACAGATTTCTGATACATTCATCTCCTACCAGAGCTCTCCTGGGAGGGTGTTTGCTTGGAGGATTGCTGAGGTTGCAGTACAACCCCTGGCAGTGAGCTATAACTGAAGGTTCAGCAATAATTTGCTTTATGGTTACATGGAATTGTTTACCAAGGAACTCATCACCCTTGAAGGACAATGTCATTAACTTCAGTGTAGGTACAAATCCTGACCAAGTTTTAGCCAGGAAGCTCATCTTGACATGACATTATAAACTTGTTCTTGGGTGAAATAAAAAAGAAAAGCTAAGTGGCGTCCTAAGTTCTTCCTAAGTTTGTTTTGTTTTGGTTTTTTTTAAGGTCTTTTGTTTGGTTGGTTCTTTTTTTTTGTTTTTTTTTTTTTTAATGAGATCATGGTTTTGGTTCTTGCCAGAATATCAGTTTTCAGAAATAATATGGGGTTTTTTTTTAAGATGGTTTTTTTCACTGTTTAACTACTTTGTGGGGAGGAAGGTGTTTGGTGGTGCCTTCTGGATTTTTTTAGGGTTTTCTTTGTCACATGTAAGACAGCAGTTGCTGTTTGTGAAGTCTGTCAGACCAAGTGTAGCCCTGGCAAATAGCTTGTTAAAACTTTCACTTCTGGTGATGTTATGTTTTCTTTACAGCTTAAACTTTTTCTTCTTTCAGTCCTTAAAGTGAAGAAATAGGAACTTGTGCAGTTTCACCTTTTGCTTTCACCTTCATCTTGTCTACTGTGGTTGCTGCTGAGCATTAGCAGTGGCTCATGCACCATCTCCCTCATGACTTTCTTTCTACACTGCTGCATATAATTCAAAACTGGCAAGGTTCTAATTAGCAAAATAAATTTAATCCTCTCTATAAACTGAGTTCTTCTAGGCAGGAAATAAATGCCTTCTCTCCTCCCTTCAGCTCTTTATTCTTCTCACTTATTTCTGCTGTTTGAAAGGTTTTTTTAAATATTTGTGTTTCTGTTTCACTGGCAATTTAGAACTGCTAATGATGGACATGGAATAGTGGTGAGTCCCATGCTCACTGGTGATGTCAAAAGTCTTCACATGCCTATTTCCATTGAAAGCCTGTTTGCTGGTATCATTAGTAGGAAACATGACATTACAGAGAAGTAAAAGAGAAACATGAGTATCATTTTCCTGTATCCTGACCTGTCTTTAGACCAATTTCTCCTGCACTGTATTCTATAATTCATTCTCTTTATTCCCCTTCTTCCAGGAAATGATTGTTCAAAGGTGATGCTGAGAGGGTGGCCAAGTAGTTACTATTTCAAATGGAGAATCAGCAAAGCCTTGTCTTCATCTCTCCATCCTTTCCAAGTTTAGGAATGAAAATACAAAACTTACAACAAAAGGCACATGAGAAATCACTGGTTTGCATTTTTGTGTTGTTCCAGAATGGAATGGATTTTCTTGAAAAATTAAAATGTTTTGTGTTCTTGGTTTCTATGGTTCCCAGCAAGATTCCTAACAGCATGAGAGTCAGCAAAATGGAAGGAACAGGTGTTGAGTGGAGTATTTATTCTGGATTTACTGCTGTTGGTTGCAGTATTAGCTCTTGATGAAAGTTAGCATTGGTATTTGTGTGGAAAGAATTAATTCAGTAAGCTGTATGTAATGATTTGCGGCATTTTGTGAAAGTGCTGAAATCTTTTGCCACGTGTTCAAGGCTGTTTCATACATTTGCACAGAGATTGAAGTGGGAAAAAGAACACCAAAAGAAAAAGCTGTCCCTACAGAGAATCAAACTAGAACTTACAGGATATGAGGGCTGGCTGTCTTCATAGTGTTGCCATCCTTATTGCATAAGTGAACTGAGATTTCTTAGTCAAAAAACAACAGGGCAGCATCTTTAAAAAGCAAGAAAAAATGGTGGCTAATAATAAAAACCTGCTTGCATACTTCTTTGTCAGAGTCAAAATACTGTGTTCACCAATTAACAAGTTCTCTGTTTATATGTTTTGAGCTTAGCCTTGGAGGCAGCAGGTGGAGTTTACAGCACAGTCACTGATTTCCAAATTCTATCATCACTTATTCAAAAGCAGGAGACACAAATTTTCTTCGTTATTCTCTGAACTGAATGTCATCCTTAGGCCATTCTTCTGGTCCTCAGTTTGAAAGAATGCTAATTACTTTCTAATTGCAGCAAGCTGGCATCAAATCAATCTCCACTCAGCCAAAGTTTCCATGCCTGTCAGACAACAAAAGACTTGTGTGTTGATAAACTCCTTTGATTCTGCTTAGAAGTTACACATTCAGTTCTCCTTCAAAATATGGTTTCTATTTGGGGGGCAATAAAATATTTTTTGTAAACCTATCTAATTATACTTGGATAGCAGTTTCTAAAAGAAAACTAATTTATTTTCTTATCAAAAGAGCAGCTCTGGAAAAAGCTTTCTCTTTAAAGTTTGTGTTCACTTGACAACCAAAACAAGGCTGAGAAAATAAATATTTGAGCCTAAAAAAATTCTTTCAGATTTTTCAATCTTATAACTGGGGCTTTTTGAAAGACAATAAAGGTGAGAAATCAAAATGGTACCCAAGCTAAGATCAGGGTCCTATCATGCATACCTTGTATTTCCATCCCTTCCCCCCCATGTAGCCAGGGGTTCACAGAGGGTCCTTGCACAGCAGTGCTGCTGTGGAGCACAAACCTCTCTCTGCCTTTTGCTTTTCCTGAGTTTGTTCACTCACTGCCAATGTTTATCATCCTCATTCCTAAATCTTCTTTACTTGCTTTTTTCTGAACTTCCCTCTGTTTTCCCCGGTACAAAACATGGAAGATCTGGGAGAGCTCTTTGGAAACATCGCTATTGTCTGTGTGTTTTACATTAAGCTCTTAACTTTGTCCTGCTTCCTTGCACATTTCCCAAAAGAATTTTTTAAGGTGTGAAAGGCTGTCTGGAGAGCCTGCCCTTGCATCTCTGAGTAATTGCAATATTTAAAATTGGGTAGGATGTGGAGTCATGCAGTGTGGTCTAGTGCACAATTAACATCTGTTGGGCAGTTTATTCCTCTGGCATGTTTCCAGCTCATGCTGAGAATGAGAGTGCAAAATAAGTCAAACAATTTGTCCAAGTTCTTCAACCAGGTAATGGTGGTTCATGAAGCACTTGAGCAATTATATACATTTATGCACTGGGCGTTAACAAGTGACAGAACAAGCATTTTGTGACTACTGCAGAATATTTCTGTAAGTGCTCCCTAGTGAAATTACTGGACACTGGGATGTTTACATTTGTCAGAGTGCTTAGTTCATTAGCAGGAAAGAAAAATCAATACCTTAAGAGGAGAGGGAAAAGGAGAGCTGCATAATGATAACATAGATACAACTGCTCATTTAAAAATGAGGAAGAATTATCTGGGTTTAGTTGTCCCCATGTTTTAAAAAAAATGTATCTTGTCCATTTTGCTCTCTTTTGTTTGGCACTCATTCAGTTTCATATCAAGCTATTAGATGAATTTTCATGTTCCACCTATGGTTGAAAAAAAGCATGGTTTATTAGATAATAGGTGTAAAAACTATTCAGCATTCTGTAGAGACCTGGGAGCTGTCCCAGTTGCTGCAGTAATCTGACTGTGAGCTGTAACATTCTGGGCAGTGGTCATGGAATGAGTTTCCATTGCAGTTTCTTCTGGTTGCCTCAAAGAGTTTGGACCTGAGTGTTTTGAAACTGTAGAAAGAAACAACCATTGTGCAGCTAAGCATTAATTCAGGTGCTAGAGTTGCTGAATTACTTCAGTCCTTAAAAATATTTACTGTTTTAGTGTCTGTAATATACTGGGATTAGGTAGGGTGTTCTGTAAAATACAGTCTGATAGTTTATTTATGGTTTATTTCTGGGTTGGTTTTGGTTTTTTTGATTTATTTTTCTTTACCTTATCGCAGTCAGAATATGAACACAGCTGTGCAGTGCCACAATACAACAACAGAGATATCTATGTTGGAAAATGCTGCCTCAACAGTTAAAGGATCAGAGTTTCAAACACAGGCTAATTCTTAACTGCTCCATTTCCATTCACTTTGGATAGAACTCCAGTTTATGATAGCAGCATGAAATACCCTCTTTTGTAAATCCATCCCCAGCAATCCAGAAATGGCCACTTGGCTGCTCCCAGCCCTGTAGGCATCTGACTCTGCTGGGTACCCTGTTCTCCAGTACCACAGCAGCTTGAAGACACACAACTCCTCTTATTCCATCAAAATAACCCTACTTGATATGAAGTAAGGGCATCAGAAATCTTGTCTTTGAGTTTCTCTGTGTATTATGACCAGAAGCACCACTTTGGATGTTTCTGTGCAAGAGCAGGGGAAGCAAGAGAGGCTTCATTTGCTGCTGGCAGGTCCAGAATTCAGGGATAATTTGGGACATGACGTGGTCTGGCTCAAATCCCTGCTCTGGGCTTGCTGGGGAGCTGGAGGCCACCTGCTGCTCTCACTTGCCCTCTACAAGGACAATGCAGTGACAGTAATTACAGGCATCCTCAGGATTATTCAGAATTTATGGTTCTCAGTGACTTTGATTATCTTTGAACTGGGTCCTCGGAGAGATACTTTACATTTGGGCAGAAATAGAAGTCTTAAGAGCATCACACTCATATCTTTAAAGGACTTTAAATAGATAATTTGTCTGACTTAATCCTTTGATCATCTCTCCCTTTTTACAGATCTTCAGTCACTTTTCATCAAATGGGTTACACATATTTTTCTTTGAGGCTTTCATAGGCTACCTTCAGACTACCAACAATGTCTGACTTGGTACTGCTTTTTATCTTCAGGGAACTTGCCAATAGTGCTGCCACCTGTCACAGTTGTTTTAACCTGATGAATGCACTGAGTGTGCAGATATTTACATTTTTGATAGAGATATTTTGTTTAAACTATAAATCCTACCCCAAATAATACTTTTTGTATGTTTATGTGCAGTTTTGAGGTTATAACTTCCACTTTCTTTTTGTAATCCCTAAACCAGTTTGAAATTAAAATATGTTAGTACATGTGTGCTCCATTACAAAATGGACTTTCAGGATTTCATTAGCATCTGGTGTGTTGCTTAATGTCTTCTTGTAAAGCTAATTAAGTGTTATGCTGTAACGCATAATTGTATTTTATTTTTTTACCAGTACAGCAGGCTGCTCCAGGAAGGAAATAAGTGAATGATCAACAGCACCATTCTGTGTTTTATTTAGACTTTCTACACTCTCTTTTAATAACAACAATAATCACCACAGTGGCCAGACATGTAAATGTCTAGTTTAGAGATGCAGTGAGCCTGTTATGACCCCAGAAGAATTCAGTGGTGTCTACAACTGCTGTGCATGTTGAGG
The DNA here is from genome assembly GCF_009819885.2 of Catharus ustulatus. Lineage (NCBI taxonomy): Eukaryota > Metazoa > Chordata > Aves > Passeriformes > Turdidae > Catharus > Catharus ustulatus. Next base: position 30,535,473 of record NC_046227.1, read on the forward strand.
CTCAGATCTGTGATGACTACTATTGCTTAATTTTAAAACAAGCCTAGTGCATCAGCTGCTGTTTTTGAAACATCATGCCTGGCACAATCAGAGTGTCTATCTGAATTACCTGCCCACAGCAGTGGTCTCCATCTCTGAGTTTTGTTCATTTGTAAAAAGTGTAGGGGTTGAGTCTGGGCTTACCCACCCAGCCACTGCAGTGGCAGGCTGTGCTGAGCTTGGAAGGATGACTTTGGGATGTGCTGAGCTCTCTCTGAGATCATCCTTCATGGGTTACATCACCTAGATCTGGACTCAGATAACTCTGAACCCTCAGAGAGGTTTCCAACTTAAATCAATGAGCCCATCCCAAGGTCAGTACGTTCACCCTTTCACAAAAGGGAAAACAAATTCATCTTCCAATTCACCGGCCTCCCTAGACCAATGTCTCCTTGTTCTCTCTTTAAAAGCCTTTAGGATTCAGGTAGTCTCTTCCAGTACTTCACTCTTCTTAAAGTTTGAGTTCATATGTACAACCAAATCTCTTTCTAAGCTTCAGAAACCTTCATTCTATTGATGTTTCCTCAAAAGGTTCCATGTTACCTGGACTTCTGAATTTTCTGCTTGATGTCTCAGAATAGTCCTGCCTGAAGGTCTTGAATCCATCTGTTCAGCCTTAGCACACTGATCTGCCTACACCTTGTATTAGCCACAAATGTTGAAATGGAGGTAATAGTGTTACCCTACTGTCAAGGTCTTTTGAGGATCCTTCCATAAAATATTATGAATGTCTCTCTAATGAGAGGCTTGTAAGCACCTAGAGCAGTCAGAAAGGCATGTAACCAGGAAAAAAATCTGCTCTGCAAAGGTACAGATCTGGGTTTAAAATTGAGGATAAATGTAATTTTTTTAGATGAAACACAAGTAATATTCATAAATTGAGCACAAGTCTTACCCATGCTACATGAGGTCTCTTCAAATAGTCTCACTTGTGTCAGTCTTCAGCTTTTATCTGTTGCATTCAGTGAAACACCAAGTTTCCCTGTTTAATGGAGCAGAGTGGACTACTAAGTATTTTAGCAAATATTGCCTTTCTGGTGGTAAATACTGGACATTCCTTTTGAAATCTGTCAAAGCCTCCAGTGACTCAAAGGAGCAGGCTGTGCTGAGCCATTTAGTGCCCTATTGGAATGTCAGGTCCAGAACTGGATGAAACACCTAACAGTATTGCTGAGTGGCTCTCTGCACTAAGGATTTGATCCAAGGCCACCAGATTAAAAGCCTTTAGATCAGCCTGCTGTGTTATGCAGACCTTATTCTGTGATTTTAGATTTGCATTTGTATGTTGCAATCATGGTTGCATTATCTGGGCATTCTTCTATGGCATCAAGGAACCAAAGAAGCAAAAGATGAACTAGGACAAAGAAGAAGAATTAAAATTCTGCAGAAGTTTCTTGCTGACTGATTGTGTGTCCTTTCTGAAATGCCACCCTTGCTGGCACCCAAAGAACTACCAGCACAGTGCAGTACCCTTCTGGCCTGACAGTAAAAGAACAAGGCTGAAACAAAAGAACATCAGTGTATAAAATTCTCTTTGTTCCTTAGCAATACCACAAGGTTATTCCTTGCCCAAAAGATGCAGAATAAACAATTACAGCACAACAATGGCTCTGGTTTAAAATTCCTGCATTCCCTGCATGTGATAGAGCCCATTTGTGGTGCTGTAATCAGAGAATCATGAGAACACAGAATATGCTGGGTTGGGGCCCCAGAAGCATCACAGAGTTCATCTCCTGGCCCTGAACAGGACACCCCAAGTCACAGCATGTACCTCAGAGCATTGACCAAGTACAGAGTGAGGCCACTGCCCTGGAGAGCCTGTCCCAGTGCCCAGCCGCCCTCTGGGCAAAAGAACATTTCTAATATCCAACTTCAACCTCCCATGACTCAGCTTCAGGCCATTCCCTTGGGTCCTGTCGCTGATGCTGCTCTCAGTAACCAGCACTTGTGAGATCTTTGCAGGGCTCTTGAGTTGCTGTGCCACTCTCAGCACTAAGAAATCATGCTGGGCACTTGCTCTGGTATAAAATGGGACAATCTTCTTCCACTCAGCTGCATTAGGCATCTTTTCATAACATCTGAACTCATCTCAGCATGAAATATTCCTTAGTGGCTGGGGTTTAACGTGTATTGTCAAACAGTTAAATGTAACTTAGCACTACTTGTAGGTTGGATTATTTGTTTTCAGACTACTTGTTTAGGTGGAGGCAGAGGCAATGGGGAAGCAAAATATGGTGTTACTTCATATTCTTTTAAAATAGTTTTTAAATAAAAATCTTTATAGTTGACCTTAAAATACCAAGAAAAAAGCTGACAGCTGATGAAGAGACTGAAAGACAAATAGAACAGATGAGATTACTTCTATTGTCAATCTTTGATAAAAAGCTAAATACATTACTGCAATGAAAATGTTGGAAGAATCTGTTCCTAGGCTTTTAGATAAACTCCCACACCTCTTCAGTGTCATCAGTTTCTGGTTAATGATGTATTCTGATTTGTCACAGAACAGATACTTTTGATAAATAATTCTGAGAATCCAGAAGAAATGTGTTCATACTTGGAGTTTCTCACTTCTTCAGTTGCTGTGGTTAGCTGAAGATACAGTTATACTTGGGATAAATAGTTGTATTTGTCAGTTTTTCTAAGCCTTCCTGAAGACCATTGTTGATCAGTGCTTTCTGAAAAAGATGAGTTTTGAGCCAAAGATTCTGACTGATTAAACCCTTTGTGTTTCAGCAGGTTTCTGGAGTTATTCCTCATTTACAGGAAGTTAGTGTCTGACCCAGAGATCAGCTTTTCTACCAACATTTCCCCTGTCTCTGCAGTTTCCCTGCCTTGCCCTTTGCCAGCCATTGTGGGAAGTGAGGTGATCCCAGAGCTAGAACCGGCAGGCAGGTCGTATTTAACAACTTCTCACAATTTCCCTCAAGGCAGATTTTCTGCAGTAGCTGTAGAGACTGTCTGATTTCAGCTTCAAGCTCCATAGGAACAGAGCTTACATATCCTTTTCTAGTTCAAATCCACTTTTGAGTATCAAATTTTCATACCTCTACCCAGAAAAACTATAATGTTCTTATTGATTTCTGCATACAGAACTGAACTTAGGCTTGACACCCAGCTACTTGCTTTGCCTACTGACATTTCCCAGCAAGCAAATCCCCAAAGGAACAACTGAGATGGGATGCCAGACTGTCTTTGCCCTTGAGTGCAAATAACACCATGTGGTAGAAGCAAATAATCTCAGAGGTTTGAGACACTTGCTGCTTGGACATCTATTCTGGAAACTCCTTTCTGAGCTCTTCCTCTCTCACTGAAGTGTGGTGACAATTCAACAGATGGGAAAAGGGTTGTAGAGCAGATTTGTGTGGCACCCCCTCAGCCCACTGCTTGCCCACAGTGTTGAATGCCTTAAATTAGCATCATAATTTAAATATACTCAGTAGGAATGTTGTATTGTCTGGGGCTGTTGGAGCTTCCTGATATCACAGGAATAAAGGGAGTCAGGCTCTTAATGAGTCTCAACAGATGTCGTGGTCCATTAGCCACTGTTGGAGGTAGCTGCACTACAAAATTAACCTTTCTAGACTCTTTCTGTGGGCAATGGGGAGAGACAGGTGATTGGAAACAACTCCACTGGGCTCCCAGTTGGAATTGTTTTCTGGAGAAGCTCCTCTGAGCCCACCAGTGAGCAGGAGGGGTGCCGTGGCTCACTGGGCTGAGCTTGGCTTTTGTTCCTGCTGCTGGGCTCCCTCCCAAGCTCCTGCCTGCCCCAGCCTGGATCTTGTCCTGCTCTGTGAAATAATCTGTGGGAAAATGTTGTGTTTTGGTCTACAAAACTGACACAGTTAATTTGTCTTAATTTTGTGTGGGTATACTTATTTCACTAATAAAAATGGAAGCATTCTGGTACATGCCAAGCAGATACACTTTAGCAAAACAAGTTGACAAGAGTAGGCTTTTCAAAATGTGTGGTGATGCATGTTTGAGACATGATGATTATAAATGAGCATCTAAAGTGAAAATTAGCAAGGTGGTCTAATTTATTAAACCTGTATTTGGATTTTACATACACACCTGGTGCTGGATCAATTCTTGCTAAGCTATGTTCACTGTACTATAAATTCAGTATATTGATCAGTTGCAGTTTTTTGATGTAATATGAAGATTTTTGTGACATTTAGAGCACATTTAACCAGTTGTGACCTCCTGTTGCTTACTGTATATCTAATATTAGAATTTTACTTGTAATTTAAGAACAAACTGCAGTTAGGAAGGAGCACTCATCTTCATTTCCAAGTAATTTTGAAAACAACCAAGTTCAAAAAGTATTTCAATTACTTAGCACTGATTGCAGAAATTAATATTTTCCATTTAAGAGTATTTGATTTGTAATTGATTTGGTTTGCATCTTTTTATCTTTTTTTTTTTGTTTTTAGCTCTCACTTTTCCATTAGTCTAGTTCAGACTTCTAAGAGAAATTTGTTTCCTAATTACTTTTTGCATCTTTTCCCAGAACACAGCCATTGATGTTACCTTTATGTAATTCTAGTTGGCAATTTTGTGATGTAGCCCCAAAATAAAGTTGTAGTACTGTTCAATGCTTCAGTTTGGTGTGAACTCAACACTATTTTAGAAGCACTGCAAACCATAAATCAATAAAGAGATGTGCCATAAGGTCCAACACTGTTTCTGTAAAGAGATATCTGCATTGTCTGTGGGTGATCATCTTCCACATGCTCTAAGGAAACCACAAATCTCAAGAGCAAAACCAGGAGTTGTTTGCTGGAATGGAAAACTCTAGCAAGGAGTTGAAGTGGTGCTAACTTAGAAAATCAGAAAGTACCTGTCAAGTTGGGCTTTACTAAGTAAAGTAAGATCAGCTTCTTAGAACTAATTTTGACCATGCAGATGGTTCTGTGTGACTCTGTATGTTGAGCTCAGCATTTACCTTCTCCATCATTTTGAGCATCCTTGGTCCATGCAGGGATATGAAGAACAATGAAGGCAAATGAGAAACCTCCTGGGATGTCCAACAGGCACAGTGTCTCACAGCTAAGCAGTGAATAAAGGATTTCCCCCTGAATATTGGGAGATTTTCAATGGGGCTGACAAGTCTGAAAATTGGAGAGATTTTCCTGGAGTAAAGGATTCCAGAGTGAAAAAACCATAATTGAAAAAGCTTAGATTTCTATTTTCCCTACATTTGATTGTGTTATTGCTGTCACTGCCGTGATAATCGCAGTACCAGGAAGTTAGCAAGCATTTAAGGATTGCGTGTAATTTAGAAAAGCTCATTTGAGAGGGTTGTACTGTTCTCCCACTGTCTGCTTTTTTCCCCTCTAACTACAGTTGTGGATGGGAGCATCTGGTGGTTTCTCTGCAGATACATTTAATATCTTGTTTGCATGAATGTGATGGGAACTTATGGCACTTGGAATAAAACCTGTGTATTTATTCTCTCCTGGCCAATATGGGACTGTCTGTACAATCCTTTTTCTTAGCTGCAAGTCAAGTCTATAATTTCCTTTTGGTAATTTATAACACTAATTTCTTCTCATCATTCTCATTCTTTCATGATTCTTCAATGCTGTTTGCAGAAGTTGTGCTGTGTACAAACTGGTAGTCAAGGCTTCAGGGCCAGAGGAGGAGTGTGTAAAAGAGGTAAAACCCACTTAATGTACTGAGCCTGCTAGTTCAAGGAAGAGATCAGGGCTTCAGGGCCACAGGGTGGAGGAGAAAATTTTAATCCTGGTCTCTTCAGCCTGTGGAGAGTATTCCAGACAGGAAGCTCATGTAGTAGAACTTTCTACAGCACTTTACTCTCCTGCCTGTGTGGGTTCAGTCGCTGTTTGGAGGTGTCTCCTTCCCTTTGGCCCTTGGAGCTCTGTCCAAGCTCCAGATTGCAGTACTTACCCTGTGAGTACCTAATTAGACCTGTCTGTAAGGGAGAGGTGCTCTGGGTCACAGGGGGAAACTGTGACAGAGTCCTGATCTCCAAACCCTCAAACCAGTGAGAGGCTGTGATGTTTGGTGGAGCTGCTTTTATTCAAATTCATGTATCATGGAAAAGTTTTTTAATTCTTTCAGTTTTTACTGAAATAACCTGACCTGAACAGCAGTTTAACACTTGTGACCTCTGCAGATCTCTCCTAATGTGGATAATCCTCCCATTCACAGACATGGAAGAATCAGTGTCACACAGATTTGAATCCATCAACACCTTGACAAAAGCCTGAAAATTATTTTATTTTAAAACCTAATTTAGTGATAGAAGAGGAATAAGGGTATTAGTCTGAGATACTGAATAGGCACATTTTGCATAAATTCTTATTCTTTAGCCAAAAGAAAATAAGCTTATAAATCCTGTGTCAAATTCACATTGGTGATGGTAGGAATTGATGGCTCTGCAGGTCCTATGCTTTTGCAGCAAGAAGTTCTCAGCAATTTCCTGCTATTATTATTATTACTGCATTTCTTGTGATTTTAACAAGGAAGTTTGCCATAACAGAACAATGAATTCAAAAGCCTTCTCTCTCATTGTCTTTCTTTTTTCCTATAGCTCCTTGATTTCTTTCCTCTCTTAAATCGCCTCCATCATTAATCCAGTCTCACACATTCACATTAAAGTGTCTTTTATGCTATGCCTACACAGGGCAATGTGCTCTGTGTAAAGATACTCCTGGTAGCTCTGAATGAGCTGACTCAGATAATGGGGCACAGCACTGCACTTAGTGGGTGCCATCCATTGTGTTCTGCCTCTCATCAGGACTCTGGCAGAGCCAGCTCTCTTGTTTTTGATTGAGGCAATACTGAGCCAGCTAGAAACCCTCCCAGGAGCATTGTGCAAGTGAGATGCAGCAATTTGAGGGTGTACAAATATATAGGAAGACACATCCCTAAAAAACCCCAAACTTTTTTTCTCCCACTTTAGAACTATGTTACTTAGAGAAGAAATTAAAAAGGGTAAAGGGATAAGTAACCTGATGGAGTTTGCAAAGTGGACAAAGCTATATTTAAAGCCATATTGAAATGCTGTCATAGCCATAAAACATCCATGTCTGACTGAAGCTATAAAAGATATTTAATGAGGAAGAGAACATAGCTTAAAATAAATGTGAAGTGGATATAACCATGAGGTGGTATGACATAAATTGGAGCAGGTTGAACTGAGTGACAGAGCTGAGTTGCTAACAGCAGATGAACAGGATTTGCTGGGCTACACATGAGAGTGTCATAATGAGGACGGGAGCTGGGAGAGGATGGATAGTCCTTCCATTAGTCCTTTGAAAAATGTGGATCAGCTCCAAAGATTGAAACTTGGATAAATTTTGAAAGGACAAGAGATTTTTTAGATTTAAGCTAGACTTTGCAGTATTGTGGTCTTACTTAGCATGGTATAAACTCTGGCCTTCAGCTTCAGTTTCCATGTCTGTCTGAGCAGTATGTGATTCTTCTCACTGAACATGGAGTAGAGGAAGGTGCTCCCTGTTTGGCTGTACTGTGCCAGTGCTAGCTGATGTTCTCTGGTTCCTGGCTGTGGATGAGTTCAGTTATACACCCCTGAGGACAGTGCTTGTTTAACCCCTGATGTGCCTGCTGCAGCTTCCCTCTGCTTAGGGCTGGGTGGGTCCCTCTCTCTGCCTGTGTCATTGCTGAGCAGCAACCAGGTAAGGTTCTCTGCTGGAGCTGCCCCTGGGCTTTGTGCCTCTCCAGTGGCTTCTGATCTGCAAAAAGAGCTGAATGTGGGCATCAGTGCCATTGCAGACACCTTATCTGCTCTCTGCCATTGGTTACTGGCTGTGACACACAAACTTTTCCCTTTTATTGCAGTGTATTTTTGTGTATTCCTTCCCTTGCCATAAAACTGATGTGCTTGGTTCCAAAAACTGCTAGGGGAAAAAAGCAGAAAAAGTGTGGCAATTTCTACTATCACCTGTTCTGTTTGTAGATAATCATCTCCCATAGCATGTCCTAACTCCACTCACACTGTCTGATTTTCCTGATGAGATAACTGAGGCTGCTGTGGTTGTGTAGCAGCACAGTGAAGTACTTCTCCTATGAGCACTGAGGGATCCTGATTTCTACCAGATGCTCCCAGTAGATTTATTCTGAGAGAACTGGGCCATCTCTGGCATGTGTCCACCTGTGTCAGCCAGCTGGTGCAGGGGAACACCCTGCATGTGATGGGATTGCTGTCCTTATTTTCTCTGAGTGTCAAGGCTTGGAAATCTCCCCATAGTTTAAATTGGTTTACTACAGTCAGTGCATTTTATTGTCTCACTTGTAAGGGCCAGCGATGTGGAACACATTAATTGGCACTTGTTGGGATGCAGGGGCCTCCTCAAGCGTTGAAGGCTTGAAAAATAATGCCATGACCTACAATTTTTTTTCAAACCATCAATGAGCTTTAAAAGGGCCATTCCAAGTGTAAGGTAATATTGAGAGAGCAGGAAAAAAAGATGTTATAAAAAAAAGGAGGAAAATTGTTTTTCAGTTCTGTTCATTGCACGGTTACCAAAATCAATGTGTCTGCAAATGTTACTTGTCTCATAAATCATTAGGTCACAAACCTGCACAATGTCAATGTGTTGTCACTATCCCATTAAATTAAATTACTAACCAAGGTAATACTTAACAGCACATTTCATGTGGAACAATGTTTTAATGTATTGAGGATGCCTATTAAACACAGCAGTCAACTAGTATGATTTGAAATCTTTTAGGTGGAAGAAATACTAGAAGGAGCTAAAGTGGAAAAAAAGCCATCTAGTCACCAGGAATATAACACACCAAAATACTGGGCTGCCATAATGACAGATGTGCCACTAAATCCCTGCCCAGTAATTATCAAAGATGGGTTGGATTTGGATTTGGCACCTTCAGACACAAAGGAATTGGTAGACTTATAGGTAACTGTCTCTGTGATGAGCTTTGGGGAAAACTAAAGGGTAAACTCTGAACCTGATTTTTACTCAATGTTCCCTGCAATTGTATTTATAAAAAAACCAGACTGTCATCTCCTGAAGGAAACATTGAAATATGCTGGTTTACACCTGTTCCACAGAAATTTGAAGATTAGAGCACTGGGGTTGTTACCCTGTGCATTAAACCCTAACGATGGCACTTGCAGTCCCACATAATGTTTGGAACAAGGAAATGAAAGCCCAGCCCTACTGGCCAAAATTCAGCCAAATAATGGTGTAAAAGGGTTGTGCAATCACTACATCAACCATGATCATTGCCACACCTTTTGCCATTAAGGGTGAATTTCTGTGGCTGTGTTTATCTCTCCCCCAAGGATAACATGCAAGTCAAAGGGTAAAATTTGATCCCTCTCAAGCTGCAGGGAAAAGAACATGTCAGGAGACAAAGGCAATGAAGGAAAAGATTATTTTTGAGTAACATTTGTTTGGAAGAGGAAAAGCACCATGAGAAGGAGTTAGTGTGTGCTCAGAGTCTGAGATCTGATGGAGAATTAGTTAGCTGAAACAGATATGGGATTGAATGTAGTATACTTTGTACACATGAAATGCATCTTTTTTATGTATTTGTTTAATGTACAATTCAAAATATTATCTAGAAATAGAATGCCCAGTGTAAGCTCCATTTTTTTTGGTGAGTTTTGAATGTAAGATTATATGCACATTTTTGAAATGTGGATAACTTCTGTTTTTACTGGAGACTATAATCTTATTCTCTAACACTTATATAACACTAATGACTGTGATTAGGCTCTGAATCTTACAGCTTGAGATTGTCTTTATTTTTATGAGGTATTTTATGGTCATTTTAAATTCTGGCATAAAACATTTAGTGTTTTGTAAAGAAAAAGGAAGTGTCTACCTGAAAGATATTAATCATATGGAAGTTCAGGCCACTTCTTGTTAGGACATATTTTACAGTTTGTTTTGCTAAGTGTATTAAGTGTTGTTATGCACACCTTTTCCCAGCATCATCACTAGGCAAAGCCATGTTTATGGAGCACCTGTTCTTTGGGTAAGAACAGGACAAAAACTCTCTATAAAACAGCAAACATTGCAAGGTTTTGGTAAATGTGTTTAGTCTTCATAATCAGCTAAAATTCTGGTGCTAGCATGGTATACAGGAGTTTTGTGATAAACTTAAAAAAATGGACTAACTATAAAAGCTCATAATAATCTGATTTTATTTATTGTACTGGTTCCAATGGAAATCAATTAATGCCTTTTGCTGCTTTATTCTTATGGTGAAGATTCATTGTTCAGCCCACGTGTTTGGGAGCCCTATTTCACGTTTTCCTTCATTGCCACTTCGGAGATGATTGTATTTTTTGCACATTTTTCTGTCCTCCTGTTTGCCAGCTGCATTGATTTTCATAGTCAAGGCATTTCCTGCTTTATAATAGATTCCTGTCTACTTCTCCCACCTCTAAATCAATGTTTTTAATACTTCAAGAAGTTATCAGTAAGAATGGCTCTAAAATTTAGTCACGTCGTTGGCAGTTGAGTTTTGCTTGATGCTGAAAGCCATTTGCACTCAAAGTTTCTGTCACGTAATGGATTTTTTTTTTCTTGACTGGAATTCAACGAGTTCAGTCTAAGGTAATTTAAGTTCTGTAATTTCACTTGAGATTGAACTTGTAAACCTGCTATATGTAAGGGGATTAAAAGACTTGTTTTGAAAGATGTGAACTTAGTTTATTGTTGTAAAATATTCACAATTTCACTGATCACAGGGCAAGAGCCACGTGATTTGAGAGTGAGCACCACTCCTTATGCTGCCCATCTCTGCCAGACACTCTGTTTCCTCCATTGTTTATTATGTTTTTAAAATACAGCAGTATGAAAACTGTAATTTAGATAGAAAAAAATTAGTTAGGATTTTTTTAGTAGAGCTCAAGAAATTAGACAATTAAATGTCCTTAAGCATCTCAAGCACAACCTTGAAGGGATCATAGCAGGGATGAGATGTGGACTGATGTCTGCCAAGTGGTAACACTGGATTACAACTGAAAATACTGAGATCACTTGAAAAGCTGAATTGCTTTGCAGTATTTTATTGAAACTCTTCCATGTAGCACTTGTATTACTTATAGGCATAGATAAATTCAGTCTGGATGGTTTAATTTTTTCAATAGGAGGAGGAAGACAGAAAGAATTTAATCATCAATCAAACAGCTGAATATGTCACAGTTTTCATTCATGTGCAAGGTAAACATTCATTGCTGTGTCTGGCATGTATGGCTTAATGTAATCATCATAAGAACAGCGTGTAACATTATAATATGCTTATGTTATAATTTAATATACTTCCATTATGTTGTAATTGCATATTACTGTATGTAATTTAATTATGCTTGTTAAAATTTGTTATAATTCTTTGTCCTAATCTGTATGCCTTGGGGAAGCTCTGAGAAGGTTTAAATGAGACTGGAAAAGTGTTGCCCTGCTCAGCAACAGAAGAATGAGGGTAGTCCTGAATCAACATTTCTGACCAGTGGAAGAGGCAAATGGAGTCTAGGGTGGTGGCCTGTGAAATGAATTCTGAGAGGGTAGGAAAAACTCTTTCTGTCTTCACTGGAATCAAAGCTGGGCAGCTCTATGGCTGCTTTTGAAATGCAGCTTGTGGAGGATCTCAGTTTTGGGCTGGTGGTTGTTTCCAGAACCCACCCTGAGGATACAGGAGAGCTGTGCTGGTTTGCATGGACAAGCTGTGCCTGTTAGTGAGATTCTTCCAGGGTGACCATCACTGGTTGCTGCCCCTTTGGCTGGGTCTGGAGTTGGGATCAATGTTTTTGTGAAGTAAAATATATCCATTTAAATCAGAAACTAAAGGGGCACCTCTGGTGACCTTGTGAGTGTTTGTTGATGAGAATGCCCATCATAGCTAGTTTGGGAGCCCATTATTGACAGAGGTGTTTGGAATGATTTCTAGGATATTGTCCCACCCTAAATGTAGGGGATACACTGCTAATCCACAGGAGGAACAGCTTCTGCCTTACTGGTGCAAATGAGCAGAATGACAGACAGACAAAACAGACAATAAATGTCACCTTGCAGCCATACAGGAAATTGGTTTCTGAGACAGACACATCCAGCAAACAAGTTGATATGGATTTGAAAAACAAACATTGGATTTTATGGAAGGATGATTACAATGACTGTTCTTGTCTAAAGAAAAGCAGTGTGGTGCCCTGGAATTGTGGTCCTTTTGTTCAGCTCTGAATGGGGCTCTCTTCCAACATGAAGTATTGTCTTTTCCAGGAACTGCTCCATCTCACTGACACACTGCACTTATAAATAGTGTTAGACTGGGTGTATGAACCAATCTTTGTTCTGGACTTCGTTTGCAGGCCATGGCTTCTATTATATTTAAGTACTTCTCCTTGGAGCTCTAAATCAAGGACAGCTTCAGAAGTGGGCAGTTTGTATTAAATGTAATTACTTTAATCTAAAGCTTATGCTAAAGGTGAGACTCCTAAACAAGGGGAGCCACTAAATTAGAGTGGCTGCAGTTAAGAGCATGAATAGTAAAAGCACCTCTATTAAATAAGGGGTAGTAACTACTCAGTGAGGGATTAAAAATGAAGCTATGTGAGGATTGTGTATTAGGCTATTCCCAAAACCAGAAATCATCTCTCCATATTTCCTTTCTTGTAAATGACCAAACAGTTACATAACATCTGTATTTGGACCAGGGTCCAAAGCCTCTGACGTTCAGTGCAATACTGTTACTTGTTTATATGCCCTTATCTCATTGAGCAAGAAAAGATTTAAAAGGGAATGCTTAGGATTTTCAGGAGCACAAAGCCAAGGATTACTTTTGTAATTACATTTTGAAATGTAGAACTTTTTTTTTTTTCTTAACCATATATTTTGACTCTGTCCATTTGTGGTCAGTTAAATTAGCATGGCCTCCCAATATTCAGGGGGCAGCTTGTAGCTCTTCCAAGTTACCTTTTCCTCTTGGATTCTCTCTGCCATGTTAGATTTCCTAACCTGCTCTGGGCTGTGTTGCTTTACCTGAACTCTGATCATTCCCTGACTTTCATTCCCCCCAAATGCTTCTGAGAGTTTATTTTACTTCTTAAATTCCAAACTTCCAATTCCTGATTCATGAGAGGAGTGGGTGTGTAGTACTTGTCAGCTCCTTTCTATCAGATGACAGAAGTTTTCACCAAGAATTGCAGACAATATTCAGGCAACAGTCCTCCCAAATTCCAGACATGAGCTGCAGGAACTAGAGGATGTTAATGTCTTGTCTAGGGCATCATTAAAGAGAAAAATATTTCCAAAAGGCTGGATAAATAAATGATCTCTTTTAATGGAATGCTCACTCGTTAGTAGGCATGATGGGGAAATAAAATGTGTTCTTACTGAGAGAGAATGGCATCAGAAAAATAGAGAACCCAATGCTGTTTTCTGTGCTGACAGTTAAAACTACCATCAGGCGAAAAAATAGTTGAAATAGGCTGAGTCTTCTCTGTGTGGTTAAAGGAGGCAGATAAGAGCAGTTTCATGCAGGGAACAGATCAGGTAAATACCATCTTTACAGTATTTATGCTTTTTGGGTAACTGGAGCAATTTCATTTCAGTTTTTAAGAAACGATTTTCAGATCTAATACTGACTCAATCACCTCTGTGAAATATTTTTCAGCATTCACAAGTCATCTAAAGGGGCTTATTTTCTTCACTCTTGTTTTCCTCATCTCCCACATCAGCTTTTCTCTGTCACAGATTTCAGAGACAGTCTGTCAGCATGCAGACTGCTATATCAGAGGCTTGGTTCCTGTAAGCAGTGTGTGGGAGAGACTGAGCTGAGGGAAGAGAGCTCTTTGGACTCTTTCTCTGTATTAGACTTCATCTTGAGAATTTTGCTTCAAAGCCCAGCACATTGTAGACAATTTTTGAGCAATTCCTTATGCTCGTTTTTGTTATAAATAAAACATCCTATGCAAAGTGTGTTGTAAAAGAAAAGAAAACCTCTCTTAATAGCCTCTTTTAAATTCAGCTTAAAATACAATGACATAACCCATAGTGGTGTTCATCCACATTATTAACTTCTAATGCATTGGAATATGTAAGGGCCATAAGCTCTCTGTGTCAATTCTAACCCCACTGTCAAAACTAAAGACAACTTTTAAATCCAGAATTCCAATTTTAACTTTTAAATTTTCCATGGCAGTATTTACCCAACTCTTCAATGGCATTTTTTTTCATTTTTTTCTTTTTTCTGGTTCATTGTTTTTCTCATAGAAGTAATAAAACGTATCAACTAACCAGCCAGCTGGTCTGTTGTTCTGTAAAATACTTTCACAATGGTTGTTCAGAGGATGTTGCAGAGGCTGAAGCCAGGAATTTATTCTTGCATGTCAGTTTAGGGAGGCACAATTTGCATGGAATGCTGGAGTACACTTATTTCTCTTTCTTTGGCAGGAAGTTGATAGCTTGTATTCCAGCAGTTCTTTCCAAGATTTATGAATCCTTCCTGGTTTTCAAAGAGTTTTGCTTTGCATTAAACAAAAAAGTAACTGCTACACCAGAAAAGCAGTGACAGAAATAACAATAAGAAAATGAACAGCACTTAACAAAAGCTAGAAAATGAAGAGTTAAAGTTGAACTTTGCTTAGAAAATTTGAAATGTCCAGGAAGTCATCATTTAGATGGAATTATAGATCTTAATGTGAGAAGGGGCTCCAAGTAGTCTTTTTTCCAGCAACTGTAAAAATTCGGAATTTATATTTTGAATAATATTTTTTCTTAGATGTTTGTGTTTCACTGCTGCTCATGCCACAAGCACTCTGACCTTGGCCACTGGGAATTTCACTGCCATCTCAGATGGACCAGAGACTAATTCCAGCCCCTTGCTCAATCTGCAGTAGGCGTGGTTTGCAAATGCAAATGAATTAATTTCAGATAAAATGGGATCTGCTCAATTTTCTGCAATGTTCTGTAATGCTAGATGATAGCCTCAGCACTGGAATGCAATGGAAAAGCAATCTCTAAACAGTGCCTACTGCACTGCATCTTGTAGAGGAAAATAAAATCTCTCTTGAAATGAGTAACAGGTTTCGCTTCTTTACTCTTGTACTTCCTTACGTTAAAAATTGAATTCCTTTGGCTTTTCTGCACTTTGGCTTATTAAAAGATAAAAAGACACTGCACATTTTCCTGTGCTCTGTTTCATGTTCTTTAAGGAAAAATATAATTAGTACTAAAAAGAGGAATTCCTCAAGCTCAAGACATTACCCAAAATAATTTTATTCAAGTTCAGTAGCTTGGCCTCATCTAAGAAATACTTTGTAGGATTTTTTTTTTTTTGCTTCTGTTTAGTAAGATAAGAAAAATGGCAATAAAACAGCTAGTGCTAAAAGAGGTGAGAAGAAGGATCCAGCTGATAACTGTCTGAATTAATTGAATTATTCCTCTGAGAACCATTTCAATGTAGGTCATTACAAGGCAGTGAGGCTGAAGCTTCCCTCTAAAGCCCTGATGCAAGGGCAGTTGACATCAGGGATTAGATTCCTGTTTATTTTAAATAGGAGTTAAACCTGAGCTGCTGCTGCAGGCTGTAGAGGCTGACACCCCCAGAGGCACTTGGACTCAGTAACACCCAGCTCTAAAACACCCCAGCATTTGCAGGGGGCCAGCAGAGCTGGATCCACAAAGCTGAGGGCAACCATTCTGTGCATCTCTTACAAAATCACTTTGGGACTATTAGGCACAAAGCTGCACATCCAAAGACATTTGGATGCTTCAGGGGCTGTCTGGGTCCTCTGTGGTCTCCTGTTAACACTCAGGTAATTGAAAAACATGCAGGTACCTTTGAAGAGTTTAAGCCTCCAGCCTTAACCTGCCAACTTTAATAGAACTAATATTTTAGCAGCCACTAAAACAAGACAGACCTGATGGTAGTGTGAGCTGTATTCTCCTGCTTGGTCACTGGGATGAAAGAACATCCTCCAATTACAGACATATTAATTGCCTTTGGAGCCTGCAATTATAAAGCAACCTCTAGTGGGAGATTTCCATGCCTGTGACCTAAAGGATATTACTTGTGTCTACCAGTAAAATTGAATGACCACGTGTTTCAAGTCATGCTATTGCACCTTCTCCTCCCAATCTGGAGGTATGTAACAATTCTAGGCCTAGAACACTGGTGATCCCTGAGATGGTTCATAGATTAATATTTTATATTGTTAATATTTTAATGTTTGCATGCTGTGTAATTTTTTTTGCATATTTTTGAGGAGCTGACTTTCAGAGGAAAAGCTGGCATTGAGCAATAATTAGAAGAAACCCCCTGTGCTGACTTCCAGAATTAGGAAACTTGATTAAAAAAAACCCCACAATTACAGTAGTTTCACGAATACAAGCCGCACGGATTATAAGCCGCACCCCCGGTGCCTCGACAATGTTGCTGTCTTTGTCAATAGATAAGCCGCACCCCGAATATTAGCCGCACTTTCGTTCGTCGCGAGAATCCGTGCGCAGCTTTCACAAATTGGCCAATTAGTAACAGGATCGCGGCATAGCGGGCTTTACTGGCTCGGGGCGGGGCCAGGCAGGCTCGGCCCGCTCATGGTTGCCGACGGGGCCGGGTGGCCCAGCTCAGCGCCACGGCTCGGCGGGGCTGGCCGGGTGGTGCTGCCGCCGCCGCCGGGCTCGCTGGCCCCCCTCTCCCGTCAGCACCGCCCCGCTGCCGCGTTCGCTCGCCCGGCTGGCAGGGCTGCCGCCGCCGGGCTCGCCGTCCGCCCCGCTGCCGCTTTCGCTCGCCCCGCGCCGCGCCTCGCGAGCGCCGCGCCCGCCCCGCGCCGCGCCCGCCCCGCGGCGCTTTCGCGGCTCGCGGCGGCGCTTTCGCGAGCGGCGCTTTCGCTCGCCCCGCCGGCAGGGCTGCCGCCGCCGCCACCAAGCTCGCCGGCCGCCCCCTCCCGTCTGCACCGCCGCCGCGTTTCCTCGCCCTGGCCGGCACTGCAGGCCCCCGCACCGCCGGGCTCCCCCACGCTGCTGGCCCCGATTATGCTGGGCTTCCCCCGCTGCCAGGCAGCCCCACCCGCCGGCCTTCCTGCTTCTGCCATGCTCCCCTGCACTGCTAGCCCCAGTTCTCCCGGGCTCCCCCGCCCTGCTGGCCCGGGCTCTGCCGCCCGCCCCCACACTGCTGGCCCCGCCTCTGCCAGGCTTTCCCACCTCTGCCGGGGCCGGCCGGGCTCCAGCTTGGCTTGGGGCTGCCGCGGGCTCTCACTTCCGTGTTGGCAGCTTTTAGAATTTTGTTAATAGATTAGTCGCCCTGGAATATTAGCCGCACTTCCGGGTTTCCACCAAAATTTTGGTCAAATTGGTGCGGCTTGTATTCGTGAAATTACTGTACGTTTCAAGGTAATTCTTACTATGAGAAAGGTGCCTCTTATAAAGAAACTAGACCAAAGATTTGTTGGACAATGGATCCTGCTTCCCTTCCTGGAGTGTCACTGCACTGTTACCAAGATGTGTTTGTTCCTCATACATCAGTGCCATGTCTTTATAGTTCTTGCTTCATTGCAAATCTTCTATAATCATCAAAATCTGCAAAAGCATTTCAGACCAAAGCTTCAGAATTAATCATTCACTGTAAAGGAATGCCATAAAATGTTAGTTTCTGGAAGATGTATCATCTCTGGAGATGAGGAGGCTCTGGGAAGCTTTATGGTGACCTTTGAATATATTTCAAGGGTTTATAAGAAAGACTGAAAAAAAAATTTTACCAGTAGTGATACAGTAAGGGGCGAGGGTTTTTAATTCCAAAATGAGTAGACTTGGATTGGATTTTAGAAAAAAAAAAACTGCTGTGAATGTGGTGAGGCACTGGAACAGCTTTCCTAGAGAAGCTGTGATGCTCCATCCCTGGGAATGTTCAAGGCCAGGTTGGATGGGGCTCTGGTCTGGTGGAAGATGTTCCTGCCCATGGCAGGGGTTGGGCCAGGAGAAGTTTAAAAGTCACTTCCACCCCAAACCATTTTATGGTTCTCTGGTATGTGTCCATACTCTGCTGGAACTCCCCACTGTGCCAGGGTCCAGCTCCTCTGTGGAGTTTCACTGTGGACACACCTGAGGCTGTTTCTGACAGTGCTTCTCAGGTCAATGTGCTGAAAGCTGGAGCCAGAGACGTTTTCTCTTGTAGATCAGTCTGTGGAAAAGGTCACTGGGGAAAGACAAAAATGAACTGTCTTTATAGCTCTATTATTTCTACTTCTCATTGAAATAGGATGAACATTAAGAAAGGCAAACAAAACCTTTTTCTTTTAAAATAAAAAAAAAAATAAGCAGACCTTTGACTTTGAAAGTAACTACTCAGCAGCAGCAGGTTTAGCTGTGAATTTACGTCCTTTAGGTTTTATTGGGATTTTTGCTGAAGTAAATGACTACGTGTTACAAGAAACAGCACTGGAATCAGGGTTCCAATCAAAACTCCTCCATCAGGGAAAACTCATTTCAGCATAGTGTGGTTTATATGATGGTTCTCAGCAATACCCAGGTTACTTAGGATTGCTTGGTGTCACTGAAAAGGGCATTCCTAACTCAGATGGCTCTAAAAAAACAATGGTAACTTAAATTTTTCAAACTTCTAACTGCTGAAAGAAAAAAATAGCATATAAACATCAACTATGCATAATTTTATTTAAGTAAGGAAATGCACTGATACATTTGGTGCTTTTATTGTTTGTATTTTCTTTTAAAAATGCCTTTTTCTTATTTCAAAATGTCAAACTGAGAGATCACATTTCTATTCCTCCAGTGATCAGTTCACATAATTCAACATATTCAAAGTAAATCTATGTAGAAATTATTGCCTTTTACTTAATTTTTCTTCTTATTGTTAGAAATTGCAGCTAATAATCAGCTCAGTATTTATGTGATGTGATTATGTGGGAGCATTACTGCCTACTTTTGACATGTATTGCTCATGTTTTTTGTTATTTTTAATTTAAAATTACGTTTTTTTTATGTGAGAGAGGACATTTAGTGTAACTGATTTGACACAGGATGTTTAAGGGGTCAAAATACCCATAAAATCTATATTATAATAAGATACATAAAACTACCCAGAGAGTTTCCTCTCCACTTTTCTTTCCTCTTTTTGCAGCTCCTGTTTAGTTTTGGCATCTCTCACTCTGGGACCCGTGCACTGCTGGCACAAAGCAAACTTGGACTTGTATTGACAGGCTTGTTGTGCTTTGCCAGTCAAAACTTGTTAAAATGATTTCAGGATTCATGCAGTCGCCTTCTTGTTTCTCTTTTGGACACAGTTATGTATTCTGCAATACATAGGAAGCAATGCATCATAAAAATCTGTCTGAATTCAATCTCTCTAGTGTTATGCTAACTCCAGGTTGCTGGAAGAAACAGAACCCCCTCCTCTTGGCAAGCAAATTTTACAAATGAGGTTATGTTTCTTTGTCTCATTATTTCCTTACTGGAGTGAAATAGAAGTGTAAATTAGGGTATTGGGGAAATAGTCGATTTATTATGATTTATCTTGTGCTTCTGGGTCTCTTGTTTCTTTTGGCAGGTGGACAGAAATGGATTGAGTAGCAGACAGTAAGAAAAATAGGATTATTGTGGAGAAGGGTTGGAGTTATCTTGGCTCTCCCTGACAGCAGAATTCTCAATCACAGAATGGTTGGGGTTGGAAGGAACCTCTGGAGATAATGAACCCAACCCTCCTGCTGGTGTGGGTTGCATAGAATTTCATCCAGGTGTGTTTGGAATACCTCCAGAAATGAGACTCTACAAACTCTCTGAGTGTCTCAGTGCCTGTCTGAAGATGCTCTGTAAATTATTCAGCACAAAAGTGCCTTCTGCATTTGTTGAATTCATTCTTTCATCCGATGGTCTTTGGGAAGTGGCAAATACAGTCACAGCCACCACTCCTTCCATTGCCTAACCTGCAGAGCATGGCTGGTTTGGATCATCCCAGACCTGTGCAGGGAAGAGCTGTGGGGTCCCCTTGGCTCTCTCAGTGCCCTTTCTGGCCACCTGAGCCACCTCCACCTCAAGTGGCCTGAACTTGTTTGCCAAGCCCAGCAGCCATCCAGTCACATCATACTGGAGCCCTGGGGAAGCAGGATGCCAGGAAACCATCCAGGACTGAGCCAGCTCCTCTCCTGCCAGGACACCCCATCTGGCATAAACCCCAGCCTGCAGAGGAGCCCCAGCTCCATGGGGGCTCCTCTGCTGCTTTGTCCAGCACCACCCACAGCAGCTGGTTCCTCTGGGTGATGTCAGTGAGCTTCACTCACCCTGTGTCCCAGTGCTGACTACAGCAGTGCTGAAGGTTAAAACAATCCCCTTCATCAAGCCAAAAAATTACTGGTTTGGGTAAAAAATAGCTTTTATATATTATTTATATATAAATATATATATACATTATATTTTATAAAGATATAGTTAATATTATAATATAATAACTTCATAAATATAAATTTCTATTTATAAAGTTATTGTGTTAACTTTAATATTAATTGCTATAAATATGGACTCCAGGTTGAGTGTGTCCAGTCCCAGGAGGAAGTTTATCCATGTGTGTGTTTACACTCTGCTGGTTTGCAGGGCTTGGGAGTGCCCTGCTCCCTGGGATTGCTCTGAGCACAGCAAAATTGTTCATTGCTGCAGCAGCCCCCTCTTTGTCAGAGTTAGATGTTCCCCCACATCATGGGATGCAAACATGTTTTTGCCTTCTGTTATTCACAGGAGATTTAACACAATACCAGACAAACAAGAAGAAGCTGAGAGGAAGAGTTGAACTCCTGTTAGTGACTTCCAGACCTCTTTTCTCTTCATTTTGTTTTGATTTGAAATGTGAGAATTTACTTTGTAGTTACATTAAACAAAAAGATGAAATCAGGCCTGATAGTTCTGCTAAACTCCTGCCTTTCTGAAATCTGCAGTATTTATTGGAAGGATATAGGGAAGGATGAGATGGAAGGTCAAAATTTGATCTTTTTGCTGGGTGCATTGTTTCTTCCTATGAAAATTATTCCTTTCACCTAATTTCACCAGAAAACAACCAAACAAACAAACAAACAACCCAAAAAACCAGCAACAACAAAAAAACCCCACAAAAAATGAGAAACCTGTCTTGCTCTACAGTGCTTTGTTAAAACACTGACTTTTCCAAACAACTTAAAAATCATTTGAATGCTAGATGAAATTGTAAGGCTTATGCAGCCATTTTCCTACTTCAGCAGAGTTTTGTATCTTAGATACTAAAGCTGCACTTGCTTTGATTGTCTGCTGTCCCTTGGTGGCTGCTTTGGTCGCCTGCAGTCTTGCACAGGCTTTGCATAATGCCAGAGGAACAAGCTATTTCAAGAAAATACCACTCTGTTTCCCAAATCCCATTTGTTTTCCCCATGTGCAGAAAGCCCCAAAGGCAAAGCAGCAAATGTCGTTCTTGTGGGCAACAGGAAAAGCTCTGGCTATGAAGTCTGAATCCTTTATGCAACATATGGAAATGGGAAAAAGGTGGTTTATAAAAATGAAGCCACACCTTTATGTTTTAAGGTTGTTTGCATGGTTTCATGTTTGTTATTCCAATGCAAATCTCTCACCAGCTGGGTAATTTGGGGTTATTTTAAGCTTATAACTCTCCTGGTTTCAGGGGTTTGCAGGTGTGCATGTGGTCACTTGCAGCCCATGTTAACTGACTGCTCAGCAAAGTCATGACCCTGCTGCTCAGATGGGACATCCCAACTCCTAGGTGTTGGTCCTGGATCTGCAAGGCTGTGGTGCACCTAATTCTGATGGAAGAGATGTTTTGGATAGGAGATTTCTTCTTTTAAGCAATGCACTACCGTGTAAACATGTTTAATTCCAATTTAATCCCTTATCTAGGGTGTAAAGAAGCCTTGTGGGTTAATAAAGGCAGAGAATCTGGGGAAAAAGGAAAAAGAAACCTGATGGGCATAGCTGTGGTGCTCTTTTGGAAGTCCTTAGCAGAGGAGTAACCTTTGCAAGTGATTTTTACCCTGAAATTCATTATTTGCCCTTTGCCTTGTGGCCATGTGGGAGCAGAGGACTGCCTGTGTGATGCAAGGGAAGAAACATTTCTGTCTGTTGCAGAGGGCAGCAGTCTTTGATCAGGATCATGACTTTGCCCCAGTTTACTCAGATCACCTGCATCCCTGCCAAAAGCAAGATGTGAAACACCACGTTTAATATCTCCTCTCTTTGGAAATCCTTTTTCCCTTTGCATAGTCAAATAAAAGCTGGCTGAATTTTGAACTCATCTCTTCTTTTTGGACAGTTCCATCTTGATCAATAGATCACCAAGAGCTTTCATTTGGAGGGGGCATTGTCCCAACCTGTTCTGAGATACAATTCCTGCAGTGACACACAGCACAGGCAGCACTGCCAACTGCCAGGGAGGGCTTTTGTGTTTCTCATTAACAGTTACACCATTATTTAAGAGAAATGAATTATTTTTTGAAAGCCTGGATACTGGGTTTAGAAAGGGAAAAATTGCATGCACAGCAAAGCTGCTAAGAGCAAACCCTGCCTGTATGTTTAGAGTTTTAAATGATTGATGGAAACTTTCTGTCTTTATTTTCACGAGTGAACAAGCATCTGCTGTTGCAACTGCTGGTTAACAGGCTCTTTTCTCCATATGAAGTGGATCCAATTATATGCTCCATGCTATCCCAAGAGAAGCACAGAAGTAGCTCAAAGCAGGACTATTTAATAAAGGAGAGGCACAGGATTATGGAGAGGGTAATCTTTGCTGTACTTAAATAGGCTGCACTGAAAGGGAATTTGCCTTTCTTTCTCTGCTGAAAACAGATGTTGTAAGGGCAGAGAAAAAGTAACCCAGTGAATGTAATTTTCCCCTGTCTTTGTTCTTGTAATTCTCTGTTGAATTTTATTTATTCTATATTAAAATATGTACAGGGTTTATTTTTGTTTTATCCAAATCCCTATGAAAAAAATGCTGCTCTTCCCACTGACTTTGGTGACCTTTGGATCAAACTGCTAGTGCTGTTTCTATGACAGTTTTGGCAATAAATTCAAAGATGTTGCAGACAAAACAAAGTTTATTTGACATTTATAAAAAATGACAAATTATCTCTAAAAACTTCTGGAGGAAAAGCTGCACACTATGAAGGCATTTCTTGGTGTTCCAATTTTTTTAAATTACATTTTGGTGTCATCCTGGAGATCTGTGTTACCTTCTTAAACTCAGTTTGCAGTATTAGATAAGGCTGTGTTTTTCAGATCCCCCTCTCCTCTGCTGTTGTCAGCCCCTCCACTCTCTTCCATCCAATGCACTTTTTCCAGCTCTAGGACAGAATGTCTGCCAGTGGCAATTGGGAAAATGCAGTGTAACAGTTGTTTATGACAGATTGTAATTTGGTCCCCTGTCATTTTCTAACTTTTCCATCAACAGCCCAACTAAATTTTCCTTCCCTATCTTTCCCACCACCTGTGAAATTTGCCACCCTTAGAACAAACACTTCTGCACTCAGACAGGGTTAGGTTATGCTCTGGAGTCCCTTGTGTGTACACATGTTCCTTCTATGTAGCTCCTTCCTAGCATGTTCTGCTGTTCCAGCTGCCTCAGCTGCATCCTGTTTGACGTAAAAACTCACAAAGGAAATATTTTCTTACTCTCTACTAGACTCTCTTTAGCCTTTTGGTCACGTTTGCTGTTCAGTGGTGCCCATGAAGTTTTGCTGAGCACTGAGCACTGCAGAGGATGAGCAGCTCGGTGCCTTTTGTGGGCTGAGGGCTCAGCACTGAGCTCTTCTGCAGCCTGACATCAGCCATGGCTGCCTGTTGATTGGAAGGGAAAGTGCTGGAAATATTTGTGTTCATAAACACTTGCAGAATGATTCCTGTTGGAAGTGTCAGAAAAATTGTCTGTAGCACAGCTTGTGGTGGGTACTCACTTTTTCTTTCTAAACTTTCTGTGTTGTACTGCTCTTTCTGACTTTGGCATTTTGGTTGCTTTCTGACAGACTTTTCTGAATCTTGTCTGTCTGTAAACTCCTGGTCACTCTCCAGGGCTGATTCTCTTAGGCTGGATCATTCCTGGTCTCTGAATAGGAACTGCAACTTCACCTGGCCAGGAACATGAGCTCTACAATATTTTTCTAGCCGGAAGATTCTGAAAAAACATATTTGCATGATTACTGTAGATGTTTGCAGCTTGAGTATTTATGTAAATGCATTTCCATGCAGAACTCAAGCATTTCTTGGGAACCTGAAATATGTTATTTTTGTTCAGCATGTTTCCTTTTCTATCCTAAACATTACAGAAAAGAGAGTTGGCTGATGATCCTCTTTAGTTTTCCCCCAATTTTTCTTTTTTTTCTCTTTACTGAGGGGGCTTTCAGCTTTTCATTCACGAAAATGATTCACTCTTCATTTATTCCAATATGCTCTTGCTGAGACTCTGCAGGTCACTTTAGAGCCTGCTGTGCAAGCAGTTAACTGAAATTCTTAGGACTCTTTTTCTAAACCAACTATTTCCTCCAAATTGATGGTGTAATCCAGAGTAGTTTAAAGCCATTTTTGCCAGTAGCTGTTCACAGTTTATGGGTTTAACCTCACATGCTCAATAGCACTGTCCTGTCCTTCATGGTAGTGACCCATTTTCTGCCTTCCACTTCTGCCCTCTCTCCCCCTCTATGGGCTCAGATTTTGCTCAAGGATCAAACTCCAATGTTCATCATAGTTTTCTATGTGAAAGTAATGGACAGTGTGGGTCCTAGTCCTTCAGAGCATTCTTCTTGGTGGTTATATTTAGAACTTCCCCCTGGTGCCATTGGGGAGCGATTAAACATCACAGTGGAAGGGGGTGCATTGATCAACAGGTGAAGAAGCCCCAGGATGCCTTTTTGAACATTATCAGAAGGCCTTTAAAGGAGTTAAAATACATTGTCTCAGTGTGGATTTTTAAAAAATCCTACAGTCTGTATGAAGCACTTCACCTCATCCTTTCTTCCCTGTGGGCAACAAATGGAAAATTTTAAAGGCTGCTGAATACTCACATTTCCTGCATTTTCACAGTGGGTCAGGTGTTTAGCACAGGTGCCTCTGAACTAGCATTGCATTGGTAAAGTGCACTGTGCCTGATGACTTTACAATTTCAACTTCTGCCCATGTGAAGTAGGAGCCTTCCATATGCAGCACAGGCTGCAATTTAAGTTTGTGAAAATGATGGTTAGCTCCAGAGTAGAAAGGGGGGTTTGGATCTTGCTCACAAAGCAGAGAGTCAGCTGGTGAAGCTGCCAGAGATCTGGCACACTCAACAAAACTGTGGATCTGAAAAGGTACCCTGGTGAATTTAGCCCTTTTAGGTTCTGGAAATAAGTTACACTGGATTTCTGATTTTCCTTAATTCTGATGGTTATTCCTAAATATTTTTCAAATTATTTCAGTCAAGGATGAATTAACAAACTATTCTTTTTTCCCTATTCACTGTTTATTAGACACAATGCAATTGTATTACATTTTCCTTTATTTATATTCAGATCATCAATATTTTTAAAGAAGAAAAAAAATCAATGTTGCATAAGTACAGCAGTTCCAATGATTACTTGTGCTAAAACTCATGAAACTTGCAAGTTAAACAAAATTTTCTGCATGGAATTCTCATAAGACTAGGCTATAATTCAGTGCAGCACAGAAAAAAATAGAATAAAGCAGCTTTAGAAATAACAGCAAGCAGAATTCAATGCTTTAATTTATGAATGTATTTGCACATTAATTTTGTATTTGTGTAGTCAAGGATGCATGCTTTGTTTTTCTTCCATGTCTGCTTTTCTGTTGGCAATATTCTGTTGTTATTTTCATTACTATTATTATTAGGTTTTATTACTTTTTGGTTTGCATTATCCTAGAACTGCAGAACCAGATAATAAACAAGGCTTTCTTGTGCAAACTGCTTTGTTATCATATAAAAAAGAAATAGCATCTATTCTTAATGTGTTATTGGATGCAAAGAAAGGAGCATAGAGAAAGGCTGGGAAAACACAGGATTTAAATGAATAAATATTGCATAATGGTAAGTTTGTCAGATTATACAGTGCTACATTTGTGCTAGAGTCTAAAAGAAAAAAAATTATAAATACAACCTCATTTTTGCATTGCCAGTGATGCCATAGGATGGAATTTTTGATGTTTCACCTTCAGCTGTAGCTGAAAAGGAATTCAGATAGGGTGGGCTAGTCCCACATGCACCCCTGAACACAATGGAAATGTAAGCCAAGCACTCCTTGCTTCAGCACAGAAGGATTTAATGAGATGTTATAGATGTGGGTGCTCCAACATCCTCAGTCAGGAGGTTCAGAGATAAGAGCAGAAAACAAACACATGTGAAGGACTCCTAGCTGGCAGTCTCTGAGATGTTTTTTCTCCCAAATTGCCCTAAATTGTCCTCCTGGCACAGGAGCACAGGACCCAATACATCAGTGGTGTTATTTACCATATCTACAGCAATCTGTTCAAGTAGGTGATGGTACAATTTGCATGCAGATCCTGCAAATATTTATACCATAGTCAAGAATTTCAAATCTCTTTGCTTGCTTTTGGCAGAGAATCAATGCAGAAGCTGCTGCTCTGGTGCTTTTGGATTTTTATTCTTCATGCACAAGAGTGAATTTCAAACTGGTTCTTTTTCTCCATATTCCATAGCACCTGCCATCACCTGTATCAGTCTTTGGATAATTTTAAATTTTTCCCTGCTTTTAACATCCAGCCTAGCATTTGAGCCAAGACCTATTTTCTCTTTGTGGGACTGGCATGCCCCTGACCTTGTGCCCAGCTCTTTTGTGGAAAACAAGCAGTAATGAAAGTCACAGTCAGTCATATCCTGATAGAGGAATCCTCTCTTGAATGTTATCTCATATTTCAGCAGCTTTGCTGGCTCCAGTGCTTGGAAACCTTTAAATTCCCCTCTGGATGGGATGAATCCTTTTTTTAAAGTATTCTTCTAGCTTGTCCTTAAATATGTGCTTAACCAGATCATTCAGAGTCCCTTTCTGAGAATGAGCTTGGCAGACAGAGTGAGGCTCCCCTGAGTGGATACAGCCTGTTAATTCTGTTTTGAGGAGGTATCTACTTTTTCAAACAGCAAAGATACCAAACATGTGGAATATTTTGAGAGATGCTGTATGGCTTACAGAATCTTTTCATAAAACACAAACAAACCCCTTCAACTCATTTTCATGTTTTAATGTTAATTCAAAACCCATTTATTTTCCTTTCATCTTTCCTACCTATTGATTAAAACGTTTCATCTTTTTTTTACCCAACAGTGCTTTATCAGTGCAGTTAAGGTGGAAGAATATACTGTGGAAAGAAACTCCTTATAAAATAAGTGAAAGCAAGGAATTGTAAACTTTTGTAGTCATGCAGCTTCAGAAAAAAACAGAAAAATTGTTCTGTAGATACAGATGTTAAGCTCACTTTCTAAGTAAGGCAAGAGAATGGGTTTGATTCTTACCCTGAATTTATTAAGAGATAATGTTTATCTTGATATTTTAATGTTTGTGTTGTACAGATACATTCCAATGGGAAGTTGAAGAAACATCTAATGTACTTGTGGCTGCTCTCCAGTGATCATGATCCCTGTCCTGACCATGGAATTACTTTGTTTGCATGGCAATATCCAATGTTACAGCAACCTCTGAGGATTTATGTGCCTTTATTGCCCATGCAGGGCTTTCCCAGAACCTGGAAGAGCAGAAGCCATGGCAGGACCAGCTGCAGTGGCAGAAATGTTGTTCTGCAGCCCTGCTGAGCACCAAGGAAAGGGACCAGATTTAGGTGGCACTGCAGTACTGGAGAGGGAGGGTTCACAATTTTGTTTTTGCAGACAGCAGTTTATACCTTAAAGATGATCTGAGGAGTCTTAAAAAACTACACCTAAATTCACTTTAAGTCTTGCACATCGGCAGTGTGATGCAGAAGCTTCAAGGGGATTAAGATATAGTCTAATATAAGTTCACCCCTAATTTGGACAAAATATTTCCTATAACCATTTCTTTAAAAATATGAAAGGGGTGTATGGAATCTATACCTTAAAAATATGTTTACCTTATTCTGAGACTGATTCACCAGAGAAATTAGAACTTCCTATGAAAATGAAGTTCTCAAAACATCGCTTTCCATGTGCTTGGACTAGCTTTGGCTTTTCCATTCCTGTGAAACTTTCTCCTCAATTTTGTAAAATATTTACTCATGAAGTCACTTTTAATGAAACAAAATCAAGTGCTGTGAGAAAATCAAACACACAATGGTTCAATATTGTGTATTGATCCAGTATTGATCTAAGTTACTGTGCTAGGTTCTCATTGGAATTTGGGGATTTGGGATGACAGATGTATTGCCTCTGGCTGACTTGGCTGTGTACCTTCCTGGGTTGGTTGTTCCACACCAAGGACATGGCCAGAAGAGACTGATCTGTGGGCTGGGCTCCTTTGCAGTGGAAATCAGAGCAGGATGGCTGTTGCATGCAAAAATCTCTCTCAGTAATGGAGCCATGGTGTTCAAGGGCACAGACCTATATTTAATATCTTGGAAGTGTTTCTGGGTCCATTGATTTAAACATAGCCATGATCCTCTCTCATCCTCAACTCAAATTTGTGAAAATGTTACAGCTCGTGGCTCACTGGGACTGCAATGAATCTTGGGGGCTTTAACTGTCTCATGATGTCCTTGATAAAGTTTGATTGCTCACTAGTTTTGCCTGGACCTCATCCAAAAGGTCCAAGTGAAACCAGTGAGCTTGATAATCATACCCCAAAGTGCCAGAGTTGTCATCCTCTATATTTCCATTTCTTCCCAGTAAAATTAAAATGAGGGATGTCACAGTTCTGACCACATCTTCTCTTATAATTCTTTTTTAAGACTACTTTGGGTGCAATCCTTCAAGTACAACTCTTTAAGTTCTTCCATTAATCTTAGAGAAAATTAACCCTAAAAACTTGGCTAATTCTAATACTAGTCCCTCATACTTCTCTAACAGCTGTTTTTGAGTTTGTTACCTGTGATGTCTTAGGTAGATCACTCAAATCTTTTCAGGAATAAGAGAAGAAAATGCACCCCTCAACTCTGGGAAAGTGCCACAATTAGGGTGGCACAATTTGGTTTCATTTTCACGTCCTGGTGGTGCTCTGGCATAGTATAAAATGCTCAGGAACCGAGGTGCACTGCATTTGTGCTGCAGTCCAATCTTGCTCTGTCCTGTTGAAGTCTGATAAACAACTTTTGGGAGGAGCATTCCCAGACAGAGGTATAGTTGGCTGCATTTGGGACTTAAGAAACCTTAAAAAATCATTTTTTATTCTTCTCTCAATGAGAATTAGAGCAAATATTTGGCTTTTTACAGTCTAACAATGAAAACCAGTTCAGAAGCTGCTGTCAGCTAAGGTTTTCGGCTGCCTGGGACCCCCATTTGCAGCTGGTCACATTTAACTTCAGATAGTGCTGCTCAGCACCTCAGGCATTGGGCAACAACAAATGGTCTCAGTTACCTGAATGTGATGGGTTAGACCAGTACCAATCTGCTGTTACATGTTTAGATTCTTATTTAAGTGCTTAAATTTAAATACACCACTTTGATTATTCAGCTGCTGGACCATGACTGTAACAATGTTAGTCAATAATTGTAATAATAATAGTCAATTTGCTGTGTGGTTTTACCAGAGGGAATACTGCCTTCCTGTCCTATCTATTACTGTCTAAAAAGTGGTGATAGAGAACAATCTACCCAATGACAGTGTTTGTGAGCCTGTCCAGAAATTGAGAGTTTATAAATCAAAGTATTACTTCATAGGAATTCCATCAGCCTCTCAGCTTGATTTCAGAAGTCAGTGGAATATTTCTTTCGCTTTAGTGGGCTTTGGATCAAGTCCTGCAAGGTGCCATGCAAGAAAAGGAAAGAAGTTACCTATTCTTCTCTAATAGCGCTTCTGATTTTTTTTCTCCCTTCTAGGTCCTCTTTTAAGGCTTCACCTGCTGTAACTGAACCAGCCAGCTCCTGACATTTGGATAATGGCTCAGCTGAAGCACACACATGCAGAAGGGTGAGTTTACCCTGTAACTTCCAACTGCCCTTTCTGATGTGATTTGTGATGTTTGTGTTACCTCCCAGTACAGCTTTTGAAGCTGAGAGTTCCCTTATGTGTGCCCTGTGAAATTCAGGGCTGATGACAGATCAGGTGCACTCTGTCCTGCTGGACACTTGGCTCTCTTGTTAATTGTAGAGATGGAAAAGCTCTTTAAATACTTGCTTTCATCTCCTTGTCTTTCTCTTGTCTCCTGTATTTTATTAATTGACTTATTGTGGGAACATCCTTTAGCTTTCATCTACCCAGGACTGTCTTTAAAAGGAACAAAGTATTTTGATACACAATGGTCTTTCCCCCCACTCTGTTCTCTCCAAAGGCAGTCCCATCACATGCTTTATTGACTTTTTGGACATGTTTCCAGTTTAGATATTATCACCCAGCACGATAATGCCCTGATTACCTTGACAAGGCTTCACTGGGTTACAGCAGTCATCCCTGCTGCTGTTCAGAGCACAGGTGGTGATAGCAGAGAGGGCTGTCTGCAGTTTCTTCACCAGTAAGGTCTTCAATGAAAGAAGCTGAGGTGGTCTGCAGCATGGTGAGTGAAAAGCAAGTTGGATCAGTGCTCAGAGTTGTGTCCAACACCTGGCACACAGCCTGAGCTAGAGGGTGGAACCAAATGTCTGTAAGATCCCTTGCACCCCATGCCTTTCTCTGACTCTGTGTTATGTCTTCCTCATGGTGCTCTGAATGGAAAGCATCCCTTGTTCACTGCCTGGTCAGTCCCTGGTTACCCCAACACCTCCCCAAAACACCTGCAGTGCCAGTTTGCTGAGCTGCTTCAGGTATTAATTCCTCCCTGTTGTTGCTTAGACATGAAATGGTCTCTTAGTGTAAAAGCTTGCCAAAATGTACCCACAAATAATTTTTAAAGCTAAAGCAAAAATCCTCAAACTTTTTTTTTCTCCTGAAAGAATCATGAAATGATAACCAAATATACAATTTGTTCTGATGTTTCAAAATTATATGGCTATGAGGTATTTTCCCTTGTGCTTTTATACTTTCCATTTTGCAATTTTGTGTGTAGGGTGGTGTATTGACTATATTTGAATCTGACCCACTGAATTACTGCACCATTTACAGTGACCATCCACTGAAACTCAGATATTCATGTTTCAAATTATGATGTTCCTAATTCAATTAGATTTTCTTGCCATCTACCCACATAAACATTAAATATTAAAAGGAATGTAGGAGCTGTCAAATATCATCTCTCTGGTTTTGCATACTTATTTTGTCTGAGTTTTAAGTAAATTAATTATTCAGTGATAACTTTGAAACTAAATCATCTCTGATGTTTTGATCAGTGGCACTGTTGGTCTCTCAAAATATAATGACCTTTAAATAGAAATCATCAAGGTTTTTTTGCCTACACCATGACAAAGCACTGACAAAGAACGCTCACACTGTGTTTTCCCATGTCATATGCAGATAAAGTTCTATTTTCTTTTATCTTCTGTGGTAATATAAAGTTAAGAAGATGTTAAATAGCCAAATCATGATGCATTTTTACATAACTAAGCAAAATTGTGTCATTAAGAAAAATGGGTTGAGATTACAAAACAATCTTGGGATATAGATGCATGATTTAGATACATAACTTGTATTAAAATTAATGAGGATAACAACAATTCCTCTACATCATTCTGAATATCTCAGCAAAAAGCTGCAACTTGAGACTTTTTAGAGGTAAATGATTATTGATGTACATTATCCTTCATAGTGAAATTAATGACCAGACAAATATGGTAACCAAGAGTATTTCATATGAACTCTCATTTGCTTTACACTATACAAGCAAACTATACAATGTAGAGAGAGAAATGAGCTAAAAATAACTCACAGCCATGGGACCATTAATCTTGTTTCCTACCTCTTCAATGACAAAACCTGAGCTTGTTTTGACAGGAGGAAATGAAGGCTCTCTAGATTAAATGTTCAGCCATGTGTAGTCTCAGAGCTATTATTCCTAGGCTGTTAAACATATATATGCATTATGTTTAAGGGTAGGAGTTTGTTAATTTTTAATGACTTGCTTGTTACTGTGGATATTGAT
This sequence comes from Catharus ustulatus, assembly GCF_009819885.2. Taxonomy (NCBI): domain Eukaryota; kingdom Metazoa; phylum Chordata; class Aves; order Passeriformes; family Turdidae; genus Catharus; species Catharus ustulatus. The sequence continues at coordinate 30,567,656 of NC_046227.1, forward strand.
ACAACAAACCTTTATTCCATGGAATGAACAGATTCCAAGGTTCATGGTTCATGGGTTTATTAGCAACAGTTCCATCTGTAAACTTCAGATTAAAGACATGCTTTGCCTGTTGCTGCTGTCACTTGTCTTGTGATTATGCTAAAGGACTGGGAAGGAGGGTCACAGGATAAACTGGCAGCCCCAGGCTATATTACAATGTGCTGTTGAGTTTGGGCATAAAAATATCACTGTTTTCTGCTGTTGGTATTATCAACTTCCCTTTGAAGCCTGTGCTTGTGTTTGTGCTGTGAGTTCTTGCTTCTGATGGAGATAGATGTCATTCCAGTACGTCCTTTCCAGCCCAAAGTGCCATGTCTTGCTTTCAAAAACACACAGAAATGACTAATAGGCATTGAAGGTCACATTGTCCCTCCATTTTTTAAGGTCAAACTGGGAACAGTGGTCCCCATATATTTTGTGTGTGCATGTAGCAAGTCCTGAGCTCTTGTAGCATTAAGCAAATCTCATATTGCTGTCCTTTTTGATTTGTAGCAGTTTTTTTTCCCACCACAGATAGTGTCTGAATAATCTATTTGATGAAAAGATCAAAAAAGCATCCTAAGGGTGGAGTGGCCAGCCAGGTGTGAAGATCTGGCTGTGTCAGTCTCCACAGAGTGCTGTGCAATGGAGTGGTCACTCTGAGTGCTTCAGGCTGAGGCTCACCCTGATTCCTTGGAGTGGTTTGTGGCAGGAACTCAGGTGTTTGCCCTCAGGTTGCAAAAGAAATCCCCAAATTTCAGCACATGTATTATGTCTTCATGTCTTTCTAGTTAGCCAGGAAGAGCTCTGCCAGCTAATGGCAGTAGAAAACTAGGGATTTAGTTGAGTTATAACAGAGACACTCATGAAGCAGACATGAAACAAGCCTTAATTTTTGATAGGTGGGTTTCTTGTTCCTCTCAGTGACAGCTGAATGAAAACTACTATTGCATGCACTATTCTTAAAATGTCTTGCTGTTAACTATGTGCAAATGTAACATTTAGGGTGCAGGAAGCACCACAGAGCTGGTTTTCTACATACCACTTTATAGAGGACTATTCCTATTTTTCTCACAGGCTGTAAATGATTAAAGAAACAAGCAAAGAAGATATAAAAGTATCACTGAGATCTAAATGAGAGAACACAGGGAATATATATGTATTCCATTTGTTGAAATAAAGGCATTCAAACATCTCCCCATGAGTTTCCTGGCAATAAACAGTGTGATTTGCTTTAGGCATTTTAGCAGTAATAAAAAAACATTTCTAGGAAACATTTCTAGAGAATTGTACTTCTCTAGGCTTCTCTGTGAGTGCTGTGTGGAGAAGTTAAGGATCACTTGGTGGGTTACATGCTGGAGTCTAGAAAAATCAATTTGGAGTAACTATCACAATGTTAGGATTATTTTTGTATCTGGATGGACAACATATTTAATGTGTCATCTCAAAGGATTAACACAATACCAGCACTATTACTTTCTTTCTAGCAAGTCACACACAGGAACTGGACAGTGCTTATTCTCCTGGAGGCTCAGATGTGTGACTTCATACAATTAAAATGGCATTGTTGGAAAAGGCAGAACAGGCCATTTGAAATAAGTAGGTTTTTGGATTTTTTTTTTTTCTATGATCAGAGAAAAAGTGACAAAGTCATGATTACAACAGGACATTCAAATTCACTCAAAAAAGCACATTCTCCCCACTCTGTCCCACTGCTCATTTTTCAGTTTCTTTGACTGAAGTGATTTTCTTAATATGAAAAGGAGCACACAGTCCTGTGGATGGATTTTTCCCTAGGGATATTGGTTCTGGCTCAAGTTCTATAGATAATTTTTAAAATCCATTCAGTATTAAACACGTATGAAAATATTTGACTAAAGGAAAAAAAAAAACCAACAATATATAAAAGGCCCCTTGGAAGTGTGATTTAAATCAGGAAAGAGATGTATTATTCTGAAAAACAACATTGCTTTTATTGGCAATTGATAATTATAGTATTAAGATTTATTTATTTATCTGTAATACTGTTCCAGGATAGCAAAACATCCCTGAGTTATCAACACTGTCTCCAGCAAACATTCAAAACACAGACCCAAACCCAATTCTGTTATAACCAAAGCTAGAACAGAGACAGAAAGTTTAAAAATGCCTATGTAATTTGGAAGATGAAATGCTTTGGTGAGAGCATAAAACTGAATTTCTGAACAGACTTCAAGCTACTCCGTGTAATATAATTTCATGTGGTTGTCATTTCTGCTTTTATTGCTCAGTGAGTGGTGAGACATTGTGTGACTAGACAAGTTTCATCTTACTGGAGGATTTCTTAAGAAGGCTGTTTTATACATTTTTCTGAAATATCAGTTATTTTCCAGTTAAATCAAATTTCCAATGAGCTTTTTTACAAAACTTCCACCAGTCTCTTTCATCCCCTCAAAACTTCAAAGTTAGGTTCAAATCTTACCTTGAATACTCACTCAATACTTCTTTACCTTTTCTGTGATGTTTATAGAAGAGAGAATTTGGAAATACAAAGCCTGTAGTTAGAAGGACACGAGGGCTGAGGTAAAAAGCGCCATCAAAGGAGGCACCTGGTGGGCAGAACCTTGCCATGTCACTCTGGTTCTCCAGCAGGCCACATTAAAAAAGGATTTAAGTAGGCAACCTGGCGTGCCTAAACCCTACAAAAAAAATTTGTATAATATTTGCTTTTATGTGTTCCTTTTATCACTTACCTCAGTTTGTGTCCCAACAGTAGTGTTCTCTTAATGGTGTTTCAGAGTGTCATTTACACTTTATTTTCTCTTCCTGATAGTACATAGATTGACAGAAGTCTGTAAACTGTGGTTGCAACATATCTCCTGAGCAAACCACATTTACAATCTCTGGCTAATTTGGAATTGTTAGGAGAAATATGTCTGTACTTTATTTTTCTCTTGGCTATTAACAGCCTTTTTGCAAAAGTTTTTGGTTCTTCCAGTGATAGAAAACTGTATATTCTCCAGTTTATTTATTTCCAGATCCAGAGGAGGGTCTGGATGCAGCAAAGGCTGGTGAAGGTGCAGAACTGCACCAAGATGGTGATGAGGGATTGCATTTCTTTAGACTGTGTCCCATGTGATCCTTTTAGGAGCACCCCCATGGGACTTGGAAAACTTGAATCAAGATACCCCCAAGAAATTAATTTCTTTTGGATCCATTCTGGTTTGTTAGGGGTTTTGGAGTCCATCAGGCTGGAAGTCACTATAAATATACCTGTTTCTGCTCTCAAATTGTGTTTCCCCACAGCCTACTGAAATAAGCAGATGCCACTGTGGATAATCAAGCACAGCATCTTCTACTCATATTTTAATATAAACTAGCTTATCAGCTGATAGGAAAAAAAGATGCATGTAGTATAATCAAGAAAGAGGATATAAATATTAGCATATTAAATCATCTCTGCCCATAAAAATTATTCTGAGAGTTCTGCACTTAAAGGTGAGAATGCCCTTTGTGAAGAGAAGCAAACTTCTTGTATATAAAAGAAAATTAGCTCAACAAGTAAACTTTTATAGTCCTGTCATAATTACCTTTGATATTGAGCAAGAATTCTCTGTTTCAGAATCTAACTTTTATCTACCACTCTGTCCTTGGATTAAAACACTCTTTATGGCATCCCATTTGTTGCCATGGAAATGAATGTCATGACAGATTCAACATTGTGGTTTCTCTGGAAGAAACAGTTTGGGGGAAAGGGTTGGGAGAAAAAGGCAAATATTGAATTTGAATAGGTTTCTTTTGGAATTAGCTATTGTGAGAAAAATTAATATTGACTAAAAGAAGAATGGCTTAGAATCTGATGTTTTAAATCTGTCAGGCTTTGTTTTGCTCTTATAATTGGCATTTTTCTTTTTGTGATGAGCAGCTGTTCATGCCATGGAGTCCATTGAAGTCAGTCCTTCATGTGTGTGCAAAACTACTTCAGAAACAACATCAACTTGCTTCTCTGGAGATGGTTAGTGCCTGGAGTCTAAGAAACTTTTACATTTTCCTTCTCAGCTGAGGGAAAGTTTGGATCTGTACATTTTCCCCCATTTCTCCAACAGAATACATAATGCAGCTGTTTCCTCAGGCTGCTTTAGGATCATGTCATTCACCATCAGGAGAGGAGATGGGCTTTCCTGTAGCTGTTAAAGCTGTCACTTTTCCAATAAATTAAGGATATTTCCCTTCAGTAGTAAATGGGTAATGGATAACTAATGAAAAATGGAAAAATGGATAGGTCAGTGTGTTCTCTCTGTGCTCTCCAGCAGTGTCAATAACTGGAGATGGCCATGGCTCACTTTCCAGGAATGAAGTGGGATTACCTTTCTGATGTCCATTACATGCCCTCAGGGAGAAGTGTTGTGATCCAGATCTGTGAGCTGCAAAGAACCTTGGTAACATCAGCATATTTTAGCCAAAGCAAAACATATTTAGCACATTTAGCTTGTGATGCAGAAGCCTAGTTCCATTCAGCAATGGGACAATTATTCTAATAAAGGGAGTAAATATTACAGCCTAAGCAAATGGAAATGCATTGAATCAAAGCTGCATATGAAACTTGCTCCTAGAGGCACCCAACTCAGAAACTGGACATTAATATTTCTGGAGAGTGATTCTGATCATCTGGGTAATCAAGAGCTGCTGTTTCAGCTGTAGCTTATATTTTTTGTAGCTCCATCAGCTTGCTTGTGGTTTGACATTGGAAGGCAACACCACATATCTGTTTACACAGAGGCAGAACATTGCAAAATATACCTGGGCTTTACTGAATATATCTGAAAAAATTCTTCAAACCATGTCCCAGAATGTCTGGGCTCAGATTAAAACAGCAAAACCTGGGCTGCATTCTCCAGTGGCACAGATTCCCACATTTGCAAAAGCATCTCTCTAGTCAGGGCTCTGCAGGGGTTATCTCCAGAATACAGTAGGACCTGTTTCAACTTGACTGACACCTCTAATTGACTATTGGTAGAAATGTTGCCTTCTCCTAAAGAGGAACCACGCTGAAACAAGTGTAAGACCTGAGGATAATGAAGGAGGTAAGAAAAAAAAGAGAAAGCTTGCTTATGTCTGATAATGTTTGGTTGATTTTTCCCTGTGGTACCTGGAAAATGCAATACTGTGGGTAGGCTGCTGTAGCAGCCAGAAAGAAATATCAAGGGTTTTCCAGCCATGAAGATTTACATTTGGGTTGAATAGCTCTGTACTTCCCTGCAACTACAGATGCATAATTAGAAGAGGAATAATAGTACTTGTCTAGAATTCCTGGATATCCATAAAGGAGAAGAATGCTAGCATTCATTTATGAGTGAGTGAATGGAGTTTGAGTGTGCTTCTTGATGTTTTATCAGAAATTCATAATGCAAAGTGATTCTTAAAAAAAAAAATCAAGTAAATCACTGTGTAACAACAGCCCTGCACTAAACAAACTGCTGCTACTGGAAAAGACACTTCCTGTAATTTTAAGTTCTTCTCTGCTCCAAGTAGAAAAATCACACTTCTTATAGGCACAAAGATGCCAGAGCAGGCTTTGAGACGTCCTGTAAAGCAGAGGACAGAGAAGATTCTCTTTAAAGCTAGGGATAGGAAAGGAGAGAGAGCAATGGGGGATTCATATTTCATATGCTTGCAAAGCAGAAATGGGTCACGTTGGGTGGAAAAAAACTGACCTCGGGACAACAGAAGAGTGACCTGACAAAATGCAATATACTGAACAGGAGGGACAAGATCCGTGGGTGGGGGAGGGAGGGTGCTCTGTGTGCTGAGCACTGAGCTGACAGATGAAGGACACAGGACAGCCAAACAAGGGGACAAACTTGCAAGTGATTAAATAGACAATTCAAAAGACATTAAGTTCCTGTGGAAGACAGATGGAGTTGACATTAGGAGAAGAAAGCTGCAAATAGAAATGGGAGGAGCAGCTGAACTTTGGGTTTCTCTCTAGAGATAAATTTTATGTATTTTTTGGGTTGTTTTTTTAACAGAATTGGCAAAGCAGATGGCAGACTTATAGAGGAGTGATGGCTTTTCTTTTATTCACTTCACTTATTCACTCAGTTGATCTTGTTTGTGTACAGATCTGATTCTCACCCTCCTATCAATCACAAGTGTCTGGTACACCAGGCTTTAGGCTGTTTAATTTGTCTTAGCATTAATATGTGTGACAACTTGTGCTTAATATCACTAACAAGTGTTTGGTGCAGGATTACCTGGGTTTACTGTGAAAAAAAGATCTGGGTGATTTTAATGAATTATTGTACATCATGGCTACATGTACACGATGAGCATTTGAAAGAGGCCTCTGCTGCACAACTCAGATGTGAGTCCAGAGTTTGAAACTCCCCTCTAATTTGGATATATTCAGTTTTGGCTTGGCTCATAATGAATGGAAAGACCAGCTGCAAAATTCAGATGCTGTTCTAAATTTGGAATCTGGACTTGCCAGAGGTCAGGGACTTTCAGAGATAAAAGTGAGGTTTAGAGCTATCTCTAATAGGAAGATAATATATATTTTAGAAGGAATGGCTCCACATTTCCTCTCATCAGTGATTTACCAGGTACATCACACAGTGAAGGTTTTCACAAAAACTCTGCTTGTGTGATCCTCAGTGACAGTTCTGTGTATTGCCTGGATCAGATTCTGATCTGTTACTGTTCTAAGTCAGCTGAAAATCTGTAATGTTTCTGTTAGGTGTGAGAATGGAGCAGCATAAGGGAATAGCATGTATGGCATATGAGACTGCACGTCACTTACAATTGTAACATATAGCATTTGTCATTACACTCTACAAGTCCTAAGGGCTAGATCTGGAAAACAGTTCCATGCCTAAGGCAGGATTTAGGCAGAATTAAGACATTACATTCCCAAACTGTAAGCCAAAATAGCTGTATCAGCTCTTTGCTCTTTTCTGAAACAGGTTGCCTGTGTTGTTGACTCGATTTTTTTAGGTGCCTGAGCAGATGATGCCATGTTTAATTCCCACAGGGGGCCCAGCTGACTGGTGTACCCAAACTTTTTTAGAGTTAGGCAGAACTATGCTCATCAGGAAATGCAGAGGTTTAGTATTTTCCTTTTTATTGCTGTATCCAGGTCTTTCAATTTCAAACCTAAATGTCAAGCAATATTGTTGGGATCCCTTGGGAGCAAGGAGAGACAAGCCAGGATACAGCACCACGGAGATGAACAAATTCATCCTGCTGGTCTGAGCTGATGTGCTGATTGCTAGCACTGAAATTTGGCATTGTGCCACTGTGCTTCTGGGCAGGAGAGATATGGGGAATGGTGCCAGGAGGGGATGAGAGGAGCTCTGTGCCATGGGACAGGGCTGGTAAAACCCACTGGGAAGGGAGCAGAGCCCTGCCAGCATCCTCAGCTCTGAGGTGGCTAAAGAGCACAGCACACAGCTCCCAGGCTTGCAGTGACACTGCTGAATATCTGAAACCTGAATCATCCAGGTGTCACCCTGCTTGCATTTTTCAGGTGCTCCCAATGGCTATGCTGTTGATTTTTGTCTCCTACATCTTGTCCATGATTTATGGCTTACATCGAGGTTTCATGCATTTAAAGTACCTTACCTCGTGCTTCTTTTGCTTTATAATAACCCAGTAAGTTTTGAATTGAGCCTGTCTGGCTGTATTTTAACTAGAATACTTTTTTCATATAGTTCTATGGAAGCACTGATATTTTTTCCCTTCCTGGAGATGAGTCCTACCTCTATGTCCCCTCCTTGCCTTAATTTTTGGAGCAGTTATGTCACTGCCTTCTTCGTACCAAGTAGAGGATGTAAGAATAACCTAACATAAAGAATGAAGTTGATGGTTCAGTGATGTACCCCAGGGATACAGCCTTTGTCTTCACCCAAGAATTCCTGCTTGCTGGCTTCATGTTGTGATCCATGGAACATTGATGTACAATTAAGCCTGGTTTAAATTAGCTCAGTACAGAAAAGGAACTTTGTTGCATTGAGGAATTTTCTGAAATACCTGTGAATAAAAATTACACAGCTTACCTGTAATTTTATCTTTTAGAACTAGGCCTAAGACTGAATAGCTGCAGAAGGAGACGAGACTGCTACACCAATTAGTGCAGCACTAAATTGCTCAATAACTTCAAGCTCAGGACAGCTGTAAATCTCAGAGCAGCTGCCAAGGCCATTCAGGGAGAAGTTCAGCGTCTGAAATGCTTGTCTAGAGACATGGCTGAGGAGATCAAACCTTGTAGGCATTGCATGTAATCTGAAAAGAGGTCCTGGATGAAGGCATTTGGAAGGGTTGATCCATTTGTGTTAAACCAGGTGAGGTGAGATGCAATTAGCAGCTACTGGGTAACTGAAACACTGCCCACTGTCCTCAGTGCATCTCCACAAACAGGATCCACTGGGAACAGGAACAGCAGTGGTTGCTGTTAGGCTTGAGAAAGACATCAGGAATAAATTTCATCAGCTCATCCAGCAGGACTTTTTGTCTCCATCTCAGTAGCAACCAGCTCAGCCTGAGAGGCAACCTTTAAATAGCTGCTCACTTGTTTGTGATGTCAGCAATAGGAGCAGAAATCACAGAATGTTGTAATTTTGGTTGCATAAATACAGGCAAGGCTTCTCTAAATCTTGAGAGAGGTTGGAGGAAAAGTCTCCCTGGATTTCTTTTATTATGATGAGATGCACTAGGATTGCTGGTAGTCTCAATTTCCACTGAAAAGAAGGTGGATAAGTAGTTCATGTGCAGGTATGTAGTGCAAGATTGCCTATATTTTAATCCTATGGGATAGAAAACAGGTTGAATAACAGGATCATACCCATTCCTATGGATATCACTCCTGACTGTACCTTCAATTGTGCAGCAGCTGTGCACTGGAGAATAATCTGTTTCCAGTGCTTCTCTGTTATTAATTCCCTACTCTGTGTTTTCACCCATTGCCTTTGTACAATGTGTTATTGCAGTTTTATTCTGGTACATTTGGTCTTTGAAAAATAAAAAGGCACATTATAAGTCCCCCAAAAAACTCAGAGTTTTATGAAATAAAAAAAAAACAAACCTACAACTATCTCCTTGGATTATTCCTTAGTGTAATTTTTCTATCTAAAATTTCTCTAAAAGCAAATACACCTTTTAATTTAATAACACCTGAGCAGTGTTGTTAAAACTTCTTTGAGGAAGAGCCTGTGCAGGCAGTGTTTGACTTCTGCTGCTCAAGATCCTTTAGGTCACCAGGTTCTCAGGCTCCCAGTTACTCTCTACTCACAGAGCAGTTTATGAAAGCATCACCAGACAGTTTCAATATGCAGCTAATTAATTCATGAATGTTTTCTTTCTTAGCATTTCCTTGACTTTCTGTTGAAGTTTCTCAGATGAACACACAGCACAGATTAGCTGTGTACAAAGTTGACACTGTCCTGTGGGTTGCTGCAGGACTGAAGTCAAGTCATGTGGAATTTGAAATCTGATTTTTCTGAAGGGCTTTCTCCAATCCAGCTAAGGCAAGGACAGCCTAAAGCTTTTTACCTTAGCCTGCATGAATAAGAGGGGATGGGGGTTGAATATCCTTAAATTTGTTGACAGGAGGCTCTTAAGGTCTTTTAGATTGCAATTGCAATTTTTAATTTTTTTTTTTTAATCATCCTCTTACAACTAGAGTAATGTTTAGACATTAACACCTTTAACTCTGGAAACTTGCTCACAAATACCAAATCACATAATAGCATTGGCTATTGTTAAATATTCAGGCTTTGGGCTTGTGCTAAGCACACACTTTAAAAACTAAAAATTCATTGACTGAATGGGTACTTGAGCAGAGTTTGTCTATCCCTGTCAGCAAAAGAAGACATGCAGCAGGTATTTAATTAAAAGTTTCCCACACAGGTAAACCTCCTCAGACCTCATTCAGTTTAAAAAAAATCTCACTCTGATGAAAAACTTTACTATATTTTTTTAAGGGTTGTTTTAAATGTACACTGTGAGCTGGTTTGGAGGAGGATTGCAGTGACAGCACACTCTGTGCTGGTTGGATCCCACACATTCTGAAGCCAGAAAAGCAGACTGACCTTGCTGAAATGAACCTGTTTTACTCTGGATGCATCAAAGGGATTCAATCTCTCTGAATAGTTCTGCCAGAACAACCTTTATATGAACAAAGCTTTTCTGTAAAAAGTAGCTTTCACAAAAAGGGCAAATACCCATAAAATCAGGATATGCATAAATTGAAGTAATTGTTAAACATTCAGAGCTAGGCTTTAATTGTGCTCTCAAAAAGGTATTTTTCTACTTGAAAATATTTTCAGTATTATGACCTCTCCCCAGTTAATTGGTAGTTAATTACCAGTTTGTCTTGGCTAACCTCAGCCTGCTGCTCAGCCCCATGCAGCTGCTTGCTCACTTCCTCACAGTGGGATGGGAAAGAGAATTGGATAAAGATCATTTCCCAAGGGCAGGCAGGCACGGCCATACCCAGGAAATCTGGGGTTTATTACCTGTTGTTGGTTGTTGGGGAAGAAAAACTCCATCTTTCAGAAAGTGCCCCCTTCCTCCTTCTCCCCAGAGCTCTGTATGTTGGGCATGATGGATGGGATGGGATAATGGAATGGGATGGGATAATGGGATGGGATGGGATGGGATATTGGGATAATGGAATGGAATGGGATGGGATGGGATGGGATGGAATGGGATAGGATATTGAGATGGGATATTGGGATGGAATGGAATGGAATAGGATGGAATGGGATGGAATGGGATAATGGGATGGGATAATGGGATGGGATGGGATAATGGGATAGGATATTGGGATGGGATATTAGGATGGAATGGAATGGAATGGGATGGAATGGAATGGGATAATGGGATGGGATAATGGAATGGAATGGGATGGGAATGGAATAATGGGATGGGATAATGGGATGGGATGGGATGGGATAGGATATTGGGATGGGATATTGGGATGGAATGGGATGGAATGGGATAATGGGATGGGATAATGGAATGGAATGGGATGGGAATGGAATGATGGGATGGGATGGGATGGGATAATGGGATGGGATGACGGGATGGAATGGGATGGGAATGGAATGATGGGATGGGATGGGATGGGATGGGATGGGATGGGATGGGATGGGATGGGATAATGGGATGGGATGACGGGATGGGATATCCTTTGGCTCTGTGGGATCTGTGTTATGCCCACCTGGTCTCCTCACAGGTGGATGGGGTGGGTGAGAGGCAGAAAAGGCCTTGGCTCTGTGCAAGCTCTGCTCAGCAGCAAGGAAATATCCCTGTGTTCTCCATTCTGCTTCCAGCACAAATCCCAAACCCAGCCCCATCCCACCTACCATGAAGGTCATTAACTCAACCCCAGCCATGACCAGGACAGGATTTCAGATTTCAGGAGAATAACACAGTGGAAAAATGGTCTTGGCAATCAAGCTTTCCAGCTTCATAAATAATTGAAGTTCACAGTATTCAAGGTGCCATCAGACACAAGTTTGAGTCTTCATGGGTCTTCTGGCAGCAGTTTACTTTTCTAGACTTTGTTTTGTCATTCAGAACATAAAAAGTCTTGTCTGTGAGCACTGCAGTGAGCAATGTTTGGAGAGGAGGAGTGGGAGTTAAAGTATCTGACTTATTTTCTTTGTAGCTGTAATAACTCAGAATAATAACAGTTGTGCCTCTCTTCAATGAAAAAAGAGTAGCTACACTCATGGCTCTTGAAAAGCACTTGGAGGCTCATGGGTAGTAAGCAAAAAAAAAAGGTAATTTAGCATGGTTATTTGTTGAGATAAAGTAGAGTGTAATCACAGTACATCCCCTAGAAGTGCCTGTGCATAATTATTTGGCACTGATCAAGTATAATACTTATATTTTTATATTAAATTAGGTTATATAATGACAAAAATAAACCCTAATTTTACTTATAGTGCCTTTTAGAGAACAGTCCCCTAAAATGGGATGTTTTGAATTATACACAGCTCATATTTACATCTCTTTCTGCAGTATATTTGTGGGAAAGGCTTTTGGAAACTCTGGAGATGAGATTTGTGGAAAAGACCTGGAGGAGTATGATTTATGAAACTATTTTTCCTCTTCAGCTTTTCCAAAATATAGAGGAAATATTGAAGACCTACTGGATAGTACTGTTTGTGTCACTGGTGAGCAAATAGCTGGCCCTTCCAAGGACCTGTAGTCTTTATTCTCATTAGACATGAATGAGCTGCATTTTCAGACAAATTCAGGGGCACATGTTGCTTTCTACCCTGTACAAGAATTTTAGCAGAGTCATTTTTTTTCCCTTCAGCTCCTTCATTTTCAGCTTTCAGAAGGGTTTACAGTGAAAGTTCAGAGCAATTTCTGCTTCCTTAGCTGAGTGTTTCTTGTGTGCAAGTAATGAACAATAAATATATTTCCTTTTGCAAGTGTAGGGTATAGTATTGTGGTGCTGTAGGAAACCTTCAATGCAAGATGTTGTTGAAAATTTAAATTTAAAGACTAATATAACCTCACATTCATCCTCTCACATCTGTACATTTTTGAGCACAAAGTCGTGCATGGGAGTAGCTCAAGTACCAGGATTTGTATCCAGGAGGTCTGAACAAGGTTTTGCCCTGAAAAAGAGGAAAAAGGATACTGACCAGCAAAGAAAAGAAAAATTAAATTGTGTGAAGTGAGAATAAAACTTTAAAGTTGAAGCTTAGTAAAATTGACAAGTTTTCTGGAATAAACATTTTCTCTCTTGATATTTTACACTCTATAATTAGCAATACTCTTACATAATTGGAAATAATGTAATTAGCTGCCAAAGATGATTAAAAATATGTTTTTATAAATCAATTTTAAAAAGCCTTCACTCCCTTGCTACTCTGCTAAATTGATAATAAAAGAAGTGATTCCTTTATTGAACTGAGTTCTACGGTTTCACTGGTATAAAAATCTAATTTTGAGCGAGGTATGCAGAGGAGCAACTTTCCTGTAAATAAGATCTGGAGCTGTTCCCCAGCTGTGCATCTCAAAACTCTGCACAGGGAGCAGCTGTGTTAGCTCTGCTCCTCCATCCAGGCCAGGTTTGTTTCCTCCCTGCTGGAGCGTGAGCTCCCTCTGAACTGAGTCTTGTGTGAGCAGAGCAAAGGCCTCACTTACTGTCATTCACATTGAAGATAATTTATTCCCATCTCACAACCATCCTTTCATTTAGATGGTTTTAACTACTGTTATAATTTAGATGTACAGTAATTTCATGACTATAAGGCGCACCCTTTTGACTAAAATTTCCCCCCGAACCCAGAAGTGCGCCTTATAGTCTGTTGTGCCTTATGGTTGTGAAATTACTGTATATAAAAAAAATATGACCACAATTCACATCACCTTGTTTTTGAGGCACAAGGGCACAACAATTCCCACTGCCACTGCAAAAAGACAAGTGAAAAGAGATGAAGTTCATCAGTAAGGCTTTGGAGTGCTGTTGTGATCAAGAGGCATTTAGTGTTTGTCTTAATTTATCTTATTGTCTTGTCTGCTGGTCTTCAAAATAGCCAGTACAGAAATGTTTATGTCTTCATTTGGTTTGGTTTTGTCTTGATTTGGTTTCTCCGGCATGCAGTGACAACATCATAATTAGCTGATCAATTATCTTCAGGGCAAAGGAGAACAAGTATTAGAATTTTTATATCTGTATTTGTTTCAAGAAGTCAGGTCTTGCATAATTAAATGATTATTTAATTAAGTGAATCTGAATACTTAATTCTGGTTTTAAAATTATTTTGAAATAATGAGAAAATAAAAAAAAAAGGTTGAACTGAAAGCCATAGAAAAAGATTTCAGCTCTAGAGAGGAATGTGTTTATTCTCTTTTCCTATGAGCTCCTAGCTAATTATCCTCTCATTCCTAACCCAGGGAAATGCCTGTTCTGAGTGCTGCATACTGACCAGCCATTATTGCAAAACAAATATCAGGGATAGTGGCATGGGAAAGAGAGACATGAACTGAATTCTTACATTAGTAGTGAGCATTTTGAAATTCAGAATACAGACTGTAGCTCTGGAGGTTTGCAGTTGGTTGTATTTTATTTCCTTAAGCTCAGTCCTTTTTGTTGCCAAAAGCAAGTCTCTTTTTCAGCTCTCTTTAGGTTTCAGCAGTGCTGTTTCAGAATTCAGCTAACCTGAACTTGTGACTTAAATAAATGAATAAATACAAGGGAAGGTGACTGAACAAAACCTGTGTGTTGGGATCCTGTACCTTTCAGCACTGCAAAGGAACTTACCTTGTCTACAGCATTTATCACAAAAAGAGTTGAAAATTTTACAGTTCAAATGAAAAACCATGGTGATTTTTGTGCTTACTTCTTCCTCATGCCAGGATCCATTTGGGATCATTTTAATGTTTGCTATTGCACTTTTCCACCTTTTTCTGCCTTCATTGTTCTGCAGCCCTATGTAATTTCCAAATGGGTTTCCTGTACCTGGTTCTTTGTATACATGTTAGCTACTTCTCTGTTTACTGTTACCTCCAAAATCTATTTTTCTGGCTCCAGGTCTTTAAGCACAAATAAGTTTTTTATAGACATGAGATCTCAGTGCCAGCCCATGCCCCTTCTCCTCTGCCCTGCATCATCATTTATTTTCTTTCATGTTAAAGAGAAATATTTTCTTCAAGACTTGATTTGTCTTTCTGACTTTCTGTCTTGATGGTTTGTCCAAGTAATTACTTCTCTTTCAGGAAGCTCAACTGTGAAGTGTCCTATTTTAGGAAAACCAGCCTAAAACTTTTGAATTTCTAGTGCAAATGTCCTGAAAATTTGCATCAATTTATTCCACTGTCCCAAGTTTTCTTTTTGATTTGGACCATTTGGGTTCTCAGTGGCACAGAACCCATCTATGGGGCATGAACAAAAACAATGGGAAAACTCAGGGCATTGAGGAAAATTCTGAGGTACTGATATGACAATGTGCTTTTTGTTTTCACACCTACAGCTAAGGCAGGAGGTGTGTGTGCATACATAGGAGTTCTGGAAATAGCTCTAAATGCATTTTCTGCTTGTTTAATGCTGCTCTGAAATACCTCAAAGTAGCAGCAGCTATTTGGAGTAACCCATAATCTGCAAAGGAAGCGTGGGGGTCAGGCACAGATGGCTGGCTGCAAACTGAGCAGGATCACAGCAGAATGCCTCCTGCTTCCCAGCTCTGGTTTTCTGCCTCATGGAAGAGCTCAAAATGCTCCTGAGAGACATCTGGGGGTGATGGTTTGAAACTTCTGTCAGATCTCCTCCTTCTCACCCAGCCTCCTAGATAGGCATGCTTAGAAATGCCACAGGATGAATTCTGGTGGGATCAGTCCCTTCCCTGTGACAGGAAAAAAAGCAGGAATCGAGCTCATTTCACAAAATGGCACACTATATAATTAATGGCTGTAAAAGATTTTGATAGCACCCAATAGAAAGGTCAGAGTTGAAAATGGAATAGCTAATACATCATTTCCTCACAAACTGAATAGCTGCTATAGGTTATCATGGACATCTGTAATAGTTTCAGCCTAGAAACTGTGGGTAGACTAAGGGCAGACTTTTGTCATTTAGTTTTTCTGTGATCTATTCACTCATCCCTCTGGTAGAGCAACAAAAATTCTTCTTTTCCAGAAGTCCTGTAGAAAATAAGATTGAGATTAATGTTGTGGCAGTCATAGTCTGTGATTACTTTAGACAACCTTTCAGTGGACTGTTTTGGAAAGATGATATGGAACACACATATTTGCAAAAAGAAGCTTTACTCTCCCTAAATGGTTTTCCAATAAAACCTGTGCAGTCTTTGTACTCTGTGTACAGAAAATTTTCCTGGAACACTGATGTTCCATGTTATTTACAATGGCTCTGAAAAGCTATTCTAGAAATTGAATTTAATTCAGCTCTGGATAGTAATGACAAAATACCTGGGTTATACATCTTGGTCATCACAAATAGGTTACAGAAGCTGAGTAATTAACAATGCATTATGTCCTGTGAGTATCTGGAGGAGCAACTCCCCCTCCTTTGTGACAGAAACTTCACAGATGATGACAGTGAGGCTTAAGCAGGGCTTGACCCAAGGGTGTGGAGAAAGTTCAAGGCTGACCTCTCAAGAAGAGCCTTCTGAGAGGGCTTTCACAACAAATTGCCTGTCAGGAGGGAAAATTTAAGTTCAGTGAGACTAATACAGCACTGCTGTTTGGATTACAAGGGGAAAAAAATTATTTAATCAGCATTTAGGGAGTGAGGATATGACAGTGACAATGTCCTTGAAGTGTCTTCTGTAATGGAAAGCGGCTACAACCAATCAGAACTTATTTATGAAATACCTCAGCAGATATTTTTCAATCATAGCTTCTTCATACTACACTCTGCAGAAACCTGCTGGGTGTTTCATGTAAGTTTAAAAGGCTTTTTTCTGTAGAATATATAGTCACATCTTTATTTCTTTTATATTTATAATCTAGAGATGTAGAGACAGCATGTCATGGGTCACATGCTCCTCTCTCTTCTTCTCTGCACAAAATTTGAGAGGATGAAACCCAGCAGAGCTGAAGCCCTTCACAGGAAACATGTCTGAATTACCAGTTTAGACTGACAGTAGAGGCTTTGTTTTGGGATTGGTCATTGCAACAATGTCATAAAATCTTTTTAAAAGTAGGATATTCCAGTTTTGCTTTACTTCTACCAAAATCTGTTTAGTTGCAAAAGTGGTGGTTTGAGCCTGATACTGCAACACCTTTGAATCAACTTTGTTCTAGAAAATGAGAGTTCAGTATTTTCCAAAGAATATTGTCAAGCTGGTCACCAGAAACATAGGTATCTAGAATGACCACTAATTTTGTCACTAATCTAATCTTGTGGACTTTAATTAAAATTTAGCATTTCAATATGCTGCTACAAAATACTTACTGTAGTTATTTTTTCAGTCCACTGAAATCTCTCAGTTTGCTGTAACTTTGATGGTTTTATTTGTCTAAAATATGTAAATGTGGTTTCAATTTTATTACAGATAGCAATAGGTAGGGAATTGGGATTAGATCTGATAGCAAAAGTATTTGAGAGAAGCCCTGAAGTTGCTGATGTGTGAGAATGCCCCTTGAATACATTTGAGCATGTAAAACATTGCTAGAGACTTATCAAATGTAGAAATGATTGGGAAAAGAATAGAAATTTTATTCCCTGAGAAACTTCTTGGGCCAGATATGGAATTTCTGTGGAAGGATTTATCCTGTCTGGCCTCCCCTGGCAGCACTCACTCCCTGTGGTGAGGGCAGAGTGACAACCTGAGGGTCACTCAGGTGCAGGAATTCCTCATCAGTGTGCACTGGCAGGCTCAGGAGCAGCCCCAGGGAAATGACTCAGCTGCAGGAGTCCATATCTGTCACTGAGGAAGATGGAAGAGTGGAACTGCTCTGACTGAAGAGATAACACACTGCCAGGGCTGCCAGCAGCTGCCAGATTCATAGCCTGGGAGAGGCTGCAGGCACTCACAGCTTCCAGCAGAAAGCACATCCAGGGTGCTAAATACTGCTGTTAAATGTTTTGGTGTTGAATGGGTCTTCCTTGTTTTTTTAAGGCTGTTTGGCCATTAGTCATCATTATCTCTAGTCCCAGGAGAGAATTGCAGACACAGAGTCAGGACACCTGAGCTAATTGTGGCTGTCTGCAGCAGAGGTGGGCACTCAGAGCCATGATGATGAGATGGAAAATTATGTCAATTAGCTTCAGGAAAATTAGGTGTGCAAGGTTCAAGGCCTGGAAGAGATTATCTCAAGGGCAGCAGACAGGAAGAGAGATGTCCTTAGCCTAGAGATGGTCCTCTGGGTTTTCTGGAGCACAGCTTTGCCCACACAGGCACAGAACGTGGTGTGGAGGCTTTAAAGTTGCTCTCATCACCTCAAAAACCTGCAGCACATCAGGTTGCCTAAAATGCCCACTCCATCTGTCTGTGTGGCTGCTGCTTTTTGTGATCCCTCCCCCTCTAAATCAGACATCCCTGGCAGAGAGATGAATTGTGGCATATTGGTGCTCTGTGCACCTGGAGAGCTGCACCTGTGAGCACAGGCAGCGCAGGGAAAACGCTGTCTTACATCTGCATGGGCAAGCAAAACTACTTAGCAGAGTGGAGAAATATATATTTTTTACATATTCTGTCTTTTCTGTGCCTGAATAGCTTTATATTCTCCTGTGTAAGACTTCCTTGCTTCTGCAAACAGGGTTATTCTGTAAATATCCATTTTACGTGTACAGAGAAAGTACAGATATCTCCAATTTTCTACAGGACTATTTCAAAGAAACCCCAAAAAACATAAACATCTTTTAAAACACTGGATTATTTCACATCTGTCAGCAGATAATAATAAAGACAAGAGTCTGTAATTTACTGTTCAGTATGCACATTTTCAGATTTTACATCTCTGGAGGAATACAGTTTTCAAAAATTCCAGAATATTACCCCATATTTTATTTTCATTGTTTCTGTAAATGATGTCTTAAAAGAGAAATAAACCAAATAGTAAGGCTACTATCCAAATTCACCTTTAGTGTTGCTTCTGGATGAAATATATTTTGTCTCACAATTTTAATATTTGATAGTAATGGTTTTATAAAGAATAATTTTTAGGTTTTGCATTCCAATAGCTCTTTCCAAACTTAATCTTTAAGCACAAAGGGAATTTGCATAGCTACTGACTTTAGGGGGTAATTTGTGCAATATTACAACAGGTTATTTTAAAAAGTGGCACTTTGTGCTGCCTGCTCTTGCATTCTCTAGGGGCAGGAAGGTGTCTGTTCCCATTAGCAGGATGTTGACCTTGGATGCTCCCAAGAGGAGCAGAGCACAGCAGCTAATTGCCTGGGCCTTAAACACAGTAACCCTAGAACATAAACAAAAGGCAGCAGCAATTTCAGCAACTCCTTCAGTGCTCACTGAAATTATTCTCAGCTGCAGCCAAGATCCTTTATAGCTGAAGAAATTGTCTCATTGAATAAGAAGCTGGGTTTGTTCCTGGACCAAATTTTAGCTACAATGACTAAAAATGTTTCATTTTTTCTAGACTCATTGTCTTGGCTGACAGAGCAAAAGCTCAAGGACGTTTTAGTGGTATATTTTGAAAATGTGCCTTGTGATGCTTTTTGTTTGTTTGTTTACTGGATCACATTTCCCCTCAAGAATTGATGTGATGAGGTGCTGGGGTCCAGAACTCATAAACATTAGGAGAGATTCTGCAAAGAGCATTGAATCAGACAAATACTTAGCAAATAATAGATGTATACAAATGACAAGTGTAATCTAAACAAATTTAGATCTGTTACAGCAGCACTAAAGAAAATGCATTGAAAAATCACAATGTTTAAGATCTTAAAGAGAAAGTGGTAGATTTCTGAATATGAGGAGCTTTTCAAAGAGGATTAAAAAGAAAGATCTTGCAAAGATAATTTCATTTTCCCTGATGGCTGGAACAGAGGGTTTGGCCCAAGGTTAAAACAGTTAATGAGAATTATTTTCAGTATCTTAATGAGGTGTCTCACAAAAGTCAAATTGGAAGTGCTGAGCCTGGCACTGGGTGCTCAGCAGGAATTTGGCTTATTAAAGGAAGAGACACCAGTAGATGGTGCTCAAGAATACACAGAATTGCTTCTGGTTCTGCAGGACTAACCCAGCCCTGCACACACATCTGTGAGCAGCTTTCCTCCTCAGCAGCTGAACGCAATGGGAAAAAAGCCAGATCTCAAGTGAAATCCTATACATCCTGTGCATCTTGCACATCCTAAATAATGCTTGGGACCCCCTGGGTCATCTCCCAAAGGAAGGGTCAGTGCAATTCTTTCTTCTTTTGTCAGGTCTGAGATGAATCAGTAGCAAGTCATGATTGGTGTTGTCAAGAAATGCTGACAAATTTGACAGTGAGGGCACTGCTGATTGCCCTAAACCCATATTTTTATCAAAAAATTGTATTGCTTGGCTTGCTCATAGCATTCCTTTCCCAGAGAACTGTCAGTGTCAGTAAGGGCTCTCTAAGATTTTTGGATGATGTTGCCTGTGCTGAGATGCAGCTGCTTTCTCATTTCATTTCAGCTTTGGATTTTATATCAGTGATCTCTTTGTAAAACTCTTCTCAGTGCTGTGTGTTTCCAGGCATTCTCTGCCCAAACATCTAATCTGAAAATTACTGCCAGTAATACTTGCAAAAGTGGTTTTAGAAGAAAATTTATCACAGCTCTTGCTGCTGCAGCATGTGGATATCTGAAACATTCCTAGGCTTGCCATGAAGGCATCTCTGTTTCACCATGAATGTGAATTTGAAAATGGGTAGTAGAAAGACCATGTGATCTATGGATACCTTCTAAATAACAAGAAAAAATAGAGTTGGAAATGGAAATTATCCCTAGACATAACTGTTGAATGCATGACTGAGAAAGAAAAGTCCTTTGCAATCTCAGTGCTGTAAAGTGCATTAGAAGTTGGGCAAAGCACAGCTCATCCTCTTATTCCATGAAATCAGAACCAGGTTTAGGCCATGAAATATTTCCTCTTTTCTCTCTAATATATTCTAGTCAATGATTAAAATCTCATTATATTACCTGGTAAAACAGGGTAGCAGTTCTAGAAACCCTTTCATCTCTTTTGTTTGTTCTCTAAGGCAACAATAAGGAACTTCTTTTCTGATAATTTCTAATTCTTATTTAATGAAATTCTATAGCAATTCTGGCTGAATACCTGTGGAAAAAAACCCAAATGAACAATGTATAGCTTTGTAATAGAGTTTGGCTCTATTATTACACCTTTCTAAATTTTTTACTAACTTCCAGAATAATTTGTATTTTTTTATCTTTCACCACACATTTCCAAAACACTCAATAAAAAATGTTTTTGTACTAAATGGCAAGTAGAAGATGCATTCTTTGAATCGATTTAATTTCACAGTTTTCTTAAATTTTGAATGGACTGCACTTCTCATCTGTAAAAGATAATTCATATTTAGGTGTTTGCAGTGATTTTCACTAATAGGCTACTAGGAAGGAAATTAACTCCATCCCAGCTGAAACCAGGACAGTGTTGCTTAATTAATATTAAACACAGAAGTATAAATGTATCTATGTTTAAAGGAACATATGTAGTCATGACTCTGCTCCTGAAGGTTGAGAACAGGGGTGCACAGAGGAAATTGGGCTGGATGTAAAGGCTGACCCTACTTTACCACCCATAAAATCTATATTATAACTTTGATTTGCATAGATGCTGGTAAATACAAGGTCACTAAATCTCACGTGGAGCAGGGCAAGGCCTGCCAGCAGCCAAGCACACAGGAACACAAGGTTGTGAGCTGCTGCTGTCAGCTCAGTACTGCAGATTCCCAATGGCTGTGTCCCTTTTCCCATCTGACACATTTGTCTGGATCTTCTCACTCTTGGAGCACCTGTGTTTGACAGTCACGTTATTCTTGAGAGAATCCAAGATCATGAAGAGTCAGTTAACACTGCAATTGTTGGGGCTTTTTGTGTTTGAATTTAAAATCCTCCAGTCATAGCCCTGAGCTGCTCTTGCACTGGTGCATCTCAGTCTCAATCTTTTTAGTTTCTCTTGTTTCATAGCTCTCTGTTTTCTTAATTTACTAATAAGAACAATTCAGTGTTATGCCATTATCTTTGCCCAGAGAACTTTCTCTTTCAAAAAGTAGAACAGGAAAATTATTGAAGTATTCATAAAGCAGAAATGTTGCTATTTTGTCCATATTTTCATCACAGCATACAGTATATTCCATCAAGTTCAGAACTCTCTGGAAGGTCATGTTATACCACTGGCAATTGCAATCCCGAATTTGCTTCTCAAGTTTTAGAACTTTGGTTTATATTGGCATTTAATTAACACTCCTATAGGCTTTTCAAAAAAATATTTGCTTTTTGTTTTCCCCAGTAATTTAAAGTAACAAATATAGATTTTATCAGATTTTTGATTTTGTTTTTTTCCCTCTTGTACAAGTTCAATTATATTTCTGTCTTTAATGCTTTTTTAAATTTAGATCAGCATATAAACTATTCAAACTAATCCTCCAGTCTTAAAAAAAACTGGAAGCAAAGAAAAAAACTGTAATGAAAATGGAAAATAAAAAAAAATAAACTGAAAAAAAATCTCTTTATTTCAAGGACAACCTGAGATTTTTGATGAAAGTTTTATCTGACTTCTTTTGATCATAGCATAGTGGTCTGCTATGATAAGGAGCTTTATTCTTTTTGTTTTAAATGCAAACTTGAGTCAGACTAAAAATAACAGATCAGAACCAGGGTGACCAGTAGGTGAGCTTGAGAGAGCAGGTAAACTTCAGAGAGCTTTCCAGGGGAAGAAAGATTAATCACCTGCCCTTGCTCTGAAAGCAGCAGCAGTGCCCAAGCTCTGGAACCAAAGGCTGTGACTGCTCATTACCATCCCAAAACATCTCTTATTTACCATGAGGTACAAAAAAGGATAAATTGGGGGTGAAAAACTTCTTCTCTAAACTGAAACCAGGTGCATTTTGATGTCATTGGAATAAAATATGCCGAGGATGAACCCCTGAGAGTCTGGCCCAAGGCAGGGGGATGTTGGTAGGAGCCTTTCAGCTCCTGAGAGCAGATTTTGCCCTGGATGCTGATGCTGAAGGCAGCAAAGGCAACCCATGAGAGCAACAAGGGACCAATTCTTCTTTTTCCTCTTTCCCATAGTGGGAAAATTGCCTAATTCTAACTGTCAAAACCAAAGTTTGCTGAAATCAATAGTGGTGTGTCTGGGTGGGAGCCAGCGAGCAGCACAACAGCGACAAATAGCAGCTGTGGAATGTTCCTTGCTCCAGGTCCTGCTGCAATGAGAGCCACTAAAAATAGAAACAGCACCGTGATAAAAGTTAGCCCAGTGAGCATACCTCGGTTTTATCATGGTAAAATTGCTTTCCTACCAGTGGGGGAATTTGATTCCTCCTCTGTGCCAAGGGGATAAAAACAAGCAAAGTCCTTTATAATTCTTGGACTCTTGTAGTTTTGTTCTTGAGCCAAGGAACAGTTAGAAACAGAGTAAGTTTTGTATTTCTTCTAAAAAAATCTGATGCAACAGAAAAATTACAATATCCAGCCAGACATGTGAAAAAGGGTTAAATTACAAGATAGCTATGCTCTTTCCCCCCTCTTTTCCCAGGATCAGCTGACACCTGAAAGACATCACAAAGCCTCAACACCTTGAAATAAACCCAAGTTGCACAGGGGAAGTCAGGAATTATTTGAATTCATTAAGTTGACTCCTCCAAATTTGGCTCTACTAAACAAAGCTGGCAGAAGCAAACAAAAAGAAACCCTTTGATACTGCAAAATATGCAGCAGAGATTTATCAAATATGTCTTTGACAATAGAGCCACTTTACAAACACTGCTGTTGATTCTTATGCAGATGAGGCAATTTAAAAAAAATGTGTTTCAGCAATTTATGATTCTCAGAGTTAATAAAGTTATTTTATTAATGGAAAAAGTTCTCCCTGCTGGACTTCAGAACCTATTGATTTTATTTGAGTAGCTAGTGGCAGACTGCTAAAGGTATGAGTTCAGGAGAGCTGATGCAGCAAAAAGAAAGATAGTATCTCTTACAAAAATTTAATTATCTTGACACTAAAACTGCATCTTATTTTAAAAATTAATCTCCATTAAAAAAATAGGCAATGTCTAAAAGCAAAATGCCTGTCATGTGTTATTGGCAAATCTGAAATGAAACTGCAGGCAAGAATGATTGATTATACCTAAGGCAAGGAGCCATGATATGATAATAAAAATGGCTAGACAGAAAAATATTTGACTGAGCAAGGCAACTGAGCTGGGTCTCCAGAAATGAATGTTCTCATAAAAATACAAATAGAAGTGTGGAGCTCACATAAAACCTGAAGATGTTATGTTCCCTGTCTTCTGCTGGGTGGTAAAATCAAAGATCAGCAGAAGAAATGTTGGGAAACCAGCCTGGATTGTTAGCACAGTGCTTTTTAACATTGTTTTTCCAACGTGGAAAGGGAGGAGAACCTTCAGGAAAAAGACTCATCTCTCAGCCAGGAGAAAATAGTTTCAGGTCTCTCAGGCAGGGTTTTAGATTGTTATCCTGGAGCATTCTCTCCTCTTTACTACAGCTTGATATTGACGTGTATGGAAGGATAGTTTTCTTACAAAATTATTCTTCCTAAAACACGTTGTAACATGGAGAGACCTTGTGGGTGTGTGTCCATGGCTCATGTAGACATGGGTGTGTAATACTGTATTGATTAATATATCATATAGAAACACAGACTCACTGCTATGTCCATAGAAACATATTTTGTATAAAAAAACCATGTACTTGCAGTAAAATGTTTAGAGTATATTTGATATCCTCCTTTCCCCATCAGGCTGCAGTGATGGTTCCTGTTCTGCAGGAGCAGCAGACCTCTGTGCAGAAGGGATGATATCCCTGGCATTCCTGCTGTGTAGGAATCAGGATTTCTCCCCAGGCATGGGTGTGTTTTGAAGGGCAGCTGCATCTACGATGCCATTTACACACAACGTGTGCAGAAGAGCAGCCTTGTCCTGCAGATTTCAGAATTATGTTCTGAATGTTGTGTTGTAGCAGAGAAGGTGACTGGGAGACTTTGAATGGAAAAGTGAGAGATGTGCCCAAAACCATGTGACAGTCTTAAAACAAAAGCCTTTTATTAAAACATTTTTAGCAACTCCCTCTGTTTTCTTCTAGAGCTGTTAAAATACAAAATCTACTCTCTTTTCTGTGTTACTGTTGCATTCCAACCAAGCAAAGTCAGAGCCTGCTGAAGCTTCTGTCTGGGAGGTGTTTAATCCTTCAGCTTCTTTCCAGCTCACGTATGACTTTGAAAAGCTTCAAAAAAATATCAAAGGATAAAGTAAAAACGGAATCTGATGAGTTTTACAAATCAGTAAAGAAAGAATGATGAAAAAAACCAACTAAATTAAATCTTCACAAATAGACCTTTGTAACTGCAAGGACAGCAGTGCTTATCTACACAGAGCAGTAGCAAAAGTAAAGAAAGAACTGGGAATCTATTGATAGAAGAAAAACAAAGTATTTATGCTGTGGCCAAGGAGGAGATGCAGAAGCTGGACAGTGTCTGAGCAGTGATAATGAAAATATTTCCCTTTTCAGCTTTAAAGTCACTGACATTCTCTGGCAGTGATGAGAACACATTCTTTGTGTACACAGAGTGTGAACCCCCTTTTATTCCCAAATAATTTCCCCCAGGTTCTTCCTGGTCCATCCAGTGCTTGGGCTGGAGCAGCTCTGAGAGGGAAAGGGCAAAGAACATCATCTTCACCTTACATTTGTGCTTAGGCAAACTTGTAGACCAAGAGACAGTAAAAATTTACAGATAGCTAGGAGAGACCCTAATAACAAAAAAGCAAAGCTTTCCCAGTATTTCACATGGATGGAGTGCAGTAAAAAAGCAGAGTAAGAAATAAGTCAGACATAGCAGACACAGACTCAGCTGAAGTCTGCAGATCACATCTTGCTGCTGAAGTTCTCCATCATGCACAGTTATAATATGAAAGCAGAATTTTCTGGGCTGTAATACAGCAATTAAAACTGATTTATGGACAGAGAGCCTTTAGAGTAATATCCCACTGAAATTTCAGAGCCAAAGGTCTTGCCACCAACAAACAGCCAAGTGCTTCTGGGATCTTGATGACAGAGAAATGTAAATTAGTCACCCAAAATGTATTTGCAAGTTTTGCTGTTCAGTTTGAATATTTCAGATGGGCCCCTACCCTCCCCCCAAAATAAAACCCTTTAGATGTCACTAACACAGAATCCGATTCATTATATAATTATTTGGGGGAAAGGAATTTATTAGAGCATCTATGATTGAAATTTGTTATAATTCCTACTCTCTAAGAGGCTGAAAGAAGTTTGCTTTTCACTGTGGAGGTCGTTCAGGAAGTTCTGTGTGTCCTTAGTGTGCGATCAGGTGAGCATCATCACTCACACAAACACACACCCATCCATCAATTTTATAGCTCTGGGAATTTCTGCAGCCTGGATCAAATTAATACATCCTGTTTGAAATGAGAGACATTACAGCTAAAATACTAAAAATGCTTTTTAAAACCACTCTCTTTGAAAATTATCCCTCTAAAGCTGTATTGCAGAGCTGTGTAGTCAGGTCTGCTCTTGTTTGATTTTTACTCTAGATGAATTCTTAATAGCTAAAGTTTCCACTGAGACTTGTAGGCACTCAACATGTTTTAAAATTGGGTAAGAGTATTTACACACAATTTTTGAATTTAAGAACTATGCTATGTGGATGCCTGTTATAATCTGAGCCCAAGGATTCAGCCTGCTGAAGGGCATTGATTCCTGGTGTTTGTGTGCTGTTCTCACCCAGGGAATCCTCACCACACCCTCCAAATGTCTGGGGAATGTATTCTCCATATGGACACCCACCCAAGCTATGCAGAATGGAGCACCTGGATGAGAACTGAACATGTACCACATCTAGAAATGCCTTCTACCTGTTGTTTGGAATCAGATAATATACAAAAATCATGCTAATTTTACATTCTACATCTAACAGTCCTTCTGCCTCTTTCTTTTATCCAAAGCTGTAATGAGTTACAGAAATATATTCAAAAGATTCTATTGGAGATTCCATCTCTTGATTTTCATGTAAAATATAAGTGCATGGTTGGTTTACCGGAATTTGGGATTAATTTTTAACCTGTTCCTGCCAGGAGGAATTGAATTAATTAATTCATGGGGATCTGTTTAAAAATGTATTGTTTAAGGCATCCTGCAGAAACAGAGGGAAGAAGAAAGGGGCAAAAAGTAACCTTTAAGTTTGTGTTTGTCAATTTGATGTTCAATTTTGTACAAGGTGAAATAGCATATAGTCTTATAATATTAGAGACAGGAAAAGGCTAAGGAATTGAATGTGCATGAAAAATTTTGTTGTATTGTCATGATATTTAGAAAAAAAAAAAAATGTATCTATATTAAGTATTTTGTCTACCTAGTGGTTTAGTATCCATTTGGTAAAGATTTGGGTACCAATTTTTGTAATTTATGTTTGCTTGTTTCCCTGCACTTCACACAAGGTTGCTGCTCCAGGATTCACAACATGTATTTCAGTGTAATTCCCTGACAAACTACTGACATGTTGATAGGAAAGTGTACATTCTTCATCACTGCATCTCTCACCCTTTTCCTTCTTGGTTTAGTTTTTCTTCTCCTTTCACCTCTATGGAAGAGTCTAATGATGTCTAGAAGACAAGGAAAAGGTAAAATATTTTTTGTCTTTTAAATGTCTTTATTTCTTCTGTGATATAAATTATCTCCTACTTACAAAATACCATCTGAAGAAGGAGATATTTTTTAAAATCTGACTCAAGATTTCTATCCTAACATAGCCAGGAACCCCTCTGTGTGTTTTTCTAGCAAGAGTTTTGAGGAAAGGTTCTCCACTGTGTGAAGGAAAGGAGGGAAGAGAAACAATATTGGTGCTTGCCTCAAGTAATTCTGTTGACAATAGGGGGTAATTAACAGAATTAACCGTGTGTTTTATGCATTTTTAAGTAAACACAGAATATTAGTTACACAGGAAAGAGCTCTCTCGTTGGTGAGTGTGTAACAGGGGTTACACCAGGGATCTGTTTGGCTGAGTGCTCTCATTCTTCACTTGGCAGCAAGAGAGGCTAAAGAGAAATCAGAACCAGAGACTGAATGGAGCACGTTTTCCTCCCAGCATACTGCCCTGGCCTCTAGAACAGTGTGTGAGCTCAGCAAGGGAAAGAAATTGGGTTTGAAAACTCTCCCATCCTTTACATTTCCAGTTAATGGATTCAGGATCCTGTTATCAGACTCAGGATCAGCTTCTCGGTCTCTGTTTTGGTTTTTTCCCCTCCCTTTTGGTTTCCAGCTCTCCTGAAGTCTTCTAAATGAAAGCACCTCAATATGGGCTCCTGTGTGTGTTTTTAGTTTCTTTTCTGGATGTAGATCCTCACAAGGTTTGGGTCTCTGATGGAAGTAGTGCTTCTCTATTTTTCTCTTTTTCTATTTTTCTGGTGATTTTTATTACAAATAAGCAGATTATTGGATAAATAATTTAATTTACCCAAGTTGGTTTTATTACCCTGTATTATTTCATCAAGCTTTGGACAAAAAAAGTTATATCCCCTTCCACCACTTCTCTTCCCATTGCCATAGTGTAGGAGGAAAATATTTCCACACAACATTTTGTGCAGAATATCAGGAAATAACAGACATTTTGAAGTCTTGGTACCAAACATTTCTCAGAGATGTTAGCTGTTCATTTAGTGCTGGAGTTGTTTTTAAAAACATTAGGAGTATTGTATGAGATGGTGGCTAGATGCTGCTGAGTCAATATTTAATTTTTTCCCCCCTCCTCTCTCTCTGGCTCCTGGTGACAATTCAATGGTCACATAGGCATTTCCACCTTTCAGTCATCATCACCCCACTCTCTCTGCAGGTACCACCCATCCTGCTCCAGTGCCTGCATTGAATTTGTTGTCCTTTGGCATGAAATTCCATTTTCTCATTATGTCTGTCAGGGTTTTATTTTGGGACATGTTCTACTTAATTTTCCAAGGATTGTGTGTGGGGATGTGGCCCCTTTTTGGAGACCAGAAAGCACAATACCTGTCTCTTTGTTTTATCTATCTCCTTGTCTTTGGCCCCAGCCATTCTCCTACTCTCTGGGCTCACTGAGAATCTAATAGCACTGATTGATTTTCCTGAGCCCCTAGTATAGAAGGTTTCTCTATTCAGTGTGGTATGATGAATTCATGTAATCGAGTTGGTGCATTCAGTACAAGCCAGAAGGGTAAAACCAAGAACATGTGTGGAATGGTTGCTTTTAAGAGCAATGCACTGTTGCTTTGGTGACAGTCTATTGAGTTCTGGGCCAACTGCTGAATTTTGTAAATGCAGTGTACTAATATGATTTTGGTAGGCCAGGGAAACAGCAAAGCAGAAATAGCATTTCATACAAAGGTAGTGTCTGTATTTGGGGTTTTTTTTTATAAAAGGCTGGTGTGAATCAGGAAGGTTTTAAGCATTACAGAGCACTGTAGTTCTAATAATTCGCCTTCATTTGCTATAAATCCTGGAACCAAGTGACTTAGATCCAGATTTATTTTTTCTATCAAGACTTGTTGTCAGGATTTCAGAAGAAGAGAAATGAAAACTCTAAACGGCTGCTGATGCTTTTCAGAGATTCCACCTCTCTGGTCCCTGATACAGAAGCAGGATTGCTCCTGCCATCTCTTTCTGTGAAATGTCAACTCCCTGCTGGTGCCTTTCTGCTCTGCATCACTGCCCTGCCCAGCCCAAGTGGGTGGGGAGATGCAGACACTCTGTTCCCAATATTCTGAATTTCCTGTGATGGAAGGCAGCATGTAGAGAATTGAAGAGAGATCAGTTTTTAAACACAGCATTTAAACGGTGATTCAGTGATACTGGTTGAGAGTCTTGTCACTGATTTCCCACACAGGAATTTTACTTGTTTGAAGGCTCAATGTGTAAAATGTGAGCCATCCTTTTCCATCTACACCTCAGGGAGAAGGACAGGACCCTTGCACAGACTCTCTCCGTAATCAGCAGCTCTGCTTGCTCCATCACTGATGTGAACACGGGCAGTGATGTGAACATGATGTGAGCAGCTCAGCAGGGGAAATGCAGCATCCTGGGAATGTGTCAGGAGCTGCTGCACAGGTGCCTGAGAAAAGACACAGAGATAACCAGGCTGCACCTGAACAGCCTGGATGTTCCAGTAACACAGCAGCTATTTCCCCCTGATTATTCTTATCACCTGCCTTTTCAGGGGGCTCCTGGCAGAAGCAGCACAGGGGCATGGCCAGGCTGCAAGGTCAGATCCTCTCCTTCCCTTTCAGACAAGAGAGCTTCACCAAAGTCTCAGGTTCAGAGATCTGAGATTTTATACACATATCTATGTATGCACACACTCCAGAGTGAGTGGGGACCTGCAGCTGAAGCTGATGAAACATCAAGTGAAGTAAGAAATCAGGCAGGAGCTGTGGCAATAGATGGAGTCCTGGAGCTCACCACAGGAGCCTCCCTGGTGGGTAGCTCTGCTGTCAGGCAGCATTGCCTCCTCCACAGTCAGTGTGCTGGGAGACAGAGCCTGAAAACTTTCAAAGAATCAAGAGTCCATCAGTTTGAGCTGAGTTTTGAGCAAACCTGTATCGAATTTGGCTGTCATCCACAGTCCTATGAAAATGTGCTGTGTGGTAGAGAATGATGTGTGCAAAGGGTGAAGGGCCAGGCTCTCTCTTGCTACAGTTTTTGTCAGAGCCTTGTCTTTTTTTTTTTTTTTTTTAATGTGGAAATCTGAATTTTACAGTGCTCTGCAGAAGGTTTCTTTTATTTGGTTTACTCTAAAGGAAAGCAGAAATGCTAAGATGTTTGAATAAGTAATTTCAGGGCTCAGAATCAGGAGGCAACTCAACATGAGGTCCTTATGTGACGTGTCTCCCTGCAAAAGAAATAGATATATATACACAAATAAAAGAAATTAGTTATCTTAGGGGATATTAGGAGGAATACAGTGTATGGATTTAAGAAATTATTTTACCTGATTATCCAGCATTGCTCAGACAGATGAAGCAGTACTTTATACATTTTAAGTATCAATATTTTATAAACTGCTGAACCACTTACATTGGTACAGAAAGCACCTCAGAAGAGTATTTAGGAACTAAAAAAATATACTGCTGTGAAAGACTTAAAGAATTCAAATCTGTTTAGCATCTCAGGAAGTGAAGATGATTTGATTGCAGAGCAAGAATTTTCATGTGGAGAAGACAATGGGTAGAAAAAGAACCTTTAATCTCACTGAGACAAGCAGGGGAGAGTCCTGCCTGGGAACTGATCTAGAGGAATTCAAATGACAACTTGTACAAATAGTTTTGAGTATGATGATGATTAGCCTTTGGTATATAAAGAAACAGCAGGGAAAACAGTAGATTGTCTATCTCTTGATACCTGAAATGAAGACTGGTCCTTTAGGAAAAAAATGGTTATGCTTTATTGAGCTTAATAGAGGAGTAACTGGATGTAATAGCCTGTGGTGTACTGGAGATTGAGTGTGATGATCTAATGGTTCTCCTGGCCTTAAACTTTATGAATCCCTTGAAAATCCATGCAGACAGAATCACAAAATAGAAGGGTTTACTATAGCTCCTGAATGCTGCCACTGCTGAAATGGGCTCAGCTCTGTTCCCTGCACAGATGGAGTGGCAAACACCAAGTCAGACTGGCTGGGCAGCAGGAGTATTCACATCCCAGAGTTCTGGTCACCCTTCTCTGTGAAACCCATCATGACTGACACAAAACACATTTCAGGAGCAAGGGCCTGCCAGGCTTATTTGTTAATGAAAAGGCAAATGTAGTCAGGTAACTAACTGTGTGAGGTAAAGTGTACTGTCACTCTGATGGCCCACAATTCTCTATTTATATATATTTTGGGTCATCATCATTATATTTGTAGGCTTGGGGGTGAGCATGGAGCTGATGCCAGGTCTGTGATCAGTCCATTTCAAATCCTTCCACACCAGAGACTTCAGTGGTGTGACCCAGAGGGGATCAATTGTTGTTATCTGTTGCTGTAAAATAAATCATAATTTATTTCTTATAATTTCTTTGTTAATTGAGCAGGTGTAAAGGATTCCCTACATTGTGTATGAGTGTGTACAAAAAACACACCTAACTGGTTTTGCCTCTAAAAATTCAGGACTTTATTTATAATAATTCTGGGGAAAGGAACAGCAAGACTCTGACAATAAGGGAACATTTCAACTCTCAGAGTGATCCCAGAGGTGGGCTAGAAGTTAGAAGAATTTATCCAATCAAAATTTTAGGTATTCCACTCACCAAATAAAGGGGGTAGGGGCTAGTCCCTCTCATCCTTCACAGTTCATAGTTTCTTAAACTTTGTGACGCCTCTAGCATTTTAAGGGACTTCTACTGAATTCCTTAAGCTCCAGTGCCAGCTCTTGAACTTCACATTGATTTTCCTTAAGTGTCCTCAAATAAAACATATAAAGTAGGCTCGTGTCTGAAATTCATGTTCCTGCCAGGCACTGTTCCTATGATATATTGCAACAATACATCAGAGAAAAGCAGCCCTGGTGATCTATTGCAGCAATACTGCACATTCTGGTAGAAGGAATGAACAGGAACTCTAAGCTGAGAACTTAAACAGCTTTTTAAAGTTGTCTTCTGGCAAAGGTACTAACACCTATTGTGTTTGTCAAAAGATCAAATACTGAATGTAAGTTTTTGTGTGTGACTGGTGCACTGATTGGGGATAAATGCCATTCTACATTCTAACTGCAGGAATGAATTACAAATATTCAAGATTTTTTACAAAGTTCTGTAATTAAGGGCTAAATATGCACTGATATTGAAAATATGCTTTGCATTTAGAAAGACAGAAATATTTTTTTTAAACTCATTTTCTCTGATGTCATTTGAATCAGAAAAGAGCAAATAAGTGTTACCCATCAAGAGTTTAATGAAAACTGGCCATTAACATCTGAAATTTAGAGTATAATGAGGAACAGCTTCTGTGCCTTATTCTATTTTTCTAGAGGAAAGGCACCTATTATTCACAGTCACTCTTATGAAGTCAACAGTACCAGAAAAATTTCTCCTCAGTGATGTTTTCACATGGACCTTTTCACTGGGAAAAGGAATGTGTCTTCCATTGAAATCACCTTTTCTCAATAATTTTCTCTCTCTGATATCTTTTTTCACTGACCTGAAAAATCTTGAGGCTTGCCTTAGAGTCCTGCCAGTGTCCCTCCTGTGCTCACAGCAGCTGAGTTTCAGTAGGTGGCTCCTGCAGTGATCCCTGGTGTTGTTGCCATGGCTCCTTCAGTTTGCACTCTCACATGCTCATAACTAACCAGTGGTGTATTGAAATGTCACCACATTCACTCAGCCTGGAACCTGTGTCTTCAATCTGTGCCTCTGCTTTATCAGAACATCAAATATTGCTGCTGTACCTGACCTGTCCCACAGCAAAGAAATATTTCTCATCACAGCCCACCACACTGGGTCAGTGCTGAAGGTTGTTCTGGCTGAACATTTGGGTCAGTGTGGTATCAGTTGTGGCTTGATAGCAGAAGGATAAAGATCCCTTTTAGCCTCTGCCTCCACTCATTAAATAATTGATTACAAAACTGCATTTCCTGTTGAGACATCTTGGGTATGGACAGATTTTCTACAACCTGCTTTCTGTCTGGAGCTCAGCTCTGCTTCCTTCAGGCCAGAGATGTGACCCTGGAGCTCCACATCCCAGTTACCTGCTCTGGCATACAGCTTTGTAAAAGGCATCTCTTCTTAATTTTGGCAAGAAGTTGTATGATGGAGCCAAGAAATCATTTCTGGATACGAGTTGCATTGAAACTTGTATGCTCTCTGAGCTACTTAAACAGGCATTTTTCAGAGAAAATATGCTGCCAGTGGTGTGAAAGACATTTTAGCATCAGTGCTTTGGATTATTTGACCTGTCAGCACAGCCATACTGCACTGAAAACATGTGAAGTTAGGAATGAGACCAAGGGAGAGCTCCCTAGATCTGGTCTCTTTTGTGTCTCCAGAGTCAACTGTTCTGGGTTCTAATTACATTTTTTGTTTCCAATCCATCAGATTTCTTCATAAACTCTGCCTCTCTTTCAAAATATAAAGGAGAAAAGCAAAAAAAGAGAAAAGCATAGTTTTAAAACCAAAATTACTTAGGAGGTAATAGTATTTTTTTGTTTTCTTAATTTCATTTTTCCTGGACAGCCACCTTGCCTGGCTCTCTTCCAACCACGCTATCCCTGTTAGAATGAAATGTTGCACAGTCTCTTAAGGTTCAGACCAATTATTTCTATTGAGAGAAGGATGTGTACTTCTTTATATAACATGTGTAATACAGCATGCAAACCAAATGTACAAGGCAGCTGAAAAATAGCTGAATAAAACTGCTACAAGAATACAAATATCTGAAGGTGTGGAAATGACCGGAGATGCTCACTTGCTGTTATAGATAGACATTTTAAAACTCATAACAATTGTTTTCTGTGAGACAGCCAATCTGCCATCTTAAGTGCAAGGTTTTAATAAACCTGGGGTAGTGAGGTCAGGCAGGTGCCATAACCTCAGCTACAGTTAGGGACAGTCAGATTGTCACCTCATGAGGGCAAGCTGGCTGCCATCAAGCTTGGCTGGCATCTGATGGAGGAAGATTTGACTTCTCCCAGTTACCAGCTGCTTTCCCACCCATTAGATTCTCTGATGAATAGTGATGTTCTGATGTCCTCTGATGAGCCACAGCAGGTTCATCAAGGGAAAAATTACCCATGGGTAGGCTGCACTGCCTTGGCCTCTTCTGGCTGATCATGAAATGAGCTGAGATTGTATTTGCTTGCAGGAATTGTCTGTTTTGATTTGCAGTGTGCCTGCTCTTGAAAACAAGAAAGTTTTAAATCCCGTGCTCGTTTTGCATTACGTGAAACATCAGCTCTGCTGTCAGCAGCAGTGATCACTGGAGCCAGGCCAGCTCTCAGGACAAGCATGGTCATGTAACTGAGCAGGAGAGAAGTGCAGCAGGAAATCTTGCAATCAACCCTCTGCCTTTAATCTCTTTTCCCCATCCCTTTTTCTGGTTTAATTCCTGGATGTGGCCCTGAGACCCTGCTGAGTCCAGTGGATGTGGATCATTTGGCTTACCTACACTTGGCTTCCTCCAAGCTACTCACATGATTCTTGGTTAGAAGAGAGATATTTTTTGTATAATTCATTCTTTAGTCGCTCCTCTCTCTGCTGGAGGTTTTACTTTGTAAGGGCTAAAAGGACAGAGGTAAGCAAGCACACATGCAGAACTTTATGTAAAATATGAGATATTTCTTGTTTACATCCTGCTCTGAACAGGCTTTGTGCTCCTTGTGACCTTGCTGGAGCCACAGTGGAGTGGGGAGTGCTGGGCACACACCTCTGGGACAAAGAAATCTGTGTGAGCTTCTCTCTGTGAGAGAGGTTCTGGGACAAACGCTGACATACCATGGCTTAAAATGCACACAACTAAAGGGGTAACACCTGAACTTCTTCTGGAAAAGCTTCAGAAGGCATGGGGATCTTGTGGCTGCACCCTGGGCACTGACTGTTCTCTACTGTCCTTAATACAGAATGGGATTTATATTTCCTCATCATCTCTTGCAGCACATACTCACTTCCTTTTTAGAGTAGTTTCCACTGATTAGTGATTTTGCCTTTTCATTCATCTCTATATTGTTTCATTCATATTTATATGTGTATCTGTATTGTTTGGAAGTACTTCAAAGTTAATGTATTTGGAATAATATTTAAATCAGAAAGATTTTAGGTTAGAATCTGCAGGCACAATCTTTGTTAATTTTTGCTTCAGGCTCTAGGTAAAAATGTAGCCTTGCTATAATAGCAATTATGGGTGGTTATTACTCTTGATTAAAATTAAATTAAGCTACAGTCGGCAACTAAAAAGATTAAATCATCACATAAAAACTGTCAGCCTTTCATTTTAAACATCTGTTAGTTAAGCATGACAGTAGCACTGATGTGGAGTTTTTGCCAGATACCTCATCAACAGCCACCTTTGAATCATCAGATAATTGAGACAATATGGCCTGAAGTGAATCATAGTTCAAACATGACTGTATTTCACACACTACACAGAGCCTAGGAGTCTTCCTTCAGCTCAGATGTAAACAAATCCAGTATTTTAGGATTATTTAATTTTTCAAGTCTAGCATTCTCTGGTGACAAGTTGAAGATAGGCTTTTGTCATATCAGTATCCAATGTATTGATGGTTGGGATCTGAAGGATTTATCTGTCTGCTCTTCTTTTTCTGGCCCAGGTTTGCAGTGTCTGTAAATCTCTGCAATCCTGCTGATGTCAGTACACCAGACTGCTTGGGCAGGCTGGTTTTTTCAAGGCTGTTTAGATGTTTACATGTTCCTCAGGACCCCAGACTAACACAAACCCCTATCTGAATAGGGCTGTGTCAGCATTTCCAGATACCTGCCTGAAGGAATCTCCAGGTGAAGAGACCTCCTCAGTGTCATGTGCTGTAAGAAAATGCAGCTCTGAAACTGAGAGTGTGCTTGGGGGAATCCAGTGTTGCAAGAGGAAAAATTCTAATTCTAAGCTATTGTAATATTTAGATGTTGATTTTGATCTCTTGAAGCTCTATGTGAAGAAGGTCACTGAGTGAAAAATTTAGAAACTTTTTGATGTACAAAAGTGGAAATAAAACATGTCCCAGTTTTAAGTAGCAATTTAATAGTAATTTAAACTGAGAATTTGTCCTCAGCCCTACTGCAAAATCTGTTATGAAAATGTGTTATGAAGACTAAAAATCTTTTATTTTTAGGGCAAAAATGCAATGCAAAGATACTGTTTCAGTTTAAATTGGGAATGTTTAGACTCAGGTATGTCAAGGGATAGAGGTGGAAGGGATCTCTGCAGCCCAGTGCTCACCTGACTGGAGATGTGCTGCTGCTACTGCTGCTCCCTACACCAGGTGTTTCTTAAAATAATTCCTTTATTCACAAATATCTTGCCTACCATCACTGAGCTTAAACTTTTGCTAAACGGGCAACTCAGCTGAGGCTTCTGAGTAATAAATATATTAATATCAGGACAACATCAGAAATCAAGTGAATTTACCTGTATCTTTGAGAAGGGGGAAGAAACTTAATTAGCTTTTTGACAAAATAGTTGTTAAAACTCAATACAGGACTGGCTTCTTTGCTTATTACCAACATGCAATGAGAGCACAAAGGAAAATAATTAAATGACTGAGCAGTCATGAGAAGCTCCTGCACTCAGCCTTGGGCTCCATTGTTGGTGCTCAGTGAGAACTGGCTGCTCTCCTCACTCAGCAAGAGGGAGGTCAAGTGGAAATGGCAAATTTGGATTCTTTCTGAGGGTAATTTGCCTTTTCTACTGCTCCCAAAATTTCATGTTTTGGCTGCTATGCTTCATTTAAGAAATCAAATTATAAGATTAAAATGTTGGGGAAAAAAATCCTGGGCAGCAAAAGGAATACTTTTATTTAATAATGTGATTTATTAAAATTTCATAGGAAAATCCTGGCCCATCTGTTGCAACTCTCTATTAGTGGAAATCTTGTTATCAATACTTATGTGAGAATCTGACAGAGGGATGTTTATTCACAGTGAAGAAATCTTCCAGCAAACAAATGTCCTTATTTTAGTGCTTGACAGCCAAGTTAATGCCTTTTATTAATTCAGAAATGTTCAAATGGAATGTGCAATGTGATTATTTATTGATGTACAAGAGTGTCTATTCAAAATTCATGGAGTATTATTATTATTGGTATTGTTATCATATTTTATTTGCTGACTGTTTTCAGTATGACATTTAAAGACTTACAAATCTCTTCATTAAACGATTTGACCTCCCACCTCTCAGGGGAGACAAAGCCTCTGCTATTCCAGCAGTGAGGTGACTCAGAATCCAGCTCAGCCAGAAAAAGTCATCTCTGCCTATGGGGTGCACTTCAACCAACAGAAATTTTTTAGGATGTTGGATTTTTAGGATTTTTTTCCATAATCTTGGAAAAAAAGATGTTAGTTATAAATGGCTTTTCTCTGCTCCTTCTTGAGGCAGAAAACAGCTGGACCAAAAAGTGGGAGGGGTGGGAGGGGTGTGAGGGGTGTGAGGGTCACCTTTTGCTCTGAAGCTGAACCCTCAGATGATGAGTACTGAGCCCTCCATCTACTGACTGACATGGGGTGATTGTTCTGTCTGATCTTGAGCTTCCCCTGCAACTTTCAAGGCTGCTCTCATGCTTGATTTTCTTCTCTTGCCTAAGATTCTTGCTCTAGAATACACCCACATTGTTATATTACACTTTCTATATTGAACAAAAAAAAACCAAAAACAAAACCAAAACCAAAACCCTCCCAATGGGCTAGGAGTCCAGTGGACTTCCAGTGGCCTATTTTCACCTTTTCCCTGCCAGCATCTTCCCTCTGGACTGGTTTGTGTCTCACAGCTCTGGGCTGTCTGCAGAGTGGGATGTGTAATTTGTGCAGGAGGGAAGGTTCATCACTCCTGGTTTCACACAACTATGTAAAATGTAAATGACTTCATCTTAAGAGCTCAGAATTGGTAATTAGAGGTTATTTTCCAGCTGAAACTCTCATCTCTCAATTTTCAACCCAGGCAGACATAGCTTTATATTATTTATCTTTTATAGCACCTTTCAAAAGAGAAAATTAAATTCATTACTCTTTACCTTTTAAATGAAAATGTAGGCTGAAGCACTGCCTTCTGCATTAACCCAAAGTGCACATGACTCCATCTGTATCATCAGATGGGGTTTTTTTTCCATTTCAGTTCAAAGGTGAATATTTGTCCTAATCTCTCATCTAATTGGCTCTCCAGGTAACCTGTTGCAGATCTTTACACATAGGGGGAAAAAATTTCCCCCCAAAAAGAGTATAGGGGTTACTTTCATGTTTACAAATTGTGTCCAGTGGAAAAGAATCTTTCTCCTAGAAAAAGATGACTTAGAACAGTCTGTATGTTTAATCCTGGCTCCCAGTTCTTCCTGCCATGTATGCTGTAGGAGTTTCATTGCTGCTTTCCAAGGAAAGAGAGGATCCTGCTCAGTATGTTTTGACACATTCCAGGTCTCTCCTATCTGACCTCATGATGATATTAAATATTAAAAAAAAAACTTCAGCAGAGTAAGGCCAATGTGTCTATTAAATTGTTCTCTGCAATATGAGAGCTAAAGGAATGCAGTTAGTTCCAATATGAAATTATGATTGCTGCTGGAGTGAAGTGCACTTTCAAAGCAGGGAGAAAATGGCCAGAAGAGATACAATCTCTCAAACTGTTTAAAATTAACATATTGTACTAAACCAAAATTAGGCATAATTGTAGCACTTAATATAACCTGTCAAGAGATGTTTTAATGAGCTCTGTTCAAATACTGCTGCCTAAGAATGATATTTTTTTCCCTGTTCTATTTCAAAATGTATTTTCAAGCCTTGAAAAATTAGTTTTTAAATGCTAGCTATATGAATTGTGATGTTGCAAGGACAATCGTCATCCTATTTTGGCCCTATGTGGTTATTCTGCATTTTTTTTTTCTTCATGGGGACAGATTTTAAACCAAAAAATAGTGTACAAATTCTTTGCAGAGCAAAAAAGTGTTTTCAGTTTTCTTTTGTGGTAAAAAAACCCTAAGTAATTAACCATACTTGAGGTGGCAAACCCAATAGGTTTTGAAATACTAAGTACTTAATAGATTCTTTTTTGACAAGGTACTAAGCACATAAAGTGCTTTTAAAATCTGGATTAAAGTGCTTGGACAAGTAGTCTATAGATCTACTTTTATTATGGAAGCTTAATTAGTGCAAAAAGTAAGACAGCATCATAAATTACTTAAAATGTATTTTTCAGTTGGTAATTAAAATTAGTTTGGCTAATACAGATCATGGTTTTATTTAGTGTGTCTGAGTTATTTTTCCCTCAATATTTGCAGTGAGCTCCCTGCTGGATGTGCACATCCCACTGAACACCTTGTTCCTCTGCTGGTCTGTGCATTCATACTCCTGGTCTGTTTGATTCTGTATTTCTGATGGGCTTCTAAAATCATTTTACAGGGTGTTCTTTATGCTGAGCAATTTTTGCACAGACTAATTTAATAGTCTATTTTCTCATCCTGAGGATAACCTAAAATATTTTTTATCTTGAACAGCAACTTGGTGTTGGGGAAAACAGCAAAGAGCCACAGCGAGGTCTTTGTGAGGATTAAATCCAATCCCTGTCTGTTCCATTGGAAGTTGCATATCTGTACCAATAAATCCACAATACAGTGGAAAGAAAACAGATGCTGTTGTGCAAATACCAGCACTCCTTAAAAAGGCATTATAGCAGAATAGAACTATATGAGATTCAAATTGAGTAAACCAGAGGTGGAATCCCTCGTGCAAACCGAGCCTATGAAACTGAGTAAGGTCAAACAGAAGAATCCATTTAGGACATTATTTAATTAAAGTTTCATCACTGAGGTCCACAAGTTTCAGTAAATAATAAGGGAAGTTGTGCACTCTCAGGAGTGCAGGACACACCTTCAGCAGTCAACTTTACAGTAGAAATAATCTCCACACAAATTACTTTCTAGATATCGTTAGGAGAATCCTGGGTAGTCCATTTGTTATTCTGTGGGAGTCTGCATATCTCCAAGGACAGGAGCTCCTGCTAAACAGTGGATATTTATGTGGAAACAATCCAATATAGCTGACAATCAGGAGATTTTGTGCCATAGTTACTTCACTCTAACTAGCCAATCTAACACACTTTGCTAAGTTTGTTTCTCAAATAAAGGTATTCCCAACAAAAGCAGAAATATTTCTGGGCTGCAATGTTTAGATATTTATTACAAAGGTAAAGTTGAGAAAATATTAAAGGATTTTATTTCCAGTTGGAAAACCTGTAGCTAAGTCATCTGTCCTGTACTCTATCATAGGTGTATCAAAGGCTTTTCAGCATCAAAGAGTATGGCTGCAGTAATTTTTTTATCCTGTGTTCTTTGATGCGTTTTCTAGATTTTGATATTTTCTCTGCCTGACATTTTCTATCAAAAAACAGCCTGACACTTTCCATCAAAAAGGACAGATGGTGAATTTCCAAAGACCTTTAGCTTTCCTTATACCTGTGTGGATGGATGCTCCTGCAGAAATTTACTTAAAATGCATCCTGACCACAGTCAGAAATTTAATGTTGTGGTTAGGGATCCTCTGATCTTCTGCTGTTTGGATGCTTACAGTTATTATCTACACAATTACATAAAAACAAGGAGAAAGATTTCTGTTATTTGTTGTGCTTTTCAATATTTAAAAATGCACATTCACAGTTAGCAGTGTAATTCATTAGCTTTTTATGGTTGTCTCCTAATTTTATTTTTTTGAAGTAGCAAAAAAAATTTAGTGACTTCTGTCCATCATGAGCTAGGTCATTTTTGCTATCAGGCTACAGTCAAACATAACAAAGGTTGGAATACTCAGTGATTAAATTAATCAGTGTTAACAGAAATGAATAAAGACATATCAGACTTATTCCCAGTTCAGGGGGAAATGTCACCAGTTTTAGAATTAACATTTAGAAAGGTGGATCAGAATAAAATGGGAGAAAGTAATGGCATATTCAGCATTGCATTTAGACGTCAGACTCCTGAATAACCCTGAGAAGGGCTCAAAGATTTAATGAAATAAACTTTTTAAATAGGCTTCCAGAAAGTGAAAAGGT
Source organism: Catharus ustulatus (assembly GCF_009819885.2). Classification (NCBI taxonomy): domain Eukaryota; kingdom Metazoa; phylum Chordata; class Aves; order Passeriformes; family Turdidae; genus Catharus; species Catharus ustulatus. Next base: position 30,609,037 of record NC_046227.1, read on the forward strand.
GTTAACAGGTGATGAGAAAAAAGTTAATCTGCTGGTTTTATGTTGTTACAGAAGAACTGGCATGAGATCTGAGAATCTAAAATAAGTGTTAGCAAGGAACAGAACCATGAACTTCAAAAACATTCTAAAATTGTCAGTGTTTATTAGAATGTTTGGGAAGTGATCATGAGCTGAAATTATTAAGAATGCAGGAAAAAAGTAGAAATGTCTGAAATTCGTGTAAGAAAGCATCACTGAGTTTAAGGTTGATGTGCTTGATCTCTGCCCCTAAAACTGCTCAGGTTGGTCCTGTGAGTGTTTCTCTCCCCTCTGCTGGCAGGAGGCATTGCCAGGCCAGGGAAGGTGTGAGGCAGAGTCTGAGCTCTTGGCTGTCCTGGGAAAGAGAAAACATGGAATAGAATCATGGAAATGTTTAAGTTGAGAAAGATTTTTAAGGTCACTGAGTCCAACCATTTACTCAGCACTGCCAAGCCACCACTAGACCATGTCCCCAGGTGCCACATCTGCAGCTTTTAAATACCTACAGGGATGGTGACCTCCCTGGGCAGCCTGGTCCAGGGCTTGAGAGCCCTTTCAGCAGAGAAGTATTTTCTAATATCCAATCTGAACCTCCTCTGGTGTGGTGTGTGGCCATTTCCTCCTGTCCTACTGCTTGTTTCTCCAGGGAAAAGCATAACCCTGCACCTGGCTGCAAACTCCTTTCAGGGAGTTTAGAGCAGAGGTGTCTCCTGGGGCTCCTTTTCTCCAGGATAAACACCCCCAGCTCCCTCAGCTCCCCCCATCAGACCCTTCTCCAGCTCCATTTCCTCCTCTGGACACAATCCAGCGCCTCAATGTCTTTACTGTCATTGAAAAACTGAACAGAGAACAGGATAATGTCCATTTTCACAATCTCAATATATGTCTAAGTAATTTAGAAAATAAGCACAAAAATGCTGCTTAGGAATTCATTTTTCATTTTTCAGCAGGATCCACTGTCTGCTCTGTCCCGTACTCAAGTTTAAAATTATTTTTGGCTGTGTTCCTTACTGCTTGTCTTATTACCTAAATTACTGTCATTTGCAAGATTTTTTTAGTTCTCTTAATTAATACAGACCTCCACCCCCCCAAGGACTGACGAGGTTTTGTTTATCTGTAATGACTTTCAGGTTCCTTCTGCCTGCCTTTTTCTAATTGCATATATTTATCCTGAAAGCTTCACTATGACCTATGGTTTAGCTATATTTATAAAATGTGGATTAAATAGCAAATGTCTCCAAAGCCAGTTTTTAAGGAAGACATGAATATAAATACTTCCTAAACTTAGTAGCTGCTTCTGACTCAGTGGCATATTGATACAGATGCATCATCCATATGTTTTCTATTCCCTGGATGCTGCAGTGGATAAGATTGTTTTTCTTAGTGCTTTTTTATACTTCAGAGTGCAAAAGTGCCCTGAAATTATTAGCTGACATTCTGGGCTAAGTACAGAACAGATGTAGATTTCTTTCCTCCAAAACTTCTAATAAAAATCCTTCTAATATGCTTATATACAACTTTCCTTGCTTGTGTATGTTATCACATCACTAAACACTATCTCCCTAAATGTCATTGCTCAGTGTTGGCCTTGTTAGGAAGTGAAAATTCCTGTTAAGGTAGGTTGAAAGATTACAATTTAATAAGCTGTGAAGACTATGGTTTAAAGAGGAGGAACAAATCACAGGGAAAAGGGGATTGTCTGAAGCAACCCCTGCCATGATTATTTTGTCTTTATCTAAAATAGTCTTTCTTTTATACAGAGAAAAATAGTGAAAGAAAGGGAAATAATATCAAGACAAATGTGCAGGTTGCAGCTTATTTCTTCACCTGGGACAAAATAAAAATATAAATAAAAATTAATAAAATAATAATTAAAATAATAAAAAAAATATTTCAAAAGTAAAATTAATTTTAAATTACATGCACTTGCTAAAATATACCAGTTAACGAAATGGATGATACCATTCTTTCTCATTAAACTGCTGAACCCAATGTAAAGTTACTTTTCTGGGACAGGAACTGCTCTGATCTGAGGCAGTTCTTTAACCCAACTAATGTATTGCTGTTCCAAAGTTTAATCTAGGTGTGCCAAATATTTCTGTTCTCCCTTCTGGCATGCACAGGCTCTTTCCCCTCTATTTCAGTGAGACTGCAGCCCTAGCACAAAAAGCTGTAGCCTTCAGAGGAAGGTAAGAATTGCTGCCACTGTTGTCTGTATGCAGCAAAGACAGGGTACAAAATAATACTCAGTGTAGATTCCTGAAAGAGAAACTTGGAAGTGGATATTTTAACTAAAAAATCTTTACCTTGATTTAGATTCAGACTTGAATACCTGAATTGCACCAGAAGCACAAACAACATGGCATCATTTGGAGGGCAGGGCACTGCTCTATTTTTTCTAGATATACCTGAAGATGGCTGGTAAAAACTAAAACAACTAAAATTGATGGCTAATTACCCCCTTGGTCTCAGCAGGATGGACCTGTCAGGAAGCTCTGTGCTGGCAGAGCAGCCCCAGGGTGTTCCTGTCCCAGCGTGGGTCACTCACAGCTCCACACACAGGAACACTCAGCACAGGTCCCTTCACCCAAACATAGGAGTGCCCATGGCAGAATTGCTGTTTATGCCCTCCCCAGGGGCATGATCTGTTAAAAAGCAATTAGTCTTCTACTGCTTGATGTTCATTTTGTGATAAAGATTAAATTCCATGCTTCAGTCAAGATAAAAATATTCTTAAATTGAACATCAGGCTGTCCCTGCTGACCTTTCAGCCAGGAATCTGAAATATTTTGTAGCTCTTAAGTTTAATACTATAGCAATAACACTGCTGATAGGAAAATGCTTTTCTCCCTCTTGATGCCCTCAAGATATGTTTCAAATCTTCTTTGTAATCTTTGATTTTTAAAGAATCTTGTTGAAGAAGGAATCTATGAGGGGCAGTGTAGTAGGGGAAAAGGGCAAACAACTAGTCAATACTTTAAAAATAAAAGGGATCCTTCCCTCAGGTTTTCCAAGATATTTTGCATTGGCCTTGTAGAAATTAATGAAAGCATCTCCAGTACACTGAACAGGATCAGAGCACACTTCTGTGCCGAGTACTTTTGAAGCTCCTTTCCCATTTCTACTTAGCAGTGACCTTAATCTTCCTTTCTCTGGGTGAGTAAACAGCTTTAAAAATGCTTGTTAGAAACAGAACACAAACCTGGCAGGCTATTTGCCCACTTCCAGTAGGAAAGTGTAGGAAGAGGCAGCCAGACCACCTGCCTTTGCTTAAATCACTGGGACTATTAGGTTAATTTTAATTCACTTGAGTTCAGTCCATGTCTGTCTTTCTTTTTCCACCCAGATAAGCAGAGGAAACAGGTGGAGGCTTTTATTACTGCAATTAGATGCATCTCAGCAGTGTGTGGTGCAGAGCAGACTGTGGAGGAGGAGGGCATTTCATGCTGGGGTAGGTGAATGCAAGTTCACTGTCCTTGCATAATGTGGTGATTTTAATGGTGTCAGCCCTGATCACACTCTGAAATACACAGAGATGGGGGAGTTTTTGTTGTGAGTGATGAAAAAAACAAGCTCTGTAGTAGTAAGTCCTCACACTTCCTTATGAAAGACTTTTTCCTCCATAACCTTTGTAAAGCTTCAAAGCTGCCCTGAAACCTTCATCACTTTGAAGTCCAGCAGCATTTTGGCACAGTCCTCAATGTTCTGGGCTCCCCTTTTGGGCATCCCCTGCAGAGGTGCCAGGAAACACCTCCATTCCATTTGCCTTCTGGGAGCCCCACTGAAGCCAACACAAAAATCTGAGCCATGTGTCCATTGTTCTAATGCATTAAATTACTGAGGTTAAAAAAAATGGAGTGTAACACATTTTTAAAGGCATTAATTTTCCTTAACTTCTCATTTTTGTCACTGTGCTCTTATGAAGGAGGCCCTGTCCATACAGTATTTGATATCTTCTATCACTGTTGCCAATGGTTGACAATTTACACAGAATATTAATAAATTTTTAGGACTTTTAAATTGAAGAAGATCATTTTCACAGGAATTTTTAAGTATATGATGGATTCCTTTAGTAATTTTTTTTTTTGAAGTTAGATTTCCTGTGTTTTTTCAGCCTTCTGGTTTTATCTGTTTGCATACAATAAAGAGGAGATTGCATTTTTAAATCCTATTGAGCTTACAGTTATTCAAAGGGAAGATTTAAAAGTCATAGGCATTTATTCAGTAGCATTAACAAGTGTTTGTCAAATTAATATTTAGATGCAATAAAGTTTATGCTACTTCACAGTAATAAAGGATATGTGAACTCAAATTACTGACACTAATATCAAATATGACACTAGAAGGAGTATGGGACTGAAAACTGAAGAGCTTAGTGTTTATTTGTTGAATAATGGGTTGATGTAAAGACTCATTTCCCCTGATATTTAATACCTTTAATGCTCTGAAATTCTCAGTGAGAATGATGGCTGTTGTAACAAAGTAAAACAAAAAATATTAACCAGACTGTATCTCTTCCTTTTACATTGCCTATAGAAAAAATTTAAAAATGGTTTCATTAGTCCCTTTTCATACCTTTGCTCAGAAAAACTGATCTATGGATGAGAAATGCCTCACTTGTTTCCTCCATATTTTCCACAGGCCTTGTAGTTGTTATTAGTTTTTTATGATTATATTTTAATTTTACATTTGTAGTTTTCTATGTTCCTACAATTAGTCAAAATTCATAAACGTGGTAAATAAATAACAGATTCATATGTTTTGCGCTTGAGCTGAATACTTTAAATATGACAATTCAATTAATATGAAACATTTTAAATACTTTATTTTACCTTCATAAATACCATGTTCTTCCCTCTCTCCCTTGCTCTCTTTCAGCCAAGTGAAACAAGAACATTGTTTTCTTCTTTTCAGTTTAAATATGTGAAGCCATTATTTCTGCTCACACATGCATATTGTACCACAAACACCTCTCTAGTGCATTGCCTTTTGTTTAAAAGGAAAGAAAATAATGTAAGATTCACAAATGAAACTCTATTTCAAACTTTGTCTTGAGGTTTTGCTGGCAGTGGATTAATGCCTTGCCTAGCCTACATTCTTCCCTCACTCCTTTAAAACCTGACCTTAATCCCAGTTTTGACAACAAACAGAATGTATGGATGGTTCCAGATGAGTTCTCACATTTGTAGCCCTCCTAAAGTTGCCAATCAATTAAAATACCCAAATCTTCCTCTTTCTGCAAAGCCCTGCTCTGAGCTGCACTGTGCTGGGAAATGGGAAATCAGCTTGGGTTTCCTCTGGCATCTTCCCCACCCAATTCCGTTCTTTTCTAGGACACTCCTAGAGGGCTCTAACCACAGCAATTCCCATATTTAGGTGAATGTTAAATCCACTTGACCAGTGGTGAAGCAAGCATATCCAAACCTAGAAAGAGACTTTTTGAGAGAGCTTTTGAGAAACAAGATAATTAATTAAGAGGTTTTCTTGTTTCTTCCATTTGTTTTTGTCTGCTGACAAGCAGGGAGGCAGCACAAACCCTGCTTACCTGAAGGGCTTTGCAGGACATGTCAGTGTGTCCTGGGACAGCAGCAGAATGCACCTTACCCTCCCTATGGCATGGATACAACTCCTGGGCCCTGGTGTTTGTGATTGCAGGGATAAATTACCTATTTTTAGAACCAAGGTGTTTTATGAATATTTCATTTTATGCAAAGCACTCGTCCTGCTGAAAGCAAAAGCAACTGTTCCATATTTTTAGCTTTGGTTGCTAAAAGATAGGTTCATTTGTTTCAAATCCTTGACACAAGGATGCTAATTTATGCCAGTCTTTTAGCTGTGGGAGTGATCTGCAAACTTATTTCTTTAGAAAACTTTACCTTGCCTTTAGATGTCAGAAATATTTTCCATGCTTCCCTTTCACATAGTTCTGCATTTTAATGAGTCACTTCAGCAATTATTATGAGGTTTCTACATCACTTTTATACATAGAGAAGTTAGAAACTATAAAGGGTGAGGAGAGTTAGAAAAACTCTGTGTGGTTCTTTTTTGAATTTAATTAGCTAAAATATATTTGTTCTATTTTTGCCTCTTTTTATGTTTATTTTTTAGAAGTGTTTGTGATAGACTCACAAATCAATTAAAGGATTCATTCAGTAAGTTACAAGAAACCAAAATCAGGTTAAAAAGTAATAGTTATCACAAAACATCATTGAAATCTGTCATGATGTGGTGGTGAGTAATCTAATTTGAATGTGCCAAACTGAATGTGGATTATCAATAGAGATGTGCAAGGGAGACTCATGCAGGGACTCCCACAAGCTCCATCTGTGGAAGAAATTAGTTGGTGCTGAATCTTGAAACCAAATTTGGTCTCATATGGCACAGTAGTTCTTGATTGTAGGGGATATAATATTAAAGAATGGAAATTTGACTGTAATTTCCCAGTTTAATATTTCATAACATTTGGATTTGTAGTATTCACATGAGGAAAAAATTTTGGAAGGAGCAATTAGAAGCATGTTGCTAATTAGTTAATAACAGGCACTGCTGGCAGCTGAGCCTGGTGCTGCTCAGCTGGCCCATTCTGCCCGGGATTTTCAGTGCTCCAGAACACAGAACTGAGGGCAGATATTGCTACAAGTGCATGTACACAATGATCTGATGGCTCAGATTTACCCAGAGTTACTGACCCAAGCATATTAATCCATTTATCAGGCTTCAAAGAGCCTTATTCCCATTAGTGAGAACCCTTGGCAGATTAAAGGTGTTGTTTCATAAATTCAGGAGCACAGCCTGGTTTCCATTTACATGTCAAGACCTTTCAACTATTCTCCTTCAAACACCAAATCTGAGCCCTGTGGTTTGTAATCCCCTCTGTCTGCAGAGCCCCCCCAGTTTAAGGGTGTCCATAAAGAAAAGCCAGCTCTTTTTAATTGTTTATTTGGAAATAGCATCCATTTCAGATTGTATTTGCACTTCCATTCTCTGAGGGACACACCCTGATATACAAAGGCAGGAGAGGCAGGGAGCACAAATAAAGGGCATGTACTGATTTGACCTTTGAAGGTACCAGGGGCTTTTCCATAGATGTGCATTAAATAAACATAGAGTTCCTCACTTCCCATCCACATTTTGTGATTAAAGTCTGGAGTTTGGATTGTCCATACATATTAAAAATGTGCCTTCCAAATTTCCTCACCTTATGGAGAGGGGGAATCCTATTACAAAGCTCTACTTTATGTTGACAATTCCTGTGGCATCTGTCAGAATGATGTTTTTCAGAGTTTAGCACATAGGTTGATGTTACTCTGTTTCCTTTATGTACCATCAGTAATTTCAGAGCAAATATGCTCCAAAGTCAGATGAGACCTTGATGATAAAAACCTTGAAAGGCTTCTCTGAACTCTGCCAATCTGAACAGGTACTGATGGGAACAGGTAAAATGTTTATGAAGGACTCACATTTTCCGTTCAGATTCTAAGTCTGGTACTGAATAAATCATTGCAGTTATTTTTTCAATAGTACAAACAGCAGAGTTCTTCATTCCTCCCAAAACCAAGTTGTCTCTTTGTCTCTTGTGGAAGTTACAAGCCAGAACTGCAAAGATAAAAAGACATCAAATAAATGGTGCAAATGTGATGTACTGGGAAAGGTCAGTGTTATGTTATGGGGTTTATTTGGGGGTATGAGGATAGTTTGGGGGGGAATTTATTCCAGACTATGTATCTATTCCAGACTCCACAGTACCAGAAATAAACCCAGGTTCTTTTTCTTTGGGATTTCAAAGTTTTTCAGAAGTTGTTTTGCCAGTGTCAGTTTCTGGTTCACATTCACTAAGGGAAAGAGGAAAGAGATAAGGTACACTGAGAGTAAAGAACGTGATTTCAATTTCTGCCAAGTGCTGACAGTGGGGGTCCTTTAAGATTTATTTGTTTAAGAGTTCCATCTGCATATATTAGCTAGGATGTCTGAAGTGATGCACCTTTTTTCTTCTCATCTCACTCTTTAAAAGCTTTCCTTGCACTGTCAATGCTTAAACTATAATTTAGGTTAATTATTGAAGGGAAGAGAGGGATTCAAAATCTTTTATTAAGTATGTCTTATGATTTCTATTTCATTTACCAGAGATAGTCCTATAAACATTCTCATTTTGGCAGCCAACAAGTCCTTTTAAGTTTTCTTCTGCTGGAAGTATTTCTGTTGAATCCTGAATAGGATCAATAAATGTATTTTTAATGCACAGGAGGTTACTTTTTATTTAAGCAGCAGATTCTTAAAATATTTAACATCCATTCCATTCTCTGGTGAAATGCTCTTCTGTATCTTAGCAGTACGTTTTGACCTTGGTATTATTGCAGACAGTATTTCTGTTTTGTCTCGTGGCAAGAACATTCTATAAAGAGATGGCCACTTATTAAACCTCTCTGTTGTGGAAGCATAAAAAGATAATGCTAATATACAGCTGGCTCTGCAGGTCAGATCTTTACAGGGAAGACCTTAGAGAATAGCTAATATCAACAATACTGCTTTGAATCGCATCAGCTGAGTGTCTGACCCGTCCTCTTAAATGAAATTGCACAGCACTTGCAAAAAGCCTCTCTCTGAAGATTTCCCTGAAGAAAATTCCCAGTGAACACCACATGGGTGGGCTGCTTAAGCTCTTGTTCTGCAAACCCTCACTTGTGCAAATAATCCCATTCAAGCAGATTATTTCTCTTATTGGGTTTAAGCCTGGATGTCTGATCATAAAATGAGGCAGCCAGGACTGTGCTCTTCAACCTGAAGAATGAAGAATTATCACAGCATAAAGTCTGTAACAGAAGCTCCTTTAATCTTTCCTCCACCCTTTCAGTGAAGGTTTTATTCAGCAGGATGTGATGGAGTTTACACTGTTCAGTATTTGACTCTTTGCTGATGAGCAGAAAGAATCTGATCTCATTTATTGTTAGAGCTGTATGTAAGGAGCACTGCTGTTTGCTCCAGTCCTTTCCTACCATCTACTAGCTCATACTATCAGCTGAGATTCACAAATTCAGTTGACTATAAACTGTGGGGCTTTTTTGTTTGTTTGTTTGTTGTTTTTTTGAGATATCTAGAAAGAATAAGTAGAAGAGGAAGCAAATCTACTTCTCTTAAATTCACCAAAACAGTTGCTAATTTCCAAACTTTAAAGATGATCAGCAGAAGTTTGTAGCCAGAGGGTCTGATGAATTTAAGAAACTGCTCTTCCTCTTAAAAAAGTCTGCAAAAGTTTGGGGAAAAAAAAGTCTCAACTCTGAACATTTCTACTGTATCCATACAGCTTGACCTTCAAAAATTCATGTTAGGCCAAAAATTATACTTCCAAAATTGACTTGTTAGGAGTTTCTCTGCAAAAAGCTACAATGGACTTCGTCCTAGTGCTATAACAAATGGAACTAACAAGACACCACAATTCTCCAGGGTCTTGACCCAAGACCTGCCTAACTGAGTTTTTCAGAACTCCAGGCAGAAATACTGAATTGCCTAAACTCCCTGTGTAGACTGGTCAAAGGACTTCACTCTTTTAATTCCCTCCTGCAGGTGCATTTGTAGTAAAACACAGCTTTTTTAGAGAAGCTGCATCTATTCCTCTCCTTGCTTCTTTCTCTGAGTTGTTTTAGTTTTCATCTTTAGTATTCATGGCAGATGTGGACTAGCTGATATTGTTCTGCTGCTTAGCACTCATCCAAAACCAAATTATCTACAGCAATCAGTGTGTGCTTGAGTGAACTCCATATTTATCCCTGGTGGAATGGGTAATATTAGCTACAGTGGGACCTCCATCCAGCTGGTGTAATCCTGCAGGGGCCTTTTGACCTCAGAACTACAGTGATTTTTACACATCAGTGTTTGGTCTGTCTCAGATAAGTACAATAGCAGAGTTCCAGTATTTCAAGTGTCACTTGAGAAAATACCATGAGAGGAGGGGTTTTCCCCCTCTTTTATTGTAGTTGTTGTCTGCCATTCTTAAAGCTTAAGCAAAGCAATCTTAAATCTCTTTCATGCTCTGATATTTCTGTAAAGTAATCTCTGGATTTTTTTAGCCCTACAATAAGCTGTACATCACTTTTCCTGATGATAAGGATGACTATGACAGTGTGTTGTAATAAAAAAGAAATTACACATGTCACAGCTGGATTTACAGTGAGATGGATATTGTACTTTAGTCTGTTTGAGTGGATACTGAGATATGAGCCTGAAGGTCAACTGATCCCAGAAAAGGATGGTGAAGTCTGAATGCTGGAATCATCTCTTCCAGTCTCAGATCCTTGCTGTGAACCCTGTGGTGTGAGGGGTAATTGGTACTCTGCAATAACTTTTGGAAGTGAATCTGGGCCTTCCTTGCTGTGTCATGTATCCACCAGCCCCAGTGCTGGCTGGCTGACAGTGTTTTATTGCCAGAATCAGGGAAAAGTCCTTCATCTACTCCATAATGGATATATTGGATACAGTGCATCCCTTTTGGTCTGTGACAGATCCAGATGAGGAACTGCGTTGAACAAAGTGAACTCCATTTAATCTGAACGTTGAGATGCCTGAATGTGTACCAGGAAATCTCCTCTGCCTCTGGCTTGTTAACCTGTTTTTAAAAAGCATATTGGTTGTGAGAAAATGGTGAGCTCCTTTTCAGCAGCTTTAGCTGTAACTCAGACATCCCTGTCTCTCCCATGGCAGAAATGTTTCCCTTGGCCCCCTTGCTCCTGGTGTGATATGCAGTGGGATTTGCCAATTCCAAGTTGTTTAGGAGATGGAAAGAAGGGTAAAGTTCATGTATTCCTTAGTTAAATCTTAGCACACAACCCAAATTAACCATAAATTAAGGAGGAAAGTGCAGGTTGTGTCTGATTTCTAAGGTTTACTTCACAATCTCTTACACTCGGTATCGTCACTTTGTGTATCCTGATGGAGGCAACCTGGTCTGTCAAGATTTCAGAGCCTTTTCCAGGCCAAACTCAAGATTTAAGATCACTTTTCTCCTGTATCCAACTTTTCTTTAATAGCCACTATTTCCTAATGCTTTCTTTCTTAGGAAATTCAAACAACTCAGAGTTTCAGCAATTAACTAAGTGCCTAAAATTAGCTACGTGTGCTTCTGTGGTGTTTTTTGGCTCACACTGATTTCTCCAAAGTTGTTAGAGAAAGCACAGGAGAAGGAAAATGGAGCAAAATCTCATGTTGAAAGGAGTTTTTCACTGTTCATCAAAGAAGAAAATTCAGAGATTGTGTCTACTTGTCTTTCCTGGGTTTGCCTCAAAGTTCTCTGGTAATTGATAGATAAATAGCAATGCTCCTGGTCTTCAAAGTATTTTCATATAAAAATACAGGCAGGATGAAAGTTTTGTGGGTAGCCTTCAAGTAGGAAAATAAATCTTTTAAAAGTTTTTTTTTTTTTTTTAAATTCAGTGGCATATACAGTTTGATAGTCAGAGGCAGGGCAGTTCTATTTTCTGATGCTTGTTTCCCTGCAACACAATTAAATCTATTTCTAAAAATAAAATTTTCCCACATTCAAAAGTCCAATTCTCTGCAGTTGGAATACCTAAATTCCTTTCAGCTGACCTGAACTATTTAATCAGAAAATATAAGCTATTGCTATTTAGGAAATTTTAAAGCCCAGTACTACAATTTAAACAAAGTTCAAACTGAAATAGCCTTTTTTCAAGCCATCTATTGAAACAGGTTCTGAAAACCGAATATATCCTTCTAAAATGTTTGAAATATTTATCTGATTCAGACTCTGACAGATCTGACTTGAATTCATTAAAATTTTCAGCGATATTTAAATAGTTTTCAAAGGAGTAAATGATTCCTTGCTGAAATGTTCTTGCAGTTCTCTTGACCTGCTTAAATTGCCAAGGTCTGTAGTGTGAGAGGTGTTTGTGCTGAGTAAAGCCAGGGAATCTTGGCTGGTTGCTGAAGGAGTAACGTGATGTAAATAATAATGGGTGTATCTGCTTCAATTTATTATACAGAATTCCTGTCCAGGGTGCTGCATTCCGAGGAGCAGTGCCCCTTCTGTGCCTGCAGCTCCTCCCTGGCACAGGGAGCTGGCATTGCTGTAATTTGAGATGTAATGAATTATGCAGCCAAGTTTGGGGAACCAGCTCCTAGAGGGATGCTCTGGATGCACCTGCTGCTCTGCCTGCAGCACCCAGCAATGGCCCTAATTGCTCTCCTTTAAAGGTAAAGGAATTCAGGGCTATAATGAGCCTTTCTGCAGACTGACACCTCTAACAAAGCTGTGCCTCTCTAGTCCTGATTCACTGTTATTACTGTGCCACATTTGAAGGACAGATGTGCCACTTAATTACTGGAGATGGCACAAGTGGGTTGGTCAGTGCTGCTGCTCATAGTGCCAGTCTGAGCAGGGCTTCCTCCCCAGGCATGGCTCTGTCACCTCTGCCCTGATGAGAAATTGGGATTTTTGTTTTCTTTTTCAAACTGTACAAGACATTTTAACAGAACCTAATTCTGCATTTGATGGTGTTGCTGAGTGCTTTATAATTAAATTTAAAACTGTTTGCCCTTAAAGTCTGATTATCTAACTTGAATCCAATTTGATAATGCTTCAGACCTTTAAAATGTCTTTTCCCTCTTTCCAGGTTCTCTCTATAGATTCATTCTAAAGATAATTTTATATACGTTTTTGCTAGGTGATAACAGGCCAGAAATTGTACACACATCAGCTCTGTTCTGAAGAGTCTTTTAAAGGTTTCCAGGTACTAATGAACTGAGCTTCTGAGGCAATGAAGAATTATCCTTGTAATCTTACAAGAGCTCTTAGCCTACTCTCTCAGCATTTATCTGTGCTGCTGTTGTTCAATATTTATGCCAAAGCCTGGTGTTCATTGATTATTTCTGGATCTGCCTCAAAGCTTCAGCAGATTTAGTCCTGACATACCCCAGGGCCAAGGATGATGGAACCAAAGTACGAGGACTCATGGATTGGTTTGGATTTTATAACAGAAGGTGCACCTCATGCTCACAGGCTGCATCCATGAGATATCTGTACAGGTCTCCTGCTTCCCAGCCTCCCTTTGCACACAATTTCTCCATCCCTGCACCCGTTCAAAGCCAGGTTGGATGGAATTTTTTACAACCTGGTCCAGTGCAAGGTGTTCCTGCCCATGGCAGGGGCTCAGAACGAGATGATCTTTAGGTTCCTTCCAACCCAAACCATTCTGTGATTCCATGTCCTTTTCAGACTGGATGTGTCAAACTCATGTGCGTGGGCACAGCATAAAAACTTAAGAGATTTGATAGCTCTAAGTTTTGATAACTGATTTGATAAGTTTAAAAACTAAATGCATGCAATATTTAGAAAGCCAAACTGTTACCAACAAGATAAAGGAGATGTAGTGCTTTGTGTTTCTTGTACTGTGTCTGAGTTTAAAGAGTTTTCCAGAGCCAGGTTCAAAGGGTCATTATTCTGTGGGCATATGAGATTTTGTTTCTCCTATAGATAAATAAATGTAAATCTCTATCCACCAAAAGAAACCCCATGTTGAGAGAAGGGAGAACTAAGAATTTGTAAAACAGCATTTAAAAGTTAGGGTGGTTTTTTGTTAAGTGTTGTACTCTGTAACTGCCTTCTCACTGGGCAGTGCCAACAGATGTCAGTGCCAGCCCCACTGGTGTCCATTGTGCTCAGGCTGCATTGAGGAAATTGCTTTCCCTCACAAAAGAAACTCTCTGTCAAGTTGATGTTATGTTAAACAATGGATGTAGGTAAAGCTTTTGAGCCACCACTTTAAATTGTGCCTCAATGCCAAGAATACTGTCAAGTGTTTGAAAGAGACACTCCAAAAATAAGTATAATCACCTTCAACACACACAGAATATCTTTCTTTTCAGGTAGCATTCTTAAGAATTGTGGCAGGAAACTTCTCTTTCTTCAATTGATCATAAAAACATCTGCCAGAAATGTGAATGTACTTCTCCCACCTGTGATGGAGAAGGTTCCTTTTAACCCAAGCTGAGGGTGAAACTGCTTCCACTTCAAAATCTTGTATTGGCATCCAGCCTTGAGATCTCAAATTCATGAGTTCTCTCTAAGCTTGAATAATTACATATTGTGAACATGTGTTGCATGTGATTGTGGTGAAAGTTTGGATTTGATAGTCTTGGAGGTTGTTTTCAACCTAATAATTCTATGATTCTATACTACTCATCTTACACATCTGAAAATATGGCTCAGTATTTGGATATTGGTCCTAATTGTGGAAGGTTTAAAGTTTGAATAGTCTGCTTTAAAAATTTACACCAGGATTAATTAATCTTCTATATTTTTTTGACATCAGTTTATTAATGTGACCAGCTACTGCTGACTGCTGCAAAGCAAATAAAACTTTGAGCAGGAATCTGCTCTACCCCTACAACACCATTGATTATTTCTTATGTTCTTACCAGCTGCTTTCTCTTAGTCTGAGCTTTATCTGATCAGGGCTCTAAAAATGTGCATTTAGTGTTGTCCTTATCCTGGTATGTCTTCTTTCCAAATCCTTTCCTGTTAGAGATATCTGATTTGCTGGATGTTATTCCTGCTGCCAAGATTTGTTCCCATGCCAAATCCAGCTGGATTTCTATAGATTCTACTCTGTTCATGTTTTCTTCTGGTTAAAATAAATTTTATTTTCATTTGGATCATTAAACAGTCATTGTAGTTAGCCTTTTTGCCCTATTTTTATTGCATGTGCTCATAAATCACACTGATTATTACATTCTTGAAATCTTGCAATGTCTCCTATTTCCCTTAGCTGAATGAAACAGAATATTATCAAATGTTGAGTTTTACCTGAATTAATCTCCCACAGTGTTCAACTTTCCTCTGAGCCCTTCCATTACAGAGCCTTACAGAGATTTCTTTCCATATCCAAACCAATGGACCTGCAAAACATAGAGAGGGTCTCCAGCACTGCTGCCCTCAGTTTGTGTATGTGTCAAAAATCTGCCTTCAAGGGAGCGTAGCTGGTCCCCAAAAAACTGTTTTAGCAAATTCAGCTGCACCGTAACTTTAAGCAGAGAAATGAGACCAGTCCTTCATAAATCTTTATTGTTTGTTGGTGTTTGTCTGAGTTATGCCAAAGAGTAACTGGTGACTTGCCATCTGAATTCTTCGGTGCTCCAGGAGATAATCCAATATATTCTCATCACTGTTAGCATATTTTCTCTGACTATCAAGTTATGCTTAATTTCTACATATGAATACAATCTCAACATCTTGAGAATGCCATTAAAAGATTTTATACATTTAAGAACTTATGTTGTGATAGAAATGCTAAAAATAAGTTACCACACTTAGATGGTTTAAACTGTTTGGAATTCCTGGAAAGGGTGTGATCAAATCTCTGGAAACTGGGGTGGTAAAAGGAAACTACTTGCATGGAGATGCTTGTGACTAGAGGCTCATTTTGGGTTCATCCCTCCAGCTTTGATTTACACACAAGATTTTCTTACCTTGGCTGTTGTGACTTTTACTTCTTCCACAGTCCAAGGCATCTGAGATGCTCAGTGAGGAACCACAGCAGTTAACAGTGCTATAGATGAAGGCAAAATGTTAATTACAGCAGTGATTGTAAAGATTTGTCTTTACAAAACCCCAAAGCCTCAAAGGATGGTCTTCAGCTTCAGTGTAGAGTGAATTGGGATTCATTAGATATCAGCAGGGTTTTTTGCCCTGTGAATTTGATTTGGGGGCCAAGGAGTGACTTCACTTGTTGATACACTCATTTTCACAATAAATAAACTATTGCACAGAGTGGTAATAAATGCAACAGAGCAGAGAAGTGGAAACAATACCCATTGGTACTCTTGTGCTGTGCTGCACCATACCTACAGCACTGTGTCAGTCAAGCTACCACCACAGGAGAGAGAAATGGCTTTAACATCTGTCAGTGCATCAAAATGAATCCTCTGAATATCAGTGTTCCATTTGCATCTCTAGAATTCAGAAATGTGGGGGTTTATAATGACACATCTGCAGTTGCACAAGGTCTTACTTGCTTTGTGATGGTTTGTGATGGTTTGAGGGCAGTAATACAAATTACAATAATAAATATTCCATGTGAATGTACTACATTGCTTCAAAACTAATGTACTGATAGCCTGGGTTTCTTTTGTTGTTCGGTATTGCAACGCTGTTCAAAAGAACCAAACCTAACCTTAGTACTGGGTAATTTTGTGATGGCAATCAAAGCAGTTGCAGCCAAACAGTTCTCTGTAGAATGACGAAAAAAGTAATGAAACTTCAAGTATCATGCTGCTATGTTCCCTCTTTGGAAATTCTCAGGTTTGTTCTAACACTTTATGAAATTAAAAGGCACCAAAAGACACTTCCCATCATGTGCTATTTCTAATTGGCTCCTATACTGGAGAATCACTTTCTGGGCTGTGACAGTTTGATGAAGAGCAGTAAATATCTGTCTGGTATTTGAAACACTTTGGATGGAATGACATATTACGTTGCGGGGCCAATTTTAGTGACCATTTTTGACCTTTTCTGTTTTCCCAAAACTAGTGTGGTCAGAAACAGAATAAAATCCATTAAAACCTGCAATTTTGGGATGTAATGTAATAGCACACTGTGATATTTCACTTTGTTAAATGACTCCTGCAAAGCAAAAAATGTCAAACAAAAATGCTGGCTCTGGTGGCAAAATAGTTTAAAAAGGTGCAGAGGGAGAGAGGAGTACTTCAGTGAGCTCTTGGGGCAGAGTGGCTCAGCTCTGACTGCTGATTTCAGCATCACAGCTCCTGAGTGCAGCAGGACACGTGTGCTTTATTCAGGAAGCATTTGCATCCAAGAGGAAGGGGATTTGGTTTGTTTCTTCTCCTCCAGGAATGAAGTGTAAATTAAGATTCTGAGAGCACACATTAGTGCCAGTGTCCAAGTTCCCTTTAACTGAAGGTGTGAGCCTTAAAGCAGACTGGGTCTGTTCATGTTTCTCCCAAAGCTTTAATGTGAGCCTCCTCTTTTGGCATAGAGGGAAAATTAAATCTCTTTTTTTCCCCTATTCTTTTTTCCTGTGTTCCAAAGTCCACCTGGCATAATGTTTAGGCAAAAATCTAAGCAAAATTATTTTGGCAAATATGTCTTGCTCCTAAAGCAGCCAGCACATCCCTCACTATGCCAGAGTCTCTGTTATTGGATGCTGAGGATAACTCAGTGTGGTGTGATGGGGCACTGATTGTTTGAGAAAACATCCAGCAAAGGGACAGGGCAACTCTGTAGGACCTGAATGGAATATGAGTTATTTAAATGCACAGCTGAAGGTTTCTTAGCCAAAGCCTTCTACTCTGATTTACTAAAGCTATTACTAGATCTATTTCCAAATATGATGCAGCTGGGAGATACTGGTATGACAAGGACTGGGAATGGATGAGCAAGGGAAAGGAATCAATCTCATAAGAAAAAGAGTTTTAGGGATCTCTACCCCAAAGCAGAGAATGATAAGCATTAAAGAGGAATTCTGTGGTGGGAATAAGTGACATCATGTGCTGTCAGCTCCATTTATTCAGAAAGATCTTACTAATTGCCAGCTGATTCTGTAATAGCCTGGAATTGACTACCTGGAAGGAGGGCAGGCATACTCGAGCCTTTTTGAGGAAAGATCTTACTTGTGGTTTGATTGGATGCTATTGTACTCAAGTGGACACCTGGCAGAGATAAATTGCAGGATTGAATTCTGCCAAATCTGTCCACAATAAAAAACTTCCTTTTCTAACACATTTGTTACTGGAACTGACTGGTCAGACACTGCCTTGAGGGTCATAATATAAGGACCTTGTAGATCTTTGTTTTCCCCCAGAAAAGGAAAATGTGCCTATTGCAATTATCATTGTTGTGCACAATATTGAAGTGACCACGAAAGAAATTAGCATTTATAGATTTTAGATTGCAACAGCAGTTGGATTTCAAATAAAGTACATCAAAGTTCACACTCCTCAGGTGATAAGAGACCTTAACCTGGGACTTCCAGAGTTCTTGGGTTCATATTGAGAAATAAATAATACAACAGATATTCTCTTACACATGGTTTGTATCATCCTAACACAGCACACTCTGCTCTAGAGAATTTTGGGAAATATTTTTAGAAAAAAGCATGTTGAAAGTTTGCTCACTGACAACCTTTGATCGGGATATTCTGGGTTCTTATATTTAAGCCAAAGTAATGTGCTCTCAATTTTTAAGAGTTCTTTTCCATTTTGAAAAAAAACCCAGAATATATGTTTTATCTTCCTCAGCCCATCAAATTCATGTCTGAAAACCACTCAAGAATGCTCCTATATATGTGGGTGGATGTTTGACTGCTGCTGTGTTCTGCCAGTAGCACTGGCCTTTGAAACACTGGATTGCAACAGGCTGGGACAGGAGGCACCCTGAGCTGCACATCACCTGTGCAATTTTAGTTTGAGATTTTTCAGGCCCATCATCTGACTACTGCAACACCTTCTGACTGCCCTGTGGCTCCTCCTCATCTCTTTGTCAATGCCTGAACTGTGGCTTTGGGGTTTATTATAACACCTGGTGACCAGAGGGAATTAATGCTCTTGTTGACCTCAGATTTACTATACCAAACAGCAGCTTTAAATCACCACTGTCAGTTCAGGTGCCCCCAAAGGACACAGTGGAATATGCAGTGTTAAAGTGGGCTATTCTGAGGGATTTATTCTGCTTTGGAAGCATATTCTGTAAACATTAATTATAAATCTGCATTGATTTGGTTGAGCTAATTCACGTGAGACTATTCTAAGTGTAAGGTAGGTGAACTCTGACTCCTCATCAGGATAATTTTTGACCTGTGACTTTGAGTGTTGTCAAGTTTAACATAAATTTGCAACCAGAAGCTTAAGTCTCTTATGTTTCACTGAGATTTTTGCAACCCTCCTCCCCACCCCTGTGTTATTAACAGCCTGCTAATGAACCGACAGCTACTGCACTTATGTAAATGAGGAGGTTGTTGAACTGAGAGCTATCCTGCCTCAAAAAAAAAAAAAATAGAAATTAGCCTTTCCAGTCTGATAATTTACTGGTCTCCTTGTCTGGTTAATAGAGAATAAACATCTGTATCTATGGTGTATGTAATAATTCATGATGGTGCATGTCATAATTATGATCTTTAAAGTGTTTTGTACTTCTCAAATGTAGAAAGAACATAGGCTAAATTGGCATAGACCCTCGAAAGGTGCAAGTTAATCCTTACTTTTCCAGGCTTTACTCTTGCCTAGGATATGCTCATTTCTATACAAATATGTATGCACATACATATGTACATGTGGTCATCTGTAGGAGAAACAGTTGTAAAGGTAAAAATTAAGTTTTGGAAAAGTCTATTGAACCCTCTGTATCTATTTTTAGCACCTCACAACCAATGATATGTGTACTAGTTGTAGTCTAAGGAGCCAAAAAGGAAAAGAATGACATGTCAAAAAACATGGCCTCAAAATGCATCATATAAAGATAAACATTAATTGTGGCTGGTGAGCTTAATGATGAGAAAATATCAGAGAATGTGATAATATCCTCCAAGGACTTACAAGGGGATCAGAAAAAGGAAGGAAATCACCCATCTGCAGCAGCAACAGACCCAAATTCATGCTTGAAACTTTCTTAAACATGGGGAAAAAACTCCAGTAATGTGAATACTGAAGCACTGTACTGTAGGAAGGTTCTGGAGAGCCCAGTGTTGGAGGTCTTTAGGAGCTATTTGTGCACCATATATAAGGTGTGACATAGTTGTACCTTAACTCACTGGTGGTCTGGAATAGATGAGAGAGATTTAAGCATTTTCTGTGATACTGTTATGAAGATTTATTACTCAATGAGGATTTCTGTTATATTAGGTAATGGTTTCTAAAGTTTATTAGGACTTGTGGATGGAAAATATTACTGCAACTTCCAAATGGGACCTGAACACTCAGGCTTTTATTTTTCCTCTCTCTTTCCCACCAGTATTAGCTGATACACATATTTTTATATATTTTACTTGTTTGTTCTTACAGATTTCTATTCCATCAGTCTCTCTTTGTCCCTAACAGTGAGAAATTTCACTGTGGGACATGACTGCCCACTGTTTTTTATATCAGAGCATATTGTGCTTATTGTCGTAAGAATTTGTTAACCTTTGTGCAACAGTAGGAACTATCAATAGAAATGTAAGAAAAAAATTGTCTCAGCTCCTCAGAGGTAGGATCCTTTATTGTGGGTGTCTTTATTCCTCTCCTTAGTGAGCTGGAGATGGTGAGGACTGTTTCAGCTGACCATGGAGATGGATGGCCCTGGGGGATGCCCAAAACTCCTCTGGGGGTTGTTTGTCACCTGAATCCTATGGAAACTTCTCTCAGACCCAGAGCACCAGGATCCCTAATTATGAGATCAAATGGGATGAGCTGAAGAGAGCTTTTTCCTTTGTTATAATAATAACAAATCCTGATAATTCTGTCTCAACCCCCTGTAAGCCTGGAGTCTCTTATTGCTGCTAATCGTGGCCCTAGTAAGGGAATAGAACAATGACAGGGAATTAATGGGGACAAGCAGCAGCGATGTGTTCCTGAGAATGGAGCATTTGTCTCCAGTTTATCTCTACCACCAGGGCACACATTTGTGTATTTGTAACATCTCATTGCCAGACAATTTGAACTATTTATATTCAGTCAGAGTATCTGTGACTTGAGTTTGTTATTAATCATTTCACTCAACTAGAATCTGCTGTTATTTGCCCTTTTTTGATATATAATAAAACCAGCATTTATTATTCATCACTCATCTCTCTTTTAGCTTAGCTTCAATTTGGTTTGTTTTGCTATTTTTTATTCTTGTCATTGTATTTCTTGTTCTTATCTTTTTTTTCTTTTCCCTTTATAGATAACCCTTTCTCATTTCTCATTGTTAATGATATGTAAGCTAAATTAAAATAGAGCAAGTTTTGATAAACAGTATTTGGCCACTATTTCTATTGTGCAGAGGACTGAGGTTTTGATTTCAATTACCTTAATGGAAGTTTCTATTCACATTTTGTTTAAATAATCTTAATTTAAATTTTTATAATAATTATCCATTTTATATAATGGTTTTTTCCAATTTGTGTATTCATTTTTATTTTGGTTCCCATGTAGCTTACTGATATTTCACTTTATTGATTCTGAATCAAAGCTCTTTTTTTTTTTTTCCTATTTTTAACTTTTTTGGATTGGGCACATGCTCTCACAGAAAACATGACCAAATGTTAATTTCTTTTTTTGCCAGCATATAATACTATTTTTTAATAAAATCCTTTTGCACATCTGAGATGAGATTCAGAACTCATTAATGTCTTACCTGACATCAGGGACTTTAAATTCAACTAGTAGCAGAAAGGATTATTTCAAGATCTTGTCATGATATCTCCTGTCATCTACACCACTAAAAACTGCTTCTTGTTCTACAAAGAACAGAAAAATGTTATTTTAATCTTCTCCACTCAAAGCAAAGAATTGAAATTGAGTTCAGCTCTGCTTATAAAATTTCTTTCAGTACTAGCTAAAAGTTTTCCATTAAAAATTGTAACAATTTTGGCAGAAAATCAACTAGTGGGATTGTACTCTGTGACTGACAGAGATATCATTGAAAAATCATTTTGTGTCAAATTATGGCTATCAGGTTTCTGAAGAGTTTCTGAGTTTTTCATTTTTGTTTGGATTTTTTGGTTTGTTTGGTTTAATTTTTTGTGGTGAGTCTTAAAATGATTGTGTATTTTGTTGAAGATTGGAATAGCAAAGACTAAAGTCTGGATTTTGGCATGTGCTGCTCGTTCTGCACATTTAATCCTGGAAAGATTTGACCAAGTTCCACCCAAGTGAGCAGTAGCTACAATATGGAAATGAAGTTCTGGAAGAGGATGGAGGAGAGGGACTGGGTGCAATGAGATATCTAGAAACATGCTCACTTAGATGTGTCACCTTTTTATTATCATAATTTCTGGCTGTATGCTCAGCACAGCACCAGTTTCCAAACTTCCTTTGTACATGACATTAAAATATGCTTTTCTGTGGGAAGATATTTTAAATTTAAGAGAGAAAGATGAGATGAAGATGTGAATCAGCTTATAGTATCTCAGAGGCTGTAAATATGGAAAGCTGCCTTATGTCTGTGGAGAGGTAACAAAAAAGGATAATAAGTGAAGGGGGAAATGGCAGGGGAAAAGTTGGAAATGTTTTAGACAACGCATAAGAAAATAAACGGCAAAGACTGGAAATGGTGAAATGCCATGAGAAGATGAAATCTACTCCTAAGGCTCTGCATCCAAGATTTCCAGTTTGTGAACTGTAGTCCTGATCTCACCCCAAATGAAGAAAAAAAGAACTGGGGGGATGTCTGCAGTCCAGGCCTGGCCATCTGGTTCTTTCAGATTTGAGTGAGTCCCTGGAGAAGTGCAATAACTCTGAGGGACACAGTACACTTACTAAGAAAAAATTTAAATCTTCTTATTTATTCTCATGTTCCTGTTCACATATCCCAGTGTAGATCCCCATTATTTATTCTGTAAAACATAGTGCATAACTACTTGCCTTTATTTTGGCTGAATTTTATGCAGGCCATTGACTTAGAGTCTTACCTCTACTTAGTCATCAATTTTCATGGCATCTGTAAAAACTAGTTATCTTTAGCACCTTTATTTTTTCTATATCTGTTTTAGGATTTCCAGATAGATTCAGAATTGTTTGGAAGGGCAAGGATTGGCAAACAGAGAGGTAGATGAGCACACATCATAATGACAGAAATTATACTTCCTTAGGAAATCAAGCTAGATAAGTGTGGGAACCCAGGACATCCCTCTGGCTGACTTGGATGGCTTGAGACCCTGGCAGGGGGCTCAGGAGGCTTGGCACAGAGCCCAGGACCCCTGTGCCTTTGATTTTAGCTCCTGGGAAAAATTACCACCTTTGCATGAAGAATTACAAGCCAGAAAAAATAAGTAGAGTATAAGTTAGATTATCACAAGGTGAAAAAGTAAGATTTTAAAGATTTTTAGAATAGGGGTCTAGGGTCAAGATGGAGGAATTTGGGCGTGTTCTGTCCTTCTTTCTCCTTCTTCCTGGCATCCATCTTCTGGGTGATGTTGGCACTTTTAGATTGGTTTAGAGTAGAACTAGACTGTACAATATAAGTGATAGGTATTGGAAGATAATAGTATAAAAAGATAATACCACCCTGAAGGCAGGCAGTGTGCCTGGGACTGACCTGCTGAATGGACCTCAGCTGGTCAGGGAAAGAACTTCTTAGATTACATAAAATAAACACTTCTGGAAACTACAGAAGATGACTCCTGACTCCTTCTTCGGTGCTTGGGCTGGGACACAGAGACTCTTAAAATACACAGGTGGCTGTCAAAGCTCCTGAGACACCACCAACAGATAAGAACTTGTTGGGAAAGTGGATATCTTGTTTTTGTGCATGCATGTTCATGTGTTTATGTGAGTCAGTGTTTTAATGAATTTTTTCACAGTTTTAAGATGCAACTTCCTTTCCCAAGCCTGTAGGTGATTTTATGCACGACCCAGCCCCATTTCCACAATGTTTGGAAAGCTGTAGCTAAGCTTCATGAAACATTAGATCAGTGAGAGCAATACAAGCTTTCCGTGGTTAATGTGTACCAATGACTCTGTTAAAAGAGACAAAACAAAAATTGCCGTTAAAGGAGCGCAAAGGTTACAAAGTCAAACGCGTAAAAGTTGGGAAGCGTTTCACTGATAGCTCTGTGCAAGTTTAATTTGGCTTCCTTGAGTGCATGCATTATGACACAGACTTTAATTACCTGATCACACACTGTTCTCTCCATGGGGCTCCTGCCTCGTTCAGTGCCCTGGATGAATGTGTCTCACTAAATGAGCAGCTATTCAGTGTTTCCTTTTATTCTCATTATTCAATGCACATCACCATGACTTATTTACTGATCTCATAATTCTCTTTGTAAATTCAGACTTTTTTTTTTCCTCATGGCCTTTTCAGTGCTGTTCTTCGTTAAAACACCCACACCTATATATCAGTGCCTTTATCTTCTCAAGGCAGCTGCAAGGTGGCACAAAGTTGATACAGTTTTTGAGGGGAAATGGAGGCTTCTAATTGTACCAGTATTCATTAATTTTTGAGAATCTGCTGTAAGACTTAATATCTGTATTTCCTTTTTAAATTTTAAATCAATGAGATCTATTCTTCCTCTTGGGTAATCCTCAATATTTCATTTTGTATGTGACCCCTTAACAAGGAGCAAATTAGCAACCCATTTTTAACCGTGGTTTTAATCACCAAAATTAAAGAATCAAAAAAAGTTTTGGTCTGAGAATTTAGGCTTGCCCTCGTCCCCTCTTAATGTTGAAATCAATAGGCTCAATATTTCTAATACCAACACCCAGGTGTGATTTGGTGACCACATCCACAGTGACAGGGGAGGCTCTTGTGCCATCAGTGTGTCCAAAAGGGGAATGGAAGGGCAGAATTTGCCCTGTAATCACCATTTGCATTCTTATAGATCCCTTATTCCAACAGGGGACTCTGCCAGGTCTGGCAAACAGAACCCCTTGGCAAGATCTTGGCACACTTGTTCCCCTTTAAAGAAATATGCAGTCTTTCCTTACCCTTCCTGAGATTCCAAAACTCTGGCTGAACATTATCCCTTTCGTAGCAGCATTAGTTGGATTAGTTTTATATTGCAAATAATGTATTGTGTACAGACAGTGTCATAAGTATCATTCATCTCAATTTCAGCTGGCATGCATTCCTTTTACTTTATAAATGCCTGCAGGAAATATTACTCCACTGGGTATTTATAGGAAAAGAATTTACAACTGAGATGAACCAGAACATATAAACTCTTTTTCACCTGAAGAGAATTCAGAGAGTGGTCATTAACACAAAATGCATGTTATTTTATGTATTTAATATTTTTAATATACTGTGTAATTCAAATCTGCAGTGAAGTGCACATGATTTTAAATGTCAGAACTAACGAAGTGCAGGAGCCTTAGTCATTGCAGGTGCATGTGGAAATGGAGATATTCAAGTTTTGTCTCAGAAATAACCTCAGAATTGAAATTATTCAGTGCAGTCTTCTCATCGAGCGAGTTGATTTAATGCACTTATTTAAACTACATTTATCACTGTCTCCATTTTTGCATAACTGTGAAATCGACTTATTTGGGTGCATCCCATAATACCTGATTAACCCTCCTAAAAGCACTGTGGATGGAGATATTCAGGGGGAGTTTTCTGTGTGATTTCCCAAGCTGCTCTGTGCTCACTGGTTTTGTGCTGGGTGCATCCTGAGCGATGCAGCCTTGCACAGGCACCCCTGTTCTCCTTTTTTCTCTCCTTCTGCTTTCTCAAATACCCTGGAACACAGGAGACTCCCAACAACAATTATTTTTCCTGACAGCAAGGGAGGTAACCCCTGGTCTAGTGAAAGCTGTCCCATGGGGAGTTGGAATGAGGGGATCTTTAGAGTCCCTTCCAACACAAACCATCCTGTGAGTCTGTGAGTTTTAAAACTTTATTTTTGCAAAACAAGGCTGTGATCCTTGCATTCACAAGTGGTTTTAATTCACTGTCAAATCACTCAGATTCTGCAGTCTAGATTTAAAGTCTTAAACCTTTAAGAGTCCTTTACCTGGAGCTTTACCTGGAGGGTATGCCACCAAATTTGTGTGGAAGTCATTTGACTGAAAAGTCATTTCATTATTTTCTGTTTCCTATCTGCAGAGTGAGAGAATGCAGTCTTATTTTGAAAAGATGCTTCCCTTATAACAGGAATTTATGACATTTGGACATTGTTTCCAAAGGGTTTTTTGGTTTGGTTTGATTTTTGGGTTTTTTGGGGGTTTTTTGTTGTTGTTGTTTGGTTTTGTTTTGGGGTTTTTTTAATATTTCATTTCTCTAGAACTACAGAAAATCTTTAGACCTGGGAAAATCAAAGTACATACAAGTTATGTCCCAAGTAAGTTTTTCATGATTTATCCCATTTTCTCTACATTTTTTTAGAGTGCAGCACCTGAAATGTTTCTGAATATCTTAAAAAATCAAGCAAAAATTTGACTGCTCATTGAGAATATGAATTGAAAGTGAGAATTTGGAGGATTTTTGGAAAGTGTAATTTAGATACACTTTTCTTCAAAATTTAATAGTGGTTTTAACTTTTAGTAGAGATTTCTCTGGAAAAGGGTAGCTAAAAGTTTCTGTTCATTTCTCAAATGCACTCCTGTCTCACAGAGATTTCAGTATGATTTATTTAACATTTCTGAGCCTTTTTGGAGATGTAGAATGTAGGAAAAATGTAAAGCACTGGTGAAGGAGGGGGTGACTACGATGCTGTAGCAGTAAAGAGAAGTGAACATTGCTGCTCTTCCTTCAGTTCAGTGTTTATATAGCAGCCCATCAGTGAGTGAATCACCAATGTAGGGAAAAAAACAGGTGAGGAAAGCTCCTGCTGAGATATTCTCACTGCTATAAATTATCAGCAGTGTCAACAAGACCAGGTTCTTTCTCAGGCAATAAACAAGAAACCTTATAAAGGATAAATGACTTGTCCAGAGAGAACTCCAGGGACATTAAGCCTGAAGGATCAACTTTGAAATTAGCTCCTGTGTATTTGTGAAGTACCCAGAATCACTGTGCAACAGTACTGCTGATGCTGCTGTGAGGCAAAAGGAAAAGCTGAATTTTGTTTTTATGCTTGAGCTACCACCCAGGTTTTACAAAAATTAAATTATAGAAAAAGAGATGCAATGATCATCTCTGGCTCTGCTATTTCACTCAACAACTGCAAAATTTGGGCAGTAACAGTGAATGACACCTTGATCAGTCATTCACAAACTGTATAATACAATATATCAAATAAAAATCCTTCCTTCCTTCCTTCCTTCCTTCCTTCCTTCCTTCCTTCCTTCCTTCCTTCCTTCCTTCCTTCCTTCCTTCCTTCCTTCCTTCCTTCCTTCCTTCCTTCCTTCCTTCCTTCCTTCTCTTTCCTTTCTTTCCTTTCTTTCTTTTCTTTCTTTCCCTTTTTTTTCCCCAGCAACTTTCCAAATCTTCAAAAGACTAACACTTTTTTTATACACCCTCCAGAATATTTTTCAGGTTACAGTAGTTTCACGAATACAAGCCGCACGGATTATAAGCCGCACCCCCGGTGCCTCGACAATGTTGCTGTCTTTATCAATAGATAAGCCGCACCCCGAATATTAGCCGCACTTTCGTTCGTCGCGAGAATCCGTGCGCAGCTTTCACAAATTGGCCAATTAGTAACAGGATCGCGGTATAGCGGGCTTTACTGGCTCGGGGCGGGGCCAGGAAGGCTCGACCCGCTCATGGTTGCTGACGGGGCCGGGTGGCCCAGCTCAGCGCCACGGCTCGGCGGGGCTGGCCGGGTGGTGCTGCCGCCGCCGCCGGGCTCGCTGGCCCCCCTCTCCCGTCAGCACCGCCCCGCTGCCGCTTTCGCTCGCCCCGCTGCCGCTTTCGCTCGCCCCGCTGCCGCTTTCGCTCGTCCTGCGCCGCGCCTCGCGAGCGCCGCGCCCGCCCCGCGCCGCTTTCGCGAGCGCCGCTTTCACTCGCCCCGCCGGCAGGGCTGCCGCCGCCGCCACCAGGCTCGCCGGCCGCCCCCTCCCGTCTGCACCGCCGCCGCGTTTCCTCGCCCTGGCCGGCACTGCAGGCCCCCGCACCGCCGGGCTCCCCCACGCTGCTGGCCCCGATTCTGCTGGGCTTCCCCCGCTGCCAGGCAGCCCCACCCGCCGGCCTTCCTGCTTCTGCCATGCTCCCCTGCACTGCTAGCCCCAGTTCTCCCGGGCTCCCCCGCCCTGCTGGCTCAGGCTCTGCCGCCCTCCCTGCCCCGCCATGCTGGCTCAGGCTCTGCCGCCCGCCCCCCACACTGCTGGCCCTGCCTCTGCCAGGCTTTCCCACCTCTGCCGGGGCCGGCCGGGCTCCAGCTTGGCTTGGGGCTGCCGCGGGCTCTCACTTCCGTGTTGGCAGCTTTTAGAATTTTGTTAATAGATTAGCCGCCCCGGAATATTAGCCGCACTTCCGGGTTTCCACCAAAATTTTGGTCAAATTGGTGCTGCTTGTATTCGTGAAATTACTGTAAATTATATGTGCTGCAGTAAACTGATCCATCTGAAATAATCTGAGTGGAATGAGATCAACAGCAGAAGATCAAAGGGGGTTTCAATGACCTATTAATAGTTTGTGTGTGGGTTTGTTGTCTCTGACATAGTTACAGTGAACATGATCTTGCAACCAGTGTCCCATCTAATCCCCATTATTGACAATAAATCTCATGATGTTTCCGAGCATCTCCTGGGAGGAATTCAGATTGTCTCCACGCCTGCTGGAAGCCTCAGGAGATGATAACTTCCTAGCTACATCTGACATCAAAGCTGCTAAATATTGGCTGCCAACTGCCAAGAGTTTTCCACTGATCTGAATTTAGCTTTATTTCACTTTGTTTAAAGGGCACATTTCAATGCAAATATCATACTAGGAATAGAGCTTATGCCTGTGTTTAATGTTTAGAAGCTGTGCTAATTCAAAGTTTGTCAGTGAGGAAGGAAGACATGCAAGAAGGAGAGCAGGCAGACTGCTGTCCAGAATGGAGAGGCTTGGCAAATGAAAGGGGAAATTTCCAGGGGGGAAAACAGTGGGAAAGGCAAATTGCCTTCTTGAATTAGAGCAGACAACCATACTGTGTATTTGGATTTCATGTGGCTGTCACAGTGCAGGCTTGTGCTAAAAACAAAAAAAAGCAAACCAAACCAAACCCCTCCCTTTTCTTCATGATGCTTAGGCAAGTCTGCAACATGATCTCTACATTTCTGATGGGATACAGCTTGCCTGAGTCTGGACACTGCACAATATTCTCCCTCTCTCTCTGAGTCATAACCAGTTCCAAACATACTTCCTAGACCACACTGTCCTGTGGCTCTACCACCATTTATTTACTCAAATGAAGAATCAGTGTCAGGAGAAGAATAAGAGAGTATTCAGAGCAAGCCAAAGGAAAGGTTTTAATATCCTTACAGTCATATGAACCAAAGATTGTGGTAGGTCTCAGTGTTGGGGAAATCTCCTGTGGCTGCTCTCCTTTGTTGGGAAGGGAGATTCAAACTCTGGTCAGTGCTGCCCTGGAGAGGAGACAAGCTGAGCTCCTGATGCACCAGGGACTGGTCTTTCCTTCATCAGCTCAGTCTCACCTGTAAGGTTTCTGTTTCCATGCCAAGTGCAACTGAGTGAATACTCAGGAGAGCTCACAAGAAAGTGTAGAGCCAAAAATACAGCAGAAGTTCATGGAATTGCAGCAACCAGGACTCAACTGTGCTAACACCCAAAAACTTTTCCTTCAAGGTTCCATGTTCCATAAGTATCTAGCTCTGACCACACAAACTACACAGTATAAACTTCAGAAGTTCATTTTGGATGGAACAAATGAAAAATAGTTTTCTTTCCTGGTATGAAAGGAAACACAGCCATTTTCCTAATTTTCTTTATTTTCAAAGTTCTGGAAAAAAAGCAGGTGGTGGTCTCCTTTTACAGTGCTACTAAAACTTGCACCTCTCCAGATTCTGACTCGTTGGTCACAATCTGCAGCTGGCCCAGCTCTGAGCAGAGGTTTGGACTGGTCAGCCTCCTCAGCAATGTTGTCATTTGATGTTCTGCCTTTAGGAGTAGGTTATGACATTCCTGAAAAAACCAAACCAATTATTTCTTCAGAATTTCATGAGTTCTTAATCTTTGCTTATTCAACTCTTTAAATCTTTCCTGATACCCTCAGAAATGACATGTCTGTCATGTTCTTTGATAATTAGTTACTAGTACAACAAAACATCTGGTGTCTTCTGCTTTTTTTGGTTGGTTAAATGATGTGGATCTAATGCTGAAACAGAAAAATGCATCTCAGTAAATAAACAGTACAAGCACCTTGCAGGCACTGTCAGCTGTTTGATGCTGCTGAAGTTCCTGAGCGGACCCAGGCAGCATGAAGCTGGGATAATGGATTGGAGCAGCACAAGAGCCACAAAGATTACAAGGGCAGCTGAATATTGAAAGGAAACTGAAATTTATTGTCATCCCTGTCCTTATGTGCAAAAGATAGACAGAGGCGACTGCAAAACTGATTGAAACAGCAACCTGCTCTGCATTACCCTTCCAAGCATAAAATTTGAATTTTTGCACCATATTGCCACCTTTTATCTCCTTCATGGTTTGTATTTGCTAAAGTTTGCTTACTCTCAAGGAGCACAGCTCCTCTATAGGCAGGTCTGATTTCAGAGCTTTCTGTGGAAGAGCAAGCTCTGTAAAAATTATTTTCTGAGCCAAGTTCAGAGATGACACTGGCTGTGATATTGTAGCAAATAGACATTAATGGTCATAAAGTGTTTGTGCTTGCATGTCCAGGAGATTATGTTGCAAGTCTTTTCTGTGTGGAATGAGTAACAGGAAAGCTCAGAGTAATTGAAACTCTCTACAAGAGGATTGCTTTGACTGGAAGGTTGGAGATAACAGAAAATTTATGGTGAAGATGTACCTCGTTATGAATGTGTTTTATCATTGCTTTGTGAAGCAGCAGCTGCACCTCTCTCTTTATTTAAAGGCTGCCTTATCTCTTGCTGACCTCTGAAACTCCAAAGATGAGTGTTGTGTCATTTAGTGCAGGAGATCTCTTATCTCTGCAAACAGCACCTTCTCAGAGAAAAGCCAGCTTCTTATGGCTTGTATTCCACTATGGAAAAGTTTGTTTAAAAGAGAAAGGTAACTGGTCACTGCAGTGTCTGCTGTTGTTAGGCTACTGCTCATTCCCTTTATTCCCATATTTAGTGTAAATAGTTTAGGTAGAGTATATTTGCATAAGGCAAAATTTACAGCTTTTATTCAGTTTCTACTGTCTGCAATTTAGAATCTTCTCTTTAAATGTAGCCTAAACTTATATTTACCAATGCAAAATATGTGCTTTTGAGCTGACCTTATCTAGGAGCAAATGTCTGTGAGACATATGAGTCTTTGTGTTTGTTAAGTAAATTACAAATGAGCTGAACAGAATCTCCCCTAACAATTTGGGTGTACTCCTCTTTCCATGTGGTCCATTAAGCATGAGTCCCTGGAGGTTTGCTCGTTATGAAGTGTCTGTTTTATCAGATACAATTTCCCCACGAGTGGCTTTTGTGCTGAAAGAAACATCATGTGTATAAACAAGACGTTTATATACTACCATGAGCCTTGAGCAAGGTAATGTGCTTCACATAATTACAAATGTGGCAAAATTGATCAGTTAAATCCTGAAGGATGGTTCCTTACATTGGTGTTGGGCTGCCAGATGGGATTTGAGGGTCCTTGGTCGGAGTAGAGCTGAAGAGTTTGGGATTCATGTTCAGGCTCTCTCCCCCTCTCTTGGAGGCACCAAGGTCATAAATTTGTAAACAAAGCCCTGAGTGATCTCTAGCAAGACCAAGCCTTACCCTGCTTTGCAAGCTGTTATCAAAATACTGTGTGAGATCCATTATTTTTTACATAATCACCATTTATTTGGCTAATTACATTGCACTGAACCAAATGTAATTTCTCACAAAATGTTTCTCTCCAGTCCATGTTGTAAACTACTGGTTGCATTCAGGAATTTAAAGAGCAGTTATCAGCTTCAGGTTCTTGGCTCTGGATTTTATTTCAAAGGTCTCTAAGGCTCTGATGGTAAAATGTATCATATGAAAATAAAATTTCCTTTATTTAACCTTTACCAAGGACCCAGGTTTTAATTAAACACTAAAAGTGCTTGTTTAGATGAGCACTTGTCAAATGCAGGTTATGACAGCTTGTCACTCCAAAACGGGAGACTGGGTAAGGGGAAAATATTTGCCAATATGAAGAAGTTCAAGTTTCTTCAGTAGGAGGTGCCTTGTTTCAAAACCAGAGACTACAACAGATCAAAGTAACAATAGCTGAGTATCCAGTGAGCCTGTGACCACAACTCATCTTTCCATGGGAGCCTGGATACACAGTTTAAATATTTATAATTAGATGTGCGATGCAAATTAAAGAAATAGAAAATATTGCTTGAGGACAGATCATAATCTGAGGGGAAATTTTAG
Organism: Catharus ustulatus; assembly: GCF_009819885.2. Taxonomy (NCBI): domain Eukaryota; kingdom Metazoa; phylum Chordata; class Aves; order Passeriformes; family Turdidae; genus Catharus; species Catharus ustulatus. The sequence goes on from NC_046227.1 coordinate 30,641,170, forward strand.
CAGGATTAACATTTTTCTTTTTGGAATTTATTGTTACGTTTCCTATTGCAAACACATGACTCTTGTCCAGCAGTAGAGGAACAGTAGACCAAAATTAACTTAATTTGTCATAATTTTTTACTGGTTGTCTTGATGGGTTTAATTTAATTTTTTAATATTACCATGTTTTTCTAATAAGCTTTATGGAACCATTTAAGTGCCTTTGGGGAAATTAGAAGAGAAAATATTTTAGTGACAGAAGATGTGTATGAAATATACTTAAATAGAAATAATGATTTTTTTTTTCCTCCACTTTCTAAGCCTCTTTCCTTTGGCCTGACTGCTGCTTTACACTTTGTATGATGAAACAAAATTATCTCTTCTGTTTCCTTTTTATTCTTTAATTCCTGAAAATGAGCATGTTTTGTGAAAAGAGAGCTGAGGAACATCATGCAGAGAAATCGACTTTGGAAATCTAATGAATTACAGCTGAGTTTTTCTATTTCTCTGAACTACGTTTGCATGCTTTAAATGATTTACTGTTCATTAGTTCAGGTTAGAAAAAAAACTTTTACTCTGCTACTGTGAACTGCAGAATTCAATAAAAGAAAGGAAAATGTTTCACTTGCAGGGATGCTGAAAGGACAATTATGGCTCTTCTGAGTTTACATTGGGATATGGCAGCAAGCTGCTTTCTTTTTAAATCCTTAGTAATTTAAGAGCGTGAGTCTCACAGAAACATAATGGACTTGCAGTCTGAAATTGCTCTAAATGGGAATTTCAAACGTCCTACTGACTGTTTGTGTTAGGCAAAATTGTTCCAGTCTTTGTTGGACCAGACAGGGGGATAATAGGAAATAAGCCTGACTGTTCCATTTCTGCTTGGCTGCTGCATCCTTTTAGTGGGGGCAAAAAGAGAATCTGAATTTCTTCCAGCTAATCCTGGAGTGATCTCTTTTAGACAAAGAGTTGACTCCAGCAGCTCAATCCAGCCCCAGAATAAAAGGAATTTATATATATTCTTTCTTGAGCTCCATTTAGCAAAGTAAATACCATCACTGCTCTGTGGTCATATGGGCTTTTCTTCAGCTGGGGTGGCAAAAACGACACGGAAACAATGGGGAGAGCACCAACACATCTCTCCTGCCACAGAGCAGGGGAGAGGCACCAGTTGGTAAGATCTGGGGGCAAAGCAGCTGTTGTGTGTCTGTTTTACTGAATGCCCAGCAAAGAAACCCATTCCACACTGATTATTAGTCATGAGTGGAAGCTCAGCTTTTCCGATCTCAGCAAACTCCTCAGTAGGCAGGATCAGTTTTAGGACATCCTAAATAATCCTAATAGACAGGGCATTGGCTTCTGCTGTATTTTGTTCCCTAGACCAGCAGTGCTTCTAGGCCAGCAGGTAGAAGTGGACACAGATTCTTTTCAATGTCACTGGAGCTGCTGCTTGCTTCCCCTTCTTCTCCTGAGTATTCATGCTGCTATTTTTTATGCAATATTTAAGGCAAGTGCTCACGCTCTCAGAACAGCAGCTGCCAGTTTTATTAAGTAATTGGAGTGCAGGAGTCATGCTCACAGCTCAGCCTCTGCTGACGGGAATTCAGCAGGGAGAGCTGAACTTTATTCCAAAGTACAGCACAGCCCTTCTCCAGAGGGGCCAATGAATGTGAGAGAAATATATGAACAGGCAAGTCCCCCTGCAACAGTCATCACTTATTAATGCTTAAAAGATAAGAGCACTACCTTATGAGTCTGCCTCAAGTTGCTAAATACAGATTTTGCAACTGCTTTGGTTATATCAACTTCATTTTCTCACAATTTCCTGCACAATGTGAAGAACAAAATGGAGAGAATTCCTTTCATGCCAATCACAATTATTTCCTCCAACTATCTGGCATTTCCTTTCTTTCTTTTTCTTTCTTTCTTTCTTTCTTTCTTTTTCTTTCTTTCTTTCTTTCTTTCTTTCTTTCTTTCTTTCTTTCTTTCTTTCTTTCTTTCTTTCTTTCTCTTTCTTTCTTTCTTTCTTTCTTTCTTTCTTTCTTTCTTTCTTTCTTTCTTTCTTTCTTTCTTTCTTTCTTTCTTTCTTTCTTTCTTTCTTTCTTTCTTTCCTTTCTTTTCCTTCCTTCCTTCCTTCCTTCCTTCCTTCCTTCCTTCCTTCCTTCCTTCCTTCCTTCCTTCCTTCCTTCCTTCCTTCCTCCCTTCCTCCCTTCCTTCCTTCCTTCCTTCCGCAGGTTGGAGTGGTTTTTTTGTTTGTTTGTTTGTTTGTTTTAATATTTTTTTTTTAATGCTGGTGATTTTGAAATTAAATGGATATTTTACAGCAAAATGCTAAAGCACTGGTTTGAAAAAAATTAAAATTGTTCTGCTTATTCTGCTGTCCTTCCTTCATAGTTCATCCTTTTTCTTTCTCTTCCCAAATATTCTATTAATCAAATCTAGTACAGATTAATTGAAAATTTTATTGCCCTGAAACTGTGGTTTGTTTTTTGTTTTTTTTTTTTTCTTTTAAAGACAATTGTTGGAAACCAGCTTCTGTTGAGCTCTCTTTGTTAGTCAAATATTTAATAGTCTGGCCATAAGTGTGTGTATTAGTGAGTAGCATCATTGCACCTCCTCTGTGTCATTTTATCTCCAAACATACACAATTTTTTCATTATTCCTTGGCCACTTTCTGTATTGTGATTAATCCTTTGTGGTCATACACACACTTCATACACTTTGTAGACATGAGAGAAATGTACAGGGAAATGAAAGTCCCTAGTACTGTAACTGGGATGAAGCACCAGAGAGAAGCATGCAAACACTGAATCAGAAGTTTGCTCAAGTCTGTTCTCTGTGTTCTCCGTCATGCCCAAGAGGGTGGTGAAGGAGGACATGGAACATCACAAAATTATTCTATCTTGACTCACCCTGCATGCCTGACAAGCAGACTTATTTTCAGAGCATAACAGGTGAAAAACAATCTGGTGCTGAGACTGTTTAGTGCTCCACAGACTCTCCATCCTCTCCATATCCTTTTTCCCCAGCAAGTTCTGCAAAGTTCTGAAGTTTATCTGATGTCTTGCCCTGGTGACGCTTCAGAGATCAGCGAGGCATAGCTGTCACAGTGAGGGATTGCACAAACTTTGCAAACCCATTAATGTGCCTGGAACACTGAAAATATCAAACTGCAGCCCTTAGTTAATCATAGAGCCAGGGAAAAAGGCAGAAACAAGACTAATGTGGTTCAAGCAGCCCCCACGGTGAGCGATGCTCTGATGTGCTCAGAGTGCTCTGTGTCCAAGGTCATCACTCCCACCCACCCTTTATCCCCCAGCAATTTGGAATATCAGCTTTTTCCCACCTCTAAGAGCTTTTACATTGCAATGTTAACACAAAAGCGAGCATCTCTGCAAGACAGGTTTTCTCCTGTTGCTTACCTGACTGTGAAAATCATGTACTGACAATTGAATTTTTCAAAGCAAAAGTGAATGATACGCTTGTTCATGTTTGCTTGATACATTTTTCCCTTGGGGACCTCATGTTCAACTCATCCATTATTTAAAATTTCTGCAAAAAAAAAATATGGATCCCTCAAGTATAGAATATTGCTAGAGCATCTCTACATCTGCCTAAGTAGTTGCTGCTGATCATACCCTAAGCCTCACGAAGAACCTCTTTGTTCAGATAATTTCTAGTGGAGCTCACACAAGAAATGTGCTGTCTTGTCACCCCATCAGTATCCTGAATATCAACAAATATTGAGATGTTCTGAAATACTCAGTGGTGAAGGACTAGTCCTAGCTCAGGCTGGTGTGGTTGAGGAGAGTGGCCTCACACAGTTTTTAAGATGTGCCTTCACCTTTCTCCATCTCTGAACCACCAGGTTGAGAAGAGTTCCACAGGTTAAAGTTCCTGGGAACATTCACCTAAGTAAGAATTACAAGCATGTAGAAAATCAGTACAGCTTAATATGAATTCTTCTTTGTCAATGGCTCTTTCCCTATTCTGCTGAAGACTAAATTATCTTAGCTAAACTTCCTCAGTTCAAGAAACTGTTTATGACAGTTCTTCATAATTTAACCAAAATATGAATTGAATTATTTTTCTAGTTTGAAAAAATAGGTAACAATGTAACCACCCAACTATTTTTTTTATTCTCTGTGATTTCCTACCATCATATTGTATTTAGCTATATTATTTCCTAGATGTTTCACCTCTTTACATGTTTTTGCAATTACTTTAAATGTAATTTTTGTGGATTGATATCCATCAGGATTTGCATCTACAATAAAAGGTAGAGCAATAACAATACAAACATATGGCAACCAGATGCCAGCCACGCATGAAGTCAGGAAAAGGTGATATGGGGCAGCTCACAGCAGCTCAGCAAGGAACAGGGAAAAACAAAACCAGGGAGGTTTTCTAGATTATTCTGAACTCTTAGAATGTTTATATGAGCCCTGTGTTAGTTCACTTATGCACATTCTGCAGCCTCCAAGGTCTGTCTGAAGTTTTTGGTAAGGGTATTGCAGGAGATTGTAATTGAATAAATTTATTTCTCCTGCACTGAGATTCTATCCCTGTGTCACTCTCCTTTTCACCAAAGAAATAAGACAATATTTCCCAAAGTCTGAGAAGAGTGTGAACTATGAGGTGTCAGAAAGGCACAAAGGGCTGCTGAAAAGGATTCAGAAGTATTCAGACATGGTGAAGCAGGAGGTTTATGTAGAAAATGAGGGCAAAAGAAGATAATAAAGTGAAAAGAGTCTTGAAGTGTTCTAGTTTTACAGTCAGGAAAGATGATACACCCTCATTAAGATATGGTGTTTGCAATTTGTAATGGCCAGATAGAAACAGGAAGGAGTAAAATCCTAATTATGTTGGTGCTGATGAATATTTTCTTCTATAACTTGGTGCAAAGAATATCAGAGGGTGTTACTTCCTTTTTGTATGTAAAATATCATTTTTATGAAGAAATGGAATAAAATTTTAGGTTCTCCATTTAAAATTTAAGATTAGAAAATGTCAAAATATCTGACCATTAAGAATTCATTATTTTTACACCAGCTTTGTGAAGAAAGGACACAAAGCCTGAAGAGAGTTCTGTGTGAGATACTCCAGCCCTTTCCTGCAATTTAAACTTGGAGTTCTGCCTTTAAATTAGCCAGACACATTTCCTCCAGTCCTCCAAATGAGAAGCTATTGCAACTCTCATTATCCTAATGCTGAAATGATAGAGAATGGTAAGCTCATAAATAGTTGTAGTGAACTATTTTCATTAATTTCCAAATGAAATAATATTAAATATTAATTATATCAAGCAAGAGGATATAGAAACATCCTGTGGTGACCAGGGACAGGACCTCAGGGAATGGTGTGAAGCTGTACTCGGTTCAAGAGGATGGAAGGTTTGAATTCAAATGTGCTGCTCAGTCTCAGAGTTCCTGAGCAGTCACTTAAAGGCATGTCTCTGAAGGTATTTCAAATATGAACACCTTGCAGTCTTCCAAATACACTTGTATTTCTCATTCTGCTGCTGATCAATATGTACAGTTACACATGTAAGTGTCAGCCACTTGTAATTTATGCTTTAAAAATAATTCACTATAATTTACTTAATGGAGCTGTATGTTGAGTCAGCACTTCAAACCTCTGTTTAATCCGAAACCTCCATTGTTAGTCCAAGCTCTATATATACATATTTCACTGCCAATGAAATGTATGTTTGGAGCTGGATATTCCACTGATGTTAAGTCCTGCTGATTTAGTGTCAGTTAGTTAAGAATCTAACTTGTGCTTCATTTTTCCATTACTAAACCTTTTGGACTCAAAGGCAGTTCTGTGGGTGCATTTTTGAATGCATTTTTAACAGGTGATGGAGCCAACTGTTTAAAATGCAGTGGTTTTGCAGTTCACTGAACTACAGAATAAGCTGGGTTGGAAGGGACCCACAGGATCATGGAGTCCAACTCCCAGCCCTGCACAGGACACCCCAAGAGTCACACAAGTGCCCCAGAGTAACGTCCAAATGCTTCTTGAGCTCTGTGAGGCTCCAACTCCAACCCATGAACCATTGCTCACCCATCCCACAGTGTGTTTATCCAGCTGTGTGCTGGGCATGACCAGAAGGACACTATGAGAGACAGTATTGAAAGATTTACTGAAATGCAAAAGGCTCAAGTTTTGGCACACTGTCCCGCCTGGTTTTGCCCTTTTCCCCCTTCCAAACACATGTAAAGCTCTATGAAAAGTAGCATCTGTTGGGTGTACTCTAAAGTTTATGAGATTAAGGAAATTTAAATTCTCTCCAAAGCAAATAAAAGTGGGTTTGTCATTTCCCAGTGGTGACATTCAAGCAGGTGATAACTCATCACGAGTTTTACAGCATGGCTCAGCCGTGTGTGGGGCTCAGGGCACGGACACAAGACATGGCACAGAGGGCAGGGAGTTGTATTTGCTCACTGTACCCAGGGTCAGCACAAAGATGAGAGCAAGCCAACAATTGTCTTCAGAGAATAGAGCAGCAACATTATCAAATCAATGAAAAGTACAGGGGGTATTCAGTGTTTGCTGTAATAGTGAGGTCTTCATATAAACTGAAAATACCACTTAAATTAGGATGCTTGACTAAAGTATTTAGGTTTTGAGATAATGACACCTTGATCAGAAACTGCTGATAATGGTACTCATTGCAAAGATACTCTTGTTCTCTTGCAGAAAGTAAGTGTTTTAAAATAACAAAGAATATGTATGATTACTAATCTGTATGAAGAATTTCTTTTTGTTTTTAATTTGAATTATCTGACAGCCTTTGGAGTGGATGAAAACTGTCTGTGACTTTTTATTCATTTTTTTTACCCATACAGAATATCAGTTTTCTCAGTTTTTTATTTGTATAAATCTAGTTTATCTTCAGGGGAGTTCCTCCAGATGAGCTCCATGTTAATACATGAAGTTTGTGACATTTGCCTATGTAAAATTGCAAGTCTTTCACAATTAACTCCTCCTGCTAAATGATGTGGCCAATCAGCAAACTGCAAGCAGCTGGAATGTAATATTGAGGGCTGCATTATCAAATTATCAACACATTAAAGTCATTATCAGCTCATTTCAAAGTAATCTGCCAAAAAGACGTGCAGCTACCTTGGAGGAATGAAGAAGCATATTAAAACTGGCAAGCAAACCCATCAGCAAAATGGGTGATAATCAATCTTGAAGGAGTTTAACAAATGGCTACAACATGAAATGGATGCTGTCATGAGCTGTAAACTTCTTGGTGATGACTGAGGAAGGATTAGAGAAAGAAAATTTAAAACACAATTATGATGTAAGAACATAAGAAAAAATCAGGTGATGAAGAAATAGCGTTCATACATTTAGTGTTGGTCAGCGCTTTTAAAGAATAACTCAGTGGAAAAACATTATTCAGAAATACAAAATATGCTGATTCATCTCTAAGAGGACTTTAGGGGAAAAGGAATAACTCTTCAGCTCTCTTATGGTAACTGTATTTTCATTTGCAAATCCAAATTATTAATTTTCAGCATTTTTTCACATATTGTAGTTTTCTCATTTACAAATCTTTTGGGTGCTCCTAAACCAGAGCACCAAACAGAGAAATGTAGTTTGATATTAAACTCCACAGAAGCAAAACCAGCCAAAAAAAATGTCAGGTCACTTCAAAGAAATGTTGTTCAATGAGAGAAGAAAAATGAGGCCAAGCCAACCTGAAACTGGCCTGCCTGCAATTCTGGGCTCCTGATGGCAGCAGGGAACACTTCAGGGTTAAAAAATGAAACTTGCCAACAAGTTGGTGATGTAGAAACAGCATTTTCAATTGAAAACAAAAGGAAACAAGCAAACCCCATAAGTTTTGTTGAAGCCTTTCTCCCAGTAGGATAGTGAGAAAATGCTGTGAAATTATGAGCCCATCAGAAAGGGAGTGACAGACACAAAGCAATGATCAAAGAGTAAATTGTTTTAATTAAGACTGGGTACATCCTAGCAATTTGTTTTTTGTAGATGGTCTCTGATTTAAGCTTTCCTTAGTATCAAGTAACACCTCTGTTGTTCTAAATTCTTATTACTGTCAACTCACTATGGCTTTTGTTATTATTTTAATTAGTATCAGGAGCAAGAAGTTAAAGATAATAAAAAAACCCCAATCTAACAGATCAAGTGACCCTCAAGTCCCTGAGAAATACCCAACTCATGGGATGTCAAACAAGGTATAAATAACTAAAAAAATTATCACAATTGTATATTTTTGAATCCCAAATCTCACCTTAGCTCCAGTGGAGTTGCTGAGTTAAGACTGTTGCAGGCTTAATGATTAATATATAATGACTTTTTTGAAATATATAATGAGATTTTTGCAAAGTAACAGTGTCTTCATCTACCTTCATCTGTTACTAAGAAATAAATGTGATTGTTAGATTTATTTCAACTTTTTAAAAAAAGATTTATGGGTGAAAAATCCCAATAATTTTAAATTATCTTTCCACCTGAAGTAAATATAGATAGATTTAAGTATTTAGTAAAAACCTTGTCCTTAATGAGAGTTTTGCATATAAAAAAAGAATAAAATTATAGTATGCATTCTAAGTCCTTAAAATTTTATTGCAATCAAGGAATGAAAAGCCTCCCTACCCTCAAATGCAAACTGAAATACTTCAAAATGAAATGATTGAAATTCAGATAGTTTATATTTTTCTTTTTTTTTAATGTTTTCACCAAAAAGTAGTATTCCTAAATAAATATATTTCCCTATATTATTGATTAAAGGAAAAATACAGTCAAGAAGATTGCTTTACACTTGTGCACATACAGTGTAGAGAAATCCAGTTACACTGACATTTTCACACATTTTAAAACTTCCTTTAACATATTTTATCTTCATGTAATCAGGTGCTGTTGAGCATAAGAAACCCAAGAAAAATGGGAAAAAATTTGGGAAGAGACAGATAAATAATAAAGGAATATTTCCCCATGTCTGTCTTTAAGAGGTTTATTTTAAGGCTCTGTCCCCTTGGGTGGTGAATTACCAATGTTAATGAATATTGATCTTGTCTAAATTGCCCAGGGAGAGCAATGCTGCTCTGGAGCTGCCTTCTGCTTTGCTTAGCAGTCTTAGGAAAAGATCTGTCATGGGCAATAATGAACATTGCAGGGAAACAAAAAGGAACAGGTGCCTATAATGCACAGAACACAGGCTTGATTAGAAATGGACAGTTTAAGTAGGAAACAAGCAGATAAACTCAAATACATGGAATAGCTGATAAAAGATAAGCAAAGCTTACATGTTTTCTTAACAGAGGGAGATATTTTCTTTATCTGGGAGAACAGGTTGAATTTTGTTTTAAAGCAATGATCATTTTATTACAGACTTTCCAGAAAAATTCTCTAAGATCCTATAAAGCAGCAGCCAACCATGATGCAGTGTGAACTATTGAATTGCATCTGTCTCTCAGAAGCTGCAAACATTGACATTTTCTTGCCTTCCAGTTATAATTAAAGGACAAAGTGACATGCAGTATGGCCTGATCTAGTAGCTGGAAAGTCCTGCACTGAGGAAAAGTCCAAGGGTTTTTGTATTGCTGAAGAAGTAAGAACAACTTGATCCTTTGATTTAGCTATGATTATTCCAAATTTCTTCCCATGATCTTCAATTTGTGGATGTATCACTCTAACACTCCCAATTTCCTGCAAGTGTCTTATCAGCACTTTCTAAAAATCAAACATTTAACTGTCTTATCAGCACTTTCTAAAAATCATACATTTAAGTAAACTTTCAACTTTCATCACTTTCAGAAAATTCATCTCTTGTTTCATCCATCAGATGTGCTTGTGTGTGAATACAAATAGTTTGTGTACTACACACACATTACATTTTGTAATGTCATTCTGTACATTTGCTGAGGACTATGCAAATCTCTTAGCTCTTATTTTATATACATAACTTCCTGTAGCTAGACTCATAAAATCATGTCATGGATGAACTACTTTATTTCATCTGAGTAACTGAAGGGACTATTTACCGTATATTTTATTGATGCATAATACCCAGACCAAAACAGTCAAGGAGTATTCACTTTCTAACCTTCTAAACATTTTCACAATGTTACCTTTCCCATCCTATGTAATTGAAATAACTTAGGGCAGAACATGTTTCTTTGTGAGCTCAGTATTTCTGAGCTAACCTAGAATCTGCAGCAGATTTCAAATATACCAGCAATGTAGTCATATTGGGTCATAATATCCATTGCTAGAGGAAAAAAAAGGTGAAAAGGTAGCAAGCATAATAAAATATTTTTAGACTGTCAAGAGATTTGCAAGTGACCTCAGAATAAATGAATATTTGTCCAAAGGAGTGTTAATTCAGCATGGAACTGCTGCATAGAAACTATTCTGCTTCTTAGCTCTGTCTGCCATAAAACTGGAAATGTACGACAGGCACAGAAAGTCCCAGATTTGTAGAGACCTGTCAAAACCCTTTGTAGACATATTTTAATGTGTGCAGTTTGGAGCTGCCAGTAGCTGCTTACATTTCTCTAATGTGCAGGAGCTCCCCAGGAAACCAGATTTCTGTGACCTGCTTCTGTAACCTCTTTGGCTGTACTTTGAGGTGATTTCTTTCACCATGCGGTGTTTCAAATCTGCATTTTCTAGATTAAAATTCTATTTTACATAAATTGAACCTTTTTAATAGAGTTCCCAGGTAGGTTTTTAGCAAAGACAGGAACAGCAGTACGTGTGTTGGCACTCAAGAAATCACCAGAGGAAAAATCTAAAAGTAAGGTAGCAATGGCTAAAAACCTAAGGCTATAATCAATTCTCCACATGTGCCCTACTGCTGAAGATGCCACAGGGATTTTTGTGTGCATTATGTTGAGAATGCACCTCATAGAGCTTCTGTCTAAAAGTCAAGGTTTATTAATATGGAATAATTAAATGAATGCAAGAGGGAAATATCTGATTAGTGATATGAAACTAGAAATCACAGTCTGGCTCAGAGAAAGCGTATGAGTGTGAGCAGCTCCTACTGAAGGCAGAGTTCAGAGCATTCAATGAAATTTCACTGGGGGGAGAATAAATTTATTCTCCCAATTTCCTCTGTCTAAATAAGTGCTATTGTGAGAATATTTGTCTATGAGAAAATGCTACCTAAGTTGTTTTCACTTGATAGAAAACTCTTCTATCAGAAGCATGTGTGTGTCTAGAAAGAAGTGCTTCAAAATCGATCAGTCACAAGAATTTGATTTGTTTTATTTCAATATCATTGTGCTCTCAGCTCAAGGAGCAGCTGCCAGTTTGATCCTTACCCTTGCAGACAGGATGTGTGGATGTGTGTGGATAGGGGTGTGTGGAGGGAGCCAGATGTGTCTGCAGTGCCATGCTCTGAACAAACCTGCTCCAGTCCTCACTGGTCTCAGCAAGCTGGAAGACAAATCACCTTGATTCTTGGGTTCAAGGCTCAAAACACCTTGGGGTAGATCTTGCAAAGATCCTTGCAGGGTTTCCAGAGGAGCACTGGCCCAGTCAGTTCAGTGCCACTGAAGCACACACTTGTGTGCACACTGCCATGCACATACCCACTGGTACCACCAGCCAACTCTGTTCCCAGCCCTGCATTCCTCCCACCTCACAATTACAGCTTTTCAGGATGATCAGAGTACTTACTGCATCCTCCAGGCCCTTAAATACAAATTACCCACTGATGGGGCTGTCCTTGGTGCTGATTAAAGAACGGTGAGTGCTGTGGTGGTGGCGCCCTGCAGTTCTTATGGGCAGGGCTGTAGGAGAGTGTAAGGTACAAAAAACCCAGCCTGGAGCATAATTTGTCTGAAAGGAATAAACCCAAGTGGTGTTAATGGTATCTGTAATGGGGCAAAACAACGAGAAATGCAAGAAATCAGTCCCTAGGGAATTGAACCCTGGGTCAGTTCCCTCATCTTCCAAATGTATATATAGAGACACCTCTGTATATATATATATATGTGTGTGTGTGTGTGTGTATATATATGTGTGTGTGTGCAAATGCTACTGAAAGAAAGCACTTTGACAGGAAAGACAGAAGAAATGGAAAGACCATATAAACTACATTTTGAGCGTATTTTTGGTCCAGGCTTGCAGCACGTGGGCAGCCTCCAGCACTATGAGTCTGTGTACAATGTTGGCACACCTCTGTAAAAGTGGTTAACGCTTTTCCTGTCCTGATGGCCACTTGGTGCTATTAGCAGCAAAGTTAACCCTAAATTAGGTCCTTGATTCCTCTTAAGTTACGAGGAGCAGAAGAGAAATATTCATTAAAAAAAAAAAAAGTAACATTTCCTTTTGGAGCTGTTGCTAGATTTCTATTTGTGCTGGCTGCAATAGATTGTTGTAATTTCTACTGATCATCTGTGGTGATTACACTAGAAGACAGATACTTCTCTGGCATTATAAATTTAAATAGCATTTTTTTAATCTCCCTAATACCTATCCTCCTGTCTACTCCCATTGACTTATACACAGAATCAGCTTTTTGTGCCAGATTGTCTTTTACAGGGTGACAGTGGTAACTAAAATTCAATTTAATATAACAATTTTGAAGAATCGATGTTCCAATTAAATTAAAGCAGAAGCAATTGATGACTTTTTTTTCTGATTATAAACATGGGTAAAACTCAGCTGAAATGAATATATTGACATAATTTACATTAGGAGAGATTTTGGCCTTGATTTGCAATCCCAAAAAGAAGTGTGGCACTATATTGTTCTTCCTTCTTGCAGTGACAGAAGCTTTCACAATAAAAATGTTTTAATTTATGACTTGCCATAAAAGACAGTTCATGACAGGGTTCTCTGGTACCACAGCCACTTCCAGGGACAGAGCAACTATTCATTATGCCTTCTATTGTGAGTCACTTATCATGTTTCTTACCCCACTGGTCTATCTCATTATTCTCCAGGAAAGCCATTTTAGGAACTGCCAGCAACTTACTTAAATTATAAATGGGTTTATGCCACTTTTGGTTTGGAGCAAGGCGACAGACTTTTGTGAATTAGGAACATGGGGTTGTGCTACTCAGTAATGGGATCTGACAACGTGGCTCATCCAAACAAGAAAATATCCTTCTGAGTAGAAATTTGAAGTGGCATCTTTATATGTATTTGTTTCCTCATATGAATTCATGCAGCCAGACAGATATAACCAAATAATCTGGATCTATAAAGTGTCTTAGCATTTCATTTCATTATTTCATTTCATTTCATTTCATTTCATTTCATTTCATTTCATTTCATTTCATTTCATTTCATTTTTTTCTTTTCATTTTTTTTTTTTTTTCATTTGGTGAATAACAGCAAGGGAAGACCCGTGGTTACAGTTGAGCTCAGGATGAAAATGAGGTGATATCACTCCACAGCAAAAGAAAACTGGAGTGATACTGCACTGTGGTGAGTGGCATTATTGCATTATTCTGAATTAGCAGCACAGGTCTGATATCTCCAGTCTGAATAGTCTGGCAACTGCTCTTGAATTGCCTTGGTGCCAGTCCACATAATTCACTGAAGTTAAGATATATTTGTCAAAAAACTTTGTCATAGATCTGCATTTTCTGTTTTGTCAGAAAAATTGTCTCCAAACCGAACACAATCTCTGATTAAAAATTTCTATATTTATCAATCTCTGTATTTTACATGTCAATTCTGAAACCTCAGGGTATCAAAATTGGATGCCATCTTTTAAATCTGACATCAGTTGTGCTAAAAAATTGATTTAATATATTACAGTGACATCAGAATAATAAATTCACCTTCAAATTCTGCTTTATATATTTACAGTAATTTCACGATTATAAACCGCACCATTTTGACTAAAATTTTGGTCCGAACCCAAAGTGCGGCTTATAATGAGGTGTGGCTTATATATGGACAAAGAACGAAAAGGTGTTGACACCCAGAAGTGCGGCTTCTACTCAGTGCGGCTTATAATTACTGAAATTGCAAAAATAGGAAACTTATGACATTAAGAAATCTAGAATATAAAATATACGATTCATCCTCTCAAAACAGCAAGTTTTTCTTTCATTTGCAGTGAGGTTCAAGTAAAACAATTCTGTTACCATATTTTTTGAGGTTGAACTGCTCTAGACAGGTTTCTTATTAATTTCTTCCCAATGAAATCACAGTTACATTATCATTTTGAGATCTCTTTTTCTATCCCTAGTAGTAGGAACCCCATTTCACTGTGAATGTCCGGTTCGATTTTCCTTGTTCCTTGAAGCCAGAATTCACTGCAGCAGCATCAGGTGAATTCAGTTTTCATATTCTCCAGGAAAAGCTGTGATCTGAATTCGGACTGTCCCAGGCAGAGAGCTGACCTCGTTTACTTGTCTCTATCTGTCTGCAGCAGCTATCCTGGGATGTTTGGGCATCATTTCTTCCTCAGGAAAAGAAACCTCAAGCAGCACTTGAGTAAAGGAAGGGTGAGTGCTTATGATGCTCTGTTCCTTGGTAATCTGTGGTTTCAAGCTGAAGAGGCTCTTATTGAAATAGATGAAAAGTTCTAAGTGTGGCTCATCTGGGCAAGGGGTGAAGTGTAAACCCATTTTAACTTTATTCTGCAAAGGGAAAGGAAAAATTGTGGGGCTTTCATACTATTTACCCTGTTTATAATGTCCTTGAAAGATGCAAATTGAAAATATTCTTTCATTCTTGTGTTTCCTCTTTATGCGTGTCCAGGTTGGTGATGTGCAAATGCTTGGCTGAGAGCTCTGATTGCACTCTGTGGTTCTGCTGTTATTGAAAAGAAATACACCTTAAATGTGACTCTACAACTATGCTGAATTCTGTGGAATATTGATAGAATTAGTATATTTCAGCAAAGACAGGAATAATATAATAACATTTGACTAACCTGTTTCATCTGAAATTTTGAAACATTAACTAATTAATATCACATTTCTCCCACAAGTTAAAAGCTTTGCAGTAAAGGATATATTTACTTGCCATCTCTACTGTTGGAATTATTAATTGTGATTTTAAGACAGTTTCACACCAACTATTTAATAATGTGTGACATTACAAAGCAGGTTGGACTAGAAAGTGAAGGATATGAAATAGAGCTTATCCATGGGAGTGAACCCAACAAACTTGAACTGAATGCACTCTAAAAGTCAATTAGTCAAACTTGGCTAAATCCTCTGTGGCAGTTCTTATTCAGATGTGCCACAGCAATAACTGGAACAGCAAGGAATGAGCCTAGAAAATTTCCAGTGTAGTCTGTTCTGATTCACTTCCTGACTGATCACACAGACAGTGTGGGATGAAATGACTGGAAAGTATGAAGCATTTTAAGAAAAATGAAAATGTCTCACCAAAATGAGATGTGAAAATTTTTAATATTTTTAAACAAAATTAAATTTTACATAAGAGTGCAGGGAAAAGTTTTTGTATAAGTGAGAGAATATAATTTTGTTTCACATTGCAATGAAACTTCTTGAAGATTCCAATAACTTTTCTATTTTTTATATAAAAAGAATGTATGTTCAAATATGTAAATGTCACTGAAGTTTCCATTTTGGTAGGAAAAAATCTTTATGTATAAGTTGATTTATTTTGTGAAAAAGATTTATGAGCGATTCACAATCAAAAGAGCTCATTACATTTAGAGTCAGGAAATATAGGTGGGAATAACACCTACACAATTTTTCATTTCTTTTATTCTCACAACTGAATAGTCTTATACTGTATCAAATCTGAACCACTGATCAACCTGGTTTTCTATTATGAGCTAACAAACCACTGGCAGAAAATTGTTGCAGGAAAAAAACCCCCCTGTAGGAAAAGTCTATTTGCACAACCCATTAATTAGATTTTGGGTTTTTTCCTAATGCTTTCTTGTTTCAAAACTCTTTCTAAACCTTCTCTTGTAAATTGCAAATACTGTTTCTAATTATGCACAAAGCCAATAAATGAGGTAGAAATTTGTCCTCTGGAAAGAATGACCCCAAATATTCAGTAATTAGATTAAATAACTAGTTTTATAATTGAAAAAATCTTAGCCCATTGGTCTCATTGGCACCTTTGCTGCACTATAAGCTGGTGTGTCAAAATATTTCTTTGGCCAGTTTGCTGTGCAAAGCCTTTTAGCCAAATCCAACCAATGCAGAAAAGTAAAAAATAGCACTGGTTTTGTCAGTTTTTAAAGGGTTTCCTTCAAGCAAGGAGATTCAGCTCAAAATTTGTGATTGGTTGCCTAAAAATATGCACAGTGCAAGAAATGCTCATCTTTGCTGTATCTGGCAACAAGCTGTGTGAGGTCTCCTTGTGTTTTAATAACTGAGATATTGCACTGTTCAAAAATAGGTAAATGTATTTGCTGCAGTCAGTAAAATAGCACAGCAAAGGAAATCCAGACAAACCCATTTCATTTCCATAGGGAAATGATGGGGAAGATGGCTGGGAAATTTTGCTTAAGGCTCCTAAATACAGCCCTTTTATAATAATTTTTCTATTATTGCCTTTGGGTGCTTTCTGCTCTTTTTTTCCTGCTAGATGTGGAAAGACACTGCTCCCAAGAGCCACACAGGTACAATTTTCCTTCCAAAGGAATGCCTAAGCTACAAGCAAAGGTCACTGTGGCTTGAGCAGGCTGTGGTGCAAAGGGAAGGAAAGGGTATGAACACAAGAGTGATCTGACATGTGAGAATGTGAACGAGCCTGCCATGGCAGCTGGTGCCACATCTGGGCAGTGTCCCCATGGGC
The DNA here is from genome assembly GCF_009819885.2 of Catharus ustulatus. NCBI lineage: Eukaryota > Metazoa > Chordata > Aves > Passeriformes > Turdidae > Catharus > Catharus ustulatus. The sequence continues at coordinate 30,657,883 of NC_046227.1, forward strand.
TGCAGTCCCTCTGGTGCTGCCATGCCCTCCTGACATTTAAAAACAACTCCCAGTCCCTCCTTCCCCTCCTGTGATGGAGAGGGTGAGGTGCTGGGGGAGCAGTGACTGCTCAGAGCAGCTGCAGGCAGCAGCAATGAGGATGGCAGGGCTCTGCTCTGAGACAGGCACTGACATTTGCAGACTCTGGGCTAACATGGAAAAGAACATTTCAGAGAGCTGTGAAATGCTGTTCTGCCAGGGCTGGAGAGGTTGCTCTTGTTAGAAAGACACGTTTTGTGTGGGGTTCCAAGAGGTGCCCAGAACAAGGATCCTTCTGCTGGGAGTGGAACTCTCTGGAGAAGAGAGTGGCACCACTGGAGGTACAGCAGAATCTTGATGCACTTTTCATCTCCTGGGAGATCTCAGTGACTGCAGGTCGATGGCAGCTTTCAAGATCTCAGCCTAGGAGAAAGAATTTCAGTGTATTCACTCTTTTTAGCACAAGCCCCAGAGCTGTTTGCCTTCCTATTCCCTTGGCAGTGCAGCAGGATTGTCTGTGTAGGGTGCACTGGGGGATCTTCCAAAGCACCAGGAGCTCAGACCCACTGGGACAGTCCGGGCTCTCTGAAGTCCCTTGCTGGGCACCACAGGCTGCATTCCCTGCACCACACTGTTCCAAACACATTTGGGTGTAATCTGAGATATTTCCTTCCCCAACTGCTTGCACACAGTATGTTCTGTTTTCTCCCAGGAGATGTGGATAGCAGCCATGAAGAACTGCCTAGAGCTCAAAGGGCAGTGCATGAGCTTGCTTTCCTTGAGATCTCCAATATAAAAAGCCCAGATAGTCAGTCTTCTAATTTCACAGGGATGTGGTTGAAAAAGGGACAGGTTTTGGACAGCATCTGTAATCAGTGACTACAGCATGCCTGATGGACTGCACTAGGAAAGTATTGCTGTTGACTGTCTTCTTTTCTCCCTAGCTATCTGATTTTGGCTCCTGCTGGAGTCTGCTGGACCAGGAGATCCACTGGACTGTCCTCATCCATCCACTTTCATGGGTTGTCTCTGCACAAACCCACCTCTGAACTCCATTAGCAAAGATGCTACAAATAGAAAAGCTGAAAATATTAGGAGGCTCATAGGTCCTCTTCTCTGTGCTTCCTTAAGTGCCTGTGCTAACCCTGGCAGCTGGAAAAATGCCTACCTGCAATGCCAAATATCCACATGGTGGTAGAAGACATGCTTTGAGGCAAGAGCTTGGGTTATGGCTCTGAAATCTTAGCATGACCTTCCTCTCTCCTCAGGTTTAGAGACACACAGCTCTGGTGAGGGCAGTGTGGTTGCAATGCTAAAGACTCTCAAAAAGCTTTTAGCAGCTTGAATTCTGCAGCCAATTTATTCCTGAGTTGAGCCCTGAGTTAGTAACAAAGAAAAAAGAAAAAGGTTGATTGAGTGAGCTGTACAAGTGATTTAATTTTCATCACACTTCACTAATGGCAAAATTACATGTTGGAGGTACAAACAGCCTGGGGAAAAAGGAGTATCTTTTTCTAATGTTGCTGTTAGAAAGTTATTCTGGGACTCTCTGCACATTGAAAGCTGATTACATTTCAGTGTGGTACCACAAGTCGTCCAGATTGCAAATTCATACATTTCCCCTACACAAAATAAATAGAGACTCCTACTTTCACAGTTGAGAATCCAGGCATTTTGCCCACTCCTGCTCCACTCTATGAGGCAAAATGCTTTGACTCTTGCAGCAGTGAAAGATGCCAGGCCAGTCTGTGTGTTTCAGTGTTTTCTTTTTCTGTTTTTCCTCCTGAGAAAGATTTGTTATGGAATCATTGGAATAGAGGCCAGGAGACTGGATTTGAAATTTTAGCTATGTCAAGGAATTTTCAGAGAAATTGTGGTCTCTGTGTCTGTCTTCTGTCTCTTTTCTAGAGCTACTGGGGGCTTTAGGACTAATCTTATTTGAAAATACTGTCTTATTAATATCAGTTTTTCAGTGACAGCTGTTAGTACTTTTGACATACTAGCTAATTAAACTGGAAAGAATGTGAGGTTTTAAATTCTTTGGGAAATTCTGACAGCACTCATATTTGCAGATTCTAAAGGACCAGAGCACATCCCTGATCACTGGAAATCACTGTTAAAATTTTGCAAAGTGGTTTTGCTTATGTTTTTGCAGTGTTAAACAAGTCAGTGTTTGGCTACTGCGCATGAAGAATGCATTAACAGCAGGGAGTTTGGTGGGGTTACTCTGCTTTTGGATGTTAAAAGTGATTAAGAGCATGGATGGGGTCAGTCTGCGAGAACTGGCTGGACACATTTAATTTACCAGTAAATTCAGTCCTGTTTTTTCCACTGAAAATAATTTATTTTTAATTCTTGATTTACAATCAAAAAGAGCAATATAGCAAATATAATTTCAACTAAATTAATAAAGAGTTTCTGCCGTCCAAATGGCACAATCTCAGTTTTCTGCTCATGAAAATTGGAAGAATTTAAACTTTCAATTCCATTTTTTTCCCTTAAGTTAAAAAAGAAATCAAAACTCAAAAAATATTGATGAAGTGGTGGAGTTTGGGTGACTCAACTGACAGCTGAAATGAGCCCATCTATCCATACACAAATCTTGCCTACAATGCCAGCAAGTCTCCCATATCCCACTTTTCTTGTCTGAGAAAATAACATTGTGTGACTCAAACTTTATTTTCAATTCAGAAATAATGAATTGTTAAATTTATTTTAATTGATGTTTTTCTTAAAGTTCAAGTTCTCCGAGTCCTTGAGCTGAGTATTTTGAATACTTCAGTGAAAACACTTCAGGGTGCCCACACAGTTTTAAAGCAAGCTGAAGGAACCAATATGAATAATGTTAATTTTTATGGATAAGAAATATTAAAAATTCTCAAGTATGAGCAATGGGCTGATAAATAGACATTTGATTCCTATATTTATACTCAATATTAAAAACAAGCAAATATTTGGAACTGTATATTCTCTCAGTAAAGGGAAAAGAGAATCACATGATAAGAAAACTTACAAAGTCTTCTAAGCATATTCTTGTCACATAATAACTTGCTTTTTCTTGTGTCAGCTTTATTCTGAGTAGCTCCTCTTCTCCTCTGGTATTTGTCTCCCAAGGCAAACGTAGGGAGCCTCTCCACACATTTGGTTGCTAAATAAATATAATCATTTTCGGCTAAACAGTTCCTTTTACAAGGCAAGCACAACAACATGTCATGTTTTCTAATTTTTAATTTCTGAGTATCTTCAGGACAAGATATGGTGCACAGCTTCTCTTTTCCAGGTCACCCTTTTATATAATATTTTTAAAAGTTTTCAGAACTGTGCTCAATCTCCCTGGAAGAGTTTCAGACAAGCAGAAAAACTACAGGGCAGGGGAAATCCCCTTCCTAGGAAGGTGTTTGGGTGCAGAACTAAATGTCCCATCTTACAGAACACCACAAAACAGGATTTTGATCTTAACTTTAAAGTGCTACTTTAAAACAAAAACTTATACAACACATGAATATTGTAGTCCCTGAACCTTTAAATAATGGGACCTTTAAATTTAGCATTTGGACAGTTGTCACAGAGGACAGTAATGAGCCCCTTATTTAACTTGAATGGCTGAATAGTTGCTGCCCTCATTCTGCCTATTAGCCTCCAAGTGAAATATTTTTACATTCGTTCATTTTCTGCTAAACTCCAATTTGAAGGGTTTTGGTTAAACTGTTATTCTCTAAATGTCAAAATACATCAGGGCTAGGAGGAAAAAGAAGACATAAAGCGATGAAATAATTTCACTTGGAATCAACGAAGAGAAATATACAGTAAATGTTTTAGCTACATTTCAGAAATTGCACAAACCCACGAGGGGCATCAGGGTTTGATGAAAATGTATACAATTAAAGTAAAGAGCCCGAGGCAGTGGTTGCCTGGGTATCACAAGGCTGCACGTTGAGATAGTTCAGAGGTTTGGGGCAAGATTTTCATCAGAAAAATGTCAGTTCATTGGGGCTGAAACTTTTCACATGAATGTATTGGTCTTGACAAAATTTCCACTGGGAGAGGTGTCTAATCTCAAACACAGAATTCTGGTAGAAGGAGAATACATGAATTACCTCAAACATCTGAATATTGGGGAATGTTTTACAGATTCATATAATCTGAATGCAACTGTTAGAGCTTGGACCAATGCACACTTAAGTGTTTGTTTTATAACCTGAGTGCCAAGGCATCCCAAATAGACTGAAGGGTTTTGCTCTTAGAGGTTTTTGCCTGGTAGCTGAAAACAATGATTTGGAGGAGTGGAGTGGAAGTAAAAGGAATGAAAGCCAGGAGCAGGGAGCAGCAGCTGGATCTCAGCTGGAAGAAAAGAGGAGTGGAACCAGAGTAGGGTCAGACCCACCCCAAAACTGAAGTACAAATGTGGAAATCACTGAATGCTTGTCATAGGAATAACGTGCAGTGTGATCTTTTTGAGTGATCTCTCAAGGGTTTAATCTTCATTTTAAATGACTTCTGAAATGAATAAAAAATCTGTAAAAAAGATTATGAAACTATCTATTATTTAAAATAAGAATTATTTTTCTACATATTTGCAAACATATTTTAGGATCTTCTATTTTGAATTTTTTTCTGAGAATCAAGACAGTCGCTCTAGTGGAAAACTTTTAATATATATAGAACAAAGTGACATTCAGTGACTTGTGCAGGAAATTCTTTTGTTGAGTAAAAAACCATCCTTCCACTTCAACCTTGCTTACTTTCAGTGTTACTGTGTGCAAGAGACCAAGCCCTGTGATTTTTAGTCTATGATGTCAAGTAAGATTGGACATGTGGTGCTGAAAATTGGATCTTTTGTGGGACACTTGATCCCCCAAAGACTCACAACTTCCTTGTAGCATTTGTTCTTACATTTGTGTTCTTCCCACCTGACTCAATGATCCATCACCACATGAGATTAATGTATTTTTACAGACTGTGTTTGTTGAGAGTTGTTTGTTGTTGTTGTACACTGTGTATTTCTGACCCCTCAGCTTTCCCAGCTCTCTGCTGTGGTGGCTCTGGGATCAAATTGTGTTTGAGGAAAAACACCACACAGACAATTCAAGCTGCCTTCCATCATGTCAAGACAGCAGTGACCTGGGAGGAGACATTCTTTAGGGTTAATTAACCCTAATTGTGACTCTCCCTTCTCTTTTCAACCTCATCTCTCTATAGATGATATGTTATAAGATAAAAAATGCACCTATATAATGATCTATGTCAATAATCACCATGAAGAATCAAAGTTAGTTGACTTTTAATGGTGCTATTTATCTTTGTGAGTCACAGATTTTCAGCCTATGCACACACAGTTGATATATTTCTGTAAATATAAAATGTATACTGTTCTGTTTAGAAATCTGGCAAGAGTTATCAGTTCTACTCTTGCCAGATTAACTTTAGTAGATTTATTCCTCTGTTGATGAAAACAACCCATATCTTGAAATTAAATAAAGATATCCTTGTTAAAGACTGATGGCAAGGACAGAGCTGATAGCTGGCAGAAAGAAACAGATGGATATTACCAGTGATAGCTGGTACAAATGTAAAATAAACTTGCATGACTCTTCCACTTGTGTTACTGATGGAAATTTTAAACAGGACTTATTAGACTTCTCTTAAAAGTGCACAAGTATTATTTTTCTCATTCAACTCACATGTTGACAGCCTGTTGAGGAGCCTGTAATGCACTTTTTACTCATCCTGTGGTTTTTACCTGGCTGGGCAGCAGCCCTTTATTCTATTATGGATAATCTTTACTCAGAATTCCCAGACAATCAGCTCACACTGCCTAGCTGATTGCATTGATCTTGTGGTTTTTCTGCTGCACAGCTATAAAGGGGAGTGAAGCATCCCTGGATTTTGGATCTGTGTGTATCCTTGGACACATTTTGCATGCCTACCCTCTCCTTCCTCCACCCACTCACAGACGTGCGTACATGACCAAAAGCATCATTTATATTTGATTAGATCAGGCAGAAAACTAATAAATTTTCTTGTGCTGTTCCCTATCTGTAATTGCCTTTGGATGAGGTGTGCTTCCTGTGTTTATGCCAAGAGTCTTGTGAAGCACTGGAGTTCATGTTTGCTGCTCACATCCAGAATGTTCTCCAGGGTCTGCATTGACAGGCAGTCTGTGTTCAGCTCTGAGCAAAGGGCAGCATGTATTTGCTTTTCCCCAGAAGCAGAGCAGAGATCAAATTATAGCCACTTTTCAGTTTATTTGGTTGCTCCCTAGGGAAGCTCAGCTGAGCTCCTGTTTCTGAGCAAACTGCCTTCTTCCTGCCCCTCCAAACGGAGGCAGAGGTTCAGAGTCATTTACCTCTCATGGAGATTTCTGCTCCTTTATTCCCCTATTATCTACATAGATAGATTCACAACTGGCCCTCAGTTTTCGTACTCACTGAGTTATTTTTCAGATCTTAAAAATCCTGAGGCACAGGAGGAATTGAGAGGATGGTTTCAGGATCTGTGGGAGTGATGAAATTCTGCAGCTCAGCTTCCTCCAGCATCCATGAGAAATCCTTTGCCCACCCTCAGGAGGTAAAACATTTCTGGCACCCAGACCTTGCAGTTCCCATGGGACACAGAGCTGGTTCTGCAGTGGGTGAAGGGTTTCTGCTTTACTATCCATTTAATGAACAAACATTCACTTAAATGAAGCCTCCCTGTCATACTGCTGCACACATGATGGCTGGTGTATTCCATTTGCTTAATTTGCTCTTAACTTGTCCAAATCTTTTGCAGTTTGCAGAAATGGAAATAGTGGAACTCATTCTCTTTGAAGAGCAAGGTGCTTTGTGTTACATGCAAATTCCTCTTAATTTGTTTTATTTTTAGTTAATTCTTATTTATATTATGTCTGTGCTGCCTGTAATATGTCTAATCTGCTCATTTTTCAAATTTATTATTTAAAAAAAGGAAACTGGAAAAGAAGTTTGTACTTTACTGGTTTTAAAACATATTTGTGTTTGGAAACAGTCCATGAAAAAGCATATCCATGCTATTCTTCAACACAATTTCTTTTCTTCTACTCTTGATGTGAATGGGCTTCTCATACTGAGGTCTCTGGCATGTTCAGCTGTTGTTTGTTATAAAATAAATTGAATCATTTCCTTTGGAAAAAAAAAAAAAGAAAAAAAAGCTCAATGTTTCATGGACTTCAAAAAACCTGGACAAAGAATAGGTCAGACTTTGTTCTGGCCAAGCTATAAAAGTCCTTGAACAAAGTCCTTTCTTAATTGAGCATCTTCTAAGATGATTCTTAAACTAGAACCATGGTGTTCATTAAAATTTGGGTGGCATAGTTTGTGTTTTAATCCATCAGGCTCTGAAGACCTGTCTGTTCAACTTCTGTTTCCAGGGTGTAAAAGCAGATCCATCTCCGTGGGTTTTTCTTTGTTCACAATCATTGTGTTGGCAAAAGTCTGAATGTAGGATGCCACTGTCCACCAAGATTGCAAAAAAAGGGAAAAAAAGTATTCGTTTTTTTCCACCCAATTATTTAAGATTTGACAAGTTCTATCAGGTAGAAGTAGTTTACCCTAATTATTTAAGATCTGACAAGTACTGTAAGGAACAAAGCCTCTGAATAAAATTATGAGGTGTGTACATGTTCATGTTCCCTGCTGGTGGGACCTGAGTCGTCACAGGCTGAGGTGTGCATAATAAATCCCAGCCAAAGGTTTGTCCTCCCAGTTCCAGCCCCTTAGATAAACTGTCTGGCTGATCTACAGCTGCTTGGTGGGAAATACCCACGTTGGGCAAGGTTTATGATTCTCACTCCCTAGGCCAGTTGCAAGTTATTTCAAGGAGAGGAGCTGATCTGTTTTGCAGTGCTGCTACAGTGCTCTAGGGCAAATCCCATCAGGTAACTGCAGCAGAAGGCTGGAGTCAGCATCCAAAGGATGAGGAGAAATGTGCCATCAGCTTGGCACGCTGCAAATTCCATCTCTGAAACCAAAAATCCCTCAATGTTGGCACTTTTGGGAACCTGGCAAAGGGTGTTTGTATTCTCATGACTGTCAGATTGTGTTTCTGAAGCTGTCTTCAATCCATTTTAAACTCCAGCTATAAAATATATGCCTGTGTATAAACATCACACACAATATGAGCCAGGCCTGAAGAGCTTAGTAACTCTTTAGTTATTTAACCCTAATAACTCTGTTATTTCCAAGCATAAATGTACAACACACCTTCTCTGGCCAAGGGTGATCACAACAAGCCAACAGTGGAGCCAGAAGGGCACATATTGTGTGGGAGTGTAGAGGCCCAGCTGAGGATACTGAACTTGAATAGGATTTAGGTGTGGCAGTCTGCCCATCTATTTTTTTTTCCTCTCCACTTTTCTCCTATTTCTCCCAGTCTTCATTATTACCCTTCATTTCTGTCAGTGGTTCACAGAAGGTGCACTTAGGCTTGGATTTGACACACACAGAAGCGCATATCTCCCCTGTTTACCCAGGCTGAGACAAGAGGCCAGACCCTGTGCCCACCTGAACTCACTCTGCAGAAGCTGAAGCCATAAACTAAAGTGAATCGAGATGGAGAATTTGCTCTGAAATCTCAGTTGTGACTCTCTCCCTGCTCAGCACTCACGAATGGAGTCTGAGCTTGTCTTTACTCCAAGCCCCATCTGCCACCAAGGACCAAGGCACAAGAGCACTGGGATTAACCTGTATCCTTTAATACTTTAATGCTAGCCTATTAGCACAGTGCTTAAACATGCTGGGAATTTAAGGATGATTCAAATTGCACACTTCAAGACTTTTGGCACTTGGGAAGAAAGTAGAGTTTTTGACTGATGGAGCACAATTCTTGTTCCAGCTGTACCTTTGTGACCTGCACACACTGGTAATGTAATGGAAGGGGCTGCAGAGCCTCCAAGGGATTTTTAATTTCAAAATGGATGGCAGATATCCATTCACTAATAAATCATCTGCAGCAGTTCTGCAGGAAAGAAAAAAACTCAAGGCATCTAATTTTGGTCTTGTGTATTTTTTCCCACCCTCTGGGTTCATAGAGTTAACAGTTGTTTAAAGAAGGCGTGGGCAGACCTGGCACATTAACAGCTGAGACATATTATTTATACAAATTTTTTTAATTCAGTTCATAGTGAGTGACATATCAGTCAATACACTTTGTTTTTTTCTGAGGATCTTGCTCTTGCACTTTCTTTCATGCCACTGCTTTTTTTGGCAAGAAAACTCATATAGATTTATTGCCTTTCTCTTTTTCATGTGCAACCTTGCCTAATAAGACCACTGCAGTGGCTGTAGCCTGTGAAATTAGCCCATGAACTCTTTGTATCTCTGTCTGTCTCAATACCTCTCAGATCACTGATAAACTGTGACCATATCTGTCTTTTTTATTATAGACTATTGTTGGTGCAGGTGGCAGACTGGTGAAATACACGGGAGGTTTCCTCTTCACATTCAAATTTTCATGCATTTCTTTCATTCTCTTTTAATTCAGTGGTGTATCCACAAATATCCTAAAATCAACAGTTAAAATAGACACAGGCAGAGCATAACTGTGCTGTGCCTATGGCTTTTTGGATGGTACTGCCAGTCATTTAAATGTCTCATGGCAATAACACTTATTTGCATAAAAGCCAATTTTATACCTACAGTCTGGTTGTGGCCAAAGAAATGAAAGAGAATGAATGGGTTCAGATCCAATGGAGTGACAAATATTGTCAGTAAAGTGATTTACTCTCTATCTACTGAGGATTTCAATTAATCTACAGGTGTTTTATATACACAGCAGATACCGAGTGTAAGTTCATGGCCTCACCCTGCTGTGTATCACACTTTCAGTTTCCTGTATAGCAAATAGAATGAAGTGATACCCCTGCACTAATGACGGGGCACAGGGCTTTACTGAATTCAGATATCTGGACTCTCCATATGTTATCTGTTTATGCCTTGTTTACTTCAAACCACCCCAAGTGTCCTTTGCTCTGCCTGTGGGTGCAGTGAGATCTCTGTCTCCTGATTTGCATCCTGATTTGTGCCAGACAGGAGAACAAACACATGATCATGGGCAAGGAGAATCAATCAATTCTAAAGTTATGCTGCCTGTTATTTTTGGAGTGAAAGACTGAGTTCTGTAGGGTTTTTTACCCCTGACTACAGTATTTTGGATGGTTACTCTCAGGTTAATGGTCCATAATGCCTATATGGGGAACTTGATCCTCTGATGAGTGTTTGCATCCTTGTGACACCTGTATTAACCAGACTCTACTGAGTAAGAGGACACCAGAATAACTTTTTGTGTCAGACCAATGGAGTGAGGATGGATGCTTTGTTCTGCAGGTCTGACCTGGTGCTCAAAAATTTGGAGCTCAGTTCCTGGCATTGTCACAGTGTGTGGTGTAGGTAAGAATTCTAGGGCCACTATCTTTTCCAGTGCCTAAAGTACCAAGTGAATATCTACTGGCATTTTCAAAAGCAGCAGAGAATTGGCTTCCATGAGATTTTTCAGCATTCCCATGGAGCTGACTTGCACAACAGTCCTATTCCTAAAGTCACCCATGTCATGGGGTCACAGTAACAAAAGGCATCCAACACAGTTTTCCTGAGTTTCCCTCATGAGGCAGGAGTTATTAAAAATATTTTTGTTGCTCTAAGTGATATGACAGGTGAGGGCTATTTTCATTATTTTCCTACTTTTGACATTCAGACTGTAAACAACAATAATAACAGAAAAATATCCTGCATTTCTATGCTAAATAATGACAGCAGAAACAATTTACCTATTACCCCAAAGAGTTTCCAAGTAACTACCAGGAGACAGGAGAGAGTTCCTCCCTGCACAGGGCAGCAGAGCCCTGTTTCTCACTAATCTTGCTGGGGCTCCATCTCACTGGGGCTGTCAGAGCCTGTGTTCAGGGAGTGTGTTCCACATGGATGATGCTGTCAGCTACACTCAAGTGGGTGCTGAAATAAGATGCCTGAGAGCCCCTCAGCCAAGACGTGCCATCTGCTTCCTGGGACTGACAACAGCGAAATTCCTGTGCTCCTGCCAGAGAATTCTCCCTTCAAATCACATTCTGCAGTGCCAGAATCATTCCTGCCATGTCATTAAAGCTGGGGAGGGCTCAGACTCTTTGTTTTCTAGCATTTTACAATTTCAAATATTTTTTTCTTTAAGAAAAATTTGGGCACCCAAGTACCTCTTTCTCATTTCTATATTTAAGTTTTTGCAAAATTTTTGTTATCATTCAAGGAGTGTTGTTGGTTCTTGACCTTACATCCCCAACTTTTTTGCATTTCTTCACTCTGAAATTTGCTTTCACACAACTTTCTGAGAGTTTTATACCTTTTCTATTTCCCACACAGGGTGATTTTGAAAAGCAATTTTAATTAAAACAAAAGTTTCACATTAATGCAGCACCATGCTTATTTTTCTAAATGATGTGGGAAAAAGTTTTTCTTTAGTGTCTTATTATGCAAAATATTTAAATGCAAATATTTTCTCAGTTCTGACTGGTGTGGTTTTACTTTTCTGTTTCAATAGTGGTGCATGCTGTGTGAATTGTTCACATAGGGAGTGACATTTGGTCAAAAACAGTAAGTAATATTGTACTATTTTCTCAGGATTTTTAACAGAAAATATATAGCATAGAAGAGCTTGCAGAAATCACTTCTGTCAGTCTCCTGCAACCCTAAGAGAGGGACTGACCTGCCCAGCTGGAACTCAGTTCTTACCAGAATATGTCAGCAGTCCTAATCTGAGACTTTAAGAGTGGAATCACAGAAACACCTTGTTTTACTGAATCAACACTTATTTAACTAATTGAAGACATGAATACCAAATGGGGCATTTTTTAAGCCATGGCTGAAGAAAATCAAATTGCAGTCAGATGCCCAGAGAGATGTCCACTCCCCCCATGTCCCTCCTGCTCTCCATACCTGTTTGAATACTCCCAAATTTTTCCCTTGCACTGGGACTGGGGTTTGCTTCTTCTGGTGAGCCAATTTCAATCTCTAAAAAACAGAAATAAAATTGTGATGTGTTCGTTGGGGGGGGGGGGGGTGGTTTGTTTGGCTTTTTTTTTGTTTTTGGGGCATGTAGGATTTTGAGGTGTTTTTTGTAAACTGGCTGAAAATTGCTGTATTTATTTAGCAGGGTGAGAGGTAGATTGCTAACTCTGCCTGTTTCTGTTCCTTCACCTCCTCCTCAGCTGTGCTAGCACAGGTATTTTTGCATCCATGCCTTGAACTACCTCAAGGGATTGGAACAGGTTTAAAATAACCTGGTCAAAGTGGCTTTTATTATTCTGGATCAGTTCTTCCCACAGTGTCACAAACAATTGTAGCAGGATGCCTAAGGGAGGTGTTGGAAGGAGCTGGGTGGTCAGGAAAGGGAGAGGAGAAGGGCACAGGCTGCCAAAACAAATGGATGTCAAATCTGCCCTCAGCACAGTCCTGAGGAGGCTCACAGGGCAGTGAGGAGCTGCTATGACACAAATTCCCATCCCAGCTGGGCGTGCCATTCCCTCTCAATGTGGATGCAGCCCTAACTGCTGTGATGATAACAGAAAGATTCACTGATGGAGCTGCTGCAAAGCACTTGAAAGGATTTGCTGTTCTTTAGTGCATCTGGAGCAAGGAGCACAAAGCAATCTATGCTAATGTGCTGTTATGAGCTCTGTTCTGGGGGATTTATTTATTCTCCTGTTTAAGGGCACAACTTGCAGCTGCAAGCAGCTGAAGTGTGGACTTAAAAATAGAATGAGACTAAGTGTTTACACAAAATAACCTCTGAGTAGACTCATGTCTGGCTGTGCCTTTGCATTGTATTGTGTGTCTAAGAAATATATACATTTTAAAATATATTTTTTTTTTTGAAATCTACATTATTTTCTGCTTGAAATTTCTATATAAATCTTATTATGAGCATGACAGGGAATTCTACACATTCTGAGTTTCAGAAACACATAAAAGCACCTATGGAAAATGACTGGAAGTAGTCCTGGTTTAGAGCTCTCAGGAGCAAACATGTCCCTGGGAGCCTCTAAGCCCTTAGGCTGTTGCTGAAATTCCTTCTATCATTTAAGAGTGTTGTTTCACTTAAATCTGAAATGGCTTTGATCTCTCAGAAAGCAGATGCAGGTAAGGCCCCATTCAGTGCCATCAGCAACATACAGGGAAGCTGATGAATTCATGCCTAAGGTTTCTCTTCCATCCATTGCTAAGTGAGTTTACTGCTTTCACATACTTAAAAAAATATATTTATTCATTTTATTGGTGCATATTTGGTACCTGTGCTCATCCAAGACTTGCTCATGTTCAGTTGCTAATGGGATTAAGTAATTTTCACACTGTGTGGTCACCCAGCTCTCTGTTTTTGTATATTTTCACAAGCATCTATCCCTCTGTAGTAATGGGGGGAAACTGCTGGGAGCTGAAATTCAATTGTGTCAGCTGCATCATCTGCAAATCTGTGCTAATGAAATTTGGCAAAAGTGGTCAAACTTGCTGCAGACTAAATGAAACTGCCACATGTTTCTGACAGCTGAGGTGACAGTCCAGTGCATCTCTCACAGCTCAGGATGACATGCATCATTAGATTTACAGAATGGGAAAGAGAAGCCTGTGCTGGAAGCTGCTGTCCTTCAGGCTTTCACAGCATTTTTCAGTTTCCTTGAAATTCAAACAAATTAGAGGCCTTGAAAAATCAACCATGAACATATATAGTTTGTCAGCTACTTTAGAAGGCAGAAAAAAAATCATTTTACTGTTAATGGTATATTGTTCTTTTTTTTTTTTTTTTTTTTTAAATTCTGTTGCATTTAATTTGATGTGAGTAGGAAAAACTGCAAATGGCTAAAATTCAGAATACAAGTGACTGGTGTTGATGTAACACCCAGAACAGGTGACAAAAAGCTCTTAAGGACTTCCCTTTTTTTGGCACATTTTTCATATTCTTTTAGAGTCTTTTCAGTGGCTGCCCACACTGAAGTGAAGTGTTTGTCCAGCTGAATATCCCAGTTTATATTTTATGGGTGATTTCTTCTGATGAACAGGTCAGTTGGATAGCCAGACATCCCCCAGCATCCACTTCAGTGCAGAGCTGGAATTTGAAGAGGGGGAAAACAGCACAACTGCGAGCCTTTAATGTATCTTCTGTACCTGTAAGTGTCCTTGTGGGCTCCAGAGCTCACCTGGCTATCAGGGAGGAAAAGGTAAAGAAAAAAATATGCTCTCACATGGGAATTTTCTTCTCAGGGCAGTAGTTTTTACATTCATTAAAATACTCATTTGTGACTCAGTTTAGAGGTTCTCCTTAGCAGTATCACTCTGCATATCTGTTATCACTCAGATTCCCTTAGCATGTTTAAGAAATATTTTTCTTTGAGATGACAGGTCCATTACAAAGGAAATGTGGCAAAAAACTCCTTATTTGTGCTGTGCAAATTAACATTCAAGGAACACACAAAAGCTAGAGAAATGTAATTTTTGTGGCCTTGGTAAAAGGATGCTTGGAGAAACAAATAATAATATAATAATAAATCTCTCTCATCATGAGGTGATGAGGGCAGACTTCTGAGGTGGAGTAAAGAGCCTGTCTCCTTGGGGATGTATATCAAATATATCTTTAAACAAAAACCAAAAAGGAAACAAAAGCCAGCCTCTGAATAGTTCCCTTCTGGTTAGAAATGCGCACTGGGGAAAGTAGATATAAATAATAAATCCTTAGCTCTAACAATGATGTTTTTCATTTCATTTTTCTGTAAAGTGCAATATTTCAATTTATTTCATTAAGACTTTAATTCCCCATTCACCATGCCCTTTTCCCTTGAGGAAAGTTCATAAATATTTCCTTGTTATTTCACTGTTTCTTAAGTTGCTTCTTGTGAAGAATTCGGAACAATTTGTTTCTCCAATGTGAATCCTTTCATCTTTTTACTCCTTTGGCCAAGACTGTGAGTTGTGGTTTAACCTGGAAACAACTCACAGCCTCTCACTCCCCCACACCTGGGAGAAGTGGGAAAATGTATAACTCATGGGTTGAGAGAAAAACAGATTAATAATTAAAGTAAAGTAAAATATACTCCTCCTCCTCCTACTAATGATAATGATTTTGAATATTCCTTTGGCCACTTTGGGTCTCCTGTCCTGGCCATGCTCCATTGCAGCATCCTGTGCAATTTCTCACTGAAAGTATTTAACTTTGGGGAAAAAGAAACTTCCTAGAAACAACTAAAATATCAGTGTGTTATCAACGTTATTCTCATGCTAAATCCAAACCACAGCATTGTATGATTTAGCAGGAAGAATTTTAGCCCCCAGCTGGAGCCAGGACAATGTGAAACAGCAGCACAGAGCTTTTTCTATTCTGTTACCCCCTTAATTCCATTTAATTCCTAGTTTCTTTGTTATGCTCAGTAATTCAGCCTTGAGCTGTCTGTTCAAATTGCATCCTCAGCACGCTGGCCACTTCACCATCTCCCATGAAACCACTGTATATATATATATATATATGTATTTGCATTCTGACATAAATTTTATATGGCTGGGGTTTTTATTAATCCTGAACAGTTATTATAGAATAATTCTCTTAACCTCTCAATTTATGTTTAGTAGGTTTTTTTTTCCTCCTTTGAGATGTAGTAGCTCTTTCTTGTGTGTTGTCCCTCTGCTATTTGGCTGGGAGAAAAGCCTCACTCAAAAGGTTTTTAGTTGTTTTTTTTTTTTTTTAAATCCTGTAAAATTCTGCTTAGTTTGAGTCATGTACCAGTTAAAAATGTGAATTTCCTTTAGTATCTCTTTACCAACTTCCTCAGAAACCAACAAAAATTCCAGTTAATTGTGGATGCTCCACACCACCCTCAAAGTGTTGGGAGTAGAGACCAGCTGTTGGCTGCTCGTGGTTTTGCCTACTCAATATTTAACTCTGGCTTGAAGCTCGAGTTCCAGCCTGGAAAAAGCAACCAGCTCAGCACTCTTCTGTCCAGAGGCAGCTGGGAGCAGCAGGCAGCAGGCTGGCTGAGAGGCAGCACTTCTCCACAGTCACCCTGCTCCAGCCAAAACCAGCTCTGGATTGCAAATCCCCCTGCTCTGTACCAGAAGATGAGAGCTAAATGGTTTGCAGATAATAATAATAATATCACCCAGGATAATAACAATATCACCCAGCTGATCCTGGCACTGCACTCAGCCTGCTCACCACCCCAGTGGGATGAAGGAGCATCTCTGGTTGCAGCACAAAACATTAACATTACAACTTAATTGACATTATTAACATAACAACCCTTGTAGATTAAGGGAGGTGCCTTCCTCACAGAATCAAACCATCCAACATCATCCTTCTGAAATATTTCCCAGCAAATTTATTTTTTGTTTTCCCTAAGTACAAGCAGTGGCCTGATCCAAACCTCATTGCAACCTGAGGAAAGATCCAGTCTCACTGGATCAACTTGAAGAGTTTGGCAGCTTGAGTGCAGAAAAGCTCTTTCTGTTTTATTTCAGGACTTCTTAAAAATATTCTTCTATTTTGTATTGGATTTTGCCTGCTTTGTAGTCCAAGCATTCCATCTGTACATGTATTAGCATCCAGGTCATCTCTTTTTTCCCTCCAGCTGCACTGAGAGACTTTCTAGTCGCTAGTTGGATGTAAGTTTGCCCCTGATTTTGCTCTGTCCTTGACACCACCAGAGATTTTTTTTGCATCACCTCTTTTACTATGCACTAGCAACTTGATGTTTAAAACAGTCCATATTCTCACTGAAAAGGCATGCAGCTAAAGGAAACAAGTATCTCACTTGATTTGGAAAACAAGAAATACTGAATGATATAAAAATTCAAAGGACTTAAATTCGTTATAAAACCCAAGACACTTGTTAGTATTTTTTTAGGATTACTTTTTTCCTGTTCCCAAGTGATTTTGATAATATTGTGGGACTTTATCACAACCTTGCTCCTCCTCCTAAACTAAAACTGGAGCCAGACACAGGGCAAGTATCTCTAAAGACAGCAGCTGCATGGAAAACTTAAAACAGTTTCAGAGCTGCAAGCTTATCTGCTTAAGGATATTGCTAAGGAACCAGATGGAGAACAGTTTTCCATGGTTAACTATCTGGGCCCTGCAGTGATACACTCTGCCCTGAGCATTACTGTGGGAATTGACTTCATGGGGGGAAAAAAAACAGAGGAAAAGAGACAGGCAGAGAAAGAAGAGCATAATATTTCATACTGCAAAAATATGCAGCCAAAGAATCACCATTTTGTTGCACATTGCAAATTTCTCATCTCTGTTTATAACCTGTGGGATTAAAGGAAGAGAAAGTGAGACAGTGATGGTTACTATAGCATGAAAGCCAACTGTGAAGGAACTCAGAAATGCAAAATTTATTGAGGTATTACATGTCAAAGTGAAAGGCAGCACTTTCTGATAGAGCTTCTATTTGTTTACACTGATATATAATTTTAGGTCTGCTGAATTAATTTTTGGAATTCTGTACTTCAGGACTTCCAGCCAATACTATGGTTCACATGCAGTGATTTGTAGTGGCCAGACAAAGATGAGAAATATGGGATATTCCAGGAGGTTTGTGGAAAATACCGAATGCCTAGATGGAGTCAAATTAAAAAAATAGAATGAGTGGATTTTCTGAGTAGTCCTGCTCTATGGTCTTGACATGAGATCTGCAGGCAAAAAGTCTTTAAGTGTTAAATATAAAATAGTCCTGAAACCAGAAGAAAAAACAAAGGCGATTTTTTTTTCTCAGGTGCTTATGAGGGTTTGCAATCTTCCTTACTGATTGCAATCTTTAGCTGAAGTTTTCCAGGCTGTCCAGCCACTGCATTCTGGCTTTTTTCCTGCTATGTTGATTCTCCAGCATGGAATATTATGTCATCTGATGCTGTGTGCTTTTCCCTGCCAGGGCAGTTGTAGGATCTTTTTCCTCTAGCTATTCACCTGCCTTTGCAAGGCTTGGAGGAACCTGTTGGAGATCTTTTTTCTTTCTGTCACTTTTATAGTGAAGCTCGACAATGGGTTTACCTTCCTTAGTAAAATTGGCTAAAATGGAAGGCTTAAATTTTTTTCTAAAAAGAAAGGATAGAAGGTAAAAAAATCCAAAAAATCTGATTCACCTCGTAGCTCTGTAGGTTGGCTCTAGTGGACTATTTAATGGTATGAACCAGGATAATGAATTACTGGAAGTTACTGAGCAAATATCAACCTCCATTGAATATCAGAACCTTATATAGGGTTTCAGACTCTAGTTTGCTTTTTATATCTATGACAGGCTGAGAGAAATCTTAAATAGCTATAAAACCACAAAGACCTGGCCATTCAGCACATTTCTAAGTTGGAAATAAAAAAGGTTAAAGTTTCTATGACCTTTAGCTGGATAGAACTGAAGTTTTTTGTGATATATGCAGCTGTTCTGTAAAGGGGGACAAAATTCCCTGTAAAGGTTTAAATCACTGTCTATCTTCTATTTTAGCAAAGCCCCAAACCACTCCAGCCTGGTGGCTCTGTGTGTTCACTGCATCTGGATGTTCACAAGGAACTAACAGATAGAGGTGATTATCAGGTAATCAGGTTATAGAAAGATTTTTTTTTCTCTTCCCAAAAGAAAATCTGTGTGGGGAAAGTGTAATGATTATTTTTTTTTTTATTTCTGTGTCACTGGTGTGGAACAGATTGCTTTGATGTTGAGGTTGGCCTCAGGTGCTAATGGCATGAAATAGTTTATGTGGGTGATGTCACACATATAGGTGCACATCTCACTCTTGAATTACTTTTGTGTGAGAACTTAAATTAAAAAAATAATAAGCACATCCCCCCCCAATCCATTAATCCTTTTCTTCATCTCTGTTGAAATGCAGAACTAGAAAACCTGACCTGTATGAAAAGCTTGGGTGTAACCTGTAGCCAGGAGAAGATGAGGAGGTTATGTAGGAAAATAGATATAATTATTTTCAAAATATTTGCTCTTCTTTATTAGCAATATATTTTATTTTTCTGGAACTTCTGCATTCATCAGCATCCAGTTAAGGTCTGTTGGACTGACTCTTTTCCCACACAACTGGTAGCAGAGCCTTCAATTGAATTTGTGTTGTTCCTTCCTTGCTGTTGCTCTGTCAGTGATCAAGCAGTGAGTTCTGCCTCTTAATGCACCAAAATATAAATAATTTATACCTTAGAGAACAGAATACCATGGAAAGTGTGAGGAAAATTATTCAACTATAAGGAGAAAAGTTGTTGGGTTGCAAAAAGAGAGAAAAATTTGCCCTAAACAAGGAGAAATGTCTGTTTTTGCTTTCTTACGTGCTAGCCTTGATTTAAAAAGGATGAGTCAGGGCAAACAGCTGCTTTGAGGCAGCTCAAAGGGAACACTGAAAAGTTGCCTTTGTGTCTGAAAGGAATTAATTTCAGCAGTTTTGCCCTAGAGTTGGATTTGTCTAAAGGGTTTTTCCTTCCCTGTGAGTTTGACTCTGCTGTGTTCTGCCCACATTGTGCATAAGATAAAGCTCATAAAATACTTAGCAGGGTTTCAAATGGCATTTTTCAGGAATTCATGTTTTTAAACACAGTTTTAAACATTCTTTGTTTTGTGTACTCCAACTGCTCTTGGAGTCAGTCAGAATCTGCCAAAGGGATCTGTTCAGCAGGAGCTGATCTGCAAATTTCCACCAGGGACACTGAACCTTGGTCAGATGTGTCTCAGTCCTGCAGCCCTTGGCCTTTGAGAGCAAAGCTGGATGACAGCCTCATTCAGCAGAAGGGAAAACTACATGCAAATTAAAATAACAGTAAAAAAATCCAAATAAGACAATGTCATCTATAAATATTTTTCTAAAGAAGACCAAACAAGGTGTCGAAGAATTTCTGTGAAATCATTCCCTGTGTTTCTTTTGTCTGCCTGCTCCTGAAAACTGATTTTCCTTGTACCAATAGCTCTGTGTGAGAGACAGTCCATGGTTTGAAGCCCTAACTGGCACTCATAGATGGCCTCTTAAGAGGTGACAATAGATTTTTGGCTTCTCTGGATGACCCTGTATACTGAGTAAGAAGACAAAAGCCTTCCTTCTGAAATCCCAGGAAGGTCCTGAGGAAAGTGTTAGTAAGGTCCCAAAGGACCAAACCCTGCAGTAGAGACATGGACACATTGAAATCAGAAAGCAATGCAAACAGCCCTTATTCTCTCTTTTTATCTTTTCTCTTTTATTTTGATGGAGTTCTCAGGCTGCAATCAGGTGCCAACTCCACCTGTAAAATTAGAGAAACCTTTTTTGCATTGAGGAGAAGGACTTCCTCAAGAACACATTATTTTAAGTTGCTATAAATTGCCTTTTTGCCATTCAAAGTGGCTGCTGTGTGCCACTGCAGTGGTGTGAGGCTTGTGTTGGAACAGAGTGAAAATGCCACCCTGGGAGAGCAAGAGCCCCATGACAGCAGCTCCCATTGCTCAGGGGTCCCTTTTTGCTAATAGGAAGTGGCATGAAATACTCAATCATCATTAAGTGGTCAAAGATTTTAATCTGCTCATAAAATTGCATCTAGAGTAATTGAGTGGCTCAGTGTGAGTGTCTCTAATTGTCTAATCACAGCGTTCCTCTGGCTCCGAAAAATGAGAGAAGTAACATGTTTTATTAAAGGACAGAATTTATAGTGATTTGACTCCAGAAGCCCAAAGCTTGCACAGACTCCTACTGTGTCACAGGGAGTTAGATTTATTCTTCCTGATGTTTGTTTAAATGTCCTGTGAACATTTGAAAAACATGTCACTTTTAGAACTTGTTCAGGCTCAGTTTTGCAAACACTGTAGGAAGCCAGGAGAATCCTTGCCACAGAGTGTTATCTGTGGGGAAAAAAAAAAAAAAAGTCTTTATAGATGTTTTTAAAAGTGTTAAGACATGGAAGACATAGGATAGTGTGGACTATTTTTGGTTGACTGTTAAACATCTTAAGCAGAAGTTACCTTGGGCTTGGCCCTCTGGAGCTGAGAGGGTCTGAGGGAGACACAGCTGTGTGGTGGCATAGCTGGGACCCTCTTCTCTGAGCCTCCACCTCTAGCTGCTGTTTGAGACTGAGCTAAGAGCATCTTTCTGACAGGCTGAACACTGCTAACAGAGGATGTTGCCATCAAAGCACCTAGCAGTCTATTTATGCCATGCAGAACTCACTAACGAAAGGGTTTAACTATTTTAGCTTCCCTTAATGAGAAGAAAAACACAGTCCTGTGTTTTCTATTATCTTCTTCTTTTTTTCCCCCAATCATTGTCCTGTTTCCTGTTCCTTGTATGTTATTTTTTGCCTCTTCACATTCACCTGCTTTAACAGAGTTTGCCTGGTAAGATTCCTCAAACAGCAATGATCATATAAAAAGTATAGTGTGAACACTTACCCTTTATTCTTGGACAAATTGCTCACTGCAAGGGAGAGTGTATCCAGAATTGCTATACATAAAACAATGGCATTTTTATTGTGTTGTGATGAGAACAGTTCACCTTGCTGGTGACCTCAGGAAGGCAGGCTGTTTCACACATGCAATTTCAGCTTACTGAGATTTCAAAGATCCCTTTCAAACATATATCACCAAAAGCCTTCTTTTAGCACAATGACTCTTTGTTCTTCTCCTCCATCATGGGCTTTAACATGCTGATGAAAGCCTGCAGAGAATGCAGCAGTGCCAATAGATTGGGCTTGGAGAGAGACTTTGAAGGAATGTGAAATGAGTAAATAGAAACTTGGCTGAAATCCAGCAATACAGAAGTGAGGAAGGACTAAAATTTTAGGATGTCAACAGCAAGGCCACAATTAAATTTCAAAATGCCAACCCCAAACAAACTGAGAGCTCAGAGGCAGATTGCAGAATATGGGGTTTGCTCATGCAATCCTACAGATGCCAGGGTGAGCTCCTCTGTGGGATTGCTCAGCCACAGACACACAATTAAATCTCTCTCTGTGGGGTGGTTCAGCAGGTTCTTGTCCTGCAGAGAGGGCAGTGGGTGCCAGCAGCACACACAGAGCTGCTCCCTGGCTCTAGCAGAGCCTGCAGGAGACAATTCCTGCCAGCAGCAAAGGGTGAGCTCCAGGAGCAAGGGACTGCAGCAGCTCAGGAGTGGGCAAACATGACAAACCTACACAAAACAGAGCCATGGAACTTGTAGGATCCTTTGATGCTCCCAGACACAGCTGGGGAACACCTGTGAGCTTGTCTCAACTCTGTTCTGCAATGCATTCCTCACAGTGTACCTTTGGTATGTAATTTTTCTAGCTTTGTTTTAAAAGTCCCAGTTGAGGGAAAGAAATGAGTGTTAAAACACCTTTGGCCTAGTTTCTAATTTTTGATTTTCCCCCTTCTGTCCAAGAGAGAGATAAACAGGGATCAAATTAATTCAAAATGCCAAAGTACATGAACATTTCCTTCATTTGAATGGGCAAGAAGTCTTGTTGAAGTGTAAGGATAAAATGGATAAAAAAATTGAGTTTTCCTTTCATTTTTTATCACTGGAGACCCTTTAGAGGCCTCCATTCCTTTTTTTCAGGATCTGTTACAAAGATGGAATTTCTAGGATGTGCTCCCTCCCCACCACTGGAACAAAATTCCAAATATCCTTAGAAATCAGTCCTGTTCTCACGTGCCCAAATTATCAATGAAGGGAAAAGGGAAAGCAAGAAAGATATGTTGTTTATTTATAGTGTCTCTTTATATTGTTGACACCCTGCTTTTAGGGTCTTTGTTCTGTTACATCTTAAGCATTTATCCTTGATATGCATCGTATGTAAATGCCATTGGAAAAACAGGAGGCACAACCAGGAGGTTTTCAAGAACAAATAAAAGGAGATGAAAACAAGAAAATTACTGAAATAGAAATCTCAAAAAGTAAGGCATTTTCTAATCTATATATAAACCGTGAATGTAAGAGAAAAAAAGTATTATTCTTTTCAAATTTGCAAATTTTAGGACAGTTAAAAATTTATTAATTACTTTGTTCTGATGAAAACATGGATTAATCTTTGGAAGGTAGCAGGGGAAGGAAAGGAGAGTAAGGATGGGACAGTACTGGAGAGAAGTGTGAACAGAGGAGTTCCTAGAGTGGGAAGGCAGGGTTAGGTACAGCAACAGGTACACAAACATTGGATTCAGGAAATGAGGAAAGAAACCAGCAAACCTTTCAAGTGACATTTAGAAAAGTTCACCATTTCAGCAGCGATTCCTGAGAATTGCAAAGCAGAAAATAAATCTATTTCTAGAGAATAGACATTGGTTTCTGCTTTAGATTTATTACTTTAGAGCAAGAAAAGAATTTAGCTTGGAAAACTAATCTAGCCATGACCCTTCATGCAATTAGTTAGAGTGAGTGACTGCAGAATTAGGTCCTGCCTCATAACACGTTTTCCATTCCTTGTTAAGGATCTGTCTTAAATACTCAAGGATCAATTCATCCACTGAGCCCCACTGAAGCCAAGTGGAGCAAAACACTGGGCTGTTTTCCATCTCTCTGATGGCAGATGGGTCAAGGTGCTCAGTGTGACCCAGAAGCTCAGTCAGAAGGGAGGAGCACAGAGCTGCTTGCAGAGGAAATACAGGACCTGGGGCACAAATCTCACCTGTGTGCTTCAGGGGATGCCCTGTGGCCACGGAGGCTGGGACACATCCAAGGTGCTGCCAGGTCATGCTCAAGGAAGAAGCACAAGTTAAGCCTCAGAATATTTTATGAGAAATTCCAATGAAACTGCTGCAACTGGTTTCTAGCCTTGGCTGCTGGGGCATTCAGAAATTGGGTATTCATTGAGGTGCTTCCTCCAGTCCCAAATTATAAATGTGCTCCTGGATAGCTAATCCAGCACAGAGCCTTCTGCTACCACAGGTTCTTTATAAATATTAATAGTTTGCCACCAAGTAGAATCATTGTGAAGCTGAATAAGCTACTGTGCTGTGCTCACACATTAATCTTGCTGGAGGCTCAGGGGGAAAGTGGAAGCAAAATACTTCAGTGGGAGATTAGTCTAGGTTATCCTCAATGGAAGATTAATCCAGAAACATTGTCTACATTTTCTACTCATTTACCCAGCAGAAAAATTTATTAAATAGTTCCTAAAACTGCAAGAATTGGGAAGTTTTCCTGTGACAGTTGTGCAATATTTTATTCCTTTTCTGTTCCACTATTTTTCTGCTTTCCATGATAACTTCACTGAAAAAGGTTCAGTGTTAAAGATTTGGAAGGTGCATATTTTTCAGAAGACTTAAGAAAATAAAGATTAAAGGAACATTTTTGTTTTGTTTTGTTTTATTATTCTCACTTTAGGAAAAGATTTTTTTTTTGGCTGAATCACTACTTTGTCCTGTTTAGAAAAAGGGTAGGGAATGATTTTTTCCAGAAGTTTATAAATTTTGCTGCTTTTTAATAGAGCTAAAAATTCTACAGAATGTGACAGGAGTTTTTAATGTGGAAATGGGTTTTTGACCTGTAGAAAATTTTACTTAATGGACAATGAAGAGGCTTAAGGAAATTTCAATAGAAATCCCAGATTTTTCTTCCCATGCTAAAATTCCTTTGGAGACTCAATTATGTAAACATGTAAATGTGACTTGTGCAAGACTTCAGTCTCAAGAGAGTTCCTGTTTTTAATATCTATTTGTTTCCTTAATGGCAGCTGTCAGAAAGATGTTCTGCTTTAGATGAGCAGTCCACATTACATTATACATAACTAATAGCAAATCCCTTAAAAAAGAGAGCTGTTAAATGGTTAAAAAAGGCATGTATAAACAAGTAAATATGGAAAAAGCAGAGAAATTTCACTGCCTGGAGGGGCTAACTGCTGAGAATTATTTATTGAGTGACATCAGTTTGATGATTTCCATTGTGTATTTATTTCAGGTTATAATTGGTGGGGACAATTTTCCATTAAATCTCTCCATTGATGGAGTCATGGAACATGTCAACAAAAGGACTCAGCTGAAAGCTTATGCAGAGATGTGGAGATGGATATTTAAAGGGAGTTTAAAAAAGATATTTTATATAAATGCTGTAATACCTGTATGATAGTTTTTAAGCACATATTGACATTCTTTTAGCCTTGATCTATCTCTTCCCTCAACGTGCTCTTTATTTCTTCACTGTCAGAAAGTTGTTTAGATGCTCCATGGTAGGAACTGAGCACACATTGTAATGTGTGTTCTCCCATTAAATCTGTGTTTTACACAGAAGTAAACAAATGTAGAGAGTATAAGAAGCCTCTCATGCAGTCGGTAACAAAAATTAAAAACTTATTTTCTGTGTTTCTCAGAATATAATCCATGTTAAAAATTCATCAGCATGAGTAGACTTTTGTCTCCTTCAACGTTAAACTGAATAAAGTGTGACAACCTCAGCCAAATAAAAACACAGCTATAAACATCAATTAACAGGGAACCAGAATAATATCAGCATTTTGCCTTTTAAATAACAGGGTTATCTTCTGATTTCCAATGGCAAATGCCAATATGATTTTTCACTCAGTTTCTCAAACAAATAAAAAACTTATTAAAAATGCTAGCATGTTCATTAGCTGGTACAGATGTCTATAGTGTAAACACTTACAGTAACATAAAACTTTTCTCAAGGTATTTGCTTCCCATGAATGAGCACTGATCAAACAATTTAGTTTTGAACTCTTTGTTCCCTTTTGACCCATTTTATTGTGAATGTTATTGCAGCATTTTAAAGAAGTGATTGGAATAGAAATCTGAATAACTGGGGATGTAGCTTGGGAACCAAAATGTGATATTAAGTGAATTTTCTGATATTAAAGGTAAACCTTATGGGCAGAAGTCTTCCTGACACTTCATCCTTATCCTGGAAAGGACAGTTTGAAATAGGGGAGGCATGTGACCAGTGTGTTGTAACCTTCAGACCTATCTTGTGTAATAGCATTTGCCAGATCCCAGAGACTGAAAATGAAATTCTAGTTCGATGTAACTCTTTTGTCTTCCTACTTATAACAAGATTTGAGATCCCAGGGGGTTGTTCCAGCATGTCAGGTTAAGCCTCTTTAATCTCCTTATGATCAAACTTCATCCTCCAGAGCAGATAGTTAAGACTGAGTTTATCACAGATAGAACTTTTTTCCCCTAAAGGTTAAAACTTCATATCCCAGTTTAAGTAGCAAAGAATAAAGTCTGAGCTCCTCACACTTGTCCTTACTGGACTTCCTGAGGCTCTCACAGGTGAACTTCCTTGCAGCAGTTGCAGCCCACCTGTTTACCTTTAAAGACAGGAATATTTTAATTTTTCCTTCTGAAATGATGTCCAAGGGGACTTTTGGTAAGCACAGGATGTTTCCAGCTGTCTGGCTGACAGGTCACTTCCCTTTGGTAATTGGCACCAACCAGGTCTTATTTTTTTTTTTAATCTATCCCTGTACAGTCCTACCTGGTGAAGAACTTCTCTATAGAGTAATTTTTATCTGTGACATTGGAATTTTGTTGAATAGGAAGCATTATTTGTTTAAGAAATGGATTTTGTGGGTGGTGCATTACTTCTGCTGGTGAAGCAGCAACCTCTCTGCCTTGTATCTCTTGGCACAGGGCTTGTCAATGTGTCTGTTGTTAACAGCAGCAACCTTAGCTGATAAATATAACTTTTTTTTTTTTTAATGATATACTTGACATTCAGCATATTTGTTGATTTATAGCACACACTGCCAAGAAGAATCAATTCTAGTCCGCATTGTTTAGTTATGATGTGTAGTTTGTACTGCATGACACATTGTCCATTCTCTAAATCAGTAAATACAGTGCTGATAAATATGCTTTTTTGACAAATATTCATTTCTGATAAATTTCCATGTCACACCATGTTTTTCTGCATATTACTATGCAAGCTAAACTCCACAGCTCAAGCTTTATTCAGATTAAGCAAAAAGCATGATTTGGACTTCAACAAATGTTTTAAATTATATTGAAATAACTGCTGTGAAATTTCCCCCTCAAGCTGAAAAGTCTTTGAAAAGTCTTTGAGGCATTCAATGAAAGAATATACATGGTTTCAGTCATATTATTTTATCTTTTATTTTTTCAATGCTACACATTAAGAACAATTTGGAGAAATATTATTTGCTCATTTTGGGAAAGGAGGATATTAGGATGCTCAGAAACAAATGTAAGACCTGAATTGAAGGTTTTTGTTAAACTACACATAAGTGCAATCATATGCTCATAGTGAAAATCACATCATCAATCACATTTCACATAGGGAAATTCTTGCACAGTATAATCAGACTAGATTTGCAATGAATGATAAAGAAGTCAGGATTTCACAAGATAAAATAAAAAATTGCCAGATTTGTCATTTACTTCTCATTCTTATACCTCACTATATATATAAATATATATATACACTTTTTTTCCCCAGAATCCAGATGAGGATAAGCTACAATTTATATACTGAAAGCAGATTTTGAGATGCACATGGCAAAGTTTAGTAAGCAAAGTTCCATGTATATCACATCATGAGGCTGTCATGACATGACAAGATTTAGCATATTAAAAT
The DNA here is from genome assembly GCF_009819885.2 of Catharus ustulatus. Taxonomy (NCBI): domain Eukaryota; kingdom Metazoa; phylum Chordata; class Aves; order Passeriformes; family Turdidae; genus Catharus; species Catharus ustulatus. Next base: position 30,685,425 of record NC_046227.1, read on the forward strand.
CAATATTAAAAACACAATAAATTGTTTTCTCCAACCAGGCACACATTAATTCTGAATACAAAGCAAAGAGGAAAACATATTGGAAATACATCAAGAATTAGAAACAGTAAGTAAATCAAAGAATTTTAAATTAATTTTTTTACATAAAATAGAAAACATGAGCATTTTATAAGCTGAACAGGGTTCCAAAAAGTACTATGTGCCCCTATGTAATACATCCCCTTTATTATCATGCAAATAAGTGAGCTCCTCAAATCAAACCCCCTGTGTGCACTAATTCCATTACTCTGCTGGAGGTATCATTCATGTGTGCTTTATAGTTCTCTTGCACAAAATCTATAGGGTTTTTTTTTGTTTGGTTGGTTTGTTTGGGTTGTTTTGTTTTGTTTTTTCTTTTTTTATTATACTGAATATAAAGAGAAGATACCAGTGACGTTCCACTTTGCATAATGCCAGCAGTGTATTCCTAACATGTCTCATTTCAAGTATGGTCCAGTTTGAATGCAATTCCTAGTGCTTCATAATTTTATTTACTGCAGGGCAGAAAAGTGCAAAGGTAAATTTGAGGTTTGACCCTCATTTTGCCACTTAACTGACAAGGGCAGTTAGCTGCACCTCTAAACACATTTGGTGTCAGGCTGTGCTGACTGCTCCTTGCTGAGCAGCAGCTGCTGAGGACATTCAGGAGCTCAGGACAGGACACACCTGGGTTACCCAGCTCAGGTCTGGGCTGCACCTTTGAACCTCCTGCCTTCTGAATTTCCAGAGTTCTGAGAACCCCATTTTGGTTCCTGCTGGAGTCTCACACAGATCCTGGGCTCGGTGTGGACCACACCAGACTGAAGGACACTCTCCAGCTGTGCACTCAAAGTGCTCCAGCTGTGCCCCCAAAGTGCTCCAGCTGTGCCCTGATTTACTGCAGCCCGAGGCAGACCCAGAGCAGCATCATGCAGGCACATCCAGTGCCTCTTGAGTCAGCTTTTGCTCTCCAAATGATACAGTTCTGCCTGTACTCAGCAAGAATTCTTGGAAGATCTGGCTTACAGGGCAGATTTAAAGAACTATCATATTACAGTCTTCAGCACGAGAGAGGAATGCCCTGTAAGTGTATTGAGTGTCTTGGCAAGTAAATACAGAATTTTTAATACATTCTCTCCTACTGGGTTGATATATATGTTCTGAGACTTTTTAATGATGTAACACAGTGTAATACATAGGTACACCTCCTGGTTATCTGCTACAAGGATAGTTTGGTACCATGAGGCTCACAATTCGTAAAGCATCTTCGATTATCAGTGTATATAGATGTATAAATTATGTCCCTAAAATCAGCTGCTGCCCAGAATGTGTTTTCTGCAGAAAAAGAAAGACATTAAAATGTGTCTGGTAAAGCAATATAGAGTGCAGTATTCAGTAAAAGAAGTAAAACAAGAAGATAACAAAAGCAGATCATAGAAAATGAGATAAACAAGATTGCTGCCACAATAGGCTCCCATCTACCATTACCCACCCACTTCATAAATATGCAGTGGGATATACAGCACAGATAACATTTTACTGGGAAGAATGAACAACTGGTGCCCACATACTTTTATATGTCCAAGTGTGTGGGGAATGATTGCTTAGAATCTGCTCTGGTATTGTTCCTGAATTTTTCCTGGGCAAAATGAGCTATGAGTGAACTTCAGAAGCAATTTAAGCTCATACATCACCTCTGTACATCCCATTTGAACACGCTCACAGAAGCCACTGACAAGAAAAAAGGATGAGGTTTAGCAGAAACCAACAAGGGGAAGAGAGGGAAATATAAAAGCAATAAATTTTTCAGCTAGTACACTGGCAAAACATTTGCAGTGTACATTGAACTGAAAAGTAAAGATTTTTTTGGGTAGTATTAAAGCAGAGAAACAGCCACAAAAGTAATCATTTGAATCACCACAAAATGCTGCTTTTTTCCAAAACAATCTGCTTGCTTTCTTTTCAGTAGCTTAATGTACTGTTTAAAATCTTCCTTCCTTCCTTCCTTCCTTCCTTCCTTCCTTCCTTCCTTCCTTCCTTCCTTCCTTCCTTCCTTCCTTCCTTCCTTCCTTCCTTCCTTCCTTCCTTCCTTCCTTCCTTCCTTCCTTCCTTCCTTCCTTCCTTCCTTCCTTCCTTCCTTCCTTCCTTCCTTCCTTCCTTCCTTCCTTCCTTCCTTCCTTCCTTCCTTCCTTCCTTCCTTCCTTCCTTCCTTCCTTCCTTCCTCCTCAAAACTGGAATACATTTTCATTTAGAAACATGGATATGAAACAAATTCCAACTTGAAAGTATTTTTCAACAAGTATTTCCATCCATTTTTTGTGTCCTTATTCCTCTTGTCTCTGTTTTCAGCCATAGTGCCAATCTGGGAACAATTTGATTGTTGATTGACTCAAGACAACTTTCAGGTTTAGGAGTAGGAGTCCTTGGTGTCTGTGGAAGGAGTTCAGCTGCCCAAAGAGCTGTGATAATGCATCAGCCATACAGAAAAACCTTCCAGACTGGCCCAGCTACAGACACACATCCAGATGAAGCAAAAAATGGCATTAGAAGTTTATTTTTGGGCTGCTTTCTTCTTCTGTCTGAGTCAGGTCAAAATAATTGCTCTTTACTCAGACTTCATCTGGGAGACTGGTGATTCAATTTTGGTTTTTCTTTTGAATCCTATTGGGGGAAAAAGTGTTTCCTGCTTATTCTGATCATCTTTACCTGTGCCTTCTGTTCCTTCTACCTTACAGAATCAGAGGATGGTTTGGGTGTGAAGGACCTTAAAGATAACCTCATTCCATCACCCTTGCCATGGGCAGGACACCTTCCCCTCAATTATTCTTGTCTCCTCTGGGAAGAGAAAAGCCAATGACAAGGCAATTCCTGCTTTAATGTTGGGTGTTATATTGTGTGCTCTGAAAGGGATTTAGAATTATGTGGGTAATAATATCATGCAGCAACATTTGTGCCTCAGGAAGGAATCAAAAATAGAAAGAAAGAGGTGAAAAACAGGAAGAAAAAAGTGCCAAGAATATGTGTACCTATGAGAAAGCCTTTGTTATTCCATTGACTCAGACAACTTTCAGCAGTGCAAAGAGAATTGATAAACAGAGGTCTGTTTCTAAAAGTCAATTTCTATTGATTAATCTACTGTTCTTTTCAAGCCATTAAATATCAAAATCACTCTAATGCTCCTTAGTAATAAAGGAGAAATTTGTATTGGATCACATTATGTTTATACAGTAATTTGGAAACCATCATCTGTTTAAATTCTGGGTCTTGTTCAAAGTATGCACTTCCTTGCAGGACCCAGAGAGAAGGATGCAAAGACTTGAGAAAGAAGAAATGGAGATAAATCTGGAGGCTTTGAATAGACAGGAGATGTGTTAATGTAAACAAAATTCTATACTCTTATTTGTGTGCTGAGATAGCTGATGCAGAATATTAACTGTAGGCAATCTGATCAGATTCCTAATGTTTAGGATAAAGTGCTCCAAATGAATTGCTCATTTTCAATGAATTACAGGTTCTGCACACCTATGCCTCCTGAGAAAGAGGCCAAATCACTGAGAAGTGAGCAGTGGGGCTGTGACTCAGACCCTCATTTTGAGAGAGGCAAAGTCATTTGAGTTAGGTGGATGCAGTGATGTGCCTGGGTGCAGCTGTATCCTGAAATAACACTGGGGCTTGCTTTCCCTTTGCTTTCCCTTTATTTACCTGACAACACCAGGGATTTATGTTATTTTTTCCCTTTCATTGCTAGGAAAGAAAACCCAGAATGTCCAAATGGAAGGATTTTTAGGCTCTGCATCCTGCTAGTTTTGCTTTTCCCCTATTTTTTTGAGGTACTGTTGCAGTCCAATCTGAGAGCAGCCTTGCATTTCTGATGAGGAGCCAGAGCACTCAGCTGCTTTTTGAATTGGCAGGCACTGGGTAACTTGTAGAGAAATTGAAGTGCTTGTTCTTGCTTACATGATTCATTGTTATTTTTCCCAGTCATTATGAATTGAAATAAGCCATCTGTTATAATAACAGTGCACCATGCACCAAGAAGCGTGGCTTTACCTAGGAACAGAAACAAATGTCACATAAAAATGAATTTGGGGATCCACACATACATCCAAATTAGATGGCTCAATAATAGCAGCAATGGATGTGTACATAAAGCTTGTTTTGTGGGAACATTTACTGTTGTTTTCAAAATGAGAAACAGTAGGCTGATATCATTAGAAATGGATAAAACAATATATTTGCTTGAAAAGAATGGATTTCATTCACTGTCCTTCAGTGTTAAATCTATGACTAACAAGGTAAGTAAGTCTGAAACTGGATACCAGCTAGGTTTTTCTTCATCATTTTAGGTCAGTAAATTAAATTCCCAATTACCTGAACAAAAACTGAAAAGCACTAAAAATATCTAAAGTCTTATGAACTGCAAAAGAGCTTTTTTACACGTTAAAAGTAATCCACAAACCAAATTGCTGCATCTGTGGTAGCAGATCTTAACTCTCCTGCAGAGATGTTGATGGTTTAGTCATTGGGTTTTTTCTTGCTTCCTTGTCTGTTCTTTGAAATGTCTCTACTTGACACTAAAAACAGGGGTAAAAGTTGTATCACTGTTGTATGTTTTCTCATTTTTTATAAATATTTACATAATCATATTTTATAGGGAGGAATTAAAAAGTCTTCCAAAGATGCAGTTTCCATTATACCATCAGCTGTTGCACTGCCTTATGCTGTCTTCCTAATGACATTTTCCCATTGTTTCTTCATTTCTATCTTGATATTTATTCTTCAAAGAAAAGCACAATTGTTTCAGGTCAGGATCAGCACTTGTTCTGTGTTCATGAAGTGAACTAACAGTTTAAAGGTCTATCTGCACACAATAATAAAGAACACCTGCCATGGCTGGAAGTTAACTCCGTACCCTCAAAGTTCTTTGGTGCCTGGCCTCCCAGGATGTGTTTTTTAGCTCTGAGTGAGGAATTCACATCCCAGCAGATGTTGTGCTGCAGCTGGGTCAGAACACCCAACAGAACTTGCAGGCAGTCTAGCTCAGCTCTGAAATGTAACAAAAGGGCCAAAAGGGTAAATCTGGAATTTAAAGTCTTATTTTTAAGGAATTGTAGTCAGGTTCAAGAACACTAGGTCCTATGATCCCACTGAAAATCTGAAGACAGACTTCCTCCCCACCCCTGCCTTTAAGTATGCCCTGTAGAGCATTAGAAAATGTGATATGGGGTTAATTCTATCCTCTGGATAAGAGAATATTAATCCATGCCTTTCCCACTTCTTAATAAGATAAAGCCTGAAACTAAACTTCCACCTGCAAGTACATTATGGAATGTAAATATTCCCCAAATGATGTACAAACAATTGTTAGAAAATTGTGCAACAGAGCCAGTAAGTGCAGGATGTTAAACATTAAACTTTTATTTCCTCTCATGTTTGGATTTGCCATTAATAGCAATGGCAATTTTTTACCTTGAATTCCCTGGGGAAAAACCCCAGCTGTACTCTTCCCTAGCACCTCTAGGTTTTGGATGTTTCTCTGAATACTGAATTTAACTATCCTATTTTTATTCTTGCCAAAAAGCAGATGACAACATGATTTCAGTACTAGGAGATAGTTCTTATCACAAGCTACACCTGGAATTTGAATGCTGTTCCCTGGGAGAGATTGTGCTGCAGACTAAACAACAGCTCCAGATTTTTATCAAGTTATGCCAGATCTTTCTGTAAACTTGTGAGAAAGTATCATAATTTATTATATAATACCTGCAAAGATTCTCTTCACTATTCCTCATCTGCAGATATTTCTTTACTAATAAATTTTAGGTAGATAAATCAGCTAAGAGCCTCTTCCTCAGTGTCCTACTTACAAATGGCAAATAATGGTTGACTGGAGTATTTAAAAGATGACATACAAAGTACTTGAGTATTTGTTGGAAAGAATTTAGGATTACATAGATAAATAGGTGACATTTTCCCTCAAAAACTGTTATTAGCCATATACTGGGTTACCAACAGGTTGATTCAGGCACGCATAGGCACATACAAATCCTGAAGGGAAAGAATGAGAACCTCTAACACAGAGTATGCCCAAAACCAAAACACGGTGACCCATCAAATAAATAACAGCCCAACCTTCAAGACTTGTAACCAAATTCTGCTCCTGACATTGAAATCAGACCATGGGGGTTGCTGTCAGATGTAGGGCTTCTCTTCAGGTGCTGCTAATACTGGGTAACCTCAAAATAAATATATGTCAGCCATCCCTGAAATGCACTCCTTGTTCTCCAGACTCCCAGAAATTAATAGAAATCCTTGGAATGGAGAGGGTATACCTTAGCAGGGCATTGCTGCTGTACCTGTTAGCTATCACACCATTATCCAAGCCATTCATCTCCTACCATTGTTCAGCTCTAGTGATCATGTGTCGTTTGAGACTCCTGGCTCTTAATTAGAAATCATCTGCTGTTCCTCACCCCGCTCTGATATGTCCTGCTGTGACTTTTCTGTCAGTCTGCTCTTCCCTGTGATATGATACAAGGTGGGAGAGCACAGGGGTTAATGCAATTATTTACATATGGTAATACAGTGTATAGCAGGGAATTAATGAAACAGTTTGCAGCATTTCAGAGCTAAAAAGAAATTAGGCACAGACTCTCCACTGATTTTCCAAGTGAAGTGTGCTACATTTAGCTTTTATGCTCCTTGCACAATTCCAATGTCAAGATGTACTTTTTCTTTTCTTTTCTTTCCTTTTTTTTTTTTTTTTTTTGGAGGGAGAGAGTAAGGTGCAATCAAGATGGATTTGGAGGAACTCAAAGATGGTAGACATAAAAAATTATTCATATAGAGTTTTTGTCAATGTTTATGAAAACAGGCATACAGAATTATCTCCCCTTATAGTTTCACTCTTGTTTATACTTTGCATTTACCCAAAGTGATCACAAAACCAAAGCAAGAACGGGGTATAGTTGCCCTTCTGAAAATAACTGCAAGTATTAAATGCTGAGTTCTGTCTTGATGCAGAATCCAGATCTACTGATGTAGGAGGGGAAAATTGCCTCGACTTGCAGGAGGCCAGAATGCCACCCACAGAGGTGCCTGATTGCCAGAGAGCGCTGAGCATCTGCTCTCTGAAAATCACTGTGGTCTGGTGACATTGGCCAGTGAAAATGCAAGGCACTGAAATAAGCAGTGCAGGCTGAAAAAGCTGGTGCAGAATAGTTCCACGAGGATGATTAATACCAGCTGAGGAACTGCACACAGAATTTTGCATGTGCAATACACATGTGGTTTTCTTTATATTTACAGCTGTATCTCTGTGGAATCATTGATTAGGAATATAAATATTTATGCACAATAATAATTTTAATAGGCAATTACATTAGTTGTTTAAATATTTTCATAATTACTTAGTTCACAAACATGAGTACTAAAAAAAAGCATCTGATACTACAATGCCATTATTCCTAATGATCCACAGACAAATTAAAGTTCTTTCTGGTACTGGTAATTTAAAATCTATCATATTGCAACTGCAAACATAGAGACATAGCATGTCAATGGAAGTTGTAATGGAAAGAGATGAATCCCAGAGCTTAGAGCATGTTCTTATCAGTTACAAGCACAGGCAATGTAGGAAAAACAGAGAGCAGAGGCAGACTCAGTTTTTAAGGCTGTTTTCCTAGTGCAGGGGCATGTGAGGATAAAAATGTATTCTATGACAGACTTTGTATTAAGGGTGATGTTTTACTAAGTATTTGAGAGCTCTGAGAGTCTGCATGATGGTATCTCTGTGTGGCAAACCTGATTGAGGTCAGGATGAATCTACACTGACTTAGATATCATCAGAAACTTTGGGAGCAATTTGATCCCCTGCTGATTCCATTTCCAACTGAGTAAGAACCCCAGACAGCTCCTCAAAGCCATGAAAACATCAGTATTATAGTCTCAAGCCATCCTGGGGATGTTCCTGTCCCAAATGGGAAGCAAAATCTGCCTCACCAGTTTGTTCAAACTGAAGTTGGTTTGGAATCACAGAACAATTGGGAAGAATCTGTAAGATCATCTGCTCCAATGCCCCTGCAATGAGCAGGGACATGTTCTACTGGAGCAGGTTTCTCAGAGCTCTGTCCAACCTGACCTTAACTGGCTGCTGTGATGTGGGATCTTCCCTCTCTCTGGAAATCCTGTGCCAATATTTCACCACCCTTTTTGTAAAAATTGCATCCTTATATCTAGTCTAGTCTCCTACTTTAAAACAGACCCTACTAGAAATTTATAGTTATAAGCCCCCTTTGAATTTAAAAGGCTGCAATAAGATCTCCCTAGAGCCTCTTCTTGTACCTTGGGAATGGTGAGTGGTGGCAAAAGTGGAGTGTCCTTTAACAAGATCTTTTCTGTTAGATCAGGTCACTAGATGCTTTTGCACACTGGAACCTGAGTATATATTAATGATAATGATTTCCCCTGGAAATATAATTTCACCTTCTTAAGCTTGATTGTGTGTTTTCTTGGATTAATAAATATCAAAGCTGTGATAAGGATGGAATTAACATTGCCAATTTAGGTAATAATTAATATTTCCCTGTAAAGAGTCCAAAGCAAACAATTTATGCTGTGTTCAGAAACCTGTCAGGAAGAGGTTGGAATGTGCATTACTCCTTAACAGAAATGACTGCACACTTTATCCATCATAGTCTATTCCAGGGATGCTGAAGTCACAAGAATTTATGGAGAGGGAAGAAGGGACCTATAGGCATACATGAGCAGAGGCAGGGATCCATTTTTCAGTGCAGGCAATACAGTCACTTAAACTAAGAAAACATGCAATAAACAAAACCAGGCAATGACAGCTATTAAAGGTCTGAATCATTACCATTCTGAATCATTACCATTCTGAATGCAGAATAAATAAGTAGTATTATTTAGTATGCAGAATAAGCAATAGGTAGGTGTTTGTGAGTTTAATCAGTGATGGTGAAGCTGAGGACCAGCATCTTGGTTCTGAGCCATGCAAGATGTCACAAGAGACACCAGGCAAAATCCCAGGCCAAAATGAAATTAATGAGACTTCTACTAGTGATTTCAGATAGATAAGGATTTATTACAGTTTTTTCCCACCAATAATCTTGTACTGTAATTTAATTTCTTAGCACTAATACTCTCATTTAAAGTACATCTTGTCACATTTGTATAGGATGGAGACTCTGTACTCAAAGTAAAGTCAAATAGCATGAGTGTTGAAAAATGTAAGGAATTCTTATGCATTAAATGTCTCCTTAGGAGTACAAAACTAAGGTTAGACCAGGGAATTTGTCTGCAGTCTGGCTTCACTGAAAAGTTCCAATCATCTGTTCTAAATGTTGACATAACCATACATCTCCTCCTCCCTTTAGTTCAGATTTGTAAATGCAATGCAATCTTCCATGGCTTATTCTGAGAATGGAGAATTACTACACTTTCATGGTGCTGTAATTGCTCTGTAATAGCTAATAATTATGGATCTGCAATATCATAAGCACAGCGTTATGAAATCCAGTGCAAACAATTAGGTTCTGTGTTATATCTCACAAAATTATTTCGGAAATGGGATGAGGCTCAGTCAGTCGTGTAGACAGATGCTATTTTGCATTTGGAAATGTAGTGGAGGTAGGTAGCCTAACCCTTTAGAACCACCACCAGTTGTTCTAGGAGGTCTGTCAAAAATTCTGCAAAAGCTATCTACAACTTTGACAGAAAAAGCAAAGAAACACAGTGAGAGGAAAGATGAGCAGGGGGAAAGCAGATCTCCTTGAAAAGAGATGCACTTAAATATTTGCTTGTGTCTTTTGTGCTTTCAGTTTTGTTGTTTAAACCACAGTGCTGGAATTTGAGCCCCACTGCCTTTTGGAGACTCTGGCATCAAGCAGCTCCTAAACAATGTGCTGTGTGCTCACATCCTGCTCTGGCTTGGTTAAAGAACAGCGTTAAGAAAAGCTTTTTGTTAGGAAACTGAATTTAAATATAGTTTCAATACAATTACATGCATTCCTTTTCCACATACAGAGAATCCACAGCCAGCTGTTGCAGATCCATGTTTCCTGGGACCTGTAAAGTCCCCCCACAATTGTGTTGTGTCACAAAGCATACAATTATGGATTAATTCGGGTTGGGACTTTTAAAGGTCATCCAGTCCACCCCCCCTGCAATGAGCAGAGACATCCTCAACTAAATCAGGTTTTTCAGACCCCCAGAATCTCCAGAAGCTCAAGGCTCAAGTCTTCCATAAGGAACTGGTTCATTACTCTTTTTCTGTGTGCTTTTCCCCTGTATTTAGAGGGGTAGAGGAGCAAACAGTCACAAAAGAAAGCAAGATTTTATTTGAAAAAATAATTCTACATGTTGCATTGCTCAGTTTGAACATAATTATAGTCTGGCATCTCCTGCAATTGTTAAAGGCTCACTAGAGTATGACACACAGGGCATGAATGAAAAAGCCTGCCAATGGAAAAAAAAGACACAGACTCCTTCCTTTCAGCTCCTCTCCTGTTGGTGATGTGCAGATTGTTAGGAAAAGGGTTGGATCTTCTTTTTTCTTCATTTATTATCCTTTTCTGGCAGCCAAAAGTAATTGTCAGACCTGGAACACAGTGGAGCTTAGAAAAAAAAAACAACAACAAAAAAAAGTGACAACAAAGGAAAGAAGGACTGCAGAAAAGGGATTGAGGAGATTGTATTGTGTGAGTGAACTTGGAAAGGGTGGATGCAATCTGGACCTGGATAAGCTGCCCTTTGAGAAGGAGTGAAATTGTTAATATTGTGTACACTGCCTAGATCAGCCTCTGGTGACAGTGGGACTGGAAACACAGGGATTGTAATTGTAGTCTTGGGTCTATGGGAATGGCATTAGGAAAATGTCATATACTGTTGAAATTATGCCCTGCTTATTCTATGAAGACTTCTACAAAAACAGGATATAGCCTTCACAATTCTCAGAGGACAGCTGTAGATATTGGCTTCATTTTCTTCTTTGCCCTGGGGAAATTTCCTATTGACTGTGGTTGACAGCTACACTACAGCCAAAATTCCTCATAAATCATGCTGAGTCAAGTGCATGCCTCTTCTGGCATCCTTGGAGGACACTGCTCTTCCCACAGACACAGCAAGGGCTGAGCAAAAGCAAAAGGTGCCAAATGGGGCAAACAGGACCATGCTGTCTCTGTGGAGGGTGGGTGGGGAGCAGAGACATCTTCACTGAAGAGGATTCTTCCCTCAGCTAGAAAAGGCAGATATTTCAAGGTCTGTGCCACTTCCTGAGCAGGTGACATGCTGTCTCTACACAGCATTTGTGTGATTTTGATTGAAAGATAAGCACTTAAAAGTATTTCTTCACAGAGTAGGAGGTTTCCCCTGGCACATGCAAGCTTATTTTAGATAGACCATCTATTCACTGGCTCCAAATATTCTTTTGGGTTAACTGCTTTATAAACTGCTCCCTAGAAACTTTTTATATAATGCTGTATCTATTAACATGAAAAGAAAAATTCTATCCTCCTACAAAGTTTTCCTTTTTGGCTCCCACATGTAAAGATACCTCCTTTTAAAAAATCTTTTTGCTATATTCTGAGTTGATTGTCCTGTGCTGGGAGTTGGAACATTAACATTAGACATTATACCTTAAACTCCTTTAAACAGGCTGATGTTAATATTTCCTGCAGTAGAACCTCTCTGTAAGGCTCATCTTGGCCACAGATCTGACAGGCTGAGCCTTGTCCCACCATGTGGGGGGAGCTGATGTGGGACTTGCCAGCTTTCCTTTTCTCAGGACAGTCTGAGCACCAGGCTGCTGCCAGGCTTAGGGGTTTGGGCATTACCCAGTGGAGTTGAAGGGCAAGGTTTAGTGCTTGAAAAGAGGCATTTGTGGGTTTTCAGGGTGTCCTGCCTGCCCTTCAGAAGCTGTTCAAGGAGGATATCGAGCTCCTGGGTATCCTATGCTGATGATATGATTTTCCAGTGAGGTGAAACACCAGCTCCTAAATCCAGCCCAGGCTGTGCATTACCCCAAACCAATGAAGGCAAGCAACAATTTTCCCTTAAAAAGCTTGGTAGACTTCTTTATGCCCAACAAAATTAATTATCTTTTGCTAACTACATTCTATTCACGTCTCCCCCATTTGCTTTGGCTCAATGCTTTATTTCTACCATCAGAACACCCCCAAACACTGGCAGAAAAACATCTTCAGCTTCATATCTCTGAGTGACAGATATATTTATTGGTTTCCTCAGTTTGAACCACAACACCAAAGACATCTTGCCGGGGCTTTGACACAGAGAATTCTGCTGGGTGAGATGGGAGTGGTGCTGATCAGTCACACTCAAACTCTTGTTAAGGCAGCCACTGACAATAATTACAGCTGACATTCTTGAAGATTTTTATGGCCTTGTTTAAGCCTGAAGCTGGTGTTCCTGTCTTCTCTCTCTATTGCTTTTTTGGAGAGGCAGCTGTAGCCCATGTTCAAATGCCTCTGCTCTCCAACCTTCCTTATTTAAAAGGACTTCAACAGCTTCAGCTCAGATATAAAGTTACTTGTTTTCTACATCTGCAATCCTGAGTCAGAAAAAATGCTGTGGAGGGAAAAATTGAATAAAATCCAGAAACAGCAAGAAATATCTATATTTTGTTCTCCAGCAGTGTCTCCAGTTAATAAATTCACTTTTAATTATTTTTTATCTTCATCTTTCTTGATAACTTGTGAAATTAATTTCTTCAGATATCAAAACTTTTTATTGCTCTCCCATTTTGTCTGGTTTTGAAAATTGTGCATTGCAGAACAGAATATATGCTAGTTAACAAGAATAATTATTTATCTTACTGTAATTGCACGTCATCACCCATTAGTCAGTAACAATGACTGGCAATGCAATTTTCTTTGCAATAAAACTAATTAATATTCACATTATTATCTGCTGTTCAGATATTTCTAAAAGCAAAACTTGATGTTTTTTTAGTAAGCTAGGGAAAATAAATCATATGGAATGTTAAAAATGGTATTTGGATGCATTAAAAATATGAGTAGAAGCTGGCTTAGAATGACCATTTCCGTTAGGAAATAAATAAAAAAATCCAGTCTCCACTTTTAGTTAGCCCTGATGGATTTCTTGTGGAGAAGCAGCAGAGCAGTTTTAGCCAATCAAAACAGAATAATATGTCAGGAAAAGAAGGAGATAGGTTTATGATTTCCCAACAAGTGCACCCGACTTCACCTTTGAAAAGAAACATATTTTTTAGCAATGTTTCTCAGTGCTTTCTCTATTACATCATCCTAATTAATCGTGTGCTGAGCAAAGGAAGTTCTTCAAGGTTTTGTGACTAATTCCATCTCAATTCTACAATAGAAACATTATAAATATTTGTGGAAGAAGGTGACTGGGGGCCAAGACATCTGAAAAACTACAGTTATTTTTCACTTTCTCAAAACATAGAATTAAGGGATTTATATCATGGTTCTAAATTAAAAGCCCCATATAAAAGACTCCATGCACTTTTTGGCACTTATCACTAATATTTTACTAACTTCCCATCAGATAATTTGGGTGATGAAGTTTGTGCTCAAATGAGGAAGAATATTGCATTCTGCCAAAGCCAAATAATTTTTGAATGAATTGCAGTAACACATTAGCTGCTCACAATTCCAATTTCCTCAACTCTTAAATTCATCCCTATGTATGATTATGAATATCTGATACAACATTATCCTATGAAATATTTAGGCCCATTAGAAAAGAAGATCAGAGAAAAAAATAAGCAATTCTGGCATTTAATTCACAGCAATTTGCCTCTCAGAATTTTTTTTTCAAACAGAACATATGCACTTATATTCTGAACTTCTGTTAAGAAAATCTGTTCCTGAAGAAGCAATATATTATTAATTTTCCTTCTTTATAGTCAGTGAATTAGTTTATTGATCTCATGAAAATGATGAGTCATAAGGATTTCTCTGTCCAAGTCAGAATTTCCAGTGTTATTATTTTGGTTATATAAATTATTTATGTCTCATATTCCCTAATTACTCAGAGGGATTATAGCAATAACCAAATTCATCATCATCCAGAGGAAAATATTCTTTTGCTAAATTAATAAAGATAACCTTGCTCCTCATTCCCAGAGTATCATCCTAGCCAGAAACTCATGCACAGGAAGGGAATTCCTGTGTAAAACATCCAGCAAGATTCATGCCTTTCATAAGGAAATCTGGTGGCATGTGGATTTTCTTTCTGTGGGTGGACTAACTCTTGTCATAGTGAGCCAAAGCAAATCACAAACATCTCTTAGAGACTTGGAGCTCAAAATTTCTAATGAAAATCTGCCTGAATTTTGTTCATTTTGAATGTTCACATTCAGAGGAATGTGACACCTATAACATGAAGTTCTGCTTTTGCCTTGGCATGATTGAAACTCAAATAGATGAACAAAAGACAAACAGAAGTAAATAGAGTGAAAAATAACATAAGAAAAAAACACTGTTTTTTACTGATAAAGATTTATACTGCACAGCAATTCAAATATTCCTGTTAACAAAACCCCCCAAACCAGAAACACCCCTAAGAGTGTTAATGAATAGAGAATGAAAAGGGGAGGAATTAAGATGAAAGCAAACACCTACTCAAAATTCATGTACACATTGCAAACCTTCCTTTTCAGAATTCAGCCAGCACATCCATTTTGCCACATTATAAGCAAAGTACCCTGAAACCCTCCTTGTGTTATGTGTTTGTAAGGTAGCTGACCCATGATACTCAGGGTGGCTAGCAAAGGATTTTAGAGAAATGCCAACAAGTTGATATTTTATTAAAGTCTTCCTTAGTACTTGAAAAAAAATGTAAACGAGTTCCCTGTGGTTGAGGAGTTTGCCATTTTAAGAAACTTGTGTATAAAATACAATTTATTAAATAATTGTATTGCTTTTGCATCTATTATGATCTAAGTCGATATTAATCAATGGTAGTCAAGAATTTAGAATAATTTAGTGACTAGGGTGTCATTATCTGTCCACTGACAGAAGTCATCAGATCTTTGTGCACAGTAACCAACCCTCCTTTAAACGGCCCTCCTTGCTCTCCAAGGCAAGTTTACATATAGTGAATTTTTCTCTAGCTTCAAATTAGTGTGGTTTATAACTTAGAAGCAAATGTAGCTCTTTCCTCATCTTCAGTTTCCCCAACCCATGAATTTTAGTTGTTTGATACACTAGGATCCAAAATTTCCCAAGCATAGTTCTGGAATCTTAGAAAATCTACCATGACCTGATCTATAATTCCAGGTTAAAAACGTTATTTATGCTTTATGTTGTTTTTCCCCTGAGAATAAAATAAAGAAATCTGTTTCACTGGAGATTCACTACAGCAAACACAAGTAATTGCTGTGTTGCTTTATATTTAATTTAATTTAAAAGCACCCCTATTAATATTTATAAATTTAGGCATGCAGAGACACACATAAACAAAGTGTGCTACTCATCTGCCAAGCTGCATTGCCATTAGTGGGTCACTTGCCAGAGAGGAGTTCTGGAAGGAATGAGCAGATGGCACAGTAGACAAAGCAGAAAGAACGCTTTTGATCATGACTGTTCAGTGTGTTACTCAGTGATTATGTTTCCTTGATAGCAAAGGAAGACATCAAATAATTTCCTGAACTTGTAGGTTATTGAAGCTGCTGCAGCAGCACCTTGGAGCCTTTGGACTCTGGATTATTTGGAGTGCTTTGGAGAAGGGTTCTCATTCTTGGTGTGTATTCTGCACCAAACCTGAAATGTTTTGCAGGTTTTACACAAAAACTGACAGTCCTGGCTTTAGGGTTTTCATTGCTCCAATTGCCACCATCACTCATGTTAAATGATCAGATTTCCAGAATGATGGTGGATGAAGTTCCTAAGGTATCCAGGAACCTTAATGCTTTCTTCTGAGTGATGCCAGTGAAAGGAAACATCTTTCTCTGGATGGTGATGAAAGCTTTCCAGCCCTCTAAGAAATTCAGTCACAAGAAAGAATTTTATTATAAGATAAATTTAATTACTTAGCTGTTGTGAGAGAAACAACAGACTGGAATATGTTGGATGCTCTTGAAATGCTGGAAGACAGTTTCTCTGTTCTGAAACTTGCAAAACTTATTAGAATGGGTCAGATTTGAATTGGATTCCAACTGATGAAAAATAATTGGTTAAATTTTCATCATGGGATATTTCAGTTCCATTGAAAGTATTTTTATGTGAAAGTGGTCAACTGTATCTTCATTTTAAAATATTATCTTAATTGATTTTACTAACAATTATTTTAAACAATGACATAATGGTTTGCCTTGCTATCTTTGTGAAATTAAAATACTATATTTTCAAAATTACTTCTTATATTGCTAACACTTTTTTTCCACTCCCCTCAATAAGCATGTTCTAATAACTTGCCTTATAAAGCAGGCAGCTGAAATTTTTATTCACTGCCTCTGAAATAGATAGAAATATTGATTTGTTATTATCTTAAACATTTGGAAGTGAGGATGCAAATTGAAATATAAAGGGAAAAGTGATATGTCACACCAAAGGCATGTCAAACAAGAAGTCTACATTTTAGGAAAGAATTTCTTTAAGGACATTTTTTCTCCCAAGATATCCTCCAAAACATTAAGTATCAGGTACCACCTGAGCTGGAGGTCATAGTATGCATTTTTTCCCCTGAATTTGTTTCCTTCAGTTTCTATAATTTTTAGCACCCGTAATGTATTGCAGCAAGGAACTCCACAGCTTGAACATGAGATGTAAGAAAAGCTGCTTTTATATTATTTTTTTTACTCTGCTCACAGCTAATTACACTTGATGTCTCATAGCTCTTGCACTGGAATTGATGCTGGATAATCAATTCCTTTTTGCCTTTGCCAAGCCTGATTTATCAGACCTTTATCAAATCCTCTTTCAGCTGTCTTTTCTCCAGCAGGACAAGTCCTTGTCTACTCAGTCAAAGTAAGAACAGCATTCAATATTCCTTTTCATCTTTGTTGCCCTTCTTTGAGCCTTTTTGTAGAGGAGGATGAGAGCTGCGTTGCGTGGATTTATGCAGGAGCATAAATGTTCCCTATTTGTTCTCTCTTCTTTCTCTAAGAACTCTTCACATGCTATTTTCTTTTTTCAATCTTTCTGAGCTATGGAAAGTATCTGAACTGCACATCATAACCCCAGTCTCACTACCTGGATACTTTGCTGAACATAGATCTCTTCCTTCGATATGCAAAATAATTGTATCTGCAAAATAACCTTTTTTTCACCCAGCCACATTACATACCATTTATCCAGATTGAATTCTATTTGTCCATTTTTGTTTCCCAGATCCAGTTT
Organism: Catharus ustulatus; assembly: GCF_009819885.2. Taxonomy (NCBI): domain Eukaryota; kingdom Metazoa; phylum Chordata; class Aves; order Passeriformes; family Turdidae; genus Catharus; species Catharus ustulatus. The sequence continues at coordinate 30,702,803 of NC_046227.1, forward strand.
TGCAGTATTTTAGGCCAATATTTGCAACCAAAATCTCTTGATCTCACACCCTCAGAACTGCATTTTCAGCAAAATTTTTCATGTGTGTTAAGGATTTTATTTTTAATCAGACAAACTCCTAATTTGATGTTTTTATGTTGCATTTAATGACTTGTAGTTCCCTTGATCATTCATAGTATAGTTCTTGAAAATTTTTCATCCTTACTGTATCTGCCACTTTCTTGTTCTCAGATATGAACGTGAGTTTAAGGGACATTTTCTGCACCACCAAGAGTTGTTCACTTTCTGGTCCTTGAACTCCTTTTGAATTCTTTGGTAAGTGCTTATTGATGCAATTTGTCCCTGTCCAATTTTGTTGTTTGCTCTGTAAAATGTATTGACACCTCAGTTTGATTCAGATCTTCAGTGAATGCCCAGTAATGAAGGGTTCCAGTCAGAAACCTCCCCAAGCTCTTCCACAACAAACATAAAGGCAGAAAATTAATTTTGTTTTCTGGGTTGCCCCTTTTTTCCCTGAGTGCTCCTTTTGTACTGTTATTATCTATTGACTCTAGAGACCTTCTGGAAGGCTTTTACTGCTAATGGGCTTGAAGGACAATGTATTAAGTGTATAAAAAACTGCTGCTAAATACTTTTCAATTACAAGCTTTTTTAAGTCTATCTTTCTGTGTCTCTGACATTCACCTTGCCAACACCTGTATTCTGTGTTTTTCTCATTTGAAGAAAACCTGATTTTCTGAAAGCTGCTACTCAACTTGAACGACCTCCCCTCCCCAAAGTGTAGTCAGACCTCCTTCTTCTTTTTTCCCTTTCTCAGAAGATTTCTGAAATGTGATGTGCATTGGCTTTATGCCTAAAAACATCATTACAGTGCCTACCTGAAGGCTGCAAAGATTTTACTGACACTTTCCTCTTAGAAGAAATTTAAGCCCAAGTTTATGAAAATACTTGAAACTGTAAGCATTTGGCCATCATATCCATATACATTTATGGAAAACTAATTCACTACGTGCCTTTGTGACTGCCTGGAATTGAGTAGTAAAGAGTAATTTAGTTTGAAGGGTCAGTTTAGAAGAGCTGTGGTCTTCAAATTGTGTTTACATCAGTGATATCTCACACATGTGAAAGTTTAGACAAAGAACTCGGTTTCCAGAGGCTTTTTGCAAGAATGTTCTCTTTCTCTTTTATGTAAGTGCATAATTAAAAGGGTCACAAAAAGCTACAGCATTGTTGATCTGCTACAACAATGCAGATCCACACAATCAAACCTCTTGTAATGGAAGTTTCAACACTAAAAGCAGCAGTGCCAAAATCAGCCTCAGAGCTCCCTCAATCATACGGAAAGAGTGCAAATATATTCCTGCCAGTGGAGAAAACGTGTTTCTAAGAAGCCAAGGAGATGATTCAAAACCTCCAGTGAGTTTTGTGGCTAAATCCCAACATTTTTCTTGGAAAACATGTTCCATAGCAGAACAGCCATTTGTCTTAGCACTCCATGGTTGCCTACAAACAAAGTGTTCTGCCAGTGTCTGGCACAAACTTCAAGCTGCAGCCGGAAATCAATCTGGTCCTTTTATTCTTTCCTGGTTTTTTATTTTTTTCCATCTCTCAAGGGCACATCTATAGCCTGGATGAGAACACAGAGAAAAGCAGATGGCAACACCGTTTGCAGCCTGAGTGACAGCAGAGGATGCCAAAATGCTGATTAATGGCCTCACCCCCTCACAAATCTTTGTTAACTCAACTCCACTCGATTGTGTAGAGTTATCTGAGAACCCAGAACAGGGCAAGCTCCTCCCTAAAGACTAAAGGCAAGATCCCAAAAGGATCTGCAGGCTTTGTTCAGCACTGTGCCCCCTAAAACCATCACTGAAACAGGAAAATGCTGGGGCAGGTCACTGCCAGTGCTGCAGATTGGGGATTTAGGAGAGGCACTACAGCACCTTCACACACCTCAGCTCTGGAATGTGGCTTGTAAGGGGAGGATTTTGAGAGTCCAATACTCTGTTTTGCTTTTCTAGGGTTACCTTTTTTTCCCAGAATATGGCAAACATCCAGAGCAGGCCATCTGACCATATTCCAGCTCCTCCAGAGCGGCCAAGGTGGGACTGGCTGCTCTCAGGGGCACAGGCAGAGGAAGAGCCCAGTGAGGAGGGATTTCACTCAAAATCTGTTATCAGCAAAATATTGGATGAGATGTTGGAAACCTAATGGCTGCCATGGAATTTGGCACAAAGTCCTTTACCTGTTTTGTAGGACAGATCTCTTTGCAAGATGTACCTTTCAGCTTCAATTAGTGATATAGATCTCTCAAAAATACAGTTCTCTTCAATGGATGTCCTCTTCATCTAGTGCCTATTTTTACATATTTTCCAGAAGGGATGTAAATAATGAATATCTTCTGAGCCCCTGGTTCAGCCCTGGTGCAGCAGGACTACTGAAGGTATAAGAAAAGGACACATGTTTAGGTAAGATTTTCACACAATGTGTGATCCCAGAGTAAGGTCTGGTCTCTCTGGAGATAAAGGACATGGTGATAGCATAGGGTTAAAAATGTTTCTAAAATCTTGGGAATTGTATACAATAGATCCAGGGGGTGGAAAGAAAGGTTGGGTCTGGCAGGTCTAGTAAAAGGAACCAGGCCCTGGGAACAAATATTGGGCTTTGTCTGTATAAGATCATGTGAAATTGCACCTGTGTAATCATCATATGATAAATAATATGATTGTTAAATGTAATAGTTGCTTGGTAAATGGAATATACTATTGTTTAATCAAAACAAGAATCATGAGAAGCGATGTAATTGTAACAAGAATCATGAGAAAGGGTATTTTGGGGACCTGATGAAAATCACAAGAATCCATGCTTGGATAAGAACAATAGAATAATATCAGTTTAATATTTAATATATAGTTATATAACAAAAAGGGTATAAAAAGATGTCTCTTTGCAATCCATGGGGGAGTCAGATTTGGGTTTGTACCCCACAAGGAAAGGTGGTATATCAAAAACCTAATTTATTGTTGGCATTTGGAGCTGATTATCTTATGCACTGACAGGGCAGGGTTTGCAGAAGCACCACACTGATCCTGGGGTGATGGGCAGTATAGGAGTGTCAGCTGGTAAAATCTTTTTACTGCTTTTTACCAGTTTTAGTGCTGGTAAAATCTTCTGTTCAGGGTGTTCTGCACTGCTCCAGCCCAAGTGCAGCACTGTGCTGAGGGAGGGCACTGGCAGCGTGTCAGAGTGCCTGTGGGGAGGTGCTGCTCCCCATCTTTCAAAGCAATATTGCTCTTCTTCCAGGGAAAACCATGTGGGCTCAATATTATATTAAAAACTATTCCACTGATTGGCTTTGTAATATATTTCTCCCTGAAGGAGATGGTGCAACCTTGTTGGGAAAACACTTTCTCATGAACTTGCCTATTAAAACTTTCTCTGTAAGGTACTTAATATGGAATAAAAGCAGAACCAGATACCTTACAATCTTTCAGTTTTGTATCTCTGCATTCAGTGTTTTTACTTTTGCTTATCACTAATCTACATGCAGCAATTTTAATGATAATTTTCTTGAATACTTAGTGTGAATTGTGTGCTTGGAAAATTCGAACAAATTTCCATTTAAAGTAGCCTTTCATAATTGATAGAAGTTGCACTTTGGTGTCTTGTAACCCAGAGGCCAAATGAAGTTCTGATTATGAGATGACCCAGAGGTTTTGAGTTTGTTTACATTTGTCCCAACCTTTTCTGAGTTCTGTATGAGTGTCAGATGATTTCTCCTGCCAGAAGAAGGGAAAAAATGTCAGAGCAGCTAGAGCAGCTGCATCATTTCTGTGAGGGTAAAATTCATATGTGAGGAGATGATCATCACAAAGAGAAGGCATTCAGACATCTGAACATGATCACTGAGGACCTGCTGTGATCTTTGAGCTTGTCTAAACCATTGATCCCAAAATTCTTTCTGATTTTTACAGGCAGTGTGCTCACAGACATTCTGGAAGCACTTGGAGGAGTTTCCCCCAAGCCTTCTGGTGGACAGTCTGCCACTGGCTCTAGATTTTCATGCTGTTTTTTTCTTCTTGCAGAAAGAATTTAATTAATTTACCTTTACCATGTCCTACTCTCCCAGAGCATTTTGTTTCCACCCTTTAGTCAATCAGACCCTGTCACTTGGGCTTTCTGATATCTGCAGTCTACAAGCATCATAAATTCTAGATTGCTCCCATCCCTCTCATAGCTGACTCTTATTCATAGCTGATTTTTATGGTTTTACCTCTCATACTTGATTTTTATCATGTTTTCATCAGAAGACATTCTTAAATCTCCATCATTCTTCTGCAACCTGTCTGCTGTCTTCTCACATTCTTATTAGCTGAAGATAAAATTATGAAACTGTAATGTGACCTTATTCCTTGTTTTTGCCTATTTTTCATTTCTCCTTTCTTCCCTCTTGACTCTGATTGAAAAACACCATCCAACCTCTGCACTGTGTTGCATTTCATCACATCTGCTGACCATTCACTGTCATGTTACTGCTGCCTTAAGTTTCTCATTTACCACAGTTTTACTTTTCCTATCTTCATTATACAATCCTGCTCGGGTATTTTCTAGTAAAAACAAACAATCCCACACTTTAGCCCATTTCCTTCTGCAGAGACCAATTTACCTTCCCATTCTCATTTATCTTTATTCTTATTTACTGTGCTGTTTTCAATTCCCTCAGTTCCATGCTCAGACCTGTTAGTTCTGCCTTGTATCCTTTTGCACTCGATCAATTCAAAGCACTCATGCCAAAATTTTTAATGGCCTGTTCTTAGCCAAGTCCCAGAACCTGTACTCTGTCTTCATCTCTGTGACCTGACAGCTGCCTTCAATACTGTCACCATTCTCCTTTCCTTGAAATATTGCCTTTCCCTGATGATTCAATTTGCTCCTAGTTCTCCTCCAAGCTATTTACTCACTCTTTCTTTTTCCACAGGATTCCATTTTTAATTCCACAAACAAACCCATATTTTTACTCTATGATAACATGATCAAGATCTCAATTCCTGCCTCTCTTCTGTTAAAAATTAAAATTTCTACAAGTTTGTTTTGTGGGTTCTATACCCTTCCAGTACCTCCCTACCACCTCATTTCACATGTGGAGGGTTTTGTGTATGGAGCCTCCTTTTCCTTCCCTGAGGAGATTCTTATTCTGGAAACTGGGACAAAAGTAAAAGGTGTTAACCACAACATTTTAGACTGTGGATTTTGTGCATTTTTTAAAAATTAATTTTGTGTTTTAAATTTTTAAAAAATTATATTTTTAAATTTTCCAGTTAAGCATCTTTTAAGGAACAGTAATTACAAGTTTTATGCCATTTCCATTTTCCACAACAGTTTTACAAAGGATGGTGCATCTTTGGCATCTCTGTACTACTGGGTGTCTACAGCTCTTCTGAGAGGCATTTCTGCCATGAGCTTTCTTGCATTGGATGTTACCAGTCTTTGGTTTTAGAAGTGAGCTCACTTGGGTTTATTTATAAAATTTAGGTTGGTTTTTTTTCCTTTCTTCTGCTTTCTGTTTTTAGCAGAAAAAAAATTTACTTACATCATAGCAGAAAAGTAAACTAAGACATAAAATTACAATCTAAACCCACGAGAGGCATGTGATTTTATTTGTTCCTTTGTTTGAATGTCCTCCTACTGACAAACTCAAGAGTCATTATTGAGGAAACTTTCAGGCAAAAGTGATGTCACCAGAAATCATTTTAATGGAGCCTCATCTTCACATCCTATTGATTTATATGCTAAGTATGAAGGGAAATCAATAAGCAGAATAATTTTCACATCTTTTAAATTTCTACAGTAGCCAAAAAATATCGTCCAGTGCAGACATGAATCATTGGAAAGAAAAATCATAGCTGTTGATAGGCTTGAAAACATTTCTTTATATTAAGAAGGTGATTTTTATGTCTTGCCTACCAGCTTTTGTTTGATGTATTTGTACTATGGGGGAATTTCACACAGTGACAGCAGGGATAAAAATTTTGAGATTTTCCATATTATAAAGAAAGATCTACAGAGGGCAGAAGCCAGGCCCAGTAATCCAGTAAGAATACAGAGAATTTGTCCAAGTATCCATGGATAAGGTTAGGACAGTTACAGCTCTTATCTGTAATTTCAGCTAAATCCATATAGATTAATTAATCACAGAGTCACAGAATAATTTAGGTTGGAAAAGACCTTAAGATTGCTGAGTCCAAAGGTGTTTTCTTACTGAAACAGATCTCAACTGACTTCATTGCTGCTTTTAAATTAGGAACTTCATTCCATAAACTGCTAATGGAAGATAGCTCTAGAATATTAATTCAAGGAACCCAATTTAGGAGCTTCTTACCATGGGTTATTTAGGGAGAGCAAGATGAAGGGATCTTAGTGCCAGCTGTGTTACTCCTTCCCTTCCACCTGGCCACTTCAGTGGCACTGCATTCATATCACAGCAGGGAATGCAAAATAAAACAGGTCATTAATTGTCCCATAAACTCATTTAACTCCTGGAAAAAGGTGTAAATTAAAATTTTGAAATTTTTTATTTGCATGGAAGGTGCTTTATTGTCTGCTGCCATTTCTTCCCTCAAGGGCTAATTTTGATTTAGTGATCAGTGGGATTAATGCTCCTGAGAAACAACAGAGAACAGTGGTTTTCCAGGTGAATTACAATACACTGGAAGATGAAATAAGGTATTTTGTGTTTTATGGAAAATACAAGGTAAATGTTTACCTTCTGTGTGGTGCTTAGTCTGATTAACTGTAAAGATGACATTATGGTGATTTGATTATTTAGTGATCAATATGATCAAAATTTCAATAAATTAAATATTATTTTATGGGGGTATTTTTCTGGTTATGGAAAGGTTCTTTAAAAATAATCCTAAATATGTTTCTAAAAAAATATTTCTTACCAATCATGAGACACATTTTTTCAATGTTTTCAGATCATTCAGTTGTGGGGTCTGTACCTCGTGACACCTGATAGAGACTAAACTTAGTTACTTGTTATTTGACAAGGTCAAATCTGTCTAAGATTTCTTAAGTCACAAACAGCTGTTTTAATTATAAATAGGTTGTTATAAACATACAAAAAATATTGTGTGTGGTTTAGCTGCAATGTTTGAATACAGTCATTGAAAAAATAATCTGGTCATGCCAGGTAGTGATGAAAAGTAATTTTGGCCAGCTGGCTCCCTTGGGTGCCCATTTCTTTTCATCACTCAGTTCATAGAAACTGTTCTTCACTCATCCCAGTTTGAATAAAAAGGAATAGAACCAAGGAGGTTTGATTGCAAGCAACCATGGATTGGAACTTTGAAGTGAAACTTTGGTGGCTTCATTCTGTGAATGAGCTTTCAGTTTGTCACCTCAGCCAAGGCCTCCTGTGGCTCTCAGTGGGGCTGGCTGTGAAGGGAGCAATCCTCCAAATCCTTGGGCCAAAATGTCCTAAAGACACCTGGAGTTTGACAAGAAGTAGCAAACAATGTCGTGTCAAATTCTGTTATGTCACAGTTTGATAAAATTATTCTTCTGAGTATCTCAATTCTGTGTGCTGCTGATGCATGAATATGCATTAAAAGGATTCCTCATGTTGTAAGAGAAAAGTCATGGTTTCAATAAGCTCAAGTGGGAACTCTTCTCCAAGACCCTTTTTGCTGACAAAAGGGTATTTGAGTGTCATGTCTGCATGCCAGACTCTTCAGTTTCTGTTCCCTAAGCTCACAGGATCCAGGCTCTGAATTTTAGCACCAACTTTTACAAGCAGGCTCAGCTCCAAGTAGTTTCTTTCCCCTCAGCCACTTGCCAGATTAAAAGCATTCCATGTTTCCCCCCCAAACACTGACCTCCTCAGCAGCCTCCAGCTCTGGCTGTGCAGAGGATGCAAACAAGGCTTGCTCCTGCTCTCTCTCATAAACTCTCACTTCAATTATGCTCATCCGGCAGATGAAACACCTTGCTAATTCAAAACAAGAATTTTTACATGAAGGGCACTTCTTCCTCAAGGCTTTCCAAACTAAATTAGTATTCAATTTAAATCTTTCCTCACCTCCTAATCTTTGAAAATCTAATAATGCATTTTTCCTTTCATTGCATTACCACATCAAAACTCGTAGATGCTTATTCTAAATTCACTCTTTGCTTTCAACAATATTTTCTTGAGCAGCCATAGTTTCTAGAAACCTCATCTGTACAGTTTTTTTTCTTTCTTTTTTTTATATTTTTTTTTTGTAGAAGAATAATGAAACCTTTTCAAATAAACTACCAACAAAGGACAATATAAATTGGCCTAAGCAGATTGATTTCATCAGGGAATTGTAAAATTCTGAGTATATTTACAGCTGCTACTTCTATCAGCTTCATACAATCTTAATTGTATATTGAGTTGTGAAGAAAATTCAGCAAGGTCAAACTCCAGTCAAAACTTTGAACAGTATTTGAAAATATTAATTATATTTATCAATTTTATAAGTATTTGGCAATTATGTCTAATATATGGACTCCAAAGGTTCAATCTTGTGGGTGATTTCAGCAGATATGCAGCAAGTCAACAATGCTGTAATGATTGTTCTTACTGTTAGCACAGACATCAGTGATGCTTTGCTGCATCTGAGCTGACCTCCAAATATTTAGCCTGGGATTGTGGAGTAGCCCTTGAACTAACAAATCTTGGATAGAGAAGATATTCAACCCCAATTTGAGTGAGGAGAAGCAAGGGCAGGAGTCTGGGGACAGCCCAGCTCCAAAAACTGCCTCAGGTCTTCTGGCTTGGCTGAGTTCTGGGCAGAAGGTGAGACCTCAGCAGGCATTCCTTTCTTTGCTTCTGTTTTGAGGCAGCTATGTTCCTCTGGACATGGAATTACCAATAAACATTCTCTCAAACGTGTTATTGATCCCTGCATTTCCCAAAATCATCAATACTGCTCGTAAGTAACAAGGCTACCTGTAAAATCACAGAAAAAATTTAGCTGTGTGCTCTGGATTGCATCAAAACTGTTTGTCTGAAATAATGACATCAATAAGAAACCCTGCACTAAAAATTAGAGGTATTTCATAAAGTAAAAGAAAAGCTAGTCAGGAAACCAAAAATATTAGACCAAAAATGGCTTATGTAAAGATATCAATATCTCAACAATTTCTTTATAGGAGCTCCAGTTAAAAGAATTCACAGAGTTGACACTTATGGTCTTTAAAGGATCCTAGTGAATTTGTGAAGCCTGTAGTTCATGAAAAAGCCAAATTTAAACCTGAATGCAATTTAAAAATGGTTGGAGATCTCCTAGTGACAGCCTTGATAAAAGATAGATCATAAAAATCAGTATTGTGGCTGTGAAATTGCTATAATGTTATGGCTCAGAATTGTTTCGGGAAGATTAAATGGTTTCTAATCAATTTGTGCACTGGAATCCAGATAAATAGATTCTAAATCCAGATCCACGGGAGGACCTCATAGAAGGTAAAGCTTGCCATATTCCACTAGCAATGAAAATGAAGATGAAAAATTGATGTGTAAGGTAATTGCTAAGGTTTTGTGTGAGGGATCACCACCAAGATAATCACCCTTCAGATCCAAGATGTGATCAAACCTTAAATGAGTGGAACCCTGTTGATTTACTGTGGTTAGGTATTTGCTTGCAGATTTTTTTTTATTTGGTTGAATTGCTACTAACACACATTGGAGAGAAATTCAGAGAAGCAGTTGTTTTTGGAAGGGCATTTAAATTCTAGGTAAGGAAATGTGCCAGGGTATAAAGAGGGCCACAGTGGAGAGGAAACACCGCAGAGTGTGGTGGTTTGGTTCAGCTGAAATGGAAAGTGAGACCTCTCCATGCTTGCCTGAGAAAATCTTACCAGAGACAGAATTGCCTACAAGGGTTACAGAAAACAGGATATTTAGAATAATATATTATGAATATATATCGAGAGAAAGTGAGTGACATCATCACTTTTATTTATCAGCTGGGGTTCTGCCCAATGTTCTCATGCCAGGATAAAAGTGACACTCGTAGCATCCATGGGGATTATGAGTGACCCTCCTTGCATGCTGTTATCCCAAACAGGGCTAGCAGAGGTCAATCCCTTCCCAGCCTTGCAGGGTCTCCAGGCTGTGATGCCACAGACACCAGGCATTTTCTAAGCTGCCTGTAGATTCCAGAATGAATGAGAGATTTAATGTGTGGAAATGCTCACTGATAAAAGGGACTTATTTACCATACCCATTCTGTGTGCTGCATCCCAAAGGAAGCAGATAAAAAGCAGGAAATAATAATAATAAAAGATGTGTAGGTGGATTTATTCATATGTGATGTTGTCCATGAGCAGTAAAATATTTTCCTTACTAGAGGATAGAAAACTAGGAGAAGGGGATGAAAATAATATATGTCCTGTTAAGCAGAATTTGGAGCAAGTAGAAATAATTTATGAAGTGCACTAATGTTTATGAAGACACCTGTAACCCAGTCTGCATCAAGGCTTATCAGTGACCACATATGGGAGGGGAATGGTTTGATGCCAGCTGATAGGGAAAGGTTAGATATTTTATATCTTGGGATGTGTTGTTGAAAACCTTTGCTGTTATCACAAATAAGCTGAATTTATGTCTGTAAGTATAGTACCAAAAATGCAACACAGATCACATAATCTTGTTTTCCAGCCAGACCACTTAGCAATGCACATAAAAATATCACATAAAAAGGAGTCTAATGCCTCAGATCTTTACAAATGTCTAACAAATAACAGTTTGAGAGAGAGGAAAAACATTATGCATAAAACATCATCAATATATGTTGCCTTATTCAAAGAACATATTTATGTATTTTGGACATTTGCATTTTACAGTTTGCCATGAAATATTCTCTTTCCTTGGTTTCAGAGCAGAGGCAGACAGCTGGTGGAGCCACAGATACAAGAATATTTTTCCTTTTAAGTGCATTTGACTGCTTTCCACAGGGACAGAGATCAGCTGGGAGGGGGAGCAAAGTTTATCTGTGCTTTGTCAGGCTGTGGCAAAAGGGTGTGAATTCTTGGAAGCATTGCTCTACAGAGGTACAGCATCAGGCATATGCCAGAGATATGCTCTGGACTAGGGAAAAGCTTTAAAAATCACTTTTCAGCATGATCTCCCTACTGTTGGGTTTTGGTTTTTTTTTTTTTTTTTTTTTGTGAGCCTCAGCTGAATCCTTGATGTTGTCTTGACCCTTTCATTGTGGAAATGGGGTCGGGGGGAAAGACTTGATTAAAAAATTGTTGTAAATATTGTTTCCACATTTCATTCCAAATTATGAAATTATATTTTATCATAAGTATAAATTTAATATATTGCTGAAGAGAAGTGGTGGAATCACCATCCCTGGAAGTGTTCAACCAACATAAGCCGTGGTGCTTATGGACATACTTTTGGTAGTGTTAGGTTAATAGTTGGACTCGATGATCTTGGAGGTCTTTTCCAACCTCAATAATTCTATATGAAGATTTATTTAAATGTATAATTATATGTAATATATAATTATATTGGTTATCAAAATATTTATATTGTATAAATTAAAAAGTGGTAAAAGGAAGGTCACATTGCATGCTGCCCTTTTTCATGCATTAAAAAGAAAACTTAGACAAGTTAAAATAAAATTTTGGGGAAGAGAGGGGTGAACATTATTATGAGGAAAGAGACCATAACTGTCTGCTTTTAGATTAAATCAAAGAATAGGCTCATTTTTCCCTGTGGCAATTTAATTCACATTTTGCTCTGTTCAGGTAGAAGCATATTAATGTCAAATTACAGAAAGCTAGTCATTGTAATGCACTGAATAACTAATTCCATTGTTAAAATGTATCAGTGGTTCTCAGCCAAGGATAAATGACGTTGCCTTTTCTATGCACAAGGAAGAATCCTCAGTGCAGACAGGAGACTGATGAGTGTTAAAGATACTCTGTCTTCTTAGAGCTCAAATCCTCATCTGAATTGCTCATGCCCACAGCTCCTGCCAGCCAGGCCTGTTCAAAAGATAATTTTACAAAATTAACAAAGGAAAAGTGCTGTTTCTCCATGCCATGCTGGCTGTTTTGTTCATTTGTCTTTCTCCAGTTTCCCTGTAATTCAGCAGAATGGTTCCACACCTTAGTGACCATGGGATCCACCAAACCCAGCAGCTCCTGGGGGCTGCACACATCCACAGGGGGAGGAGAGCATTTAAAACACTGAGACAAGTGAAAAACAAAATTTCATGGCCACTGGAAGCACAGAAAAGTCCGAAAATGAGCTCCTTGGATGCAGTTTCCTGCTCTTCTCCAGCACAGGGACTCAGTGCTTTGAGCTCAGTAACAGTGAGGCTCACAGAGGCACCAAAAACTAAAAGATTTCCTCTACTTCTTCTACAAGGTAATGACTCTGAAGGAGGATGGGAGGACAGTGCCAAAAGGAAGCCAGAAAATTGATTTTAGCTCCCACTCAGGCCATGCAAGAGTTATTTAGCATTAAGCACAGCGCAGCCCTTCAGAGGGGCACAGCAGCACCAAAGACACCTTTGCAAGGAGATTTTAATCTTTAAAAAGTTGCAGCCCTCAGGACCCATAAATATTTTGCTCTTGCTCTCATACCTGCAATTATAAGGATCTATGTGCATGTATATTTTTAATCCCTGTGAGCTAATGGATTATTTTACTTCTTGTTTGAGTCTTCACCTCACTGTCCCCAGAAGTTCTGACAGGACTACACACAAAGAGAGATTGGAAAGGTGTTGAACAGGGTGCTTTGGTTGTACAGAACTGTACACCAAATTTTCTGGGCTACCTTAAAGCCATGACATCTGTGCCAGCTCAATGTCTTGAGATAAGTTATTAACAGTGAAATGAAGTCCAAAGCTAATAGCAAATTTTCTATTTCTCATCAGTCCACTTTCCCCATACTTATTTCCCCTTTATTCCATTTATTCTCCCACTTTCTGAAGATGTTTTGAAGGACATTTGGGCTTGGAAAATCTTCACTATTGTCCAGCTGGCTTTGTGAGTACATAAAAATGTAGGAGTAAAATAGATAGGGAAAATTTCCTTTGCCATGGAAAATTCAAATCATGAACTTGTCAATACTAAAAATGATTACATATTTTTCCTTAACAATTAGGCTTTAAGAGAAAAGGTATTGAAGCATTACCATATCACTGGAAATAGAGACAAAACCCTTTCTTACATAGTAAAACCTGGGATGATATTTCCATCTGTTCTGCTATGGAAAAGAAACTTGTTCAGGAGTGGAGGATTTGCTGCTTTTCAGGAAAAGATCAGGTAGGGTCACAAAAATGTCTCAGAGGCTAATCTCATGGGTGGCTTTATTTATTCCTCCATAGCAGAGGTAGGTCAAATCTGCTTAGTTTAAAAGTCAGAAGTATAGGTAAGGTTTCTGTCTTAGTTTTGACTTCCACCTCCACAAATTAAGCTGGGGTTTGAAAATCAGGCTGTTTCCTTTCTCCATTAAAGATTCTTCCACAGGAGTCTGGCTGACTCTTTTGTTCTCCAGGCAGACATACAAGTAAAATATTGCAGATCTAAGAGCTAGCAGTGATTCCTTCTCATGCTGAGGGGACTCCCAGGACCTGTCCCTCATTCAGCTCCCTGATATTTGTCAGACCCTCCAACAGCTAAAGCAGCTCTCCATTATTTTTGTCTTTATTCACTCAAACTCTAAAAACTTCATAAACCACTTTTTCTTACCCTGTTTGGAGGAGTTGCATGTGGTGTAATATCTAATTACCATTGTAAGCATTTCCTGAGGACACCTCACACATCTTGGGCACTGTGCAGATATTTCCAGGTCTAATGCATTCTACTTTACTGTATGGCAGTCACAATTCTCTATGCAATTTCTTGTCAGTTTTTTTGTCATATTATTCTGCAGAAGTTCCTGTTTAAATTCAGCATGACTGTTCACAGAAAGTGGTTCTGCTCAGCATAAGTAAAGACTAGCAAACTTTGACAATAGAAATTAGAGTAGCCCATTTCCTACTGCAGTTTCAGGCAGCCTGTCTGCATTTCTTGGGCACTGCTGTGCTGTGCTGGGCCATTTCAAATATTCTGCTTTCAGCAGGCTTCAGTAACTTCAAGACAGTCTTCATTTCTCTGCTTAGAAATAAAAGCTGAGTTTGCTACCACAGGAAAATCAAGACACTCCTCATGGGAATAAAGATGTGGTATCCATCCATTGTGGATAGAAGAGGGACTGGAGTCCAAGCATGAAAGAGAAAGTAGATAACATTGTGAAAATTGTCTTCTTTCTGTTTTATCTAACTAGAAATCCAACCCTTAAAGTCCAGTGGATTCAATAGACATGGCCAGACTATGGACATTTGGATCCTTTTTCTTGTTAGAACTTACTAACACCTAATATGAAATTTCAGAGTTACATATTAAGCAGCAGAGAATCTGAAAAACATAAAAGTTAAAACCCAAGGCATCAGCTCAGTTGGTGAAAACATTTCTGTCAAAATAATTTTTCCATTCAAAATATAATTGCTACCCAAAGAAAATTATTTTTTATTTTTACTTTTTTTTTTTTTTAAGTATTAGTGTTTTAGTTCCAGTTTCTAGATTGTAGTCTGCAGTTTATTCACCATCCATCTCCAAAGTCCCACAGCAATGACTGACAACAGGATAATAATAATAATAATAATAATAGTAATACTGATAACATTTTACTTTTAGCTTATGGGATAACTTTTTCCCACAGGAATTTTATTGTTCCATGTCAAATGCATCTTTATTTTGGTTGCTATTATATTGAATAAATATAATGTTAGCAGTTTATGTTTCTACAAGTTCTGCTTAAATTGATTTGTCAAAAGAACCAATATTATTTCAGTATGTTTTACCTTCTGGTAGAATGTCTCATGATATCCTGTTAAACATAACAATCTTAACTACGCATCATTTAATGCAAGTATTGCTACTCAGGGTGATGGCACATTTTGAAGAAAGGTATATCAAAATGAAACCTGCACTTCTAGGGCTATTACATTGCATTATCTCAAGAAATAGAACACAATGAAATTGGGTTTTTTCCACAGGTTTCAAATGTGGTTTTTTACAGGTCCTGACAACTCTACAGGAAATGGAGATTTTTTTTTTCTTCATTTTTATAAAAGTCAGACTTTACAAACACATACACAGGTTTACACACAGTCAGAATTCTTGTTCTGAACAGAAATATTTTGTCACACTCCTGTTGCACTCAGCAGAATTGCACTCCTGTACCCTTTGTTCCTGCTGGTGTGGATCACTGTGAATGGTGTCAATCCCTGCTCAGGGCTGTCTGATTCTTGGGTAAATCTTCATGCTTTGACTCAGCTTGCCCAACTTTCTGCAAATTCTCCCCTGGATGGAAAGGGCCATGTTTTGGGGAAAGAGAGAGGAGTTAATACAATCTGTGCTTTAAAAGGTGACCTTGCCAGGGCTAAAAATAGGTATACTGTGGAAGTTTGTAATTTATATTTCTAAAGGAGCATATTTTTTAAATTCTGGGCCAAGACTCTCATAGATCTCCAAACTTTTGAATCCCTGCACACAAATAAAACATCACATTCACTCCTCTAGAAAATAACCAACATTCACTCAGCACCTTTAGCACTTACCTTAGGGTCTGCAGACTGAAACACATTTATTTTATACCTGGAAGTTTGGTCAAACATAAAGCAAATCACTAGAACTACAGCACCACTTCAGCCTATTCTGGATTTTAAAAGCATAAAATCAAAGTTCTGGTGCAGGGAGTTCAGTCTACCATGAAATCAGAAGTTCAAAGTGCTGCTGTCCAGCAGCCACTGACAGGTGTGAAGTCTCAGGGTGAGGGCTTTGAAGAGGGACAAAAAATGTAGTAGGTCAATATTGCAAAGAAGATACCTTTAAAGCAATTCAAACTGATAAATGGCATGCCTGTCCTTCATGTAACAGATAATGTCCACTCTTATGCCATAATTTCTCATCTTCAATTACATTATTCACTTGCTGTGCAAAAATAACACCCTATTGAAAAGCAGAATTGCAGTTGCACAATTTAAATTTAGACTCTTATTAAAAATGGAGACCCATTTCAACATTTTTCTCAGAATGTGCTTTAAAATGTCTGGGAAATTTTCAGAGCAGACCCCTTTTTGTAAACAAAGTCACTAAAAGCTAAATAAAAGCACTATAATGAAATTTGGCTGAACTGGGAAGGATTTATGTCTGTAGTTTTTTATGAAGACTGCAACATGGCTCTATAGGGGGAAAAATAAAGAAATAAAAAGGGCAAAAGAAGACCAACCCTAAAGCTTGTCCAATAAGCTGAAAATAACAGCTTTGCCACCAGGTTAGGCAAGTGAGAAGGTTAAATATCACAACAGGAAAAAGAAGTCTAAACTACCAGACAATTTTAGCTGAGAGTCCTTAGGGAATACTTATAAAGGGTATGTCAAGCAAAAATAACATCTTCACAGTGGAGGAGTTAGTGCAGAGAAAACAATGGGGGGAAGAGAGAAGAGAAGAGAAGAGAAGAGAAGAGAAGAGAAGAGAAGAGAAGAGAAGAGAAGAGAAGAGAAGAGAAGAGAAGAGAAGAGAAGAGAAGAGAAGAGAAGAGAAGAGAAGAGAAGAGAAGAGAAGAGAAGAGAAGAGAAGAGAAGAGAAGAGAAGAGAAGAGAAGAGAAGAGAAGAGAAGAGAAGAGAAGAGAAGAGAAGAGAAGAGAAGAGAAGAGAGAAAGAAGATAATAAAAGAAAGAGGAAGAGAAGAGAAAGAAGACAAAAGAAAATAAAAGAAAATTAAAAAAGAAAAAAGAAAAGAAAAAAGAAAAAAAGGAAAGAAAAGAAAAGAAAAGAAAAGAAAAGAAAAGAAAAGAAAAGAAAAGAGAAAAGAAAAGAAAAGAAAAGAAAAGAAAAGAAAAGAAAAGAAAAGAAAAGAAAAGAAAAGAAAAGAAAAGAAAAGAAAAGAAAAGAAAAAAAGAAAAGAAAAAGAAAAGAAAAGAAAAGAAAAAGAAAAGAAAAGAAAAGAAGAAAGAAAAGAAAAGAAAAGAAAAGAAAAGAACTCTCATTAGCTCTCTCCAGGAAGTAGGAGGTGTTAGGGAGGGAGGAGCAATTATTTTGATTTATAGACAGGAAAATCAAATATGCTGTCTCTCTTTATTCCAGATTACTAAAATATCATTATTTTATTGTATCTTTTTCAGAGAAGATTGTCTAGCCTGATGGCAACATGACAAGAAGCATCATCCAAACAGTGAAGAAGACATGGATTGGAAAAGATCCCTGGGTGTGTGACAGAAATAAATGATCCAGGGGGATGGGGTAAGGATGAATTAATTGCATTTTTCAGCTTCTGAACTCAACCAAAATTTTACTAATGCAAGAAAAGAAAATATAAAGGGAAAAATAAAAAAGGAATAATATTAGTCTTTGGAAAGTAGCACTTTGGAAGAGACAGTTCTGTTGGAAAAGCTGTTTCCATATAATGGACTATACAGATAATATAATTACCCATATTACAGCAAAAAGAAAGAGTTTTATAGAGGTGGATAGCACATGTACATCTTTCATTAGTGGGCTCTTGCCAGATGAAAACCAATGCCAGGGGATTTTTCAGCAAATTCAACTTTATGATAGGAAATTTTTTGAAAACAATAGTTTCTGTTTTGTTCTGAGGTGCCTGCAGTATTTTTCAAGAATTGTTAAAGCTTCACACGCCTGGGAGAAGCCCCATGATTGTCAGAAATGCTGACATGAGTGATGCAGAGCCTTGGTGTTTGAATGCTGAATTATCACCATATTGAAGCTGACATATCAAAACAGAATCAATGATAAAATGCCAGAGAAAAGGTTTCCAGTGAAGATCCTTGAATATTTCAGTGTGGCTGCAGTGAAGCCTGTTGGCACAAACTCAGGAAATCCTTTTCTGAAATGACATACTGACCAAAAGCACTTACAGGCTCCTTAATGTGCATATTTTATGATGGAGAGCATTACGAAAACCTGAATAAATTACCACAGATAATCTTTAAAAATATATTAAAATAATAGCAAATCTTTCTTTCTCTTTATAGCCAATGAGAATGATGGTTCATACTATGTAATTTTTGAAATCCACTGACATCATGCAGTGTTTGCAATTTGTGATATTCAAGGCCAGAAAATTCCACATCTTTGGCTACTGCCATGAGAACAATTGAACAGCATGCAGGCAGTCGTGCTCAGCTCAGTGAAGGGAAGTCATGACAAGAAAATCATTACAATCTCTTATAATCAGGCAGATGGATCCAGTTTTGTTGGCACCTGGTGAAAGGCTATTCAGGAGCAGGCTGTACATCCCTTCTTCAGGGTGTTTGTTAAATGCTTTGTCAGATGAGATGGTGCTGAGGCAGAATCCCAGACTGGTCCATTTTGCATTTCCAGCTGCAAGTCACTGATGGAATAAAGAGGGGAAAACATTCTGCAGTGAAGCAGCCAGAGGCCCTAATGAAATGTGGCACATTAATTTCTGAGCTATGAAATTATAGAATCCCAGTGGATTTACATGTTGAATTCAAGGATCACAAGGAGGATGAGATAGTCTCTTCTGAGAAAAGTCTGTTTACTTCACACATTGCTTGTGGCTGGGGTTTGTCTCATGTAATCATCTCTGGGAGCAAGCTCTTACCTGAGAAATGAAATAATGAACCATTGCTCCTGAATCATTGCTTGCATTTGTCCAAAGATGTCCAAGAAATGTCAGCCTTGTTGCTTTATGAAACAGGCCAAAGAGCTGGTACAGATAGACAGACAGATGGATAAACAGACAGACAGACAGACTGAAAAATATGCTGAGCCCAAGTCTGATCTGACAGAAAGCCCAGGAAGAAAATACCAATAATCCATGCCTTGTCTTGTTCTTAAACTGATCAGTGGCAGTGGGGAATAAATTTAATATCTGAATTAAATTCAGATTCCTCTGATTAAAACTCCCAGCAGTTTAAGCTCCCTCCCTTCACACCAGCTTTATTCCCATGCCTGACTCACATTCATGAGAGAATGATTAATTCCCATTTGAGACTGTATATACAGTGAACATGGAGGATATTTACAGCAATCAGAGGAATTTTCAGTCTCCCAGCAGCGAGCCAGCAGCCTTGGAGCATTTACATGGGTCAGAGCTCAGTTTTCAGCTCTGAAAAGTGCAGGAAGCTCTTTCAGCTTTACAAAATGTGCCACACAATTTTCTTGGACCTTCTTACATGCAGGTAATCCAATTTCTTCTGTCATGTGGCCAAGCCCAGTGCCATTCTGAAGCAGAGGAACAGAATCAAATTCCTCCTGCCTGAGCTGGTTCTCACTGTTCTGAGTGGCAGATTTTCCTCAGGCAGTATCATTTCCATATTTACTTGTGTTTTGTTGCTGGTTTGCAGTGGATTACTGTGATAGGAACATAAGTATTCCAAGCATAGGTATTCCAAAAGCAGCAGGTTCATGAAGGATGTGACAGTCAGGCAGTGTTTCAGGCTGACATATAAATTACTCAGATTACATATTTACAATAGTTTTGACTTAGTGATTTTCCAATACCAACATAAAGCAGGATGTAAAATTGTGTGCAAGAATTTGGGCAGCTATAAACAGTGTTCAGATGTGTCATTCACCAACACATTCTTTGCAGTTTGACTTGGTTACAAGACTTCAAATTCTTCTGAAAGCTTCTCAGAACAGGTGGGGTTTTTCCTAGGCTGGAAACATAATCTAGGCACTAAAAGCAGTCTACAGTGCATGGCAATGAAGCAGAATTATTTTGTTGAGCCAATGAGGTTCATTTGTCAGAAATTATAGCATAGGGAAAAGGGAAGACAGGTTTGGCTATCCTTAGACAGTACTCTATGCAGAAATAAATACAGAATTATATGCAAATTTCCAGAAAGGATGATTAATGTAGCAACTTAGATTTCTTAATATATCAATTTTAAGTTTGCCTGTTCAATTTACTCATCCTCCTGTCCAGGAACATGAGGTCTTTGATGCTCAGTTAACACACTGGGGAAGTCCCTGTTGTTTAGCAAGAATTAATCACCATTTGTCTCCATTTCCTCCTCATTTCAAATTTCTAGTCAACTTCAATTTTTTTCTTTTTATTTGTTTTGGCTTATATTAGAAAGCAAAGAGGATTTTTTAAAAAATCAAACCCTAAATAAGAGCCTACTTTAAACAGATTAATGAGGAGTTGACATTCTTTCTATAATACATCTTGGGTAGCATTGACAGTTTTTCAATACAGAGGAAAGTTTGGGGAAAGATAGCATATATCAAGTGATTCTCAGTCAAAAATGAAAAGAAGAATTAATAAATACTAAAAGACATACATTACAAATCTGGCATCTCTATCCACACTTTTTTTGCCAACCCTTGATTTATAATGCAGGACATGACATATGATAAAGGCAAATATATATATATATAGTTATATATGTAGCTGTCTCTTGATCTATTGATAGATATGACATATGAGATCAGAGGTTGTTTCTTGGCTGTTATCTAAAATGTCCAGCTGAAGCTGGACCAAAAGTACATTAATCATTCATGTTCAGGTACAGCTAGACATGCTGTGAAACACTTTCATCTTTTCCCTAAAAATAATGCTCAGATATCTCCCAGCCTGTGTGACATATGCAAAATCTCCTAAGATACTAGCAAGGATTAGGATTTGTCTATTTTTGATTTAAATTCATGATGTACAATATTATAATATTACCCACTGCCAACACTGCATGAAATATTTGTGTATTAATTGTGGATGGAAACGTGAGACCCATGAAGTCACTGGTAAAATGCCAAAAGCCCAAGATTAAAGTGCAGGAACAAGTGCTAATTCTTGGGATGGAGACTAGATCTTGATCCACATGTCTGTAACTCAGACTAGGAATTTGAAAATTGCAATGTGGATAAAAGATATGGGAAAAAATCCCTTGAAATTATAAAATAAAATGATATTTTTTCATCTACAGAAACCTGGGGGGAAAAGACAAGTAAAGATTTCCATGTTTAGTGTTCAGTGTATATTGGTTGTTTTAAAGCCACTTGGCACCAGAGCTGTAAAAATCACATCCACAGTACTGCTCATTTTCAAACTATTTAACAGAACCATCCACTGCCTCTTAATGTAAGTAATAATTATTTTCTCTGTCAGTTAACACATGAAAAAGTTGAAATATAAAGAAAAACAGATCCTGAGATGAATCTTTTTAAGTGACAACAAAAGAAAAATGTATAGCCCAGTTTTTCTCTCCTGTTAAAAATATCTAACTATGAAAATTTGCACCCTCCTGCAATGAGAGCATTGCTGCATCCTCTGTGGAGCATCCACCTGATGTTTGCAGCATCACAGCTTGCCCCAGCAGGTTCTTCTTTGCTGAGAACCCAAGGAGTCAAACTTTGGGTGCTGTGCTGGCAGAGCTGGCAAGCTGATTGATAATCCAGAACTTTTTTATATTTTGGTGTCACTTTTACAGCAGCAAGCAGCCCAGGGACCTGGGGCATGCCTGGGGACTCCAAATGCTTCAGAAATAAAAATACCAAGGATTATTTAGAGTGAGCTTCACCCAGCTAGAATATCTGTGCTGGAGTGGCCAGGTGGATGAAGGTAAGAAACCCTGGGATTTGCAGCTCTCTCTATACACCATTCCAAAATGTCTCACTTCAGTGGATTACTCTGTGTGATACATTACCAATTAGAGAAAACCTTATCCAGTATGAAAAAGTTTCATCACAATTTTAGATTGAAATATTAAGAAATACTTTTTTATCAAAAAAATTGTGCTATAAATACTTCAAGATGGGCAAATTCTGATGACAATGTCCTCTAAATTCTTCAGATTTTTACAGCTGTGCAATTAGAAACCACCTCTGTTGGTAACATGTATTGATTTCAAAGTCCATTTAAAAGAAAATGAATCCAAAAGTGTGCCAAAAAGCACCATATTTTCTAGAGATAATGGAGAATGTTCTTTGACTAAAATAAGTTTTTTGCTGCTCTGTCACTATTCCATTATATATATGCCTCATGGCACCTATTGTCAAGCTAAAACAGTCATTCAACATTTCACTGCTTAATGTAATTTTTTTAATAAGATCATTTATTTTTATTACTGATCATTCAAGTAGAATTTATAGGTTGTATTGCCCCCACCATTCCCAAACACAGTTATCCTCCAAAGGTAAAAAATATTGGAATGGGTATAAAAATTGAATTCCACCAATATGTTTTTATTCTGCTCCAGCTCTTTTCCTGCTGTTCTACAATTAAAATTCTATGTGGAATATAACATTGAAGAAATAAATCTTACAGTGTTTAATCAGAGAAGATTTAGGGAAATAAATCACTAAGGAAACACTGAAACTTCTTCTTACAGTGAATGCATAAAGGAAAAGGTAAATCCTCAGACAAATGGATAGTTCTGTAGAAATGTTTTTCTTATTTTATCACACAAAAATTAATTTTCATGTTGTAGACCTGACTCTGCCTGTTCATTTGTGAATGCATGGGCTGGGGCTGCTTAAGGAAGGTGAAAAACTGAGGGCAAAAGAAATATCTGAGATTGTGGGGTGCTCAAGGGCAGCAGCACTTCAGGGCTGTGCTCAGGGGCACTGACAATGGGGACGCACAAGGATAATGTGGGATTTCCTTGGGCACCTGATCCATGAAGACATTAGAACCTACTCTAGAATGTGAAGACATAGATATAAGCATGTTCATAAGTTGGTTTTTTTGCTTTTTTTTTTCCCTTTGGCAATAATTACAGGTTTATACAATTCATATCTTTATGCAGACAACATGGTATTGCCAAGTAATTCAGAGTTGAGAGGTGACTGTCTAGGCCAGGATTAGCTTTGGAAATGTCATGGTTGGATTTCTAGGAGATTCATTCAAATAAATGAAATGAATCATTATTATGGATCAAACTTTAAGTAAAACAGGCTCTACAAATGTATCAGCTCAGAGGAGTCAGGTCATTCTCATGGGTGAGTCAAGGCCAAACATCAGAACCTCCAGAGCCCAAACTGAACAGGCTTTTCAAGGGCTAGTGATTACTTCTCATTATTAGGTGATAAAAGAAGAATTGCTCTCATTCCCTGCCTGTTGATGTACCCAGAGTTCAAAGAGATAACTTAAATTTTTCTCTATTTTGCCTCTTTGTATAAGAATTGCTGATAATGATATAGCCATAAAGGAAATTAAGAAGGTATTATTTACTGTCTTAGCTGACTCCATGAAGAATGGAGCAAAATAACCTGAATTGTTATTTTGGACAGAGTTATTCCAGATGTTCAACTTCTGTTTGTTTTTTTTTTTTTTCCTAAGCATCAGCAAAACCTCTCAGTTTGACAGAGCTGTTCTCAAAATATTTTGTGGTCGTTGTGTTACCTAGGGAATTGGGCAAGAAAGAGACTTAAAATATATATATTTTTCCAATAAAACAACTCATCTTCATGTCATAAAGTTTTCTATTGCCAAATCTGCTGTCTAGAATTTTGTGGGCTGAAATTTATTGTCGCAGCAAGAAACACTCCCACACTGCAAGTTGTGCTATCACAAACATTGTCACTAACAATAATCAGAAAATAAGTAAGCAAATACTTATTTGCTTATTTGAATGAAGGAAGAACCAGTATTAAATACTACACATAGAAAATAAATGCACAAGTTTAAAACAAGTAGTTTCATAGCAATTTTCATCTCATAAAAAGTCAGAACGGGTAGCATTTAGGAATAAAGAGAATAACATCTTTGAAGTTTTAGCATTGTAGATAATTTCAGAACAAAGAGTTTAGATGAGTTCTGAACCTGGCAGCTGTGGTATATTCTCAACATTTTTCCCTTTTTATTGAGACTATGTGTTAAAGTTTATAGAAAGAGATTGAATGAAAAATAAAGAAAATGTATCCTAAAACCTTTTAATAACTGGCCTTAAAGATTTTTCATGATTTCAGTATTAAATTTCATTTTCAATGGAAGTGCTTTGAACTCCTGGGAAATAAAAAAGATATTTCTGAGGGGTTTGTAATGCCTTCTGATATTTAGATTGATAGAGGGCATGAGACAATGCATAGTAGGTAATCAGCTGTTGACTTCCATTAAGATTCCAAGCAAGACTTGTTTTTATTCATGGATTTTTTAGGCTGCTGAAGCAGTATTTTCATCAAAAGACAGTTCTTGTAGGCTTAGTATTTTCAGCCTCAAGTTCCCTTTTTTCTCACATTGTACAATATTGCTCTTTCCCTTCCTCCAGCTGTTTGCTGACTTTCAACACCTCTTTGGACTGAATCTTACTGCAGAATAAGTAAAGACTTCACTGGAACATTTCCTGGAGGATTTGTTGGTAGGTAACATCTTTGGTTGGAGCAGCATCCCTGTCAACAGTGAATTACAGCAGACCTCTTGCCTTGCCTGGGCAATTCCAAATCTTTAATGCTTTCTGTGTTCGTTTCTCTATTTTAACAGCTGACACTAACCTTGGGTCAGTCAAAGGGATGGGTTTCCACAATGGATTTCTCTTGATCATTGATCTTTTGTTCATAAATGCACAACTTCTGCTGTTGCAGGAATTAAGGGGTGCAATTGCTCAGTTTGCCATTAAGAACTGAGGCTGTTTGGTCCCTGGGTTAAGAAAACAATTAAGTATGGGCTTGAGCTTAATCGACTGAGTGAAAACAAAGTGCCTGTTGCACTTTATTGGATAATGAAGCTTAAACATTTCAATGTTTTCTTGAGTTACAACATTGGTTACACCCTTGGTACATCACAGCATTGCTGGAAATAAAGTTTTCATGCACACATTTTTGCCTGAATGGTTAGGATTTAAAATGTTGTTGGAAACTCACCAATCCTCACACACAGGCTGGGTCTTAATTGTCAGTAAAATTTGAATGAAATTGGAGTTTCCCTTAAAATTTTTCTCTGCAGAGTCTGTCTTGCACTCAGGGATAGAGAGAGGTAAGAGCAGAATTCCACAGTCTAGACTGTGCAAAGAGCAAGGTGATGATGGAAAAAATCAGCTCTTTGGGAAATCATTATCACTAATGAATATACAAGTATAGTTTTTCTGATTTTTTGGAAGAGACTTTTCACATCACCTGAGATGAAAGGGTCAATTCTCAGTTTGAAATCTTACTCCAATTCTGCTGCCAATAATGGGAAAAGCAACAGAAAATCCAGATTCAGCAAAAACATGAAAACAGGCAGTTAATTTGTAATGTCTTTTAACTGGGTGTTTATACTAAATAAGTTGGAATTGTGGTGATTATAATTTGCACTTCTATTTTATTTTTCATCTGAGGAGTTTAATGTCTTTGCAAACATTATAATAAATCTTTACAAAGAGTAGCTCAACTTCCCCTTGAGTAGGGACTTTGAAGGTCTTTTCTTTCCCAGCATTTATTTAGCTGGAAAAGTAAAAATATGAAATCACAAGGGGAATTTGAACATACATTGATTTGTTGATATGTGGGTACCTGATTGCCTTTGAACCCTAGAACCTCAAAATCAAAATATTTCAGCAGACATCTGCTTTAGCAGTGTCAGTCTGGACACTTCACTTTAAAAGAGGAACTTGATCAGCTGTAATTCTTATTTCCAAACCTTTCCCAGCTGGAATTTTGGGAAGATTGAAGTTAAAAAAAAAAAAAATTCTGTCTTAAAGCATGTTAAATAGCACCCAACAAAAATAGAAACTTACTAATCCAATGTAACAGACTCATTAATGAAGTAATTACTGTCATTTCACATTAATTACTCTAAGATATATAGTCTAATGACCTTCGATTACAAAGTCTTGGTGGAAAAAGCTGAAACCTTATCAACTTTTCTCCTCCTTCCCCCACAAATTAAAAGAAATTAACATAATTCTGAATCCAACCAACTTTTACAGAGGATATTTTAGGAAAACACCTTCCTGTTTGCTCTCTTCAGCTAAGGATCTGCATACTTGAAGGACACACTCATTCTTCTTTTTTATCCTCTCAAATCTTCCTGGGAAGGTAATTTTTTCCCTTTGTATTTTCTGTCTGTCAGAAGAACTTATCCAAAGTCGATAATGAAAATATTTGTGAATGTTTCTTTTCATAGCTAATTTTTTTATACTATTTTCATTGTAGTGTGCCTCAACAAATCCATCACATTTTCAGCATCATTTTTTTTTCTTCTGCCAGTGCCTGCCTCTACTCTTCCCTCATCAGTCAAAACTACCTTGAATTTATATACCAAGGTCCTCTTTAAATTTTACCTTCTCCTACATGCAGATCTTGTATTTGTTGCTGATTTTTCCATTGTAGACAGCCCAGAAAAGGCTATAGATCAGTTTAGTTATTAATTCAGTACAGATCTGAGAGTGAATCACTAAATATTGCATTTTTAATGGTACAAAGCCTGACATCTTCAAGCTGATTAAGCCTTAAATCTTTTTGCTTCTTACTGCCTCTTCATTGCTGTGTCTTGACCAACTACAGAGATCAATCAGCTCCAAAATCATTTTAACCTTTCCTGCTTTGTCTGGCACCTCTGCATAGCCCATGCAGCCCTCTGTTATGTTTGAGCTGCTGCAAATAGATGATTGCCTTAGTCACTCTCCTCTTTTTTGGCAGCAAGAAGCTCAGTTTTACCAGACTCCAGTGATGGGATAAAATTCCAGCCTTGCTTCCTAAGGGAAGGGGTCTTAAACCAACACCCAGACCCACCCTGGAGCAGGATTCTGTCTGAGCAGGCAGAGCCATTTGGTGGCACAATTTCCAAATTCCTGCTGGGATCTGCTCATCCTTGGTGGGATCTGCTCTTGGTGAGCAGTTTTGGACACCCACCAGCTGAAGGACAGCAGATGTTAATGGCAGTGGGGTTTATGTCCTTCCTGTGCCATCTCATACCTCAGCCTGCATTAAACCCTCATTAAAAACCTTGTTTTATAGATGTGTATACCTGTACAACAATAACATAAAGCTGCAGTGCTGAAGATCATAGAAATGTAACACTGTAGAAAGGAAAAAAAATCAATGCATTTATCCACATATGAAGAGTACTTTCATTTCTTAAGTGATTAAAAAAACCTTCCCTCAATTCCATCTGTGACCTTTCAACATTTGTTTAGCACCCATTTTACTGGTGTAGTAAAGTAAAAGCCAACCTGCTCTTTAGGCAGAAATTAAATTTACCAGTTGCTTTATTATGGTTGGTTTAGGTGGGGAAGGTCTCTCTTGAAAGTTTTAAGACGTTCTGCAGTAGTCCCAGCACACAGCTCAGACAAACAAAGCGTGCTCGTTGCTGAAAGGAAAAGCAAACGCAAGGGTTGTTTTGGCAGCATTATCCCAGCTGTGCTGCAGGGCTGCTCCGCCCCAGGTCACTGCTGAGGATGCTCCAGAGGAAGGGAGGTGTGAGACAGCGATTGTGCTGCTATTGTTAGCACACAGCATTCCCAGGCACCATTAAATATAATTTATATGTTTTTTCTGTTGTTCCCAGCAATTGCCAGATGAGATGAACATCTCTTCTTTATGAGGGCTCACTAGGAGTGCTGCCTTACAATCTTGCCCAGGGCTGTTTCAGTGCTGTATAAATAACTGTGTTACACAAGGTATTCAACCCAGAGCTGTGAGACATGAGAGCTTTATAAATCCAGCTCTTTTTATATTTAAAAGGCTTGGTGGAAGAAATTAAGTTTCTTGAAAAGCAGGCACTGGCCCAGCAGTTTGGCTGAGCAGGACAAGCCACAGCAATCCACATTTCAGCTCTCCAGTTAGAGGCTCAGGCCTGGAGGCTGGTAGGAAATACAATTCCTGTGATTCCCAAGCACTGGCACAATATTGGTGCTGTCACACCTCAGGGAATGCAGTGGGTGAGCTTGAAACACTGGCAAAACCAGGCCTCTGAAATTAAGAAATTTGGCTTCTAAAATCCCTTTTTGTATGATGATGCCCCATCCCTGAAAGTGTTCAAGGCCAGGCTGGGTGGGTTTAGGGCAGCCTGGTCCAGTGGAAGGGGTCCCTGCCCACAGCAAGACAAAAAAAGAGACAATTCACAGATAACTCATTACAAAATGCAGTGCTGGGAGTGATTGATGCTTATTTCTCTTGATCCCTCTAGACTGAAGCATCTTCCTCAGGTTTCTCCAGGTGGGCACAGAACCCCTTTGACACTGTTTTAAATCTGTGGAAGTCCTGAGATGGCTTTTGGGAGGATTTCTGAGCCAGCAAAATGATCCTGTGCACGTTCACATCTCAAGTGTCCCTTAGGCAACTCTCTGAGGACAACCTGCACCTGCTTCAGCTCACTGGAAATGCAAACCAAACTCGCTTCAAGTGAGTTTGTTTGTTAGTAAAGATCAAAAAAGGCATTTGCCAAGGCAGGTCACAGTGGTTAATGCAGATCCCATCCAGCTCTCAGCCCCATTTGACTCCAGGAATGAGAAGACTGGGGCCATAAAAGGGAGAAATCAGCTCAGAGAAGCTGGAAAGGAGAACAGTGAGAAAGTAAAGAGCTACCAGGAAAAAGTCCCTCCAGAAAACCACAGGGGTGAGAGTAAGAAGGTGCTTGTGCACTGTATAAACAGAAGGATTTTTTGCTCTGAACTTGACAATGAGCTCTGTCCAGTTCCACAGTGAGCTCACTGAGCTCTTACACTTGGCCATGATGAAGCAGAAATTCAGGATTTCTCTAGAACAACTACACACAAATTTCAAGGGCAATATATGCTGTGGAAGCTCCATCTCTATAGTATATTCCCAAATAAAATTTCATCAGACAAAACCAGTTAGGACCTGTGAGAGTTGAAGCAAAGTTTCTATTTTTATGCCATAGCACAGAAATAGAAAAAACAGCGCCAAATATATTCCAAAAATGCAGTTAGGTGAGCCAGAGCTGGAGAAATCTTTATACATATTCTGAAAAGATCATAAAGGCAATTCAGAGTCAGAGAAGGAAGATTCATTTAGCTATTTCCAAGCTGATTTTATAGACACTTGTCACTCATTTTCTATTTTATACATTGTTGGTTCTTTTTTTTATTAATAAAACAATGCTTTATTTGGTCTAAATTTAGCTGGTAGGGTTGTGCTTTTTACAATTATAGGGCTTTGTTCTACTTTTTAAATTATTCTTCATAACTGCTTTGGAGCAAGATGTAGGCAATAATGTATTATACCCCCCCCCTTGCAGTTTCCTTAGATAATTACAATATCCATATTTTGAATTAAAAGCAAATAACCCAGACTAACAGTTAAAGACAGACAGGCCTGTGGATTCATTTCAGTCAACCACTGTGAGTCTTAGACAGAAAGGATATTTTGTAGTTCTCTGCAAATATTACATCTAAAAACCATTTCAATAAGGTAATAAGTGCATGACTTCTTTTAATATTATTTATAAAGAAAATAAGCCAAAGA
The DNA here is from genome assembly GCF_009819885.2 of Catharus ustulatus. Classification (NCBI taxonomy): domain Eukaryota; kingdom Metazoa; phylum Chordata; class Aves; order Passeriformes; family Turdidae; genus Catharus; species Catharus ustulatus. The sequence goes on from NC_046227.1 coordinate 30,732,227, forward strand.
AAAATGGGGTTTATTATCTCACTTTGCTTTGGCAGTGACATTATGGGAGGAGAGCACAGCTGCCATTTATGAAAAACACAACCTCCAATAACACATTTTATGGGGTTTGATTTTAGACTCTCATCCATGAGAATGCATAATGTTTTGAGGTATCAGTTTTTTATACTAATATAACACCTGATGTAAGATTTTATGTATGGCTTTTTGTCACATGAATGGTGAAATGTTAAAATAAGATCAGCTGAAAAATTTACCACATACTTCATTATCTCCTGTGAAATGAATATCTGAATAATTGGCAAAGCAAAAATCTTTGTTATAAGGATTTATGAATTGAATGAAATTACCTTCTGCAACAGGAATTTCTCTGAGACTGAGATTTTCTTTTCTGCTGAAAAACATCAGGAGTTCTGAAGTGTATCCTAAGAATTTTCTTTCAAGAACAAACCTTTTTTCTTATTTTGTGTTTAGCACAGAAACTCTCTTCCCCTCCTCTCTTGATTTCCAGGTTATTAATATTTAATTTAAAATAAGCTTAAGATCTCAAATTCAACTTCTCTGTCAGATCTTAAACCAGCCTCTTTTGTATATCAAATAATTAGTAGCCCTACTTGACAGAACTTTTACCCTTTACTAGCAAGTGCAAAATATTCAAATGGGACTGCACCTACTGGAGTCTGTCCCCATAATTCCAACATAAATTTTTGTTCTGATTATCTCTTTCTGATGTGTGTCCTTTGACTGGAAGGAAGGGGTTTCAAAAGGTAAAGAAAAGTATAAAAATTAGGCTTGCTCTACAGAAAGGCGGGGAAAGTTGGCATGGACAGTTCAGAGAAAATACACATCTAGCACAGTCTTCCCATGGGACCTCAGGAAAGTCAATTTATCACTCCATTTTCAGCTTTAAAACAAAATAATAACATTATCTTTCTCTTGACATTTATTTGGAGGCTTAGTACTAGATGTACTAATCTATGAATCATGAATTTTGAATACAGTTTTACACATAATCTAATCATCTGACATTTTCAGTCTGACCTTAACATATTAAAATATTTTAGCTCTGACCACTAAAATGACACAGCTTTCAATAACAGGAAGACTCTGGGAGAGCTCCTGTTTTTTCAGGTGTGTAGCTGCCTCTCTTCTCCTGTGGTTCCCAGTTCATGATAAGGGGCTCAACACTGATCCTGTGGCTGTGCTTATGCAGTTCATTTTTCCCTGTGCACAGACAAACCACCTGGCTGGGAGTGATAATGAACTCCTCATCCCAAGGACAAGTTCAGCATTTACACTTCCCAAGATTGTGCCACACTTACTCCACAGCTGGTCCTTATAGACATTTTTCTCTGAATGTCACCAGGGCAAGTCATAGAATTGCTTTTTTCTCTCACTGCATTTACACAAATGTTACCCTTGTTTCACACTATAGCATGAGCAAGAGTCCTTCAGCTTAGCATGAATTAAATTTAGGTACAGGACACAATAGTGGCACTGTAGAAATCGTCACAGAGAGAAAAGGAAGGGTATTATTTACTCCTTGCAAGATTTTCCTAAGATAATGCATCTCTGAAACCCAGAGGTCATTTATTGTGAGTGTAACAAATACATTCATACCCACCAAGGGCAATAAATATTGCAAATTAAGCTGAATAATGACTGTGCTGTCTATTTCATTTCTACATGAGAGGCACACGTGGGACTTAAAGCAAGTCAGTATTTATAAGGCAATATATGGTGTGAGCCTCATTCAGAACTAGAATTGCAGAGATGTCACAGGCACCCAAATTTACTGCTACTGCCTGAGGAACAGGTGGAAAAACAAAATCATTGCAAACAACCAGTGTGTAAGGAATTTATAATGAATATCTTAATCATGAACATACTTTTTTCAAGTTATGGCTTATTTTCCTTGTGAGAAGATCTTGGCACTGAGAAGGCTGAAGGAGAGAGGTGATGCAGTGCAGCAATTACTGGAGAAGTGCTGCTTGCCCTGTGTTTTACAGGATTGATTGCTTCAAATGTACTCTAGCTTCCACAAACCTTCAAAATATTTCCAGAAGTAACAACCAGGGAATCAAAAATAGAATCACAACTTTGGGTGAGGAGTGGATGGCAGGAGGGACAAACAGGCACTTGTTGCAATACATAAGCATAAATAACCATAATTTCAAATGAGTTCTGGGCTGCTGGCATGTATACAACAGAGCAAACAATGTATACAACCGAGTTTCCAAGATTTTTGGTGATGCAAATGGAGCACATAAAATTTATAGTTTTGCTGTTCCAATCAGCTACTTATGTGAAGTAGAACTGTGACAGGAGTTTATTTATGACTCTAGATTATTGTGTTGTACAGAGGGAGATAAAGGAGAATGAACAAGCCACCACTGTGGGTGGTATAATAGCAAATTAAATTAACTGTGGAGATAAGAATATGACAATAAAATATCAATTAAAAATAGAGGAAGTCAGATATTTTAAAAATATCTAGTGATCTTATTTATCACATCAGACAAAGCTGGGAGTCACTGAATGTCCTTCAGTGCAAATTTTTGTAGGTTATGGAGTCCATAAATATATACTAAAATTTTTAGATTCTCCATAGATTATGCAAGTATACTGAACGGGGGCTAAGGTTCCTTAATTGGGTTCTTGGTTTAGGAGGTTAAAATCCTATTTTCTGCACACCTGATTTCCACACCCAGAGCTTCGGCAGTTCTTTGAGACCACAGATGTCTGGCACAAGCTGTGATTATCTTCTGCTGGAGATTTGTCTGTGTTTGGATAGCAGCATTGAGGCAGCAGGAACCTTAAAATACCCTTTTAAATTTTTTTCTTTGATAGTATTTACCCTTTACTAATTTTTTGTCCTGAAAATGTCTTTCAAAAAATAAAGAAATCTTCGGGTCCATGACAGCAGATTACTTACAGTGTTAGAAACAGTTTTCAATAACTATCCATATTGTGAAGTTGGCATTAGTGCTCTCCTTCCTAAATCCCAAATTATTTTGATGCCTGACCCAAGGTATCTTGTTCTGACTTTTTGAATCTTTGCCTACCTGAAAAGCGCACTTTTAAACTCAAGACTATTTTTAGGATGTTTTTAACACATCCCTGCCTCTGACCCTTTCTGTGCTCTAAAGCAGGGGCACCAGAACTTTTTTCCTCCACAATGCAATGGGTGTTGTGGGTCCATTCCCCTGGCAAGTTATAGGAGACTTCCCTTTCAGGGGGACTTTATTGTGTTTGGATTACATTGGATTGGATTAGAATGGAATAGATGTTTTAAAATGTATATATACAGACTTGTGTTTATGTACCTAATGTGTGTATATACAATAATATAATCCATATCTATCTCATCTGTCTAGAGAGTGACAAATAACTACCCATATATGCCTATATCCAAATACATATTAATTTTTAAAATGTGAATATTTATATCTTTGGATAATAGCCTTTACTTGAAGAATTCTGGGTCATACAGAAAAGTGAGAGAATTTATTAAAGACATTTTCTTGAGCAGCTCTGGTTATCAGGCTTGTCAGAGTTTCAGTGCTTTCCCAGCCATACAGGCATGTACAGTCAATTTTCTTGGAGCCCAAAGTGTGAGAGTTAATGAAATTTGACAACTGATTGATGTCAGATGCAGCATTGAATTTGGAAACCCAATTACCTCCTTCCCTTTCAAAGCAGAGGTCATTGCAGTCAACATGACTCTACTGACATGCTCTGCAATTCAATCTGAGAGGTGGCACGAGATTCTGCTCTTCAGAAAATTCAAACATAAAAGGGAGCAGGATTTACAGATGAAGCTGACACACATTGCCTAATGATGGTCACATGAGCCAGGTGGGAAGATGAGGGGATCTTTTCTGCACACAGACACACACAGATTATTTCTGTTTGTTATCTGGATATCTGCAGCTAAAGGTGCAAACACAGAACTCTGCCTGTGCCTCAGTTTTTAAACTCCATGCCTTTTTTCCAATGGTAAATCTTTTTTGTCCAAAATTTTAATGGTTCATACAGTTTTTAATAGTAAAGATTCAGGGGAATTACAGCTCTATACTTCATTTAATGCACTGAAGATGATACAACCTCAGTAGAGCTAGGACAAATTGCAAATATTTTGGAAGAAAAATCCAGCCAATTTCGTCTAAGCTTTACTAATCAGATTTCCAATCTCACACTCAGTTCACTAGACTCTGCTGGTCTAACATTGGAACTGCTGTGACTTGTACAGATATCTGCAAGCAGAAATCAGTGTTGAAATCAGATGGGCAGAAATGAAGATACAATCATCTCTGCCCTTTCTTCATTCTTTAACCTATTAACAAGGAACAAATGAACATGGATTTGGCATCTGTTCTGGATTTAGTTTTTTAGCAATTAGGTGCTGTTTAAAGATATTTTAATGTTAATATTTACTAAAGGAATTTTTGGGGCACTGCAGAATAGTTTCCATTGTTCCTTGAAGGGAAATAAGAAACAGGAGCTTGACCAGGCTGGTGGCAGAGAAGGACCACAACCATCAGAGTCATCATCCCAGGGTTCTCCAGGATGCTTGAGCAGTAAATCAGAGCCTGGGTTTTATTGTGAGCACTTTGAAGCACTGTCTGTGTGAAAAAAGTGAAAGCAATGCAGGTCAGCAATTCCCTGTCTGGCCTGACTTTCCCTCTTACCCCCCAGTATAAATCAGGATCCCTCTGGAGGAGGATTTACTTAGTTTTACATTTCTTATGTATGGAAGACATGATTATGCACTGTGTACCCTCTTCTGAATTTACATTTCTATAATTAATTATTAAGTAAAACCAATAATCTAAGTGAGAGTGATACAGCCCTCTTATCATTTGTTAATGGTGTTAAATAATTGGCAAAGAGTATCTCACTGCTCTTTGATAAATATGTACTATAGCTAATTGACTCAGGTAAAACAGAGAGTATCCCACAGACACCTGGCCTTCAACCTCACATGTCCAATCCATAATCCTTTTTTTCATTTAAAAAACCCTTTAAAAATCCTAAGATCCAGGTTATCCCTTTGGATTCTGAAGGTACTTTCCAGATAAGTGCTGAAGTAGATCTACAATTTCAGGGGAATTAATTTTAAACTAGTCCTGTTATTTACAAAACCACAATTTCTGCAATATCATCTAAGCTTTTACATCAGTATTAAAAGTTTAGGATTAGTAAAGCCTGTTTTTTGAAAAAAAATATATTAGAAAACAAATGAATCATCAATGACTTTCCCCTAGACTTTCAGCAGTATCAACAGCTTTTGCAGGGCAAAATCCAATTTTAGGAACACAGAATCTTCTTTTTGCTGGGATTTTAAAATTTCACCCCATTACAAAATGTCATTTTTTAATTTAAACCACTATCTTGAGGGCCTTCAAACCTGCAGGCATAGATTTATGCCATTATAAGCAGAGTTTAGAATTTGAATATACTGCTTCTCTTCAGAATATGTAAAGGCTTAACTAGATGGCATAATCTACCCCTCTCTTTTATGAAAAAAAAAAAAAAAATTGAACAGAATTACATTACTCCAAGCATCCTTTGTGCTCTACACATATTACTGATATAATTTTCTGCCAGAGATACTAATCATTTCGAGAAATTTATCTCTTGGAAAGCTCCAGTTACAGCAGCCCAAATTGCATTTTCCAAGATTAAATGAGGAACTAGCTTTTTCCCTGGTTAGGCTGCGCAATTTGCATGTCAAGTGAGATTATCTTCATGATTTTACAGTTACTCAGCTCCTCTCAAATTGCTGCAGGTGATGTCAAAGTTTTACTTTTTCACACTATGCAGCATTTGAAGCAAGACAGCAAACACTAAAAGCCCATCCAACACAACTGTGACAAATCTTTTTGTTGTTTGGCTTAGTCTTATAAAAGACAAAACTTGCATGGGATGACTTTTCATAACAAATGAACGTCCCTAGAAATAATTTTCATTAATGCTGCAGAAGTTATGTTAAGCTGGAACCATACTGATTATTTCATATTTTCCTGTTTTATTTACAGCAGCTAGGGATGCATTGCCCTTCGATGATACATGGCTGTTAAAATGGTCTCAGCGGGGTTTCTCCTGCCTTTGTTAGATTTTTCTCTGCTAGCAAAAAAACAAATAACAAAGATAACTTTGTCATTTTTTTTCCATTTTCCTCCCCCAGCCTCCTCAGGCAAAGGCCTGGAAGAGTGATCAGAGCTTGAAAACAGAATATAAAGGAGTATGGTATCTACAGCTGGGTGAGGATTTTACAGTGAAGTATTTCCTGAGCAGCAAATGTCAGCTCATGAACAGAAACACTCTGCAGCACTTTGCCAGATTTAGAGAAGTTTCATTTAGGGAAAGAAAAGCTCTTGCAGGGCTTCAGTGAGGAAGAACCTGCAGCCAGAGCTGTGCTGCTGGGAACTGAGCACCACAGACAGAAGGAGAAAATGACAAGAAGGGAAAAAAGAACTTTCCTTAGGGAAAGGACAAAGGTGGGAGAGTTGTTGAATGTCTGCAAGAAGCTGGCAGGGCAGAGTCTGTGTGGGAAGTAGAAATGTTGGGACACACACTGGGATGGAGCTGTGCTCTTCTTCTGAGCCCCTCTCCTGGAATCTCAGAATCACAGAACAGTTTGAGTGGGAAGGGAATTTCAGAAGTTCCAGTTCCAAACCATGGGCAGAGACATCCTGCACTGGATCATATTGCTCAAAGCCCCATCCAACCTGACCTTGAACACCAGCTCATCCACAGCATTTCTCTCACTCTGAGCTGAACACAAATATATTTTCTTCCAGCTGTGCTTGTACAGGCTTCAAAAAGATGTCTCAGCAGCAGCAGACACTGTTTTTCCTTATTTTCATTCATTTATTTTCACTTCCCAACACAAAATGATCAAGAAACAGGGGCAGGGTTGATCTGAAAGTAGCAGGGTTTGGCAGGAGGGGTCACACTCTGCCCAAGGGCTGAACCTTCTCCCACCAGCACAGGGGCCCTGGCTGCTCACATCCCCCTGTGCCTTCCCAGGTGGCTCCACTCCAGTGTGTGTAATGGGTTAATTGCAACACTTAATTAGTGGCTTGTCTTCATTATTTTTTTTGCCTTTACTCAGAGTCAGGATTAAAAACATCAAGGAGATGAATTTATTATGTTTGGGCTTGGTTGTTTATTAAATTTTATCTAAAGTACAGAGAGTTCTGCAACATTTTTCTCTACCAGCTAAAAGCAAGCAAAATGGAGATGAATCCAGCTAGTTACAGGGGCTTTTAAAGCTAAACAGTCCAATAAAGAACTAACACCTATATTATTTATGCTTTTGACCCAATAACCAAACTCCTGTGACCTGCAGTGCAGCACCAACTATCCAACCAGAAACTACTACTTGAAATCATGTAGAAGGAGGAAGAAGACAGAAAGATAAAGTGCCCTAGAATGTCCATCTTGCCCCATACCTATTACTATATTTTTAAAACCCCAAATTCAAAACCCTTCAGCATGTGAAATCACACACTTCTATTCCAACTACACACCAGTGATTCTAACCATCACCTGAATTTGGAATCCTCTCCATGGTCTGAAGTCAAAAGCAGTGTTCTCTTGGGGGTCAGTGTCAGAAAGCACAGAAAGCTCAAAACTCCCAGGCTTCAGGGTTCCAACAAGTATGGCAAATCAAAAAAAAATTGTGCTATTTTCCTGTGCACTCAGAATTGGGAAAAAAGAAAACAAAATATATGGGCAGATTGGCCATGGGGTCTGTTTCCCCTAATGCAGACTATATTACTTTGAAAAGTCTTTCATATCACTCAGGCAATGGAATTACCCATTTCTGTAAGGAACATGGATGCTCCTTAACAACGTTATTTTGTTTTCTTTGTAGCTGAGGCTCTTTCAAGATCAAAAGGAATTTAAGTGCAATTTGGTCCAACAAGAATTGGAACACTGAAACCCAGAAAAACCCCACCAAAAAGCAAAGAAATGCAGGGAAAATGATGCAGTGGCCCAGATCTCCATGTGCTGTTCTGCACTGAACACAAAACTTGTACAACAAGGTGCTGCTTGATATCACTGAAAATTTGTGGCTCAGACCCTGAGTGGTCTCAAAGAGGAGATTTATTCAGCCTAACTAAGGTGGGATTTTTTAACTACTCTATTTTTCTATTGGCTAGATCAAGGAGTAAATTTGCTTCTCAGCCTTCCCTCATTCACAGAAATGAGAGGGCATCTTGCAAATTTGAGAGTCCTACATACACTAAAAATAGATCTTATGGTAAATGTCAGTTAAGGAAAAATAGTGCTCTGCAGAGTTTGCTTTTTTTATCTTGCATTAAAATTATTATTATTAAAAAATATCCAGTTGTGCTCTAATCATAATTACAAAAGCTCACAGTATTTCTTATTAGTCCCATAGTTTGCCAGCAATAGGAAAACCAGTCACTATCAATCTTTGAATGTTTCTGTGCACATAAATCTCTCTTGATTAACCTGGCATGCCTGGAAGTGTTGGAAGATTCTAGACTTGATCATAAATAGTTTATGTATAGCTAAAGTGTTTTGAGACTCTTGTATATTTATTTATTTATTAAAAAAGAACACAAGGGTTTTTGAAGTCTACTTCCTGCAATAGATGCAGTATAATCCCATACTTACAGGCTTCCAATAGACTGCAAGTTATTTCTGAAGTCATTTGGTGTTTTGAGTCCATTTCATAAAGGATTTGCATATCTTTTAAGTATCTGACTTTCTTCTGGCCTAAACACAAAAGTGTCTCTAGAGGCACAAAATCTCAGAAAGCCTATAATGAATAAATGAAAAGTATTTGCATTCTAATACAATCTTATTCTTACTTTTTGTCTTATGAGAAGGCAGCTATTTATTGCAGCCAGTTTTGGTACCTGTTGGTAAGGGCAGGAAAGGGATGCACTGTCAGCACCACACAAAAGAAACCTTATCAAGATCTGCTTTTATCTGAATTATTTACATGATGCAAGACCTGAAAATCTTTCAGAAAGCTGCCAAAGAATCACAATTTACCTAAATGGAAATTCTTCTTTATTTTCTTCCCTGTTCCTTCTGGTCTGTATTGACATTGGGGAAGGGAAGGGAAGGGAAGGGAAGGGAAGGGAAGGGAAGGGAAGGGAAGGGAAGGGAAGGGAAGGGAAGGGAAGGGAAGGGAAGGGAAGGGAAGGGAAGGGAAGGGAAGGGAAGGGAAGGGAAGGGAAGGGAAGGGAAGGGAAGGGAAGGGAAGGGAAGGGAAGGGAAGGGAAGGGAAGAGAAGGGAAGGGAAGGGAAGGCAAGGGAAGGGCAAGGGAAGGCAAGGGCAAGGCAGGGCAAGGCAAGATAGGACTATATATTTCTTGTGAAAAATACTGCCTGGGGAAAATAAGCAATGTAGAAAGTGATGCTCTGGACACATGAGTGGCTGTAATAATGATGAGTACATATTTTGGTCACTGACTAACTCACTGTGAATGAAGCTCTCTGTAGTACTGTCCTGAGTAAACACAATGTCAAATATATTTAGGGCAAAAGCTCGCCATATTTTTTGCCCATCCCTGAGATAAAAAGATTAAAAAATCTGATGAAATTCTCCCATTAAAACAGCATTTCTAGGAAATATCATTCACTAAGCAGGAACATGACTGAAAATTTCCATTCTCAATATGTCCACATAAATGAAAACCAAACATCACCCATCCTGTTCTCAAGAATGAGTTACTAGTCATAAATACATGTCTTGAGAAAATGCTTAACAGAGAAAAAGCACAATGAACCTTCCTAAAAAACCTTTATTTAAAGCCTAACCTAAATCTCACTTGTTGAGAACTAATCTTGTTATTCCTTATACTGTTCTAAATAGACATGGAAGATAATTTATTACCTTTTCTTTGCAATAACTCTGAAATGGCTCTAATTATACCACGTATGCTTTTTGATGATTATAATTTTAACTAAATCAGGTAATTGAAAGGTTAACTATTGTGTGAAAATTATCCCAGCTAAATAAAAAATATAGAAAAAGAATCCCACTCCTAAAAATTATACATATAAAACATGAAATCATGTTAATATTTTTTTAGTTTAATTAGTTATCAAGAAGGACAATCACAGTGGATTTACCTTGCAATTGCAGTGTTATTCCCATATATTTACAGCTGAGTGATTAAGAATTAGTGGGACACAGGGCAACAACTGATTCAAGATAAAATAAACATGGTTAGGAAAAAAGGCTCTAATAACAATTCCTGAACTTATAAGTACTCTGTGAAAATGTAAGTATTGCTTAGTTTGCATGTGTGCAGGTTATGATGATTTTGAGGAAGAAAGCCACTTAATCACATTGACCAAAGTAAGGCTGGTGCTTGATGACTTCTCTGGGCTGTGCAAATCTGTAAAAATCCCTGTCCCCATTTCTGAGTGGGAAGCTGTGGTAGATTCATAAAGCCTGAATGCTGAGGGACTTTGGGGAGCAGAAGGTGATGAAATCAGTGCCTGGAGCTCCTGCCTGGCTCCAGGACAACTTCCCAGCCTCAGCACTCAGCTCTCAGCTCACACCTCCTTCTCAGGTGTTGCTCAGCTCTTTGCTTTGTGCATGGCCATAACAACAAAATCTAAAGTAACCATAACATGATCTAACATGGCCACAATCTACCATGACCACAACACCAACCACATGGATTTATTCTAAAATATCTGCAGACAACTGCGAGGACATCAAGGACAGTTACCCACCTTGTTTAAGAATCAAGTATCCCTGTCTCTCCCCTGCCTCTGAGAGAGGAGGTGTGGGAAATAAGAACCTTTTTTACCTTTGTTACATTTGTTAAAATTCTGTTCACCAAAAGCCAGGAATGACTCCTTTCCTATCTGCCCCTGGCTGTGCACAGCACTCACACTCACAGCCTCTGCACAGGAGAGATCTCTGTGCTCTGGGGCTGCTGCAGAATTACTGCACTCTGCAATAGGATCAAGCCTTGCATTTCCTCCTTCAGCCCCTCTGCTTCCCACAGACCCCAAGAGAAAAACGTAGCATTTGGAACTCCAGGGAGTGCAATTGTTTAAATCTGCTCTTGAAAGGGTTGTACATTCTCATGTACAACCACTCTAAACCAGATTGCAAAATCCAAACTATTCAACTTACATTTTGTCCACTGAAAAAGCCATTAACTTATTATTTCCCCATTAGTGCATTGGGGAAATAAATTACATTCACTTTTACAATTACCTTAGATTTTTTAAGTATGATGAAGCAAATTGCATGAGGCCAAATGGTGACTTTTCCATCTGAGCATCAAAAATGGAAAAGGACAATGGAGACAAAATTTGCTCAAATTCCTCACTAGCTGGAAGCAAGTGGCACAGCTTTTTTTAGGTAGATAAAAGAGAAATATGTAATGAGAAATTGAAGAATCTGTGCTAGACTCCAGCAAAGACCTGTGACTCCCACAGACTGACAATATAGATTTTGTGTAGTTCTGCCAAAATCAAGGACACATCAAGGGGAAATTCTTCAGACTGCTAATCTTTAGCAGCACTGTCTATTATTTATGCCTACTTATCTATTTCTGTTGTTATAGCACATTAGGCAAATCTGCCCAGAGCAGATTCTTAGCATGAGATACTAAGATAAAAATACAAATAGATATGCATGCACATGTATGTATGTAGACATGTATTTACACACCCCTACAGCTGAATAAAGGAAATTAAAGTTCCTGTTTCACAGGAAGTTAAGATGACATTATTTTCCAAGCAGAGACTGGAAGGGAATATGAGAAGGATCCCAGAATGTGAGAAGAAATATACCCCAGAAATTAAGCTGCTTTAAAGTACATGTACTGAAGGAAAAGTAAAAAAAAAAAAAAAAAAAAAAAAAAAAAAAAAAAAAAAAAGTGGAGGAATAGTTTTAATCAAAATCCTTAACCTTTCTTTCCTTTATACTCAAACACATTGCTTTCAGCAGTCCAGGATAATAAACATCAAAATAATTTGAATCAACAGCACTAAGATGGGATAACCACATTTGGAGAAATAGTGAATTTCTGTGAATTTCTAAACTGCAAGGCAAATAATTTCACAAGCACAATGCCTGGTTTCATTCTACAGCCTGAAGATCTGAATCTCACCATTGATTTGCTGCCCAGCCTGCATTTCCTCCTTGGCCTGTTGACCCCTCCCCTGTGTATATCATCCTATTCTTTATGCAAAAAGTCAATATTTAGCTTAAGGGTTTGCAGAGGCCAACTCTAACAGAGACAATAAAGGCTGACAGATTCTAATGTATAAAGTACTTTCTATGGAAACACTCAGTGACAGATTTGACATATGTATACTATTTATTCTGCTTAAGGCTCGTGTAACATCTTTGATACCACTTCATTTGTGCTCTGCCTAAAGCACAGGAGAGAATCTGACCTCACTGGAAGACCAAATCCAGTCTTTTTTTTGTCTCCTAGCCCCAGGACACAACAGGAATATTTATTCTGACCTCCCAGGCCATAGATCAGGCCCAGAGGTTTCCATGCTGCAGCACAATAAAAGGTGACTCTCTCTAGGTTTGCTCTGTGATTAAGGTTTGATGATACTGGGCTGGCTGGCACCAGTTCTTCCATATTTAATGTTGAAATGAAGCAGAGGAAAAATTACTGATTGCTTCATGGTTATGGTAAAAAAGACAAAACCCTGAAGCTCTTGGAGAGCTATGGAGGGTAAATATGGTTAAAATAAGAGGGGAGTGGGGAGAAAGCTGGAAATATCTGTGTTCCTTTCCCATTGTCTCCCTACCTTAGATCTGAGTGGAGTCTCATTGCAGCTGCAGAATTTAACTTGCTGGAGATATTTCTGCTGGGAGAACAGGGGCTACATTGCTCACATTTCTGGTTGGAAGCAGTGCCCCCCTTTAATTTCGAGATCTGTACTCAGATACTCCTGTGCCTGCTACTGATATTTAGTGACAACTTTTTAATACATGATTAGTTAATTTACTGCTGCTTTTCTTTGCACATCCTCAGATCAATTTGGCTTTGTTTTGTGCTTGTTTTCACTGGAAGAAATCCTGGCCCAGAGCCTTCATGGCAGAGATTCCACCATGAGAGAATTCAGGGGCTGCTTCTGCCAGGGAAATACTGGGAGGGCAGAGCTTCTCTCAGGAATATCTAAGGAGTTCAAGATTTGACAGGACCATCAAATCACCAAAAATTACCTTCTCTGTGAGACTAGCTACTTCACAGCAGCTGTGTATTGAGCACAATAACTTACATTTGGTCAAAACTTGGTTAATGCACATCTTCCTGGGAGTTATCACCTGAGGAGATGGGGGCTCTGGTACCCAGCACCACCTGTAAAAGCTGCTCTGATGGTAATTCTCTCCACACACATTCAATTGTTTTTCTCTTCTCACTCTCCACCTCTACAAACACTCAACCTCACCCCTCAAACCTCCCTTTTTTCTCGAATTTAGAGGTTTTCACCCTTGCAAAATGTATAATTTATGTCTCCCTGATAAATGCAAGATCTTTTTCTGCCTTTTACTACCAAGTTAAGGGCAGTCAGTACAACAGATTGGGTTCTTGTCTTTTGCTGCCAGACTTTGCAAATAATATCTTTGTAGCTCTTCTGTGCCACCTCCCCATTTTTCATCAGTGTTTAAAAAATGTGGGCCACATTCAAGAGTGTGTGTAGTTTATCCTGAAAATGGAGCTGCTTTAGACAGAAAGGCTCTGAGCAGGACAGCTGCCAGATGCTCTGATCCACTGCAGTCTCCTGGCTGCCTTGGAAAATGTGATTCTCATCTTCCCCCATGCAAAGGCAGCAGGTTCTGCAGGAGCAGGAGGGCAGCTGGGAGACACACTCTTACATGCATGGCATTTCAGAGATATAAAAATCATTACTATATCTCCCTAGAGGTCTGAATATCAGGCCACAAATCCTGGATATGCTACTTCTTTTTTCTTAAGCTCAGGCTTCCATGTTCATCATCCAAATAATCTGGAACTGAGCTCCTGTTCTCCCTAAGGAGTTGATCTGTCAGACCCTCCCTCTGCATGTCCAGCATGAGTGACCCTGACACAGAGCCCAGCTCTGGCCACAGCATTCTGAAAAGCCACTGCTTAGGAACAAGATCAATGTTTTGAGCACCCATCCAGGGCAAGGGAGACCAAGTCTCACCATTCACAAGACACAGAATTCCATGAGAAAGGCAAGGACTTTTTCTCATCCTGCTTGGTTCATTATGGCTCATTCCCCCTGGTGGCTCTGGATCCCACAAGAGTTCAGTTCCTACTTAAATCTGGTTTCTGTTTTCAGCTCTGGGAGATAAATACCCAAAGAGTGGATGCTGCAGCAGTCACTGCTCCAGTGAGTAAATCTGTGGGGAATGTAGAACTAAATGTAACAACAGAAAGTGATCTGTCATTTAGCAAAAGCAGAAAACAAACTTTAAATCCTGATAGATATCAAATTTTTCTGCACATAAAGTTAGTGAGTAAGGATTGCTTGACTCACCAAATGGCAAAGAAAGCAACTTCTAAAATAAAAAGTGTGCCAGCACAAGAACAGGTTCTAGATCATTTCTGAGACCAAAAAAGCTTAGCAGTGCTACAAACACAGTCTGGGAAGTGCTTGCTTTCATTCAAGGCACCAAAAGTCATCTTTAAAGACAGTGCTGAGTCCTGCACACCACAATGAGTGACTGACCTGTCAGAACACCTGACTCCAGAACTGGAACAAGCTGCTTGTGGAGGGTTTTTGTCCAGAATTTCTTGACCCATCCCTGCCTGCCCGTGGCCAATCTCACACACAGCCCAGACCCAGCCATCACCACTGCACACACACCTCCTCTGCCTTTAATCCAGATTTTAGCAACAGTCAGAACACAGATCAGCCTTTCTGCATGTTGAGGGATTGTGCTGCCAATTCCCCCCAGATTTCTTCATCTACCTGAACCTCATTTTCAGTGTGTGAGAGAAGAAGATGTGCTGCATTTCAGTGAGAATCTCCTGGAGTTTCAGGGCTAGGACCAAGGGGCTTTCTTGACTTCAGTTGTACCTTAAGAGAATGAAACAGTCAGTTAAAAAGGAAACAAATTATGATTCCATTTTTATTACTAGTTGTTCCTAGGGGCTTGCATTCTGCTCTCAGGATAACTGAATTATCTACAGAGAGATGCTCTGCATTCATGGTGGTGGTCCTGGAAGAAGTCCAGGGGCTCTGCAATGAGATATTTAATTCTAGAAATACCATAAGGGAGCCACAAGGTCTGGAGTTCTGGTTTTAATGGCATTTTGTCCTCTGACACAGAACTGACTTTTTCCTGGTTTCAATCTGATTCCATATTTGCATGCCTGAACAGGTGAAAATGTCTCCAAACTCCTCTACCTTTAGTTTTTTCCAGAAAGAAGATAGGTTTAATAACAGAAAACATACCCAGAGGTCACAGTCTAAGATAGGTACAATGGTGAGGAGACAAAACAAGGTTATTTTCTCAAGAAAATACTTTCATCCCCACAAAAGGAGAGACAACCCTTGAAAACCTCTATTTTCTTAAATCTTTCTTAAATGTAGGCTGCAGTATCAGGATTTTATCTGTGCCTCAAGCCTTTCACCCTTCAGTGACACCTGTTTAAATTTAGAATTAAGCACTGAGCAGAGCTGAATTTGTCATTTGCTCTCCTGACTGGCATTTAAGAGGCTTTCTCCATAACAGGAGTACAAGGAAGGATTTCACCTCAGAAAACAGTTTTATGATCCAACTTCTGAGCACTTATAAGCTGAATCCTGGGGGTCAGGCTGTGGTCAGGGCAGTGTTGTCATTCCTGAGGAGCTGCACCTTGCTTGCTGTCACAAGCAGTTCCCTGGGAACCTTGAAGCTCCTCCTGGTCCTCAGGGGAAGCAAAAGTAACTCCACCTTCTCCATGCTGAGCACTTCTGCCTCCTGCTGCCATTCATAAACCCATGTTCACTTATTTGGGATTCCTGGGGTTTTACATGGACAAAATGCCTTTCTCTGTCTTAATTTGATGCTCCAAGCTATTAGGAAATTCATTGCATCCCTTCTCACCCAGAGTGATTCCCAATACTTGTACCAAACCATCCAGGTCATGCTGCTGTAAATTTAGAAAAGTATATGAGACTTCATACAGCTGTAGACACTCTTGGGGTCTGAGTAATACAATAACACAAATTAGAAAGACAGATAATAAATTGTTATCTCTCAGTATCTCTCAGGCTTTAAAATAATTTTTAATCCTTTTTTTTTTTTTTTTAAGGTAATTTCTCTAACTGGCTGTAGAACAGAATTTCCATCTTAGAGGTGTCTAGTTCCTTGCCAAGACTTTTTCCTATCAACATAGTAAAAATGAATAAAGGGGAAAAAAAAAAGAAGAGGGATTGCACATAATATAGTTTTCTCAGCAGAAGCAAAAGCACCAAATGCCTGTAAAAAATGAAGGTAAATAAAGATAAATGGTGGCTTGGGACTTCTCCAAGTAGATGATTCATCACCTGCCTGCTTCTCTGAGATATGTTTGATGCTAACAATATCTATGCAATATACCCAGGTTTGGGCATGGCACCACCTGCCATGAAAGAATAAGCACCCTCCTGCTCCACTTGAGAACTCTAAGATCTATTATTATCTGTTGTTACTACATTAAATTGGCAGAAAATTAGTCTTTTCCTATATGATTATACATCAGCCTCAATAATTTATTTTTACTGATGTGAAATTGTAGCACTTCCTAATCTTTTAACTGCACCTGTCCTAGGATTTTTTTTTATTATTCATTCAATGCCTCACATTAAAAAAAAAAAAAGTGATGCCAGGTCATTGGGGAAGGGACCATGAGAAGGAATGAGGACAGTATGAAGTATTGGCTCTACAACCTGAACTAACATTTTCTCAGTCATGGCACTGATGAGTCAAGCTTAAACTGCTGATGAAAAAGAAAATCTAAAAGGTGCACTGAAAGGTTTTGATCCAACACACTCCCCCAGCTGCAAACACAGAGTTTAGTGTCCTTCTTGACTGACATAAAATTATGTACAAGGAATGTTAAGGCAATTAATTCCGTCTGGATCAGGCTAAATAATGAAAATGAGATTTTCATGAATGCAGGTTAGGGCTGGGTACCTGCATCCCTTTGCCTGTTGCTGATACATAAGAATGCTCCTCCTGGGCCAGAGCAGAAAGTTCAGTATTCTGTGCTGAAAAATGCCTTTTCACAGGTACTCTGTTAGTGCAGACAAAAGAATTGGAGTGAAGTTTATCACCTACTCAAAGCTTCTGGAGATTGTGTTTGAGTGTTGTTATGAAAGATGCTAAACCACGACTATTGTGAGGCTGCAGTAGTGGGGAGATGGAGAGGCAGGAAAAGGTTTAAATACTAAAAGCCAATGTGTTAAATTGGACCAGAGAGCCAGGGCAGGTCTGTAGGAGCAGAGGTGCTGCTGTAGGAAGGATGCACAGACTGGCAAGGACACAAACACTGTTTGGGCCAGAGTTAACATGGATCCTGGATGAAGAAAAGATGTTTCCTTCCTGGGCTGCTGTGGGACCTGGCTCCACACCTTTGCTCAGCCCCCTCCCCTCAGAGCAGGGACTGCACCCCACAGAATTGGGGATGTGCAACCTGGGCATCACTTGGGAACACAAAGAGCTCAGGGACTTGCCAAGGAAATCCCCTCTCCTCCCCAGCAGAGATGAGCCAGAGCTGTCACAGGAAACAAAGAGCATGTCCAGCTCGTTTTGGGCTTTGAGGCAGGCAGAGCAATCCCTGCTTCAGTCACCTTCCATCCCAGCCTGACTGCTCCTCTGCACACCCAGATCTCACTGAACTTGGAGAAAAAATCACTTTCTGTACAACACCCTGGGTTCCTGCTGCTTCAGGAGTATTTTGTAGCTGCTCCCAGGCTTCATACAACACGATTTTTCAATGCTGCAAAGAATAGACTTTTGCTGGCTTAGATAGGGCACTCAGCCTGCAACGGGTGTGGATGGGATCAGACCTATTGATTAATATTCACTTTTTTCAAAATTTGCCCAGAAGGCATCATTTTAATTCGAATTATAGATAGAATATGCAATTTCATTCCAAACTGTAGCATTTCCTAAAATATTTTACTTTTAACCATTTGATAAAGCCCAGAGGATGGAACTTCCAGCAATTACTAGTCAAATACAATAATATATTTCATTAATCTATTATCTCTCTTACCCACTTTCTTGTAATCTATCTATAATTTTCACAGTAATTTTTTTAAAAAAAATTAATTTTTTTCAAATCAAATCTTCTAAACAATCTTTCCTTTAACTTTGAAAAATCATTTTTTGAGCCACATCTCCCAGTGTTTCTAAAGCTGCTTTTGGATCCATTTGCTGTCAGTTATCGCCTCTTCATTTGGCTCTGTCTGGGTTTTCAGTTAAGGTCCTCAATTCTAATGAGCATCCTTCCACCTCAATTTGCTGGGTGCCAGCACCCTCAAATCAAACTCCTTTTGAACAGCTCAGTGATAACTCCTGCCTGCTTCAGCTGCCTTCAGCCTCTGAGCCTGTTCAAATGCACCAGTGGAGGGTCCCTCTCCCATATCTGCCTCTTCCTACTCTGAAATTGGAGCATTTTGTTCAGTGGAGCTTGAAGAGTGGTGCTTCATCGCACCAGACACATCTGTGTTTCCACATTAGCAATTCAATATTCCCAATGCCTCTCTAAGGACAGGAGCCCTCCAAGAGGAGCTGCCTGTAAAGTGCAACCAAGGCACCCTGCTGCCATCACTCATTGAATTTCATGAGTGTTGATGCAGGTCCCAGGTCCTTCCATGTTTTATCATTACAGCTATATCCAGTTTCTTATCCCAAAACAAGCAGTTGGGGAAAGCAATATTTTCTGATTTACCTTCCCTAACCTTGGGAATGAGAATAACATTTCTGCTTTCTTTTAAATCATTAATTTTTTTTCTGCAAGACCATTACTGTACTCTCTGTGTAAAATCTATGACTCTTCCTAGGTATCCTTAATGTTTCCTGAACTTAGCCTTGATGTGCATTGGACACTTGGGAGTCATTACTGGTGTTAATCTGCAGCCATTAAAAATGCAAGGTCATTTTGAAGATGGGGGAAAAAAATCAGGCAAGCATCTTTCAAACCTGTACCTAGTTCTTTCCACTCCTCATTAAATTTCAATTGGTGAAGCCTACTGGTCCTCCTCAGTCTTTTGTCAGGGGACTGACCACACACAGAACATCTGGTGGTGAGCAGAGGGTCAGACCCAGGGGCTCTCAGGGCTTCAGAACAAACTGCCCTGATATCACCCAGCAGCTGCCACTTCTGCTTAGGAAAGTCACTCCTGGATCTTATTGCTCAGACTGAGCCTTTCAAACAGGTGCTATGAGGCCCAGATATTCTGATTCTGTAAGGATTTTCCACAGGAATCTGTAAGCAATGCCCTGTGAATGAACTTGGTTGTTCATGTGGTAAATTATAATATCTTTTCCTCAGAGAGCTCTGCTTTTCATCATGAGGATCTGTTGCCTAATGCAGAATCTCTGGGGGGATAAAGCCTTTGGGGCAGATCCAGCACAGCACCACAAAGCAATTAGCTCAACCAGAGATGCTCAGTGAGAGCATCTTTAATATTAACAAGCCAACATTTGAAAATATAATTCATCACATCTATTAACAAAAACACCAAAACATTTCAGGAATCCCTGATAATTGAACTGATTACATCTGATTGATTAATTCACAATCAAATAAGTGGTAAATTTAATGTCACAGTTTCAGCACAGGGTGTATATATCATCCAGCATCATTTCAAGTGCTCTTCCATTTTCCATTTGTAAGGTATTATGTGAACAACCCTTATTTTTGTCATTGTGTTTAATGGTTTGGAGAGATAAAAGCTTCACTACTACTTTACTTACTGTCTCCTAAGGACATGCATCTTTATATGCAGTTTGTGAGGCAGAAAGACCTCTATACTCTGAGATGGAGCTATGTTGTCTTTAAAAATATTTATGGCATCCTTTCTTCTTTTAAATTACACCTGCCAGTCAAACACAGCACTCACTGAAGAAGCCTCAATCCAAAACCTGTGCAATTTGAGCTATTTTCTGTATTTCTGCAAAGGAACATAGATTGCCTATTTTTCCTGCAGAGCAAATGATGACCTTGTATTGATCACATACATTTTCTTTATTTGACTGGGTTTGGAGTTTTTTTGTTTTGTTTTTTTTTGTCTTCCAGACATCAGCATGCTTTACAGATGGATATAGGGTATTTTCCATCCCATCTCACACTAGAAAATCCAACTTCCAGTGTCAGGAGTGAGTCAGGTCACCACCAATCCCAACAGGGCCATAGCAAGGCATTGGCACAGTGTGGGAGAGACAAAAGCCATCACAGCCATCCCTCCCCAGGATGTGTCAGAGCTCCCTGAATCCCTCCTTGAGTATCCCAACCATTTATCCTACAGAAAATTTTTCACAGAGTACTGAGAAAGATGATTCTGATCAGTCATTGTGTGCAGTAAACCAGTTCTGCATGCAAAAGCATTCAGACTGTGGGCTTATCACAAGGCTAAGCTATGGCATCTCAACAGATTTTAATATTTACACCACCCCTGCAGTGCCTATCAGTGCTTATCAGCCCTCAGCTAATCAGCAGAATCCATGATGTGCATTGCAACACCCCAGAGAGTCACTGAGGTCTCACATCTGACAGCACATCACTATTAAAGATATAAAACACTTCTGAACCCCCAGAGACAGGCAAACACTAATGATCATGTCATCATAACACTACTAATCAGTCTTCTTGTCCCGTTCTTGAGCACACCTGAGAGCTGCACTGCCCCTTCCTGCATCCCCAGAGTGGCCCCATCCTGGTGAGGAGAGATTCCTCAAAAATATAGAAATCAGAGGGTTTGGTCCCTCACTCTGCATTCTTTAAATTGTTGAGTGGTTGTTTTATATATTTAAGCTGCTAAATTGGAATTAAATTCTGTTGAAAAGAAAAAAAAAATCCATTAGTATTCCTGTTAAGACTGGCACAAGTCTCCACCAGAACTGTCTTCTAGAAAGAGTTGTGGGAAATGTGATTTGTCTTCAATGGCTGTGTAAAACACCTATGACAAAAGCACAAAAGGGAGCATGAGACTGGAGATCCAAAGCTGCAAAGGTCACCTTTTCCTGCCTGTGACCCACCTCCCAGCACACTTCCTGGAGGCACATTTGTCACAATACAAACTTATTAGATTTATTATTACAGATTTATTAGTTTTGAGGAAAGGAAAGGGCTAACATGATTCCTGAACAACTCAAATGGACAAAGGCAATTGCTGGACTGATCACAGGCTTTTGAGACCCAAGTCATCCATCAAACTTCCACCTCCTCCTGCTCTTGTTATCCATCACCCTTTCCTTTAGGTGGGCTGCCAATAAATTTTGTGTCAGCAGGTCACAGAAGATGATGCAGTTCTCAGCTTCAAAGGGCTTATAAAGCAAGAAACAGAGGCAAAGGACATCAGGAAAACTTTCTTTGCCACAGCAAACACAACTGCCCACTTTTGACACAGATTATGCTGACTAGATCAAATAAATAGAAGATAGATAGATAGATAGATAGATAGATAGATAGATAGATAGATAGATAGATAGATAGATAGATAGACAAACAATATATTTATATGGGGGATATACACAGGTGAAGAGATAGAGATATATAGAGATATTAAACAAAAAGAGTTATAACCCAACTAGGTCAAACTTAATTAGATAAGTAATTTTGGTTTTTTTCTTTCTACCTATGCTTTGCCCATCACAGTTCTCAGAAACCCTCCAAACCCCCAGCAGAAATATTGTCTATTTTGGTAATGACTGACTGAATCAAACTCAGGGAAATATAAGTCTATTTCAGGAGGATCCTGGGTGGGAATACAGAAATAGAAGTCTAATCTGATGCAAAATAAAAGAGCCAGAGAAGGACCTGGAGTACTAAAATATGTAAGAATCTTCAGAGAGGGAAAGTATTCAGAGAATCATATAAAATCAGCAAATAGATTCACTGCAGTCTGACTTTCTGAATTACAGTAGAAATGCAGAGCAATTTCTCAGGCAGATGTACACAAGTGTACAATCCAAAGTGAAGCCAAATCAGAATCTGTCCCTGTCCCTTTCCCTGTGACAATACCATCTTCCCCTCAAACTAATGGTGTGCACAGCACAAGCCACCTTCTATAAATGAAAAAAAAAAGATACTGTGTGTGGTTTCCAAGATTGAACAAGACATTCTATCAGCATGCAAAATGAACTAATTCAGCCATTGCAAATGAACAGATTCACAAAGCAAAAGATAAACTTTCCACATCTCATTTAATTTATGCTGTCTCGCTGCACTGAGGAAACAGCTTTACCCATTCTCTAATGTATTGAAATGTTAGAAACTTTAATAATCAAAACAAAACCAAATAAACATTATGAACTGCTCGAGAGAATATTTTAAACGAGCAGGAGAAGAAAGAAAAGATTTGTAATTCACGAGTTTGCAGTTTCTGCACTAGAAATCTCCCTTAGGTTTTATGTGAAAGAAATGAGCATGAACTGGATGCAGTGGGGAACCTATTGCTGAATTTAGGGTTCCACACATATACTCTTATTCTACAAAGAGTTATTTGGGTATCTAAAACTTTTAAAACATGTAATTTAATTATTTGGTTTCGTTAGCTATCTTAGATTCAGGTCGAGACATTTCTGAGAATGGCTCTATGCAGAAAACCAGGGATTGGAACAATCCACTGTATCCACTGCTCCCTTTGAGGTTTAATTTCCTCTCATGCTCCCATTCCTTGTTTTGTTAGGCAATTTCAGATTTGCTCCTGCCTGCATCTCTGAGTTACATTTACAAAAGACATTTTAATGTAGCTGAGCATTTTTCAGTAGTGCACAGAGATCCTTGCAGGGAGGGATGGAGGGAATGTTTGAAGGCCATTTCATGACTGATTGCAACCCTGCATTATAAGAATCATCCCACAATTTTACAGAATCAAAGACTTCTATTTCATTTCTGGGAAGAGAATATAAAAGAGTTCTTTCAATGACTGTTCAACTTTTGAGTTGGGTTAGTGTCTTCAGACAGCCTAATTTCAGCCTCAGAACTGTCCTTAGATAGGAAGAGGACAACAAAATATGGTAATTTTCACTGCTTTTGTAGCCAGGCCTTTCCCTGAGAAACTGAGGAGGATAAAAGTCAAGATTTTTGTAACCATTCTCTGAACTTTTGTTAGAAGCTGTAGAATTTCCTCATGGCACAGACATGAAGAAATTATAACTATTCTCCCATGGTTAAGAAATGCATTAGACTTTTAATGATTGCTTAAAATGACTTAATCTACAGTGATTTGGTTTTTTTTTTTTTTTCACTTTTGATCCAATGGCAAAAATTCTTGATTTGCTATGATGTGCCCAGTTGCAATAACACAACCCACAGACGACAAAATACCAGACTCCATTTTCCCTAAAATTTTGCATTTTGTGAAATGCACTGCTCTCTTGACAAGTGTAAATACACATAAATGTGCAGGGAGCAATTCCACAGCATCCTCTCTCTTCAGTGCAGAGAATTTCAGTCACCCACTCTCCTGCAGGACTCTTGCTGTGCTCCAGAGTTGGTTCCAGCCCTTGTCCTTGTAAAAATCACAAAATCACAAATCCAATATGCATTTCCTCCCAGGCTTAACTTGTCATTCTTTTTAATTAAGCAACCATGGGGGAGCTCCCAGCAAAAGGCAGTATTAAATAAAATATATCTGGTTTTAAAAGCAAAACCTTTAAACAGCTCAAAACTTTTCAACTTTAAATTTTCAGCACAAGTAAAACCAAAACTCTTAAGTCTTCTTTTTGTCCTTAATCTTCAGTAATTTCTCAATTCTTAGGATTCATATAAAGGGTAAACTGGGCACGTCTCCCTCATTTTCCCAGCAGGAGGAAATAAATTATACCATATAGTGATTTTTACCTCAAGTGCTTTAAAATTATATACATTTTCAACTGGACAGAAATGCCCAGTCACAAAACTCTTTTCTTAATTGAGAAGCTGAATTCCCACCCATGTTGCACTCCCAAGTCAAACCTATCTCACTATAACTCTGCAAGTCAACCACTATTAAAAACAGATTGTCCTGCTCACTGGATAAGCAGCAAGGAACTGGAATGATGGAAATGCCTGTTTTGTCTAAAAAACATCAGGTCCCTCATTATTTTGAGAGGTAAATAAGTGCTCAAATATATTTAAGCTACTCAGATCCTAAAGTAAGGAACAGAAACACCCATTTGTGAGGGGGACTTGCTGAGTGCTGAGGCTGGAAGTGATTCCCAAGGTATTTATTTATCTGTCAGATCATCTGGTCTGAGACATCTCTCATTGGGATTTTAGACACCCTGTTGCCTCCTGGATGATGTTGGATAGCAATTCTTTCTAACTTCTGTTACAGTAGGGCTTCAGTTCCAGAGTCCTGGCAGATCAATGGCACTTCACATTTCTAGGTGTATATATTTTGTCCAAATGTCACAGACCATGTCTATTTTCCTTTTACTTGCATTATGAACTAACCTTTTATCATTCATTTGAAAAGTCTTTGGTTCTGTATCTTGTTTCCCTCAATTCATTTATTACTCCATAATGATAGGTGCTATTCAGTAAAGTATCTGAAAAATTATCACTTTATTAATATATAAGCAGCATGATGAAAGAGGCAGTTTAGAGCATGCCTTGGAATTTTTCAGTTCTATTTCTATGGAATGGAAAACATTTCAGGTTATTTAATGTTGTATTAATTTCCAATTTGCCTCATCTATGTGTCATTTGTCATATTATTCCATGCCAAAACTGGGGATTCCTTCTAAGTCATACCATGCAAATCAATATAATGAAATAAGAAAAAAAAAATCCTGGTACTAAACAATGTCTCATAATCTAGATTTTTATTGGTTTATCTAAACTTTAATTAAAGCTAAATAATTAATTAACTTCTGTTGGCTTACCTGCCATTGTACAGAGCAATGACTGCTCTGCTGCTTTTGTATTCCTGTTTTATTTTGACATCAAAGTCAGACT
This sequence comes from Catharus ustulatus, assembly GCF_009819885.2. NCBI lineage: Eukaryota > Metazoa > Chordata > Aves > Passeriformes > Turdidae > Catharus > Catharus ustulatus. The sequence goes on from NC_046227.1 coordinate 30,757,336, forward strand.
TTAGCCCAGCACAGTGTTGAAAGGTGTGGAAATTACCCTGGGAACATCCCTGGATGTCAGTGAAGTAGTTTGACATTTACTGTGATGTTCCACAAGGGATTAGACCCTCCAACAGTGACACTCCAGGAAACACATCACTGTGTCACTTGGCACGTGCCTGACTTAGCAGGAACTGGAAAACAGGGTTTGGGAAAAAAAAAAACCAGCAAGGAAAATGGTGCCAGACCCTCAGAAGGTGATGGGGAAATGCCACAAGAGCTGGGTTACAGCTCCTCTCAGACCAAATCCTTTGTTTCATCCTTAGCAGAGATCTTTGTGCAATGCCAGCTGTGCCATTCTCACTGACCTGCCACGTGCCAGCTCACGCAGCACACCCTTCATGCCTCTTGGGTGGAACATTTTGGTAAAAAATGCACAAACCCAAAAATATCTTTTGGCTAAAATTGCATGATTTCTCTCTATAAAAAATGTTCAGTGCTCTTAGCCCTACCTACAATGCCCTTTGCCTGAATTTTCACTTAATTTAGTAAGAGTTATAACAACTGAATATTTTTCATTCATGGTGGAGGCCAATTCTGATGAATATATTCTCTTGGAAACATTTCAAGGAAATCTTTAGTGGCTCAGCCCTCAAGATTTAGATGTTGAGAAGAGAGAGATTGACTTGCTTTGTGCATCATATTATAAAGCAAATATTCACAATTTCTTACTACCAGTGTTTCTAGTTCTATCTCACCTTTTTTGAGGGAGCATAACATTACACATAGTATTCAAGATTTTTGGATGACTTTCTAAAATCTGATTTCTACAACTGCACAATAATATTTTCTCTTTTATTCTTTATGTGTCATCTATAATCCCTAATGTTTTACTTGGCCTTCTTGCTGTTGAACTTCGTGCAGTACCCAGAGACCAGTCCAGAATGATTCCATGATCTCTCCCTTGCATAGTAATAGAGCAGTTAGAGCCCACCACGCACAAAAATGGAACGATTTCTCCCCTCTAGGTGTTAATTTGCATTGTTGCTGCTGAGTTTCATTGCAGTTTTATTGCCCAGCCATGCAGGATTGCAGGACCCTGGGCTTGTCAGAACAAAGCACCTTTGTATCACCAGCAGAGTTGTTTTCTTGGCTCTGTTTTCTTGTATTTTTCCTTCATTTATGGACATCTCAAACACATTCCAAGGCTGTTTTTTCTGGAATAACTAAATAATTATTTCCCACCTTTGTGTCCCATCTTTTATGTAGTTTTATTGCTAACTCTTCTATGACATAAAAGTTCAGGTCAATGAGAGAATCTGGTAAAGGACTTTGCTAGAAAATCCCCAAGTGAAGTATGGCAGAACAGTCCTGTGCTCATGCCTTGGCTCTTAGGGCAGAGGGAGTTTCTGCAAAATTCCTGGCACCTCTTTCCCACAGTACCATCCCAAACCATGAGTCTTTGTTTCCACACTGGATGCAGAATTCAGGCTTCCAACCCCCTCCTTGGGGGCTTTTAAAGATTTGGCATCGTTTGCCTCTCTCCTTTCTGCTCCTAAGATGTATTTAAACACTCCATCCTGCCAGAAATAGTTCAGAGCTTCACACTTCAGATCCTCTGAGAGCTTTAGGGCACAAGCACCCGAGCCCAGCAATTTGTAACTGTAAATTTTATTGATTTGCTTTAAAAACATTTCTGCTGAGGTCCCAGCATGGTCCCATCCCTGCCTTGAACTCTTGTGCAGAGATTCATTGCACCTGCCCAGATGCTCCCTTATGCCCCTGCCTCCACTCCTCCCCCAGCCTCTCAGGATTTGGGAAGATTTGGGAAGATTTGGGAAGATTTCCATCATCAGCTTTTAGGCCTTCAGGAAACCATGTCTTGAAATTTCCTCGGATCCATCTGCTGAGCTTTACATTTCAGCTACCAGAATTTCTCTTTTCTCCCATTATTACGTATTATTCACATGTTAAAGTACATCTTTATCACTCCTAATAGTATATTTTACAATGCTTTTTACCTGTATGGCTGGTTTTTTAGGGTTTTTTCCTTCTAAGCAAACTTTTTTTTTTCCTTTTAACAAGGTGTTTATTCCAAGCACCTATTAGAGCATTTTAAGCAAGTTTTATGGCCTGTAAGCTGCTCCTTGAACTGTTTTTTCCTCAATTTAATGCCATATTGTTTGGTGTGTATCTTCCATCTTGAGGATGTTGCATAGAAATGTTGTATGTTCACTAATAAAAATGTGCTCTTCTACAGATAAATCACAAGCCAGGGTGAACAAACTACTCACCACTAAACCACCACCTGAATTTCCTCCTCTAGCTTCTGAGAAAGAATAATCAGCATCTCTAACTATGTCACCTCTCCAAGTTCTGCATAGGAACAAAAAGTATCTCCTGCCCTCAGAAGTGTATTCTCCAGACATCTCTAGATTCTAATCTTATCTTTTAAATAACCCCAAGTTATTTGAATTCAAGTCTACTCAGTAAAGGAGAGAAGGGTAGCCAAGGGGAACAAAGAGAAACACAGAATAATGGTTCCTCCTACATGAAACCCTGACAATCCACATTGCCTCCTGAAGTGTCAGTGCTCTCAAGGACTTACTCAGCAAAGCAAAACCTCAGGGATACCAAAAGCTGATAAAAAGATCACTCAAATGTGAATGGGGGATCTTGCCCCAATTGTCTCTGCCATTTTTATTTTTAAAATAAATAAATACTGAATTTTAGTGCACATGACCAATCTGTATTTACACATCCCTGTTGTACATAAGACCTCACTCACCTGTAAACACCTCTCAATACAAACCTAAACCATTAAAATTACAGGCTCATATAGACTGACATGAAAACTGGGGTGTCTTCAAGGATGTCCTCTCAAAACTCTCCTGTTTTGTCCTCCAGGACAAATCCTGTTACTGCCTTCCCTCCACCACCTCTCTGAGGGCAGCTCTCTGGGGCAGGACACAGAATCCTCTGGAGATTCCCAGCATGACTGAAAATCTCTGTTACCCCACTGATAATGTGGCTACTTTGCTTTTCTGAACTGGCCAGTGTGATGAGAAGAGCTTATCCTGAGTCCCTGTGGCTCCAGGAAATCAGTGCAGTCAATCCTCTGAAGCTGAGCAGAATTTGGGACAAAGTGTCCATAATTCCCAGGGAACTTGGCTCGTGGCATCAGTTCCTGGGAGGACTACACATGAATAAAGAGGAGGCTACACATTTTGAATGCCCATCAAATAAGGGAGTATCAGTTTATCTCATTGATTTGCAAAATAATATACAAGTAAGTTTCCTGAAAGTAAAAATTTGGTAGAAAACAGAGCTGTCAACAGCAGGAGAAAAAATGTGTTCATCAAGAGATGCTTCCTAAAGAGAGAGCAGGGATGTCACTGAGAGAAGCTTAGGGATGGATGAGCCTTGAAAACCATTCTTCATTTTTTATACCACTGATTGCTGCTGTCAGAGACCTTCAATCTCTTCAAGAGGCAGCGTTTCAACATCTTATCCAGGCAGAAGTGTCTCTATAAACACCAGGAAAAGGGGTGCACTTGCATTTGGAGGTGAAACACTGGTGGATTCATTCACCCAACGAGTCCAGAAAACCTTTTCTTACGCACATCCTCAGACACATGTATCCTTCAGAATGGATTGATTTAAAGAGCCCACACGATTTACCATTGCAGATACCAAACAGAGGTAATTTCTGTTTTTGGGGAATGAGTGCAGGAGCAGGTTTTCCCACAGAACATAGACATTTTCACCCCTAATTATTCTTCCTGATAACCTCCCATTCATGGGAGTTGACAAATGCAGTCTCTCAAAAAGCCCCAAATGTACTGGGGAGGATGGAGATGGAAAATCAAAGCAGTCACATGGAAGCTTTTCCATCAGGGTGGCAAAGGACCTGAGTCCTCAATAATAACCAGGATAGGGAAGTGTGGGCAACAGAGAAGGGACTCAGTTCCCTTCTGTTTTTCATTGAGTATATTGCAAAATTTCAACACTATTTTAAAACTGAGAGGAATGAGACTGGCAATAACCATGAGAGACATGGGAAGAGACAAGGCAGCCACTGAAATAAAAAGATGGAGTAAGACCCAGTAAGATTTTTTCTGGGCCACTTAATTACCATGATAATTGTTTATTCCTCCTTCTCTCCTGTTAAATATTTACTGTTCCACAAATCACTCAACCTTGTCTTTAGCAAGGATGAAATCATCCCTTGATCAGAAGCTGTCAATGTGCTCAGCTTCCCTCCCACACTCCAGTCCCACCAGGCACCCAGGAGATGCTCAGCTGATAGCAGGAAGGTTTCTCCTGCTTTTTGTTCCCACCTTCTGATAAAATAGAATGCAATCCACAATGGCAGTATACCCCACTTCTGCTAAACACAAATGCTCTGAGAATCAATACAATTATTTAACCATATGTATAATGCAGACAGTTTATTTGGCTTACTCCCTTTGCCCTCACAAAAACTCTGTTATTACAGCAAAAACAGGCAATATGCCCATACACTGCAGTGTTTAAGGTAAACACATCACTCCTCTTCTGTGCATTTTCACACCCTGTGTGCTTGTTCCTCTGCTTCACACGTGAGGAACCAGAAGCCCCAGCAATTAGGCTGTGCTCTTATTATGCCATAACATAAAGCATGGAAAGTAAATGTGTGACACATTTTGAAATTTATGATGTAAACTTAGCTCGGGAGAACAGTTATCCCTGCAATTTCACTGGGCACAGTGCTTGCTCTTTCAGGTTGGCAGAGCTGTGCTTCACCATGGCTAGAAATGGATCAGGGAGACTGAACAAGTCAGACTAAATTGGCTGAAACATTAGTAACCCTCCTCACACCTCCTTAGGGGCTGTTTACAAATGGGTGAGCAAGGCTGGGAGTCCCACATTTAATACTTTCATTCTGGCAGAAGGAGCATGCACATAGCACACAGAATAAACCATTTTTGAAGCCACTGCCTCACACAAGGCTCATGCAGTGCAGGACAATACTGTGTCTACCACTGCCCAAAATCTCTGTCAGAGTTTGCACTGCCTTCACTCTGCACAGATCACAAACCCAGAAACCTCTGATGCCCTTGAGCACATTCAGATAATGAGAAAAGCACCTCAGCAAATGCAATAGGTCATTTTCTGCTCTCAAAGGAAATCAAAGAACTCTTTAGTGGCATTTTCCCAGTATTTTGCAATCAGACCAACGTGGTTCCTTCTGTGTTGTCACTGTAGGATTCGCACCACACTAGGGCAGGGATGTTAGGACAAGAGAGCAGGAAAGGTCTGATCCAAACCCACTGAAAGGAGCTCCAAGGCACCTGCTGACTTCATGGGCTTTGACTGCAGCCCTTGGAGCATCCTTCACACTGCTGCAGGAGTTCTCAGGTCACACATCTCAAACACAGCAGGGTTCATGCCTGCTGAAATCCCCCTGCAGAGCTGATGTGGGGGCAGGAAGGCTGAGGAGGGTTGATGGGGAGGGAGTCAGAGGACAATTCTCACACTCCCACCATCAGCTGCTCCAAATTGAACCCCTAACGCTGAATGAGAGACTTGGAGAGGAAACCTGTACATAGAACACAGAGCAATCCAGCTGCAAAGATGTCAAGACAACAACTAAGCAGGATAATTTTTTGCTTTTGTTTAAGAGCAATTATATTGAGAAAAATTTAGCCTTAATGGTTTATGCATTTTTTAAAAACTAATTTCTATAGAAATGAATTAAGTACCCAGATTATCTCCTTCCTTAGCTATCCATCAAAATCCTTTGTAGTGTGTATCTCTTGCATTTAAACAGGCTAAGGAGCTCATGGCTGAGCTCTCTCTGCTTCTGAAGGACAAATAGGTTGTACAGGGAGGGAGGAGGAAGAGAACAGGTAAATTCTCTGGGTATTTTCCTTTGGGCACAGTAGTTCATCATAAAAGTAGTGGTTTTAGCATTTATGATCTCTGGCAGAATTTGAGTTTCCTGTTGTAGACATTTTGAGATGTGCAATAAAGTGTTACTGCATTCACCTGGAGAGAGTTAGAAATTTGGTTTAGCAGTATTCTGAAAAACTTTGTGCAAATGCTTTCACTCCTAAAGATGGACAGCCCAGCTGCTGTGTCTGAAAAGGTGCATGATACATGTAAGGAACAATTGATTGTCAAATAACAGAATAATTGAAATACAGAAGGAAACAAAGAAGGTGAGTGGCATAAACAGCTCCTAATTTCATTTTATCTTATAATATACAATTACATCTAACACAACCTTCCTATCTCTACATAAACCCTAAGGTCTGGGATTAGATTCTCCAGTAGTCTGGCCCTGGCATAGATTTTCCACAAAGCAGCAGCTGTCTAAAACCTCCTTCCCTTTTTTTCCCTCATCCATTTAATCTATTCTGTATCCATGCTCCCTGCATCACCTGTAGATACATTTCTGCAACACCCAGAGCAGTTTATAATTCTCTGCATCCCTTAAAATGGTCAGATCTGCCAGTTCATACATTACCTTATACAGCTGGAGACACTTCAATGAGATGTTGACAATCTGAATAATCAATTTACTTGGACAATCTGATATCCCTACTCCACAAGCTGGATGTGTTCTTTCACTTCCATGACATTATTGCAATTGCTTGAACCACTTTTGTTGGGGTATTTTTTCCAACCTTAATCACTTTGTCATTTATTATTAGGCATTTTAATATGGCCATTAAATGTCACACATAGCATTCACTTTTTTCTCTCTGTCTGGTTCCCAATCCTGTAATTTAGAAAGGTGCAGACACATGCATATTTTTATACTTTGACATGTTTAAAACTTTGCTCAATGCCAGGTTTATTACAACATTAAACTGTTGAACTTGCTCTAATAATCAGTGTATAAATAATCAATTTAATGCTATAATAAAGGAAACATGAAACAGCCAGCTCTCTGTTGAGTGTGCTGGGGTGCAATGACATTTGGTGGTCATGCATGGCAACATTTGTCCAAGCTTCAATTAGAGAAGGTTAATTGGGACAGAACACAAATGCAGTACAGCATCCATCATAAGCAGCCAGTGCCAGTGGAAAAAACCCTGAAAAACTGCTTCCACTCCTTCCAGACACACCCTCTCAAAGTAATACTCAGCATACACTGCTATCTCGAATAAGAATCAGTGTTTTATACATTATAGGAAAATACACAAGGATCTCTGCCGGCATCAAGCTGGATTTCTTCATCTAAAAGAAAATAAAAATATTTGTAGATCCAGAGTCCCATTGCAGCTGCTGGATAAAGTGCAGATATGGCTTCATTTTAATCAATACTTGGTTCCAGAAACTGATGGAAACCAGAACCAGTATTGGTGGGACAACTAACCAAGTGTGTGTTACACAGTGCTCCTTCCTGTTTGCACCTCCTGCATTTCCCTCAGCCCAAGCCTGTCACTGAGCAAAACTCAAATCAGGATTTGATGAAGAACTGAAGGCTTCTATGGCAACAACATCAATATTTATCTGTACAAATTACAAGCTTCAGCTAGGATGCTGGAAAAGGGCTCTTAAATCTTTCAGATTGATCAACAGCCATATTTCATAGTGCAATTTGTGTATCAGTGTTTGAGGTGTGCTCTCTCCCCTTCCCAGGGTGCCAGGCTCACACCATGGCAGTTACAGAGGAAGCATGACTGATATGCTGAGAAACAGCAATTGACAGTCAAAGTTTGCTCTGCAGATGGATTAAACTGTAAAAGAGAATGGTTTGAAAAAAAATGTGTGTGCTTATCACTGAATCAATTTTTAAAATGCTCAGGTTGACTGAGATTTTTTTTTCCAGAAAAACCATTGAACTACCAGAAGAGGTTAGGTTTGCTTTTTATTTTCCCTCTTTCAGAGACTGAAGGGGCATGACATGGCAGACACCCTCCATCCATCACCTCATCCTCTCCAGGATCAGGCAGCTGCTACAGACAGGTCCTTACCTGCAGGGTCTGAGGACTCTGAACCACTTCAGCTGGAAAAATCTCCTGCAGGGCACAGGCAGCAACCCTGCTTGCAGGTCAACAGCCCAGCCCATGGGGAATTTTCAATACCAGGGATTTGCATCCTGTCCACAAGATTTGCTCTGGCTCTGGTTGTACCCAGACAATGAGGCCACAGTCCCAAATGTTTAATTAGTGCCATGATCAGGAGGGAGTGGGTATCACTGCTGTACTGTGACTTCTTCTTTGCATGTCAGGCAATTCCTCCTGGCACATAAACAAGATTTTGGGCAGAGCAGCCAGAAGTGTTTCTTTGGGAAGATGGAGAGCCCAGCAGTAACAGTGTGTACAAAGAGTGTGCAATAGGAAAAGAGTCCCTGACAGAAATGCAGTTAAAATGTACAACCAGTTTGATGTGTTTAAATCTGTGGTGAGCCTTAGGACTCAGAGAAAGAACATAACTATTGATAATAAAAATAGGGTGAGGGAAAAACCATAATTAATCCATGGTTAGATAAGCTGTAGCTCTGCCTGCAGCTGGCTTACAATGTTGGTCCTGGGTACTTCTCACTGAAGTTTCTTTCCCTGCTGAACACAAAGTACATGAAGGACTGGAGGAATTGTCTTCTCTCACAGCCAAGCACCACCACCCACTTCCCAAACACTTGAGGTTCATGAACACATTTCAAAGGGCACTTTGGGAAACTTTCCTTTGTCCCTTGGAAGGGCAGGATTTTACCACTCACTTTTTCCAGAACAACCCTGCAGGGGCAATAAGAGCAGATATGAGAACCAGCTTCTTCCAGCCTCAAATACCACCCCAAACCCTTCCCTGGACAGATTCCCAGTTCCCCAAGAAGGGCAAGCAGAGAAGTTTCTCCTTTCAGCCCCACAGTTCCCTTTCTCTCCCCACTTTCCCAAGGAGGCTTTGGGGCTGCTGCTGCCAACGTTGCCCCCACCATGGCAGCTTTTAAACTCTTCCCTAGTGCCAGGGGAAAGCAAAACAAACCTCAGGAGAGCACTGATGTATTCTTCTTGTCAGTGAACCCACACAGCACCAGCTGAGTCTGGCACTCAGCCTCCCAGGTTTGGTGTCTGCTATAATGAATGATCACATACTACAGAAATTGGACCATCACATCACAGAAAGCATCTCATCCTAATGCTGGGTATGAGCCACATTTCCACTTCTTCCCTCGGTATAAACAGCATCTTGCTGTTTTCCCACTGTGCTGAGGCCTCTTCTTGAAGCATTGTGCTCCTCAAAACCAGCTGAACCCCTGCTCTTTCAGTCTTTTATTGCTAAGCTCCTAGCTTACACTCTGGGCTTTGATTTTTAAAGGTTTTGTTTATAAGAAAAAGACTGATAAACACTCAGGCCCCTGTTGGAAAAATCTGCCCACAACTTTGCTTCCAGCTTCATCTCAGAAAGCAGATCTTGAACAAAATTTAAGATGAAGCAAAGCTACAAAATTTTATATGCTCTCTCAAAGTGCTCCTTTTTAAGCCTATAAATTCTGCCTAAATCAATTTTCCACACTGACTTTTCTTTTGTCTTGCTTAATTCTGATTATACTGGCAAATTACTCTACTTGTTCCTTCATGTTCCTCACCTTCCCATACATATTTTTTGTACGATGTTCTGTATTTTTCATATACTGTTCTACAAGCTCTCCTTCAAATATTACACTGGCATTCAGATTCTCTGTATTTCCATAAGCAATTCCTACAAAAAAAGATAAGCTCCCCTGTTCAAGTTCAGTGCAATTTCCACTGCAACTAAAAAACCTGTGAGCCCAATAAATTTAGTGTCTACTAGAACCCAAAAGGAAGAACAGCTAACCTGGCAAGGTAAATATTCTTAAATGTAACCATTTGTGCAAGAAAAATGAAATATTTTACAGCAACTTCTTACTTAAAATGTGGAATTATATTCCACAGGATTCTTATCTTATAATGGCTATCTGAAATGTAGGATATAAATTAAACACAGGACTGAAAATTCGTAAGAAACCATGTCATTCATCCTTCTTTTGTGGAAAAACCAGAATGATCTGCCTTTCCTGCCTTAGTTGAAAGTTTATTGAATCAAGCACTGGCTGCACTTGTCTCTGAGGTTACCAGTGCACCACTTTATTTTAGAGTGACAGCTCTGTATAGAGCAACACATTGCAATAAAGTGTCTCTGTGCTTGTCTTCCCGGAACACTTTTCTTTCTTAACCCTCTCCTAATGGTGCTGAACACCTCCTTAAGGCTGGACTCCACTCTCTTTATTTTGTCAAATGTGCCACGAAGAGCCTGAGGGGTGGAACAAGCCAGAGCACTTCTTCAGGCACGTGGGGCTCTCAGGATTTTGGAGGCATCATTTTGTTAAAAAAGCTCTCATCAGACACAAGATATTCTGTGCATGCATTTTATGCCCTTCCCTTTTTCTCCCAGGGCAGCAGGAGCAGTCTCAGACCTGTAGGAGCTGAAATTGCTGCTCTGCCAGCTGGGTGTGGGGAGTCACCAATGCCACCCTCACCTCAGACAAACTGACAACAGCAAGGTGCCCATGTTGCTCCATCATTTTAAACAACATTCTTCTTATTCCCAAAGCAGAAATTGCACACTTTTCCTGTCAGTTGTGCTCTATGATGGACTGAACTCTCGCATCATGATTCCCCTCCACAGAGAGCTGGGAAGGTTCTGCACTGCCTGAACAGAGGTACCTGCTCCTCACAGCCTTGGGACATCCAAATCCCCACAGGAGCTCCCCTGAGACCTGCACTATCAGCTCACTTAGGACACAAAATACATTACAGCAGAAATATCAATTTCCTTAGAGAAATATTTCCTACGTATTTCCTTACCAATTATAGTCCCTCTGATGGTTTTATCAATCAGAAGCTTTTTTTTTTTTTTCATTTGGTCATGAAATCTAAAAAAGGGCTCTTACCACATTATGGGATATTTTAATGAAAAAGAATTGTGTGTATATATACATATATTTATATAATTTATATCCTCATTGAGTATAGGCATTATTAAATCAATTTTGTTGTTGTTAAGTTCCACTTAGGTAAAATAGGATATTGGATTTCTAAACTAATTATACAGGAAAGAGGTCTAGTCCTGAGTTTAATGGAAACTGTGGACTGCATACATTCAGGTGGTTTAATTTCCTTAATAATATCCAAATACCCAATCTAACAACACTGCAATCTGCAGACACTGGAAAACAAATATTTTATTCACCACTGCACATTTAGGTGCTACATTTGTAAGATGCCTGTAGTTTTATCCCCCCAATGAGAGAATCACTAACACTTGTCATGCACCTACCTCCTTGAAGCCGGGCTCCTTCCAAATCTTCATGTCTGAAATTCAACAGACAGAAGTTTAACTAAATTCTTTCTTTCATTTCCAAGGGTCCAGGTGCCTGGGAAGTTGTGACTCTCCTTAGCCACATCCCAGGAGCTCCCCATTCTCTGTAGCACTCTTGAAATCATCCAGAGGATCAAGAGAAGGAATCCCAATGCCACTGAAGAAGTGCAGAAGATGCATCAGTAATCAATAGTGAGGTTCTTCCTTCCCTGGAGGCAACTGACTTGCCAGGATGAGTTACTTGTAATGAATACAAAACACCAGCAGCACTGCACCTTGCCTGGGTACTTTTAAACTGTGCAGAAGAAATGGAATTCAGGATCTTGGGTCGTCTTCCCCTCGCTTGCTTCTTCAGCGAGGTCTAATAAACTTGTGAGGAGGGATACAAGGTCACCCCTGGTATCCTCTGCATTTTATTAAAGGAGCCAACACTCAATATTCCAAGTTTCCAAGGAGCATCTTTGGCTTCACATCAAATAAAAGCTCTTCTGTCTTAAAAGGTGTGATTTCTCAACTAAATGAACCTAACTGACTCCATACTCAAAGTGCCAGAGCTGAGGGAACAGAGACAATCTTCACTTGCAGCCACCAAGAGAGAGCCAAAAACTGAGCAACAGGAGCAGTTGGTTATAGAAAATCACAGCAGACATTGATAGAACCAGGTCATAAAGAATTCCATCCTTGCTTCCAAAAGATCAAATTAATTTCAAAAAATAACCAGCCTTTCTTTGTACTCAATCTGGGGAAAGTATTCCAATTGACAGGAAGTTATGCCTGGTTTTGTAATATAATTGAAATTTCAATATGACCTACAGGTTTCATAGATTTTGCAAGTTGTAGTAGCAGAAAAAGGAGACAGGAAATCAAGAAGGTGAAGATAAGCTCTAGCAAGCAGGAAATGGATATGCTGATCCCCTAGCTTTCCATAAATTAATAGGTCTAGTTTACACTTGTGCTATTTTGATGCAATGTTTACTAATTCTGTTCACTACTGCAGATCACCTGGAGCAATTAATGATTGCCATTAGTTATGATGCAGAATCTGACAGGTAACACTGTTCAGTTGTGCTGTAAGTGGAAGGATTTTCAACAGGTCAGTAAAAGCAGAGGGACATCCTACACCAAAGACTTCAGTCTCATTAACAGAGCCTGCAACTGGCAAACACTTTTGCAATATCTGAATTCAACTCATGCATAAAAATGTCAGTAAAAGCAATTAGGTTGTGTCTGATGCTCAGCCTTGTGTATGAAATTACATGAAAATACCTGTATTTGTAGGACAGTGTGAGAAATCATGAAAACATTAAAAGCAGACCACATTTCCACTCAGATTTCAGATTACACGATTTTTAAACACAAGTCTTGCCAAGGGCATTCCTACAGAAGGCATTTCCTATGACATGTTCACTCTGGGAAACTGGAGCTGGGATCTTGGGGTAGAATGAATAGGGAATGGGGGCCTGAAACAGAACTACAGGGAAAGGAGGAAACAATTTGCTGGCTCAGATTGGGGAAAAAACCCTCACTGAACTGAGCTGGATGAGGACCTCATTCACCATGCCTGGTTAGAAGCAGCAGCATTGTCAGGTGAGCGTTTATTAAGTGATGGGTGTAATTTAGAAAATCACAAAGCAGCAGTCCCAGCCAACAGAAGAGTTGAAAACGAAGCTCCTCCACTGAAAACAGGATTTGCAGAACCTTGTTTGAATTCTGCTCTTCTCTTTTTTGTTGTTTTGTGTGATTTTACTGTAGTGCACATTGTAGCCCCATAAATTATACCCTACCTACACTATACATATGTACTCCATATGTCCTATAAATATCACAAAGCCAAGCCATACTTTGTGGTGACACTGGGACCCAAACAAGATATCATTGCACATTAAAATTGTATTAAACTAATCGAAAAGTAGTTGAACATTGCTAACAAAACAAGAGAAATAGTGAACATTAAAAGACAAGAGACTTCTCAGTGTTCCATAAAACCACGCCTTTCAGACAAATTAATTATTTGCATCATAAAAAAAATCCTAACAGTGAAAAAAAATATTCCAGAAGGAAGTGATGAGTAAAAAAGCTTCAGGTGATTTTTTGTTGCATTAAAAACAATTCCCATTCTCATAAAATGTGCAGAACTTTACATCTTAAATAGCATATTTACCTTCAAAAATTACTTTCTTTTTTAGTCTTGCAAGAAATTAAACCTTAATTAGATAGGAAAGTATTTGAAACATATCCAGAAATAAAAAAAATCTACAGCTATTCCCCTGTAAGTGGCACAGCATCTGCCAGGAGTTTTCACATACCTTCAGGAAGATATCTCAGATTAAACCAACACTGTACTTGCTTTCCATGATCAGAGTTAATATTCTGCAGACCCAAACTGGCTGCCTTGTTTTTTTCATAGTTTCAATTTCTATTGCTGTACTTTACCTTGGTAAATAAATGGATGCATGAGGGGCTCACCCTCTGAATAAATAATAAAATCTAACCTGTCAAATCTTCCTTTGCCTCGAATGAAAAACGTTTCATTCCTCTGTGATGCTGTGGAAGCTAAATCTTGTTGCAAGAGGTGGAATGAGCAGCCTTGGAATCAGAACTAATGGTGAGTTTGAGTTATGTCACCACCCTGATGGACACCAGAATTCCATCTGAGAGCAGACAGGAGGAAAGGAAGATGCACTATACAAAATATGTCCTCATTTGAGGAGTAAAGTATTACTCAATGGCATTATACATTGTTAATAAACTTTCTTTATCTGAAACTATAATTTAATATGTATGTGTCTAATTTACATGTGACAAAGTAGCATATTCTAAAATTAGAGTGTAACCAGCAAACTATTAACTACTATAAACAATACCAAAACACAACTCAAACATATTTTAAGGAAGCAATAGATACATTTTGGACTGGGGAATGATTTCAATTGCAGATATTGTTTTAAATACAGCTGTCAATTACATCTTGAAAAAATTTCTTCAAGCTCAGAAAGATTTTCTGCTTAGGGATTCCTGGGTATATACATAAAGACCAAGAAGAGCACACCACCAAAAAGTCCCCTGTTGGTTACTAGTAGGTACAGTCATAATTGCAAATGCTGAAATTGTGTGGGGGAAATAATTTTCAATATCCATGTTACATGATGTACTAGACAATATCCCCTTGGAGCAGACACTAGAGAAAATATCGTGCCCTTTATTATCTCTGTGGTTTCTTATGTGTAATAGACAGCAGAAGAATTGCACTTATTGTAACATTACAGTGTTAGATTGCAGTTCACCTTTTAGATTAGTAGTGGCCATAATACTTATGATAGGTTGTGCCTTATGCAAAGATGAATAAAGATGTGCATTTAAATTAAAATTTAAAAAAAACCCAAAAAAACGAAAACAAGCAACCACTTACAGAATCAACAGTGAGGCTTAACATAACAAACATGCACTAACCCTACACTTATGCAAAACTAAGTTCTTCCAGGAAACTGTAACCAACTGTTGACCTTCCACAAAGGTAAAGGTTTTGTCCCTTGGTAATATGTTTGGACTTTGCAGTCGAATTCCAGTTTATGAGCTCATTGTCTGTAAATGTGCTGTTCCACTGTGGTATCCTTTAGCTGCCCTTGAGCTTCTGCAGAATCTGAAATCTTACAGTCACTTTTATTTAAGGTTTTATTGAGCCACAGAGTAAGTCCCCCTCAGTACTACACAAATAGGCTTCCTTATTCATCCTCTTCAGGTTCCTGTGGTAAAATTGGTGTCTCCTCCTTTAAACAAGCACTAAAAAACCCAAGGATTGTGCTGTAAAGGTGATATTTGCTTTTCTCAGAAGCAATGTTATGACCTTCATCCGGGTAGATCTGGCAGAGGAGAAAGGAAAAAAAAAGTAAATTGTTTTTAAAGGCTTTTCAAATATTTAGGGTTCTAATTTTCTTTCTCTGATCTTCAATATGTTTTAGATGACAACAGGATGATAACATTAGTTTTATGGCATCAAGGAAAGCTAATAAAACCCAAAATAAGACTTATTCTCTTGGAATCTGAACTGACATAAAACAACCACTGCAGTGGGATCTGCAGAAGTGAAAAGTTTATATTCCCAGCCATTGTGCTTGCAACAGTTTGCTTTAGCTGGCATTTTCAATAGTGCCTAGGCATCCAAATCCCATTAACATCCATGAGATGAATTAGCTCATGCTTTCAACTTCTAAGTGTTTGGCACAACCCCTTTTTATTCATATCTTCCTACCTGGTCTAAAGCCCATCTTCTCTCTCTCCTAGGGTGGATGTGGGCATTTTTATCGTTTTAAACAAATACCTCTGGGAATTTCTCCCAGGTGAGGCTGAGCAAACATTTGCAGGCTGAATGAAAAAACTCAGCCCACAAGACCAGAGACCTGGGGAAGTCTGAAGCAAAAAGCTTCAGCTGCCCCCTCAAAGCCAGCTTATCACCAGGTTACATGAGAACAGCTCAGCAGAATTCCTGCTTCTTCCTCTCTCCACAGACCTTCACCTCAGCTGCAACCACATGGGCAGCAGGAACAGATTCTATATTTAAAGTCCTTTTTCCTTGCTCAAGTGGCACCAATCCCCTTCTTGCCACCTCCTCCCTGACACCAGCTCACACTCCAGTGCAGACTACAGATCACCCTAAAGCCCAGCAAGGTTGAGGTTTGCAATGGCCAACAAGCATCAGGAGTATCTGGAGATCCTGATCCAATCAAAACCCTCTGGCAGCAGCATCCATGTGCTCCAGGTGAGTCCCATGCAAGCCTGTGCCTTGACAAAGGCTCTGTTGTGCTCTTTTCATAAATTCAAATGTTGAAAATAAGAGGAAATTACACTCATTTGACCTAATATCTTTTTAGGTAAAATGGGACCCAAAGTAGTGACATCTCCAAGGAGTGCCTGCAGATTGCAGAGCACTCTGTACAGAACTGTAGAATAAACAGGAAAAAAGAAAGATGAGAGAGAGGAGAAAGAGCCCAGGAGAATGACAAGGTGATATAGCTCCTGACATCCATACTGACAGTGAGAAAAATGGAATTAAACACAGTTCTAACTGCAAATTGAGGTAATACCACTGTATTGTGGTAGAGAGGGTCATTTGTAGTTAAGAAATAGCAACAGGAGGTTAAATGTTCAACTCTGTTTATAGGAAAAGTCACGGGTGCACATACCTGCATAGTGTAATTAGCCCCAGCTTTTATTAGATGCTTAATTAGTTCTGCTGAATGCTGGAAGTGAACTTTAGCTGCAAGAAAACATTTGATATTATTAGAAACAGCTCCATTAATAAGAAATACTTAACTGTTACACAGCTGAACACATTTCCAGGCTCTGTAATGACTGGGTCTGAAGCTGACTATCTCTAAGGTCACCCCACCAGGGACAGGGTGGCACAGCAGAGGTTTTGGAGAAGGAACTGGAACCCCAGGGGAAGCCACACTCCTGACACTTAGTGAGGACTCCTGTCTTTACCCTTGATTTACACACACTGTGATAGCTTAGAGATGGTAAAACCACTCTGAACATTGTGGCATTTTCCAATTTGCTTGAAAGAAAGCACACTGCATTTCCTATTGCTTGCACAGGGTCATTGCACCCCACTCTTCTTTAGCAAAGGGACTTTCTGGAAGCCCTCAGAACCATTACTACCATGTCCTAACCTGCAGAGTTTAGGCTGGGCAGTGTCACTGGGTGTGATATTGGGCAAGGGCGCAGAGAATCAGACTCCCAGAGCCCCCTGCATTGCTCAGACATCTGCCAGAGCCTCAATTCCCTCCAGTGCTCGGTTCAGAGAGGCAGAAATTGCTGCTGCCTGCTGCACTCAATAAAGCCTGAGCCCCCCATGCCTGCCAAGTCACCTAGAATATTTCCATCCCTCCCCCTGCACTCTGGGGAGAAGCACTGGACAGGGTTTGCTCTTTGGATCCATAACACAAGTTTGGCAAGTCAGGGGTGACAGGCTGGCACCCTGCCAGCTGTGCATGGGCACTGTCACCTCAGCCCTCACCAGAGAGAGGCACTCATCCCTTCAGACTGACTGAAATACCTTGTATTATCACACATCCACCAGAAAATACTGGGAAAGAAGTAAGTATGTCAGTCTGTACAGAGCAGCTGTTTGCATCACTGTAATTTGTGCCTGCATCAAAGCTCATTCTTTAGACATCAGTGAAGGAAGTTCAGAAGAATACACTGCAGTGAAATCTGCAATTACAAATTATCTCAATTGATGCATCCTATGAATCCATCTAAAGTGCTAGAACTTACCCTGTGTTACTCATTCTCTGTCTTAATCTACTGCTGAAAGTACTGGTGCTATTAAAAGGTTCTGTGCAGCTTCAGCTTCAGAAGGTTTGGCAGTACCTTGTAATTAATTAGATGAAAAGATTAACTTCCCATTTGGTGATGTACTTCACCAGCTGTACTGATAATTCTGCAGAACTTGTATGAATTTAAAACAACATTAAAAATGTATGTTGCTCTATTAATAATTCATGCAATACCTTTCACTAGCAACAGAGAGGTCCACAAGATTTAAACAAATTTAAACATACAGCACCTAAAAGGTGCAAATCCTCAGCAAAGGAAAGTGCCACCAGTTCAGAGTTAGAAGTGACAGGTGAAACAAAAGGAAAAAATCCCATCAGAGGGAAAATGAAACTGGAAATGTAGTTGCTAGGTGTGTGCCTCATCAGCCCTTCAACACTGCCTGCTAGGAGCTCTGACTCCAAACCTGCTGCATCTGTAAATACTCACCATCAGCTGTCCCATGAACTATTAGCAAATCCACTTCTTTTAAACCATGAAGATTGTGTAATACACTGGATGCCTAGTGAACAAACACACACAAACCTGTAATTCAATTGCATTTTAAGAGCAAAATGTTAAATTCCTTGTTTATGCTAACTTACCTGATAGGTAATTTCATCTTTTGATGGAATCCCAAGGTATCTTTCTGAAAAAGCTGATGCTGTAAAAATAATTAAAAAAAAATAAAAAAACCAAAACCCAAACCAACAAATCTTGTGAATTCCAAGTTATTTCCATTTTAAAACTCATAATTTCTGGCTTAGAGTCAGAAGTTATTTAAGCCATGAAGTTGAGATGTTCATTTAGAGACACAGAACGTACCATTTTGATGCAATATTTAAACCCACTTTTAAATAGTTAAAAAAGAAACCAACCAAAATTCAACAAACTGCCTTCACAAAAAAACCAAAACCCAAACCAAAAAACAACCCAAAATTAACAAACAAACAAACAAAAAAACCTAAAATAAAAAAACCAAACCCCAACCCAAAACAAAACATAAACTAAAACCCAAACAAAGTCTAACAGACCATTAATCTGTTCTGGTTTCCTGTGATCACAGTTCATAACCTGTGCTCCAAACTTGCCATACAGAACCAAATAAGCTGTGATTGAATGACAACATGGCTGATATTTATTGTAGGGAATTCACTGCTAACCCTAAAGGATTCATTCCTAATACAAGACTTGATTCATGCTGATATACATAAAGGATTCTTAGGAAATGAGGTAACTGCAAAATCAGAGCTGTCAGTAATTTTGGTGAACTGCCCCAGTGGCAGCTTTATTTTAATTTAAAGAAGAGACCAAGACAGTGTGATGAAATCTCACAAACATTGTTGTGTTATCTGCCCTTAGTTAAAATAAACAGCAGCTCCACGACTAAAAGGTATTTTGAATAAACTGCCCCACAGGTTTAGGGCAGGGAGCACTCACCATATAACTTCATATCTGTGATTGGTGCCACCACAGCTCCACACTTGAAGAGCCTCTCGCTGGATTTCAGGATCATGGATGCAATGTAGCCACCATACCCCTATCAATGGGATGGAAATTTGGGTTGGTTTGCTTCATTCTAGCAAGAATAAAGCTAAAGGCCACTGTGCTAATCCAGTGGCATCATGTTTATAGTTTAAGGGTGCATAAAGATCTCAGTGAGCTGGTCATGACTTTTAATCTAAGCAGTAAATAATAATAATAATGAGTATTGCACATTTCTTCACCATCTCTGAAGTCTGGGACATCTCCCCTGGAAGAGCTGATACCAGAGAGTCATGAAATCTTTGTGAAAGCTTTAAATTGAAACCACAGATTTCCTTGAAATGACACAGGCAATCCATTTCTGTACACTTGTAATCATTCTAGACTCACAGAAAATGAAATTCTGAATTGTGGCATCTGGAATGGATGATTTTCTCGTATATTATGGGCTCCTCAAATTTCTCTACTTGCCATTTTATTATCCCTTCATCAGTACTGAAAAACTGGTATTTCTTCAGGCTTTTTTTTTTGTTGTTTTGTGTTTGGCACAACACACTTCAGGAAAACAAAATTATCCCATGACAGGGAAAATATAATGCAAAACACCGGCTGATCCAAAAAAAGATCATGCATCAAGTGCTTACAGTTTTCTCATGGACTTTTATGAATGCTGCTGGCTCCTGTTCTTCATGTCTAAATATTTATTGAACAGATGATTTCTGTGGAAGAATGGTAATATTTGAAAACTCTTTAACCTTATTTAAGAAATATAAGCAAAGAGGTTTCTTGTTCATTTCCATCAATCCATATTAAGTGGGAATGGACAGACTGAAGAAAATACCAAATAGGAGCTGTATTTTCAAAGGAGTGTGAGGAACTGAGTTCTTCCTTTTCCATACAAATTTCAGCCCAAGAGGCCAAGAGCCATCGAGATCAGTTCATGTGCAGGAGTACATTTCACCTAAGACAGAATTTCTGAGTGGGCACCTTTAATTTGTGTAACTCAAAGAGCTTAAGAGAACAGCAACTTTTCTCTGCCTCTGGGTTTTCTCTGCTTTTACTTTTGTTTAATATTCTGTTTTTGTCTTGCCCAGTAGCTCCACAGGACAATTTTAATCCAAGGAGAGGTATAGCCAGGTTATTTATTATTTATTCCATGTTTTCATTAAGAGCTTGTTTAATTCTCCAGGGAGTTTCTTCCCTTTGTGCCTGTGTCCTTGCTTCCAGCCAGGCTTTCCAGGACAAAATAAAATACTACAGAGTGAGTTTGTAATAAATTCTTAGCATCATTTCACAGTGACATTGCTATTCCACATGCCCTGATGCAAGAACATGTGGTGCCTCACTCATCTGCTGGGTTTCTGGGGTTACAGCCTAATTGCTGCACTTTGAAGAAAGACATTGGCTGTAGAATTGCAACTCATTTTTAAACTCTTTTCACTTCCATGAATAAAAGCACAAACTCCATGGAACCACACTTGGCTACCAGCTCAGAAAGGCCCTTGGGTCAGCATCACTCAGGCTTGCACCCCTCACAGAGATAAGCCAGGGGGCATTGGCAGATTGCCTGGCAATTTTCCCCACTGTGCCCTTCTGAACAGTCTCGGTACTCTTGTGCCCCATTGACATCACCAAGTGTGACAAGAATTTTACTTCTGTGTAGTTCTGAAACCTCTTAAAGAGCTCCCTGAAAGTGGGCATAAGTCCAGCTTTATGAGATCAGCATTAAGCCATTCCAAAGTCAACTTATTTTCAAGCAAAGTGCATATTCTGTTTCCATCAGTAAAGCAAATTTAATACATAGAAAGAAAAACACCAACTTGTTTCCCTATCACGTTCTTGTATGTGATAAAAAAGAAATGAGTTTTAAAGTAGATTTTTAATCGACTCTGAAACAAGCAGAGTGGAGGAAAATACAATTAACCCTAAGAAGCTGTTAAATATATTTTTTTATTATTAATTATAAAACTGACTTTTAAATTTTATGATTCTTGTTTTTCTTTTGACAGTAAAAGAACAACTTTGAAAGGTTAACTTGGAAAGGCGAAATTTCCCTGAATTCAAAGCAGTGTTGAAAGCTTATTGAATTTCCCACTCTTCATTCCTCAACACCTCTTTCAGAAAATAAATGCAAGAACATGGCAATCAATAATATTTTGTGAAAGAAAAGAAAACTGGGGATTGGTCTAGGCAGATATGTAAAGCCATGTTTACATGCATTCTCTTTAGTACCTGTCTCATCACGTTACTCTTAGGAAAAAAAGATACTGATGAATCTCTGGCAGAAAACAAGTGGGAATTTTCAGGTAGCAATGAAAAGAATTTCTTCCGTCAAAACCAAGCAACTCTGCATTGCTTAGGGATTTCATTCCAGAAAGAGTATTTTCAATCAAATTATTGAAAGAGGAAGAAGAGATGGAGAAAAGTTGATGCTTCTATGTGTGTGTATTTTCATATACATTGGTGTCAGGCATTAAAACCTGAATAGAAGTGTCTGCCACGATCACCTGGTGGGTGAAATTGGCCCTGCTTGTACATCCTCAGCTAGAAAATCTCTGGCTGCTCCCTTACAACCCTGCTTTTGACCCAAATGGAATTCTTGCAGGGAGAGTTTCTTTCTCAGCTCAAGGAGTGCAGCAGGAGCTCAGATCTTTGAGGAAGGTCATGTTCATGTGAAATGTTAATAACAGTCACAAACATCAGCCAGTCCTCAAAACGCTACCATGCAGGAGGTAAATGTCAATCCCCTCATCCTGCATCCAGCCAGACTGAGACAGGCAGGTGAAATCACTTCCCTGAGGCTGAGCAGCAACCCAGCAGCACTGAGAACCAAGGCACTTCATGCTGCTCCTAAAAGTGATGACTGGGGGGTACTTGATCAAGATTTCTAATTGCTTTGAGCTCAAAGGCAAAAAACAGCTTCATTTTTTTAGTAAAAAAAACAAAACAACAAACAAAACTTTTTAAAAAATTAAAATCTTGCACATGCCAGTTCATAGCTGAAGCAGCAGTTGTGTGGTGTTTCTAATTGCTGCTTTTTAATAGACATCAGCAAAATGCTGTTTAGTTTGCTACTAAAAGTCGAGCTTTTGCCTTGTTGTATCCCATGCTAGGGGCAATGACATGCAGCTGATAAAATAACAAAGGCAAGATTTCTCACTGGTACAACAAGGAACTTGCTGACAGTACCACAGGGTAGGTGCTCAGCTGGGCTCAAGGGTCAGTAAAACATTCAGACATAAAACCTGGATTTTATAGGACAACATTGTCAATTTAACTGCAGCCCAAATATAAAACTGTAAGAAACAAGCTTTCACTAAAACTAAGTCCCTCTTAAAAATTTCTAAAGAAAGCAAAAAGCAGAATTTTTAAACAAATACTTTCTCCTTCAGATTCTGAAATGTAAATAGTGTTACACCATAAAACTGATTTTATTGACTTAAATTCCCATTCTGAGAAAAAAATATTGTACAGAACAGACAGTAAACTATGGATGACTTTTCCCCCCTGTTTTAATAACTGAAATTGTCTTAGGAAAATATATAAATATCTTATGAACCAACAGCACTTAGAGAAATCATGATGATATATCCTGCTATTTTTGAACATTACCTTTCCAAATATACCCAGTCTCTTAGGATCAATGAAGGGCTGTTTCAGAAGTGATCTGAAAGGAAAAAAAGTTTCTTTTTTAATTTTGGCAAAGTTAAATGGTGGATTTTACTTCCTAAATACAACATTATTTGTGCATTAAGGAACTGCCAAACATGGAGACCAAGCAGAAGAAATTACATCCATACAAGTAGTACTGCACTGGGGAATATGATTTGTTTCCTAATTCCTTTTTTTAAGGGAAACAGTTGGTGTTTGGTCCATCTCACCTAATTTAGATATCTGAATTTAAACATCTTGTTGAAATTATCCATTTACATCTGCTTTTCAGTTAATGGAGAGAAGAGAGATCCCTTTAGCATCCCTACTATTGTTGAAAACTTCTCTCAGTCTGGGGAGGATCATCCTTCAGAAACGCCAGGATTTTCCACTGACTACAGCTTACATGACTGGCTTTGACCATGTGCCTAGCACCAGCTAAAGGCAGAAAAGATGAACAGAACTTCTTGACTCTAAAAAATTAGATAATTCTAAAAATAATTAATTCTAAAAATAATTCATTGTCTCATCAAGGCCATTAATCATCTATGGTGGATTTTATACCGAAAAGACAGAATAACCTGAGGGGAAATATCAGACACAGCAGCTTATTCACAGAATGGTTGAAGTATCAACCCCTTTCAAAAGAAGAAAAAATATCTGCCTTAAAATCTGTCTTCTGGAAAACCCCAGAAAAAGTCATCCAGACCTTGGTATGAGCCATTTTGACATGTACACCCTGAGTAAGGAGTGTTATCAAAGCTATACATGACTACTCCACAGATAGAAATTACTCTTTTCTGCAGCTGGTAGACTTACATCAGTGTAAGAATGATAATGAAAAATAGAAATAACAGGCAGAGAAATAACAGGCCAAAATTTTGCTCTCATTTACACTACCATAACTCCATTAGCTTTGTGGGATTACTGCAGAACTTTGTGGTGGAAATGAGAGCAGTGCCCTATGGTATAGACCTAAAATACATTTATATGTTAATGTGGACAGCAAGATATTTACCTACAGAATAGAGACAAACATGAATTAGCTCAGGTGGCATATTTGAATTGCACAGAGCAGGACAGCTTTATCAAAAAGAAACACCAACTCAAAGAAAACTCAAAAAAAGCTTGTTTGATTTTTTTTACTTGCTGTTTGTAATGGAAGATTTACCATTTCAAAATTTGCAATTGTATTAAAAAAAAGCAAACATTAACAGTGCAGAGAGAACATTCTGGGCAGTTTTATTCCAACTGGTGGAGGCAGGGGGAAAGAGAAGAGGTTGCACATACGTACTCTACAGCTGCTACTTGGTCCTTCACTTCCACTGATCCTAAGCACCGATGGACCTCCTGTAGGATCTTGAGGCCTTGAAATCCACTCCCTCTGCCATCGAATCGAGCTACGATGACATTATCAGAGTTGACAAGCACTGAGTCCCAGTCAATGTGAAACTTATCTGTAACCAACTGGCTGCCTGGAGCTTCATCACTGCAAATACCAACACACCAGACACAAACGAAGACTATTGACAATGTGATGCGCTGTGCCGAGCTCTGATATTTTATTTAACCTACGTGCCAGAGTTCACTTGCTTATGCAACCCTGCTGAGCTACTGTCACTTCCATCAATACCATCCCATTAGGGCTGCAAGCCCTGCAGCAAAATAATTTCTTTAACTTTATAACCACTGTGCTGTGGTGCTGCCAATACCTGAGTACACTCTGATTGAAGGACACAGAAAATTAAAGCAGGTGGTGCTGCTTGCAACAAAAGTGAAGGAAAAACCCCCAAACATAATCACTAATGGCTAGCTCAGTTCTGAGAAGGCTGATGCAGAATTTGTAAAATCTCACTGAACATACAAAAAGGTAAAATTTATTCAGCACCCTGATTACCATTTTGTAGGATATATAATACTATTAAGAAGGATGTCATCTGAGAAAACAAAAATAATTGCATTATTGTATCCGTGAATAGATTTCTTGAAACAGAGTACAAAGAAGACTAAAGCATACACTGGAGAAAATTGTATTTTCTCCATCCAAATTCATAGGAAGAAATGGATGCAGGCAGGAGTGATAAGTCTATTTTATGACCAGGAAAAAAAAAAAAAAGGTTTACAGCACAAAAGGTGAAATAGAATGGGAGAATGCAGTTTCTAGAAGAACAATAAGATTTTCCATTGAAGCCAAATACACTATTTTCCTTACAAAGAAAATAAAATGTCAGTTTTAAAAGGGAAGTTTGTCATTATTTTCCCCCAAGATAAACACAGAATAAAAGAACACGCTACCATGAAGTTGTACAAAATGCAAAATATTTCTATGCAGGCTGCATCTGCCAGTGGAATGCAAATTAAAATGTAAAAGTGTCTGTGCTGGCTGTATGGAAATTAAATTGGATGGTCTATGGGAATATACTGTCTAAGGTGAAAGAAAGATGAAGACAGAAATTATTATTTTGCCAAATAGACTTATGTAAACCCTGGGGAGGAAAGAGAGATAAAATATCCTACAATAAGTGCTGTCTTATAAATACAATAATGTGCTGATTCAATATCTGGCTTTGGCTGTGGATAACACAGACCATCTTCAAGGTAATCACTCAGTTAATTAGCAAGCATATGATGAATTCAAATTCAGTCAGACCTATCTATTTAGTTCCTAGATCATGTACTGAAATCAGGATTACTTGGTTACAGACTCAGTCACAACATGTTATGCTTGATTTACCATTATCCTGAGCATCAGGTTTATACTTGGCTTTATAAAAAGAAAAGAAGGGCATTTTTCTGGCGTGCTTAACCAATTTAGTTGTGATTACACTAATTAGTAACATTGCAAAGCAATGAGTCTGGAAACACTGTCAAGTGAGCTCTGCAGAAAACACACAATTCAGGAAGTATATAATCATTATTATTGCAATAAGGAACAGAACAATACTTCCAATTTCTGCTCATTTCTCAGTGCAAGGTTTTCAGAAGCATACACACTGAAACAGAAGTTTTCACAAGGTGTTTATCATTGCCTCCAATAATAGGAGCCTCAGACCAGTTACAATTATTTGTAAGTTCTTCCAACTTTCCACAATAGTATGTCAGAAATATCCATGTTTGACTAGATATCTTTCCAACAGATTAACACATTCCACACAAGTGAAAATATCATGAGTCAGCCTGCTTTCCTCCCTTTAAATATGGGAACAAAACTAACATAGTGTTCACAATTGATTTATACATGTTCTATATCTAGGTTATACATAATCTGGTGTATATACATATAGATATGTTATATTTCTAGACACTTAGGAATAGGAGAACCATTACATTTAAAAGCTTTTCTCTAAGCCAGAAAGTAATTAAAACCAAAAGGTGTTTTAAATCAAAAGTGATACCCTTAGTGAATTTCTCCAATTAAAAAGAAACAACAAACAGAACCTCAGCAAGTTTCTCAGTGGGTGAGAAGTGACAGTGATCATTTCTCAAGCTCCTTTTTGGAGGTCATAGCTGGGCTACTTTTGGGCCCACAGCTCAAACACTACACTTTGTCCAGCCCTGCATGATGGGTTGTTTGATGCATTGCTTTAGGAAGCAATTTTCCAGTGGCTAGTTTATCTCAAGAATGTCCATGTAAGTAGTCTTTGCTAAGCATTTAAGGTTATTTCCATTGAGGTATATATCAGAACTCCCATCAGCACCAAAAGGTCTCTTTACTCTTCAGCTGCCACTATAAAATGACACTGTATCTGAGGTGTGCTCCTGTCCTCCACAGGGAGACAGCAGACATTTATTTCCCAATACTTGCATTATGCCTCTCCATATTTCTTCTGCTCTTTTAATGGCTTGTTCTCAAAGCTGCACAAAATATTCACTTTCCAACCCCACTGCCTTATCTTTCTATCAGTCCCAAGAGTGCATTCACTGGGGGCATAAACAGGTTTGATTTTTTGTGCACGGCCTAAAACCGATGAAAATCAGTTCAAAACCAGGTAAACCAACCCCTGCTTTAGACCAAAATAAAATAAAACAATTAAACAAATAAACAAACAGAAACCTCTTGGAGACAATTCAGTGCTACTTTGAAGAATACTGGGGTTTTTTCCCCCCCCCTCAAATATCAGGACAATCTTTCCACTGATTCAGTTTTAAAATATCAACTTACATACTAGACAACTTTAAATGGCATTAAATAATAGATACTGATATTTAAGATACATTATCCACACATTTGAAGGAATGAGGTTAATTACAATCAAAGCAAAATAAAGAATGATTATCAACTCTGATTTTATTACCCAGATTAAATGCCAGAGTCTTTACTTAATCATTTCCTGTATGTTACCAAGAAGTGTATCTTCCAACTTTTTTAATGAGTAAGGCGAACTATAATGGGGAAATCAAGGACCTGAAATTTAAACTTTGATCTTAATTATATAGAAAAGAGATGGTAATCACTTTTCAGGCAATTACTGTGCAGCTCTTTAATATATAGATACTGTGTGTATTACAGCAGAAGGAAACTGAGTGTGAAATGTTATCAGTGGTTGAGGAGAACAAATGGAAGAAAGGAAAGTGTTTT
Source organism: Catharus ustulatus (assembly GCF_009819885.2). Lineage (NCBI taxonomy): Eukaryota > Metazoa > Chordata > Aves > Passeriformes > Turdidae > Catharus > Catharus ustulatus. Next base: position 30,784,678 of record NC_046227.1, read on the forward strand.
AATCTATTTAACATTTTATGGGCTACTCATCACAATTCTGGAAAGAAAAAGAGTGCCAGCCAACATGTTTCTACATGAGATTTGTTAGACAGTCCAGCCATCCAGATGGACATAAATTTTAACACAGCTATACAATGACCTACAATTTGAGAATTGCAGCTGCTAATGGATGAATGCTCACACAATCTTTATGCTGATGGTTACAGCATAATCAGGTCCTGGTCCTTAAGTTGAGCTTGAGTCTACATGGAACTGTACTCAGTTCCCACCCAGGTTTCACACCAGGACCAATTCCTCTGGGACAAGCTTCCTTCCAGGATTCAGCCTTAACTCTCAGGCAGCTGGAAGCCATGTGCTGGAATTTCAAATTTACCTGCAGACATCCTTGCATGAATACAGAAGCCTTTTCACAGTCATGCACCTTTGAAATGGCTACTAGCTCTCAGTGATTTGAAAAAAACCCCAAACAGATCACATCAAACATCATCCCCATCACAAAATCACTCACCACCCACCTTCTTTCCCTCCTCCCTCCCTCTTTTCTCCCTCTTCAAAGTGCAGTGCTACTGAGATGGAAAGCAAACCCCACTTCTCTGCAAATACTCCACTTTTCTGTTCTTATATCTTCTGGTTTTTTACTTCTAAGTGCATGTTGCCTGGATCAAGATGTTTTACAGAATCTCTTTTCCAAAAAAATTGACATACAATTAAAGCAACACTCTTACCAAGGACATTGGTAAGCATTCATTTCCAAAGGTTTGTCTCTCAATAGCTGGAATTATAATGATAATTATATCATGGCTGAGAGTGGAAGAAAGAAAGCAGAGGCAGCTGAACAGTACAAAAGACAGAACTTGTTATCAGCCCCCAGTTCTCATCTAACACTGCTGGCAGTAAGAACAGGGTGTTTCTCCATCAGTCCCAACAGTACCACTCTGGGACTCAGAAAAGTCAAGTATCTGGGAAATGGTATCATCTATACAACTAATCAATGTTCCCTATAAAAGCTACATGTTCTCCTTGGACCTGAATACTTTTCTCTTTTTTTTGAAAGTAGTACTTCTGATCATGAAATAAACCTTAGGATGTCAATTTGGAGCTCTGTGGGTCAAGAAATTGCCCCCTGTACACCCACAGACATCCAACCATTCTTTCTCAAGAGCTAGGCAGAATTTATTAGGCTCAAATAATCATCCCACAAGGGAACCTCCCATAATTTCGGTGACAGTTTGCAGTTTTATATTTCGTTTGGGGAACTCTTTAATAGAAAAAAGGATTGCTGGCAACCTTAGCTTTAAGTCTGTAAAAAGCTGCTGAATAAATACAGCTTAATAAAACTTCTTTTTCTTCTAGACACAAAACATGCCACAGTACATGAGCCAGGACAGATGTAAAATTTTCAGTTTCATACTTTCTCTAGTACATAGGGTTTTCTAAAAATAACCCCTGCTAAAGCTAACATTGAGAACCCAGTATTGCAAAGACAAGAATCTGACCTAAAAGAACCAAAGTCTTCATATTATAAATGCAGATACAATAATCTGTATTTGTAAATTGATGAAATTCCTTTTTATCCCATATGCCTATCATAAAAAACCACAAAACATAAAACATAAACATACATCATGACTTGGCCACATTATTTGCTCACTGTGTACCAACAACTTTGGTAAATTTAAATTCAAACCCTGCTCAATACTGTTATCACTTCTTTCAACTCTTGATATCAAAAAAACAATTCAAAATGGTATTTTTTTAGATTTTTTTTCTTTTTTTCTTTTCCTTTTCCTGTGATTTCTGGCCTTGGACTTCCCAGGTTTCTCATCTTTCCCTTCTGTCTTCCCTAGGTTCTCCAGGAGTTTCTAACCCCATGTTTTACCCCAGCTGTATCTGGCAGAGGATGTATTTACTGGGATACTTGAAAAGGGAAGCGTTACACTGCAACCCCTTTGTGTTTCCCTGCTCTCAGAAACAGCAACAGCCACAAGTGTTTGCAAGTCCCTGCAGTGCTGCTGGGGTCAATTCACACAGTCAGTTTGCCTTTGGCACTCCAGAAAGAGCTGCTTAAAATATAGTCATGCCTCCAAGATCATACCAGGAAAGGCTGCAAAGATGAAATAAAATCCATGTGTCCTGTTTCTCCACAAGAGAAGGAAAAATATGTTTGTGAGTCAATTAATGCAGAGAGCTTCCACATCAGCAGATAACTGCAACTGAAAATTCTGAGTTTTCAAACACAAACTGGGATTAGAAATAAGCAGTTTTGTGCCTTTGTGTCCTATTATCTGATCTGAGCAGATGAATTTGGGATCATTCAGCAGCTCAGGTCTGTAAACACCTCACATCCCACAATAAGGATGTGTGCTGTCACTGAGGGAGATCTGCTCCAGGTGACACAGCTCAGTAAAGTGGCATTTTCATGAATTTAGCAGTGCACTCCTACACCTCTGTTACTGAAATTCACATCAATTCTTTCCAGCTGGCACTGGAAGAAGCTCTGTAGATCCAGGAAAGCTCTCTCCACCCTGCTGAGCTCAGGTGGAGGAAGGAGGGATGCCCTGAGCTGGCCATCACCACTTTTCCAGGCAGCCTTCAAGCACACTCATGGCTGTGTTTTTTCCCTCTGCTACACATGTGCAGACAAACAAACACACACCCCATCTTCCTTTAAATGAACAACACAGGTTTTCAGGGAGTACCATCCTCCTCCCATGCAGCTTTTCTACAAAAACTAAGACTTTGGATCGTGCCCATCATACCTTCAACCACTGATGATCAAAAGTAACATTTATTTCATTCTGATGCTCCTAAAAGCAGTTTTCCTTTATGCATCTCAACTGAGCCCCTCTTGGGAGCTCTACTCATTTCTCTAGGGATAAAAAGGAGCTCATGCTCTGACTGAGATGCTCTGTGGGCAGGATCAGCAAGGGTCCAGGAAACACTGCAGATTACCTGGAGCTGCACCATCAGAAACGGCAGTGCCTCCCAAACATGAAAGCACAGCAAAGCACACTCAGCTTTGACTAGCTCAAAAAAAACCCCAGGCATCTCTACCAGACAGCACCTGGCACAAAATCTTCCCTAGAACAAGCCTTTTCATTTCTCGACTCAAATCCATATTTTTTCCTTACAAAAAGGTAAAAAAAAAAGAAAAAAGAAAAATAGAAAAAAAAGAAAAAAAGAAAAAAAAGAAAAAAAAAGAAAAAAAGGAAAAAAAAATTTCTAACTTCAGATTTTCGTATTTTCCATGAAACACTTCTTTGTGATTGTGATTTTGAGTGATTCCAAATAGATACTTACATTATTAATAGAAGGGCATACTGGTTTCGATCCGTGAAATCTTTTGGCAGTGACAACTGTAAAGGGAATTCTTTTAAGAAAAGAGCAAGACATTAAAGGCTGGTAGTTACACAGATGAAAAACAGTAACATTGTAAGAAAGCTTTTAGCTTGCTAAAAAAACATTTTGCCAGATTTACCGTAATCCTCAATGTGAAGCATTTTGATTTCAGTCTTGTAATTCTTTTTCTTGGAAACAACTTCTTTCAACACTGGGTTATTTTCCAAAATATAAAACTCTAGAAAACAGGAAGAAAAGCCATGTTGAAAGGCATGGAGAATCATCACACCAGAGATACAACAAGATTTTAAAAAATTAAAGAAACAGAGAGAAATGTGCAATGATCTTGTAAATTAATCTTGAAGTTAATCTTGTAAATTAATTCCTTCTGTAAATACTTTTTTTAATAATGAAACTACTTTTCAATTCAAGAAGATACACATGCAGTTCATTTTCCTGGCTTTGGCAGGCTTTGTTTTCATTAAGCACTACCAAGGAAATTTCTGATGACCAAGATGAACATCAGCATCTCTGACAAATCCTAACAGCAGCTCTTGCAGCACAAGGCTGCTCTGCTGGGCAGTATCCTAAGCCTCATGCAGGCATCCTTTCCCCCAGTATTACCTACTCCAAGGCAACATTTAGCCAGCACAGCTAAATGTGGTCACTGCATGTTCTTGTCTTCTGCACTTCAGCCAAGAGCAAGACAATCAGCTTGGTTTAAAGCTTCAGATTAATTTGAAGCAATCACTTTACACAGGAAAAAATGGCTAATTTGTTCTTTTTTTATTTTTTTTTTTAAACTCAAATTACTGATCTTGCTTCCAAAATTTAGATTATTTTAATTAAATAATAAACTCTTCACTTAGGGCCAAAACAGATAATCTGAAGAGAATGCTTGTTCTGGGCAGTCAACCAAAATGGTATAATTATAGTCTGAGGATGGAATAATTGAAATAATCCTTAATCATTCCTTTATGAATTGAAGAGGATAATCTAATCTTGCCCTGAAACACTAATGGTAAATTATCTCTCTTGTTATTTGGCTTTTTGTTGTTACAACAAACAATGTCCCTCTATCCTGACTTGCTTTATTTTACTATAAAGTGCTGCACATAAATCTCTATTTCAGTAATTCACACTCTATAGTGCTTTAGAAGCAGGTAATAAAGAGCAAAAGCCTGCCTTCACAGAATTGAGGAGCTCCACAGAAGTCTAAAATGCATTTATTTGAGCAATAACAACCCTTTAGTGAGCTGGATAAAACTCCCTGCCCTGGGTGTGCTGTGGCACTGGGCTTTGCAAACACAAACAATGGCATTTAAAAAAAAAGGAAAAAAGAAAAAAAAAGAAAATTAAAGTGCAGATGTTAATTAACACTTCATAACTTAGTACTATTTATTAGGATGGTGCTTCAACATGCAAGATTAACTCCACTGAACAGTGACTGGCCCAGGACAAAGGGGATGCAGGCTGGTACAGTTCAGGATTTCTAGACTGGGAAAAACCCTGGGGATAATCCAATTAATGAAAGGAGGAGATGTAAGAGTTGGTTTAGTGCTTTTGAATGAAAAATTGTCCCCCATTCCTATAACCCACACCTCCATGCTAGTGGAGTCACAGTGGAGCTGGAGGTGGCAGAGTTGTTACCTCTGCTGCACCACCAGGAAATTCCAGCTGCTGAAGGACAGTTTTCACTAAAAAACACCTCAGCAGCCAGGAAACACGAACAGATTTGGCATCAATACACAAGAAAATAATGAGTAAAACTCGGCAAACAGTGGTATAGAATACCCTCCTAAAAAACCTTTATTATTGGATTTGTCTTCATTGAAAATGTCAGTGGAGCTGTTCTGATTTGAGAAATAGAAGAGAAGGACTAAATCACCATATGTAGGTCAGCTTTCATGATCAATCATCCAAGGACTGTACCTGACTTCAACATAATTGGATTGTAACTTTAAAAACATCTCTAAAAACACAGGAGGTGTACTGCAATGGTAGCATGATCTACGTAGGAAGTGAAAAGGATGAAGACCAACCTGCCACCTAAATTACTGAAGTATAAAAAGAAAATGAGTCACAGGCATTTAGTCCAAAAGATATTTAAAAATCTTGAAAAGCTTTAGTCATTTGATTAACTGCTTTCCTTACCATTTGCTGATGTGGATGTTGCTAAAAGGTGATTAATAGGACTTCATATGAATTAGTTTTCATGTACTTGCATGACATTTTCATGTGCTTACTTTCCCCTCTCCCACACTCCCCTAAGAAATGAGGGATGATAACAAAACCTATTTCACAACGTATACTCACTTTCAGCATTACTTGTCTTGTGCACACTTACAACTGGAACACCTGGTCCTGTTTTGAGGAGAGAAGGAAACCAGAGGAAGGGTGAGGCAGTTTGTACTCTGCAGTTCAGTTACCACACAAGGCAGGATCCTGGCAGCTCCACACACACAATTCCCTGCAAACACAGCAGGAACCCCACTGGCACCTCTCAGAAGTGACACAGGCTGGGCTACAGGACAACAAAGTGTGAAACAGTCACTGCCCTCTGCCTGTTCAGCAGCCCAGACCCTGCACCCAGAAGGAGCATTCCTTTATTTTTTTAATAATCTGTATGTTAAGTTTTAAGGGATGAATAAAAAAAATTATGGATGCACTTAATGGTACTGTTTAAAATATAGCAGCTTGACATTCAGAAACTTTTAGGTTGACTGTGAAATGAATTAATGATAATATCTATTTATTTTCTCTATGGAAGAGCTATAGAGGTGTTGAAAAAATATATTTCACATAATTATCTGTTTAAGAAGCTCCCTTGGTATGCCAATTCTGCAAAACCAACTTCAGCACAGTGAAATCCAGGTGTGATGCTGTCTAATCCTATTTCACATGCTTTATTTTCACTGTGCCACTAAGAAACTGAAAATCAGGAATAATTCTTCATGCCAACAGCTACTGAGCAAATGCCCAAGGTGGTTGTGGAACAGGCATGACCAAGCATTCAGCATCCTCAGAAGTGCCTCAGTCTGCTGTCCCTGCTCTGAAGATCCTCACCACTTTAAACCTGCAAAAGAAAATTTTGTGTCCCCATTCCCAAAATGGAATTTACACATGAGAATTTCTGTTTTACCTCAGTGTTTAAATTACAAGCATTCAGTCACTATTGGGAGAGGAAGAACAATGCAGAAAAGCTGAAGTCCCTGAGGACCCCATGGCAGATGAAGGCATGACCCCTTTGAAATTAGGAGCTACAACTCTTTTTGAGAAGAAAAACAATTCCCTTTGAGAGTTCAGAGACAGAGCTTAATTTATGTGTTTTGAGAGGTTGTCTCTCTCAATTAATTATGGCACGAGCCTAGGGAAATGTAAATACCTGAAATAAATAGCATGATGACACTCACAGCCTTCACTGAAGATTTTTATCAGTTTCATTCTCTCCCTCAAGGGGGATGATTGACAAAAATCTTACAGGTAGATTGTTGACAAATCACAGCTTTCTGCCTTAGCTCTCTAAGAAGATAATTTCTTCAGATGTCTCTTTTGCTTCAGTTTGTTCTTATTTCCATCTCTTTTTACTTCTTCTGAATTTGTCATTTTGCTTTCAATTCTTATTTAAGAAAGACCATTTCTGAGGGGGAAAACACCAGCATTTTTCAGCCTATCTCAATTTGTAATACTCAAAGATGGAAGGATGATGACATTTTGAAAAACGGGAGATTGCAGTAGATTAAAACGTTGATCAGAGGGGAAAAAAAGGACAAATTTGTGTCACAGGCACTGTGTTACAGAACAAAGCACAGCACTTGGATTTCCCATTGACCTTCTATCACTAACCCTAAACCCACAGCTTATTTCCTGCTGTATAAAAGGGGAGAAACAATTACAGTAATTTCACGATTATAAGTCGCACCTGATTATAAGCCGCACGTTGCAATACAGAGTGTGATAAAAGGTATCTGTTCTATCACCACCTGTTGAGGGTGGGGCAGTGATCCTTATCTCCACGGGAGATGTTCTGCTAATGGGCCATCCATTGAAACCAGGCAGGGCAGTGTTCTTTATCTTTTCACAACCCATCCTTCCTCCAGCCAGTCATTTTCTGCTCATGGCCATTGAGTCCCACTGTGGGACTGATAAAATTACTGCATCCCATTGGGAGTTGCTCCAGCCAGGGGGAAGAGCCCAACATTTCTTACCAAGATAAAAACAGAGGCTTTGGGACACTAAGGGAGCCCCTTTCTCCACTGGACTCCAGAGGAAAACCAGATTTCTCCACATCCCCACTGGAGCTCCGGAGGGAAACTGCACCTTGTACAGGAGCACTGCTCCAACTGAGCCACATCTGTCACTGCAGGAGGATGCAGCCACCATGGAATGGGACTGCTGCCAACACCCTGCCTGACGGGTGTCAGGTTGTACTCTGACTGTGTCAGGGTTTGGAGTTTGTTTCTTTGTAGTACTGTATTTCTATTTTAATTTCCCTAGTAAAGAACTGTTATTCCTAATTCCCATATCTTTGCCTAAGAGCCCCTTGATTTCAAAATTGTAATAATTTGGAGGGAGGGAGTTTACATTCTCCATTTCAAAGAGAAGCTCCTGCCTTTCTCAGCAGACACCTGTCCTCCAAACTAAAACAGCAACTTTTCATTCTTTGTCCATATATAAGCCACACCTGATTATAAGCCGCACTTTGGGTTCAGACCAAAATTTTAGTCAAAATGGTGCAGCTTATAATCGTGAAATTACTGTACTCCCTTTCTAAAGTATCTTATTTGAGTGGAGAGAAAACATATCTTGCTAGTGTTTGTGAAGTGCCAAAGGAAAAATCCACAAGCAATGTGGAAAGCAAATGCAAAGGATGTGCTTGCCAAAGCTGAGAGGCTGAGGAGCCAGCCCTCCATCAACCAGGCAAGAAATAACTCCTCACTCAGGAGAGCCTCTGGAGATGGATACAGCTGGCAAAATGAGAGAGATCTCCTGGCTGAGGGGAACTGAGAAGGAAAAACTATCCTAATAAAGGTGCTTGTGGGTAAACAGGAGGTTGAAGAATTGAAACTCATACAGATCAAACCAGTCCAGAGTCCCCCCGAGGTTTTTCTGGGCAAATTGCTTTTGTAACAATTCAGCAAAAGCTTTTTGCTGTGGGAAAATGAGTGTGCATGCACAAAGTACATGTGCCATTCGTCTCCTCGAAGCACTTTGCCTCACACTCTCACACACAGAAGTTTGGATGCCTGTTCTACAGTGTCCTTGCCATCAATTTTGATCCTGCCACATGCCCAGCCCAGCCCAGAGCCCTGGAACTCCATGAGACCAAGCTCTGAGGAAACACAGGAGACCCTGAATAAATCCCAGACAGCACTAATTCTACATTAATGTTAGACGTAGAAAAAATTAATGGCAGTTCAGCATCCCTGCCCAATATCCACAGCTCAGGGTAATCTACTGCAACTCAGTGGAGTGTAGGTTTAATCCTGGGAGGATGATCTACAGCCTTGCCAGCTCAAAGAGAACTGCCAAAGTCACTGAAAGTCGTGAGCTTGTGAGTAATCACATGCACAAACCCCTACTGGCATCCACATTTTTATATCAAAGAAACACATTACAAATTACAGGCTGAATATACTTTGCTAAAATAGTAACAAGATGCTTTTGGACCCCAGCACATTGCTGATTCAGGGCAAAAAGCTCTTCCCAATTTATCAACCCTCTCTCTTGCAAAAATCTGAGACTTACCCCATGGGGATTACATCAAGCACAAGGGAAAACTGCTTAAAGCATGAGGAGCTCATTACTCAGAGAAGGACCACTCAGATTAGCTCCATCACTTCTGCTGCAGATTTAACCATGTATAAACCCCACAGTTTGTGCATTCTTCTTTTAATCAGCTATGTACTGTAGGTGCATCTCCACAAAAAAACAAACAAAAAAACAAAACCCAGCAAAACCGAAAACAAACCCCTTATTTTAGCCAATATATATTCATAGTTTCTTTGTTTGGATACATTCAATGCTCAAGTCAGTTGGTATTTTATTTTTGTGGGGGGGAAAAAAAAGGAGAGTTGAGAAAGAAATGGAGAAAAAGCATGAATATAAAATGAGCTATTCATATGTATTTCAGATGAATTGTCCTCTACTCTTTGCACTCTGATCCTAACTATAAAAAAATACTGAAAGGATGGTATCAAATTTAGAAAGTTTCAAGGGCAACAGGTCTACCTATGTACTTTATTATGCATTGTCTCATTTTGCCACTTATATATCAGTGATTTTTTCCTGTGTGTAGCTTAAAAATTTCTCTTAGTGGGATGGTTTTAATTTTTTATTTATATAGAAATTCTGAAGCCAACTGGTGCCATTTAGTGCTACTGGAATGCAGCTGACAGTACAACACTGTGAGTGATTTATTCAATTGCACTGATATAGAGGATCTGTCTCTGGGGATTAAACCACAGCTGTTTTTTGGTAGATACACCCATACACATAATTATGGGAGTGTACAGATACACTGCACATACATATGTACAAACACTGCTAGAGAACACAGGACCTCATTTTTTAACTAGGAGTAGTCACACAAGATCAATCCCAATATATAAAATAACAAACTATCACAAAGTAAGTGTCATCACCAAAATGCCAAAATTTTGATAAAGGATTTCTATTTAGAGTGAATACAAGTTGATGTTCTTTACTTGTACAGAGGAGTCAGGACTGGAGCAGCTTTCTGACATCACTCATAATTTAGCTATTTCACAGAACATCTTTACTGGCAGTCTTAGAACAGGCTCTGTACAGAACTTTGAGTAATCCATTGCTGAGCTCAGTGTTAGACTCCAGCCTAAGGGAATACATGAATCCAGCACAAAGAGCACTGCAGCCTGTGGGTTTGCCTTACCTTTGCAGTGCAGGAGGAAATGCCTGTTCATGGGGCTGAACTTGGCACTGAAGTACGTGCACTGCTCCTTCAGGAAGTTACACGAGAGACACTGACGGTTCAGGGACCCCACTGTCGATACACTGCGGGGAGAAAAGGACCAGAAACATTTCACATTGGAAAAAAATGCAATAAAGTAAACTTGGCTATGTGCACAGGATTCAAAAGCTGCCCAAAACACCACTGGCACTGCAGTGACTCTCAGTGCTGGTGGTGACATTAGCATTAGTGGGAAACCATGAAAACCTCACTAACCTCAGATTCAAGCACTGAAAATGAGGTGATTTGCCTCCACACTTTAAGTTACATGATTAAACCCCATAAATATCTTTATTTAGAAAACTTTGATTAGTTTTAAAACACAGTCATGTTAGATGCTTGTATTTAGGTTTAATTTTTTAGATGCTCATAAAGGACTAGTGAAGGTGTGTTAAAAACATTTTGTGTTAGAAACTTTTCCATTTTTTAGAAAATGGCAATTTTAATTTTGAAAAGCTGTGATTCTTTTCTTGTTACAGCTAAAGCACACTAATTTTTACATAATATAAATGATTACCCAAGCACCATAGCACTTATGGGTTGGGATGAAAAATCTGATAACACAGCCTCATGTGCCCCTTACCTGTGCAGCTGTCTTCCTCTTGGGGATTCTTCAGTGCTTAGGAAATAACTGTGTTCAAAAGAGGAAAAAAATTAAACTCAGTTTGGTAAACTGTCTGATTTGGGTAGCATTAAGAGAAGTGAGAGACACCATAAGTAGCATTTTTAAAAATTAATAATTCACAAACACCCATGAAGATCAAATACTTTATATATAAACCCACGTTCCAATATTAATTCAATATACAGATTAGTTATTTCAGAAACTATACACTTTCCTGTTAAAACAGTGATGAAAACAGGATTTCATGCTTTTAATTCCTGTCATGTCCAGGAGCTGCAATAGCAACCAGGACACTTCTCTGCATATAAAAATACAGAACAGAAAGTTTCTGTTTCACTCCAAGAGTTTGCAATATAAATCCAAGCAGTAGATAAAGGTCACAATGAAATTATGTCATATATTACAATAAGTCTTATGAGATCTTATGAGAGGCTTTTTGAGCTGTAAACTAACTTTTTCTTCTATCTGCTTTGCATGGGTGGAAAGAGACTTTGCAAGAACAGCAAGACAAGCCCTTGGTGTTTCCCTGATGAGATTCCCAAAAGTTTCTGCTTGGCAGGCAGAAGGAGAGCAAGGCAATCCCCTCAAGTGGTTGAGACAGCCCATGTGAAATTTGTCACCTCTGCAGCCTGAGTGCATCCACACCTCATTTCTACCCCTGGGCCTTGCAGAAGGAAATTCTCTACGGATATATTTTTAAAACCCATAGAAAGACTTGTCAAAAAAGGATTTTCTTCAGTACCAGTGGGAAAGATGGGACTTATTGCAGCCTCAAAAAAGTTCTTGTTGAAATTTAATTTATTTTTAAGCAAATGAGATTTAGGCATGCTTGTGTATTTTTTGACATGGAGAGATTCCACTGGAGTCAGGTGAAGCCTTCAGACATTTTGTGTTCGTTCTAAACTCCTCCCCAAAACACCAAACATGCATTGCATTTCCTTCCACTCTATCACTAAGATGGGCTGTGAAAAGATTTCTCTGTGGGTGAGAATCAGGAGCTCTGATAAACTCTACAAATAATTTGAATTTATGAAGTTGGATCAGATCCCCAAAAGGTCTCTGAGACCTCATGCAGTAAAGGTGTGATGTTTTATCAACTACTGAAAATTTACTATGACTTTTCATCTGGATTCCAGGAAAGAATTTACCAAAATGTTATTGCTGCTGCACTCTGTGTTGATTCCTTTTATTCTGAAAAATACAGATATCCTGATGTGATTCTTTCCCTGTGCATAAAAAAGCATTTAGCAAAGAATGGCAGATGAATTGTCTGCAACTTATGTACACAGGTGTGTCATTGTTGTGATCATGCTCCAAAATGAAAGAAATATCGTTGTTGAATTTTGAGTTAAATGGATTCAACTTTAATAACTCAAACATTTTTATTAAAAAAGGGAACAATGCTTACATATTTTGAGTATTTTCATCATATGCCAGGATTTTGATAACTTCCCAGTTCCCTGATGTCAGGTGTCTCACACTGATTTGTTCACTTTTAGCCTGTTGAGAGATGGAAAACATTAACTTTCACCTGGCTGCATTCTTCTTTGCCTAGCAGGATTGCCTGCACATGTCATTACTGATTACAGCTTTTTAAACTTTAATATGCACATAACATCTTTAAACCACAAACCTCACATTTTGACAGGCCTGAACTTCACTTACCCTTTCTCTCCTATCTCTAAGCCTTTCAAAGTCATTAAATAATCTATTTTCAGCACAATTTTTCTTTCAGTTGCCCCCATGCTAACAAACAATATAAGTCAGGATGCAATGCAGGTAAAACCAATTCTTTGGCTGGAAGTTGCAGCAGACTGTTCATCAGACACAGGTTAAAACCAACAAAACCTAAGGGAGAAGCTCATCTGAGGGTGTTTCCTAGTGCAAATTGTGGCTCAGGCTACTGAAGATTAAAACTTCAACCCTCACAGCTTGGACATACTTTATATGGATTTTTCTGTATTAGGGTTATTGGATGGATATATATATTCTTAGTTTTCAAATTTAAGTCAAACTTTACAAAGAGAAGAGGTGACATTTCAGAGGTGATACTCAGTGGTCACAAAAAGTATAAAGGAAAGAAGGTTTGCCTTATTTTTTTTTAAATCCATGCATTTCTGAACTGTGCCCTGAGCTCCACATCAACAGCAACAATAACTAAAAAGAAGCAAATGCTCCAAGATGCCTGATGAGATGTTGGGAGCTGGCAAGGCAGAACCAAGCCCCTTGGAACTGATCTGTTTCCAGACAGATCCACAAGGAAAGAATGAGGTAGCAACTCTATGACAAGCCCTGCAAGTACCAAATGAAATCAGGATATTGTGCTAGCTGCTCTACATATGTTTATGATGAGGGCTCCCTGTTCAGGAAGATTCTGATATTCAGAGCTGTCTCCAGGACTGATTAAAACACATATTAGTGATTTATTGTCAGTGACTATTCCTTCTCTAGAGAGAGAGAAGCTACAACTACTGAAATAGATATTCAAATATTAAGATCACAGAATCTAACAAGAAACAGCAATAAAAAGCCCAGCCAAACGCTAATAAACATGGTTATTTTTCAAGGTTACAGCCATAATACATAATTTATGAAGCTTACAGAAAGTTATTGCCTTGATCCATTAAAGTTACTTTATAATTCTTATTTTGTGGTTGGAAAAAAAAGAGACTTTCTAGAGTTGCAAAACTCCATGAAAGAAATGTCTAGATACATAAGACATGATTCAATCCCATTTTGAGATGAGTTTCTTTTAAATATTTCATAAGTTACTAAAAGCATTTGAAAACAATAACCCACACATCCAGCCCTCTGCATTCAGACAGTAAATAATCTAGGACAGACAGTAACCTTTCAGACAGTAACTTCTCCCTGCATAAAGATTTCATTAGATGCCTCTGCCAACGTGCTTTGTGTCATTGGCACGTGCTTTCCTGAAGTGCAGCAAAGAAATGCAGTGTGAGAAAGACCAGCAGATTGAGAAATCAGTGTCAGTGATTAAATTAAAGCAAGCCATTAAAATTTGCTTCTTTATCCCTGCAAGTCCACACTGCTGTGTTTTAACTTTCCTGCACATGAAAGCTGCTCTCTGTCAATGGGCTGAGTGGCACAAGCAGGGAAGGAATGAGAATCCCAGTGCCCAGTTCCAGAGTCACCCTTTTCCATCACAGAAGTGCTGGGACCATCTGGGTGCTGGTGACTGCTCTGAATTCTGCTGTGGCTCTCACAAGGTGTGACAAACACCTCGTGTGACACAGGGCTTTATGTGCAACGGTTAATATACTTTTTATGCCTCTATGTTTGCTTTAGAAATAATGGACAATCAGATTAATGCAGTCTGTAAAACACATCATATAAACATATTTCCTGCCCTTTACTGCTCTGTATCAGCCCCATTACCACACAGAATGTTGCCTGCAGTGAATAATGGCTGACACATGGGATATCACATTTCCTTTTTCTCGAGCAGCTGCATGCTTAAAGCCAAATTTGTCATTGGTGATACCATTAAGATTTGTTTATTCATGCTGATGGCAGGCAGAATAGAAGTATTTTTTAGTTTTGGAGATATGCAGTACACAGAGCTCTAATTCTGCCTAAAAGGGACAAAATACTAAATTCTGGAACATAAGCTTGACTTTGAACATTATTCCACTGGAACTAAAAGATATGTATAAAAGGAGGCATGTATTTAATTACTTTACTGAATAGGAGTGAGCTCAATCTTTGCTTAAATATTTTCCTGACTTAACATCACGTTTCCTGGGCTTTTTAGTAGCAAGAAATGTCAGAGCCTACAAGGTTAAGGAAACTTGATTATATCTGTTATTCCCAGCCTTGGGAATGTGGCAAGTGAACTTTCAGATCCAGAACATCATTTTTTTGTATGTTTTAAAGGTACTTATTCATATCAAGGTACCAAAATAAGACTTGATTGACTAAATGGTTTTGCTCATGTGTGAATTTTTATGTGGTTATTATATCAGTACACCTTTACCAGACTGTCACCTGAGTTACTGTTTTCTTTGGGAAATAGAATTTGACATGTCTGTGATCCCTTTTATCTTCACTGACTCTTTCCTCATATATTTACTCTAGTGAATGAGTATCTTTGTTCTTGTTTCTTCAGGTTAAACTGTCATTAAAGTTCTTTTGTTCTTATTCTGTCTGCAGTGCACTGTGAACATATTACAGACTTAATAACATTCATACCAGAACACTGTCATAAAGGCAGATAACAGAGCTGCCTGGCACAAGTGTGCTGTTTTGATGTTTTGGGTACCTTGCTAATCCCTCCTATGTCATATGGCTCTGCTAAAGCACCTGGATTAATGCTCTGATGATTTAAATAGATGCCTTGGAGTGTTCTGTTCCAGGGCATAATTTCCTTTATTAGTTCATCTCAACTTCATACTGGTGACCTTCAAAGTCACACTGCAAATTTATCCTCTTCCAGATTCTTCTTTGGAAAAAGTAATGACCCTGGGAAATGGAAGCTCCTGAAAAATGTTGCAAAGGGCAATAAAAGTGTCCTAACTTTCACACAAACTTTAAATTTGGATATTGCCTTCCTTTAACTTCCTGTAAGAGCAGATTCTGAATAGACATTTAAAGTTATTTGTTACTTAAAAATATGCATGTATAGCATATTTAGAGAAGGTAAAATTAGTGTTTATTCTGGAAGAAGTTATAAATACATCCCACTGCACTGAGAAACAACCTGGATAGGACAGATGACTGTGACACGACTGAAGTCCAGGCGTTTGCCTGGGCCACAGGAAAAGTCCCAAATACCCAGCAGGATGCCATGAGCAGGCTGAGCAGAGCCCTACCTGCACCATGAACATGGCTGTGTGCTGGAGCTCACCTGAGCAGACCTTACCTGCCCCATGAACATGGCTATGTGCTGAACCCACCTGATCAGAGCCCTACCTGCACTATGAACATGCCTGTGCTGGAACTGACCTGAGCAGAGCCCTACCTGCCCCATGAACATGGCTATGAGCTGGAACCCACCTGAGCAGACCTTACCTGCACCATGAACACGGCTATGTGCTGGATAGAACTGACCTGAGCAGACCTTACCTGCCCCATGAACATGGCTGTGCTGGAACCCACCTGAGCAGACCTTACCTGCCCCATGAACATGGCTGTGTGCTGGAACCCACCTGAGCAGACCTTACCTGCCCCATGAACATGGCTGTGTGCTGGAACTGACCTGATCAGACCTTACCTGCCCCATGAACATGGCTATGTGGTGGAATTCACCTGAGCAGACCTTACCTGCCCCATGAACATGGCTGTGTGCTGGAACTGATCTGAGCAGACCTTACCTGCTCCATGAACATGGCTGTGTGCTGGAACTGATCTGAGCAGACCTTACCTGCCCCATGAACATGGCTGTGTGCTGGAACTGATCTGAGCAGACCTTACCTGCCCCATGAACATGGCTATGTGGTGGAATTCACCTGAGCAGACCTTACCTGCCCCATGAACATGGCTATGTGCTGGAATCCATCTGAGCAGACCTTACCTGCCCCATGAACACGGCTGTGTGCTGGAGCTCACCTGAGCAGACCTTACCTGCCCCATGAACATGGCTATGTGGTGGATGGAACTGACCTGAGCAGACCTTACCTGCCCCATGAACATGGCTATGTGCTGGATCTGACCTGAGCAGACCTTACCTGCCCCATGAACATGGCTATGTGGTGGAACTCGCCGCGGCCGCCCTGCTTCACCGGCACCGTCATGAAGAACTTGCTGCCATCCTTGGAGAAAACAGGTTCTTCATTCTGCAAATGGAGCACTGTGTGAGTCTGGCACACTTCTCACTGTGCTTCTTAACAAAAGAGCAGCCTACATTTTTTTGTCTCCTTGGTTTTGCTGCACTCAGAAGTCACCTGGAGAAAACATCCTTAGGTTTTAAGTATGTTCTGCTGAGTGTAGCAAAAATGTGGAGGCTAAAGCTGAATATACTTCATGCCATGTGCAATCCTGCTCTAAAGCAAGGGTTACAGCCCTTGCACAGCTCTCCCTCACAATGAAAGCTTTGGTAGTCTCAATCTTAAAGCAGGGGGACTTTCCAGGACAGTGTCCTTTACAGACATCCAAATAATGACAGAGATACCTCCTACTGCTGAGGAGAACAAAAGTTTCAATGGTTTGGACTCACTGAGGACATGTTTAACACCCACTGATTTTGATAAAGTTGTATGGAAAAAATAAGCACATTGAAGTGATATTCTAAATCATGGTTTTACCACAAATTGTAGCCTGATGTGATACCATCTCTCCATGTCTAGCTTTGCACAGAAATATTAAAGGAAAATGGCTTGCTATTAAAGCATAGGGCTTTTTTTGTTGAAATGATTTCTCATTTGCACATTGCAAAATGAAGCCTGAAATGTGGTTTAAATAGAATGTGCTTCATCCAGTTATTGGACACTTCTTCTGAAGCTATGAAAGTAGAATAATTGGCTGACATATTAGTTAAACATATTGTTCTGGGTATGAATTTAGAAATATTTTACTTTCTCATTCCAATTATAGCCCATGTGACCTCTAATCTTTGAACTCCTTTTGCTTTAATTTGGTGAGATCATTTTCAAATCAGAAACAAATCACAGTAAGTAGGACATGCCTGGAATGGGATTCATCTGGTCTGTCTTCCACCATCCCAGACTTAGGTAGTTAATCAGCTGTTCATCTAAATGCTTACTGAACTGAATCCAGGCAGACCAGAAACTGAAGGGAAAATTGCCTCCAAAACCCTCACAGGTCTAAGGATTTTATTAGCTTATAAAATAACACACAGTTAAATAAAAATGACAATGAAGCAATTAAGCATTATGCACCCAGAAATACCATTTATACTTTACCTGTTTAGGAAGCCACAGATCTGACTGCATTTCATATTTCTAAACGACAAAAAAAAAAAGGAAAAAATTGGTTTTATGGAATAGCTATAGATAAAACATATTTCCCACATTCAGCAAAAGGTCTCCAGCTATTTAATGGGTTTTTTTTCTATTGTGTTACAATCTCCTCGTCTCTTTGCTGGCACTTGCATTGAAACAAATGATAATTTAATTACAAATCAGCTGCTTTATTCAGAGCTTTTGGTAGAACACCACAGGGGAACAAAGAATGCCATTTCAGTCCTTTCTGATCAGCTGTGAAGAAGCTTTACACAGGCAGTTCTATTTGTTTTTTACCTCTAGGCATCGTCTGACAACTGGATATTTTAGGTCCTTCATCAACAATGGGCAAGCAGCCAGCATCAAGCTCAAATTGTGAGACCTTTTCAAATCACAATCCTGGGCTTTAATGGGTTGTAGTGTGGCATTAGTTATGAGAAAAAAATTAAAAGAAATTGAGTTTTACTGTTCATATTAATATTTCACATCATGCCATCTGAAAAAACAGACAAAAAAAAAGCCAACAAAACAACCAAATATCATGCACATATTGCTGGAAAAAAATATACATCAACTTCTGCCAATTGTCATAGTCACAGTGAAGTAATGAAAATTTATTAGCTATAGAAGAATCTGTATGTATATGGCCTGAAAAATGAAAATCTGTAGCTGGTGCAGCAGTTGGTTTTATACATTCCTTTGAGGATGTTTGCAACATGCTAGGGAGGAAAAAAATGTTTACATCTGAACTCAAATGGTGTGATACAATGCTAAATTCTCACAATATTTAGCCTTTCCTAATCCATTAGTGGTTTCAAGAGCATCACCTTATCCCAGAGAGTGAAGTGTTGGAGCCCTCCAGGATGAGCCAGGCTGGGCTGTGCTCACATTGGTGACAGAGCGTCACTGTCCTTCCTCACCCCCTAAAAATGTCCTTTGCTGCACTCCAGGTATTCTGGAGTGGGACTTCTCAGTCTGTCCCTCTTACATTGCAGCTCCCTGGGTACCTCCTTCCAACAAGTCCAATTGACCTTGGAGCACATAAAGTTTTCCCTCTCAGAAGCAGCTGCACTGGTTCAGGACCAACTTTCTTAATAAAAGGACAGAAGGCTCACAGGAACCAGGTGAAAAGGAACCAAATCTCCATGGTCACAATCTTAAGCCACACTGGGGATTCATTCACAGTTTCTGAGTGAGGAAAAGCACCCTGTAGCAAGCAGCAAAAGAAGATTAGCTTGGAAGTAACATCTAACACTTCAGTATGACTGACTCCAGTACCAGACACTGATGGGAGCCTTTTGACTCAGAGGCCAACATTAATCACTCATAACCATTCACACTGCCAAATTATACCCTCTGCTTTGGAGCATCTGTTGGCACTGATATCAGCATGTATAGAAAATATTTATACTTTTAGCTGGTTCTGGGAAGAGATTGTGACTCAGAATGGGAAAGCAGCCAAGTGCATTCAAGATGCAAGATTGACTGAGAAAATGGGGAGATGTAGTGCAGGAGTGTCAGAAGTCAAAGTCTGGGTCCAGGGGTGGAATGTCTCTGGATTCAAAGAGAAAAATGTATTTCAGTTTGGTTTACATTCAAAAATGAAATATCCTCGTTGCCTTTCAAGTGGTTTTTTTCCTAAATTTATTTAATTCTGCAATCAAATTTGAAAGAGTCATGAGAATTTTACACCTTTTCCTTAAGTGCATGTAAGCTGTGAGAGACAGAAAGATCTAAAATGAAACTCTGCAGGGGAAGAGAGGAGAAACCAGTCAGCTGAAAATATCTGTCAGAGCACAAGCTTGTCACTGCTCTAGCTGTATCCCAAGTACATGATGTTCAGCAACTGCAGCTTCCAAAAAGCTAATGAATGAACAAAGCTCAGTGATTCTGGGAGTGTCACTCAAAGTTGCTAATTGCACAAACTCATTTCACCACATTCGGAATTTTCTCACATCCATTTCCTCCCTGTTGACTAATTATATTCAGCTTGCAACTACTGCATCTGCAAACTGATTTCCAAATATCATTTTCTGAATATGAAAACAAAATGCAGAAGAAACCTTGAAAAGAGACTTTGGGGGAAAAAAAAATCCCAAACAACTTACCCTGGTACAAGCTCCAGTTGTGGTTTCACAAACTGTAAGGATGGAGATATTCTGAGCTCTGTTTAACCACCTCACCACAGCCTTGGTGTTGCTTATCCATTTCACCATGGTGATATAATATTCCCTAAGCAAAACATTTGAAAACACAATGTTCTGATCATTGACATTTCAGACTATACTTTAGAAAAAAAACCCCATATACACAGTTCATTCAAATGCTGAATTTGTACTGCATGACAGTGCCAGTACTAAAGGATAGAGAAAATAACCCCAAATGTCCAGCATCTGTGCTGGATGTGGGATGGCTCAGTGGGATGCAAGTGGGATGGCTCAGTCCTTCAGTGTGATGCTCCCCTGGGAAATTTTTGCATATACACACAAACTTTACCAACTGTGAAACATATGCTTGCCAATACACATGAACTGTGTACTTTCCAGCCAGCTTAGAAACAAGCACTGAATTCCAACAGAAGCCAGTATTTTCCAACAACAAATAACTTCAGATGATACACATTTTTGCAAAATAATCCAGTCCTACTGCCAAAAAAAAAAAAAGTTCTGTAATATTAGAGTGCAGCGAGAGCCCACTTCAAAATTAAAAAATAACAAGTATTTTATAACAGGGCACCTGGATAAAAGGGAGGTCCCTCTCACTATCAATCTGTTCCTGTTTTTTTTAACAAACAGCTCATAATATCAGCCAAACTGCCTGTCCCTGGCTGAGCACACGAGGCTCCCTGGGCTCGTGGTGTGCAGGATTTGCCTCCCTCCTCCCAAGATCCTGCTGGGCTGTCAGGCTGGGGATGTCAAGAGAAGACAGTCTGTCACCCAGCCCAGCTATTTCCTTCCCTTCTCCCCTGCTGGCCCTGGCAGCTCTCACAGCCCAGCTGAGTTATGTGCAACAGCACAGTGAGCTTGTCTGGAAAAAACTCAGACCCCTTTAAAACAAGGGGCTTAGCTTGGATATAATTAGGCTTTTAATCCATTACTGATAGAGATCTCATTACTCTTTGACAACAGGGTTTTAATTATAGATTCAAAAGCCTCCTTACTAGATCGAAGATGTGAGCAGCACCAGCTGCAAAGCTGCACTCAGGAGAGGCAGGAGACAGGAGTGCACTTGGCTTCACCCAAAGTGCTGCTGTGTTTGCAGAACACACCTCAACAGCCCAGCAGGCACAGATTCCTTTGGCTTCCATATCTGACTTCTAGCAAAACAGATATTTTCACATTTGGATACCAGAATGATACACAGAAATGGGGACTTCAAGTGTAAGAAGTGTAAGTGTGTTCTGACTCTAATATTTTTTTAAATTTTTTTTTTAAATCTTTCACAAAGGTTTAATCTTACTGAGGGTCAAAAAGTGTATGCACAAGTTAAAACAAGATCTACCATGACACCATGTGACACAAGCAGCAGAGCAATCATTTTGTGTCTCCAAGCTTCTGAGTCCATTGTACACTCCTCCAGCTTCCTCACAACCCCATTTTAAAGAGGGAAAAACTTATTGCATTTTGGACAAAGGGCTGAAGAAAAATACCAAATAATGTTTGACACTGAAGAAAACATAACTGTACACATGAAATGGAAGCACCAAGGGGGGAACAGAAATTGTATGAGATACAACCATGCATCTGAAGGAAGACTCCCAGTCTTTTTGTGGCATTAATAGTGCATAGTAATTTTTTCTACAGAATGAAACTTTCAGGAGTAAAATTTACAAGTGTTATCCCTATCTTTATATCAGAATAGCCTCAACACGACTTGGGAAATATTACCAAACACCTTTACAGGATCCCTAAAAGAAGAAAATGAATTTTTCATTGAATTTATTCATTGAATTTTTCATTGAATTTATTCAATCTTACATCAAGTTTCCAGATGCCCTAAAAATCAGGGAAACACTTTTATGTCTTCATAGGTCCTACACCAGACACAATTTGGGACAAGTTGAGAATCCGAATGTTACTTCTTGTGGTTAATTAACAGAACCCCTTTCCCTTTCCCTTTCCCTTTCCCTTTCCCTTTCCCTTTCCCTTTCCCTTTCCCTTTCCCTTTCCCTTTCCCTTTCCCTTTCCCTTCTTTCCCTTTCCCTTTCCCTTTCCCTTTCCCTTTCCCTTTCCCTTTCCCTTTCCCTTCTTTCCCTTTCCCTTTCCCTTTCCATTTCTGTGGTTTCCCTGTGAGGGAGTGAATGGTTATGACCTGTACAATACCTATTGCTAAAATGTTTCTGCCCTGAAAGATCCTTAAAATCGTATGTTATAAGGAACCATTCAATTTAATTCTGAAAGTCTCCCATGACCTATTTACTAATAATTCCACAATGAAAGGGTGAGAAATGCATCGACATAAACTGACTGCTAAAGGTAGTTATTACTTTTACTAAAAAAGCTAATACTTTAGGAAAAAAACAAACTCCCACTGATGACCAGTGTAAAGACTGTTACTGAAATCTCAAGTCAAATTCACAATTTACAGTAAAACTGGCTCACAATTATACAATCTATCTTAGTTTTACAGCATGGAAATTATACCTTAATAGTTAAAAAGAAGAAGGAATTAACTTTTTTCCCCCAGGTTTAAATAGATTTACTCAGTCTTCTCATGCACTAGCAAGCCAGAACTTTTATCAATTGAACAACAGCAATATCTTTATCAAGAGCTGTAAAGATGCTCCACAGATTTGGCTTCATCTTCAAGAAGACAAGAAAAGTTTTAAGATCCTAAGATTAATATTTGGGTCTACTATTACTTTCCATCTGCTGAAGAGGCAGAACAAATCTGAAAACCCTAAAGTGAAACCATAACATCTGGAAAACATTTTCAAGATTCTCTTTTTCTCAGGGATCTTTTCTTACACATTGCTTTCTTGCTTAACTTTTTTGCTCCTTCTGACACTTAAAGTTCAACTTTAATGCCATTAAGGAAAGTGAAGATGCTGATCTTGATGGCAAGAAATCTTTCAGATTATATAGCACTGTTTAAATTAATGAAGGGGAAGCAAGCAGTAGCAGATTTTATCATCTTTTTCAGTAGTGGCCCATCAATAGAAAGAAAATATTTCAAAATAATCTATTCATTCAAAATAATATCTCTTACTAACATGATCAGTAAGCATTCCAGTTGACACTAATAATTGCAAGTCATAATTCACTATTAAATTATTCCTGCAATAAATTACAGTACCTCAATTTGTGTAGAAGAGAGCTACACCAGCTAGGAATGTTTGTAACAGTTGTGAATAAGTGGCCACTGTTAACATCCTGATTATTTTGGGAACAATTACCATAAAACATTTCACCATTAAATTATATACCTTGACTTAAAGCTGTCAGGTGGCATCAGCTCCAGGGTATGTGCTGGTCCATACAGGTTAACTACAAACAGCTTTACTGTGGGGTTTGTTTGACCTGCCTTTGGAAAAGAAAAAAACAAATAGGAGTTTTAGAGGCACTGAATCAGTGACAGCTAAGCAGACTCACTTGTTAACATAATGCAGTATTTTTTAAAATAATGAAAAGTTATTAAAGTCCAAGTATCTTAAATCTGAACAATGAATTTCATAGCCATATGAATGACACAGATAAAAATATGAAGTTTTGAGTGATTCTCTCCCCACCCTTTACTGATGGCAGACTTTCCTGTGCAGAGCAAGGGACCAGCACTTGCCCAGTTCAGTGAAGTCAGCTCCCAAAACACAGCCAGCCCCTAAATCTGCAGGTACACCCAGCCTCCAGCTAAGCCTTTTCCAGATGCTATTGCTCCTTCTCCTGAAAAGCTGCACTACCTCAGTCTGGGATTCCTCCTCTGTTTGTCTTTACCATTTTCCCTCAGTCTTCTTCCCCTTGTTTGCTAAGCTGAAAATCTCAATTTCTGGCCTGTGCCAGGATCCAGCTGCTTTGGCAGGCCAGCTCCAAGGGAAACAAAATGCTTCTTGTGGCTACAGGGGAATAACGTGGCAGTTTGATGGATATCCACTGGGAAGAGTCTGATAAATCCTGAGGCTCTATGGGGAGGTGGGAATCATCCTTCTCCCATAACACAGCTCATAACTCTGGGATGCTCCTGAGATGAAGGACAGTAATGGGAATTGGGAGAGGCTCTGAAGGGCTACAGGAGGTGCTGGTCCCAATCCCTGCCCTAGACATGCCATCCCCAAGCTTCAGTCTCATGGCACAGGAATTGCACCACATAACCCCTGGGATACAGAGAATGAAGTGTGCTCCTCAGTGGGGCTGCCCCCTGTTCAATACTGGAAGGAAAAGGTAAAAATCACTGATTCTACAGGTTTGCTGCAGTAAAGGACAAAGTTGTATGCTTGGCTCTTCACAGGCTGAAATCCACCCACAAATTCCTTTTAGAAATTGGGCTTATCTCAAAATAAAGTCTGAATGCTGCATCCACTCATTTCTGAGTGGTATGGAGGACAAGTAAGTGGCATTTTTGTGTTTTTAACACTGCTAGGGGAAAAAAAAAAGTTATTCTTTTTTTCTTTTTAAGAATACAGTCTGTGTGTATGACATGTACACAGACATGATGAGCAAGTTCCAGTGCTCACAAAATCACATTTCATTTGATTTCTTAATCTTAGTTATAATTTTCTCTGATGGTTGCACTCTGTACTAAAGACCAAATCTTTTTTGTAATCTCTGTTGCTGCACCGCCAGCTTCATTACCAATTAATGATGTTTAACGAGTAGCTAAATTTGTATTAAATGGAGACATTAAATAAAGATAATGTTTTTTCATTAATGAGATTACTGAAGTAGTATTGTGTATCACTTTTATGCTGAATTGCTAATGAAATAGAATTACTCCTTTCTCGTTTAAAAAGCTGACTTAAAAATATTCCTTATTTTTTTATTTGCTCTGTCACTCAAGGCCTTTTGCCAATGCAAGTATATAAACTACTCCTAAAATTACTGTTGTTTCATTATTTCAGAGTATTGTTTCACAGCACAAAGATATTCTATTTATATAATATATGTTATTGTTTCATAGTACCTGGTACAGTCTGTTCAACTGTCAAGAATAAAGGTTCATCACCAAATGCAGTAGCAGGAATATCAAGGTAACAAGAAAATAAACTTCCCCTGAATGCCAGAGGATCATTTAGGTGGAGCTGTCAGAAAGGAGCCCAGACTTTGTGTGCAAGGGCTGGATAAACTGATCAGCTGGAAGATGAAACAACAGATCTGGAGGCACCTCGCCAGAAAATCCCCAGAAAATGAGAAGTGATTTCAGGCATTATCCCTGTCTGGGCTGTTCTTTCACTTTCCAAAACAAATCTAAAAACCACTCTCTAAACCTTCTAAAACACTTATAGTTCTATTTTTTTTTCTCTTTTTGATGGCCATGAAAATATGTTACTGTGGCTTGTCTTATTCAATGCCAGCCTGTCACATTTATTAATAACAGCACAATCTACTGAGATCTCTGTATCTGTGAAGGATTCTTGCTCTGTGCTCTGCACACAGAGTGTCTGACTCCAGTGCAGCTGGGGCTGGATCTTCTTCCTACACAGACCTTCAAATGCATTACCCTTCTCTCTGAGGTGCTGGATTGGTTTTACCAAGCCAAATATCAGTGATGAAATTACTCCAAATTAGTTTCTCTACTGCCCTCTAACCTGATAGTTTCTGGAAAAAAAAAATTGCAATTATTATTTCCTGAAAAGCATAATGAATAAAATCAGCCTGTGATACTGTCTGGAAGCACTCTTTCCACATGGCTGAATATTATCAGAGAGGAGGTGGGAGCTAGATCCCCACTCATCTTACCTTAGGATATGGATACTGCTTTCCCTTTGGATACAGACCTCCTGTGAAGCGGGGAATAACCATGTTGGGCACCAGAGAGTCATTGATGGTCAGGAAGGCCAGTCTTTCCCCGTCTGGAGACCACCAGTGGGCAATGTGGGAATGAAGAAGTTCCTCTGCAAAACCAGATTTCCTTAGGCTCCATAAAAAACTCACACAGTGTCCAGCTTGCTCAGTTAGCACCAAATTATTTTCCCTGTGCCAACCTGAAATGGGTCTGTTGTAATTTCAGTAATTTCACCCCATCCTGGATTGAATGGTTGGATAACAAGGAACATTGAAGGACCAAGCTTTATGCATTTTCCTAAATGGATACTTCCACTAACATCAATAAATCATCTAAATGTGAAAGATGATTGTTACTGATATATGCTTAGTTCTATAGCATTCCAACACATGTGTTTACTTAAATTTTAAAGAATTTTAAATAATTTGGGGGTTTGGGGTAATTTTTAGGATTGCCAATTTTTTTCTTCTCCTCTTAATATAGAGCTTCAGTATACCTGATTTCTCTGAGTTGTGGCACCTGATAACATGCAGATCTTCACAGAGTCATATTTATGTAATCATTTTTAGAGTGAAATATTATGATTTTATTGTCTTAGCCTAGTGGACAGCTTAAATTTTTGGGAAGTTCAATTACTCTGGAGTGAAACTTTTTGAAAATCTGAACCAGACTTTTATTTTTATTCAAATTCTATTTGCTTTCCAAATTAATCCAATTCTCAAGAATGTCACTTGATGTTTTCTTACATTTATTGTCATTGAATATCGCAGTCAAAAGAAACAAACCAGAAAAAAATACAGGCACAGAACCCAAACTCCTGGAATCCCAGCACAGCTCCTGAGCAATTCCAGACTCCCCATGTACAAGTTTTCTGCTTCCACTTGTGAGAAGACTTAGAATTTTCATTTTGTATTTGATATGTTGGCCTGCTTTGTAAGGGTTTTGTATTTAAATTTGAAGAGTTTGGTTGGAAAACTAATTGAGAATAGGGTACAAAGGGAAAAGGCCTGACTGCATATTTAATTTGGGAGCCTACCTAACAACACTACTTAAACTGTCAACAGAGACTCTCCACGTTGCTAATCGGATTCTGAGGGTTCTGAAGAAGCTTAATGGGCTGAATTATCTAAGGTTGGGGGAAATGAAACTGGGACCTACATTCAAAGTCAGGTATTCTGGGTCATGCTTCTCTCCCTGGCTGGATAACTAAAACCTTTTACACAGGAGAGGAGCAGAGAACGAATGGTGAATAACAGATAGCCAAAAACCACAATTATGTTTGCTTTAAAATATTACTGTTTGCATTTAGACAAGGTTATTCACACAAAGAAAAGCTATTCCCAAATGCTTTGCAAGGTAAAATGTTAATAACAAACTCATGAAATGATAAAAGAAAACAGACGAGGTCAAAGGAGGAAGAGTGCTCGATTCAACTGAAAATCTCTCAACTTCACCTGGACAATATTCAGCCTACTCAGCTTCTGATGCTGTTAAAAAGCTCAGCTGAAAGTGGAGCCCTGCTCTAGGTGAATGGGAAAGGAGATGTTTTTTCCTTCATGCCATCAGACACTGGGGCTGTCCAGCCTGCACAGACAGAACTCCCTCCCACCCTCAATTCCATGGGGTTGAGAAGGACCCTGGGACCCCAGAGAGATCTCTGACAGTCAGGAACTGCAGCATTCCACTTGGATGAAAAAACTTGGAAAACAATGTGCAAAGAAGGCTTCTTCACTTAAACAGGGCTTTAGGACTTCAAGAGGAATGCTTTGGGATCATGTCCCACAAAAACCTCAGAAACATTCTACTCCCAAACTAGAAAACTTTTGCTGCTCTTGGCTGTGACTCTTATTAACTTCACTTTGTTTTAGTGAAAACTTGATATACTGCATCAACTTCAATGAGCTCTATCTGCTTTAATTCTTCAATTTGTATGCTGTGCTGTTAGAATTTAAGATTATTAAGTTCATATAAAATGATACTCTATTTAAAAAATGTTCTTTTGTTTTGAAACGTGCTGCCACATTAAAACATTTCAAAACACTAATGGAAACCTTGGAAGTGGGTAACTATCTATCAGGGATGCAAATTACCATTCTAACTTCAGAGTTCACTTGGGCAGAGATTTAAAACAAAAATAAACATGGTGACCTGTTTGGTTATAACTACTGCAATGGCTAGGGATGTGAATAGACCATTTTTAATGTGAAGTTGAGTGGTGTGTGGCATTAACACCATTCCTAAAAACACTCCTCACACCAGAAATTCCATACCTCAGGTAACTGAGTATTTAACACCAAGAATACATGAATCCCATAGGGAGAGTAGATGAAATGTGTATTAATTTTAAGCTGTTGTACCAATCTAGATAATCTGCTCCCTTTCTGAAATTTTTCTTTCCTTAAATTTATCATTATCATTTAAAAGCATTTTGGGTGCAGAGAGAAACATTCTGTGGTGCTGGCTGTAGAAGACAGACTGAACTATCCCCCACTCAAATTTGGGTTCCCTCTGCTCTGGGGATGTTTAACTATAACTAGATCATCACTGCTGTCCCTAAAAGCAGAAACTGAGCCCTTTCCCTGCTCACTTTTACATGCTACCAAGTGCTACATTCTGGTCTGAAATGAATTCATCTTTCTCAGAAAACACTGCTATATGCAAACCAGCAGGCAATGCAAAGAATGAAGAGATACAAAGGCAATCTTGCAGGAAAATGAGAAGGGAAAGGAGCAAACCCACCCTGAGCATTTTCTGAAATGAGCAGATTTGTACTGTTGGGTCTGTACAAGGACCTTTCATTTGTTTTAATAAACAGATATATTTGCCCAGCTTACCTTCATATAACCAGTCTGCAATTCCATTAAAAATAATTCCTTCTTTTCCTGAGGATGTCAGGCGCAATGAGCTGCTCTTTACATCAGGCTGATAGTAGATGTTATTTTCAAATATATAAATCTGGATGAGGTAAGAGAGACGGAGAGAAAAACCAACATTTTGGTAGATAAAAATGAATGTTCAGCAATGAATACATAATTTCCTCAGGCTCAGAACAGTCTACAGAATAATTCAGTATAAGTTTCCACCAAAATTGTCTTCATATTCCATTTTATTATAAAATTGGACAAACTAAACAAACTTTCAATCATTATGGCAAGCAAATCCTTCCTTGGAAATTTTCTTTCCAGTTGAAATATTTCTATTCATGTTAAAAAATATTATTACATTCCTCAAAATCATACAGGAGACAAGTTTTATAGCAGCTGAATGAATAAAGAAATTTTCATCTGGTTTCCTAACTGTGAAATGAGACACACTCCTGCAAGGACCTACAGCATAGTACATACATCATAAATATAAGTTACAGTTTTATATCATGGTGTGAGAACACACTGGAGAAACAAAACCAAACAGCAGCCTGCAGTTAACTTTTCTCAGCTTGCTGACGACTTCTGACTGACACACCAATGTTTTACCTCAAGTGTACTACATAAATGTTCTTTATATTTCGAGTCTGGGCTTTATTTTTCAAGTCTGGGCTCCCCATTCTCCTGTTTTCCTCTTCACTGTCACTCATTAGCCTTGTCTGCTCTTCTTTCCCTGCTCACTTTGTTGCAAAGGGCATCGAGCTCACTCATTTTGTGAGGCTGAGGTCCAGGTTCCATGACAAAGTGCAATAAATCACAATGGCCACGTGTGCACTTCCACAGCTTAACACAAAAATCAAAGCAGCAGCAAGATAATGCACCACCTCAGTTCACAGTGAGAAAATGCATCTGTACCAGGATACCACAGAAATTTTTGTTGCACCATTTCAGCACTGATATACAATTTCTCAGGGAGTGGAACAGGAAGAAAATATCTTTCCACCAAAGACTATTTAAAAAGCCTGCTCATTTATCATTCTCTCATACTTCTATAATAAATGACTTATGGGAAAATACTAACCAAAGAGCAAAGTTTTATTATCACTATTACTGCTGTTCCCCTTGCTTCTAAATTACCATCTGAAATAGATTTCCCTATAAGTCCCCAAACTAATGATTTTTAACAGTAGCCACTTCATGATTTCTGCTGTAGAAAGCTATAAAACTGAGGTTTTTTCCTACCATGAGCAATGCAATGGTTTTAACCATTATTGGGAACTTGGAAGTAAATCCTTTATGGTCAGAATTCAAAGCTCAGCAGTGAGCTCAAAACTGAAGCAAAAATAGTTGAACCAGTTTTAATAACCCAAAACGTACTGAGCTTTATACCGGTACAGAGAATTTCTGGGAAGCTGATGTATCACCCAACATCAACAGCAAAGGAAAACAACAGTGAAAGAATGCTGGATGTATCAAGCTTTTGAAATAACATCATCAAGAACTTCCTGTAAATGTATATTGCCACACTAAAAATGCACTTTCATTTCTAATGTAAAAGAACTAAATATGAGCAAAACCAAGGCATGGTTACCTGCTTAACCAAAAAAACCAAAATAATTTAGCCAAGTATTTGTTATTTATGTCAACTTAAACTGTTGCTATCAGACCCCATTACAGGTAGCCTTAATAGAGAACCACTCTGATGAATCCTATGATGATTCTTACATCTGACAAACTCTTCTTGTATAAACAGCAGCTTTCAAGAGGTTACCAAAAAAGCCTACTTGGTCAAATGATTCTATTTTATTTAATCTTCTTTAATTAAAATAAATCAATCTAATTAATTAATTTAAAGATCAGGAGCATGGTTTTTGCTTCTCTCTCCTATTTTCAGGCTGTTATTGTTCTTAATGGTGAAGGTACTCAAATTGTCTTGTCTGCAGTGAAAAATTTCATTTAAAGTGATCAGTGACAAAGTATAGGATTAAGAATTACTTGTTTTATGACTGAGCCCTGAGAAGGTTTTTAATCCTGTTATTACTACTTAGCAGGCATTGCTAATTCCATTTGACAGATCTCAGATAAGTAAGTATCTCTGAAGGATAGTCACTGTTGTGCCACTGATTGTGGCTGCATCATCTTTATTCCTCATTCATTTCATAAAGCAGCTTTGTCTCCATCCTCAACCAGTTCCCAGTCACCCTCTGAATACCCTCACAATCTTGGTCTACTCTATCATCTAAAGCTTCCCTTCTTTCCTCATCACTCCTGACACATGTTCCTTCAGCTTTGAAGCTGCTCCAAACCCCCATTTATTTTCTTGAATGTACCTATTGGAACATTTTAAAGTTCTTGAAAAACTTCAATCACACAGCAGCTCTCTCCCCAGCAAGCCTTGAGCTCACTGATTATTTGAATTTAACATTAAGAAGGAAGAATTCATGTTTTTTTGCAGACTATTTCTGCAATACAAGCATTCATCTTTAACACAGTTAAATTGCACAGAAGTGCACATGGATGAGTGCTTGCTGCTCTGGCAAGTGTGGCTCTGCACTCACTGCCTGATCCCAAAAGATCAAAATTCCCATGCCTGTAAATCATCTTGGAAAGATTCACCATTATGGTTACTCATCTGGCATTTCCAAAAGGCAGATTCACTGTGAATTCTTCTTCTCAGGATAATACTTATGTGATACAAATGTACCTTACACATAGCTCTGAAATACTGACATTTTAAAAGATCACCCCTTGAACTTAATTCTGTTCCCAAGATTTGGGTAGATCCCCCTTGCTTTCATCTTGTCTTTGCACATACAACACCAGCCAGTAGCAAAAGGTGGGGTCAAATGTGAAGGGGTTTTAGGAGGAAAACAGATACTGAATTTATTTTAAGTCAATTATAAAGAGCCCACAAACTATGAGTAGAAATGGGACTATTCCTCAGCTGAAACATGCAAAAAAAATCCCCAGAGGAAGGGAAGTCTTAAATGCCAAGACCTCCCCTCCCTGCACAATACCCAAGATCCTTTTCTTTGCTTCATGTACTTTTCTCTTTCTTGTTCAGTTTAAACACTGCCACCAATGCTTTCTGATGGACTCTCCTTAAAATTCTGCTTTATGCTACACTAAAATTTATTTCCGATCTTTTTTTCAAAAACACAGAGACTAGATGAAAATTTTTATTTTTTAAGATGCAGCTGCTCCTGCTGATGATTTGCAGTACAGGAATACCTGGAGGTTGAATTTATGAGCCACAATTTGGTTTTCAAAATTGAGTGAAAGAGAAAGTGGCTGTAAGGAAACTCAGACAGTTACTTTTCCTGTAAGAGAGACAGAAACTCTCAAACACTGCAAGGTAGATAACAAATCATGACCCTGGGGTAAGAATAATTGATCAGAACAAACAAAACCAAACAATTCCTTGGAGCACAATCTTGCAAACACATTTGTCTTACCTGACTTCAGCAAGCAGAAGTAAAGATGTGCCCAAAAGTTTCCAGGAAGGGGACTTCACACACTTCATCACTTTGTATATTGTGTTTTGAGCAACATCACATAAACCAAAATTTCCCTTGCCAGTCTCTCTCCACTCAGGTATATGGGAGCAAGTAACAGTAAAAGGCTTTTCTTAGTGTACACTTGGGTCTATTTACTACACCACAAGTACTAAAATGTTGACTGCAACTACTGAATCTTCCCAAACTGCTAAAAAAGGAGCTGCTAACTGTGTATCAGACAGGTATTCTCAAGAATACATCAGTGGTTTTGTGCCCAAAAAAGCTTCCACAGCTTTCAGGTGTGATGATAAGAAAGTAAATTGAAAAAGGCACAAAGTGGAACCAGGATTATGCTATTGTATATGGAAATTATTGTTACACTTTTTGTAACCTCTTCTACCCATCTTTCATGAGTATTTAAAAAAAAAAAAATTAAACTATTTTTAGCTGAGACCCTCAGCTAATAATGCTGTAAATGGGGATAAATGTCAAAATCTACTACCTTCAAAATTATCTGTTTTCATAGAGATTTTGCACATCAAGTCTTAAACCAAACAGAGAAAAACCCAACAGAATTTCTTTAATTATTTTATTAAGTAGTTTACAATTAATGAAAAACACCTGCAAGAATGTTTTGGATTAGTGAAATTAATTCTTGGTAATGATCACATTTATTTCCACTGACTGTGAAGAATTTGAGGCCCTGTTTGCTCTAATATTCTACCTCAGCACTAATCCATCTCATTCTTCCACATCTGGCATCCTCTAAATAATTTTTTTCATAAATTTTATTCTAAATTAATCCCTTCCAAAACGCTTATTTACTGTTTGCAACATGTTTCACAATTACAGGACTTTCTTTCAGGCTGAGGTCTGGAGCAGAGTCCAAGTTAGCTGCAGATGGCAGACAGCTGTGAACACAGAGACATCCCCTCCCCAGCTGAACAGCAAACCCAGTGCCAGTAGCTGGAGAGGCCCCCCGTGTGTCTTTAATCATTTTGAACACTACAGGCTGAGAAAAGCTGCTAAATTACAGAAAAACACTCCACTTTTTCCCTTTTGGTGCTGCACTGAAGCCTCCTGCATGGCACAGCCACACTCAACCCCTCCTCTGATTGCAGGGCAGTTTCAGTGACAGCACAAACCTTTTCTGCTCCAGCAGCACTGCTTGCTGCTAGAGCCGAGGGTCCCACTCTAAAGCCCAGGATTTTCAGGTGGAAGAAAAGCAGAGCTGGTGTCTTGGGTTACAATACAGAGTGTGATAAAAGGTATCTGTTCTATCACCATCTGTTGAGGGTGGGGGCAGTGATCCTTATCTCAATGGCAGATATTCTGCTAATGGGCCATCCATTGAAACCAGGCAGGGCATTGTTCTTTATCTTTTCACACCCCATCCTTCCTCCAGCCAGTCATTTTCTGCTCATGGCCATTGAGTCCCACTGTGGCACTGATAAAATTACTGCATCCCATTGGGAGTTGCTCCAGCCAGGGGGAAGAGCCCAACATTTCTTACCAAGATAAAAACAGAGGTTTTGGGACACTAAGGGAGCCCTTTCTCCACTGGATTCCAGAGGAAAACCGGATTTCTCCACATCACCACTGGAGCTCCGGAGGGAAACTGCACCTTGTACAGGAGCACTGCTCCAACTGAGCCACATCTGTCACTGCAGGAGGATGCAGCCACCATGGAATGGGACTGCTGCCAACACCCTGCCTGACGGGTGTCAGGTTGTACTCTGACTTTGTCAGGGTTTGCAGTTTGTTTCTTTGTAGTACTGTATTTCTATTTTAATTTCCCTAGTAAAGAACTGTTATTCCTAATTCCCATATCTTTGACTGAAGAGCCCCTTGATTTCAAAATTATAATAATTTGGAGGGAGAGGGTTTACATTCTCCATTTCAAAGAGAAGCTCCAGCCTTTCTCAGCAGACACCTGTCCTCCAAACTAGGACAGCTCGTCTGCTCAGTCTGGAGAAGAGGAGGCTGATGGAGAGCTCACTGGAGTACAACTTGCTTGTGAGAGGAAGAGGAGGGACAGACATTGATCTGTTCTGAGTAGTGCCCAGGGACAGGACCTAAGGAATGGCCTCAGGCTGTGGCAGGGCAGGTTTAGGCTGGGTATTAGGAGAAGTTTTTTCCCCCAGATGCTGGCTGGGGACTGGAACAGGCTGGAAGGGAAGGAACTGTGGAGTGTGGCTACAGGTGTTGTTTGCCATTACATCACGATGAACACCTTGCTCAAGGAAAGTGCCAACCAGGCTCTAAAGCTGGAACCAGATGCAGTTGGAAAGGAAACAAAAAAGTCACCTGTGTCTATAATCTTTGCTTAGAAAAAAATCCATACAACAAACACTGGTGTCTTTCTGTACAGGTGAGAGTTCTACCCGTGGTGTGAGAAAATCATCAGATTCTTCCGCAGAATTTGGACCAATAGATGGATAAATAACTATTCCAATCTGGAACAACTTCAGCACTCCCACTTAACACCCCAGAGAACGTGACAGCCTTCCTTACCTTTCACACTGTGAATATGAGCTATGACAAGACTGAGGAATTTCTGATTATGCCCAGCAGGAGCCCTTCAGGCATTCAGGAAACACTTGTGGCCTCACACTGCCGTGGCTGAGCCTCAGCATCCAGCAAAATCCCAGCCCTTCTTGTGACACTGCCAGCCAATTAGTTGGGTAATTAATTCTTCAAAAGCTTCAAGATGCTTTTCCATCTGGGCTTGCCTCTTACCATTTGTTCTGTCTCCTGTCTTACCATACATTAGCCAGGGCCAAATCCAGCTGCCCCCAGTCAGATCATTCACTAAGATTTCCAGATGAAATATGTTTTTTCACTAACAACCATTAATATAAATAATATCAGCTATTAATGAGCAGAAAAAAAGTAAAATAAAGAATATTTTTTAGTTACCCTGTAAATATTGTACTTTGCTCTCCAGAGATTAAACCACAACTTCTCCAGTTTCAGGGGCAGTGTTAAGTTTATAGAGCATGATAACATGTATGCACATATATATTGCTCTAGAACATATGGAAAGTTCAGCACAAAAAAATGGTCTTGCATAGAAGAAATAAATAAGTGGTATATTAAATGAATAAGTTAATTTTAGAATTATTTTTAAGTAATTTTTATTCTAAAAATGTGGTCTTAATTCCTACTGTTGCTGTCACCATAATTATGGAAAATTGCAGATGTCCATGCACTTCCTTTGACTTGTAAGTAATATTAGAACTAATTTTGGACTGTAGGAAGAACCTAAAATCAAAGCCCTGCATCCACATTGAGACAATTTGGTTGCCAGTTTTCTACAACTGCCGTTAAGGTAGCAAGTTTGGTTTTCATTCAAGTATTTAAAGTATTTGTTCCTACCTTCTGGTTCACAGATCTGAAAAATTATAGAAATAGCTCCACTTCAGAAATTTACAATTAGTTTCCAGCAATTTAAAAAATACAGCAAATCACCCATAGGATCGATCAATGCAATAGATTTCAAATGAATACCTGATATTGACATTTTCTCTATCACCATTCAGCATCCTCCAAAGTTCTGGCAGACAATTTTTTTTTCTGAGAGCCACTGATTACATTATTTTTAGTCACAGTGTAATACCTGCTCTCTTCTTCAGGTTCAAACTGAGCAAACATTTCCTTGTCATTTGTGATTTCACTAACTATACTCCTGGGATTCACAGACTCCACACAGGTGAACTGTACACACATGGTGCACAAAATCCACAAACCACACTTCTGGGAGGTACTTTGCACTTTGTTGGAAAAGGAGCAATGTGAAGGGCTGGTGTCTGCCATTCCTGCCCACAGCAATCAGCTGTGGGAGAAGCTCCAAGGTAATTAATGAAGAGACACTCACTCATTGAGAGGAAGTGAAATGCAAGGTGGCAAACTCCCACCCCAAACACTCATCATGCATTTCACTGGTGGGACTGGTTATCCTGCTAATGTCTTTCTTACAGCAGCCATCTCTAAAACCAAAGAGGATTATTATATTTCAGATAATATAAACAACAGAAAAATGGCTCATAAAGCTTTTGTAGGCGTGAATTTTAGAGCTTTAGAATATTCATTAGTGATTTAGCAAGTTACAATTATGCAGGCTTCTTATAAAAGCCTTTTATTTTTTTCTCATCTCTTACAAATTTTCTATACAGATCACATATGTTACAGGATGACAATTTCAAGGAAAGTTTTATGGGTTTGTATTGCAAAGAAGCTTTATTTCCTTTCCCCTACGTTTTATCTGCAGTCTATTTAGATTGTGGGCTCTCACAGACAGGATTGCAGGCTACAAGGTCTGATCTGGTTTGCAATACAGCTGCTTTGCAAGTCTCCAGGAGTGCATAATGGCTCTGATCTCTTCTCTGCAGATAGTTTTTTTGGTTTTGTTTTTTAATTTTGTAGGTCAATCTATACTGGTACAAAAAAAATTGAAACACTCATTCAATTTACCAAGTAATGCCTGGCAGTGGAGAAAAATCTGCCCTTACACTATCCATGTTCCAAAAATCATCAGACACATTACAAATGAAGCAGAAACTGAATAAAAGATAATAACAAAATTATTATAATTGTAAGCACTAAGAACTATATTCACTCTTAAAGGTACTAATTTTCTAAAGGTTGTGATTGACCTGCACAACAATTCTTTCAGAGGAAGCTTTCAAACCTTTAGATGATGCTGTAATTAAGGGAGAGGGGAAGTAGCTCAAAGACCTCAAAGCACAGACACCCCAATATCATACACTATCCCTTTCTGGTGTCAGTTACAATATGTTAATTTTATTTTTGCAGTAATCAAGCTGCCAGAAGAACAGAAGTAGGAAGAACAGAGCACTCACTGAAGCACCACTCTTTTCTTTTGTCTAGATTAATGCCACTGCATCACAGCAATGTGTTAGCACAATGGTTTCTGAACAACCACAAACAATCTACAAGGCCATTATATTTAATTGCTATTTAGATAGTTTATAAATCTACTGTAAACAATAGCAAGGATGCACTCATAATGCAGCTCCAAGATTAGTTACTAATGTCATGACATAAACCAGGCCATGAACTCAGACTATCAGCAACTCCATGGTAACTCTGATGTTTATTTATGTCCTTGATTTCCAATAAATGCAGAGAAGCGTTGCCCTCTTTTGTTTCAACACACATTAATTATCTTGCCTTTCCAATGATATTGGATCATGATGCTCGCTAAATTCTCACCCTGTCTCATCCCATGACAGCTTACCCAGGAGAGCAAGCATAGTGTAATATGCTATATAAATAAAATCACATATAATATCTGAACTACGACCTATGGAGAACACTGCTTCATAAATCTGCTGCACAGATCCCAGCAGGGCTCCCCTGGCCCCAAGCTGATGCTCTGGATCTGCTCCTTCCTCCCATGGAGCTGCCTGAAGAGCCCTGCTGGCTGCAGCCCTGTGCAAAATCTCACTGAGGACTGGGCTGCTCAGCCCTTTGATCTCTGTCTAAGTGATGTGAAGAACAGAATTATCCAAAACAGTGCATGCTCAGGAATTCACATTCCTCCTTCCTCACACTTACTGATTGCTTCTGACTAATGAGCCAGCATGGAGCTTCTAACAAAATCATAATCTGTCCTTACCATAAAATCTTTTAAAATGATCTCTGGTTATTTCAGGCTCATCTTACACTGATATCAAATATTCAATTATGCCCAGACTGATCAATCTATAACAAGCTAAACTGAAAAATTTTCAACCTAGTTACTCCAGGAGGAAAAAAAAGCAATGTTGGGAGACAGAAAAATATCTAAGGAAATTGTAAAGGGCTTGGTATCAGAGGAGGAATCTTCTGTTTCCTCAATAAAATGTACGAAAATAGCATTATAACTTCAAGAACAAAAGTAAAGATACAGAATTGAAAATTCTGAGCTTATAAAGTCATACTTACTATTTTCTACTATTTTTAGGGTGGTGGGCAAACCCTGAGAACTTTGTATGAAATACAATAGAGCAGGGTGCCTATGAGCATCTACATGAGAAACTCAAGCAGAGTTGAACACAAAAGTTTGCATTTTCAGCTGTGATAGCTCACCCAACCCATCTTGCTGTATGGGACACGTGCCTTCATCTCCCCTCTGCACACAGGGTTCAAGTTGTCTGTTGTCTTTATGATGGGTCAAAATTTTAGCAGATCACATCCACCTGTACAGACTCCACGTGGCACATCCAATGCAAGAAATGCAGTTTGTCCTAAAATATCTCATTAGGAATGAGACAAGGAGGAATTAGGAAATTTTGACTAGCTCTTGGAACAGCACATCTGCTTGGGACAGTTCTGGGAATCAACACTTGAAAATAACTATTTGCTTTCCTTCCACACAAATTTTTTTCCATTCTATTTCTGGAAATGTGCTGTCACCTGCCATAAACCAAGAAGAAAATCAATTCATTGTTTTCCCTGACTTCCCTGACACCTGACTTTTCAATCCTTATTCTCTGGGCCTTGGAGCTGCCAGTAGAGATGCGTTCCCCACAACTACACATCCACGAGCAGTTCTTGGCATTTCACTGTCTGGTTCAGGCTGAGTCAACATGAAAGCCTAAGTCACTTTAACACAGTGCAGCAAAAGTTTAATCAGCTCTGATCTTTCAGCACAAACACAGTGAGGAAGTCATAACCCCTCTGCAGGGAAAAAGCAACATTTATGGGCTGGTGGTGATGGAGTTTAATGTCTATTTTTCAAGAGGGACTTGGCTAAAAGAGAGAGAAATAGCCAGGAGAACTGAACATGCCCAAAGTTGTTCAGCCTTGCAGAGGAAGAAAGTCACTGTCACTCCCACTGACTGAAACCTGTCTATATTTCTCATGTGCCAAATAAGAAAACGGAATTTAACATACAGCAAACAGAACCTATAAATGGAAGAGGTGGAGGAACCCTGCCACAGAGCAAGAGTTCAGTGGGGTTTGTGTCAAGTTGGTTTTGCCACTTCAACCTGCTCCTAGCAGAACTCTGTGGGCACTGGTAGCATCACAGAAACTCTTTTATGAGTCTTCTGCCAAACACTTCACAAAAGGTAAATAAAAGTCGTGTTTACAATTGATTAGAACAACTCTGGCATAGAACCTGAACCAGAAAGGCATTAGAAATCTTCAAAGTCTTCTGTTTGGACATTTTGGTGCCTTCCTCTTTGCAATCTTCCTTTTCCAAGGTGTAAGAAGCATAGAATATAGCTGCTTTCTTGGGTCTTTTTTTTTCTATTTGCCAGATAAAACTCTCATTTACATTACATTACCAAAAGATGGATATAACAATTTTTCCATCCCATCCTGTGCTGTACCTTTTTTATCACTGAATATGAAGTGAGTACATGATTATATGGCCCAGGGACACAGGTAAGCATGCAGTGGTTTCGGGCAGGGTTTTGGAGTTACATAGAAATACAGTCCATAACAAAACCCAGTCTTTTCTAACTCCAGTTTAGCTAGGGATTCCATCAGATTTCAACCTCTGCTTCATAGCTTTTATGGGTGCCTATTTCCAAAGAATTTTAGACTTCTGAAATATAATTTTCATGTTTCTGCATTACAGAAAGGTACACATTTTTCACACAAGAAGCACAGCAGCTGCATTTTATGAGCCATTGGACTTGCAGTTAATATTAGCTAAGAGACAGAAGTGTGAATATTCAGATAAGCTTTGTTACACACAGACATGTTGAACAACTTGATGAGAGGTGCATATTGCTGTTTTCATTGCTCCCTGCAGGCTGCTGCATGGAGGAGTCCTTAGGATTGCTCCTATCAAACATGTGTGTCTATACTTAGTTCTCTCTGTGTCTTTGTGGGACTGTATGCAAAGAAATATATACAGACCCACACAAGTAAGCATGTGGAAAAAAAAATAAAAAAATAAAAGAGTTTTAGCACAGTTATATATCAAATTTCCAATATATTTGCTTCTGAATGAAAAAAAATGCATTACTTGTGTGCAGGGCTTCCATACTGTCTCAAATATTAGCTGCATGCTAGATCAGTGATAACAGAATAAAAACCAGGGAAAGGAAATATCTTTTATCTCCCCCCTCGATTTATTCACTATAAAGCTGCTGGGCCTTTTACTGTTCCACATGAAAAACAGTGGTAGAGGAATAATGCCCCTATAAAACATATGATTTTCTCATATTTCCTCACCTCCTTCACATACAGCCAAGTGGCTATTCCCACAAAGGGCCAGCAATATCTAGTCCTTAATACTCATAATTTTAAACTGCCTTTGATACTAGAACACATTTATTGTATTTCACTGAGCAAAGTGATGAAGAAACTTTGCTCAACTTAGCCTTGCTCCATTTACAATGTTCCATTTATAATGTTGTAGTGGTCTCTAGAGCTCACAAAATCTTTTTTAAATATAACCAGCCTTCATAAGTAGAACTGTATTTTTTCCTGTTTTGCCAAACAGCCTGTGTTTCCTGGCTGCATTCTCCATTCCCCTTTTCTGAGATGGGAACAAAAGCTTTCAGATGGAGAATCACTTTTGGGACTAGAGGACACGCATTAAATGCTCCTCCAATCCATATTGAAGTGGAGTGAGCACCCAGAAATTGATAATGGAAAACTAGTTCAGTAGAATAGCTTCAGAGCAACTATTTTTTTTCCTTTGAAGAATGTTTTGAATCAAATAATTTAAATTAAAAGGCAAAAAAAAAATAGATTTTACAATGATAATTTGAGAAATCCAAGAGAAAAATCCTAAGCAGCAGCTTAGGAGGAAGACTAAGTCTAAGACTAGGTTTAACTAAGTCTTTTAGGTAACTCCAATTCTTCTGTGGACTCAGCTGGGTGGGCAATGCTCAACCACTTCCAGCTCCCTTCCTTCAGAGAAACATGCTCAGCAGGACAAAGGCCCTCCAAACGTGCTTTGAACTACAGAAGTTTGGTAATTGAGCCCCTCATGCATTTTAAATGAGGTATCATACCTGAGGTTAATGTCACAATTGAAGTGTTCTTGTTTATTTCTAGTTTTCCAAATAAATTCAAGCAGACGTTTTCCTCTCAGTTTCACTGCCATCTGCCTCATTAGCATAGTCATTAAAAAGGAAAGATGAAATAAAGCCTTGACATTTCCATATGTAATTTTAAGTTAATAATCTAAAATACAGCAAGTCAAAGGAGCAGAAGACTTTGCAGATAAAAACAGCAGAAGAAATATATTTATTTAGGACTTACTTCGTTAGCATTAATAAAGCTTTTACTACATTTGCATATGCAAGTGTTCTTGCCAGGAGGGGGTGCCAAGTACCCACAGCACTAATTATGCAAAAAGAAAACACATGGCTAATATTTTACAGAAAGATAAATTACCATGTTTTATAGCAGTTGTACATTACCTTGATAGACCAAACAGTAAATGGAGCTTTCAGCAAGTAATGGCTGTTAAAGCATGTGTTGAGCAAGGTAACTGTCTGAGAACAATCCTGCTAATTCCTCATTTACTAAAATTAGTCCAGGGCTTATCTGAGTACATAGAAAATAGTACAACTTCAAAGAATTTTGCTGCTGCACTATTTGTCTTATCTAAAACAGTCTTTCAAAAGCCATTGGGAAAAAAAGGCAAAATTTTGACAAAAGGCAATTGTTAGAAAATGTCACATTAATACAGTCTGAGATATATTTGCATTTTTGTGGGATTATAGGTGTTGATGGGGCTGTGAAAAGAAATTGAACCCCCAAACATGACAAAAAGATACAGATAAGATGACTGATCACAGAGCAAAAGGACAGAGAGTTCTTGAAATTGTACAGTTATTAGCAGCAATTAAAGCTGATTTTGCTCTGGTTTATCTCTGGGTTTCTGTTTCTGTTCTGGTTTTTAGGTAGTTTCAATACAAGGTGAGGTTCTCTTTCACAGGATTTTTTTATTCCTTATATAAAAGCTTCAGCTTCTAAGATTCATTATTTGTGAGTAGCCTTTTTTTTTAATTGATTTTTTGGAAGATGAGGGCAACTTATAGAT
The DNA here is from genome assembly GCF_009819885.2 of Catharus ustulatus. Classification (NCBI taxonomy): domain Eukaryota; kingdom Metazoa; phylum Chordata; class Aves; order Passeriformes; family Turdidae; genus Catharus; species Catharus ustulatus. The sequence goes on from NC_046227.1 coordinate 30,826,864, forward strand.
TTCTAATATTTAAAGTACTTTCTAAAAATTGATGAGAACATCCTGAATCCACAATTCAGCTACAATCAGCAAACTCTTCTTAGTGTATACAGCCTAATATGTAATTCAACTCAAGCATGACCTAAATTAAAGCATTGTAAAAGCTCATCTTCAGTCCTACCTTTTGATAGTGTTACATTTGTTGGTAGCATCAATTTGTGACAAAGCTTCTGAAAAATAATTTTCTTTATATTCTGGATAGTTTTATTATTTTCTTGATTTTTGTTTGGTTAAAATATGTATTAATTTATGCATAGATATTCATCTGTAAGTCAACAGATCATTCATTATACTGATCCATGTATGTAACCCAAACTCCCCTCAGAATCAATTAATATATCAAAAGAAAAACCAGCTTGCTGCAATAAAGAACACAACACATCTATTACAAATGCAAAGGCAAAGTGACTTGCACAGACATATGTTCATGGAATAAAGTGAAATGAAGTGTTTCATACAAAATAAACAACATGTACCATCACCAGGACAGAAAAAAAAAAATATAACTTTTAAGAAAAAAGCTGTGTCAAACTGAACAACTTCCAACCAAGCTTCACTGGGAGCTAGCTGAAAGCCACCCAAGAATTGATCAGCACTATTTGTACCACAAGGAGCCCTGCAGAAGAGCAGGAGGGTGTTAAATACAGCACAGAAACACTGGAGACATCTCCAGCCTCAACTTTTATATCCAGGCTCCTACTGCAATACATCCCCACAGACAGATCCAGAGTTGTCTCCCCTGTGTCAGATAAACCAGGTCCAGCACAAACACATGAAAACCTTTGCCTCAAACTACTGGAGAAGATAAGGCTCAGGAAGGGAGGACACCAGATTGAAAACTGGTTGTTTCAACAAGAGAGGACCTGTAAAAACCCCAAAGCATTCTTCTCCTCAGTAAAGCCTTCCCACCAGGTATAGGATATCTCTCTCAGACACAAGCAGTGAGGTCTTTAATCAATAAAGTGAAGGCAGAAAAATGTTGATGAAACAAATTAGATGTCTAGTTGGGTTTGTCTTTTCTGGAATGAATTACTGCTGCAGTGATGGATTCTATGGAGGAGAGGTGAAGAGATAATCAACTAATGACTTGCATGATTTTAATCAAACATGAGTAATGTTTGGCAAATACATAAACAGCTCCCTAACATACTATGACACAGAAATGGTATTTTAGATCTGGCACAGATCTAACACAGTTAAAAGGCAGCATTTTAAAGAGTGTGACCTTGAAAACAGTTCTCATTTTAAAAGCTCTGTGACCTTAACATACATTAATTCATTAGATAAAAGTTTCTTCTCCCCAGTGGCAAACATTTTCAATTTCACCACCAAAATGTCATGACTCAAGCAGCAGCTGTTTCTCTGAGCTTTCCTCTTAACCATTACAAAACCCTCTACTTTAGGTAAATAGCAAGGAACTGAAATAACTTGCAACCACTGTGGTAGCTTGAAAACAAGGGTGCTATGTGGGCTCAGTCACCAGGCACCTGACATAAAACCAACCCTGCTCTTCACCAGCCACATGGGGCATGCTGGCCCAATAGACAGCCCCAGAAACTATTCCTAACACTAAACTTAGACTGATGCAAGCTTTCCACAAGGATGCAAAATACTGCATATACTTGATTTCACTGCAGTCATATTCCATCTGTGCAATAAGCAGTTTGTAGCTTCATACATATTTTCCTTCCTGTTTTTCTTTCCCTTCATATCATTATATTATCTGTTTGAACATCCTGACAATTCTTCCTCATTGGAAGAACTCAAGATAACTATGTAGGCTGCAGGCAGCACTGTTATGTAGATCTGCAGAACTCTGGACTGGAAATATCTTATTTTACACTATAGCCTGACTAACAAAAATAGTTGATCCAACTCCGTGTGTTATCCCCCTATAATTTGGATTTAATCCAGGACTTTCCAAATAGTTATAAAGTTGGGATCTTTGGCTCAGTCAAACATACCTGTGCCTTTTGTTTAGCATTTTGTGCTAATTTTGTTGACCAGTCCTGGCTATTCATTTCTGCACCACAGATGAAGGGGGATATTCCTTCTACACACATTCTACCTCTGTGATGGCACACAGCACGTGTCATGGGTCCTTCTACATCAAATTTTTGTATATAAAATTTATTTCTTCTCCAGTTGTTCTCCACTTGTTCTTCAGTTGTAAAGAATGGCTCTTGGAGATTACCCAGGTTAACACACTATGATTAATTTATTTAGAGTAGGTATGGCATTGCTTGTTTTACTCATGAACTATCACTATTTCCTTATTCCATTGAAAAGTCATATAATTTTTGTTCAGGAAGGTGAACCACTCATAGTGTGTTTGGCAGCATGAGTCTATGAGACTGCAGCTTTGTTTGCACCCAGGTTCATTCCATTGAGAGCTACTGATGGATTTTCATCTGGGTCTCTCCCTTTATGCCTTCCTCTGTGCCTTGTTTCACTGCTGGTTGCTTCCTCTACTATTTTACTCAAAACCCACTAACCCAGTGTTTGTTCCAATGACAAATTTTATAGTAGAACCGTTGTGGCAATGTGTCCTCAGCCACACATTTCCCCTGCCTAACCTGTTCTGCTGGAATGAACTCTGTCCTGCTTCTGCTCCAGGCAGATGTTCCTCTGGACAGCAGCAGCAACCATTACTCACCACAGTCTTTATTCATTCATGCTCCTTCTACATTTTTGGCTTGCTGCTGAAGTGGGAGGGCAATGCAGTAAGGCACTTCTGTCACTTTGGAAACCTCCTGTTGCCACATGAGCAGCTTCAAGAGGACATCCTCCTGACTGGCAATTCCTGAAGTCACCTCCCATGGACTGCTCCTGCACGTGTGCATCTCTATGGCAATACCCAGTGCCATTCAGAGTGCACAGAAGATTTTGTGTTCAAAGTTATTATTTCCTAATTCTGCAGACCATATGGCACCATAAAACCCACAGCAGAGCAGATATTTTTAAAGCATGACATTAACTCTACTAGGGACATTAACAAAGATGAGTAATGCTATCCTCGCTCAAGTATGAATTATGCCAATGTTTTCAAATTTGGATGATTAAGGCTGTACCTAAAATGATCACTTTTTTTTTTTTCCAGTTTTGAGATGTAATAGGAGTGCCTGTGCCTGAAAGTTTCCATGCATATTTTCAGAATTTTAGGCAAAACACATAAAGGTAGCATTATTCTGATTTATTTTTCTGAGTTTATGATTGGTAAGTCTGATCCTGTTCTTATGAAACACCTTAGGAAAAGAAAAATGTCTTTTCACAGTAATCACTGCACTTCATTTTAGTTCTACTTTAGGTTACTGATCAGAGGTCCAGCAGAGACAAATCAATTTAATGCAATTTAATTAAAATATTTCTTAAATCTGTTCAATTTTGCACATGCTTCTATTTCTGCTACAACCTCCATGGTTTGCCACGTTCCATAATGCTGCCTGGTAAATAACCTGTGTATTTATTACCACTAAGCCTCTTGCCATGCTCTCATTATTAATAAATTAATGTGGTTAATTATTAAAACATATAAAGCATTTTCCAATTACTTTTTCTCACCTGCCTCCACTTCCTTAATGCAAAACATTCCAACCAGAAACATTTTTTACTTTCCAATCATCTTGATGAATGATATAAAGCAACAGGGTATATTCTCTAGACATTCAGCTTACAGCCTCTCTGCATGAACAAGCTGGATGTGCAAGGAGGCCCTGGGATCATGCCTGGGGGCATTAATGAGCTTATTAGAACACTGTAACAAGGATTATCTGAATTTCTTATGCAGAACTGAGGATGTAATCAGTCTCTTGCCTTCAACTACCAACATAGGTCAGCTTAAAATCACTGCTGTTCTAAAACCAAAATTTTTTTCTTCTTATATTGGCATTGGTTTTGATGGCCATGGATGATTAATATTCATTAAAAATGGTAAAACTTCTGGAAAAAATTATACATGAAACATGGCATCTCATTTTATTATTATGAATTCAGCAGCACAGCTGACCTTGGCAGTAATTTTCATTCTGAAATGAAAACATCACTTTTCATGAGTCCATCACATCACATTTGGATGCTAAGCTTTTGCTTTTGCCCACTGTTTTAATCGATATTGCACTTAAAAGAAAACTGCTTTTCACCTTTAACTTTCCTTCCCACATAGCAGTAGACATAAAGATGTTTATCCTGAAAATCACTTGAGGGCATATTTAGATGAAGGTGTCATTCTTTCAACAACTGTACCATTTGCTTATTGGGGGTCAGCCTGGAAAAACACATTTTTAATGAAAAATAAACAAAAACATGGAGTTCTCCTAAAAGCTGTACTAGAAGCATACTAGCACAGTGCAGAAATGCACAACACAACTTATCTTAAGGCTTTCAGTTTTGTTTTTACCTCTGGAGTCCGTGCAATTTTAATGACTGTGCTTACCAGTTGCTGTCCGTGAGCACCCCAGGCTGCATACTGTAAAACTGAATCCTCTACTTCTGGAGGGTTTAACTCCCAAACTTCCCTTGAAAAAAGGGAAACATTTTTACTTGAACACACTGGCATCACCTCGTGCATAGAGCCACTGACAATGACATGGTGTAGAAAAAACAATGTGACTTACCTTGTGTGTATGTTATAAATCACATATGAAGCTGTATAAGAATAATGAAAAACCTGTTAAAAAAAAAAAAGTAAAGAATTACAAGACAAAATACAGGATTAAATACAGACTAGCATGAGGGCAGAGTATTTCAACCCCTGCAAAAACTGATACCTTTATCACTGAAAGAATGTTTTACTGAATTAATTATAACTAATAGACATGAACCAGGTTTTTAAAGCTGTAGGAAGGACACAAATTAACACCTGTTAATTTAACCAGACACTGTAACAATACAACAACTGCACAGAAAATGTCCCAACAATAAAAACACATACCTCCCTCCAAAAAGAAAATCCCCAAACTGAAAAAACCCACTGAGAATATACCTTAGAAAAAAAAAAAACCAAACACTTTTTTTCTTCATCAAGCTGTGTGAAAATAATTGCACAGGCATCACATTTATTCCACTAGAAATGCAGACCAATACAGGCTCATATGGTATTTTTCTGTCCACCTGCTATGAACAGCCTGAAGAACCTCCCAGGTATGGCTCACAAAACAGAAAACTCTGTATTTAGTGGGGCTCTGTTTGCTGTGGCCTTCATTAAGTTTTGTTCTGATTTTGGTTGACTTCCTTTGTTTTTCAGGAAAAGTCTGTTGAAGGTTTTTTTGTAATTTTGGGTAAAACAAAGAGCTATTTATTTTCAGTAAACCTTTCTCATTCAACAGCAAGTTACCAGTTATTTCTGGGTTCCAAACCTGTAGGATTTAATCCAGGAACAGAAGAGCACTTACAGTGTGCAATGTGATGGACCACCACACCAAACAGCTCAAATCAAAGCAAACTATTACACATTCTCTCTAGCCAAACATTAGTCTGTACACAGACAGTAAATAAAAGATATTTTGCTCTCTTCCAGGCTTGAGTGATTGGTTTTTACCTAGCTCATTTTTTGCCTCTACATCTTGTATCATGAAAGTGTCATAATCCCATTATATTAGTTTTAATATGATTTAAAATTACTGCATAGTCTTGGAATATGAAATATATTTGCCATTAATTATTACTGAACTAAGCAAAAATCTTCTTTTTAATGTTAACTTCTGTCAGAAAAGAACATTAGATTACATCCACTAGACTTACTGCAGCTTCATGTCTACAGCTACAGCATCTCTGCTTGGCACATGAAGGATTTATTTCTGGACAGGTTAATCCCAGTTAGAGGGGACAGCTACAGCTCCAAAGCCAAAACCTTGGCATGGATACGTGTGTTGGGAACTCTTCAGCTTGTGTTTTCTGCTCTGGGAACCTTTCAGTGCCTCCTTCAAAGAGAACAGGCAAAGGGGGATCCCACCTGGACAGAGCCACTGGAATTTGTCACTGTGGCACACAAGAGGGTTTCAGAGGTTATTATTTTATCTGGAGGCCATTCAATAACAGAGCCATCTGAAACATCCTTCCACTGACTCCCTTCTCATTATTAGTTCCCTGTCAACACATACCAAGAATTTAGCATGCCCTAAATCTTTGCTGGCTGATCCAGCAGGAATCCCACAAAGGTCTCTAAGATTAGTAACTCTACTTTGTGCAACAGCTGAATATCCCTCCTATAAAATTTCCCTTTGAGACAAAAATTATTTCCATTTTCCAAGTCTATGGTGTTCAACATCAGAACTGTTGCTTCAGTAAGAATCATACATATATTAATAAACATGCCCCAAACTTCTTTATATTACAGCTTAAGATAAACTGTTTTGTCATGCAAGGTACCAGCCTCTTCTGAGAAGTGTGACTGAAACAGAGAAATTATTAAACCATGGTGGTTTCTGCACAGGGTGTGCACTGTCAGAGGTTACCCAGGGGGCTCTTGCCAACAGCTTTTAAAGGCCAGTTACAAAGAAGAGAAATGGGTCTCTTGCCCTTGTGGGAAAAGGGAAAATTGTATCAAAGATAATGTGTGGAGGGTTGATAGATATTTTAAATAGAAATATTTTTAAAGTAAATTATTAGACAGAGTATATTTCACCAAGTATGCTAAACTAATAAGTCATTCTGACAGCTTAAACAGAAAATATACTCTAACAACAAGAACAGCACTTCATATATCATGTGGAAACTCTGTTCCTGCCTTGTGTAACATTTCTGTCTAAACATTTATGCAGAAACGTTAATATATGTTGAAAAATTTGAAAGAGCTCCACTTCTGGTGGAGATCAGCACTTTCAGACAGGATGCTGACATTTTTCTCAGTTTACTCATATTAGTCTTAGCTCTTAACAGGAACACCACGAATAAATTACAAGTGCAGAGTTTCCTAATCCCTCTTGCTTGCGAGAGCCACACACTGAACACAATCACTATCAAAATGACACCAATAAAAAGGATGTTGAAAATCTTTATTTTTCCAGCCTGGATCCTATAGAAAGCACTCAGGAAGCTCTTGTAGTTTTGTACAAAGGCTTAACCTGTTTGGCTTCCTCTTGCACAGAGCTGTGTCAGTGCCAGCTCTTCCCTAACATCATCACACAACATCTGGGAGGAGAACCAGCAACGCTCAGAGCACCTGGATCTCACCTCCCACAGCCACCAGTTGTGCTCTCTGTGGAAGAGGCTTGGGGAATTATGCCCTGCAACTCCTGTGTTGTGGGATGTGCACTGAGCAGATAAAAAAATGGCAATTTATGCAAATAACCAGACTAAAGCTCAGGCAGTGTATTTACAGTGAAGGCTGGTTACTGTGTGCAACAGTCAAACCCTAAGTGCAACCATCCCTATTCCAAAATGTCTTCAGACATTTCTTGTACCCCATGCCTTCTAAACAAGGTGCTATCAAAAGTCTGAATGAAGACTAATATTTATCATGGACATCAAATTGCTCCAATTGACCAAAACAAGAGATGTGAAACTGAGGAAAAGGGTTTGGTTGTGGTGAAAAACACTCATCTTCCACGTAGAGAGAATTAGTTAATGATTATGGACACACAAAACAACTCTAAGAAGAAAATCAGTGTAGGAGAGAAATGCCTTTTAAAATATTAAATGCATTAAAGCAATTTCTACACTGTCATATCAACTGAGGAAAATGAAAGAAGGAAAATGGCTTGGCATAATTTATTAAAATAATTATACATGTTAAGGTTGGGCACTGTGAGGAGCCTTCACTTCAGAAGTGGCATGTGTGATTGCTGGAGTTCAGGCCTTTCTGGCAAGTAAATAACTTGCCTGCTTCTATTATGATAAGCTGGGAAATGTTCCCTGCAATGTTAAGAACTGTGAAAATGGCATTTTAAAATCAGACAGACAGTATACCTCCCCCTCAGTACAATTTATCTAATTTTTCTTTCGCCATAGAATGCAGTCAGTAACAACCATTGCATATTAAATATTTCTTCTGAATTCATTCTTTTATCAATTTATAAAGTGATGACAAGCTTTCATCTGGTGCTGCTCAACACTGAAAAAGTTAGCTGCATTAGTGTATGAAAAAAGTGAAATTACAGAACTCCATTACAAAGAACCTAAAAGAAAAGGGTGACAAAAAGTATTTCAAGACAAATTGCTCCAGTCAAAATGTATTGAAATAACAATCTATTACTCAGCTAACAGCCAACAATAAAAAACACACTTATCAATCATGATCTGAACTTTTAGATGGCACATTTAGATGAAGGTGTGATTCTTTCCACAATTGAGTTCTGGAGTTTCATGTGTCCTTTTTTCTCTATTTTTCAAGGAATTATTTTTCCCTTCTGTGGTTTCTAAAAATGAAATAATTCCATGGAACTCAGTGCATAGCCCAACAAGAAAACAGTGCCTTATACACTCTGCCAAACACACTCCAGTAATTCTGCAATGCGTTCCAGAAAAGATCCAGTTCACTGTCCCTGGGTGATGTGGAGAACATTTCTCAACAGAATAGTGTTTTTGCTAAAAAGCTGCCAAGAAAACCTCAGTAGCAGTATTTTTATGGTGTGATGAGAGCTCTCAGCTCCAGGGAAATGGAAGAGAGCTGATGACATTAGAACCTGGCAGCTCTATAATCCCCAAAGGCTTGGGCATGCCAAACACCTTGATGCATCCTTTATCCATTTCCTGCATTATAAACCGATTACTTTCTTTCATGTGTTATTTATTTAGAGCAATAATGATGCCTTCTTGCTGTCATGGCTGTTTGCAAGGCAGTGGAGTGACTGTCCTGTATTTTGTTTTCACCCAAACTGACACCTGCAATCTGAACTCATCTCCGCACTTCTCAGTGCTGCTGCACTCTGTGAATTCCCCTGTCAGGTTCCAGTATGACATCTCACAGGGCATAAAAGCACTCAGGCTGAGCAAGAGCTGTAAAAGGTGAGAGCATACGAAATGCATTGGGAATTTCAGCACCTGCAGTAGTACTTCAGTAATTCCAAAGCTTAACAGCCAAGTGGTGTCCATGTCTTGCATACAACATAGATATCCATCCATTTGTATTGTACATAGCAAATAGAACATATTATTTAAAAGCCATGCCCTTCCCATTAGTTGAAAAAAAAGAGCAGCAGAGACTCATTAAATAACTGAAATTGCAGTGTTTGCCATCATTCCCATCCTACTTATCTCCAAACACATATCCTGATTTGGAAACAGAGACAGTTTGTGAGATAAGGTTCAAAACCATGCAGATCTCTCTGATTCACCAGTGAAGTATCAGATCTTTTATGGGTTAGTTTACACTTCTGATCCCATTAAAAACAAAATTTAGTATTTTAATGGGCTACTAGTCTGAATGAAAAATTACTATATTCTTGTTCTTTGAGTTAAAGAATTTAATCAGATTTGGACATAGAATAATCAACCTTAGCTGAGTAAAGTTTTAACTCCTGTAGTATATGGATGCCTCCCAAATAGTATTACCCATAAAAGAGAAAGATCAAAAAACTGCTTTTACTGCTTCACAGGCACAAGTCAATTATTAGGCAGTTCAAAGCTGTGAGAGAACCCAACTTGGAAAAGGTTTTCTGTGCCTGAAAGCTTTTCTGTTTTTTCCAGCTTCATCAGTTGACTAATAAAAGATATTACCTCTTCCCACAAATCTTGTCTTGCTTATCTCTTCAGGCCACCACATCTATAATAACAATGTTAGGGAGAAAAAAATATTCCTAAGCCCAGCTGAAAAAAAAGGACTAACTAAAAGTGATTCTCCCTAATTAATAATCTGCATTACAGTAGATATCACAAAATGTATGTGAACCCAGAAATCAGGGGACAGGACACAGTGAAGCAGGGAAATAAACAGGAATACATCCTGCCAAGGACACTCACTTCTCCATTCATCCGTGTACATTCTCACTTTTGAAGATCTTTCATAATACATTGGTAAAATGGTCTGGCACATTTCCAAACTGCCTCGGTGGGTGCCAGCCACAGGAGCTGCTGGCTGTAGTGCACAGTGTGAAAATCAGCAACACAAGTAGGATTCTGCCTTTATCCTCTTTTCTACAGCTGAATTAAACATTTGAAGACTTACTGAAAACTCTACTTATGCTGAAAACTGAACCAAAAAGCCTTTGTTGGGGTAAAGTGATTAGAAGGCCAAGCAAAAAGTAACTCATCATTCATGTGCCATTCATGCAAGGAGGCACCCACACACAATGACAAACAGAATCTCATTCCAAATTCCAAATCTTCAAGAAATCTCCACTAAAAGCTAAAAATACAGATTAGAAAAAGAAATGTAAACATATATTGCTTCCTATTTTGCTTTTAGGATGAAAATACCTAGGAAGAAAAATTGAATATCCAGCAGATGCCATGAGCCAAGAGTGGAGAGAATATGAGGGGACATAATGAAACAGAGGATGGTTGTGGAGACCTTTTAAAAGGATTACTGATATAAATACAGTGTGCTTGTGGCCAGAAAAATTAATTGTATTATATATTTTCAGTAAGTTGACACATATTCAAGTTTACTCCCCATACAAAAACCACAGCCTAAATAAATTACACTAAAATAGACAAAGACTCTGTATATTATCTATACAAATTATGCAAATAATTATTGAAATTATTTTTCCGGTAGTTAGTGATATTTTACTATTCATTTTGCTCAGAGAACACTGGTGTAATTCAGATTTCCAACAATGAAAATGAGAAAAAGCATTCAGCAGGTCTTTAATGTACAGGTACAGGTACAAACTGGCACACATTTGGAGAAGACCAGATTATTTGTGGCCAAACTCCCTCCATTGTGGAAAGTCTGCTGGAAGAAAATGAGTTACAGTAGGAAGGGGCAGTCTCTGCTTTATGCCATCAGGATTCCAAGCAGCAACTTCTTGCTCTCCAAAAAGCCAGATTAACATTCACACAACCAGTTCCTATTCCTCTTTTCCTTTTCGTGAGCTTTAAGACACGTGACCTTGCTGGGACTGCAGTGCAAAGAGAATGGAATCAGTATCTAATGTGCTGATCACAAAGCAATAAAAAAAGATATATTCCTTTCTTTTATTGTATTGCAAGATGTTCAGCACCCCATTAGTAAAACCTGTGAGGGAGTTAATAAGATTAAATTAGGAGCAGCATGACTGCTGCCAAAGGCAAAGCACAGCTGCTGGATGAAACTTCCATCCATTTTGCAATTTGTGTGCTAAATAAATTAATAATGTTAATGGTATCAATAACATTATGGTGAAATCCACATTTCTCTAAAATTCTGTTATCATACACATCAAATGTTCCCTGTTTGCCTTGCCAGTCTGACTCCATGTGTCCTGCTGCTAAATGGGATTGAACAGCTAAATATGGCACAGCCATGGTTGGGTTTCATGTAATTGGCTCCTTGGGTGTGTGAGAAGAGAAGAGAGATCTGCAGCATTGAATTCTGAGCCACAGAGGGACATGAAACCACTGATAACACCTGTGCTGTTACTGAAGAGCTTGAAAAACCACATTCTGTACCCATAAGTAATAGCCTCTGATTACAATAACACTGATTAAAGACTGGAATTCTGCTGATTTCATGCCATGGCAGCAAACACTGTGAGACCTCAGACCTGCAGTGATACCAAAGTTCAGCTCACTTTGGGATACACACCAGAAATGCTTCACACCATGCACCAGCGAAGTGGCACCTTTACTCTTGGAGCTGTGGTGTTGAACTGGTGTTTTCCTAGTGCTAACTCAGTAAGTTAAGCCACATGAGTTAATGACTGATTTTATATTGACTGTATCTGAGATGGAGAAAGCAACAGGGACTTCTCATTTTAAACATTATGACACAACCTGTTCTTCCACTGGATTCAGAGGAATCTCTTAGAAACAATCAATTGAAGAGTCTGTAATGCTGAAATGACGAATTGCCACCCATCTGTAAATCCCATTATTTCTACCCAATTCTGGAAGCAAAAAAAAAATAGAGGCAAATTTTGGCCACAATTGATGTCTAAATATTTATATAGCCTTGCATAATTTTGGCCCTCTTGGTGAAATATTTGTTTTCTGAAAACTTGGTATATAATTGCAGAGATAATTTAAGATAGAGCTTGATGCATTTCAGCACTGAAGTTATATGACAAGGTTATAACTTTGAAAAGCATCATATTTATTTGTTTCAATCAGCATTGATTATTTCTCATGATTGATAAGAACCACTGCATATCATTGGTAGTAATTTATGGTTAACATTAATACTTTGGGGTATGAAATATTGCCAGCCATAACAACTATATGCTGCCAAACCAAAATAAATATAAAGGCGAGACATTTTGAGACATGTAATTTATCTGTAAGAAAAAAGGCTGTCAAGGAAGCCTAAACAAAAAAGCACCTCTAGAAAATCTGTTAGAGCCTCAACTGTTCACACAGAATTTTTCAATAAGATTAATTATCTCAAGAAAAAGACATCCACTGCAGAATGTAAATTAAATCACAATCAATTAAACTCAGTTCATGCAACCAAGAGTAATGTGATACAAGCCACAGTTCAGAATAAATGCAGAAACTTCTTCTCCTACATCAACAGCTGATAGACCATCATTTGGATACGCAACTCAATCAGTTTTGAATATATAATAACTTCAGATGAGTGAATTATTCAAGAAAGAATGTTCTGCATTGCCACTTCTGAAAGCCTCACACATCACTGTCATTTGAAATTCTATTAGTTGCACTATCACGTAAAATATGTTGCTTGAGTCTTGTATGAGATGACTTATGACAAAAATTTATATTTTTTTTTCTGGTTTATTCACCTGCAACACTACAAAACAAGAATGACTGCACTGAAATCATTGTTACATGACAGTCAAACTGGTAAATCTCAGGCCTCAAGCACAATACATTCAATTTTTTTGGTATTGATACACAGGTATGTGCATATCCTTTTCAAGCATATGCTCACACTCATATTCAGTGTGATCAAAATTTGGACTTTGTGAGTATTTGGGGATTTATAGAAACTTCTCTTTTCCTGATTTGCAGTCAGCATTAGAGTGTGCATGTGTATTTTGATCTGGACAAGTGCATGGGAAAATCAAAGATATAAATTCTGACAGCACAATCAGAACTTTATCTCCATGGAAATATGAGACTGGTAAGGGTGCTTGCTTCTGGTCAATGCAGCTGAGAATCCAAATCTTAGAAAAATATGCATTTAAGTACTTTAATATGCCTGACACTTTAGACAGTCTGATCTCTTTACAGGGTTCTATGGATTACTCATATCCCACACAAAAGGCATCTTCTCTAGGGAATTTGGATTGAGTGTCTCCACACATACTGAAAATTTTCCTGAAAACAAAATATATTTTCAAACACTGATTCTTAAAGGCAACTCTGCATCAAGTCTTCTCAGAGTGTTCTCTGATGGTTTAATTCCTCTTTGAGATACTGTGGAAGAATCAAATCAAGATTTGGTTTTATTTTCAGTTTTTCCATGGTGAGTCACATACTGTATTTATTGAAACAGATTGCTAAAGAGAGAATTGTCAAATGCAGAAAAAACACCACCTTGTTTTGAAGAGACACATTTCTACATGTTGTGATATTTACAAATATATGCATAAACTGATTCATGTGAAATAAGGTTAAAAAAGCCTTAAAAAATTATTGACAAAATATTGTATAAATTAACATTCCATATCAATTAAATGTCCAGCTCCTGAGCACAAAACAGAACTGAAGGTGCCCTGAAACGATGAGGATACAAAAGGAAATCAAAGCATGTGATGAGTCAATTTTGAAGTTAAGACTACAGTCTCAGCATCTCTCTTTCTCCTCCAGACACTCTGACTCAGGCAGCAGGCAGGAGGCACAAACCGGATGCTCATCTGCTGTTTGCTTACAAATTGCACGAGGAGATGAAAAGACCCCATGGAGCTGGAGAAAGGAGAAGCAATGAGATAAATGGCCTGTGGGTCTGAAGAAATGCAAAGGGAAAATGGAAAAGAAAGCTGGGCTGAGGGAAGCAGATGGCTAAACCAGCAAGCATGCAAGATGAAAGAAAGAAGACAAAAAGAAAGGACTAAAAATATCAGGATGGGAAAAAAGAGAAATAATAAAAAGAAAGAACAAATCCAGAACAAACCAGAGCTGAGACCCTTAAAGGGCTGGCAATGAAGAGGATCAGATCAAAGGAGAAGAGGCAGCAGGGAGGGACAGCAGTGGGCAGACCTGCAGTGTGTGGGCATGGTGGCTGAACTCAGGCTCAGGGAAATGATGAATGAATTCAGGCAGAACAGACTGCACCTGGAGCCTTTCTCTGCTGGGGGGTCGAAGACATGAATGGAGAACTGTTTTCTGAGCAATCTGACAGTTCAGTACCTGCACATGAACAGTACTTTGACTGCCTTGTTACCACCATCATTAATTGCTTGGGGTGGGTATGACACATGGAACAGCAGGAGGGCAGTGGGTGTTTCTGGGATGAGCCATCCTCTCTCCATGTCCCCCACTGTGACATCAAGACACTTTACATGGTGACTCTGGGTCAGGGAATCTTTGTATGCTACTGACAAGGTTTTTAATAGCAATAAATTCCTTATTTAGCCTTTTATAGGTTTTTTATGAGAAAATGACTGTTTATCTTTGAGTATTTATCTGCCTGCAGGTTGAGCTATGAACAGCTCTCACAACTACTTTTGATATCCATATGTTTGAAGTACTTGTACTGCAATCAAACCTTTATGATTGCAGCAACCAACATGGCCAGGACTCCATCCCTCCAAGACATTCTCTAGAAACCCTGTTTAAACTCTTCAAATAATTTGAACACTGCCATTTAGATTCCTCCCCTTCTTACATCAGTTCTGCACTGCAGTGTGAACTCCAGTATCTTCATGTTTTAAATACAGCATGAAAAGAAAATCTTTTCCACAGGAGTAAGTTCAGCAAGTATCACTACATCAAAATTTCATCTTTAAACTTCCTTTTTGGTCATGCCCTATTCATCTCCCACATCTCCATGATTTCTTTGGTGCTGCTGGCCCTGCTAACAGGCTTACACTGTTCCCCTTCTGTTCCACTACCCTGATACAAAACTGAGCAAAATATCACCTCCAGGTGCAGTTCCCAACAATGGAGCTCACAGCCAGTTATCCTCTCCAGCACTTCCCATTAGCAAGCCATGATGCTGCTTGCAGCCAGCTAGGTCTACCTTCACTAATTTTCTCATATTGTGCCATATTTCTGTACTGGTCTCTGCTGTGGCCGTTTTATGATGTTGCAGTCCCTTTGATGGTGGTGTCATGAAGTAGACTCCTGTAGCAAGTGAAAGACCTCTTCATGATGAAGTGATTAAAAGGTCATGATAAGAGAGCTATTCATTTAGTACAAGGGAGTACTTCATGGTGATGTCAAAGAAGCTGTAACAAAGTGATGAATACCTCACACCAAACTCGTCTCTCCAGGAAACATCTAATCTGGTGCTATATTTGCAGACAATAAATAGAATTATAAAGGCTAAATTTGTGCAGGTGGTTGACTGCCTTCACTGGAACATTAATTTATTGCTTAAGGCCCCAGGCTAAACCTTTCATGCTCAAATACCCAAAAAGACTTGTCCTAACTTAAAAAGAACACAAAAATTGGATAATAAAGGGACACATCTTAATATTTCTCTAAAAAGTGGACTCAACCATTTGATCTGTTAGGTCTGTCACGCTATCAGTGTTCCTCATAGCCTGAGATGGAAGCTTGGTTTAAAGAGTGGTGTGCAACAAAGACAGCTTAAAACATTTCTCTGGGACAGTTACAAAAAGGTCTAGTCTTTGCCACCTACTTCAAGGTATTTCAACTCTATGTCTGTATTTTAAAAGATCTTTCTTTCATTCTATCTGTACCAAAGTGACTGCTAACTCTAATTTACAGAAATTCACTTATCCAACACTCCTTTCAGCACTGTTGAGAAATGCCAATGCTAGCAGATTTACCTGCTTCCCTGACTGTCCTGTTGGCCTAGTCATAGGCAGTCAAATAACTTTTTTTGTGATCAAGGAGCCAGAAATGGGGCCAGTGCTTCTTCTGTGAGAAAGAGGGGATGGTTTCCTTATGCATAATGCAGATGGGAGATACCCCTGCCATGCAGGGGGCTGTGAGAAAAGGACAGTGAGAAAGGCAGTGTATTTTGGACATTTCTTTGGACATTTACTCTGGGATAAATTTTCAGCACTGGATTAATGTTTTACTTCTTAAGAGTCAAACAGTGCCAACCATCCCCACTTGCATGGTGGATTCAGTCAGGCTGTACACTGTGAATGAAAACTCTGCCTTAGCATTTTGAAGTAATGACCTGGGTCAGGCTGACCCTTTTCCTTCAGGCTGATAATTTATGTAGATAGAAAGGCACAGGCTTCTCATGAAGGCACTTGTTCAATGAGAAACAGCAATTCCAGTGATGAAGGAGCAGCTTGACACTTCACTGCCTTATTTCTGTTCTCTAGGGGGAAGCGACTCATAGAGTGGAGGTGGTTGGGGAGGTTCTTTCCATTTAAGTTTTTTTAGACTCTATGTTCATCCTTCTAATTTGTAGAATGTTCTTACAAAACATTTGTTCTATTTTAAAAATAATTAATTACTACTTTTGTTTTTGATGTTGAATATTTCCCAGAGAACTATTTTGTGCTCTGACTACATGTAATACATTGCCATAGGACACCAACCATGGGATGAGTTTAATCAGATATTAGTTCTTTTTTAAGAAAGGCAAAACTGTTCCAGTTTCATTACATCAAGTTAAGGACTTGGACCACTGTGTGGGCTACAAGTCAATTTTCAAAATCTCCTGACAGAGCACTTCCACATTTTCTCAGTTTCCATTGTGATCAAAAAAAAAAGTGAGATAGCTACTGATTTCAGAAAAACTAAAAAAAAAAAAAAGTTAGATAAGCAAACCAGATATTTCTATGATTTATTACACAGAACATTCATTTTGCAAAGTTTTTTCTGGTCATCAGGCTTAATTTCCAATATATTTATAATTGTACCTACTGAGTAGAACATGACTATGAATGGGATCTTCAGAAGGACATTTTTCTTTTGACAAAGTCTGCCCCAGGGAATAAAACTGTTTTTTTAAAAAAAGCTCTGCCCATAAACTTTGTGAAAGGAAAATACTCCTGACAGAAGGAATAATCTATTAGGAAAACCTAGGTATTGATAAAACAGATTACTGCCTAATCCTGTTGACCACTCCACATTTGATGTGAATGTATCTAAAAAGACATGCCTAGGAAAATACCTCTATGATGGAAATCTTTTTATTGATCTCTGTAAACTTTGTTTAGTTCATTAATGTGTGATTTGTATCCAGAAACAACTAAGTAGTCAATTTACATGTGCACTGCTATTAATTTGACATATATGCTCACAGTATGTCATACATGTATATATACACACACACACATATTTTAGCAAAGATCAAACTGCAGATTTTCAGTTATTTGCACCATGAAACCCTACAGAGTTCTTCGTTCATGGAGATGAACTAATAGTCAACACAAATGTGACACATAAAACCTCAGAAATTGTTATCATTACCCTTTCCACATGCACTAAAACCATTATAACCAAAACAATGAAACTGAAGAGATTTTACATCAAACACCTGATATAAAGTGCTTATATTCTTCTCACATACTCAAGTGGAGCAAATTCCATAATATAACACTTATTTGATATTTAATTCATTTCCTTTGTAAATCAGTGTGCAGAATTAAATTATTAAATCTCAAATGATTATGTACATAATGAGTAAAAACAGATCAATTATTCTTTTAATTTAAGTAAATGGCAGTTTTAAAACTGTTTAAGCACCTTTAATATGAGGAACTACCTAGTCAAATTCACATTTGTGTGAAATAATATTGACTTGAATCAAATTGAGTTGCTTAGATTTTTAACTAGGCAGTGCTATTTGATTATAATCCACTGGCAAGATTCTCAGTTGCTGTAATGATTTCTAACCTTTGTTCACTGCTGCACTATGTCCTCTCTGAACATCTAAATCCCCTTTTAAAATATTTTTGCCTTTTGCTTTTTGTTGGGTTTTCTTTGGTTTTGTGAGTGTGGGTTTTTTGGGTTTTTTTAATGTGGTTTATTTGTCCTAAGAGATGCACATTTTCAAGAGAGAGAACAGTCCTTTGATGTGTATACTGACCATCAAGCTCCCTGAAAGCTCCTCTTTCCTAACAGAAATTTATCACCAATTCACCAAAATCGTTACAGAATTTCTATTACTAATTACTAATTGCTATTCTGTTACTAATGGTGCTGTAGTTTGAATGACTCTCACTCAACACTCTTTAATTAAATTTTACTTGTGAGAACTATAAATTCAATAAGGAAGCTGAGATTTAAAAAAAAAACAAAAAACAAAAAAAGAGAGAATCATGTATGTTGCTCCAGGATTCTTTCAAGGCCAGATTATGTGTTAGATTATGCAAGCAGCAAAACTTTGTAGATGTTGAGGAGGGATAAGATTCACAGTAAATCCACCCTCTCAGAGGGTGCAGGTGTAGTCTGCATGTGGTTATGTGCCCAAGACTGAGAGGTGTAAAATTCAACACTGAATTGAATCAGGGAAGCTCCAGGATCTTGGGGAAGTAACAAAAATTTAGTGGTGCTCAGTGGTGCAGAGCAGAGATATTCTCACAGACACAAAGAACCATTTCAGTCATCTATTCCACATTTATAGACTGCAGATTTCCATTAAACAAATAAATGTTTTACAAGGGTTTGTGGAGTGACTTTAACTTCACACCATTCCCATTGCAGCCAATATTAAATGGACACACATATATGGATTACAGGAAAATGCTTTGGGAATGAAATTAAATGTGACCCTAACAGTCAGCAGTTGTTGAAAAGCTGATAATTCTCTTCAGTTTTTCAGCAGTAAGAATGATCATCACTAAGAGCAAGGCACCCCACAAGCACAGCACTGCCAAGGTAATACAGGACACATCCAGACCTCTGTAGCCTGCAGATGGTTTATAGGTGGGTGCAAGCTATATGATAAATTACATACTCACTTAGTGGGTTAGGATTTTTAGGGGCTATTAAGAACTTATTAGATATCACTTCTTTTTTCTCATACCTTTTTTTTTTTTTTTTTTCGTTAAGGCATATGTAACTAAATGCTACTGAGCTCTTTCTCTTTGCAGACACTTCCCTATCAGTACTTCAGAAGTCAAGTTAATCAGGCAGCTAATGATCTGCTTTGGTCGAAGAAATTTTCCCCTCTCATCATCCATTCCCATTATTACCTGATGAGGTTTCCCACAGAAGACTGCTCTCTTCACATCAGCTCTGGTGGAGCTGACCTAACTGAGCTCAGACCTGGGATCCCATTACTGCTTCTATCCTTGCATTTTCCATTATTCCCACCAGGCCCTTCTGAAGCTCCAGTTGCATTTCTGCAGAGCTGAATCTCCAGCAGCCATCAGTAGCTGTAGCATTAACACTGAAATTCCCTGTCCTCCCACAGAACCTCTGGAGCAATCCCACAGCTGGGGGCTGCAGCACAGAGGTGACACAGAGACCCTGCAGTGCTTTGCACACCAAGGTTACCTGCTCTGCTCCACGCTGATCATCACACACTGAATTCTTTAACAGCCTTCTCAGGGTATTCATCACACAGCCCATGGTGTGTTACATCCCATAAATTCACTGCAGGACATGAAGGGCTTTGAGAGTAGAGTGCTCTGTGCACAGCATCTTAGCAGCAAGTTAGCAGTTAACTTTCACTTTCTAACACTGACAAATTATTCCATTTCTAATTAAATGAGCATGCAATTAATTCTGAGTATTAAATTGTGTGTAAACTGTCAAAACACCCTTTTTCAAAAACTAAAATAAACAACCTGAAACTTGACATTCTTGAGTGAACTTCTCATGTGCAACTTCATTTAAAAAATTTAAAGTAATAAAAAATTAGAGACAGCTAAAACCAAGCTATAGTTCTATATTCTATCAATATAGCAAACTATGTATGTTATTTTTCAGTAGGAAAGACACCAAAAAATTAATAACTTTCATTACAGAATATTAGCTTTAAATTAAATCTTCCACTTAGATCTGAAGGCAAACAGTGCCTACTTCATGATCTTCTAAATTACTTCTTTAGGCAATATTTTTACTCCTTCACTTCCCTGATTTTACCAATCATGTGCTTTTCTTCCACAGTATCAAATTTGGCTTAATTTGTAATTCTTTAACATGCTAATGCAAGAGAGCTCAGTGTAAGAAACAGGAATTTTTCCACCCTGCCTGATAATGCAGAAGAGCTTATCAACATTCTGGTCATACTTAAAGCAACCTAAACAGGTTTTGCAATCAATAGGAAAAGGGAATTTGTTAAGTCTCAAAGATGTGCATAAATAGACTTTCTCTGTTATTGGATTATCCCCTGCACTGAATCAGACTGAGTAGGGGACTGCAATACTAAGCAGTGTGGGATTTTGTTTCCAAAATATCAATGCCTGATGGAAAAATGGGAGAAAAATCTGATTGAGAACCAGCCTCACCTCAAGACAGAATGAGCTGCACTAAAGCATGGAGAAGAAATGGGTTTAATCAGGTTACAAAAACGTCCAAGTATGATAACTCTACACACTTTCTCAAAATAATATTTTGGTTTTAACTGTTTTATGATTTAGAAATGTTTCTTTTCATTCCAACCAAAATCTCTTTGCCTACAAATTAATCTATCTAATTTTAATCTCCTACCATAAAATCATACAAAAGAAAAGCATCTCACTGTACACAGGAAACTGCTACATATTTGAAAAGTTGTATCCCCAGCCTCCCCCTGTTGAGGCTAAAAAAGCCCAGTTCTTTCTTGACCTAAATATTCCTTTCAAGACTTCACTATATCCTACAGAAAACACTTTAAAATTGCTTTAAAAGTGTGATGCTTTTTTTTTTTTTTTTTTTTTTTAGGAAATCATAGAATATTACTTTTGTGTTCAGTCTGTTCCCTGACCCATATCCCCATATATATTTATACAATACCACTGACTATAACACACTTCCTATTATGTATTTGTTTACTAAGTTTATTCCTTAGGAAGTCTAAGATCTTGCAATTGTATCCATTGAATTGAAACCTGCATATACAAATCACTTCTCCCAATTTTTTCATATAGTTTTCAATTTTAATTTCCTGAGGCTGCTGGTAATGCACTTTGATATTATCTGGTAATTTAAATAGATGCATTCCCTTTTCTATTATCTGAATTATCAAAATGCTGAATGTTATTGGTCTCTGGCCAGAGCCCTATGAGATATAAATCCATCTTTTTTTGACAGAGAACCATTTATTTGCCAGCATTCACTGCAAGCATAGAACTGCAATCTGCTTTTAATTATGGTGGTCCCATTTAGACCAGGTTTCTTCATCTTGCCCTGGTGACACCACCATGGCCACTCACTCCTTATCTGCTCACCAGTTTTTCTGTACAATTGCAGAGAAATTAAACTGATTTGTTAGGATGTGAACTTCACAGATGGACCTTGGCACTTAACTACTCTTTGTTAAATTCTAGGTATTTTCAAGCAGTTTAACTCCTCTCTTAAAAAAAAAACCCCAAAAATCAATCTCACTCCATTTCTCCACCAAAATTCCTGAGAAACTCCTATTTTCTCTCTTTTGGGGGAAAACCACTCTGTTCTTTCCAGTTTTACAGATCTTGTCTATCTTCCATATGTCTTCAGAGATTAAAAATCGTCACCATCACTTTACCTCACAACTTCCCTGCAGCAATTTTTATCAGGGCCAGGAGGGCAATTCTAATCTTTTCTTTCACTCTCTTAAACTAAGCATTTGTTAAGTTAACCAGGTCCCAGCTAACCTTGCTTTTGAACACTGGGGCAGAAGAGACACTTTAACCTTCACTGCTGTAAGCAGCTCCCCCTCTCCAGCAGGCAGACTGACTTCTCACTCATTTTCCCTTTCCTTTTTGTTGAAGCACCTTCTAAGGACTCTTTACCTTCACTCAGTCCCCCCCAGGTGCCTGGTCCTGCATCCCACATGGCCATGCCATAACTACACAGACAGAAAACACAAATCAACAGCAATTCCCTTGCTGCTGTTTTTCCTTTCCCACCCTTCCATTGATGCTGTGGGAGTGCCAGCAGCAGTGAGGAGCTCTCCTGAGCACCCAGCCCGTCTGCAGAGCAATCCCTGCCCAGCTCTCACACCCCTGCCTCTGGAGCTTGATTTTCTCCACTTGCTCTCATTATTCTCTTCCTGTAAAAAGTTCAGCATAAGGCATCTGTTTCTTTTTTTGATTCATACATTTTCTCCACGCTTTCAGGCGGGCCCAGGCAAGAACAAACAAAGGAGGTGATGAATGAAAACAGGCAACAGTCTGATTTCTAGCTACTGCTTAAGAAAGAAAAAAACATATATCTAGAGCAAGAAAAAGAACACATGGGAATAAGAATCAGCTATAGCTCTGCAACTGCAAACACCTCATGCAGCTTAAAGCAACTGTGCTGCTGTTCTGTGGCTCAGTAAGCACCTGTGCATCAGGATTCACATGGACATTACTGACATTAACTGCACCATGAGGTGGTTTTTTAATTAATTACAACTGGAATCCTATGTGAATGCAGGATGCCTTTCTCACAATCATTTTTAAGATGATTTAAGATGTAAATAAAACTTGTGTTTGTAAAGTGGATCATTGGCACTGCAACCCAATATTGCAGCCCTGAGGGAAAAAGAATCACTGGTAGAAACTCAATTATTGACTACTCCTAGAGGTGTCCTTTGAGCATTAAAATTCCTCACACACCAAAAAGAAAAATAATCAGTTTTGAAACAGGTGCTAAATTGCTTTGCTATCACACAAAAACCACATCTTATTGCCCAGCAGCTGAAGCCTTGGCTCTGCTGAGCATCCTCAGCCCCCATCCCTGCCCCACCTGTGCCCTCCAAAGCTGCTCCACAGCCCTGGGACCAAGGGAGCTTTTCTCCCTCCCCTCCTCCAGCAAACACTCTCTCCCTGCCCACTGAGATCAACTAAATCCTTTGCCAGTCCTTACCAGGGATTAGTTTGTTCTTGAGGAGGTATTTTTTGGTATGATGAATAACTCAGTGTTGTATCTCACTGTTAATCAAACAAAGACAACCTTAATATGTCAATGTGCAGCTCTGACCCTCCCAGCTCTGCTTTTGAAGGTTTTTTCCAACTGATTTTGAAGTGTGGCAAATAATGGGAGGGAAAAAACCTCACAGACCTTTTTGGATAGAGATATTCTGTCTTGTATAAAATGTAATGAAGTCAGATTTAAATACATATAACCTTGGGGTTATACAGTCTGAGTTCTTCTAAATGTGCTGTGCTCTGATAATACCTGACATTTAGAGAAGCATATCCCACAGTTATGCAATAAAGTTGATAACTTTCCAGAATTAAATCCACTCAAAGTGTGAATTTTGTAGAAAGACCTGAAAGGAAACTCCAGAAAATAATCTAATAGCAGAATAAAACGTAGGGATTTGCCCATATTTTTATATTTTTTCATTTACACCGAGACAAGAAAAAAGTCTGCATCTGATTTCACATTTAAAAAGCCTTCAAACTTAAAATGCAAGCAAATATGTTGTCTACTTACTCTTCATTATGAAGGACAACCTCGTTTCAAACACACAAATATTTTACAGAGGTGTAGAAGTTGCTTTATAGAATATTTGCCTGCAGCTACAGTTTGCTGGTAACTTTTGGAACACTGCTTTGCATGCTTAGGACTGACAGACCTTGAACCATTGGTATTTTCATTGACCTTTGTTTCATTACAGGGCCCTTCCAGCAAAACACACGGAATAATTTCCCTGATTATTGAAGAAAAGCAGTTCTGCCAATTCTGAGAACAAACCCAGGGAACTTTGCTGTAGCAGAGGAGGAGAACAGCCTGTGGCACAGCAGCAGAGACTTCTGACAGCACCTGCAGCAGCTCTGGCTCCTTGGGTACCTCAAGCCCTGCTAAAGCCTGCACACCTCTGCTCTGAGCCTCACAAAATGAGATCCCAAATCTGCCTGGGCTGCAGGGAGAAACTCATCCTTTCTTTTTCCACAGAGGAAAAAAGGAATTGTGTTTCTCAATGTCTTGTCAAGGAAAGGATAATGTGGAGGGAGCAGAGCTCCCCACATTTGTGTCTGCATGCACCCCCACGTGTTCTGCAGCCCCTCACTGGTACAAACTGGGGACTGCTTTTACTGCAGGAGTTTGATTTCTTTTTAAAAGCTTCCATTGTATTTTGAGCACATCTGATAATGATATAAACAGTTATAAAAGGAAGAAAAGTAGGAAAACTGAACATGTCTAATGTTCCATCTTCTAAAGGTGATTAGCAAACACAGAGAAATTGGAGTTGAGGCTTCATCTCCTATGACATCACTCTCACTAAACCAACCATTGTATCGGCCTCTGCAAATTCCCACTACCCTAGGAAATCAAAGAGGAAGATGTGGAATTGCCACAGCTACTCAATCCTACAGAATATTCTGCAGAAGATGAAAGGAATGTGCAAAAACCACAAATGTCATTCTATGCTTTAAAGCATTACCATGATAACAGGGCCTAAAATGATTCTTTGTCTTTGTCAAGAAATGAAATATTTCAAATGTAACAATGGATGTCTGTAAGAAGGAATTACACACTTCTACTACAAATCTCCTGTCAGGCATGGCCTGACTCTTCCCTGAAGCAGGAATGGGGAAAGGCAGCAGCATATGTTAAATTATCTTATTTTTTTTCTCTTTTTACTACTACTACAAATTTATTGTGCTTTCATGCATGAGATTATTCACTTTCACTCTTAAAATTTCCCAGAATCTGTAAAGAAAACAAAAATTTTAAAATCACTCATTTTTTATTTAAAAATTATTTGGCTATATTTAAAATGTTTTCTAAAAGCATTGCTATATTTTTGCAATTCTGTCTTCCACTCTTCAGATGCTTGTTTGCTATATCTCTTGCCCTGGTTTGTGATTACTGTGACACACACTGTGGGATTATGGCACTGCTTCATTATTTTAAATGAATTTGAAGATGACTGAAGCATGCAGAAATTAAAGCTATATTCATAACATATTCTCATCCCATTGTGAGTAAGGGCTGGGTTACTAAAACCACTCCCTCCTAAAATGAGTAAAAAATGCTGCTATTCAGATGTGCTATCAGTCTTTATTTAATCTATGACAAAAGACAATGCAAAGTATTAAACCCTGAAGGATTGACTCTAGAAATTTTCATGGTATATTTTCAACCAACATTTTCTGTATTCCATTCACCCTGCTACAAATTCAGGTTACAGAAGCCTTGTGCATATTTAATAGTCTCTTAATTAACTACTAATGCTGCTTATTTAGCTGGCATTACCACAGAATAAACTCACTCCTTAAGATATACAGAATGGGGAAGTAGCCCTGGCCATTTCCAGGACATATTTTCCCTCCCAAGTGCTTCCTTCATGACTTGCAATTCTAATTTTTTTAAAGCTATGCCCTACTGAATTAATGAAATCCACTTGCAATGATTTTAGTTAGAATGTGAGTGTAATTTAAGGATTAGAGGTAATGATAAACTGTAAAAACTGATTATTTGTGATCTCAAGACATACTACTAGGGGGATAGAAAACACAGCTCTTCACAGGCAATCAACAGAACTGGAAAAAATTATCCATTTTTTGGTATTTTTGAAGATTAAATAGAGCTCAGAAATCAGAGTTTCTGTACCAATTATGAATACAGAGAACAGTATCACATTTTTTCTATTTTGAAGGCCGAAAATGACCATTTTAATCATGAGCTCTTGCCAACCTCATGCTAATGGCAGACATCACTCCATGGCTGACACATCATGTCCCTAATTTCTGTAAGTTTTTGAACAACCATTTAAGAAAACCATCAAGTCCTAGTCAGAATCTCAGAATCTAGAACCTGCCCATCTTCATTCCACAACCAGGGTTACAGCATTAGTGAATTCTGTCTTGCATAGGTAATCCTTAAAATGAGAATATATGTTCACATCTGCTTTGAAAATCATCCCTGGGACCTCCTTTCTTTTGAGTTAAAATCCTTTCCTCCTGATCTGATTAAGCTCTGCTAATTTATAAACACATGCTGCTAATTGTGAGAGAGTGAGTAGCACTTTTAGAAACTAAATTATGCCCATTTTTAATCACTCATTAAAACCCTTTTTGGTAACACTCACATGGTATTACCAGCTAAGGAGGAAAATTGTACTTGTGAATGTTTCATAACTTTACATTTCTGGAATGGAAGTGCTTCATTGAGCTATCTGACACATAATCTCTCTGTTGGAGGGGTGCAAGAATTTTAATTCTTCTTTCTTCACTTCCTGAAACAAAGCCCAGAAAAGCAGGATAAGAGGCACTTTCTCCCTGCCCTAAACCCCTGCCCCCAGGATCTGTACCTATATTTATCCTGAAAAACATCCTTGGCTCACTAAAATTTGCTTGCTTGATTTCAGAATAAACAAGTGAGGATCACTGTTTTTTCTCAAATTTCTAATTGTTTTTTCCTTGCTCTTAATCTAGTTCACATTCCAAGAATATTGTAAAACACCAGTGTTCTCACACTAATTATGGGTTGGTTAACACTTCCAGTACCTTTCTTTGAGTAGGTCTGGCTTTCCATCTCATTTCCACTTCTCATTCTATTAGTTTCAGAACTTTTTCAGAACCACAAAGCTGTTTCAAAAAACAGAGTCATGATTACCAGCTAAAGAAGAGATAAAAATTCAAATCACCATTTTGAAGCAGAAAGTCAGCAGGGTAAAATAGCATCCTCTTAATATATTAAAATTTTCTGACAAACTTCTATAGGTCTCTTGGGCTAACAACTAACTTTGAAATCTGAATTAAATTTATTTTTGTAATTTAGAGCATCAAGTACTACCATTTTAACCTATGTGTAGCAGTGTTGAGGAAAATCTTGAATTTGCCTGTTCAGGGCACCCATGCAGGACACAGCCCAGGCTCAGATGTT
The DNA here is from genome assembly GCF_009819885.2 of Catharus ustulatus. Taxonomy (NCBI): domain Eukaryota; kingdom Metazoa; phylum Chordata; class Aves; order Passeriformes; family Turdidae; genus Catharus; species Catharus ustulatus. The sequence continues at coordinate 30,853,990 of NC_046227.1, forward strand.
GCCTGCAAAGCTGCACACTCCCTTACAGCTCATTCTGAGAGAGTATTTTTCCAAAACTCCTAATAAATAGTTTTCACAGAAATACTGACAAAGCCATAATTATAGTGGCAATTGCAGGTGATTCTATAATAAACCACATTTCTTCCGCATGAAGATATTAATTTACTTTTTTGAAATGTTCATTGCTAAGCCTAAGATTGGGTTTCTGAATTGTGTTCAGAGGCAATTTATACAGAAGAAAAAATACACTCTATCCTAAATGTGCTGAACACTAATTTAAAATGATCTATTTGCCATAATGTACATTCAACCCCCTACTGAAAAGTTCAGAAGCTTCTCCTCCTTCACATACAGCTCCATCAGACTATTGTTATGCACTGGGAGCCCTGGCATACATTTCAGATGAATTGTGAGGCTTATTTCAAATTTTCCAGCAAAAAACTATGGGTTAGATACAGTGCAGATACGCCAGTAATTCCAAATCTCCTATGGTGTAGATTCAAAAGCATCATCATGAGGGCAGTTTCATTTATCAGAATATCAAGCAGTGCTAATGCTCAGCTACATACGATTATTTCCAGAAATTCTTAAATTTGTAGGAAAACTGGTATCCATTTACAAGCACCTGCCTATGAAGCTCAATAATACCCTGAAAATCAAAACCATTTTCTTCTGTCCCTCTCATATCTTTTAGTGCTAGAAACTGAACCCCACTCTTTTTTGGTGCATCACAGAACATTTTTTGAGGGGAAAAAAAGGAAAAAAAGGATCATGCAGATGCTGGGTATAAGATACAATCCCATCACACCACATCTACATCTGTGACTGTGTGAGGTTCTGCCCTAAGTAAAAAGTTTGATAACTTCACTGACAAAAAACTCCATGGAAAACCAAAGCACTGAAAAGTGGGTTTGTTTAATCAGGAGTATTTCTTAATTCTTAGGATATCTTAGTTATTGAAACAGCATCCCATCAGTGATGTAAAACACAGGAGTTTTTGGAGATGCATGTCTTATACAACATGTGAAGCCTGACATGGGTAACTTCCCATTACAGCTGCTTTGTGTGAAAAAAGTTTTCTTTTAAGTTTCTTGTTTAGCAAAGTAACTAACAGGCATCATTTTACAGACAAAACTAATTTGAATTTTCAGTAGTGTTTTGTGTTTTAGTTCCTGTGCACCCAAAAATTTGGTAAAGTAACTTTACCAGCAAAAAAATAAATCCTGTGCATTCATTAAATGGGTGTGTTCAGGAAGAACTGTTTGCTGAGTGATATGATAAATATCTGGGAGCCACATGCCATAAACAGCCTGCCCAGAAAAAGTACATGTCTCTGGCAGCAGATCAAGCTTTCTCTGAAGTTAATAATTTAGTGGTTAGAAAGCTCAGCAAGGAGATGTCATGGTGGCAAAAAAGGGCATGTGCAGGTTTCAGTAATCCATAATCACAACAGGGAAAAATGACATGCTTTAAGTGTCTTTAATTTTAAATAAATTTTAAAAGCTGAAATTCTGATATACTAGAAAAAAAATCCAAATTTTGTTCATCTGCTTGTTTCTTGTTGCTGCCTCCTTGTTGGGTGATTTTACTGAGTTCTCTGTGGCCATTTGGGATTCAAATTATTTTACATAAGATGTGAACAGTGCCCACTGACTTTGAAACTGTTGGGTTATTTATCCTCCAGGCACTGTGAGGAAAGCACAATTCTCCTCCTTTCCCCCATTTCAGTCTGCTCTCACACAAAGCTGTGGCACTGCTCCTTCAAGCAGGGATGCTGCACTCACTAAACTGGAGATCATCTATTGCCAACCAGCTGGGAGTTTGTGCAAAAGCTTTGTGACCTGTGCCTGCTCTGCCTTGGGCTGCTCTGGAATCCACACACAGAAACCAAAGCAGAGAGGGCACAGCTCATGCTCAGCCTGGAGATTCCACTGAAACAAGTCCCACCTTAGCACTGCACATTTAACTCACTGCCTGCAGTATTTCAACAACCTCTCTTTGGCCTGTCTGAAATCAAACGTGGTGTTCTTTGTTATTCATCAAACAGAAATATTCCATTAAGTTTCCCCTTATAATTAAACTTTCACTGCATGTAATATGCCATTTGTGCAGAATCTGCACTTGCAATCATTGCTGGGGAAAAGAAATGTCGACTTCAAAGTTACTAACTCCTACAAGTTGGAAATTGTGTCTTAGTAGATGATGGTTATAAGCTGTAGACTCTTAAAATAATTTAAGTTCAATTAAGCATACATTCTTTTTCCATAACAGGTGATGATGAAACAGATTATTTGAAGCAGTTAAACCAAAAGACATTAAAAATACATAAATATATAGAAAGAATGAAAAGAGACAGGTAGAAATGCCTAACTGCATAAAGCTCATAAAGAATAATGAGTACAGAACTTGTACAAAATTACTATTAAAATTCACAGAGTTATATCTTTAATTCACTTTGACTGTCTCTAGAAGCCAATTCATCCATGTACATTCTAACCTGCATTTAAGAATAACAAGGTACATGCTTTTATTATAGGAAATTATACCTAAAGACAAGGTATAATAATGTAACAGAACATAATTTGGTTTATGTGTATTCAATGACTCTAAAACATTTACCCAAAGGTCCTTGCTCTTAGGACTTAGCAATGTAAATGTTTTGTAAAGCATTGCACATCTTAATAGGAATTTACAAATAAATGAAACTTTTTTTATTAATTTGTAGTTGCATTTATTGTTAGTAACCTGAACTATTCACATTAATCAAAGAGATCACAGTCTTTACTACAAGACAGAACTTCTAATTCACATTCCTGCCAACAGTGGCTGCTTAACCCACACAAAACCAGGCAGAGAATGCAAGGTTGATGAACTTGCAGGGCTAATTCAAGGAACTATAAAACAGTATGCATAAAACCCCATAGGTATTTAGAAAACTAAACAGTTACAACCTCTTGTATCCTAGAACATAAACAAAAATTCAGTTTCCTGGCTTACCAGGATATAGTCGAGGGTTTTAGGTCAAACATGTAATTTTTCTTAGCAGTAACTCTGTCAGGGGGACTTGGTCTCTTTTCATCCTGGACAGCAAAGGCAAGGCTGGCATAACCCAGGTAAAATTTCAATTCACTAAGGAAAAAATCTAAATATTGAGCCCCTCTGCCCACTGCAGAATAACATGACATTCTGTAGCTTGCCAATGCTGCAATTTATATCAGAGATATGATATGATATTAAATCGGCCCCATCACTTCCTTGACTGAAGTTGAATCAATTCTGCCTCACTAAGTAGCATCTGCCTTGGGCACAGCTCCTAAGGAATACATGAGTGCAATTCAAATAGGTTGGTCTAGGACAAAATACAGGTAAGATGCTACAGTGAAAGAAAGAAACAGGGAATTGATTCAGCAGCAGATGGTGAGAAAGCTGAGATCAATCAATATAAAACAGTGCTTGAAAGGAAACCCTGTGAGAAACAGGCAGGAGCACAAAGGGCTGGATTGCTGGGAGCACTGAATGGAAATGCTGTAAGTACCTAATGGCCTCTCATCACTGCTGGTGCCAGAATTCATGAAGCCATCAGCAGTGTGGCTTGGCAATGCCACACAGACAGGGAGGAGCACCCTGGAAACAGCCTGGGAAGGTGAGGGCTAGGAGAGGATGGACACAGCCAAGGGGGATGCAGAACCTACAAACTCTCATGGATCATGAATGCCAGGGCAGACAAGTACAGTAAAGGGTTGGTTTGGGACCCGCAGAATTATCCATCACACAGTAATTTGGATCCCTTGGTAAAAATGCAAAGACAAGCAGAGGAAAACTTGATAAACCTCTGTAACATTTACACCTCTACTGCTCCAAATTCTGTTTCTGGATAAGAAATATTAACATTTTGATGGGATATGGGAGAGGAGGAATAACTGATGGTCATGCCCCAGAAACTTCATTATTTTAAGAAACCAGTCTAAAAAAGTGAAACATTGATCATTTTGGCAAGCTTTTTAATTCCATCAGGAAAAATAAAACAGGTGGAATTACTATAAAACATTTCATTAAAATTGTCATTGTTTGTAGCCAACTATATCAGAGGAAAAAAAGGAAGAAAGGAAACAAAAGACCACAGTATCACAGAAATATGCAAATAAAAAGGTGGCAGGAAAAAAAAGAAGACTGACACATGATGAAAAGCCATTACCAACAATGAGAAGTATAATTATTTCTCAGGTGTACTGTTTTGGATTTAGATGGAATTGCACAGAATTGCTAAGTCATTGTGTGAAAAAGATAACCCACTTTCCCTGGGGAATTCACAAAATGGTCCAAGTAGACAGATTCATTTTCAGCTTTAAACACTGCAAAGATGCATTTGCAGCTAAAATGTCACAAACTGTCTAATGCAGAACATGATATGCATCCAGGCAAAATCCTTAAGAGGTATCCTGCAAAACTGTCTTCCTTCAGGAAAACCCTGAAATCCTGTGGAACTGAGAGCCTGGAGAGGCTCAGTAAGGGAAGGGAAGCCTGAGCTTTCAGCCTTCTCAGAAGGGAGAAATAGTCAACACACAGGGCAGATGAATCTCACATTTTTCTTCAGAGCAGCCCTGCAGCAAGGCTCTCACCTGCCCAGGTTATAAAGCAGGATTCAGTAAATCTTCACCAAGGTAGGCTTACTTGAACTTATATGTATTCAACAAACACACATGTGATGTTCAGTCTGGTAAGATTGATAATCATTTACACATTATCAGCTTTGATTTTAATTTTGTTCGGTTGCAAATAATCTGATTTTGAAACAAATAATCAAAATTTACTTATACCAAAGACCACTGTTGATTAAAAGGAAGAGTAGCACCCAGACATCTTGATTAATTGTATGTATTTATTCCATTTTGTCAACACCTGCTTTTGGGAGCGAGAACAGATCCCTCACAGAACCTGATATATCACCTGATGCAAGATTTTTATTATAAAACCTTATTGTGGTTTAAAGTTTGTACATATTGAGCATTAAATGCTGTTTCTGTTGCACAGCTAACTTTAAAAAAAATTGCATGGAGCACTATTTTTTCATTTCTAGTTCTGGCAAAATATCTCTAGAATTTTAACTCTGCTGACCTGAACTTATTGCTGGTTGATAAGCTGAGGATTTTCAAATTAAGATTTCATTTAAGATTCTTTGTTCTGTAATAAGATTCTGGTAGCCTGGAAATGAAAGCAACAACTGCCTTGTGAACGAACTTCTGATGAAAAACATTTAATAGAATTTTTCTGCTACAACTACCTGCATTATTCTAGTACACAAGCTCTTCAATAACTCATTGTTATGTGAGACAAGTCTCCAATGCATGGGAAATGTGGACTCACAAATCCTCTACCTGGCAGCACTCACAGCACCTACTCTCTCCAGAACTCCCACACAGCAGAGCAAGGATGATGTGGCTTGGCTGGAATTTAGGAATCCAACAGCCCTCCAAGCTTTGCTATCACTGGGAGAAGGATGATAAACAGTGCCACTGCCACTTAAAATTAATTAATTTCACCTCTTACAGTAATTTATAACCTGCAAGCTGTCTCTAAATGTTTTCACAGCAGATTGAGTATCACAGACCAACCCAAACCTGATATGGTAGCAGTTAGCAGGTTTGGTAGCTATTCCTCTTTGACTTTCCTCAAATTCTCCCTTGTCTATTGAGCTTCCCCTCAAGAACATTTAGACTTAGAATGATTCCCATCAACTGAGTATAAATATATAAATAATGGGTTTGAAGTCTTTATTTCACTCTTGTATGTTGCATTTGAAAAGCTTGATCCATAACCCCTGAATCCAGTCAATGAAGCCAAGGGAATCAGGAACCAGCTCCTAATCACATTATTTCTTAAATGCTTAGAGCCTAAGTAGTCAAGCACTGAAATGATCCCAGATGTCAGAGATAGTGTGGAATTAGGTAAGGTATTGAGAATAATAATATCTGCTCAAGTCAAGGGTATTTGTACCATATTTTAGCCTGAAAACCAGAGTACACTATCCACAGCAGATTATGCAGACAGTGATTTAAAAAAGAAATACCAGATATTAGCAATTTTCGATAAAAAACACCAAACTTGCCTAGATGAGCATTATAAAAATACAGACAGGTGACCAATGAGATGCAGAATGGATTCTCTCTTTGTCATTTTTATTTCTCAATACACATTGGTTTCCTGCAGTGGAGAGCTTTGAACCAAGTCACAAATCTGTAAGACTGGTACACTAATTATGTGGTAAAACATATCATATTTTGCTAATGAATTTTCCCCAGTCCTGTCCTCTGCATTCATTCTACCCAGTTCAGAGGTGCTCTGCACACAACACTTGAGCAATGTGGAATGTGTTCCCTTCCATTACACCTACAGATATTACATATAACAATGCAAATAATAACTACATATAAACAGGGTATAAGTGTCCATAAGTCAGTTTAGCACATAAAGGTAAAAATCTTTCCTGCACTGCTGTGTTGTGAGGTTGATGATCATAGCAGGGAATAGTGATGACAGGACTAAGGGCTTTGCCAGCTTGAAATCTTTACCAAGTGCAAGCTGCATGCACACACAAACACTTAAAACCCACTGCACCCATCCTTTTCCACTGACATCCTTCTTCTTCCAGCCTCTGTTTGTTTATGTATGTATGAATGTGCATTCAGACTCTGCAACTTCCCAGCTAATAGCTTGTCTGCCAACACCTCCTGGATGACATTTGAAATTCTGCCAGTTATGTTAAGTACAAAACAAACCCACAATGAAACTGCAAAGCAACAACAAAACAAGATCTGAGAGTAACACACAGAAAAATGCTATTATTAGCATATAAATTTAAAAATTTTGCTTGGGTAAAAACACAGAGATCTCTTCAGTGCCCTGCCTAACATCATCAAATCCTTGACCCATCCTTGCTTTGGTCCTGAAGGATTTTTTTGTTAATCTTATCAAAGCCAGAATCAGAAACCTTAAAAATCAGCCACCATAAAGGCTCTTGCACTGTCCTGGGCAGCAAGCAGCCCCCAGCAGCTTCCCTCTCAACACAAACGTGTCAGGTCAAGGCTGGCAACAGGAGCAGGCTGCACCATGTGTGACCATGGTAGCTGGAACTCCATCCAGTAAAATCAACCACACAGGGCCTGATGAGGTAGTGTTGAGTTTCTCATCCCTTCTCAAGTCCTAGGTACAAATTAGACCAGCCTTCATATCCAAAAATCAAAAAGTCAAATGATCACCTTGCTGAAGTATATGGAATTTTGCTTGAGTAGGGTCAGGATTTCAGTAGGCACAGTCCAAAGTCCAACTAGAGCAAAACTCTCACCTCTTCCAGTTTCTTTGTCTTGCAATACTGACATTAGTGGAGATTATAATGGTCCATTAAAAGTGGACATACTGACATTAATGGGAATTATAAGGCTGAGAGTGCACAGATTGCATGAAGTTTCCTTTGCCAATCAGAATATCTGCATTTCTTTTTTAGAGCACAACACAAAATATGCTTCTCCAAATTCAGCTTCCAGAACAGTTCAATTAAGGGAGGATGCAGCAAAACAGAGACAATTTATTTTTGTGCAATAGAGTTTTGTTTGCTTCTCATACATATTGTATAAATGTATTTATCTTTTCTTTTTATCAACCTACACATCAATTGTGTCTTCAGAGTAACCAAGGCATCTTCCTCTAAAAATTACAACTTAAAGTTATCTTTATAAGATGCCTAAAAAGTTCAAGATATCTGAATGTGAATTCTTGCCCAAACAACCCTATAACCCCCACACAAAAGATGCAGTGCTTCTGTCAAATCTGGCTACATCTAACTGAGACATGAACTCCACCTTTGCAGTCAATTCACTTCTTGTCAGGATCTTTCCTCTATGCAAGACAAAACTTTCACATCCCAAAGATTTCAGAATCAAGTTGTGAAATTATGGTTACAGTCATAGACATAGAATTGTCAAAAAAAGGTCATCCACCCAAGTAAGTGCTGACATTGCTGACATTATTTAAAGGGAGCAACAGCACTCAGGTGTTTTCTGGGCAGTCACCAAATTAAGGAGGGTTCTGGACATGATCCCTTAAGTGCAGAATCCATATAAGGGATTTATGCTGCAGTTTCCTAATTCTTCTTCTTCTTAAAATACCATCACCCTCACATATCTCAAAATGGCTGTGATGGCAAAGAATTGCACTCAAATGCATGAACTTCAAAAAGACAAAACCTGTGCTGTCACTGGTAGATGTCCACCAGAAGTTCTTACAAGCAGTCAAAATGTTTTACTCTCCGTGTATTGTCACAGGTTATATAAACACATTGTTCACAGTCGAAAATTTAAGAGAATAGTCATGAAAATGGAGTTGTAGCATTTTATTTGAAAAAAAATAGATCTTTTCTACAGACAGCATTTGTCAGGTACGTCCCTGCAAACTGTTTGCTGGAGAGTAGGGGAAAAGAATCCCAGCCACTGGTATGCACAGGTTCTGAGGAAATTAAAAAAAAAAGCATTAGTTTTCATCATTTCCCACTGAGTCATTCTCCCAGGAGAGATGATGTCAGTAAGAGCTATGGGTGAACAGATCTGATCAGGGTTTCTCCCCCTCTGAAATGCAATGTGAGGACTGCATCAACCTGAACACCCAGCCCAGCCTGCCAACAGCAGAGCCAGGCAGTGAGAGCTCTCAAAGAACGACACTTCCATCCCTGACCCAAAACTCCCAAAGCTGTGCTGCTTCTGTAGCCTGTGTGCCTCCACAGGGTAGAACACCCTCTCCACCAGGGCTGTAAGAAAAGTGAATTCTCCCATAGGGGTGGAAGGGATGCTGGGCTGTGCCCTGGGAAAGCAGGCAGGGAAGTGGCACAGGGTGAGCAGAGTTTGGGAAGCCGGGGATGCTCCCTGTGCCCCGGCAGGCACAGCCTCCAACAGCAGCCACGCTCCTGCCAGACTGCAGAGCCTCCCTGCCACAAGACTTTGAGCTATTTTAGAGCAGCTGTGTGTGGGCTGGAGATGCTAGGCACAACAGAAGAAAAAAAAAAGAAAAAGAAAAAAAAAAAAAGGCTCTTTTTTTTTAGAGTTGACTTAACATTTGACAAACAAAATGATTGCCATAGCAACACGTGCATTCTGTTGGACAAATATCTGTGCAAGTACCACAGACATAAAGGTGCAATTGGTCTGTACTGGTTTAAAAACAAACCAGTACATTTAATTGTGTGTTCTTCTTTCTTCTGATTTTGGTGTTTATCAACCACCTTTAAGGACTGTATTATCCTCTGTATTCTGTATTCTGTATTATCCTCTGCAGTACACGTTTCTCTGGGATCAGGGGGAAAGAAGCAGAGGGCTCCAGAGCAGTGTTTGCTGTGCTCACAGGAACTCAACCATGGAATTCTCACATGATGGAGTGGGGCTCTCCCTCACCAACTAGTTTGGTTTAATAGTCAAAGGAAGCACAAAAGCTGCCAAACTCCCATTCTGAATATTCCATCAACACACCATTTTCATTCAGAACAATCCAACAAGGCTGAAGATACTTCTCAAAGTATCTTCTGTTTGTCTTGTTATTAAAAGGTAAGATTTTAACAATCTAAGAAATATGCCACATAAGTCAAAGGAGGAAAACTGTAACAGGACACAAAGGTAACACGATTTGTGGGAGGATCTGCAAAAAAGAAGAAATATGAAAAAATAGGTTTACTACAAATGCTCCCTTATTTTCCCATTCAGGAATAATTGGAAGTTTTAAGTTTCACATAAATTTGGGAGTTCTATCCATCCTTCCACAATCATAATCTTCAACCAACACTTAGTTACCATTTGCAAATGAAGATGTTTTAAAATCCATACACTCAGCTTGACTACTTCCATCTGCAGAGCAAAAATAAAATTTCAAGATATCATCACAGTGGACATTCTAAACAAGACTTAAGATTTAAGGGTTTGTTTTGTTTTGTTCTGGTTTTGTTTTGGAGTTTTTTGTGGGTTTTTTTTTTTTTTTTAAAGAAAAGGAAAAAAATAAAATTAATTATACTAAATCCAACTTACATTTTGTTTATGGATTCCTTTTAAAACGCTCTTATTTTCATTAAACGCACTATCAGGACAATATTTTAAGTGAAAGATTGCAACATAAGAGAACTTCATGGTTTTTCGTCTTGATTTTTAATTTATGACTCTTGGAATTGCTTTTTACATTTTCCATTATTTTGTGGCTGAATAAGCATTAGCAGTGTGTTCCTGAATGACTGGGATCTCTGACAGCTTTATATATTCTGTACAGTCATGGCTAAGATCTCTGTGGGTCTAATTATTGTGCTTGGTTTGTAAGGTGGGCAATGCTGTGCCTGATACTGCAAAAAAAAGTAAAATGCTGAACCACTGAAATTGTTCTTCATATTTTCATCCCCTATTTGCCTGTTTCAGCACCCTGTTCTTTGCAGACAATAAAACACTGTAAAAGTGGACAGCTGGGTGAAGCTGCAATATTTTCAATTTTTCTCCTTTTCTGTCCAAACAGCTGGATTCCCAAAGGGGAGATTCCTATGTGCAGGGACTTGATAAATTATTCTTCAATCAGGAATAAAGTGAGAGCCTACATAAAGCATTTTAAGTATGAATCAGTCTAATAACTTACATAAGGAAGGGAAGGAGAAAAAATTAATTCCTGCTGTAAATGATGAGCACATTTCAAATACCAGGGTCCCAGTACGTTGGTTAGAGCTAAAAGAAATATAAATCAAGTTTTCAACTACAGAAGGGGGATTTGGTGTGACTCTGCTTTGTAGCAACACAATGGAAATAATCCCAAAACCAAAGGGAAAACCTTATAGGTTCCTCTTGTGCTCACTGATGATTCACTCAGAACTCCCCCTTGGGGTTAGAGGGAGACACAGTAAACACAGGTAAAGTCTTCCCCCCTCACATCCTACCCAAAATCTAGTTTTGAGTTTGAAAAGGGTTTTATTTTAGCTCTGTGCACTGATTTGAACTTCAGGAAAACCTGAAATAAATCAGACAAACAATAAACTGGTGCTACCTACATGAACTTCTGCAGTTGTAATTACATAGTATTTCTCTCTTGGTATAAAGGAGCTCTCAGGAAGCCTGACTGTGAAATCATAAGGATCTTAGGTTGCACACTTCAGGATATCATATAATCTCCAAACAAATGCAAATTCCTGATTTATATACTGTACCAACTTATTTAATTTACATAATTATTTATAAGAGACATGCAATTTTATTGGTTTAGAATAATTCTTCAAGCATGTTCCCCAGATACATAAAGATCCTAATTTTTTATTCTGTACTCCCTAAATTCTTCCAGCCCTTACATATGATTATTGGTCCTCCACCCTTTCAAGAGACAGGAGAACATTCAAAAGTAACAAAATCTTTTTGCTTCATCTGTTATATGGAACTGAGAAATGTGTAAGCAGCTGTTACAGACATGTAATGAGTAATATTTGAGTGTTGAGAAGATGTATAAATGGACAAAAATCTGCAGGTGATTTTGTAATGTAGTTAACTTTCCAAAGTTTACTACATTGGCCAAAAGAGCCCCAAAAGCTTCAGAGTGAGTCAGCTGTTCCAGCTATAATCATCTTTACCTAATCCTGACTGCACTTATGCTGGTCTAGATCTTTAGATCTTAATTTTTGCCAGAGTACTATGCACAGTACAGTTTTTTAGCCTATTTAATGTTGGCTTTTCTTGAACCAAATGGCACAGAGCAGCTTGAGCAAAACCCGGTGACAATTCTTACTGCATCCACTGAATCAGTAAGAGCTGGGGAGTATAATCAGAAGAAGACTAAGCTGCAGACAAGCAGAAGAGAAATGAAGAGCATATTTTAGGGCTTCTCTGAAAGATTGTGCCTTGTTGACACCTCTCTAAACAATATACATCATTTTTATGGGCTATGCCCATGAGAACTGGGAGAGAGTCACAAATAAAAATAGACCTTCAGGACTAAGGGAGTACTTTATACCATGAGCTTGTCATTCATAAAGATGTAGTCAACACTGTGTGATTACTTATATATATTACTTCATTTTAAGGTTTAATTATGTCTTCCAAAAATTTTCATGAAGATTGTAATTGAATTCCCTCTTGTGCCAAGCTATTTTTATTTATTGATTCTATAAGCAAAATCAATACAAAATATTGTCCTCTAGAATTTTACATTTGCTACTCCAAGGCAAGTGAACAAAAGGCAAAACAGATACTGTGCATCAGTGCATTAAGAAAATCTTATACTGTTAAAATTACTGTGTCACTCCAAATTTTAGTTGCCATATGTGGAACCAGAGATATCGTGTTTAAGCAACAAATAGAAAATGAAAAGAGGAAAAAAAAAATAAAAATCTACCCTGATCAATCTTACAGCACTTTGCAATAACACCTGCTGGAAGCTGCAGTAATTCCTGACAATACAGGAGAGAGGAGCAGGGGAATTAGGCAGGGGCACAGAGCAGGGCAGCTCTTTGGGGTGACATCCCAGCAGCTGTGACCCTCTCACAGCAGGGGCCAGTGTGGCCAGGACTCTGCACCTCCCAGTGCTCCCAGTGCTCCCAGTGCTCCCAGTGCTCCCAGTGCTCCCAGTGCTCCCAGTGCCCAGCACAAGGCTCTGCCCAGCACAGACACAGCCCTGCTGCTGAGTGCAGCCACTCACTCGCCCCAAGGAGCAGCAGAGTGGATCAGCCATGCAGCTCAGCCTTGGTGACCAGAGAGAGCACAGACCTTGCCATGGTCCCTTTGCATTGCTGCTGCTCTCCCTGCCTGAGCAGGGCACCCTCACTGCTCCCATCCCCACTCAATGTCAGCACTCACAGCTGTGCTGTCCCAGCAACTGACTCCTTCACTTCACTCCAAAGCAGAGATCAGATACAAACCAGAATGAGAAACCACAACATCAGATAAACAGAACAGCTCTCAGAATGCAAACCCCAAAACCATGACATAAATATATCCTTCAACCACTTTGGAATTCATTATGGGAAGACACTGTGGTACACACAATCTTTATAAATCATTAAATATTTAGAATGAGACTCCTCCTAATTCTCCTCATATCTGTAGATTAAATTCTGCTTATCCAAGATAAGATCTAGATGACAGTTTTTAGTGTTTCCTTATGGACACACACTTCACTGTACACAATGAAGTGTGTTGCTGAGTAAGCTTTGATTTCAAATTTATTTAATCTGTTTAGGTATCTTCGCACATTGTGAGTTTATTGACTAGATTTAACTCAACCTAATACAGTCACTTTTACCCACTGCCAAAATCTGAGAGGAAAAAAAAAAACCCTCAGTACAGACTTCACACTATTTGTTATTTATGTTTCATTTAAGCTACTGAAACTTTGACTAACACAATCAAGCTGAAAAGATGAAAAAAATCTTTTTCTCTGAAATTCCCAGGAAGTTAGAGATCCTCATCTTTGTTAGTGGTAACAGTGGGACAGAGCAGGGATTCACTCAGAGCTCCAGAAAATTTATTTTACTATCACAGAAGTTTGCTTACAAACACTTCTTTGTTAACTCACTTTGATGCTGAATGCTTTTGGGTGATAAAAATTTTACAGTACATGTTTGAAGGAAAAAAAAAAAGTAAAGGCAAAAGGAAAGGTAATAGATTATAGATGAATGCCACAGAGATGGGCAAGAGTGTTTTGTGTAGGACTTGAAATGAATCAATGCAAGTCATTTGAAAGTAGGAAGTCATCAGGGAGAAATATATTGGAGTTGAAAGATCGAAGGGACCAAATGTAATCAGACATGGAAATCTTTTCACATGTCACATGGCCCACCTACTTCATGGTGTAGAATTGGTCCTCCTTCATTACTCTTTTTCTCCTTTGCACTATATTCACATTGGTTCTGAATTATTCAAGAATCAGCTTATACTTTTTAAAACTCAACAAAGTCTTTTTTATGTTTTTTAATCACTGGAACAGCTACCATAAGTACTGAGCAATGAGGTTTAAAGAGAGCTCTTTTCTATCAAATGCATCCCACTCCTCTCAAACCCCAGGCTTCCCCAGAATTTTATGCACAGACTGTTTGAGATTCCCCCTCAAACTGCACAGGTTGTTGCCTTGAGTGACCTCAAACTGCCCTGCTCTGGAGGTAATCACCTTTGACTTATTCTTCTACCTTATAGTTTACTTTCATTTCTTTGTTCTAATGTCAACACTGTCCTTTAGCATATAAAGCTCTGCCTTACCTCATCCTTTTATAAAACAAACCAAGCATTTTAGCTCTTCATAGGAGACAGCACATCAATCTCCCCAGATCTTTTCAAGGTCTTCCTCACTTCTTGAGTAAAGGCAAGAAAAATTGCTCAGAGAATTAAAAGAAAAGTCATGAAAAGTCTGAGATATCCAATGGAGATTAACTGTCAGAAGGAAGACACATTAGCACAGATATCCTGACTTCTGCTTCTGCATCCTCCTGTGCAAGGCCATGTCAGCTCACTTTCCAATCTCCATGGCAAATTGATTTACTGCAGGTGTGTGCAAAGGCCTTAAGGTAATCTGTCTCCCACCTTAAGATACTTTCATACAACTTTTTAAGAATGATGGAGAAAGAATGATTTCTTGTTTTTCCCATTTTGTTAATAGTGCAAACCCACATAGTGTTGTCATTTAATAATCTGCTCAAAGAAAAAAAAAAAAAAAATCAAGGCAAAAGTTATTCAAGACAAGTGTGTTGCTCTTATGCATGCAGAAAGTGATCTGGCAAAGCATTTTATCCCAAAAAAAATAAAATATTAACTTAAGGATGCAATTTTTAAACATAAGATGACACAAAATAAAAGCTTCTAGTTGAACTGTGTTTTTCTTCTGGCATATTAGAATTTATGTCTTTTAAGGATAAAACAGGGAAAAAAAATCGGTAAATAAATGAAACATGTCAGAAACATAAATCCCTGAGAATCTATTAATTTATAGTGCATTTTATATATCTTCCTCAGCTAACAATATCAAAATCATTACTTCCAAACTATTTTATGTGAAGGATTAGTGTGTCATTTCCACGAGGTTTCACAGAACCACAGAATTGTTCAGGTTGCAATAAGATCACTGAGCCCAGCACTGCCACTAAACCATGTCCCAAGTGAAGTGACACATCTACCCAACCTTTAAATACCTCCAGGGCTGGTGACTCAGCCTGTTCACACCAGACTGAGCAGAATTCATGAGCTTACCTATTTGGTGTGAGACATTACCACTAAAATGAGGCTAAAGGAAAGGTTTTCTGTGACCACTCATGATCCCAAACAATTAAAGACATAACACATAAAGATCTACTTCCAGTAAAATCTTCCACAAAAAATTCTTTTGGAGATGTTAGCAGTATACCCCTCTGAACACGAACATAGATTTTTTCCACAGTTTGACCAAATAACTATCAAAAGTTTTATATATATATATATATATATATATATATATATATACATTTATACACTTTTATGAAATATTATCAGGTTAGAGTAATAAAGTGGCAAGTACAACAGAGATGAAATTTGATAGGCCATTTGTGTAGTAAACTACATCTCCACAGCTCTTTAATCAATGTCCTGAACCAATTACCACTCATTATTCTTCATGCATTGTAAGAGAACACATGACCATATATCACTCTCAACGCTCATAACATTTTATGCTAATTTAATATGCTACCATATATAACACCTCAAGGTTAAAAAGAAAAAGTCTCAAACATTTCTGAGAGACATATAGCTCAGGAACTGACTTTCATTTCCATTATTTAAGTAAATGTATAGATTGATAGATATGCTATCCACTATCCATTTGGAGTACTTTGTCAGACATAAATTTAGCTGCCAGCATTTTTCATCTACTGCATTCATTTTTTACTGTGAATATTATTTCAGCTCATTTCTATAAAAGGGAACTTTTTGTAGCCTCAGACTTTTTTGATAGCCCATCCCAGTGGCAAGAACTTTATAGGAATTGGAATGAACTGGGCTCCCCTTCCAGCTCATGACATAGAGCAGCATTTGGCAGGAGTGAGACCATCTGCCCAGCTCACAGAACTGCACTCCATCAGACAATATATCCAGTTTGGGTCATTTAACACCTCTGAGCTTTAGATACAACCAGCAGAATTAGCACAGGAGTTCTGCAATCAGGTATCTTCTCACTTTTAATACTTCCCAAGCACGCTCCAGTCTTGCTCTGTAGCCAAATCAAAAGGAACTGCAGAGAGACTGTGTTGTGAATTCTCATTTTTCTTTGGCTGGAACACACATAAGATGGTCATAACTGATTGATCTATAAAACTATCAAATATAAGACAAGCAATAATGAAAGCAGATATTACTAACTGGCAAGAGGCAAAATAATAAAGTAGGTAGAATATGGATTAAGTGAGGATTTGTTGAGATCAAGAAACATATTTGAAAAGGGAACTTTCTCTCTTAGGAACGGAGAGGAAACAAGAAGGAAAATTAAATGAGTAAGAGAGTGCATAATTATATCTGGGAGGGCATAGTTAAAGTCTCACAAACACTAAATGAAGAGAAAACAGAGGCAAGAAGAGAAAAGCTAGAGAAGTACAAAAGAAAAAAAGAGAAAGAGGGCTGAGATTTCTCAGTTAACTTGATATTTTTCAATATGCACATGGAAGCAGACACAGAAAGCACAGAAAGAATTTAGGAATGTTTCCTGACAGAACATAACACCAAACTACCAGGATAAATGTAAAAACCTGCCAGCTCAGACTATTAAGAGGCAAAGGAAGGGTTCAGAATGACATATCACTGGATATCAGTAATGGGAAAGAGAGTGGGAGAGAAGAGCAATCTGTTCCTCACTGTGACCTCTGCTGATTCTGTGTTTTTCCCCATTCATTTGCTTGTCACATTTTCAAGTTCTAAAATCCCATTTCACTGCAAGGTTGCAAGAATGACTGGAACACTGATACAAGCAAAACCACCCAAATAGACAGCCTTTCTCTGAATATTCAAAACAGTTCATGATGTTCTTCTATTTTTGGAACACTATACAAATAGACATAAATTGCAATGAGCTACCATAACTTTAATACCAAGCTCATATTTAGATTTTTACTTTCCTAGCAGTGTTCACTGTATGATGAATTTAATTTCATCTGAGATACTGAAAAAAGAAATTACAGCACTGCCAAAGCAGATGGCTGCTGTAATGAATACCACAGCTGAGACTCAGGGTGAAATTCCACTCATGAGAAACAGTATCAATATACGAGTTTCCTTCCTCAACTTTATCTCTGCTCTTTTGGGAAGGACTGATTTTTACATGCCTCAAGGTGTTGGAATCCAAACTTCAAATGTAATAGATGAATTTTATTTTATGTGTGTATATATTAGCTTAATTGTTTTTAAGCTTCCTATGTGGAAGTCTTATCAACCACCCACTCCAAATGCTCCTAATCTTTTAGTAAAATGAATAATTAAGCCTAATAACACACTGCAAAAGTGCTTTTTTTAATCCTTCAATTGAGTTGTTTATAGTATTAAATATTTTAATAAAATTTTATACATATATATTATATATTTATAGTTATATACATGGAAACCTGAGGTACATTTAAAAAATAATTGCCTCAAAAATAAGGCAGATCTAAGGTCTATAACATTCATACAAATGCCTTGTTTAATTTAAAGTTACAAGATTTGATTACAGAAAAATAACCATATACTCCCTATTAAAATAAATGTCCCTTTAATTTGCTAATTTAACTCTAACCAAAGTTTATTTATATTATTTCAGGTAAGTTCATCCACCATTACGGCAACCTGAGCATCTGTGGTAGAATTCCAGGTTAAGAAAACACAACATTTTCCAAACAAAGACTCTTCACCTTTGACCAACATCTACAGACATGACAAATATGAACCTCACAGCAAAGGGTTGAGACCTATACAGTAAATTAAACTATTTATGCAGTCCAGTCTCTGAAGGAAGCCTCAGATAAAAGGTTACATTAATTCCAATGATCTGCCCTGTACCTCAAGGACATTTGGATGAGCTAAAAGCACATTTAACACCCTGCCCTTTCAGATCTTCATTATGCTGCTGCACTAGAACTTCCACTGCTGTTAGTGCTGCTGACTCAAGAAGACATGGGAGACAAAAATAACGTGGCACTGGCATCATGTGCTAGAGAGACACCAAGTTCCTTCTGCCAGCTGAATTTTCTGTATCTTCCTTCTGTGGTCCTCAGGGGTCCCTTCCAGGTCAGGATATTCTGTGGAATAGCTTGATGCACCTTTCCAACACAAGGTCTACATGATAACAGTAAGGACTAGAGACAGAAGTCTAAATGTATAAACAGATAAACCTTCAAGGGATATCACAGCTTATGCTACTAATTGACAGGGAAAACAGAACAGCTTTTCCGCAGGCCAACTTCTCCCAGGCTAATCTAATCCTAGGTATAGACTCTTCCTCCTACCTCTCCTCCAAGGTAGGTTTAGAAAAAGGTGATTTTTTTTGAAGAATAAACTATAAAAATTCATAAATCCTGCATCAGAGCATAAAGTGGAGTTCAAGCTGTTGAGCAGACTTTGTTAGATCTCAGTTTTGGACCCAGCCATCCCAGGGGACAGCAGAGAGACAAGGGATTATCCCAGGAAAGGCTTGGATTCAGGTGAGCTCTGCACTGAGCATGAGTTACTGATTTCCTCTGCCCTGACAGCCTGGCCAGAACAGGTGCTGAAGGTCACAGAAGGAATCAAAGGCCAGGTTCACTTTCTACTCCTGGAGCATAAATCCCAATGAGAGAAGAGCTGATGCAAGTAAGAGTGGCACCACTCCAAACACAGCTCCCCAGGAGGGAGGAGAAGCAGAGGAATAATGAATAATGGCTCACACTCCCCTGGGCAGCCTCTTAAACATGTTAAACACAGCACACGTGTCAGATAAAACAGCACAGGAAGGGAGGGAAAGAAACCAAGGCAGACAAAGTTGACTGTGACAAGAACTTAAATCAACTCTTGTCTCAGCATCCACAAAAAGCAGATGAAGGTCACATTCAGGAAGTTTCCCCTGGAAGAAAACAGTTCTAAAATATCTTTAAGATGATGACAGTGAAGATGGCAATTAGAACCACTGTGAGCTGACAGTGCATCAGGGCCAAGTGAATTGCACTCGAAATGCTACAGAAAATAACCATGAGAGTAGCGAGCTGCCAGAGTCACATCTGTCCCTACAGAGAGGGAACACCAAGAGAAACAAGCTGACTTGAACTTCAGGAAGTTATAAACAAACTACAGACCTAAAGGCCAACTCACAGCACAGATGAGCTGCTGAAAACATTGATAAATCCTCTACAAGATCCTGCTGAAAATCCTGTGCCTTATTCATTGCCCACATGGTTGATGCTGTCACACTGTGGAGATGAATTTATTACATTTGTGTGACAGGTAGACAAGGGCTAATCCAAAAGTCCATTTGAAAGACAATGGAAAAAGTTCCACCAACTTTAATTGCATTTTCATCAAGTTCAGAAGTGATAAGCACTTGAGGAGCCCACTAGATAACCATGGCTACTCCAATATAAAGTTAATGATATTTCATGTGCAGGGAAAGTGAAAAATTGTAGAAGAAAATTAAATTCTGATGTGCTTGCACTGGTTCTCTGAAGGGTGCCAAGAGCTCTGGAGCACCCTCTTGGTTCTTGATCCTTTTTGGGAGGATTTAGGCACTTGGGAAGAGCAGAAATTCTCCAGGGGACAGTTTTAAACAAGTTTGCTCATGTTTTGGACCATCTGCCATTGTTACAGGTACTGATACTCGAACTTCTCTTTGAAGTGACTAAATTTTTCCAAAACAGTGCCAGGATTTTAAGATGTCAACACACTTGGATTTTTCTGCTTGTGAAAAACAAGCTAATAAAAAAGGCTAACATTTCACCCCTGCTCAAAAAGTTTGAGTTAATACAGAAAAAAAACTTCTCTTGCACAAGACTAAAAACATTTGTTAAGTATGTTATAGTTACAGCTTCATTTTATGTGTCATATTCTTGTGACCAGGAACCTGCTGTTCGGAATTAAAAAGAAGCTGCAAGTCATAACATCACACTATGATTTTTTCCAAGTTAATTTTTTTTCCCAACCTGTCTATTCTAGACAAAATTTAATTGTTATTCAATGTGCACTGCTGACAGAGACAGAATTATGCAGAATAATTGAAAAGCATATTTATTTTTTCCCCTCTCTCATTTTAGAATAATTGCTTTCCAGATTTGGCCAACTTGTTTGATACTTGATCATAACAAAAAATAATTGTGGGCCTTTGGTCAAAGCTAAGGTTTTCCCTTTTCCTGATTTTCCTCATTTTTGCAGCAGAGAAATATTTCAGAATTTCTTCTAAACAAATATGATCAATACAGTGAGAACTGTCTCTGTTCCTGTGTCTGGAGCAGCAAAGGATGAGATTTGTAATATACACAAAGAGATGGAAATGCCTGGAGACTACACGTCTAAACTCAATAAAAGCATAAAATGAAATTATTGAAAATGGTTTAAGGAATATTTACATATTATTTGAAACCTCATGAAACTGAACATTTGGGTAGGTATTTGACATTTTTTTCCCTTCTTGGAAACTGTTCCAAAATATAACCTATGTTTGTTTATCAGCCACCAGCTGATAAACAGGAGCAGGACCAGCCCAGAACCCAGGGCTTGATCCAAGCAGCCCCTCAAAGTGCACAGCTCTGGGAAAAGTCTAATTGGGTTTGATTTTATTTAACAACTGAAATAAGAACTGCAGATTACATCTGGGAGCTTTGAATTGAAGACAGCATCACTGACAGAGCTCAGTCAAAAGATGTTTGAGAGCATGGACAAGACTGGAGAAGTATTCCCCTTTTTGCTTTGTGTATGCTTCTACTTTCTATTGTTATTCAAATGCCAGGATATTTTAAACAAATATTCGATATTTACTTAAATATAAGCATATATATGTATATTTAAATGCATTTTTATGGACACCCTTGCCCCATGCCTGGAAGTGCTCAAGGCCAGGTTGGATGGGGCTGAGCTCCTGGTCCAGGGGAAGGTCCCTGGCCATGGCAGGGGCTGGAGTGAGATGATTGTCAGGGCCACTTTCAACTTAAACCATTCTATCATCCTATGACACATTTAACATGTGAAAAACACCATGGCTCCTTTACAAAGACATTTGGTTCAGTTTTTCTAAAGATATTAATAAAACAAACTCTATTTTTAGGGTTAACCACCTGCTAGCTCATCTGTGTATATTGTGGAAGGACTCTGCCTCTTAACTTCTATTAATAGTCAAAACCAAAACATTTTAAAATATGACAACTTTGGGTTTCTAGACTGTGCTTAACCATTCTATTTCAATATATATATCAATATATATCAATACATCTGAAAAGATTCTTTAGCAGATGTGAAAGAAAAAACCCAACAACCAGAAACTCACTAAGCCATCCCTACTTTGTAAATCTAATTCATAATACTGCAGCCAAAGAAAGATGTTAATTGCTATTGGTATAAAATTCATGACCACTGACAATATATACTATTTTGGCTGCAAGACCAAAATTCTGAATGTGTGATCAATGACAATTTTAAGATTAAGTGACCATTTGGGATTACATTCATCAATACTAATGGTATCTTATTTAAAAGTTTAATGAGAAAGCTATAATGCATATCACATTTCTCAGTAAGATACATTATTATTGAATTTCAGAGAGAGGCTATTATGAAAAATGAAATAAAAGCAGGAAAAGCCCATTGTTTAAAATGGATTTTCTAAGTGTATTGAACACATGAACTGGACTGCAGGTATGTGCTTAGAGGATTATTCTTTAGGTAATTCCATCTTGTTTTATTTGCAGTCCATATGAAAAAAGTGTCTTTAAGTTAGACCTGAAATTATTCACTATAGAACATGAGGATATCTGCATCAGATAAGACATACACAGCATTTTCAGTAAAATGTTTTAACATAACAGGACAGTCAGACCCATGAAGTGATTTGGCTCCTCAGAAGTCATTTATTCACAGTATTTGATGTGAGCCAGGTCTTGTATTTGAGAAATCAATATGAGCAGCAGTTGAAGGAGCAATGACTCATGCTCAGGGTAAAACCTGTCAAAACTGAAAGATGTAGAAAATATTCTTTTAGTCCATATTCTTTTGGTAGAGAAGGGAATTATTATTTCTTAGGAGCACAGAATAGAGACTTGTTAAAAACAGGTGGGTGCACCAGTTGAGTCTAGTTTGTGGTGAACTGTGACAGATCCCAATCCAAATTAAAGCTCTGCTCAGCTTTTCCAGCCTTTAACAGCTACTAACAAAGCCCCCAATTAGGACTCCCAACACTCCTTGCCCTGTTATTTATTCAGGCTGTCCTTGCTTGTCTTTGGTTTATAAAAACAGCCTCTTGGCTTTTTCCATTCAGCACTGTTGAGGAAGACTTATTATCACCTATTTTGATAAAAATATTACTACCCCATCTCCTAAAAACCCCCAAACAATATCACTGGCTTCCACTTGCACACTATTTCCAGTGGGATTGAAAAACAACAGAGAAAACCCCAACACCTTTTAAACACTGGGTTTTTCTGTCTATGGGCTGTAGGAGACAAACTCTTCACCCACAATGGACATTTCTGGGTCATTTCTGCACATTATCCATGCCCAGGACAGGGACAGGGAGGATGTGATTGTTGCCAGTTTCACAACAGAAGGTGGAATTTTTGCTTTATGGAATAAATTGTCCATAGATTAGGGGAACTGCTGACTTAAATAGTGCAACTATTCCCTGTTTCTACAGCATTAGCACAGTGGGATCCCAGTTCCCATGGATTACTATGGGATGTAGGAATACAACCATGTGAAAATCAGTTATGTTAAGACTGAGTTTCTAAGCTGTTGGGTCTCAGAAACTCAGCTGGACACCTCCTAGGTCCTCCTGAAATAACAGTATTCATACTTGATAGGAATGACAATACTATTGAAAAGAAATACTTTTTCTGTCAATAAACATTTTGTTTGAAAAGCTAAGTGCCTTCATTTTTACTGAACAACAGCAAAGTACAATCTTCTTTTTCAATACCAGTTTTGAACCAGAACCTGAAACATGAATTCTGATTTTTCAACTCTGGCAACTCTGAAAAGGGAAAAAAAGACATCTTCTACCTCAATTAGGATTATTTATTTTGCTTACTTCTAAACTTGAGGCTGAGCAGCAATTCTGTAAGTATAAATGGAACAGAAAAACTCAGTAAGTTACTTGAAAAGCAGCAGCAGCTTGTCTCATGTGGTTTATTAGGAAAAGTGATCTATTTGTTTTAACTGCTGCACTAGGCTGAATTTGCATTTATGAATCAACACATCCCTTATGAAAAACAGGAAATGGATGCATAAGGACTGGTATGTGACAAGTGACTGTTATCTTATTAGATTTAAAGAAACAGTGGGAACACCCAAATAGTACTCTGGGTTCCTATGTTTTTAGTTTTTCTTTTTTAGAGGAAGAAATTGTGACAGTTCCAGCTCTATCCTGTAGGCCATCACAGTAACACCTTGGCAGAGAGCATCCCCAACCTCCCACCACAAACACACCAGTAATTTTTAAACAGTATTGCAGGTAGATGCAGATCCTCCATATACAGCTCTGCTACTTCTAATAAGTGGTGAGGCAGTGACCTGTCTGAGGGACTGAATGCAAGCACTTAAAGGAATAAAACTCAGCAGGAAGGAAAGGGGAAGTCTTCCAAAACAAACATCAATGTCCATGAGTCTCACCATAAACAGACTCTGTTTTCCCCACCATCCATTTATGGGGACTGGTGGCTATTATGTTTTGCCACATAATTTAGATAAAATCCTGGATAGAAGTGGGACACTGTGAATTCACATGAATACCCATTCCTAAGGGACAATTCATGACAGTAGGTGGTGTCATAAAATTCATTTTGCCAGATTTTACTACAAAGCACATCATCTCCTCAGGCAAGCACCTTGGCTTTTTGTATCTTTTAAATGCCTTGCTTATCTGTGGAGCTCTACAAAGTAAAGTCAAATATATGAAAAAGAAGAGCACCATGCCAAGATATCCTACAGCCCTAGCTATTATATTACCAGACTCTGTCCATCTAAAACTTCAACTCAAAATAAAACAACAGCCTTGAAAAGGCAAAAAATTTGAGCAGCTCAATTCCATGAATTGCTCAATATCTGACCTTTTAAGCACCCAGTCTTGTCACACCTAAGAGAGGAATAAAATATATCACAAAAACTATTTGCAAGAAATAAGCTCAGATTTTGGGGGTGGATCTCTCTAAAAATCCCTTAATTTTTTTTTTCCTGCTGCCCTAAAGCTGATAAAAATTGGTCTTTCATGCTCTTGACAAGAGATAAAGATGAATGGGAAAGTCATGTCAGGATCAGACTTTTATTTACGATCTTGTAAGTTCAGGACTGTGCACACGCATGATTTGCTTCTGGACTCATCTCAAAATGAACAAATGAGAGATGAAAGATTACCCTGAGGACCTGCAGAAATACACATGAAAAACAAGTTTATCTAAAGAAGCATGCATTTCTGGAGGAAAAAGGTGATAGCATGAATTTTGTATCAGATCTTTACTTCATAGAGAGTGCTACATAAAATATTGTTGGCCAGATTGCTGCTGGTTTAAAAAGTCTTTTGTTATTTCTTTGTATGAAATAATCTTGTTGAGAAAATGCTGTTTCCATGTGCTAGGTGACAGATTTCATTTCATCTTCGTTATGTGTGTTTCCAAGCCTTGGCTGGTACTGCAGATAATGCTCCTCACAGCCAGACTTCCACAAACACTGGATAAACTATCCTGAAAACACCTGCACATGTAAAAACCAGTGGTGTGATCAAAAAGAAGACATAGTGCAAGGTATTTATTTGCCTTTCAACTTTTTCAGAACAAAAATCCACAAATCAGTTTCACTGACCAGGAGGTTTACTGGCAGCTGAGCATTTAGTTCCCACCTGCTTGGAGGAAAGATCATCTTCTAATGCAGAACACATAATCATAATTTAAGACTTCAGTGAGTTCTTCCCCTCATGGACTCTCCTAATTTGCAGACAAATTCCTGAAGATCCTTTCAGTGCACTTGACTAAGTCAGTGTCAGAGGCAATCTCTGAAAGCTTGATGAGAATGTCACTTGTTTGTCCTTCATTTGCTGTAGACTGTGGTCAGTATTCCCTGTAATTATCCTCTAAAAATAGATATTACAGCAGCAAAGTGGTGACAGGAATCAGCACACAGCAGAATTAACTTGGGGGTTCTTTGCTTCTAACATTGCGTTGGAATCTTGTCTTTAATGCATTAAACTGAAGGTATTCAGATAAACTTTTCAACTATTTCCACTTGAGGAGTGACATTTAGAGCTAAAATTATTTTTCTCCTTCATTTCTGAAGAGGATTGGGTTATTCTTCATCCTGATCTTACCATATGAAGTGTTAAAATCTATTTCTTTTAAGCTAAACATATTGTTTTATTAAAATTCTCTAGCTAAAAGATTATACTTTGAAGTCCCAATGCAGGAAAATATTTCTTTTTTTAGAGAGTATATAAATGCTCATGCCTCTGAACTAGAGCTGAACTTCAATCTGTTTTTAATCACATTTCTGAACCAAGAGCTAAAAAAAAATCACACATAATTATCTTGTATTGAAAACAGAAGATGATGCCCTATTAATAGAAAAGAGAATAAAGTACAAAAAATCCTGAAGCTTGGCATTCAGAAGGGCTTTGAAAGCAGGGAAAAGGAAATAACAGTTTGTTTGTAGGTAGGAAAAATCCACAAGGTTTTCATCACGTGAGGAAAGAGGGGAAATGATCTCATCTGCTTCTTCACTTGCTCTTCTGTGCCACATTGTGCCATGATATCTCAGCAAAAAAGCTATCACTAATATCTGCAATAAAGCTTATTTTCATTTCATGTGGAGTCCAGGGACAAGTGGCAACATTCTGCTGAGGGCTGTGATACCAAGTTAACACCAAAGTTTCCTAATGGCAAAAGAATTTCTTAGGACCTTAATTCGCACTCTTCTGTAAATTCACTGCCCCATTCTTTACCATTAATGCAAGAACAGAGCATCTGATTTCCATTTTCCTATCAAAACTATAAATCAGATTTTGGAAGTTGTGAATTAGACCACCAGAAGAGTGAGAAAAGTTTAAAATACCATTTTAACACAGTCCTTATTGAAAGCAGTAGTGAAATATTCTTTCCTCTTGAAATCTCTAATGGCTTAGATATGCTGTCTCCCAGAGTCACATTCTTTGCTCACACCTTGACAATCTTCAAAGGAAAATCAAAAAGATACAGTCCTGCAAAACTGTCCCCTCCCTGCATACAATAGGTACAATGGTTTCCCTGGAGCTGTGCTCCCACTGTCCCAGAAGAATCAGGATGGCCTGACATCCAGCCAGGATGTCTGAGCTCATTTCCCAAATTCATTTCTATTTCTGATCTGCTGTCTTCACAATGAGACTTTTTCAGTGAAGCTGACCAAATTCTGGTGAGCTACAGACAGAAATGTGGCTCATTGTACACTGAGCTGAGCCATGGGAGCTTTGGCAGTGTCAGAAACCTTGGAGAATTGATGAAAAGCAATCCAGGAGTGTGGCAAATGATAAGTACAGCAGCAAAGCAGACACAGAAAGGACCTCTACAATCACCACAGCCTTGAGTTCCAGCAGGAAACACCAGCCAGTCCCAGGGCTCGTGTCCTGTGACTGCTGGGAAGGAGCAGGAGGGAGCCTGATCCACAAATCAGTGCTCAACACCTCCAATTCCTTAGCAAAAGGATTTTCTTCCATAATATTTTCATTGAGCTATACCAAACCAGCTGCTATGCCACAGGAAAGGGTTTTCATCCTTGTATTAAGCATAATTTAAATGATCCATTCAATTATTACTTTTGTATTCAAAGATGGCTTATTTTCATGCAGATTTATGTTTAGTTCTGCAGAGAGGATATTCTTAATTGTGCTGAAACAACTGCAAATTTAATTAAAGTTTGCCATTCCAAGCATAAAATAGATTAAAGAAAATGCTGACAACAGTAAAATAAATATTCAGCTATTTAATTTAACTCAACATTTATTTTTAATCCAAACATCAAAATAACCTTGTTTCTAATTACAATTTCATGACAAAATGTCTTGAAGAAGTATTTGTCTCTATTTCCCTCCAATCTGCTCAGCTGAAACACACTAGCTTGTTTATAAAAATGTTGATTAATAAATCTGTTCCAGCTGTATTACTGTATGTTACAAGGAACACAGATTGATGTATGCAAACAACAATTATAATTTTAAAAACCCAAAGTCTTGACAGTCTTAGCAGAAATGTCATCAAATACATTGCAGGACAATTACACACCTAAATCTTCACAAAGAAGGAAAAATAAGAGGCAAACATAGCTAGTAAGGTCCAGAGATCTGTGGCAATTTATAGCAGATGGAGAGATCAACTAAATACTTATAATAAGTCACTTGTGCTTCCTTGAACTGGGTATTATTAGGCTCAACCATGTGCTGTAATTTTGACAATAAGCAAACCCTCAGATTCATAAAAAGTTCTATTCAACAGAGATATAAAGAAAGAATCAGGCCTGGTTCTACTGAAACCAAGTGGAAACTCTCCAATAAGTTATACTGATTATTAATTTTAATTTTATAATCAATGAATTTAATAATTTATAGTTAGCAGCTTTGGGGAAAAGGTAGACAGGTAGAATTCCTCTCATCCAGATGCAGTAAATCTGGCTCTGATTGAGGAAAAAAATAAAATTCCTAAACCACAAGAATAATGAATATTAACTTAACCCTTGGTGTAATTCAGAAGCATTAGTCAAGAAGAAATATACAGGCTTTCCATGGCCTTTCATGCCTTTTCTCCAGCAGATTTGGAGGGAACAAAAGTGCCTTACCAGTGTAACAAATATCCCAAGAGTCAGAAAATTTGGTGAAAAAAGACTTTCCCCAGTTATTCACAATAATGTATTTTTGCAGCATCTGAATATGAATGTGAATTTGCAATGTACAAATGAATTTTGGTTCTTCTTCCTTCCACCTCAAGCAACACATTGAGGAGCTAAGGTGTTATTTACATCTGAGTGACAACATCCAGCTGTTGTGAGTTTAGGACCACACCACCACTTGTAGCAGACACAACAATCACAGGATGTTTCTGGTTTGAAAGCCTTGAGCACAACTGGAGCAGTCCAAGCAACACAAGCCCCACCCAAAGCCACCCAGGACTACCAGCACAAACTGCTTGCCAGCCCCTGTTCACTTCTCATTTTAATTATTTCTTGTCAATACAGCCAAGCAAAGAAAACCTCTAGATGGAAAATAGAAATGCTGCAAACCTCTTCCTTCTATGTATCTTCACTGGAAAGGGACAGAAAAGTTTCTTTTTGCAACAAAGCCAAGACTGAAATACAGAAAGAGGGTTATTGCAAACTGATAGAATCAGCCTACACTGAGAGCTCTGCATGTCAATGGAGCATCTTCAATAAAGTGTGAAGTGTCATGTTTTCCTTATTTATCTATATCAGTGATATATGTTGGTACCAAGACAATCTCAAACAAAGGGAAAAAAAAACCAAAAAACATCCAAACCCAAAAATTCAATAGAACAAATGAGAAGTTTAAGTCAGTGTGAGGGATTATTAAACTCCTTCACAAAATAAGAAGTAGTCAGTAAGGGAAGTAGCAAGAAGCCAGTATTTATTTCTCAGACAGGAATAAAACTGGAACCGTTCACCAAAGAAACAGTGAACTGAATAACAGCAGCTCTTTCCTACTGATATGTGCATATTGTAAGGAAAGCTTGATCTGGAATCCAGCAGAAGTGGTAGATGAAAACCCCTTTGGATGTAATACCAAGTTAACAAATCACTTTATATTAACACTGTTAGTACAAACAAAACAACCCAAACTTGTTCAAATAACCACTGAGTTCATCAACCCAGAACTATCCTTTCATGAAGAGCAGTTCATATTTTAACAGCACTTTTTATACAAGCACCAATATACACAGAGGAAATCCATGAAGTTATTTTTTTTTTCTTTTCTAAAATAAATCTTGCAACACAGAAAGGAAACTCTGCATGGTATTATTGATCAAAACTCTTTTTGACACTGTAGTAGCTTCCAAAATCTCTCAATGCCATAAGAAACAAAGAATGCACTGCATTATACAGGCTTCCAGACTATCACACTTCAGACTCCTGAAGCCAACAATAAAAATTCATGAATCAGCCTAGAATTTTTTTTTTTTTTGGTACAGTCCATAAATGACTAATGAAGCTGTTTAAAACAGAAGGAATATCAAAAGATAGGATTTTCACATAAACAGGTAGCAACAGAGCAGTTTAAAGGTTAGAAAACTCTACTGCCAAAAGCAGCATGGCACTTCAGAGGAGCCATGGCAATTCACCTACCTGAGAACCAGGGAACACCTCCACACATCTAAATCTAAATACAAACTTCCCATCTTTGAATCAGAAGGTTTTGGAAAGAGAAATCAAGTGCACAAGTCATATCATGTGGAATTGCAAATGAAACACATAAAACAAGGAGGTTTTTGGAGTTTGGATTTAGAAGCTCTTTGATTTGAAGGGCTGGCTTACCTGTTTGACATCATATGCCATAAGAACAAATCTTAAGTCTGGTGAAACAGAGTATCTTGATGCTTTGAAGGTTACCTGTAATGAAGTAACAGTAAAAGTGAGTTTGCAATAGCAATGTAATAAGATGCCCTTTCCTGAATTTTCCTACAGCTCATTTAAGAACTTCCCATTCATAAGACAGATTTGGTTTAGAAAACCAATGTACTTTTCACAAAAGAAGGAGTCACTAAATAATTCATCTAATTAGCTGGTATCAGTACAATGGCAACAGAACAATCTTGCTTTAACACTAAATACCAATTAAGAGACTGATGAGGTTTTTTTTCCATCACTACAAGTACTAAGTTCAAGGATAACCAATTCTTTCCCAGAGGATGAAGGAACACATTTGGTTGGAATGATTAAAAGGGAGATGCATCACTAGGTTAGCCTTAAAGATAATATGCAGGAAAAAGAATTGGTGTGCACTATGTCTCTACTCCTAGTGTTCTGACACCACACATAACAAACATTTTGCAAAACAACTTCAACCAAATCAAAATTCTTTCTTAAAATAAAGAAAATTCTTAGCAGAGGGCAAAGTGAAACACAAGGCAGCATTATAAAACTAATAATGCTTTACATCCACTCAAGACTACATGACACCCAATTGAATTCAAGATTGTAATTTCATCAAGGAGCAATGTTGATGTCAGAAATAATTTAATGAATCTAATGCATGAGAAAGATAAGAATGCGCTTCAAAGGGCACTGAAGGAAATAATTTTAAATTAATCTCAAGACATCTATTTGCAGAATGAAAGAAAAAGAAAGAAATGAAAAATGCAGATAAGAATAGAATAACGTAGGACAGCAAAAAAATAACAGAATCACAAAGCCATAAAAGGAAAACAAATAAAAAACAGCTATGTAGAACAAGATCTATCCACTATTTTATTTCTTAAGCATCTTGTTCTGCTTAGCCTAATCCCACTGCTAAACTAATGAATTCAACAGGGGTTTAAAGGTACACAAGTAGGAAGTCACAAACTATTACATTCAGAGTAGCTAAGTTGCTGTACCTGGGAAAAAAGCTTCCAATAAACTGAAAAGATGCTATATTTTGATATACAGATTAAACTCAGATTCCTAGGTAATATAGTTAGAATCAAGTTATCCAAAAGCATTAAAGGAAAAATATTTTTGAAGATAAACTGTTTGATTCAGCAGCATAACAGAATCAAAAGTCAGAAGATAAATCTGCAATCTTGAGAAAGAAGGAGAAAAAAAAAAAGACAACACACCTTAAACCATCCTCCTGTATCTACAAAGCACCCAGAACAGTTTTCTACTGTGCCCAAATTTGCTTTTATGAGTTAATAACCTTTAAGCATGTTAATCTATGAGTAACAGTCCCTCTTCCTGGCACTTCAGTGAAAATATTTTCAGATGTGAAATTTGTCTTTCTTCTAACAGTTTATTAATTATTGCCCCACTACCTCAGCATTCAGCACTATATAACCCAGGCAACTTTCCAAATTCATTCCCAGGGAGTGCAGTTCCTACCATTTCACACATTTAGGAAGAA
Source organism: Catharus ustulatus (assembly GCF_009819885.2). Lineage (NCBI taxonomy): Eukaryota > Metazoa > Chordata > Aves > Passeriformes > Turdidae > Catharus > Catharus ustulatus. Next base: position 30,885,262 of record NC_046227.1, read on the forward strand.
TTTGCAGTCCCTGATTCTGCCACCACAAGGTAATGAGGCTCCTCCTGCAAACACCCAAGCAGCTCAGCTCCAAGCTGTTGGCAGTTCCAGGCAATACCAGCAAGAGCTGCTTGCATATTCAAGTACAGGGTGTTGTGGATTTGGGATTTAAAGTCTTTTGAATTACACTTGTTTATTCAGCTTGCACTCACTTGCCACATTTTATTTGCCTCCAGACACATGGCATACATTCAATGCCAAAAACTGTATGGTAATGGGTTTGGGCAAAATAGTTTTCTTTTTGTTAGCATAATGGCACAATTCTTGGTGAAAGGAGTACAAAGCTGTTTCATACTTTTTAATGTAACACCTCAGAAATAAGAAACTGAAAATTAAACCAGCAGAAATCATGTACTAATTCCAAAACTGATAGGAACACTGATTTTTTTAAATTATCATAAAAACATAATTAGCCCATTTATTTAAGTTGGATTTACAATCAAGCCTTTAATGAAATAGGGGTTTAATTCTAGTAGAATTGCAGAAAGATTTAAGTGACTTAGAGTGATTACAATTTCCTTAAAATTCTGGTTGTTTTTGGTAAAGACAAGCCTGATTTTGGCTTGTGAGAAACTGCCTACTTATATGCCCAAAAGAACCCCTTATACATTAAGGACAGGAAATTAAAACAATCACCTGACTCATCCCTGCTGCCTAACATGGCGAGTAAACTCACAATGTGTGCCACTAAAAAGACAGAATATTTTTTTCCCCTAAAACCATGCCTAAGGGATTTCATCAACCAACAGCTGCCTGAGTCCATGGCTGAGGGGATTAGATCAGCTGGAAAAGGATTTAAAATGAAGTTTCAGTCCCTGCTGTAGGAGATGAGATGTGTGCCACACAAACTTCTGGGAGATCATCTATTGGACTCTCAGTCCCTACAGGATTAGATTCCTTTATTCATTAAAAAGAAGCTTGTGAGGACTCTGACCCCAAGGGTTTGTTCTCCTCTCAGGAGAACAGATTTTTGAGTTTAAAAGGAAGTGCTGGGGAAATACCACATTGGAAATACACAGGGAATTAAAAACCCTCAGGTGTCTTGTTATCCAGAATCTGGAGGATGGTTGTTACACAGGTCTCCATATCCACAATTTCTCAAGCTTCTTGCTTTGTCAGGAGCTGTTTAGCCTTCTTAAGACAGACCTAAATGTTGCCCCGTGTGATTATAACCCTATGGATTTGTTGTGCTTGATCTCTAAGAAATGCAATTTTGGACAAATAAGCTCTGAAACTGGGGGAAACAGAGTTGCCTAATTAGGCAGGGTCCAGGGATGCAGAAGCAGGGCTGGTTTCCCTCTGCATCAGAATCAGCTAGTTAGGGACTGGGGTAATGCAACACTGAGCACTCCATGCACACCCTAATCCCATTCCAAACCCAACAGAGGACAGGCAGAACACATGGAAAAAGGGAAGGGAATTTTCTTATATCCCTTTACCCAGCCTCATCAAGAGCTGAAATCCCTATGAAAACCCTCAGCTCTATGCAACAGAAAATACTTGGACTGGAGAAATTGCTGTAATCCTCAAATTGGTTACAATCCACACCATAGTATAATTCTGAGACAAAATAAATGTGGGGTTTTTAACACTTGTGCACTGTCTTCCCTGCTTTTAATTCACATATCTGCCATCCTTTTTTCCTATATTGCTGCATTTGACATAATTTCTCTTTTTCATACATAAATGATCCTATATCTGATCTTTCATTCCTCCCTCGACCAAACCCCCACTGACTGTAAAATCCTGTCTAGCCATAGGAAACATTGCATTTCCAGGTTTCTTTGAATACCTCACCCGATAAGAGTTTTAGCTGTTCTCTTGAACAGTGATGCATGATGTGATGACCCCAATGGTCTCACTGCCATCATAGATTGTAACAGTAAAAGCCAAATCCCCGCAAAAAGAGAGAATTGGAACAGGCTTTTGTCCTTCAGCTTCCCAGCTCCCTTCTCTCATCCACCTTTCAAGAACTGCTAAAATACAATTTTGCATGGAAAGAAGAATTGGCTTTTTTCCATCTTTCTATATGGGTGCTTAAAAGGGAACACAGAATTCCAGTGAACTATATATTGTCAAGTTTGACTTCCAATGTCAGTGTTTCCTTTCATTTTCACTTTGCCTGTAATGTGTGTTTTCCTGTTTACAGAAATACCTGTTACAATTGTGTTTAAGAGAAATTTTAGGCTTGGTTTAGGCTCTGCATCCTCAGCAAGGGCCCCTAGGATCAGCTCTTTTATTTCTCCCTAATTCTGAGCTACTGATGTACTGGCAACTCTCTCATCTTTCATATACTATAAAATGTTTGGTTTACTGGTTTTGTGGATTTTAACTACTATGGCATTTAAATCAATGCCTTATTCATAATCTTTCAAAAACATGGTATAGAGCAAACTGATGAAGTTATGTGCTATACAGTCTAGCTCAGAGTTATAAAATTATTTTTGTAACATGTATACTCTACAGTATTGTTTTCCATAGTTTCAGTTGGATCGTTTTAAGTGAAATAATATATCACAGTTAAAACTGATTTAAACAAATGTTCACTGTTGTGGAGTTTACTTATTTGTCTGTTTTTGGTTTGTTTTTTTTTTTTTTCCTTTGGTTTTGCCCCTCCTGCTGTTTCAGTTTCTTGTGCTTCTATTTTCCCCAGAAACTTCCATCTTCCACATTCCTGTTATTCTTCTCCAGCTTTTATTTAGTGATCCCTTAACACATATTAAGGCTTTATTTTATTTTTTTATTGTTATTAATCCAGAATGAAATATTTTAAGACCTTCAGGAATGTTACTTTAGAGCTTGGTGGTAACCAAAGGGGAATTACACATCTCTCTATTGCACACCCACGTCTGTATCACAAATTTAACTTAATGGTGTAGCGGGGTCTCGGTGGATGGGAGTTCATCCAGCTCAACTTGTCTGATAGGCATTGGCCAAATGGCATAAAAGGAGTCAGGCAGGATGGAATTACAGGGGCTGCAAGAGGAGAAGGTATCTGGCATGTCACAGTTCCCTTGGGAGGTACCAGCAGTCAGGGGAACAATGGGATTCTGCTTCACTGCCACCAAAAGGGGAAGATGGACCATGAGAGAGTAGCAGAGAGGGGAGCCCAGGAAAAGAGCAAGGCTTGCAGCACTGAAAACAGGGAACCTCTGAGAAAGACAGGTTATAATTAGAAAAACGTGCTATAATTAGAATAATGAAAAATCTGGGTTTCCAAGGTTACACTTCTTAATGCGGTGCTTCTTGTGTCACCTGAGCATTTAACTGAGACCCAAAAAGGCAATGCCAGCTCTTGGAACTGTTAACCCTCAGGTTTCCTGTCCAGTTTAAAACAAAAATGTGTCTTAAAACAGGATCTCAGCTGACTTCTATGCCATGGATGGGTGGCTCTCAAAAACAGGAACCAAATTCCCCAAACCCACCAGGAAATGTAGGACACAAAACCAGACCAGACATGAACCAACCCTGAGCCTTGCACCACAGCCTCTCTGATAGACAATAACATCCAACCAGTCAACACAGAAGTTTTTCCCCTTGCATTTCCCAGGAACATTTACATAATTAACCCTTAAATATATCAAGGAACAATCTTACCAGGAGTATGATTTAGAGAAATCCCACACAGAGTTGCCATAACCTGAGAGTTTCACATTTTTATGGATAAAAACCAAAGGCCACCACCAAACCACAGTGACTGCAAACCCTTCCATCTGTCAGGCTTTCCCATCTCAATGCACAGTGGTGCACTGCAACAATAAACCCTTCCTCATAAAAACCCCTGCACTGAAAAGCTGTGCTGAGAGGGTTATTGGACAGTTAGAGGAGCATGGGAGAGTAGAGAGAATGTTACAATATTCATAATCACCTATTTACAACGTGTGGGTCATTAAAATGTCCAGTGTTGCAACAACTATTATTATTTATGTAGTTATATAATGTTATTTAATGTATTTACTATTATTCACCCTTTCATTAATCTCTTATGCAACGTTCTTAAAATATAAGCATGTAAACTACTCTTGCAATTAAATCTATGTTAATCAACAAAGGAACTGTAATTGCATTATGATGTTGCACTGACTTTCCTGTCAAAAGGGGAAGGGGGTGTGGTGATGGGGAGCACAAAACAAAACAAAAAAAGTACCAAAAGGAAGACAACAAGCAGGGCTTTTTATGAACAATGCTCTGTAAAACACCACAAAACAGTCCCTGCCAAAAGCTCTGCTCAGACTGAAGCTCTCATTCTCTGCTTTTGGCTGCAAGGTCTCCACAGGGCTGGCACAGCTGGGCTGCCACAGCCTGACTGTGACCCCTGAGCCAAGGCTGCTCCTGCTCTGTCACCCTTATGACACCAGAGCAGGCAGCAAGGTCCTTCCCTCTCCATCTTGGTGTAAAAGATGGTCCACAAACCCAACAGGCTCCAGGGTATGCTCCTGGCAAGCTCTGCAAACAGGTTTGAAACTCAGCAATAATTGTTTGCTGTGGATCACGATGCACTTTCCCTTTGAGCTTTAAAAGAGTTGTGGAAAGGCAAAGAAATCAAGGTAGGCAAGTCAGGAATTACTGGGTGTTAGAAGAGTCTGAAGTGTACAGCTGGAGGAAAGCTGGACTAAATACAGGACCCTATTCTAGAGCTCACAAACTGAAAACAATTCCACTTGTATTGCCTGGCTCTGAAAGCAAATCAACAGATTCAAAATATATCCCACCATCCCCACTCAAAAGATTGGAGGGATCCCAGAAGACTCATTTCTGACAGAGGATCCTGAGTGTTGGTTAGGGTCCATGCCTGGTATCTGAACACATGCACCACAAGAGCAGAGAAACTGAGGGCTAACAAAACTCTTATCACTTACATAATTACTGTAGCTTTTTTAAGAGGGAGAAACGAAGGCAGGTTTCTTTCAGAGAATTCAACACTTTTGCTAAGTTCCATACCAGAACACACAGTCCCTACACACATTTTCTATCCTCTCTGTGTTTGCTTTTTCCATTCTGTTTTGTGCTGTAGGGCTGTAAAACAGACTTGAGAAGCTGAGCTAGAATAAAGAGCCAGATGGACAACTCTCCCTGAGCTAAGGAATCCCTGTGGTTCTCCATGCTCTCCACCTTGTGGCTGGGCTGTGAACTGGTAACCTGCTCCTACTGACTTTATGGAACAGCTGATGGCAAAAGCATTAAATAAAATGCTTGCTAAACACTGAAATTTCTTAGCTAAATGTGGCATAATGCCACATTTGGATTTTGGAAGTGTAATGTGTAATAAAGTATTGATAAATGCTAACAATCTGGTAGGTTTTGTCACTGAGGATCATGGTGATAGGCAGCCCAGACAGATGATAGAGAACATATTGTAATCATGTATGGAGGCAGCATCTCAAACACCAGGATGCCACACAGTGATTAATGTCTAGGGCTTTTTCTGGCTCCTCTTAACAGGAGACTTGCCCAGCCTCCAGCTGTGAACATTTATATGCTGCTGGCTAAGGATATTAACTGTTTATTAGACAGCTGAAACAGGAGGCACTGCATGGGTACAGTCAGAAGAAAATGTGAATTAGAAAAAATCATTAAACAATAACACCCAGAGATGTTAGAAAATATTCTTCGTGCTTCACAAGCTACCCTTTTCACTTATGGCATTGTATTTGCTACCCATAATATTGCTTTACTGATAGTTTAGTTATATAAAGGCCAGACTCTTTCACTAATTGATTACAAAAAAGGATTCCATTCCAGAAGGACAAATGAAGTGCAAGAATTTATTCTACTTGTAAATAAAACCTGATTATAGTGGAAAAAAGTACTTTAATTTGGGAACTTGGTATACATATTTCCCCTGTGTAAGAGAAGTGGGCATCCTAGAATGACAAAACATTAACCTTTATTCTTTCCAGGTGCATGACTATTATTAATGGTACTTTTAAAGGTTGGGAGATTTTGTTATCTTTGTATATCTTAACACAGGGTTTCTTTAAAAAACTGCAACCTGCTTTTTTGATGATCCACCTACTTTGTGAGCACAGCAGATCCTTCCTAGGGATATCTGGCTTCTGCACAATAAGCAGCACAAAGCAGGATAAAAGATGTGTACTTTGCAGGAGAGTGGCAGTCTCTAGGATGCAAAAGAGCCAGTGATCTGTGCCCAGTGGATGATTGCTTCAGAGGATGAGCAATGAGGGGAAAAAAGAAAATCTCTGAGGTGCTGATTCAAGCAGAGCCCAATCAGGGTGACAAAGAGTCATTACTTGCCCCTTGCCTCTGAACAAGGGGTTTATCAGAGCAGTTCAATTTTCCAGGGACAATTATCAACATTACTAAGAAAACTCTGGCATTTCTGTTGCTGCTTGAGCAAAGGCAAACAGGAGAGCTAATGCAGACTGAAATCAGGTTAATAACTCCTATTAAAAGGTGACTCTTCCATGACTAAAACCCTTCCCTTTGATAGGGAAGTATGAAGGAACTTGCATTGCCACTGCCTATGTTGGATCTCTGCTGTATTTTTTATTAATCCAAGACATCTCTGCAGAGTCATTAAACCACCACCATTCTAATTATGCAGCGATGATTAAGCAGATATGACACTGAGCGAGGAAAATGTTTGATTAATGATCCAGGTGTCTAACTTTAGAAGATTACATTTAGCAGTGCAAATCTGGGGACAGTCAAGCTCACAAGAACAGGACAGCTTTTGATTTCTGTCTGCCTCAGTAATGTTATCCTGTTAGGATTGCTGGCAGCAGCCAGCACAGAACATTTCCCACTGTTCTCTTCCAAACACACACCAACAAACTTGCTGGGCCTTCTGCTCTGTTTTCAGCTTTTTATTATACTTCCTCCATATGAATACTAATTGCTGGAATTGACTTTTTTTAAATATAACACTCTCAGTTTTTGGCTGTGTAAAGAGAGGAGCTTGGCAGGAAAAAAAAATACACTTAAGTTTTTTTTTTTTCCACCCATAATTGCTAAATGGTTTCTTGAACATTATCTATTTTGCATCAGTTTCCTGCATTTCTATTTAGCAGTAGATATCTAGTGGCTAGAGCTCACTTGGTTTGAGTGAATTGAGGATAAATCAGTGCCACAGAAAGCCCAGAGAAGAACAACTCTGCAGAAAGAGGCAGTGTGAAGCAGCCTACAACTCTGCAGAAAGAGGCAGTGTGAAGCAGCCTGTTCTTCCTGGCAAGGCTGGTGGGTCGTGCTGGCATCACCCTCTACAGCACAGGCCAGACACTTCCAGCCAAAATTGCTCCAGTTCATCTGTGAGGATGCTCAAGCCTTGTCACTAAAGCCAGGTTTTCCATCAGGGATGGCCAAGCTGCTGCTGGTGCTCCAGCTTTGCACTGAAGGCTGAGCAGCCCGGAGGGCCAGGCAAGGGCTCACACACTCTTCAATAAACGGGCAACAGGCAAAGTGCTACTTTAGGGCTTGTACTTGACAGAAATTCACCCTTCCACCCACTTTTAATCGTGTCTGACAGCCTTTTCTGGGCTAAGAGGCACCCTGAGGCACAAACCAGCATATGGAAGGGTGCACTCACAGAAGGGATCACACACACTCTCCATTCCAATATAATTCTCTCCTCCATCCTCCTCCATCTTCACACTGACCTAAGAAATCAGCATCAAATTCTTTCTCCTGAAGTTCTACTCTCTTCTTTCATGTTTGAGGAGTTAGAAGTAAAGGTCACCTGAGGCTTTCTGCTTTGAAAAGAGGAATCTCTATCAGCAAAGGCCAGGAACAGACTAGGAATAAAATCAGCCTTTGCCAAAGAGCACTGATGAAAATGAATCATCCTTTTGAGTCTGCAGGTGTAAAAGATTTTATTAAATTAAAAGTACAGGGATTAACAATAACAGCCAGTGGTCTGCATGGAGTATTTATGAGGAAAGATTGACAAGCCACACAATTATGCTGCAAAACCCTGATAAACGGGAATCACAGGGTGGAATGTGAGTGGTATCCCTGAGAATAACAGTGGCAAGCAGAGCAAAAGGAAATTCAGACTAAAGTATTAAAATACTTCTTAGCAATTACTGCTAGTCAGAAACCATTCATGTAGATATCCTTTACTGGTCAAGAGGAATAATCCCCAATCATCTACTCTGCCATTAAAGCACAGAGAAATAACTAGACCAGAGATGAACATGGATATTTTTCTTTGCATATTTACTTCCCTTAAGGAAAATATTCTGTTGAATCTTGAAAAATAGCCCCCTTTTCTAACAGTGAAAATCTCTCAACATTTAAGTAGCATTCCCTTCTTTTATGAAATATTTTTTCTTAATAGACATCACACATGCCAAGCACATGATCCATCCTTCAGATGCTCTGAACAAAGCACAATCAGCAGCAAATCCTCCAACATTTTGGTTATTTACACATAGGTCAAATAAAACAACAAATAACTTCATTCAGAAATCATTCAGTGACAGAGAAATGGATAATATTTTTCATTTATATGTAATATAACCTAGGTTATGAACATATCTAACTTTTATATATGGTACTCTCTCCTTTTTACAAGAAAAAATGTTAGCAGACTTCCACTGAGAAAGAAGCAGATAATATACATTACTTACAAAAGTTGTGTTTTCCAGTAATAATGTGGTTGTATTTGTTTCTACATTCAGTTCAACAACGTGTCCATTCCTGGTTTTATACACCACTGCTGAATCTGAAATGACAAAGAAATAAGCAGTTAGCAAGCACACTGAGAATTTAATACATCTGTAGAGAGAACCAGCATGTTAAATTAATTAGAGTATTCTCATTACAACACACAAGACAAGTTTTGTTGATTTGTCTCATGAGCCTCAAAATTACCAGTTTATGCCCTATGGCATGCTCACCTCATTCAATACATCTATGTTTTGACCATACACTAAAGTAAAGTTTTCAAAAAACCAAAATAATTTGTTGGACATCATATTCACATCTCCTTAGAAGTGATTCCAACAAAATTTCTGCACTGGTCTGTATTTCTGGTGACTGGCAGGACAAAGTTATGACTATTTTAAGACAATCCATATTGTCTGCTCCATGCTGGGCCACAGAATACTGAATTTTCTTGTGAACTTAATGTTAGCAAAGGAGGGTTAAAGTTAAATAGGCTCACTTGCAAAACATTTAAAATACTGTGGGAGGAAGTCTGCAACTTTTTCCTTTTTTCATACACTTGATTTATCATTTCTTGTGAGAAAAATAATCTAACATACCTCAAGAAAAAAATAAAAAAGAAATCTGAAATAAATTGGGATTTCTATGAAAAATACTTTGAATTTACTCGTACCAAAACCTGCAAAATTACCAAGAAATACACAATTACTAAATCAGCCTTGAGTAAAAAAAAGTTCCAAATTTTCAACTATTTGTAACAGAATTGAATAGATTGAGTGCTGATTCTCTCCGATTACAGTAATTTCACGATTATAAGCCGCACTGACTATAAGCCGCACTTCTGGGTTTCAGCAACTTTTTGGTGTTTTGTCCATATATAAGCCGCACCTGATTATAAGCCGCAGGTTACAATACAGAGTGTGATAAAAGGTATCTGTTCTATCACCATCTGTTGAGGGTGGGGACAGTGATCCTTATCTCAATGGCAGATATTCTGCTAATGGGCCATCCATTGAAACCAGGCAGGCCATTGTTCTTTATCTTTTCACACTCCATCCTTCCTCCAGGGAGTCATTGTCTGCTAATGGCCATTGAGTCCCACTGTGGGACTGATAAAATTACTGCATCCCATTGGAAGTTGCTCCAGCCAGGGGGAAGAGCCCAACATTTCTTACCAAGATAAAAACAGAGGCTTTGGGACACTAAGGGAGCCCCTTTCTCCACTGGACTCCAGAGGAAAACCGGATTTCTCCACATCACCACTGGACCTCCAGAGGGAAACTGCACTTTCTGCAGGAGCACTGCTCCAACTGAGCCACATCTGTCACTGCAGGAGGATGCAGCCACCATGGGATGGGACTGCTACCAACACCCTGCCTGACGGGGTGTCAGGTTGTACTCTGACTTTGTCAGGGTTTGGAGTTTGTTTCTTTGTAGTACTGTATTTCTATTTTAATTTCCCTAGTAAAGAACTGTTATTCCTAATTCCCATATTTTTGCCTGAAAGCCCCTTGATTTCCAAATTATAATAATTTGGAGAGAGGGGGTTTACATTCTCCATTTCAAAGAGAAGTTCCTGCCTTTCTCAGCAGACACCTGTCCTCCAAACTAAAACAGCAACTTTTCGTTCTTTGTCCATATATAAGCCGCACCTGATTATAAGCCGCACTTCCGGGTTCGGACCAAAATTTTAGTCAAAATGGTGCGGCTTATAATCGTGAAATTACTGTATTTAAAACCCATGCAAGAGATTTATACATAATTAAATGTAATTTCACGATTATAAGCCGCACTGAGTATAAGCCACATCTCCGGGTGCCAGCAACTTTTCATTCTTTGTCCATACATAAGCCACACCTGATTATAAGCCACACATTACAATACAGAGTGTGATAAAAGGTATCTGTTCTGTCACCCTCTGTTGAGGGTGGGGCAGTGATCCTTATCTCAGCAGCAGATATTCTGCTAATGGGCCATCCATTGAAACCAGGCAGGGCATTGTTCTTTATCTTTTCACAACCCATCCTTCCTCCAGCCAGTCATTTTCTGCTCATGGCCATTGAGTCCCACTGTGGGACTGATAAAATTACTGCATCCCATTGGGAGTTGCTCCAGCCAGGGGGAAGAGCCCAACATTTCTTACCAAGATAAAAACAGAGGCTTTGGGACACTAAGGGAGCTCCTTTCTCCACTGGACTCCAGAGGAAAACCGGATTTCTCCTCATCACCACTGGAGCTCCGGAGGGAAACTGCACCTTGTACAGGAGCACTGCTCCAACTGAGCCACATCTGTCACTGCAGGAGGATGCAGCCACCATGGAATGGGACTGCTGCCAACACCCTGCCTGACAGGGTGTCAGGTTGTGCTCTGACTTTGTCAGGGTTTGGAGTTTGTTTCTTTGTAGTACTGTATTTCTATTAATTTCCCTAGTAAAGAACTGTTATTCCTAATTCCCATATTTTTGCCTGAGAACCCCATGATTTCAAAATTATAATTTGGATGGAGGGGGTTTACATTCTCCATTTCAAAAAGAAGTTCCTGCCTTTCTCAGCAGACACCTGTCCTCCAAACTAAAACAGCAACTTTTCGTTCTTTGTCCATATATAAGCCGCACCTGATTATAAGCCGCACTTTGGGTTTGGACCAAAATTTTAGTGAAAATGGTGCGGCTTATAATCGTGAAATTACTGTAATTTTATTACAACAATGTAAAAGCATATGAAAAATTCTAAATTATGCCTAAAGGAAACACAAAAGAATTTCCCTGATCCACAGTAATGTCTGAGAAATTCATTACAGATCCTTAATTTCATGAAGTGGGAAGTAAGCATGACTGGAGAAAAAGGTTATGTTATTTTAAAAAATGCTTTGCTTCTTCAGAAAAAATGTAGCTCTGTTTTAATTGACTCCACAGGAACTCAAGATACCCAGCACTAGTGAATGTCCTCTGGTACGTTCTGTAAAATTAATGAAGCCTCATTTGAAGAGCTTACCAAGCTATTTTAGGACCATGGCTGGGAAGCAGGGTGGGATTGATGGAGTTTAGGACACTGCCATTAAAGCTGCTGTTCAGGAGGGCAAATCAGACTGTGAACTGTGGAATTAACAGCAGCTCATTTTAAAGAGAAAATATTTCAAATATTCATCTGGAATAAACAGGAACAGCACTTCATAGACAGTTATTTGGTTTCAGGTTCCCAATTAGAGAACATGGTGTTTCTGCAGCTTCCTTTAGCCTATTTTGCATGTTCTCTTTTAGGAACCCCAGCACTGGAAATCTCCAATGGCACTGGATCATTTTGCTGAGTATCACAGAAAAAATGATGTTGTCTGGCTAAAGAGCTGTCTCCAGTTATGACTGAATTATTTGGTGGGAAATGGCATAAATAACCCAGGGACACTGAACAGCAGTGCTCCAAGCCATGCATTTTGACCCCACAGGTGACACTAATGTGCTGCCCAAATCCAACTGAGTACAGAATGTTACTCCTTCTCATTTATCTACGCTCCTACACGTCATCTGCCAACAGGATTTATAGCATTGTGCCTCATTAACTAATTCACTCAAAAAAAAAGTACTTTCCCTTAAAATCCCTAAGAGAACCACAATAAAATACACAGTCCTAAGGCTCTTCTTGCAAGTCCTACACAAGGTTTGAAACACTTGGAAAGCAAATACTGTGAGAAACAGTAAAATACAACAACTCATAAATGGAAGCCTTTGTTCTAAAGTTAGAAGAAAATTTACTCAATCAGAAGAGAAAACGAGTCAGACCTCTTGAAAAGGCAGGCTTTGCTGACAGTAATTATACCTCTCTCTGAACCTGGATTCCACAGTCAACTCCTGAAGTGCGTGAATCAAATCAACACTTGCGAAATGTACGGAGGTTTGCAGGTAAAAGATTATATCAGAATCCCATGGAAACACAGAGCATAACAATCTTCAAAAGCAATCATAGTAATTAATATGGAATTCCCATTCCAATCAGGATTTTTTCAGGCTGGATAATGTGATAGTTGATGATCACACCACATCAAGATGATTCTTTTCATTGATAGCGCAAATGTTAGCAAAGAGACATAAATCTATTTTCTTTTTGAAATTTTTGTTACCAGGGACAGAAATTCTACAAAAGAAAACAATTCCTAGTCCTTAGCCTTGTCTATGTGCACAGCTGGTGGATTTGTTTTGTTTATTATCTTGGCGCCTTCATCACAAGGAGGTTCAGGGACCTCTGACACTTCACAAAGACATTCAGAGAAGTAGAGCTCTTACTTCAAAGGAATTCTCATTTAATCTGAAACAAACAGTAGTATCATGTGAAAAGCTCTCAGCTGGGCACAAATTGCAGCCCTGAAGAACCATATTATTGATCTGAGGACATCACTAGAATAAAAAGCACTCTGTCTTAAGCAAAGGAGAACATGAGGAAGCCTCTGTAAAGAAAATGTGTTATCAAGTCCCCAGCCCTGGATGCTGCACATGAAAACAGTCTTAAAAACAACTGATTGAAAATGTCCTAGTTATAATAGTTCCCAAATTTCTGAAAAGTTTGGAAACTTCAGAACATTGAATAACTGATTAGTTTACTCTGCTTTACTAAAACATGACAACCAAGGGTCTGTACATAACATCCTGACATCAGTACCAAATAAAAGGATACACAATAAATGTAGGATTCTTCCCCAAAAAAATAGTGGCTGGCAATATAATTAACACCTAACAGCACTTTACAGAACATAGATCTCGTTAAAAAATTTGAGAGTGTTATATTTGTTAGAGGCAACTCTGCTGAAACTGTATATCAGTTTTTTTGTCCAAGGTATTTGATTTATTTTATGGCATCCAAAGCTTACATTAAGCAGAATTAATGGCAAAAACATTATGAGGATTAAAAACACTTCCACTAAAAAGTAAAGAGGTAGATAGGGTTATGATACAGAATGATCTTTGGGAAGAATTGATTCCATCTTGATTTTATCCTTATTTCCAAGGCTGACTGAGAAGGAGGCTGCCTAGTGGACACACACCTCTGCAGGACAACTTGATGCTCAACAGGTTCTCTACAATCTATTTGTCTTTCATAAAGAATGCAACATTAAATAAAATATTACATGAAAATAAACTCAAACAAAATTCTGGGATAATGATAACTAAATTCATCTCAGTTAGCAGCATTTACAGAATTGTATTAGCTGCAGAGTCAGTGGTAATTTATTTTATCATTGCAGGGCTAAATGTCCAAATTCTTATGCTATTGTATGTTTTCAAAAATAAATATTTTTATCATCTACCCTATCTCTAGGCAAAGAGCATGGAATATACATTCTGCTGAAATGATTAATCCATACATTTTAAATCAGTTTGGATGCACATATGGATAATATAAATACCATAATATACATATTCATATAATATACATATAAAAATATAAAAATATATAAATATATGAATATATAATATTAAATATTAATAATATATTATAGTATGATATATAATATATAATACATATATTATATATATTTATATATAATATAAATCCCTCAGTGACAGCACTATGGCATAAATACAGCACCATGATAATCTCAAGTATTTTTAAAAATGAAAGCATTATTTCTTCTATATAACTTCACTAAGACTATTGTTTCTGGTTTAGGTTCAGCACTGCTAAGGTTTTGTTTAAGGGTATGAGTTGGCAGGAAATGCAGCTCTATACTGTGCCTGGCATAATATAAATTGTTCTAGGGAATGTCAAAGTACAGGCAAACTATCATAAAATGAAAAGAAATCAATGCAAAACTTTTCCTACTTGACAAGCAGCTTGACCCCCATCAATTCTGCAATAATTTCTTTACCTCCATTTATTGAATTCACCCCCATTTATTGAATTGACCACATTCTACCATGTCCTAAATGCTACAGAATTCCTTTGTAGCACTCACGGTTACACATGGTATGTTCACATGGACCAAAACAAAAATCCAGGCCCTTGTAAATTCTAATAAAAATTCCTGTATTGTTTAGAGAGGAAATGGACTTTCATCCTTAAATACATCCCCATCACTGCAAATCAATCCCTGAATTGTTCTAGTGCAAAAATTTGGCCCAGGGTCTCCATGGCCTTTAATGATTTAGCTTTCTGGCAGCAGGACACTGAATGATGGTGGCTTATTTGAAGAGTATGAACTCCAGTTTCACTTGTTACTGAAATTAAGCAACCCATCTTGTTATTTGAATTACACAGACTGAGTTGAAAGGACACACTACCATATACTTTCAAGTCTCTTGAATTTAGTACAGTGTTCTATTCACTTTCACATCAATATTGATCCAACTTTTATTAGTTGGAAGTTTTCCCTTTTTAGTGGTGGTATTTTCATCTTTAGACCTGTATGTGACACAAAAGTCTCCAGGTTGCTTATCACATTTATTCTTTTTCTCCCATGAAGTAACTCCAAGAATCTCCCTGAGTGCCTTCAGATGTTGGCACAGGTGCTATTGCACAATTCAGCAGCAAGTCAAGAGAGTTGTGCCCATGTGAAGGAGCAAAGGGGATGTGAAATGTTTTGCCATTTCTGCAGATCTCTAAATCTGGGCTATTTTACAAAAGATTGCAGACCAATAGAGATATGAGACATAATCAGTCAACTAAAGTCATCTGTGTTGTACTTGGAAAGATCCAACAGCTTCAGGAACAAGTGGGGCTCCCTTGATAAAGTATAAAAGCAGGAATCCTGCCTTGGATGAACTTTAGAATTTATAAAAGTATAGAGCAGCATCACAGGCTCACTAAAGCCACAGGACTCAGAAGATCACTGAATCTGACCCTCCACTATTCTGTGCATATTTCATCTTAGCCAGGCAAGACTTGCATTTCTACCTAGTCCATTCCATTCTCAGAGGTTTGAAGCAATGATTTTTGACCTATGAATACACATGGAGCTATTCTTTAGCCTCAAACAGTCATCGTGGCAACCCAAGCTTATTATAAAACTAAAACCTGCTTAGCCTGTAAATCTGCATTGTCACCATGTTCATTGAGATTAACGTGAATAATCTCTGCAGCTGCTAGCACTGACAAGGAGCAACAGAATCAACAGCATTTTTTTGAGTACAAAATACCTGACTCTTACTAAATTCACAGTACAGTTAATGTGCATTTTGTTTGCCAAACAAAAGTAGTTTATTAAAATATTTGCTAGATTTTTATGACTTGTTGATAATAAGGTTTATTTCATGGTAGCTCCTGAGAGAAACTTGGGTGGATCAATCAATTTGAGTGGATACAGGCCAAGACCAACTTGGACTTTGGACCAACTTGAGCTAGAACCTGGCTCAAAAGGGGTTTAGAATCTACTAATACAGATATTGAATACTTTGATGAAAAAGCTGATTTACAAAGAAAGAACACAGACTGCTAATTGCTGGTTATTTGCACAGAGCACTGTAAATCTTAGCCTAAGCTAATTGCCCAAAGGAGATCAGCACTCAGGCAGTTTTGTGCATAGAAACCAACAGGTATTAAGGCAATTTATCAAACAGTCTTGAGAGAGCAAGTAGTGTCTAAAAAGTGAAGGGAAGAGAAGGAAATAATTCAGGCAATGCTGAAAATCTCTTCCACAGTATCTAGAATAAGGAGGCCTCAGGGTACTCTTCTGAAATTGCTGACAGTGTTAACCTGAAGATTGTTAATGCTTGTTTTCCCACTGAAAATATTTACTAAGTTTTGGTTTGTTTAGCTAAAATTCTGCTTTTCAGCACAAACAGCAGCATTAGCAAGTCAGAGTTCTCCTCTTCCTTATATTTCATGTTTTTTTAAATGCAAACCTGCAAGAAGGTTGATACCTTGCAGTCAACACATATGTCAATCAGCCCTTGCTGTACACAGTATTATTAGAACTGCAGATGGCATTTCATCAAATTGATTATAGAAAATGTCATGCTAATTAAAATAGAGAATGCTTTCTGATTTAATAAACAGGGGGTGCTAGACAATTCTTTGTCTAATGAAGTGTTTATTAATTAAATAAAATAGTAATTTACAAAGATATTAGAGATACAGACCAAATTTCAATGTTAGTAAAGTCATGTGTAAGCTGAGCAAGATTTCCACTGCTCTTCTAAAAGTTTAGGCTGTTAGTAGTGCTCTCAAGACAAAAATTATCCTGCACTGGTTTTATAATGCAATGTACTCTTGGAATGTACTCCTCCAGAAAATCCTTTAGTACACAGGAGATTTCCTATTGAAAATGGCTTGCAAATTTGCACAAACAGGTAATTCCTGCTCTTTCTGATCCCTGCTTCCTCTTCCCATCTATGCCCAATGCAAACAAACCAAAAACCAGAGATCTTACAGTGCAGTAGCTACAGGAAAGGAGTGGTAGAGTGAGAGTAGCACCCTGCCAGGCACACAGGAATTAGCTCTGCTATTCCTCCTTCTTGAACCTCAGAATGAAGTGCCCAGGCATGGATTGGAATAGGAATGTGAACTCCCTAAGCCTTCCATGCAATCACTCCTGAGGGCTCACCCCTCCTTCTGCAGTGCTCCAGATACAAACTGGCATTTCCTAGAAAAGCCCAACAAGTGAGAAAATTTTAATATAGTGGCTATGTATATATCCCAGTAAAAGGTCAGTCTCTGGAGCAGCCTTAGGGTTGCAGTTTTCTCACTCCCTTTTGTCCCCATGAGGGTATCTCAGCAAGCTGACTCAGGCAGAGCTGGTGGCTCCGTGCCCAGCCCCACACTCAGGCAGTGAAAACATCACAGCTCTGATATCCACATGTCCTTAACAAGCTCTGATATCCACATGTCCTTAACCAGCTCTGTAATCCAGCCCCTGGCAGCCTGGCACACCCAGCACAGCACATCCAAACAGGGTCATGGAGTTGAATTTCCAGGTGTAAACTGACAATGCTGAATTTTTTGTTTTATTTTATACTACTGAGGACAAAGTATTCTATTATAAAAGTAAGCACAGGTAGGCAATTTCTGTTCATCAAGTTATTTAACTTGCTTCTTCCAGATCTCATTCTGATTTATGGGAAAAACATGTTGATTAAATGAAGATCATTAGCTTGGAAGAATTATCATGCACCCAGTAATATAAAAATCACATCAAAGCATTGGTTTGGGATATTTGTATCTTTTTATGAACCTTAAATACCTGTCTATATTAAATTATTTCTGCTGATCAGTCATCTGTGCTTTGAATAGAAATTACAGATTCAAGAGTCACATGTGTCATTAAGAATTTTTGCCCAGAAGTATTAAAACCTGTGTATCTAAATTCAACCCACAAAATGAAAGCAATTTAGTGTTCTTTTCATATGTGTTCATCACCTACTACTGAAGGTCTTGGGAAATAACCATGCCAGGTAATTGGAAAATTAAATGGTGACTTTGTAGGTATCTAATCAGCATTGATATGGAAACACAGATTTGGCACCAGCATTTGAAAACACTGGCAGGATTTGCTTTGGCATCCAATCATTTTGGATGCCATTGTTTCATCTGTACATGTAATTGCACTGTTCTGCTGGAGTGTGGGGAATTGGTCAGGCAGTGCCAGGGACTGCAGGATCACCAGGACAGTGCTTGGCTTGACCCAGCAGGTCCTGCCCTGCCTGGCACACTCTGGGTAAACTCCAAAAGAGCAGCAACGGGGTGTGGAGTGGAAATGACCTGGGAAAGTGTCTTATCCTCAGGATTCAAACAGAAAACTCAGGTGTAAGCTCAGATTCCCACAAACAAGTTTTCTGATCAAAACACATCAGCATTAAGCCTGTCACACTGGAATGGAAAGGATTCTGATTGTATGTTGGAGCACTTGCCAACAGATTTCATTTGGCTCAGAGATGAAGTCTCAGTTCCAAACAGAAAGAGACACAAGCAATTAAGTCTCTATCTTAATATTATCATCATGTGCTTCACTTTGCTTCTTTCAAAATTACAAAGGTGACACATTGGTAAGGGACATTTTATGCAGCTTATCTCTATAATTAATTTAAAATAAAATGTAGCTGAATGGGAATATCACAAGAGGAAGAAAATCAAGGAAAGGTTGAACAATGGCATTCTTGGCAAGGCAGCAACAATTCTTTACCAGCATGAACATTTAGTGGCAGTTTGAAGGCATTCCCAACAAGTGGAGGAGCACAGCTCTCCTCCAGGTGAGATGTGCAAGTGAAACAGCAGACCTATTCTCCCTGCATTAGTCCCACACGAGTTTCAAAGAATAAATATTTAAATTGTGTTTCCAAATTTATCCTAATAATTATCCCATGGAATCACATCTCTCGCTTCTGATCAGAGAATTCAAGTAATTCAGCTTTTATTTTTAATTTAAATTAGGCTACCATTTCAGATTAACATTATTATTATTAATTTTATTGAGTAAAAAGTGTCATTTTTTTCATCAAAATGCTAACTTCAATAAGTCCATACTTATTCAATAACTGCTTTGGACGCATAGAAAATATCCTGATCAAAGTAGAACATATCTGTCTGGATTTTTTTTCATTTTTGTACCATAAAAAAGGAGGAAAGTAACTGAATACCACAGTTGAAAAATATATATCTAGTGCTCATAATTAACAATTATTAAATGGATCTGGAATAATCACTATTATGTCATGAGGAAATCCTGAATAGGAAGATTCTTGCGTTTTCTCCTCTACTCCATTACCAAGGATATAGGGCATGCTAAAAAGGGCTGATGCAAATATATTAGCAGGAACAAAATTTGTTTTGGTGTAACGTTGCCTTTAGCAGAACATCCATATTTTCACGCCTATACATTTCACTTTGGAAGAATATGAAACATCTTTCTAAAAAGGGGATTTTAAATTTGTTTATGCTTACTCATTTTTATCAACTTTAGTAAACACTTTCCTGATGGTGAAATTGTCAAAAAGGTTTTGTTATTTTAATTTTTCATGCAATGATAAACACAAACTTTTCATGCACCTAATTGAACCACAGACAGAAATGCTCCCATATTTCCATATTCCCAATTGTAGATCCCTTTTAGTAGTTTTAAAGACAAACTTATTCCAGTTTACAGACGGAAATTTAAGTCACTACAGGAAGCCACTTAGCAGTTCAACATACTCATATGAAGTATATGAATTTTACATTGTCTTCCAAATTATATATTCCAAGTACAGAAAGGCTGGACCAAAGGGATGAAAACAGAATAGATTGCACTCATTTTATGGAGTACATTCAGAGATTTCAGGGCCAAAAGAGCTCATTATGTACTTCTATCCTGAATTATTTCAGAGCCAAGATTACAGGATTTTGACCTGTAATTCTGGCACCAGCCTGTAATTTCCTGTTGAGTTTTCCTTTATAAAGAGCATGCAGGCTTGCTTTAAACACTTTAGTTCAGAATCCACTATAGCCCTTGATATAATACTGTGAACTGACAAACAAAAAAAACAAGTCCTACTAGGATGCCATTAACACCTTACTTAAAAACTTTTCACTGTAATAACGCCTGGAGGGAATTATCAATAAAAGAAATCTATTTAATCTCACAGAGCAATGTGAAGCACACAAAGGAGATGTCAGAAATTGGAGCCTATCCTGCTCTGTTCTGTAGAGTGCCCACTTCAACTGTCTGAATGCAGTTTGTGCCACTGAAACAATTCACTGTTAGGTAAAAGCACAGGTTTTGTGATGCAGTGATGTATCCAAACACTCAATTTCTATTAGATAATTTAATTAAGATGTGCATATAAATTTCTATTCTCCATATAAAATCACACATATTCAATCTGCACAGAGCACAAACATTCCTTTTTCTGCCATGACATTTTCTCTAAACATGAAAAACATAAAACCTAACAGGAAGTGATGGCATTACTGTCTCTGTAACACTTAATTTCATCTTAGAAAAAAAATTAAATTAAAAAAAAAAGAAAAAAAGAAAAAAAAAAGAGCATTGTATCAGCTTTCAATGCACAGCCCTGAACAGGAAACAGGTGTTTCACCTTTTTTGCTCCAAGAAAAGAACCCAGAATTGGAGCTTCCCAGGAAGGAAACTACTTCCTAGGAAGAAAATAGCTACTACATTTAAGGATAGATGTCTTGTTTCAAGCAGATGCCAAGAACTCTTGGCCTGATACCAATGATTCCAAGAAAGACTTTTCACATTCCTTACTCAGCAGCAGAGCAGAGGAAGAAAAGCTTCCAAGCTCCCTGGAGTGAAATATCAGCACTGTGAGTCTGTGCTCAGTCATGAGGACACGCTTCATGCTTGGTATATTTGGTTTAGGGAGATGAAAAGAAAGGAGAGAGAAGTGCTTTAATTCTTGCTTTAAAAAAAAAAAAAAAAAAAAAAAAAAAAAAAGAGGGAGAGAGAAAAGAAAAGAATAATTTAAAAAAAAAGAAATATAGAGTAACTCTTGGCAGGAGCAGGTTACTTATTCCATACAGCAAGGAAAGCAGCTGGGAGAAAACTGTAACTTTCAAAATATTTGAAACTCATAACTGAGAAAGTTTGGCACAGCTTGGATCTGGCATTCGCTTCAGGACTTAATCACTGTTCTCCTTACCTCTAGGAGAAATATCAGGAGTATACAACATATAAAGCAAAGAAAAATATATTCATTTTCAGTAAATAAGCAATACCTACAGGAGTACCTATGAAATATAATTTTATTTTCAGCTATGAAAAGACAAAAAGCTGTCACTCATGCTTCTGCAGTCTTATAACCAGTTAAACACTCTTCTTCTGAAACACCACGAGGGAATGGAAATAAAGCATAATGTGATAAACAATCTGCATCCCATTTTTTTTAACCTGCTAGCTTTTTAAGACAAAATAGGCTTTGAAATCTTTCAGCACAGAGTTATTTCCAAGTTCTGGGTTTCTATCTGCTACTTCTAATTAGTATCTGAGATTCCACTGCATTTATTTTTCACTGTAAAACAGACACCTGAGGGGGGATAAGCAGTCCAGTGCTAGGATACCATAACACAGTTAAATGCTAAAGTGGCATCTAACTCCATACAACATTTATTTTTACATATTTCATCAGACAATGTTCATACACCAATTATAAGTGCAATAAAAAAGTCCTACAAATATTTATCAAATTTTAAATATTAGCTACATTGTGTAGACCACATGATAATTTCTTAGATCCTTGTATAATACAATACTCATCCTTTTTAAGAGAATACTCATCCTGTTGTGAAATTCTACTACCTGTCTGATAAATCTGTCTGACACAGCAAGAGAATAGTATCAATTCCAGAATTTCACACATAACTTATTTTAAAAAAAATAATATCGGTCACATTAAAAAAAACCCAAAAACAGTGAAGTTAGCTCTTCTAAGTAGCAACCAACAGATGCAGTGCCTACTAAAATCCTGAGTTTCATGCCAAATAAGAAGAGGACAGGGTGATATCCAGCCCTGTGAGACCAAGCAGCAGCTGAGACATGTGGCTGAGCACAAAGAGGAATAAAGGATGGGAGTGGTGTGCCTGGGAAGGGCTCACATCTCAGACCAGACCTGAACCTGCTCCCCTGGCACAGCACCAATCCCTTAGTCTAGATCATTAATTCATTCAGATTTTCTTGTGCATCAGAGATGCTGGCCAAACTAATATATAAATAATTAATATAACTGACAACATGCATTGGCAAGTGCAAAACTAGTGATATTTTTCCCCTTTATATAGGTTTTTCTTTCATAATTATACTTTAATGAATGCTTTTTGCAAATGTCAAATGAAAAATTTCAATAGTAAGTCAGTTTAGAGGAAATGTTAAAATATTTCAGAGCTTAATGCATTGAGGCAACTTCTGACTGCTAAGTCATAGAAGCAAAACCCTGAGAGCAAAGCCCAGCAGTGACAAAGGCACCGCTTTCTACATCACTTACACTGCACCACATCCACAGTGTTTTGCCTGTCACCCAGAGCAACTTCAGCTATAAAAGCATCCTGCCTGGCTTTGTATCCTTTGAGTTCAAATAGATTTGCAGCAGCTTGAGTACAGAACCAGTTTATAACTCTTCATTCTGGGATTGCTCATGGTGCCACTGGCAGTGACAGAAGGGGACTCTGATGCCTTCATTAGATGGCAGCAAAAATTGTGGTGGCCAGGAGAATTCCAACCAGTGATATTTTCCATTTGCACAGTGAATTAAATGGACATTATTTCTACTTCAGTTGTTATGATAGGTTTATTTATGCCCCTGCATCCTTCCATTGTAACATAGTGTAACAAAGATTGAACTGATGCATGCAGACACCAAGCTGTGGGAACACTTCTGCCCAGGGAAGGACACTAGAAAAGGAATTCTGCAATGTATTTCCTGGGAGAAGCTGCTGTCAAACCTAGAAGAATGCATAGAAAAGTAAGTTTCTAGTTTTCCTTCTGCATTTCGGCAGTAAGGGATGACCTTTCCAATAGCCTAGGTCGCATCAACAAAAATAATAAAGAATTTATTATTTATTAGTCTAACCCTTGGACTACTCCTGGTTTTGATTTTTTTCCCCCCCACTCTTTTGGGTTTTTTCACCAGGTTTAATTCTATTTACATCCAATTCTTTCTAGCTGACCTGAGGGGCTGGAAGATAAATGGGTAACACTTATGGGGTTGGTTACCTGATGACAATTCTAGGGCAACTCATACAGTTAGAGCTACAAATAATACTAATTACTAATACAGTTACAAACAATGACACTGAAGAATAAAGGGACTCTTTTTAAGAGTTAAAGTCACCAAACAACCTCTTGCACATCATATTGGAAAACTAAACTACCAAAAAGCCAGAAATTCTTCTAAAAGGCAGCGACAAGAAGACATAACTTTGCCAAACAGAGCAAAGTTACAAGAACATGTTTAACAGAAATAAAAGGTGTACGTGAGTCTATAAACCAGTACAAAGGTATTTTTAGATTCAATTTTTTCTTTAGAGAAGATCATCTGAACCCATTAAACATGATACAAGAATGGATAAATAAAAATTTTAATAGGATTTTCAAGATAAACTAGTAAAGGCAAAATCTTAGGTTTTTAATTTCTCCCTAAAGCTTATAGCTAGAAGGAAATTAATTGCAATCAAATGGAAAAAAAAAAAAAAGAAGAAAAAAACCCCACATACAAAAAGCCACACAAAAACCCCAACCAATATCAACAACCAAACCCAAAACAAACAACTAAAACCAAAATCCATTTTTTTTTATATTCCACATTCAAGCAAAGAATCAGTAGCTGTTATCAGTCATATTACACAGCCATGAGATAGAAGAAGAGAAGCAGATGCCCTTACAGAGGACACTCAGTGCACAAAATGCATTTCCAAATGTGCCCCATCTTGGTGGGAAGCATCTTCTACAAGAAGCAATAGATAAACTCTCTTAACTGCTTTGAAGATAGACAAGATGTGGGGACTATGCTGCCAAAGATAATTGGCATTGCTTGGGGTAGAACAAGAACGAATATTTATGATCCAGATTAAAAAAAAAAAAAAGAAATTAAAATTGTATTTATTTGCTTATACAGACAACAAGCCAAAATTCTTGCAGGTCATTCACCAGTGAATTCCTTAAATTAAACTTTCCCCCTCAGAGGAAATGACTTGCACTAAGAAAGTCTATTCTCATTAATGAAGACATAAGAGATTATTTCAGCTCACCAACTGGTGATTCCTGTAACACAGACACACATACAAACCCAAATATTCCCATAAAATGTAACAGTTATATTTCACATTCAGTCAACATTAAGAGTTATTGCTACTCATGAAGGAACTTGTGCAGGTAATGTTTGAGTGTCACAGGAAATTCAGAGCAAATAAAAGGCACTGAAGTAAAAAGTCTGTTCACTGGATTTCAAAAGCAAATTCATACTTACAGACAAACATTTCCCAGTCGCTTCAAATCTACAGCAGACAAAATGAGCTGACAAACCTCCCTTCTCATCCTGCTATTTTTCAATAGATGGAGAAGATATCTGAGTGGCTGCCCTAGACATTCGTCAGGAGTGATTCTGGAACAGAGACGGAGGCGTCGGAGCCTGAATGCACAATCAGGGGCTTTGTCATGAACCCACTGCACAAGGACAGCAGCTCCTCGTGGAGCATGAATAAACAGGGAGCACAGCTCTCCCTCCAGTCATGGAGCACTCACTCTGACAGAAATAGAGTGGCAAATGTCAGCAAGGAAATGTGGGAGCCCAGGATATTCCCCTGGCTTCCCTGGAATCTGGGCAGGGGGCTCGGAGGCCTTGGCGGGGTTCCCAGGGCCCCTGTGAGTTCGATCTATGTCCCTGGGAGAAGTTGTCATCTTTGTGTGAAGAATTACAGAGTCACAAAGACAGGTAGAGTATGGATTGGAGCATTTAAAAATTGTTTGTGTTAGGGGTCTGAACACAAGATGGAGGATTTAGGGCATGGTATGCCTTTCTCTCTTCTTCTTCTTGTCATCCATCTTTTGGGTTGGGATGTCAATTCTGGATTGGTTTGGAGGGGAACTGGACAGTGCAATGTGGGTGTCATGTGTTGGAGATTGATTGTAAACAGTGTATGTATAATTTGGAGTATAAAAGATAAGCCCAGCCCAGGAGGGCAGAAGAGCCTTGAACAAAGTGCAGAGTGGACCACTGTAAGCTAGAGAGAAAATTCCTTAGATAAGAAAGAATAAACAACCTTGGAAACCTCAGAAAATCAGCTTTTGAGTCTTCTTTCATGTCCTGCGTGCCCTGGCTGTGAAACAAGAATTCTCAGACCACCATTAATGTGCGGTGAGTGATCTCTGACCATAAAAGAGGTCGCTGCTGTCCACGAGGGAAGTGTTGGGGACTTCTGTGCCACTCTGGCTACAAAATGAAAGTGTGAACTTCCTGCAGAAGCAACAGCACACCCGTGGTGTGACTTTCCCCACTGGCTTCTTGTAATCTTGCAAGGACTTTAACCTCATTATATTCTAGGTGCAGCACTTTATATGGTGCTACATGTAATACCTCCATTGTAATTTTGCCTTTTAAAGCTACCTACTCATCAATTTAATATGGTGTGTGGTACCACCACACTGACTTCCCATTAAAAAAGGCCATTTGGAGGGTTTTAATAAGTCCTTATCACTTGGTGTCTGGCTTATAACTGTGCACAGCATTTCTTAGCACAGATTATCCCAGTACTGATGTGAGGTAGCAGCACAGGCTATAATTATCTAAGTTAAAGACACGGGGCTTTGAAATTAAACTGGCTTTGAAATAAAATACTACATCCAACTCAACTAAGCACCCACATCAACAACACCTGCAGGGAACTGTGGCAGTCCAAGAGAGAAAATGAGTGCTTACAGGTTAAAATTCAGCTTCATAATTCTGAAATGTCTGAATCCTTCCAGTGACACAGAGAATTTACTTCTACTCTCTGCAGAATTGTATTCTGATATTGCCTATCACATGCTAGCCTGTGATATTTCTTTCAATGGGAAAAAGTACATTTTATAGCATATACAGAAGATATGACATTAACACTTCTTCCACAAATTTGAAATACAGTGATCTTAGCACTGAACATAACAGAAGCAGAACCACTATAAAGTACAGTAAATTCACGAATACAAGCCGCACTGACTATAAGCCGCATCTCTGGGTGTTGGCAAATATTTTGGTTTTTGTCCATAGATAAGCCGCACACGAATATAAGCCGCTCTGTCGTTCGCAGCGAGGACCCGCGTGCAATTATTAACAGAACGGCGGGAGGGCGGGGTTTACTGGCTGAGCTAAGGCTGTGCAGGCTCGGCCCGCTAGGGGCCGCTGACGGGGCCAGGTGGTCCAGCACGGTGCTGCAGCTCGGGGCCGGCCGCCGCTGCCACTGGGCTCGGTCACCCCGGGTCGGCGCTGCCCTGCGGTGGCAGGCAGGGACGGAGCTTCCCCTGCTCCTACGGCAGCGGCGGCGGGCGGGGACGGAGCTTTCCCGCGCCCGTGGCGCCGGCGGCGGGCAGGGACGGAGTTTCCCCGCTCCTGCCGCGGCGGCGGCGGGCGGGGACAAAGCACCCCGTCGGCTCCCCGAGCCGCAGCAATGGCTGCGCGGGGCTCCTGTTGGCTCCCCGGGCCACAGCAATGGCTTGCGCGGGGCTCCTGTCGGCTCCCCGAGCTGCAGCAATGGCGGCGCGCGCTTCCCCCCCCCTCCCTGGGCCGCAGCAATGGCGGCGCCGGCTTCCCCCCCCCTCCCCGGGCCGCAGCAATGGCGGCGCCGGCTTCCCCCCCCTCCCCGGGCCGCAGCAATGGCGGCGCCGGCTTCCCCCCCCTCCCCGGGCCGCGGTAGGGGCGGCCCGGGTCCCCCCTCTCCTCCCCGGGCCGCGGTAGGGGCGGCCCAGGTCCCCCCTCTCCTCCCCGGGCCGCGGTAGGGGCGGCCCGGGTCCCCCCCCCCCTCCCCCGGCCGCGGTAGGGCCGGCCCGGGTCCCCCCTCTCCTCCCCGAGCTGCAGCAATGGCGGCGCCGGGCCCCCCCCCCGTCTCTCCCCTGGGCTGTGGCAGAGGAGGAAAGAGAGCTCTCCCGCCTCTCTCCCCGCCCCCCGTTCTGCCTACACGGAGCCAGGCTCCACCCGCGGTGCAACAAAGTAGCGATTTGTAACAATCGCAAAATGCCGACTTTGCAGCTGCTCGGCTCAGCACTCTGGCAGGCACTTCTGAGGTTGTATTAGCCGCTCCTGATTATTAGCCGCATTTCCGGTTTAGGAGCAAAATCTTAGTCAAATTGGTGCGGCTTGTATTCGTGAAATTACTGTACATTAAACTCCTGTTTTTATTTTAATGGTGTCCTATTTCTAATGTGGGTTGAATTTTTTTTTAACAGAGAGAGGAGACACCTGACTTCTCCCTAGACATGTTGTGATGACTAAAAATTCCTGCATCTTCAATTTCTATCAATATTAACTGATATTGCAGAAAGGATTCAGAGAGAAGTCTGAAAAAGCTGGGCAAAATAAGATATATAATAAATTTCATAGATCTACAGTTAGAAGTTTTCATTAATTCCTCCAAACTATAACTTTTTAGTTCTAGAAGAGAAATTACTTCAGTGGCAGAAGCTAGAGGCTCCTTGGAACTGGATGAACCACACTAAGAGTTTGATCATTAGGAGAGCTAAGTATTTTGAAGAAAAGGGAGAGGAAAGTAAAATCACTTAGATCAGCTTTTGAAAACAGAGCTCAAGCTGTGTGTTTCAGCTGGAAATGTTTTACCACTATGCCTTTTGACATAACAGATGGCACTGTCACCCAAGCAAGCACAAAATCAGGTTCAAATAACCTCAATGGCAATCAGAATGGCTCTAAGCCAAGTTGTAGAAGTAACATCTGACTGACCTTACAGATAACCTATCCCTGTCTTAACCTTTGTGTGGGCTGGTCCTGACTTTTCAGACTGATTGAACTGAGAAGACTGAAAAGAGGTTTGCCACATCTCTAAAAAAATGTCAGAAACACTACACGATAGAAAAGAACTTTGTTTTCCTTCCTGTTCCATGAATTGCTCCTAAAACACTTTTTGATTCAGACCTTTACATTTGTTCAAAATAACTTAAAGCCTCATTTACCTCAAACAAAGTTTCCCCATTCGACAAGAATCCTTAAGCATCTCAGTATTGGAACTGACCTACAGTCAGAATTTTTACATAAATGCACATATTTCCCTCTCTCTTTCTTCAGTTCAGCTGCTATAGCAAAACATTCAGTTAAGTTTTAGCAGAAAATGAGCAAGCTTCATACTGATATCAGAAAGGACAAAACACAATCACTTCAGCACCCACAGCAGCCAAACCTTGCTTTAACTACATGCAACTCCTGAAGAAGAACTGAGGGCTGCCATTATGTCTGGGATCAATCAGCCTGTGAAAGGAAAGGCTTGCAGTCAGTCACACAGGTGCTGGAGCAATCCTACTTCTCCTCTAATTGTCTCAGGTTTATTGAAGATGAAAAAGAAACTCAGAGAAATGGCAACTCCATGCATACAGTGAATGCAGAAATACAATTTACATTCTTCTTTGGAGAAGCTCTAAAACAAATCCTATGATGAAACCAAATATTAACTTTAGGATAAAATCAGTGTATTTCCAAAGGCACCATAAGTACATACAGTATTATATATACATTTGATGTATATATCAATATTGAATATCAATGAATTGAATACCAATGTATATCCCTTCTTTCAGAGGAAGTTATATAGGTGAATATATTCCCTTTCTAATTTGGATGATTAAAAACCTCTTCCTTCAGTGATGTACCCCTGCAAGCCCCCACCTGGGCAGGCAGCAGGGAACTAAGAGCCACTCTTTTCTCACTACTGTTGCACAGTCACAGGGGAGTAGAAACAATTAAAACTATCAGCAGAAATTAATCACTGTTTGGATTTTATTCCATTCACTCCCTGGGGACGCAAAGGTCTGCAGGTCACTTGTACTCTCCTCTTCCTTTATTGATAAATCAAATTGATTGATTTGTCTTTATATAGGGTAGAAGAATCTTGGCCACTAAATAGAGAAAGCCTAGCCAGTAGAAGAATCCATTTTATTCATTAATTTTTTTTTCTTTACAAATGTATCATTTCCAGCAGCATGAAGCCAGATTGCATACAAAAATTATCTGACCTGTGCTACAAACCGAAATCCTCTGACTACCACCAACAGATCTTGGTTGTTGTATGGTTTTTATTAAATGTATATTTGAAAAGAGCAGTATTGCTGAGAAATCTCTTTTACCACCAGATAATTTATAAGAAATGTAAAGAAACATTGTATAATTACATATATAACCTGCTGGGCTGTGTATTTTTCAGAGGATGTGCTGTTCTGGAATTAGACTCCCTGTTCAAGTGTTTTTCAGTGCACTTCTTTGTCATATACACCCCATGTTTGCCAGCACGACTTGGGATGTCATTGTGATCTACAGTTCCTCTGCCTCTCATGGCAACAGCAGTCCTAACTCTTCTCTGATCAGGGGAAAGAGGAAGAGCTCCTCTCTGAATTGAGAGGTCTTGATATTTCTAGAGTTCATCTTCTTTTCCTTAAATCCAGCTAGGATTCCTTTTTTTCTCCCCCTCATTTTGCCTCATGACCTTTAGAAAAGGATTTATGAGGAAAAGTCCACTGCTCACCATGACACCACATCAAGCACCAAGTGTTTGCATTGGGGTTCCAAAGTAATTCATGGGGTTTTTCCCCCTTTATTCCTACAGCAATATTACTATCAGACTTGGTAACTATGTAAGATTTAAAAGTCCAAGAATAGTGTTAGAAGCCCACATTTGAATATTTACAAATCAGTGTTAGCTGGTGCACCTCCAAATGTTAAGAGAGTAAATATTCACATGTAGGAAAACAAATTTCTAGTTCTATAAAGTAGTATTTTTAATACAATCTCCTGAAAAATAAGCAAACATTAGAGTACTTTGGGGTGCCATCCTATCCATGGGTTCAGTTATTGGGGTGCCTCAACTCCCAGTGTCTGCAAACATGGGATAAAGTATCTGATCAAGCAGAAACTATAACACACCTCCTCTTCCTTCCCCACGCTACTTTGCCCCATTCCATGCCTCCTGATGAGTGAAAAAAACAAACATAAAAATGTAACTTCACTGATCTGTGTGCTTCCTTACACAGCATTGAAGAAACCCCTATCTACCATAAGTAGACTGAAACCCACAGAAATATCCTGAAAGTTATAAAATACGATTCAGTGATCTGCGAAGACAAAAAGAAGTCTGTTAAATAAAGCTTCATGAATGATTCACAAGGCCCACAACTCTCTCTATTTCCAGCAGTGATCTCAAGCCAGTTTAATATTTCTAGGTAAATAATTCATGTTACTTTTGTTTCTAACAATAATGCATTCTCAAAAATGCTAGCTGCACAGTATGATCTGCTCTTTTTTCCCGGGATTTTCAGGCTGTGCTGTCTGAAAGTACCTCACTTAATTCCACTTCCAGGAGTGATCATCACCTGTTTTTGAGTATGGATAAAGAAGAATGAATAATGACCAAGGTTTCAGGCATAGTTTCAGCTGTGATATATTAAAATGGCCATGAACACAGAAAAGTAAAGTTGGTATCTGTACATTAGATACAGGATCATCACAAATGATGGAGTATTTCTGAGAGCAGGCAGACAGTGAGAGCTGAATGCTCAGTATTTCCAAGGACAGTCCCACGATAATGTGGAAAGGCACAGAAAGATTTGAAAGGACATTTGAGTTAGGAATGGTCTCCTAATACAGACTTAGCTCTTGCTCTAGCTCTTTGCAAGTAGTAATGCTCTTTGTCTCAAAAATTGTCCTTATATATGCCACTTTCTGACTTGCTAGGGGAAGGTAATTATGTTACAAAGATTATTATTTAGCAAGTTTTTGCTGTCATACTGAAAAAGATCTTCCTATATATGATAATATAGAGCTGTTTTATCCTCCAGCACACTATAGCTGTCACAGAGATGTAAATGTTAGAAACTTCTCCTATTAAAACAGTCAATTTTGGGACATTAAAAAGGTAACACCACTTTACGCATGAATTCTCAAGAATAATTATCCTGGCAGCTCCAGCTATCAGAACAAGCAGAGAATACCTTTCCTGAGCTATCTGCAGAATTATCTTTACCTTCCAAAAAACGGTGGGAGACTTGAAATCTCAGGGTCTCATAATGTGGGCCATCAAGGCTCCCAGCGATGATCCCAATCACCGCGGTGATTTACGGAAGAGTGAGGAACCGTGGTGCTCCTTGCTATTTGTCTCCAGAGGAGCACAGCAGTGGCTCACAATGACTGCTCTTGTTATGTTTCTCCCTACCAGCTTTATGTCACAAAACGAAGATGCAAAGCCATTATGATCCACCCATGATAACGCCTGCTGAACTACAGAGCGCTCGGATAAAGCAGCTATTATGTCACTCAAACGTGCATGAAATCACAAACTGGGAGGGAGTACAACTATTCTGAACCCAGCTGAAATCCTATTCACTCTGATCAATGGGAATAAGTGGGCTAAGATCAATTGCACCAAGCACAGTATCAAGCAATAATATTAGCATTTCAGCGATCAAGCACGCACATAGAAATAGGGAAGCTTGAGGTGGGAGCTCAAGGAGAGCTAAGTTTTATTATTTGATATACAGTTGAAGCAAAGACAAAGAAAAATGTAATTTTCAATAATATTTAATACATATGTGCAGATGGGAATGCCTCCTACACATTATCTGTTTATTCATATTGGTGATCTGCTTAAAGAACAGTCTATTAATCACATATTTTACTGCCGTCAGCTTTGATTGCAAAATTGTCATGAATAATAAATAATTTCCTGCATCATCTCCAGAGGCTCAAGAAAAAATACAGCAAATTCCTTTCATCCCCATATGTATCTCTCCCACAAATTTATGCCTCTTTCAATTTCAGTTCCCCCTCAAATGATGTATTCCAAGCTTGAAAAGGGGGAAGGCATGAGTTATCAGGGCACACTTCACTCCTAAATATCAATCACAGTCCCTCACTAGCAGTGAAATCTACTTTATCATCACTAGCTCTGATGCACTTCGATTCTGACAGAAGCCATTGAGACAGACTTTTAACAGCAACTAACAGAAGAACAAAACAGAGTTTTCAGCAATTCCAATTGGTTTCAATGCCAGGGTAATTTCACCTAATCAACAAAGACTGATTCAAGTTGGAGCTCTAGACAGTTATTGATTTGAGTGCAGATTTTTTAAAAAGGAAGAGCCAACATCTTTGCTTCCAAACATTTCTGCAACTATCATGTCCAAAGTCCTAGATTTTGCAATATTTAGAAGTTTATTATAATCTAAGGTGATATCTGATGTTTTTAGTTCTGCTGACATTCACGAACTTGTCCTATCATAGTTTAAAAAAAATCCTTCTCCCTGAAAACTTAAAGGTACAACGATAAAAATAAATAACACAATTACATCAGTAATATAATTCATTATAATTCAATCATTAACTTAATTTAAACCATGCAAATTCACATTAGCTCTGAATGTGCTGTTTATTTATAGGCGTTTTATTTTTAAAGATACAAACAGTAACCATGCCAGATCAAATTTTGCAGTTTAATCTACCAATTAAACCTCCAAGATGTACTTTATAAAAAGAACCTGGTGAAAAATTGCCAGTACTTCTTTGGAAATGCAGGCAATGTATTTGTACTTCTGCTCTGGGTGCTGGCAGGAATACTATGCAGATTTTATAAGCATATTTTAAATATATTTTAAGCAGAACTTCTGTTGTCTGCCTCATTCCTGTAAAAATGAAATTCACTCTTCAGATAGAAATATTTTCTAAGCACTGGTGCTAATTTCTCATTTTGTGTCTCACCTTAGACATATCTTTAGTTACTTCTTGTCTTTGTCACTTGTTCTATCCTTCCAAGAGGCAAACTTCTATAACCCTGTCATTTCAGTGAGCAGCACCACAGACAATGGAGGAGTTTGCAACTGGGAGGTTTCCAAAAATCAGATTTGAGCCCAGTCTCTATACATTGCAGACTGATATTAGAAAAGAATTCCAAGTTTAAGTAAGTGATTATGCCAGGTGTAAGAATTCTTGATCTCTGTTAAGATGTCCATGATCATCTCTGAATTCCAGCACCAAGGTTAGTCTGAAGAAAGATTTTCACATGCCAGCACCACAGCAGAGTGTGCTGCACCTGGAAGGGTCTGGGGTGGGTTTCTTTCTATTGTTTATTTAAATCTGCAGATCCAATAGAGTATGGCTGACCCCTGCTGAGTTTCCAGCTCTCAAACAGTGCTCCAGGTCTGTGGCTAACCAACTAAACCAGACTCCCATGAGGAACAACAACATCTGCAAACATGCAAGATGAAAAGGTGCTTTCCCCAAGCACAATTAGGAGCAACACCAGGATATTTCAGCCCAGCATCCACAAGAGTTCCAGTGTGTTCCATGGCATGTGATCACACTTTTTCTGTGGTTTGACTCTGCCCACAGGCATCTTTAGACTGGCTACTGATTATCACTGCAATACTCTAGCACACAAAATACAGAATGGGCCTAAACAGAAACATTCTGCATGGCTGTTATGATTTCAGAAAAAAAAAAAAAAAAGAGAAAAAACAAAGACATTCTGGGAACGGGAACATGAAAGATAGAAAGAAACCTACGAAAGTGAGATTTTAGATTTTTCTCCCTAGATATCAAACTGCACTTTCAACTCCCTGAGAAGATGTAATAGGATAAAAGCAAGTCTGACAGCTATTCAACAACCCAGATCTTTCAGTAACAAAAAACAAATAGCAGTTTTCTCTGCACACTGTGAGGAGTAGCCAAGTCTTAGAGGAACAAAAACAATTCAATTGTTCCTTGTCTTAGGAAAAAAGTTCACAGATACAAAGAACCTGAATAAAGGCAAGGCACAAGTGTTCTCCCCATTCTCCTTCATTCATTCAGGTAGAATCTTCAGAGAAGTCATTCATTGTATGAGCCTTGCCCAAGTGTGGGCACAGCAAACGTGAACTGAAGGAGGTGAATTCTGACAACCAAAAAAATGCACCTTGATACTTTAACATCCTGATTAACCCATGAGTTCTTTAGTGAATTTGAAGATATAATCAGCATGTGAATTATAACAATGACAACAACATAATGCACAAGTGCTTGCTTTTGTTTTTGGGGTGGGTTTTTTTTGTTTTTTTTTTTTAAAGAACACAAAGTCTATGACAGCTCACTTGGCTAGACTGTGCTCCTGCACCCTGACCTTTCACCACACTGAGCTATTGGCAACATTTCCTGAATGAAACTTCCACTTTCAGCAACTTGTACAGAAATCATCTATCACTTT
This sequence comes from Catharus ustulatus, assembly GCF_009819885.2. Taxonomy (NCBI): domain Eukaryota; kingdom Metazoa; phylum Chordata; class Aves; order Passeriformes; family Turdidae; genus Catharus; species Catharus ustulatus. The sequence continues at coordinate 30,919,759 of NC_046227.1, forward strand.
AATGTTCTGCACTTAGTAGGTAGAGAGATGCCAATCATCCTGAGACATTTTCTTTTCTCCTTCTCTGGGAGAAAAGTGTTCAGAATTATTTAGTTGTCAAAATGAGACACAATAATGCAATAAATAAGGCTTTACTTGGTGCTGGATATGGATGCATTTTCAGAAGAGTATAATCAACTTCTTTTGGGTCATCAGAATGAAGAATTGAGCCTTCATTCTTCCAAATAAATGTGTTCAATTCCTTAGGAACTGAAGCAAAAACTGTGATCCTGAAAGCCCCCAATTACCTCCTAAACACAGGGCATCCTAAATGGCAAATGGATTTACTTTTTAATGTCACCTTTTTCCAGGTGCTGTAGCTCCTGTACATTCATTACATAGCAGAGATGAACAGTATGTCTACCTGCATTCAAGCCCCAGTCCAGATCAATACATTATCCCACAGCTGAAGCCCTCTGTGTTTCTCAATCCATGCATTTGAAAACAGACAGAAAATGGACAGGGATCCTGCCAAACCAAGCAGAAGATGCTTTTGTTCACAGTCAGTTTGGCAGAAAATCTTTTAATCCAGTAACTGAGTAATATTCAGTCAGGATACAGAAGAAAATCTTTCTTAAAATCCATCTTCTCCTTAAAGATTTTACATTCCATGCCCCTATCTCCCCTCGGAAATGCTTCCAAAGCTGGATGTCTCTCAGTTGGAGGCAATATTCCTGTATTGAATCTGCCAGTTCCACATCCTGAGCTGGAAGTCATCTCTCTGCTTCTACTCCTGCTCAACAGCTGCAGGAGCTGTGGGCTGGTACCACTTCCCTGAGCTGGCTTTTTATTAGAAAATCACACTAGAAACTCACATGTCCTTGCTCATCATTACAGGTGAACCTTTCTCAAGAGTCACTGGTTTCTAAAATACAAAACAGCATTATGACTGCAGCATCATCATTTCTTTCCAAGGACTACAGGTATTAGTTTTAAAAGAAATACAAAATACTCTTGGAGTGCATGTATTGTTTCTCTCTATGACATAGATATACAGATTATTTTACTCTCATGAGGATTTTAGCATCATTTACAGGAAATTTTTGCAGCACACATTCTCTGAGCTCACTCTTGAACAAACTGGGTAGAGTGGGACCCACAGCTCTCCCAAGGGGAACCCCATTCAATCCCATTCTCATGACATTTAGACATCCCACTGGCAGGGACATTTAAGGTCTGTCAGTCAGCTGATTCTTAGCCCATTAAAATGTACTCTACTTCTGTTTAGTTTAACGTGAGAGGTGAGAGACTTTGCTCAATTCTAAATGACAATATTTTACTGAAAACTAGCCATGGGCTCAAGTGTCCCATTTACATCTACCTTTCCAACAGAACAGATAAGCATCCACAGACTAGGCAGAACTTAAGTGTTTAAAAACATACAAAGAAAAAAAACATATAAAAACATATAAAACCTGTAAAGCTAATCAAAGCCTGTGTTTTAGTCTCTCAGCATTAAAGTCTAAGAACTAAAGCCAAAATCCTCCATCTCAAGTACAGGTTACAGAAATGGGTAAAACAAAACCAGAGACTACGATTGGAAAAGCTCTTTGAAATGAAAAATGAGAGTGTGTGGCTGAATGGCTGCTCGGAATTTGAAATCCTTGACAGAGAGAAAGAGAAGAAACTGCTAGAGGTTTCAATAGAACGTGAAATTCTGACCCCTCAAAACCTCAGCCTGATATCCTCCTGAGTTCTAAGCTCCCTGTGCACCACCTCAACAAGGATTTTACATGGGCACTGGGAAGGCAGTGCTTGGAGTTTCTGTACACTGAAAAACAAATTAACCATAAAATATGCCTCCAAATACATGAAAGAAAATTGGCCCTCACGATGGCAATTAAATATACATTATAGGCAACATTCTGACTGCGTCAAGATTTCAGTTCTTTCAAAAAACACTCACTTCACTACAGGCAATTGCAACTGCATTTCTGTGGGAAATTTCACAAGACACTCCTGACAGAAAGAGCTGATTTCATTCCTGAGAATTCATAACTAATTTAAATTTCAATGAAGCAAGTCCACACCTGTCTGCACATTTTGTTCCTCCAAATCTATCAAATTTTCAGTACCAAGCCAGTGGATCTTTCAAAGCAAAAACCCAAGCAACAAACCAAAACAAAGATCCCCAAAACCGAAGCCACCAATCCATTAAGTATTTTAGGAGTTTGGGATTTTAGGACCTACCATTGAATTCTGTATTAGTAGCTGCTTGAGATACTCTATGCTAGAATAGATTTATTGGCAAAACAAAAATACTACAATAAAATTTGAAAAAAACAATATCATATAGCAAACATTTTTATAATTCCATCAGATTAATATTGACTGTGTTCCAAACTGACGTGGCACTGACCAACATCTATCCATGAAAGAAAAAGAGAATGCCTTTCAGTCTTTAATGCAATTTTCACCAAACAGGATCAAAATACTGTTTTTTCAAGACAAATGGACCCACTTTGGCTGGTAGCAGCCTTTCATCAAATAACAAATGTAATTTGGGTTTGTGCAGCTTTTTGAGGCAGAGTTTATTTACTGCATTGTTTTTAATCCCACATATTTGCAGATATTGGATGACAATGATAAACACAGAGCATCAGCTGTTTCTAATAATTCCCTGGACAATCTTTGCTATGGATGTTCCCCTCCAGAATATACATAGATAGATGTGTTACAGTGACTTTAAATTTAGATTTTACATTTTGGGTCAGAGCAGAACTCTTGAAGTGAGGTAGGCTGAGTCAAGTGCACTACTAATGAAAGAGTTGGTGAGCTGCAGAAACCATTTTTGTGTGCCAAGAAAACATCAAGTGCACCAGCACCATGTGCCCAGGGTCTTCACAATTTCTACAAAGGCACAGAATGAATAAAAATCTCCTTGGGATCACCAAACAAACAGAAAAGACAGCAAGGAAGAATGAGAGGTCTTTGAGTTAAATCCCCAGAACCCAGGAGTTTCCAAAAAGATGTATAAAAATCCTCACCCTTTTAAAAATCTCTATTTCTTGTTTGCTTGTTTTTTACACAACCTGCAGTTAATCCTGATGAGAGCCCTGATCCAAAGCAAACAGCACTATAACTAAAGGAATTCCAGCTAAACCTCTGGGAAGTTTCCCCAAGAATCTCAAACTGGTTTTGGTTGTAAGAATCCCTCTTTGTGCAGTAATGCCATTGAATTCAATTCACTGAATTAAATTCTTTGCAATGACCATTCATGTAATGGTTACTCCAAATTAAGGTGTGATCCTCTGCACACTATAACCCAAAATCAGTTCAGAAAACTCAGTCTAAAATATTACAATTTCCCTGGCATAAGAGGAAGTCTGATTTAGGTTCCAGTGTCCCACATCCCCCAGGAATATTTGACAAGTGACCTTCATTGTGAAAATATCTGAAAACTCCTGGTATAACAAAATGGTCCTTTCCAAGTGCTCTTGTATTATGATCTTGAGTGCTGTGCAAAGGCTGCAATGTTTCATCCAAATTGGCTCACAGATATCAATTTGGTGATTCACATCAAACATTATGCTTCTGTGCTTAAGAGTTTGCAAGTCTGAGCCTTTGGTCCAGATGTTTGCAAAGTGCTGGATTAGAATGGCCACAGATTTGTTCACAGGTGCTTTGCAAAGTATAATATTCACTATTATTCATCAAGAGTTACTCCACTAAAATCAAAGACAGACAGGGCTAGAGCTGGTAGGAGTGAATACAAATCACTTTCTTTGCTCTATCTCATTCACTGTCCCTAGTGGTAGAAAAAAAAACTAATTATACACAAGCAAAAGATTTTACTATGACTTTGGAATCACATAATTAATACCAGATTAATTTCTGATATATAGGAAAAATATTACCGAGTCCTGTTCACAAAATGATTATTAATAAGTTTTGTTATGTGGGTCAGTCACTTATTTCTTAAATAGTGGCCTCTTAATTAGCAGGAAGGAAAGGAAAGTAAGTCATTGGAGTTTTGAGACTCCCCTTTAACCTTGTCACCTAAAGGGAAAAACAGAGGCTGACATTTAATAGAAAGGCTTTGATATTTCAGATTTATCTTACACTGTGTTTTACACAACTCACTCCTCCTGTAAAGGTGAGTACAGACCCGACTGAGAATGATGAAGAAAGAAAACTGACAGTGCAATGACCTCTGTGGTCAGAGCCAAAGCTAATAGTTCTGGGAACTGATCTTTGATTAACTTCCTCCTCTTTGCTTTTTTGAGCCTTTGAAACCAGTGCAAAGTTCTCTGTGCCAACTCCAGTACCACTAGTTCTGTATGTACATGATGCTTTTTCAGAAGCAGTTTTGCAACAAATCCCCATAAAGAGTGAAGTTGTATTTCTCAATTCTCACTTCTCTGCCGCCTCTCATTGCTGCAACGTGCCACTGAGACAAGAGCAGAGAGAAAAACGGGCAGTCACACTCTCTGTGAGTGCAAATCAGGAATATTACCCTGGTAGGATGTTGTTTTGTTTTTTTTTTTCCTACAGGGACAATGGATAGAAAAGCAATGTGGTCTGTCTGGGATTTCTGGTGTATTTGTCCCTTAGCAGAGGCAGGAGGGAGAGCAGGGTGTATTAAGTCACATACCACATTTTTGCTTTTCATGGTTTAGAAGACTGAGTCAATTCAAAGGGTTCATTACCCCTGGGCAAAGATACAAGTCTGGGATATAAAATACTATGGTTCAGTTTCTCACACTAATGTAGAGGTCTCAATGGCAGACTCATCACTCCTATTCTGACTCATTTCTCCAGCCGTTAAAATGGGAAAAAAACATTTTCATTCCTGCATAGGTAAATATGATCATACCTGTAAGGTAATTCAATAATATGGCAAAAGGGTTTATGGGAAAATACAAAAATAATTATAGCCAAAAGTTGATCTTTTCCTCCTGTCCTTTGATTGCACAGATGTGACAACAGCACATCTATATCATGGGACTGATCGCAACAGCCATGACCACCCCAAACAGCAAGGAACGATATTTTTATAATTTAAGATGATTTTAAGAGTCAAAAAATCATGACTGCCACTGCAACTTGCCCTCTGTGGTCAGTTAGCAAGCAAATTATTTTTATAAGATGAGTTCAAGTAAGTGAAAAATGTGAACATTTGTTGCGTGACTACTATGAAGTCACAGCATCTATTTTTTATAAGGATTTTTAGTAAGCAGCTTACATGCACGCAAAGGTTTCTTGCAGCTTATACAAAGTAATGATATTTAAAAATTAAAACAGACAGGCAGACAGATTTAAGCCATTCCAAATTCCTTCCTACATGAGATTATCCCAAAAACCTAAGAATAAATGTCCACTCCACCCCACTCCCCCTCTGTGTACAACCACAATCACTGTCCTGGAGTTGTAAAAAACAAAAAAAACCCTGCACCTCAACAGTAATTACATTGGCACTTGATTCCAGTATTTTTCTTCACTTCTCTTTGACTCCAGAATTTCTAAAAGACTCATTCTGTTAATCACATCCCAAGAAGCCAATGTGCACATTTTTGCTAAAGTGCAGGAGGAACTCCCCTAATATTAAATGATCAGAAGCTGACTGGCACATTCACTCATCAATTCCAACAATGGCCTTTGGTTACTGGGTTTTTTGGGTCCCAGAAACCTCCAAGCTTGTGCTTTCCATGTGGCATTAACTGTTGATGTAACACAGCATTAACAGCCTGACGAAGCACCTAAAAGCCTTAAAAAATCTTATATCAAGTATTGTAATACCCACAACTCCATAAAATTAACTGAGAAAAAATAAAGGAAGAATTTTATTCATGAAATCATTCCAACAAATCTACTTAACTCATCAAATTTAAAATGGTTGGGAGGAGAAATGCAAGTGTGATGAATTTGAAGCCCCATTTCACATTCTGATCAGTGCTCTTTGTTTAGGCCTTTGTATATACAAATCACTTTGTTCTTTCCTGTTCTTTATCACCCACTGTCCTTTCTTCTGCACACAATGAGCTTCTAAATTTTGAGCCATTTAGTTATATCTAACCTTTATAGCATTTTTCTTCTGATGGATGTATTCTTATGAAATGAAAATTGTTCTATAATAGTAGAGATTTTTCAATAAAGAAGTGCTCGGTATGCAGTAAGAAAATGCTAATCACATGAATGGTTTTTCATTGCATTTATGCAGCATAGTATTTAATAATGTGGGTTTATCACAGCATTTCACTAAATGATGTAAAATTCACTACTGCAATATAGAACTCATTCACTCAGTTGTTCATGAGCTGTTCTCTCTCCTCCACAGCCCTGCATTCTAACTTTCAAAGTGCAGGAAGAGAAAATGTTCTGACATATAAACTGGGAAGCTGTTTTGGATGGGCTCTTTCTTCTTAGTGATGGGCTCCAAGCATGGATTTTATTTTTTTTTTTTTCCTTTACTTCTCCTGGGGTTGTATTTTGAGGGTTTTAAAAATTACTTTAAATCTTGTACTACAGAAGACTGGGTAAGAAAAATAAAGTAAAATAACAAGGAATGCTTGTTAAACTGACTGGATGTGTAACCACAAAGGTTCTGGCAGCAAACATGGAGGTGAACTCCTTCAGTTGGTTCTAATAGCGAAAAAAAACCCAAAAAAACATATTGCCTGCTGCCAGACTGAAAGTTTCTTTCTGTTTAAAGTATGAAAAGTAACCAGGGAAATCACAGACATATGACCCTATTTTTTTCTGTTTCTTCCCTACAAAATATATTAAAATAATTATGAGGGAAAATACTCTTCCAATTGCCCAAATTAATGGTCAGCATATTATATGACATTAGTAATAAGGTAAGAAAAGATTATCATCTTTAATTACCAAAAAAATTTTGAATCAATTATTTTACTTAGCTACCAGTGAGAAATTGCAAAGAATATTTTCTCTGCTAAGAAAAGATAATAAAACCAATTATAAAATTCAAGCACCCACAGAAGTACTGCTTTACAACATGTAAATACAAATATTTTCCTTTATAAAATTATTTTTATAAGCTTTTCTGCAACCATCACATTGTGTGCAGTCCTATCCTTTTTAAAGTCGGTGCCATATTATTCAATTTTTGAATAGTCCTTATAGTAGCTGACTCTTAGATACAGGTGATGTTTTAGATATTGAGTACTGAATATAAGAAATAACTTTTTTTCAACATAAACCAGTGTACTACTATTGAAGGACCTCTTTCTATCTCAAGATGCATCTTTTCAAGTTTTTGAATTAAACTTGTATTAGCATTTCATTGACTAGCACCTTAAAGTATTCCAGTCATTTAAAAGAAAGTCCATTATGCTTTCTTCATTAATTTTAATTGTGTGGAAGTCAGTGTCCTATAGCTATAGACCTCACAGTGAAGATGTATCAAAGAAACCAATAAAAAGCTTTGCTATAGTTGGAGACAAAAATAAAGACAAACTAGTAGGGAAGAAAAACTTCCTTGCCATTCAGATTTTTTTTTTTCAGCTTTATTTAAGCAGAAGTTTGATTTTCATCTGCCTTGCTTGCCATGAAGCCACATAATAAAATACAGTAGGATTAAATGCTACTGAATGGTAAATGCTTGCTGGACTCAGAAAATAGTTACTAATAAGTTGCAGAAGAACGTGGGAAGAAAACATTTCATCAGAGTCTTCAGAAAAGTTCTCCATCCACATGCCCTGCCAGCCCTTTCTCACTGCTGTTTGGACATGTGACCTCCAAACTAGCAGTCAAAAAACTCCCATTGCATCAAAAAATCCACCCTCCTCCCCCAGAGTGGGACAGAGCTGGCAATATTCATTGAGTAGCCAGTATTTATAACTCACTGTCATTAGCAGTAATAACCAAACATTGTGTCTGAAAGAAGAGACATTGATGAGATCTTGGCATTATGCACTCAGATATTCAACTGTGAAAAATGTTCCTTCTTCAGTGAAGTGGTTATTTATTCTGGACCATTCTGGCAAGGGCAGTGAATCACTTCTCCTAAGAGCCACTGCACTTGCAGCACAAAGAAAGTCACAGTGACATTATGTCCCTTCAGCCTGGCTCCCACTCCTCCAAACTTCCTCTGTGGGGCACAGGGAACAGCCTTCGCATTGAAGAATACTCAATGCAGAAAACTGTTCAGCAAATGATTTCTTTTGCCAGATTCTTCCAAATCTATGAATAAACCTGGTCATAAAACTTGTCCTCTGAAACTGGATATTCTTCATCTATTTTCAGCATTATAGTGGATACTAAAAAAACTCAGACAAACTAACAGTATAAGAAAAAGGATTCTTGGCTATTAGATTCCTTTCCCACTTTATGAGCAGGATTCTATCCCATTCACATTTCTTGAATAAAATCCTGCCCTCATGGAATAAACACAGGCACAGTGAAGCAACAGAGTCCCAAGCATGACTGAAAACTCTAAGACTATTTGGAATTCAGATATTGATGAAAAAGAACCTAAAATTATGAGTTAATAAATACCTAAGTAGAAATAGATTAAGTTATGAGTGGATGAAGCTTTTATTACAATGAAATCAATGGCAAAATTTTTAATGCCTGCAGACTCAGTGAACACAAGGTGATGTAAATTCTTTAATTCTTACTGGGACATATCTGCTACTTAGTGGAACCATGTGCAAGATTGCTGCTGAGTTTGTCCCAGGGTTTGTCACTAACTGTGACAAAGCATATGTCCAATGAAACAAAATGGCTCAGGGTTTTAACCAAGTCATCAGAAATTCCACTTTTCTTGAAAGAAATGTAACCTGATATTATATATAAATACTTTTTTAATCAATAAAGGGAGTGGGGGGGGAAAAAGCAACTCATCAAACCAAACCCCAAGTTTTATTGCAAATAACTGTACATTAATTTAGGAATAAAGCAGCATAGCAATCAAAGCCAATGCTGAAAGCTGACTTCAATATTGTATTTGAATCAAATAATCTAATTAGTTAAATTGTTGGATAAATACAAAGTTAATAAATCCTTTTAAATCCTAAGAAAGCTCTAAGAAAGCTTCTGTCAGTTGAATTATAAGCCATAACTAAAGGTTTACAACTGAATGCAATAAAATCCTTAATTTAGAGCCAAATAAATATTTTAATACCAAACTCCTAGTAAATCCTGACTTGATGGTGAACCAGGACCATCACTTTTTTCCCAGCAGATCTCATGTGTTACATTCCTGTCTTCTTCCAGCAATTAAGAAACTGCCATGCAGCCTTAAAAAAAAAAACTCTGATGAGCTGAAGTCATGGAATTTCTGTACACACAATGTACAGGACCATTTTAGATTCTTCAGGTCTCAAACAGTGCAGCAAACAGTGTAGGAACACCTAAGCTAAGCTTTAGAGGTGCTTCAATCATTAGAATTTTTTCTATCCTAACGGCTTTAAAGATTTGCTTTATATGGCCTTACACACACCCATTTTAAAAAATCTGAAAAAAACTATTACAGTAAAAATATCAAATTAGACACAAAAATAGGCACAGACTCTCCTCACTGGCAAATGCACAGATGCCCCAGGAAAAATAGTGCAGGACTATTAGGGGGCACAGCTTCTTCTTCCTTTTTGCCATTAGAAACCCTGCAGCTGTGAAGATCTGCCAAAGGCTATTAGATATTATTCTTTGTTATTGCAATTTTCTCTCAGTTTTGTCTGGGATTCTGGTGCATTAATGTTTTAAGTGCTCTGCTGAACAGCAGAATGCAGATTTTTGTCTTTCCCTTCTCTCCACAGTCATAGAACATAGAACACAGTCATAGCCTCAGCTCCAGTCACATTCTGTACAAATCAGGCACAAATCCTCCCTCCAGAGCACACCAACTCACATTTGCAATGCCTACTTCTCCTAGCATCAAATTGGAAAAGCTAAAAGCTTAAAATTTGTAATTATGAAACACAGAAACATCAAAGGATTTAGGAGGCTAAAAACATAATTCTGCTCTATGAGGTTTTTATGTCCTGAGACACCATCTGAAATGAAATCCAAGGAGTAACATTTTCACCAGGCAGCTCAGGGCACTCCAGATCATGGCCTGGAAGAACCTTTCATTTGAGCAGGAAGAACAAAGCTAAATCAATTAATCTCAGTATGTTCCACATCAGCTGCTTGGACAATCCTTTTTGCTTTCCTTTTACAACTCTGTCATCCCATACTGGGATATTTTAACACTAAAAGACAAAACAAACAAAAAACTCCACAAGACTATTTTGGAGGCATCTGGCACAACTTGACCTTGATGAAGAAACTTTTTGATAACACATTTGTCATCAATTTACAGAACATTCATCCCAAAAGTTTATTGCAATTGCTAATGGAATGGAACTAACAACCACAGCTACTCAGCATTCATCTATCAATACTATTAAAAATAAATTTTAGCTCCTTATGACTAGATGTCACCATTCATCTTGCAAGCAGCTTAATTTAGTGGGAGCTAGGCTGTAAGTCAAACAGGCCACCTTTGAAACTTTTAGTCTGAGAAGAGAACAGGTATTTCAGAGCATTACAAAACAGAAACCATTTAAGAACAGAAATTAAATTGTATGAAAGGACTGTGTTATCAGGCACAGGGTGTTCCACGTACCTGTAATTGTAGTGTGATAAAATTATACAATAGTGTTGTAATCAAACATTCCAGCAAAAAGAAACCTTGGATGCTTTTTCTACTCCAGAACTACACTGCTGTGTTTTTTATTAAATTATAGAAAAGCTTTTTACCAACCACTTTCTATTCCAGCATGCAGGCACTTAGCTAACCGGAATTTAGTGAAATTAAAGAAGAGAACAGGGCATTTTTCAGAGCCACAGACTTTTCTCCTTTCAATGCCTTTCTATGAATTGTTTTCCTCTTGTTCTTCTTTCAGCTCGACATCATTTTGTTATGTCACTTGTCAGAAATGTGGAAGCTTACAGGCTCCTGGGCTCACCTTCAGTATCATTGTCTATTTAAAAACTCTCAAAGATCCCTTCTTTTCTGTGCTTACTGCATTGTTACTTCAGGTGACCAAATAACTGGGATTAGGATCCCTGTCTAAATTTTATAATTACATAGTTTTAAGCTATGCAGCATTGGATTGCACAAAATATGTGGGAGACTTTGGATGTCCAGTTTGGAGTCAATACCCGACTCGTGGTCAAGGGCTTTGCCTATAACAGTCTGTGCAGCACTCAGGATCAATGAATGCTTCATCATTCTACCCACAATGAAATCCCTGCAGCACAAAGCACTGCACAACCCCTGCTCCAGAATGCACCAGAGGGTGATATGTTGTGAGTTAACTGGGAAACAAGAGCCACTTTCCAATCCAACAGAAGGGGAGTCTCTGCCTGCCTGTCCGTGTCCCTACAACCCTTGTGTCAACACAGCCACATCAGAGTATGGAAAGAAGGGGGAAAAATGCAAAACAACCAAAAAAACCTACTCTGTGCAAGATTGTAGAGGATAAAATGTTCATTGCATATTGTACAGCGAGTTCCACCTCTGGACTACACAACACTTGATGCAGCTTTGAACCAAATTGATTTTGCAGTTTCAAAGGAAAGAATGCAAAGGTGATGAGGCTGAAGGACCACAGAAACTGTCAATAAAACAAAAGAGGAGTCATCTGAATGGTAATCAAAAGCTCCTGCTAGTTCCTACTGATAAATGGCTGGAGGAAGGGCTGAGAAACCTTGGAAGAATTTCAGAAGTTTAATGTTAATGACAACGAATGGAAATTATTTGCATCCTCTTGGACAGAGGATACTCAAATATTCAGGACTGTCTGATCTTTTCTTGAATTATGCAACATAATGATTATTTATCCAAAGCATATCAGAAAAGTTATATATCTAACCCTGCCAAAATAAAATAATGAAGTAGATACAGCAGCAGATAGAAAGACATAAAATTTAATAAAATTAAAAAGATGAGACTGACCTTCACAACAATAGAGAAGTGACCTTCCTATATTTGTTAATTCAGATCTTCTAGGACCACAACCTTTAGCAAACCATATTTATGCAGACTTAATCACTAACAACATTTCAGTTTTAAAAGTCAAACTCCAAGGACTAATGAGTGGTGAATCAAAGTGATAGTCCATCACCACCAATATTACAGCACTTGGTCTTTTGTAATAATGATTATTTTAGTAATTAAATGAATAAAACCAACATGGAAATCAAGAGTAGAGTCATGACTTCCTGGCTCTCATTTTTAACCCAGATTCTCATTTTACAACCTAATTATTTTTCTTGAATATTAGATTCAGATGTTTATGAGTTTTGTGTGTTTGCTCATCACTGCAATATTCAATGTCAGCTAAATTAGTTTGATATAGAGAAAACTATAGTAGGCTTTCAGAATTCCCTTGTCTTTGTTCACCTGGAAGTTTGACACTCTGCAGCTCTCACAAATCAGGATTTAGTTGGGATTTTACAACAAGGAGAATACATGTAACAAAACCAAGTGCCAGAGCATGTAAGGGTTATGCACAGGGGAGGTGGCTGCCTGCAGATGAAGACATCAAGATCTTCCTCCACTTGCTCTCCTTATCTCAAACCCATTTCTCAGCTACACAGGAGAGAGGAAGTTGCCCAAACTCACTCACAAAACTCATTTACAAGAGTGATTCCTTCTCACACAATCCAAAGCCTGTGTTTTGGTGATCATCAGCCTCTAAAGTTCATGTGTACCAACAAGAAATGCGCTTTTCCAGGTGTCTCATTGGCAACAAAGCCAGGAATGCAGTGCCAGTTTTCTTATCCCCTCAAGAGCAGCAACCAGAGAACCATCATGAAAATCAGAAAAGCCTTTAGCATGAAAATAGATCCTCATTTCATTGAGTCTCTTCTCCCAAAGTGTCTGGAGGAATGCTCAACACCACAGACAACAAAATGAGGGAAGTAGAGACAATGATGAGGTTTTGGTTTCAGAGCTAGTCCATCAGTGAAGCCCAAAGAAGTAGGCACCAGACAATAACTAAAGAGTCAATTTGAGCTCACAAATGCTGCCCACAATTCATACAGGGCTTTTTTTTCTTTCCCTTTTAAATGGGGACCATTCCCAAAGCTTTGTGCTGGTGCCAGGGAGCTGACCCAGCCCACAGCTGTTTATGGAACTGAGCCTGGGGCTGGTCTTCAGGCAGAACCACAAATTGGAGCCTAAGTCTGCTCTGTGAAGAACAACTTTATATCCCACCCCATGACAGTTCTGTCCAGATGACAGATTATATTACAACATTCATGGTTCATTTCAGCACTCTCCTTTCTGTTTTCCAGTAAAGTGCAGTAGCCCACAAACCCAAGGAATAAAATGCTGCCAGCAGAGACGAGCACAAAGAGCACTAGGAAGAGTATTTCAAAGAATTTGTTTACTAGATTGAGTTCTGAATTGACTGCAATTAGGAAAAAAAAAAAAACAGAGAAGAAAACCAGATATTTTATGCTTTCAATGTAGTACACAATCTGACTGTGAAAATCAAACTTCATAAGAGAAGGGCATGTGTTGAAAAGGACATATTAAAATCAGCCATTTTATATAGGTACCTGTTTGTTTCACTTTCTATGACACAAAATAATCTATGAAAAGCAAAATAATACAGTTGGAAACAGAAAACAAAAAAAAAAGTTAAGATTAAATATTCAATTCAGGAAAAATAACCTGATAATGCCTCAAGTACTGTGAGAAACAAGGTATATATTGCCTTTCTTCTCTGAAAGAGAAGTGTTTCCTTGATGATATTCAAATGAAGACATAATATGGATAGAACAAAAATTTCCCTCAGAACATATAATGAACCTTTTGATCCTGCTGTCACAGGACATCTTGAGGCAACCAGAAATTAGACTCAGCAAAGCTTTGACAGTACATTTATGGTGAAAGCATAACCTTGAGTAACATGTCTGAAATCCTCCTGATTTTAATTGTGCCATTCTAATAACCTCAGGATCACAATGGAACAGAGGAATTTGCCTAGTTTGGGATTTCTGGTAGATGAGATCACTGCATGCTCTCTGTAATTTTATTTCTTTTAAACCTGGTATGCACTTTGCACATGTCTTTTAGATATTTATTTTATGGAAAGGCCAAAGAACAACAAATTCCTCTCTGAAAGTTTATCCTTCTGTCTGATCTGTGAGGTGAGGCAGGACACCCAGTTCATTGTCAGCATCCTCCACCCCACTGGGAATAAATTCAGCAAGTCTGACACAGGGCACAGGGGCAGAGCCCATCTCTGTCCCTTCTCAGAATTGTCATTATTTGTATTGGGGCACCCATGACATGATTTGTGAGTGACCCCATTAACCCATACAGGCAATATATTACATCCTACACACATATCTTACAAAACCATGTAATATGTATATGACCAATTTTCAGATAAAATTATTTTTTTAACAATATTATAACATTAACTGAGAGACAACCATCATGCTTTGAGTGTTTGGAACTCAGGTTTAGAATTCACAGTTTGGACTAAACCCCACAACATTCAAGTCTTAGGTACCCTGACAAAAGCTGCAAACACTTTTGTAGAACTCTGCCTTTGGAGTGGCTTCTCAAGCCTTATTAGATAAACATCAGACTTGCAGAGAAAAATGCTGGCTCAAAAGTCCTTCAGCAATCTGCCCACACACAGCTGAGGTGCTAATTTGAAAATTGCAAAGTAACACTGCCAGGCACGTGTTACACCTTCCATCACAAAGGGCCTGTTCTCAACAAGGGAAGCTGCACTGCTGCAGAAACTGAGGAGCACATTCAGAAACCAAGCTGTCACATTCCTAACCATGCTCAGACTGATGTAATTCACACATTTAGAATTATTTACTGCTATTTCTCTTGGCACAGCCAGTATTCTCGCTCCTAACCTCAACTAAGCAGTCATGTGTCTCTCTCACTGGTGCTCCTGAGATTCTTTTGCTCTTCATCTAAATTTAGGCTGCAAGGCTTTTATGAAAGGTCTGTTTTTGCAGGTGTCCCTGCAAGGTGCTGCCCATTACAGCTCCTGCAAAAATAAGTGTGCTAGTTAATAACTCCATTTTCTCACACTCTTGATGCTTCTTTGTGTTAGATATTTTCCCTAAATTTATCCTGCAGGAAGAAAAGAAAAAGGAGATTGTCCACTTTTGGGAACACTGATTATTGCTTTGGATTCAACCATGTCATTGATGTTAACAGAGCTACATGTGCATTCAGACCATTCATTTACCAGGTTAATAAGGGAGTATCTCCTTCTTTGTCCTCTAATTGTTAGGAAACAAAGATTTCATCAAATTCCTCCCACTTAGTGTGATCATGAAAAGTAAGATAATGAAAATAAATTCTTGCCATCTTATTTACCATCATTTCTTCTCCAGCTATGCACAAGGTCCTACAACACCAACACACATATGGGATGGCTGATCTGACCACAGAGAATCCAGAATCTCTACAGTGCAGGGCCACATGCAGCAAACATGAGTTCCTGAATCAAAAATTTACTACAACATTTTCACTTTAGCCACTTAATCACTTTGTTTCCTTCTGTCAGAAAATACGATCCCCTCTCCAGCAAAATAATATTTGAAGATTCCCATTGCAAAGAGCAAAGCTAAAAAACCCCAAATAACCTCTGGGATATTCACCTACCATGAAACTCATCACTAATGGTGTATCTCAGCAGGACACTCACCCAAGGGTTTCCCCACTTATCCCTGACACATTAAATATGATGGAGTGGGGCTGTCAGTGCAGTGGCTTTGTAGACAATTGTGGAGCACATCTCACTGCTCTGAGGGAGAGAATTCAGCTCCTCACAGAGTCCTGCAAGCATTAAGGGCTGAGCTGTGTGCACTAACACAGTTCTTACCCTGCAGCTCTGGACAAACAACAAGGATCTCCACCTGCTGCACTTTGGGCACACCTGAAAGAAATGGGACAGACTCAACCACAGAGAAAAAATAACAAGAGGCAAAGCTATGGAAACAGAGGTATGCTCAGCCTCAAAGTAGATGTGACATAAGTTTACAGGGAGAAGAGCAATGGGACTCTGTTTTTTGGCAGAAACACAGGATCTCGGTCATTTCCAAAAATGTAAGAAGCCAGCATCCATGGAAGTAAGCTTTTCTTCTCAATTCATAAGGTGAAGTCACAATTTCTATGTACATAACCTAAATTATTAACTCCTATGCTGTTGGAGAAAAGCATTCCCTGCCCACTGTATTTCAAGTACATGGTGGAAAACACGACTTTTCCTTGAATTTTTCACTCCTTCACACAGCTTTGGAATTTATAAATGAGACTGACTTGCCTAGGAAATGTTGAGCCTGTAAAGGAAGAATATTTCAGTCTAAGTTCATTGTTATAAAAAATAATTAACCCTTGAAAGTCCTGGGCCTGTGTTGCTATGAAACCAAGGTGAGAGAGGCAAAACAAACAAATCTATTAATAGAGTTGTAAAATAAAAGAAACTCTAGATTCAAATATTGTATCCTTGGGTTTCAAATTTGCACTATCTTCATATGGTTCTGTCAGGATACACTGTCAGCTAAAACTGCTTTAAATTTGTGATCCCTCACCAACTACAGAGTAAGTGGTTTGCCTCCTATTACCTCCCTGGGGGCAGGTGGGATTTTCTGCAGAGCAATTCCCTTGAAATTATTTCACAGATACTTTTAGAGGTTTATCACATTTCCAGGCACAGTGCTTGCCCTGGCAGGTACAGCAGGGAGCAGGGCACAGGCAGTGAGCATTCTGACCTGGTTTTTTATTTTTTTAGTTTAAACAGCTCTGTCTGACCAGGTGCTGATGTGCACAGGAATATTTAGTTTTTCAGGAAAACACCTTTTCTTGAATGACACTTAGGGATTCCAGAGTTCTGTCTTTGGCTGTAGTGTTTTCTCCAGTTTCATCACATTTCTTTATGCTTTACCTAAAATTCATCATTCACTGATAAGGCAGCACATTAGAGCAGGGGAAAATATGGAGGCTCAATAATAAACTTACTGAAATTCACTTGTAACAGCAACTGCAAGCAGCTTGAATTCCCTCAACATTTCTGTCATTGGTTAGAGCACAATCACTTCTTTTTTGCACTAAGTGCTAAATACTGGCATTTAGACACTGACAGACAGGTGTACATGAAAAAAAAGGTGATTGAAAAGATTTTGTCAGCAAAATTGAACTGCAGGGCTAGATAGTGCTGTAAGATATTATTATTCAAAGATGCCATTAATTTATGTTTTGTATAGACTTGAATTTTTTTGCTTTTAGCTTTTTGGGGAACTGCTTATTTAGAAATGGCATGCAAAGAAGAAATTACTATGTATTGAGGCTAGAGCAAGAAGTGGCTCCATTCCAGTAACATGTATTTAATTTTTATAGAGCTTCATTCAGGAGAAACAGGAGTGTGTGAGTACATTCTTTATAAAAGCATCATACTAATCAGCACTTTTCATGACATTCAAGTTAAAACTGCCCATCAATTACCACACACTTTAAAAAAATAACTTTCTAATAAAATGTTAGCTTATTAAATGAGAATCAGTTTCCTGCAGTGTTGGGCACATGTTTAAAAGAAAATACACAGTGTTCAGGACCTAAACCCCAAAACCTAACACACAGCTGCCATTAGATTATTGAGTATCCCTCTTTGCATCAAATCCTGAAAAAACCAGCACAGACAAAAAACTGTTCTGTTGTGCCTACTGTAAATGAGAATATTTGGGCTTTACCAGAGAAGTCATGCAGCACCAATCTTTAATCCCAGTCCAGGAAAGTCATCCACCCTGACTGTGATTTACTGCAAGGCTTCAGAATCAACTCCATGGCACCTCAGGGTCACAGGGAAAATCAGAGAAGACAGAGCCAGAAAAGAAGACTGAGATGAAATAGGCAAAGACCATTAAGCAAAAGTTCTCCTCTTCATTCAAATCAATTAAATAGCCATTGCAATGAGTTTAGCACTCAACTGTAAATGTCTGTCTAGACATACCACAGACATTTTTGGATTACTCTTGGTAATCAATTAAGCTCAATTAAAAGAGATCAGCAATGCAGGCGAATCCTGGAGGATTTAATATACATATTATGCAAATTGAATCAACAGATTTTTTTTTTATTTTTAATTATACTTTACTCTTTATTGCTACCCAGGAGTTTTGGGTGAAATCATTTTATTGTTTTGCAGAAACATTTTACGAGTCTGGAATGTATTTCTCTCGGGGTTTGGTACTGCAAGGCAGTCATCACCACAATATGCAAGATATATAGAGATAAATCACTGGAACAATGCTCATGATGGATTTCCCAGGCTAATCAATATTCCTGGTTAAGAGGAATGCCCTGCAATAATAAAAGCTCAGGAAAGGGAGCACAGAAAGCTGAATTCACTTAGCAGAACCACTCCCTTCCCACAATGCTATGAAAATTCTATGAACTTAAAAATCAGAGAAGACAGACTCAGAAAAGACATCAAGAAAGCATTTATTCTTCTCTTAAATTTCTTCTCCCCTGATCTCCTCCTCCTGTAACTTCCCCTGCTCTGCTAAGAACCAGCTGCATCCAAACCACTCCTGGAAGATGCTTCTCTCACCATCTCATTTCCCTGCCTTTGACAAAGCTTTGCTTGACATCACAGAACAATCTTTGACCACAACAACTGGAGTCCTGCATGGTGAAATGAAACTTCCCCAGGAGGGCACCTGATGCATTTCTGAGATATTTCAGCAGCTGGGCTGAAATAAAACATCCCTGCTAGCACACAGGGTGGGAGCTGGTCCTCACACCAGCTGATTCCCTTTGAAATTCCTCTCCTGCAGGCTCACATTGCTCATTGACACCGACACAGCCTGAAGCAACAATCTCTCACCATTTCCACCCTGGAAATAGGGAGTTTAGAATTCTCTTTAGCTATTGCTTTCATTTCTTCACTGCCTTAATTTCCTCATGTCAAACCAGGGACAGTGATTGTGCTTCTCATTAATAAAGCACAATGATAAAGAAAATATATTATGGAGATGATGCAGATATTCACTGAGGTCATTATTTCCATAAGATTCCTGCTCAAAGAAGCAGCTCTTTTTGCACTGAAGCAAAGGCAGGAACTGCATCCTACTACTGGGTAGAGACTTCCTAATCCATCCAAACTTTGTCTCATAGAAGAATTCCTTTATGAAAAAAAGCATTTTAACACTCAGGTTCTCTTTAAAGACCTGGAATTATAGTTGCATATGGCCCTCAGTGGAGAACCTAACAAAGATTTACACCACATTACTCCAGTCTTCGTTTAAGAGAATATTTAAGTTTACATGCACAGAAAAAAACAAACAAACAAACAAACAAACAAAAACCAAAAAAAAAAAAAAAAAAAAAAAGTAGCTGGCTCCAAACTTAAGTATGACAGTTGATTTCATGGAAGAAAAAAGTTATTTTGTGCTTAGGTCACAGATATATATAGGTCTAATACACCCATAACCACAGATGGAAATCTTGGTTTCTGACACCAAAATTATTTAAACCTAATCAAGCATAGTTTTGGTAGGCAGACAGAGGTCTAGATGAAATTCACTCATATTTAACATGTATACTCATGCATCATATGTATATTCATAAATCATCCTCAATGAAACTTGCTCCTATTTGAAATAAAAGCATTTTAATCCATTCTCCAGTTGTGTTGAAGCACAATAAAAGCAAGAAAATCACAGCCCAAATATATATATATATTTATTTATATATCCTGGGAGTGCAATTGATATAGCATACTCAAATTCCAAGCCAGAAATCTGTATTTAGGGCTGACAGCTCATCTGTTTCAGCACAACACAAGCCACTGAGATGGTCTTTTTCCATTTCACAGCTGCTTTAAAATAAGACAGAATGTCATCCTTACCTCTCAGTTTCCTCCCTTTGTCATTTCACATCACTGCTCTAATTTTATTTAAACATCCTCCTCTGCTGAGATTACATCTCTCAATTTGTTGCAACACAAATTAGAAAGATCCGTGCCAGCTCTCCCCACTATCAGCAGAGTTTTCTCCTGGTGCCTTGATTAATTGCCCATTTTAACAGATGAAACAACAGAACTTACAGTTTTGAGACTCTCTTTTGTTTGCATTATGGGAGGAAATCTATGTGCCCACAGAGACTTGCTCTTTTGCCATGATCATAATTAGATGTTTTCAGACTAAACTATCATATCAGCACATTCACTGCTGCAGTGAAGGGTGTCAGGATTTTCATCACCAGCTCTGCAGTCAAGTTAGAGCCTGACTTCAGCCAGCAAGAGAAAATGTGAAACTCAGTACACAAATACAAGAAGAAATTTCTCTAAATGTAGAAAGAATTTGTTCTGGATAATATTAAACTGGAGACAAAAAGAAACAGAATCCATAAAACAGAGCTGAGTGTGTCAGGCAAAGACACAACATCCAATAATAAAACAAGGTATTGCACTATTACACCCTAACCATAACCAGAAACCTGCTCCCTCTTTCTGGCAGATACTCTAGGTGATGCATTTTGCATTTGCCACCATCAGGGTCCCTCAGGCCAAGAGGAAAAAAAAAAAAACAGAAAGTGAAAAAAAACTTCTGGGGAGTCCGGTTTGTGACAAAGCTGAGATGCAAATTTTATGTTGTTTGTGAACAAGAATAAATATTAAAAGCATCATTACATCCTTATTGATCTTGGTCAGTTCTGAGATCCATGAATTGGAGTTTGAATGAAATTTGTATTCCTCCAGCCCCAAATAACCCCCGTGGTTCACAGGGAGGTTTCAGCCTTACAGTGGATTTGTCAGATGCCTCCAAGTGTTGCACATCAGGGAGAAGTAACAGAAATAAATATTAATAAGCTACTTTTGGGGAAATAAATAATTAGGTCTCTTTGGTCCAACTGATTCATCTTCTTTCCCTTTGTGCTGATCTTCTACACTTACATGTCTCTTTAAAGAGTAAATTGTTTAACTGCTTCTAGTTCCCAGATTTAGTTCCCAGCCTGCTGCATCTGCACACCTTCAATGTGAGTGACTTCTAGCAAGGGCTCATCCTTGTTTTCCTCAAAGCCATTCACACTCCTCTCAAGTGCTGTTTCCTGTTTGCAATCAGACTGAAGCACAGGATCCAGGGACAACTGATCTGTTTTCTGCTGCTTGTTGTTTTCTGCTCACAACAAGATTAAGGAAAGGCATAAGGAACACAGCTCTAGTCTATCTCAACTTCAGTCAGGTAAAACTTGATCTGAGGTTAAGCCTGAAATTGATAATCAAGGGAACAGATATTCAGCTGTCACCTAAAGGTAAGCAGGGAAAAAAGAGACTGCCAGGTTGGCTACATATCCAAGAGCTACATGTGAGGTGAGTTTAACTATGGATAAGTCACAATGTAATTTCAACTGCACACAATGCTCATATTTACGAGATTTCGTGACAATATGTCAGTCAATGTGAAAGCATTCCCAGAGTGAGAGAGAACGGGGAGAAATTCAGGAGAAAACCCATTTCAACACTAAAGAATCTCTACTTTCAACAACATCTCACATTTCCTTTAAGTGTTATAATTAATTGGAGTGTAGACTCTTCAAAGCATAAATGCATAACTCCCATTAGCACTAATGGAAGTTAGACACACTCATCAAAGGGAGAATATACTTCTATCTTTACAAAAGTAATCAGTGTGTCACAAAGCTGTATTTTTCTGAAGTTATCACTTGCATGCTATGCAAGTTGAGTACAAAGGTTTGCATTAATTTAAATTCAGATTAAGCACTTAAAAAATATTTCTCCTTCACTGGAAGAACTGAATGCAGCAAATTAGTTTGCTATTATGTTAAAAAAAAAATCACAAAATGCAGTAAAAATAATCACCCTTATAATTAAAGGCTGTCATGGTAAAATGCTTAAAGATATTCCATTACTGAAAGAACATTTCACTGCCATTCTGGTAAAGATAAAATCAGGCAATTCTTCTCTATGGTCCTTTCTTTAATACCCTCCCAAAGAATCAGTATGATTTCATCCACCAGCAAACCGTGTTGCTATATCTAGATTATCTAGTTGGGGACAGACTTTTCAGCAGAATCTGTTGCAACAGGAGAAGGGCTAATGTTTTGAAGCTAAAGATGATCAATTTAGGTTAGAAGTAAGGAAGAAGTTTTTTACTCTTTTTACCAGAAGAGGCAGTGGCTGACCCATCCCTGGAAACATCCAGGGTTGGATGGGGCTCCTTGAAGATGTCCCTGCTCACTGCAGGGGGGTGAGTCCCTAATTCCTAAAGGACTTTTAAAGGTCTCTGTCAACTATTCTGTGATTCTATGGACACACAGCTAATCATGCCTTAATAAAGATGGTGAATTTATGGTATTTTAAAATAACAAACCAAGTTCTTATAACTTTTTTGGGTTTTTTTCTCATTCATTCAGTAAATTCTCTGACAAAGCATTAAGCTTTATCCCTCCTTGAGAAGCAGGGAAGAAAAAGGCCATCACAAGCTCTGAGGAAAAGCACAGGAGATCTTACAGATGCATATCTCTCTTTTCTGACACAGTTTGTCCATTAAGATTAACCTCCAGACAGATCAGAGCCCAGTTCTTATTCCAGCACAAACAACATTGTTAAAAAAACAAAACAAAACAAAAACCTCCCTTGAAAAGGCATGTAACAAACCATCTTTTCCTGCCACATCAAACAGGTTTCCCTGTGCTGTCAGTCAGTGGCTGTTAACAGCTTCTCCACATCCATTTCCTTATTTACTAGAAAACCAAATCCTCTCCCTGACCCCTGAGCTCTTCACACTTCTCTAAAAATCAACTCCCAAGCAAGGAAATCCCTAAATTCCTTCACATCTAAGAAATAAAAATTCTACTTTGAAAACTCTTATGTTTAAATTAGTTTATATAAGCATCATATTCACTTGTGGGTGCTGAAAAATCAACTCTTCCTGATAAATTAAGATTTATACAACTATTTATTTTATCTATTCCACAATATAACATTATAAACCGTTATTCAGCAGAGGAATCATATTTACTAGAAATAACAAAAACTCCCAAGCATTTTTAAAATTTTAATTAAAAATTAATATCTGTATATTCTGACTTGATTTAAGCTCAAATTTCCTTTTTTGAGCCACTGTAACAATGAAATACATTTTAAAAACATGACACTGTACTCAAGTTCCCTCTCACAGCTGTGCAAAGTCCTACTCTCACATAAAAGCAATGACATTTTATTTCCTGAGAGTCTGGCCTTGCCCAATCCAGAAAATCACCAAGCAAAGAGAAAAAAATTAATGCAAATTATTGAATACTCAGACTTGTTCAGTTTCCTAATGAGGAACAAAATAAAAAACAACTGTTATGAGTATATTTTAATCTAGAGTTGAAGCAATTAGTGGCTGTGTGTTGCAGTACTCAGGACAGACATATATTCAAAAGATGTCTGGTTAAAATTAATAAAATGTTTTGAAGGTGGCATTGAGACAGAAAGCATTTAGTCATGAAAGACATTTTGTCTGCCTCTATTTCAATATACAACACATCAAACAATAATGGCAATGGCAGTACCTGAAGTAAAAAAAAAAAATTATCTTCACTTTCAGCTCTTTCTCAATACTCTTTGCCCTGACTTTAGCTAAGAAGGTAAAAATACAATTTAACTTTATTATTTCTTCTGGAATAACACAGCAAACTGTTGCTTTTATTTCCATTATAGTAACATGCATGAGTTAATCACGGTCTTCAGCGAGAAGTTTGAGGCCAAATTATTTCCAACTAGCAATTTATCAAAGTAAGACCTCAGAAAATAGCTGGAAAAGAGAGCAGAGTATTTAAGCAGAGAAGAATATTTATGTAACATGTTACATGACCATTTTAAATTGCTAAAAAAAGAAAGAGCTAACTTGCTGGAACAGTGAGTCCTTGCCTCTAAGAGGACAAGGTACAACACTGGGTATGAAAATGGAAAAAAGATAAAAATTCATAGCTTACATAAATTTCATTACACGTGCAGTTGCCCAGAAAGCAAAGAATTAACATCTACCTTTGAAACATCTCAGAACAGGAGCCCATTTCCACATCTCTGTACATCTGGAATCCATCAAGAATCAATGGAAATGCTGCAGATTATAATATTAACTCTGCAACAGATTTCCATGAGTGGAACGTGACATCACAGTTTGGGAAATTTATGATGTGGTTTGGAGTTGTAATTGATAATATGGCTTAGAGCCTCCTTCTCTAAATTGCCCATAGAGAGGAATAAATATTGGATAATAATTTTTATTCCAAATTAGAATAAATTGAAAACTTTATACTTCATTATTTTTTAAGTTAAAATATTCCTCAGAATTTAAAATAGAATATATTGAAATACTTTTAAATGTTGAACTGTTTGCTTCATTAACACAATACATAATTTTTGCATGAATAAAAGAGTGTGGCCAAGCAATATAAAACAGTAAGTAATGATATCAAAATGAAATTACTATGCCAAAGACAAGATTTCAACATTCAAAACTGAAAATCACATTGTCCAAAATGTGTGAAAGCACACTTGAAGTAAACTGTCTAAACCTTCTTCACAAAGTTTATACAGAAAACACTCCTTCATGCAAAACTTGCAAGAGAAAACTAAAAAGAAAGAGAAAGCACCAGAAAATACTTCTAACAAATATATCTTCTGCCAACCATACTACTCTGAATCTGACAGCTTAGTGACCTTCACAAATAAGCTGTCTCAGCTGAGATCCTGATAACAAATACATAATTATCTGAATCATCATTACAGAATTAACAGACCCAATTTGGCAGACAAGACTGCAGGCCTGAGAAGAAACAAATTTGCCTTTTTATCCTAAAGATGGCTGCTCTAGGATGGGGCCAAAAACTAACATTTGAAATTAGTTACACTAATTCTCATGTAATGCCAGTCCTACAATAAAACAAATTTTCTTACGCCACATTTTTAAAGTACTCCTAATTTTAACTTTCCAAGTGCAACTTACAGATTTGTAGAAAATGTTAGGCTTCCAACTAGCTTTGGCTGAACTTAAAAATCAATATTCCACATGCAGAAGAAATTCAGTCAGTCCTATGCCTAAAGTAGTGTGCAAGTGCAGAAATCACACTCTGCATTTCCCTCTGAGGCACTGGTTAAATAAGATGGTCTGCATTCAACAAGGAACTCTCAGCTATGGATACCCCTCTCAAAACTAAAGATGTGCTTTATCCCTGGGGAGAAAAATATCATGGAAAACACAGGCAAAAACTGGGTTAAAGCTGAATGACTCTTAACATGGGAGGCTGATATCTAAATTCTGTCAAAAACCTGATTGATTCTCCCATTCCCTTGTTTGAGTAAATTTATTTCTACAAAGTGCCTGAAGTTTAATTTATCTCACTAAAGAGGCTCTGGGTTTTTACTGCAGTATTAATGGGTCAAAGCCAATCTGTAGTTACAGATTTGGAAAAACAATACATGGTTGGTCTAATGATTCATACAAGTTTCTCATACAAATTGCCTATAAACTTTGTCAGATTGGAGAAACAAGCAAATATCAAGTTGCTTCTGGTTCCTCTCAACTCTACAGCGCCACATAGAAAGTATGGGGGACACATTTGATTTCTACAGCAGTAAATTAAAAATACAATCAAATCTGATTGCTAAAAAATGTAATAATTTAAAGTTTATAGCACTGTTGTTCTCCTTGCACTTCACACATCCCTAAATAAAGACACAGCTGCAGAGGTAAAGCAGAACTTCTGGCTGAAGTGGTTGGCAGTTGACAGCACCAGCTGCTCCTTGGGCAGTGTTTCAGCAGGACTGGTCAATAGTGTGGCTTTGGTGCAGTTTTGGGGCTCAATTCATGAGTAACTCACCCCAGGAGTGACTTCAGCACCAGCCTCAGCTCCTGATCCACAGAGCTCTTCTCTCTCAGGGGTCAGAAATGTTGATTAAATGGAAATTGTCACTTCTGCTTTCTCTGTACCCAGTTGTTTTCCTTTTTTCTCATTATGTTTCTGCTGCTACTCATTTTATGCTTTCACTCTGTAGATTTCTTCCTCCAGTGCCTTTCTCCCTACAGTCCTGCTGCACCTAAAATGAACAGATCCAAACTGCAACTGGATGCAATTTGGATCAAAACTGTGCAGGTTCCATCTCCTCCTGCTCAGCACAAACACTGATTGTGAAAATTCAACAGAATTGATGCACTGAATAGGCCCTGAAACAATCCCAAATACATGAGCTCAGTATATGCAGACAGATAAATCCAAACACACTTTCCCAAAGGTACTAAAACCTAAAACATAAACATACTAAATATACTAAAGTCCTTCTGCATCACACCGAAAGAGATAACAAGCAAAATTGTTCAAGTGCCAACCACATTCTCATATGAAGAATAACCCTGTCCTGGGCAAAACACACCAGGAAAATGGATGGATGAGTGGCAAATATGAGTCTGTGTCTCTGAAATCTGCCACAAAAGAATCACTTAAAGAGAGAAAACTAAAAAAGCACTACAAGTGAAATAAATATGTGTGTATATATACCTTCATAGATGCAAAAGTGTTTAAAAATGCAATTTTTATGCATCCATTATGCAAACATTTGAGCTAGACAGAATGGCATACAAAGTACTGGTTTTACTGTCTCTTAATCCAAGAAAAAAATTAATGGACAACAAAATGTAAGGATTAGAAATGTGAAACTTTGGCTTTTAAAGACACAGACTTTAAGCACTGTACAGCTTATTTATCTGCCACAAAACACAACTGAGTGCTTGTTAAAGAGTGTCTAGAACGAAAAATGACAAAAATTCAAGGATTTGGTTTAGCAAATGGAAACAAGGCAGAATCAGCCAACTGTGCTGCTGCACACAACAATTCCAGGTTTATCCCCTCCTGCACAGCACTCCTTTGAAGAAAATCCAATTGCTGATGAACAAATTAGAGCAGACTTAAATGAGCCTTTAAGAAGGATCATGAAGCAGCTGCAGGTATAAACAGCAGCTTCCAAAGGCAAAGTTAACAGGCACTACAAATGCATCCCATGGGAAAGGACTGCAGCTCCAGCTGGACAATGGGTACACTTCATGCTGAGGACCAGTGATGGCAAGTGGGGAAAACTGAACAAGGAGGCACAGGGTGAAAACATTACTCTTCATGAGTACATGAGGCTGCTGATGCACACAGATACATCCCTGAAGCCTTTATGAGTAACAGAAAACAATGTGGAAGTCTGGAGGGAGCTCATAAGTCTGCTGTGTAGCACCCACCATCTGTTTCCATTCCAAAATGCTTTATTCACTGCTCAGCTTTGCTCCTGTAACAAAAAAATATTCGCCCTAGGGGGTTGCATCCTAGGAGTAATGATGTAGCACATTCAGTTTAGACTTGTTGATCACATTAAGGACTGCTGTCTTAGCCAGAAATGTGTTACTGAGAAAAGGCTCCCTGTTCCACAACATCACTATGGCAACTGTGGGAAGATTCAAACTTACTCCTGCACTGCACTCAGGAGACTTTAGCTTCAGCAAACAGGGAGAACTCAGATTTATTTAGTGTCTGGTGCACTGTCCCAGGGGTTCACACACAGAACTGCTGTACTTAACCTCTCAACATTAGGTTACTATCCAGAAATACTGATTAGAAAATGTAAATCGTTCTGCTAACCTCTTTCAAAAGACACCTTGTGCAACAGATACACTCTCCCTGTGTAAATGTTTTCTAAGTATATTGATGTCTTTGTTAAATTCTTAATGCTTTGGGCTGTGGAATAAGTAAAAAATCAATAGGGACATAAATTTTAAAAAGGATTGCAATGATTATCTGTGTTTTTGACTATTGGTGGCAAAAGGTAGTTTGACCTCCCACTACCTGCAATACTTGATTTCATTTTTTCCTGACTTATATCCCAATCTCTGGGTTTTGTCCCAAACCCAGAGATTTCATCAAGCATGGAATCAGACTACACCTCAATAAATACAACTAGAAGTAAGCTGTTACAAGAAGCAAGGACTCTTAAGGAAATATATTTCAAGTACTCTGTGGAAGAAATACAACACACCTAGTAAAAATCAAAAACAAAATGTCAGAAAAAAATTCCCAGGAAAAAAAAATTTTGAAATCAATAATGGTTGATGCTTGAGAAAAACCAACAGCCACAGGACACTGCAGAGGCCACAACTAACACAATGTTGTCATGGTGTACAGAGAATATTGGTGGAGAAGGGAGAAGTCATTTGGTGAGAATACAATGGTGACACAAGTTAATGGCCCTGAATACACAGCACTGTTTAATGCTTGTTAACAATCATTAACAGTGGCACCAGTATCGATGCAGCAACAGGGATCAGCATCCTTGATCTGAGCAGAAACTGCCCTAGAGCTGCTTCTAAGCAAGCAAGGAATGTGGCACCTTGGGGACATCAAAACCAGGAGAGCAGAAAGGGGCAGTCTGTGCAGCAGGTGACAGTGACACTGACACTGTGCTGGGGCAGGGCAGATCTGTGACACTGCCACCAGCATTGCTTAAAGACTAGACCAGAGCCAGGAGGGAAAACTGAGGGAAAAACCTTATTGTGGTACAAATGATGGAAGAAAGAATTTTAATGAGGACAAAACACCAAAGCAACCACCCACAAAAACTAAAACTAATGAGAAAATAAAAATTCTATCTAAACCAAAATTGTCCACTGCTTGAGAAACCACAATTCCTGGATCAAAGGACACCACAAAGCACATTATACAGGGGTGGTACCTCCACCACCTTTCCCTGAATGACCAATTACCATCCACAGCTGCTCACAGAGAATCTGCAGCATCAGCACCAGCACAGCCCCAGTCAATCCCCCAATGAGAGAATTGAATAATTCAATCTGTTTCACAAAAACATTGTTTGAATTCTTTTGTTTAAGAAGTAATTTTAATAAATCAGTGGAATGGTATCTATCAAGCCTTTTATTCCCCTTTTTAGCAGTTTCTGAGAGAAACATCAGCCAACCTGCTTTATATATCTTCTCAAATTTTCTGGGTCTTTCTCAAAACTTTGTCTTCAGACTTGGCAAAACCTGGGTGTGTATTTCACACAACTTGCTGGAGTTTTAGGACAGAAGAGTTTTAGTTGAAAGCCTCCGACGACTGGAGTGCTATCTTAGGATTTTTTCACGTGTTCTTCCACCGCTGCTTTGTGCATCACAGAGAATCAAAATCCAACCCCTCTGCTGCCTTTCAGAAATAAACTCTTCACAGAGAGCCACAGGCAACAAAACAACTCCCTGGCCTTGCTTCCAGCTCCAGGCTCTGCTCAGAGAGATTCCAACAAGAAATGAAAGCTCAGTGCAGAGCTGGCACGAGTGACACTGAGCACACCCCTCTGCCCAAGCCCTGATGAGCATTAATGCATCACATCACAGCAAATATGTGAGCACCCAGCACAGCCCCTGCTGCACCAAAAATGCTCCTGCACACAATGGCTGAATTCCAGACTTTCATCTCATTTAGGGGACAGGGAAAAAAAAAATAGAACTTCACTCTTAATATCCATCACTGATTGCAAGAGTAATACCAATATATATAAACATGTAATTCTAAAATTTCTTTGTTTCTTGAATCCAACTCAGCAACAAATTTCTGGAGCAGAATCTCTTCTCTCATTGCTCAGAGTTGGATTATTTCTTGCACTTGACCCTTTTCCATCGACAAACATCAGAACACACTCAGCTCTGGGAAAACAAGTTGGTGTTGATCTCATGCACAGGAAAAGCTTCCTTTAAGAAGTGCCAAATGTTTTAAACCATATTTTTACTGCACAAAGTTGGCATAAGTGCTGCTGTGGAATCTGTGTGCCCTGCTTCCCAAACCACTTCCATTTTTATCATAAATAATTTTAAAGCAATTCCAACCACCTTCATGCCAGGTTTCCCAGCCCACTTTTTATTTTATTTTTCAGGATAGACAAGAGGCAACAGAGACCCAAG
This sequence comes from Catharus ustulatus, assembly GCF_009819885.2. Classification (NCBI taxonomy): domain Eukaryota; kingdom Metazoa; phylum Chordata; class Aves; order Passeriformes; family Turdidae; genus Catharus; species Catharus ustulatus. The sequence goes on from NC_046227.1 coordinate 30,949,729, forward strand.
GGGAGCACCAGCTCCAGCAAAAGCCACTGTCTACACATTTCACTCCCCAGGTGACAAAGTACAGCATGAGAAACGTGCCAGGGATAACCACAGATAAAATCATGGGCAGACACTCTCCCAGTTGCTCTTTAAGGAAAGCAAACATGTTATGAGAAGCTGAAGTAATGCTTCTTCAGCCAGGTAATATCTTCCCATGTTAATTGTAATACACAGTCTGCAAAACATGACAGTGAAGCCACTGGTCAACTGTAAAGTAAAAATGCTTTTAAATTACAAATTTTCCTTTTCTTTTTTTTTTTTTTTTTTTTTCTTTTGAGAGACTGTATAAAATAAATGTGAAGAGAGTAGAGGGATTTCCTCCCCAAACCAGTCCCGTGGTTTCTCTGATGTTCAAAAGGGGTGTCATCACTCATTCTCTTTTCTCCTCACTGCATAAAAATAATGATGCCAACATCAGAATTAGCAATTAGTCAGTAAATGAAGGCTTCTGCTGAGGCTAATACAGGAAATCTGGAAATACCATAAAAACTCAAAATTAAAACAAGTAAATAAAATTAATGTAAGGGTTTGAGTTAAAAAAAAAAAAAAAACAAACAACAAAAAACAAAAAACACACCTGGAGTGAAAATATTTCTGACTTAGATGGAGTGGTTTCCTCCAAAAGATGAAATACATTAAAACTATAAAAGAGGAAGAAATCACAAAAAAAGAGTTGAAGAATCTTTGCCTTGAAAATATATGTGCATGAAGAAATTATTTGCTTTGAAAATTAAAGTGAACAGCGTGTGCCTTCTGAGACTGCTGGCACAACCTTGGATTTTCTGGTGGACAAAGTGACAAACCCAATTCCAAAGCAGGGGTTACAGAAAGAGAATGAGGTGCAAACACAGCCTTCCTCCAGAAGCTCTTGCTGGAATCTTCATTCATGCTTGGGCTGCTTGTGCAAAGAAAGGAACTCAGCTTCCCCCTGAAATGTCACTGCAAACCCTTTCTCCCCAGCTGGCACACACAGACAAAAACACACCAAAAATACAAAAAAATACACATTTTTGCTGAGCTTCAGCATGAGACAGGATTCCAGGTACATCATTCAGATTGCAGCTCCTTCTGCAACACTCTTTATTAAAATATATTTATTAAAATATATAAAAAGTACTGTCATTGTGCTGACTACACTCCCATCAGCCAGAGTGTGACCAAGGAGCCAGTGCACTCTATCATATACAGGAAAGATTGGCAAAGAATGTCTGGGAAGAAAAAAGTGCAAGCAACTCATATATTGACAGAGGAATAAACACAAATATTCTGAATTTTACTGTCATTAACAGCTATAGTCCCTGAAAGAAGAGATGTAAGCACAGACCTCAGTAATAAAATGCAAATCTGTTGAGTCCTCAATATTTCCCACAGGAAGGCATACATATTTCTAAGTAACTTAAGAGAAATTGGGAAAGCATCCTGAAAAAAAATCATCAATGAGCTGTCATGTTCAACTGCTTCCATTATTCACTGGCACCACTTTAAATTCTTATTTCCTATTAGAAAACCTGAACATCAATAATGCTAAAGGAAGATGTTCTCTCATTTAAGGTCTCCAAAACTGGAATGCCTTCTGAAATTAAACACCTTTCCAGCTAACAGGGATTGGACTGTTAATGGTTGTGTGTACTCTCCACCATGTCCTTTTTCAGCCAGTGATCAGATTTATAACTAACAAAGTTTAGTACAGTACTAAGTTATTTTCAACAAAATTTCTAGTTATTTTCCATATTTTCTTACCCTTTCCTTTGGAAATTCTTTCAGAGAAAGAAAAAAAAAATCCAAGTCAGGTTTGAAAAAATATAAAGTGCCTTTGAAATAAACCAAAATAGAAAGAGAAGAAATGGAAAGGAAGAAGAAATCTGGGTGTCTGCACAGGTCCATCTTTGCATATTATATAAAATGGGAATATATCTTGTCACTTTTAAGACTAGTTCATAGTGTTTCTTTTATCTTCTTCAGTAACATCTGATTATCTCAAAGACCAACATCTCCTCTCCAACTTTAGGTATTTGCATGATTATTGACTTTGGTGGCAAGCACATAAAATTGTGGACTCAGTTTCAAGCAGAAAAGGAAATGGACTGTGAAAACTTCTGCATTTCAGGGTTTCTCTTATTAAAGAGCACTCTAGAAATAGCTACATGGGGATGGATTTTGTAGTGAAGGAACTTTCAAACAAGGAAGAAATAATGCACTTGGAAGATAATGTCAGAGAAATTCAAAGATCAGTAGGGAAGGTTTCATTCAAGGGCAGCAGTTAAATACCAGGCATTACCTACAGACAGTGATTCATCCTCCACTTGAAATCCTTAAATCTTTCTTTTTGTTTTTCTACAAAACATGCTCCAGACCTATCTTCAATCTCTATTCCTACACCTTCCCAGGAGGTAAAGATGATAAAACTTCCAGATGGACACAAATTATCCTATTCCAAGAGGAGCAAAAGGTAGTAAGTAGCTATTTATTTTCTGCTAAAATCATCCCACAGAGTTCACTTACCCTGCCAATACCCAAAGAAAGTGCCAAATGCTCCCCTCCAGCTGCACAGTAATGAATCTGAAGTCAGAGATTTCATTTCCCATGCATATAATGCCATCACTGCAATGCCACATTGCCAGGAAATAAAGTTTAAAAAATAAGGAAGCAGAAATGCTGCTTTGCAAGACTATCCCTTTGATTTTTTTTATTGCCCAAGATATTGGATATCATTAACTATATTGGCTATTTTCAAGGAAAATTAAAAAAAAATACCAAACTTGTACATTTTTTCCTGTGTTTATCAAAAATATTAAACAATTCATAAATACTTAAATACTCCCACTTTTTCTTTATTTCTCTCACACACACATACTCTAATAAACAAAATGTCCTTTCTTTCCTCTTTTTTTAAATCTATTAGACTTCATTGTTTCTTTGGCCAATAAAATCAGGAGAACACCTAACTGCAAGCTTAGAAGTTTTCACACTGACTCAGAAAACCATCATTGCAGAAAAAGTGGATAATGTACTGTTAATAAAACACAGGGTCTTTCCCCTAAAATAGAATTTTTAATGCTGCTTTCAAGAGATGGAAAAGGTCATAGCTGTACAATCTCATAGCCTTTAGACTGGATTGTTTACACAATATTTTGCATGGTACTAATACAAATTACAGCTTTTGCATGATGCTAATAAAATTATATTTCACTGTAGAGGCTTTTTAGGATGGACCTTGAAGACCACAGGAGAAACCTGTATCCAAGCAAGGGTTTAGCATCAAATTCCACATTTCTTTTTACCACATCTGGAAAACTCATAAAAGAAGCTTTGCTCTTATTACAGGCTGTAGAAGAGAGTTAAGAAATACAATAAACTACATGTTTATAGCATCACTGATATTTAATATAACTCCATCCACAGCCTTTGAGTTTTATTGTCCTGGTTTTTGAAATTAGTACTATTTTTATGCATAGAATATTATGCACATGCTATGAAGAACTAGTAGAGTTCTTAGGAGAATAATCTCACGGATTTTTAAGTAACAAGAGTAATAGATGGAACCAGCATAATGATCTTCTTCCACTATGTACTCACCTGCTTTCAGTGGGCACTTTGGTTTACAATTCTGGGTCTGTGATAACTTTATTTGACAATTAGGAGCTGTGTTTTCAGATAGGGTGGGGTCAGAGGCAGCTGTTTTGTGAATTTAGCAGAGAACAAAATTGAATTGAAACCCACTTTATGGTTTCATTAGCAAATTCTTACAGGAAAAGACTTTTCTACCAATCACAAGAAACTTCTCCTCTTGGCAAAAGAATTGTTCCAGCTTTACCCAGTATCACATTTTTTTGCACTGACTGCAGACAGGAGCCAGCCCAAAGAAGAAACTAAGGGCAACTCAGCACAGGGGGGAGATGTCATTGGAGTAGCTGGGGAAAGGGAGGGGCAGGAAACAAAACTGAGCATCCCTTCCCTTAGCCCTAAAATAATGGATAATAAATAACACCAGAGCAGGTCCTGAAAAAAAACCAAAAAACAAAAAACATGACCACACTTTTTATGCTTTTGCTTTTAAATACACTTATCCTTATGATACCCACTTCATTCTTCAGAGTTTATCATAAAGCAATAATTCAATCACACAGCTCCCTGCTAAGTAAAGCAGTTCTAGTTATAGTTGACTGCCAAAGTTGATAAAATTGAAGCATTATTTCCATGCAAAGTCATTCTGAATTTACACACAGCCACCAGACTGCCAGGCTCCTGCCTTGCACTCCTCAACAGTTCTGCCTTGCCCAGTTTTGCACAAATCCTGTGTACAAAATTCCTTTGATTCCATCACCTGCAGTAACACCCAGATTACCACACTGACACAAACCAGACAGCTGCTAATGCATTAAATGTACATTTCTTACAAACAGAGGAAAGGGAACAGGCATCAAGAGAAAAGGAAGTCAATGAGTTGAAAAGAAGAGCTTGATTTCTTCTTTTTTACATTAAAACTGCTTAATGTTGGAAGAATCTGCATGTCATGCACAAATCATTTAATAAATTAGAATACTAAATACAGTTTGTAGCTATCAGAAAATTACTATGACTGTACTAGCATATTGAAATATTCAAGTCTTTTCTAGATGTGAAGAGAACCAGTTCTCAAATCCCAAAGTTCAGATATTAATGGAGTTGATCTTCTTGTGAATCCACAAACAAGATCAGTTATTACACATAATTCCTCATCACTGCTTCCAACTGAGGCAGGAGCATGAACAGATAATTTTAGTGGGTTTCTACTAGACAGAGCTTTAAAATTAGAAAGCCACTTCAAAAATTAATGAAAGAGACGTGATTCAGAGCAGCAAGGAAAACTGGGACACTGGCCAATTTCAAGAGAGTTTGAAATTTTAACAGTTTTTTTTTTTTTCCTCAGTGACTGGATAATATAATTCAATACTTAAAATTTTTACCTAGTTTCAAATTAAGTGAGATCTTATAAACTTACCATTAATCCATTTGGCTTCTGGATTATGAACTATGAACTCTTTTCTGAAGAGATCTTCCAAAGATAATCTGTTTTCTGATGAATTTGCGAGTTCATCTAAAATAAACACAACAAGATCATTTTAGATAATTATTGAAAACAATATACTCAGTGTTGTTTGCAAAACACTAGAATTATAGAACCAGAAGTCCTGTTGAAATTGGCAACAATATCTTGCTCTTTTTGTTGGTTTTTTTTTTTTTTTTCCCACAACAAGGAAAAGTATCATTTTTGTTGAGTAAAGCTTCAGGAAACAAATAATTAGTACCTTTTGGACAGGCAAGCTACAAGATTTAATGTTTGGGTTTTTATCATATTGAGGCTTTCTCAGCAAAGCTCTTTCTTACCACAGCCCCACACCACAAAAAATTACACACCAATACCAAAATTTCCTGACAGCCAAAGGATGTTGTCATATTGGGTACTTTACCCTGAGAGAAACTAGATAAAAAACTCCTACAAGTAAATTTGGAACCAACTTCACCAACTCAACAATTTAAAATTAAATTTTAAAACATCTACATGCACTTTTTATAGCCTGTGCTTGCTGTCTAGTGAACAACATAACTTGGCTAAAGGCTTGTGTTTTTCCCAAACATGACAGAACCCAGGAATATTGTGCCTTTGAACATTAGCCAACACTGAGTTACAAAATAAAACAAAATAAAACCATTTTCCTGCATCTAAAATCATCTCCACACTTTAGAAAACTAAAAAAGAAGTTCTCTAAATATGTATTCTTGTGCAGCAACAATTCAACAATGAGCTGCTGCACTAACTGGTGATGTTGAACCATTGCTACCAAAGCAGAAGTTTTAGTGTGAAAAGACAAACCCACAACGATCCCAAGCAATAATCACTGGCAGCAGCTTGCACTTCACCTGACTGCTTTAGGCTGTTTGGAACAGCAGCTGCCATAAGCTGTGCTGTTTGTTGCCTGTGCCCTTGCAAAAAGATGCACTTGTGCACTTCCCAAACAACCAGTGGAATGCCCAGCCAGGTTTGTAAAATAATTTTGCATTATTGGGCAGTTTACCATAAATTACTGCACTCTTTCTATTCTCTATGAGCTTTTCTTTCCATGAGAGGAACTTTGTGTTGGGCAGATTTTTGTCTTTACTGCTATTAAACAGTGCAGTGATGACAGATACTCTTTTTGTATGGGTCTGTCATCACAGCAGTCAAGCAGCAATCTTGTTATCTTTGTGTCAACCCACGATGTTACCAGGACATTTTTAACAAAGAAACCTGCTTTGTAAAGGTCATATCCTGTAATACATTTTGGATGAAAACGTGACCCTTCAAAGAGAATAAAGTCAATCAATAGTTCTGTCATTGGTCTTTATTCAGCCAAATTTCTCAATTAGAGGGGCAGCTGAAAGCTCACTGGAATGGACAGCACTATGATATTTTTACCTTTAAATGTCAGCACTGCCTGCTGCAGTCACTCCAGCTGGTATTAATAAGGTACATCCTCGGTGTACTGAAGAGAAACTCCCTTTTAATGCACATCATGAATTTACAATGGGCACGAGGCCATGCCAGCTGCTCACACCCCAGCCCTGCTGCATTTTTCATGCTGCTCCCTCCCAGGGGGCAGCAGGGCTCAGGGATGCACTCACCACTGTAATCAACTCTTCTTGCACTTCATGTCTTGTAAGGCCAAGCATGCAGAGTTGTCCAAATCCTCTCTCATAAGACAAACACTCTAATCCTTAGATAAGCCTTTTGCCCTCTTCCTACCTTCCAGGAATCAAAATAGTCAGTTTAGGTTTGGTTTTTTCTCATCTGCCAGTCCAGCATGGGACACAATCTACCACTTGCAGTCTTACCAGAGCTTTACATCAGAGCAACATTATCTCTCTTGATTTATACCTAATCCCTGTGTTTACACATCATGGGACCTTGTTAGCTCTTGCTCCTGCCACACACTGTGTTTTTATCTTCAAAGTAAGCACATGTTGTTATGTGTGCTCTATTCAGCTCCACAAATACATTCCTGTGTCTTCAAAACACTGCTTCTGACTTAGCAGCATCAAACACTGGGCTCTTCACATGCCCATTATCCCCTTTCTCCATACCCTTGTTGACAACCTACCCTCAACAAGCTGTTTTCCATCACCTATTTGGATTCAACACACCCTGGCCCTGATACTGTTTAGAATTCCAAATGTGTTCCCCTTCTAACCTTACCTGAGTCTCTTTCTACTTATTGTGACCCTTTATTTCCTGCCAGTTTGCCAAGTAGCAATCAAGCTCACACAAGCTGTTATGTTGTCAAAGACTGCCTTACCTGTGAGGGATTTTTTTTTCAACTGCTTAAATAAAATCACTAAAACAATACATCAGCTGAGTACAGAGAAGAAAGGAACACCAGCTCTGCTCTCTGCTTTCTATCATATCCCTGGCAAGAAATCTCGATATAAATTGGATTTTAAAGTAAGTTTTAAATTATGGCTAATTTTTGTAAACTGAAAAAAAAATGCCATCTTCAAGCAGCCCTGGCACCAGAGAAGCTGTGGCTGCCCCATCCTGGAGGTGCTCCAATCCAGGAGAGGGCTTGGAGCCACCTGGGAGAGTGGAAAGTGTCCCCCAAGGCAGGGGGCTGGAATGTCATGATCTTTAAGGCCCCTTCCAATCTTTGATTCTAGGATGTACCTGTTTTATTTTAAAGACCTCCTTTTACTGTTTTGTATTTATTACATTACAAAACAGCCTACTATCTCTTTTCCCTTTCCATTTTAAATTTTATTTAATTATTCCTTGAAGGAACGACGTTTCCAATGTTCTCACATTGTTTACCACAGATTTCTGTATTTCAGTCTGAAATTTTATAGATATATATTTATGTATAGCAAATTACTCATTACAGAAGATACAAACAAAATCAGATACTAAAGATAAATTACTACTTTTAACTGTACATTCAATTAAAAACAGTTCACATACTGGCATGTATTAATTCTAAGTGACAAACTGGTGTGTGCTTACTAGAGGACTCCAAAACTTGAAATTGATGGCCTTGCTACTTTTCATGAGTTTATAGGATATTATTTTTGCAGGTTAAATGTAGTCTAAACAACTCATAAAATTTGCCTGCTAACTTAGCAAATAAAACTAATAATTATGTACTGTAGTATGCCATTAACTGAAGCTCCCTACTGACTTTTCTGTTGAAAATAACAAAATTACACTAGGAATTAGGATAAAGGCTTGATGGAAAATGCCATCTGAAAAGTGGAAAAACATCACTAGTAAACTGTATGTAAGCTAGCAGGTGTAACTGGGAATTTGCATCGCTCACTTTGTGTTATCATGACAAAGGAAAGAATCTTGCCAGAAAATAGTCAGATATCAAAACCTGCCTGCCAATTTATAGTAGTTACAGGGAGTTATACAGAATTGAACAGAAACCTGAGTCTTATTGCAGTGAATATATCCATATCACCCAAAAAAAAAAAAAAAAAAAGAAATTGTAGTTGGCTTTCTTTTCCTTTAAAAGTAGTATGAGAGAGGGTTTGGAGAGGTTGGTCCTAACCCTGAACACTTTACCTACTGGACATAATCCAAACTGATTCTCTTCCCAGAGCTTGATTTTTCTCAACCCTTTCCACAAAAAGCATTTTCTGACTTTGTGTCTGACCTAAATGTTCTCTCAAGTAATTCTTCTGGAAGGGTGTCCTTTTTTTCCCATCATGAGTGAGTTTTCCTGGAGTCTATGATTAGAGGCAGGTGCCACTTTGCTCACCAGTAAGTGCACATATCAGCAGGCATGGTTTAAATGCCAACATCAGTAGCTCAGTGAGGGACTCCTAGAAAAGGCATTTGAATCTTCTACACTTTCAGAAGCTGGAAGTTAACATGAAGATAGAAGTAGTGTCAGACCCAAGAGGAAAAAACAGCTTTAAGTGTTGTGGCAAAACACCTGTACAGAGGAGGCCAAATCCATACAACTCTTAGGCTGCTCTTAAGTGGTTTTTTTATATAAAAGCTTTCAGCTGCTAATACTTTCAATTGAACATTTGTCAGTTTTGAAATACAGATCAACAGTGGTTGATCAGATAGGTTTCCACATAATTCCTACAATTTGGAATGCACTGTCATGAGGCAAAGCAAGAACAAGTTGATTCAAAGGCAGAAATTATTTAAAGGCACTTATATGTAAAAATCTACCTATGACTATTTCAGTATATGCAGGTGTGAGATGAAACCTCAAAAACAGGAAATAGAATAAAAGCAGAAGAAAGGTGCCTGTGTTATATCTATACTGACATGCAAACCAATGATGGCATCTCATGGACAGTCACCTGTATCTCTGCACTGGCCTCTAATTCCCAATACAAAGATATATTTATTTCCCAAGGTATTTTCTTTTATTTTCTCTTAAATACTTCTCCAGCAATCTGTTCCAAATATTAAACAAAAATCACTAGATTCACAATGCAGTTGCCCCAGAGGACAGACAGGCTCCTGTTCTGAAACTTTCATATTTTTCCACTCCAGTCCTCTGCTTTAACAAGGGCAACTTCATTCTTTGGCATCTCTGTGCACTTTCTTTATCATTGCATTTTCTAATTTCAAAGAAAACCAGCAGGGATATTTGCCTGCAAGCCTTCTACTCCCAGGTATGGAGCAGTGTGGCAATTTCCATTTGCTGGGAGCAATGGGGTTTATTTAATGTGCTCCTTAGTCCATGGGGGCTCACAGAGAGTTCCTGAGCCTCAACAAGTGGTTACTGGGCTGAGAGTTCACTCAGACTCTGCCAATAATGTTTTATACTTGATGGTTCATTCCTCCTCTTTTCCATCTCTTTGTTGAGAACACTAAGGCATTTATTAAGATTCTGAGCATTATAATAAATGAAAAGCATAATAAAATGATCAGAAATGTTGTTAATATTGTTAGTACTATACATTTACTCAAACCACAACCATAATTTTAACACAGAGGTTTCAGATTTGAACAAAAGCTAGAATATTAATAGGTCAAGATGCACCTCTTATTTCAACTGAGATCCTGCTTAGTATTATATAGTCAAGTTATATTTCATGCAATAAAAGATAATACAAAAATAAAATCAAGAATTTTCTTTTGTTTTTAATATCATTTCTATCTTTAGTGGAAGCTAAAATCTCTTGTCTTTTGCAAATTAATTTTGCAAATAAATTGCACTTTCTTTTAAAAACATGCCATCCCATATGGAAGCATCAATCCCTCTGTTAAAAAGCAGAAAAACTCTTGCTCAAAATTTGAGAGAAGTAAAATGACAACTGTTAGTGTACAAAGACCTAAGAGTTTCTTATATTGTGGACAAAACAATGTGGAAATAATTGCAGGCAAAAGAGATCATTGCTGTTGTGTTTGACATATCAGTAAGTACACTTTTGCCTCCAAAAAATACCAGTGAAACAATCAGGCTTCTGAGCAATAACCATCTGAAATTATCATCATTTCCATAAAAAGAATCAGCATGATGTACAGTGTTTAGGGGAATTTACATGAAATCTAAAAAGCACCCATCCATACAGGCAGAACTAAACAGGGAGAGAACTCTCTGATGCTCAAAATAGTACTGGAAATTAATGCTGAAACATCCCAAGGTAACACAGGACATTTGCACAGAATATCTTCATTCAGACCTATCATATTGTATGAGAAGGATTTTCAAATCCAAATATTTATAATAACAAATTAGCATCAACTTGGAACTGAGCACTTCACAACAGCCAGATGTGAGGGGGTCTCTGCTTTTTTCCTCCCCTCAAATACTGGACATCCCAAAGTCATCTTAACACATACCCACACAAAACAGCTTCAGCTGTAGTGCTTAGTACCTGCTAGCAATCCCACAGAGTAGCAAAATATCTGCTCCCCAAACCATATTAATAATTCATAATAATCAACCAAATTAATGATGAAAGTGAAGAGGGAACAGCAATGATTAGGGCCAAAACAGGGCAATACCTGTCCTACAATGTATCTCCAAAGTTTTCCATGGCAAGCACTTCCAACCCACAAGAAAGTTCAGTTTTATAGACCCAGATCCTTCTGGGAGAAGGGTTTTTATTTATATCAAGCCTCACAGTCTCTCTGGGATATCTTAAAGCATCTGAGCTGACAGAACTAGTTTTCACTCGCATGACTTGAACTGAAATGTAGGTCCCAGCTTACACAAGTTTTCAACCAAGATCTCTGGATTTTGAAACAGCCTCAGAGATGTTGTAATTCACTGCGCTTTTTAACATATTTTTTTTAAAAGTTAACATTCCCCTAGGTTGTTTATTCTTTTTCTATGAATGCCTTCAAAGACTTCAGTTTATGTTTTTACATCATCAATTATTCTATATAGATATAAGAGCCACAACTGAAAGTTATTATCGTAGATTCCAGCAAACACTTGATGTTTTGCAAGTCTTCAGAACAAAAGCTGCCTCACTTCGAAACAAAATCAGTCTTCTGTCTTAAAGTGTTCCAGGATACACTACCATGTGCCCTCAAAATCTCTTTTTTATTATTCCCTGAAGAAGGCTCCTATTCACTGAGACTACAGCAGCACAACTTTGCTTTCATTTTTCTCAACATGATCTAAGTGGAAATAAGCAAACACTCACTTTGGAGAGCACCATGCATAAGGAGCAGATATTTATACAAAACAGAGGAATTAGCCCATCCATAGTGCTCCTGCATACTCTTTCCAGCTGCCTCATCCCCTCTGACAAGCAAAGCTTTTTGATCCTTTTCCATTCAGCCTCTCCACCTTCCTTTAAAGCAGCAGCACTCTGCTGCTGTACTTGCTCCTGCACAGACTCAGCCAGCTTCCCTCTGGGATTTCATTTCATCAGGTGGCCAAACAGCCTGGAACCATTGTTTAACTGCAAAGTAACTTTCTGCTCTAAACAAACTGAGCACTTGAATGGCAGAATATGTGCAGACCAATATGCACTATCTAGGCATGCCATGGGAATCAGGTGCTTTACATTCTAACTTCAAAACTGGCTAAAGGATTCAAAGAATTTTTTTTTTCCTTTAAAATGTGTGCAGTGTTTGCTCTTTTTGTCTACTTCTTGCCCTCTCCCTTTTTTTTTTTTTTGTTTCTGTGACTGAACCATTACTTTCCCCTTTTTGGTTCTGAAAGAAAGAAAGGGGAAGAAGCTTGTGCATGTACATATGGAACATCCATGTTTGTGATTCAGTGAAAAGTTGCATTCTTGGAATCAGTTTTCCTTGGCAAAAAAGTTTCTCTTAGTTCATCTGTGAATCTGAAATTACACCAAAAACCAAAATCAAACTCTTGAAGTCAGCTCACACCTGCTGAGGCTCACAAGGATTTCTGCAGCCCCCTCAAGACTGACCCAATCCTAAGGACCTATTCCAACCCCAAACATTTCTGCTCTGGAATGACTCCACAGCTCCCAAGTCCCTACAGGCACCAAATTTAATAGCCACAAGTTAAAAATGCTTAAAGGCAAGAGACACTTTAACATTGATTGCTTTTGATGACTGCATTATGAATCATACACCTTTAATAAGATAAAATAAAGAAGTAGGTTACCTGGGGTTAAAAGAATGACTGACATAGTGATGAGTGAACAAACAACTAGAATCACCAGCAGCGCAATAGCAATTCCCTTCCAGTTCCTCTGCGGAGGGCTGTTACTTCCAAGTTCCTACAGGAATGGAAAAACATGAAATAAAAGGAAAAGACCACGTTTCATAAACATACATTTCCAGAACTATTAGTGACAGGAAAATTGCTCTGTGCACGCTCACAATCACAGCACGGGAGGTGATCATGATCCCTCCCTTCTCCACAGAGCCATCCAAAGGTGTGCAACTCATGCTTTTTTAATAGGTATCTTTCTTTTTTTAAAATGTATATATGTAATTTTATACCCCTAAGAGACAATCAAATGATCTCATGCAAGCTGTCCAAAATACAACTGGTGTTAAAATGTCCTGAACATAAACTTCAGGACAATATCAACCAGCAGTTTATAAGATAATTACAGAAATGAAATGTAGCAATTTACTGTAATTCCACCTAACATGGTATGGACCATAAAGGTTTAAATACACATCCTTTTTAATGCACACTATTAAACTTATTTGTAATAGAAAACATTAGCAAAACTGCCTGAGGCTGCAAGTATTCCATCTGAAGCTACAAGCTCTTTTTCTCTATGCAGTAGATCAACTGTAAACTGCTCCCTTATTAGTTATAAAAAAAACAACAGTAGCTTATAACAAATGTTAAATGAATGCTTCTGTAACTACCAGTGCACTTAGGCTTGCATCCTCTGTGGTTACATGTTTAACTCCTTTTACATTTTTTCAATAAAGGAATGCATTGCCCACGTTCATGGTACAGTTTGAGACCAAACAGCACATCAACATCTAACAACACAACAACAAAACTAGTACAACTGTTTCTTCCTTCCCTCAAAGACAACAGCATTTTTTTCTTCCTAGATTTGGCAAGCAGAAATGTTTCTTTGCCACAATTACACGTGCCTTTAGTATCTCAAAATTAAATGCCATGGTAAGATTTCCAAAAAAAAAAAAAAAAAAAAAAAAAAAAAAACCACCACCTAACCACCTGCTATGTTTTACAGGCTTCCAAAAGCAGGGTAACATTTTTTCACATTACATTATTTAATTCTGCATTTCTGGGTTATAATGAGTGTGAAATGGGTAAGTCTTGAAAGAAAGTGGCAATGTTCTCGTGTCTTCTTGGCATAGCAGCAATAGTGTCTTTAACTTTTCAATGTTGTTTTTTTAACTCCTTGCTAGTTCACTTCTACCTATAAAAGACAGTTTGTCTCCCTGGTCCTCTTTTTTCCAGAAAATAAAAGGGGAATTGCCCAACACAACCTCTAAGCAATCCCACAGAGAATTCTCACAGCAGTCCTCAGCCCATCACAGCTCCCAGCAAGGAATGTCCCCACTCCCCAGCACATCTTCTGCCCATGGACCCATCATCCTGCCCATTTTTGAGATGTTTAGTCTCCCCAGAGTGGCAGAGCAGCCATTCTGTCACCTGCTTCAGGCTGGTCAGCACAGGAGCAGCTCCCTGACCTGAGAGGTGCCTTTGATCATCCCAAAATCTCCTCCTGGTGCTGATGCTGAGCCCGTGTCAGGCAATGGATGATGTTCATGTGCAGAAGGGACTGAGGACAGCTGCACACAGGATTTGTGGCCAGTCCCCCCAACACTTTGCAGCTTTCCTGGGATCACTGTGGAAGAACTTGATCACCACAACCAACAACACCTCTGAGATACCTGTGGGGGTTTTACTGAAGTTTAGGACTCCTGTCTTCAGCACTCCGGGAAAAAAATGGTGCAAGCATAAACTGCCTCCTTTTTCCACCCCACTGGCCCTGCTTCCCAAGCACTTCCAAGCCTGCCTGCTTCCATCATTTTCTTTCCTACCCTGTGAAATACAAATTCCCACAGCTTGTGTAGCCTTAGACACAGGTCTTCAAGCATGACTGCTCCATCAGCCCCGTGGGTGATCCCCAGGTTGTGAGCATTGTGTGGTTCCATCCTCTACAGCCATGCTGACATTGCAAGGATCCACAGCTTTTCCACAAAAATACAGAATTTCTGCATCCTGCAGTGAACTCAGATCTAACCTATTATTTTCCCTTAACTAAGAATTATTTTAAAGTGTTAATAGGTCAGGCTAGGAAACACAAACTTATTCTAAAAATCACAGCATTAGTTTTATTTAAATGACACTTGACAGAGTCCAATCTAAGACAAGAACTAGAAGCTCACAGAACCAAGTGGTGGTGACAACTGGAGCTTCCCTCAGAGCATCATGAAACCAAAGAACTGACTTCAAATGACAGAAGCTGGACAACTTGATGAATGTACAAAAGCTTCTAAAAAATGTACCAAGTCCTCATTATTCACAAGGTTCTTCTCTGCAGACATGAATATTGTTCAGTTTCTAAAAATAAAGCTTAATTTTAAATAATTCTGCAAATTTGTGCAAGTAGAATATCAAGGAGGTGAATCAAGAACTGAGCATACAAAGCTCATTGGTACTCACAGAGTGAAAGAAGAGAGTTTCCAGTTGATTGAAAGCTTGGAGACTGGCATAAAAAGAAGGACTTGTCTCAAATTAAGATACTAGATTTTAATATTTGGATAAAAATTATAATTTGCATCCAATTATTGTATTAGAAATTATTAAAGGTCATGATGATGTTTTGATATTGAGTGATAACATTCTTGTAAGACATTCTTGTAAGACATTTATGAAGTTAGGGTACACAAACAATATTTGATGAAATATTAGAAAAAATACTATAATAAAGTGAATTCATAGCACAGCCACTATTGAGGGCATCTCCAATTAACTTTTTTGATGCTAACCAATGCAACTCTTGGACTGTAACCTACAAAATTTTAAACCAGTGTAAGCTGCAGTTCTTCAACAATAAAATATTTTTAGCCTCGCACTGCTTTTCAAAATGGCCATAAGCAAAAAGCAGTTAAATAGATCTTTGGACTGTGTATCACTGGCAAGGCAGAAGCTGTGATTTCTGAGTGATAAGAAGATAGAGGCATTCAAGAGGAAACATCACAGAGAGCCATACAATGAGAAGCTTTTGACACCATGTAGTTTCCCCATAACTATCTGCTAACTGGGACATGACAACAATGCAGGAACAGATGGAGATTTAAGGATTTAATCTTCTAAACAGGCTTTTTTATTAATGTGGTTTGAAAAAATACTCTTGAATATGGTGGTTTATACAGAACACTACCTATAATGTTATTATGGATTTTACAGTCTAACTCTAATGAATCAGAAAATGGCTGCGTGAAGAATAATACAACTGCAAGTTTTCTCATTATTTATAGTAGCTTTTTCACAAACCATTTAATTGCATTGTTGCCAAAAACAATCCTCAAGTAATACACATTTCTGAATGTAATTTGTGATTGAGTAATACCTTACTAAAACATAGCTAAAAAGAGAAAAATGGAACCTTGCATGCACAAAACCACTGTACACCAATGTTAGAGATTCCAATGGCTCCTGCTGCCAAATGCTAAAGACCACATTTACCAAGAGCTTACAAGCACTCACCATCAGATCTCAATGCATGCAACCAAAGAACAAATCCTAAAGTTTCTGTGATTGTCTCCACTCAACCTCTGTTGAAAAGACCCCTAAAGCACTGCTCTGACAAAAGCACATACCATATGTGAGATACAGTATTAACAGCATTAAGGAGTTTGCTAATCCTGCAGCAGCAACCAGAAGAAAGGCTAAACCAAAAACCTGCAGAGGCTGTGGGAGGGAGGCCAGGCTGAGGCTGTCAGAGGAAAACCTGAGTCATTTCAACCCTTCTGCATCCCTCTATGCTAAATCCCACTTGCCACTGCAACACAAATTTCAGAGGGAAATGCTGAAATCATATATATCCAGAAAATCCACAAAGCAACTATAATTCAAATAGGCTGAAGCATCTTTCTCTCTCCTTTCTAAATGTGTAGCTGTTTTCTAAATATGTAGTCCATCTCCAAACACAGTTCACAGGCTGATGATGAACTGATTCACTACAGGCATGAAAATCTTTTAAGCAGCAGCAAGACATGGCTTTGAATATCACAATTTATGGACAAAATCATAAATGGTTTGGGTTGGAAGGAATCTTATAGATAAGCTCAGTCCAACCCTGTCTCCTCACTAGACCAGCTTGCTCAAAGCCCATCCAGACTTTGAACACAGTCAGGAAAGCCAGAGCTTCTCCCAGAGCCTGTTCCAGTGCCACACCCTCACAGTGAGGAATTTATGTCTCAGGTAAGCTTGCCCCTTTCAGTGTGAAGTCATTCTCCCTTGTCCTGTCACTACAAGCCCTTGTAAAACTCCTTCTCCAGCTCTCCTGTAACCCCTTTAGGCACTGGAAGGTGCTCCAAACTTTTCACAGAGCTTTTGCTACTCCAGGCTGAACAGCTCCAGTTCTCTCTGCAGCAGAGGTGCTCCAGCCCTCTGAGCATCTTTGTGACCTCCTCTGGACTCCCTCCAACAGCATCCACTCCCTTCTTACCCTGGAGCTGGATGCAGTTCTACAGGTGGGGTCTCACCAGAACAGGAAGGCAGAATCCCCTCCCTCCCCAGCTCTGGATGAGCCCAGGATGCATCTCTGTGCTGCAAGTGCACATTGCTGAGTTTCTCATTCACCAGCGCCCCCACACCCTTCTGCTTGGGCTGCTCTCAATCCATCCTCTGCCATCATGTGGGAATTGCCACAACCCACATGCAGGGCTTTGCACTTGGCCTTGTTGAGCACAGCTCATCTCTCCAGCCTGTCAGGTCCCAAGGATGTCATGTGGGACAGTGCCAGGAGCCTTGCACAAGTCCATGGCACTTGCTTTTCCCTGATAGACCAGTGCTGTGACCCTGTCCTAGAAGGCTGTAGTCTCATTCAGTCCCATTCTCTATTTTCGAATGAAATAAACATTCTTACACAGATGTTTCATATTTAGAATAAAAAATTATGCCTCCATAATAGCTTGTATTACACAAGGCTGTAAAAAGACCTGACCCAAGTTCTCATTACAATAGAAATTTAAAAATTAAATAAATTCAGTTAGATTCATTTTATATAAAAATATTTTTTATCCCTTGACACAAAAATACAAGCATGTATTTTAAGTAATATAGGGGATATTGATTTGAGAAAAAGAATCACTAAGAATTAAGAGACATAGTAGAATATACACAAAAAACTTTCAAACATTTCCATATTTCTGCCTGAATAAACTTACAATCTTTCTTGTAAGCAGCATAACCAGAAAAACAAAACAAAACAAAAAAATAAAACAGCTTCCTTCCTGAAGCTTATCAACTCACAGTTTTATTGTTAATCAATGAGGATAAAAAGTCTTTAAGACATAATTTTTACAGCAAGTGTGTACAACTAAGGTTGTTGTAAAAGAACAAATGGTCAGAAAATATTGGCATAATATGCTGCATTAATAAGTCAGGTTTCTGAATTACTCTAACAACATTTTCTGGATTTCTTGGAAAATTCTTTGTGTGTTCCACCATGGAAATCAAGCCAGAAGCACCAGGAGAATGCCTGGTGGAAGCAGGCATGTGGAAGGGCACTGGCTGAAGACTACCAGACTTTCCAGAAGAAATTGGGTAGTTAAAATGCAGCATCTCCTTTGGAAGAAGAAGTGAAACCCAAACTTTCAGAGACAAGCTAACCCTGAGAGCTGGCATTTAACCAAACTGCTTTTTCTCACAGAGCTCCTGCCCATGCTGCATCAGCCCAGCTGATAAATGGTGGGAAAATAGGTATTTCTCCATAAAAGTTAAGAAAAAGAATTCAAGTTTTAATTATTGCTGCTGGGTTCAGCTCAAACTGAAAGCAGAGATTCTGCAGTTCAGAGTGAACCTTACCAGGCTGATGTGCCCTGACAGCCCAGGTCTGCAGATGCACATTGGTGTTCATCCCTGGACTGGGGTTATTTGGAACACAAAACCATCAGCACTGAGCTCCAACAGTGTCTGGTGCTTGCCTGGTTTTGTGTTGAGGCAGGTGAAAGATCTTGGAGGAGCTTTGGGCTGTAGCAGATTTGGGCTGTAGCAATTTGGGGCTGTAGCAGCTCCTGCCAGCATGGCATCTTTTGATACCTTGAATAAATCATCTGCTTTCTTCTGTCTCTTTTTCTTTTTTCTTTTTTTTATTTTTTTTTTTTTTAATGCTGTTCTGTCACCAGGACAAAGCCTACAGAGAAAAGCACTAAGGAGAATCACAGCCCTCCCTCATTTTGGCAAGAATTTCAGGGGCAAAGTGCATTAGAGTAGGAAAAGCAAACATAATTTGCTTTGCAGTAGGAATGAGAATGAGTCTCACTCTGCAGCTTAGATGTAATCACAACAATATCACTTCATTAAACTCTTGCCATTTGCATTCCCCAAACATAAAGAAAAGCTGACAAATGGAAAAAAGACGAATAATTTCATGTCACATTTCAGGTGTCTTAAAAGACAGACTCAATACACTTATAATAGAAAGATTGCAGTCTTTGCACAGCTCTTTATAGAGCTGGGCTTGCAACTGATATTAAGTACTACCTGCCCTGGGTTTGCACTGTGCTATTTGAAGGGAAATTACCCCAGCAAGCCTTCTGATTTTGTGATTAAGTGATTGTGTCCATTCCTTTCCAGCTGTTTTTGACTAATGCCGTGGCCTAGATTGCAAGAGAGATTAAAAGACAGATCCACAAAGTGGCACAGGATAGTTCTAATCCATTTGCATAAGTACCTATCATTTTCATCCCTCTACAATCCCTTTACAATCCACTGTGTTATAAGATCCTGTTGCTACAGTTCTTGTCCCAATGATTATGGTCACACAATTGCCTTCCCCGGTCAATATCTTTATTCATGAAAACATTGGCACTTCTTTTTCAGAGTGTCTGTAAAATGCCACATCCAGAGGAATGCAGGATTCTGTCAGCTCTATGGATAACTGGCATTTTAAAAAGAGAGCAGCTTGTTAGCAATTACCCTGCTCAGAACAGGTGCAGGGTTTGGATATGGGAACAATCTGCCTTCATATTTTTATTTCTTTGGGCTGCACTGGTAGAACAAAGCCCTCCTTTTGCAGAGCCAAACTGAAAACAAACCCAGACCAAAACAACTAAAACAAACCCAAACCCACCCCTCCTCAGAAAAATAAACTAAAACAAATGTGCACATATAAGTCATTCTAAGAAGTGTTGATCACTCACACTGGTTATTACCCTTAAAAAACATTTTGTGCTTTCTTTCAGCTTGGTCATTTTTTCTCCAAGCACAGAGATCTTCTCCTTGGACCTGCAAGTGCCCATTCATGAACTGGATTTTGGTTATTTGGGGTATTTTGGAACAGCTTTGTCAACACCTTTAGTTCCAACAACTCACAAAAAAAAAAGGACCAGAAATATTTATGGAATCTATTTAATGTATTATGACCAGCATTAAGAATACATTCCACTTCTTCCCACTCATTTTTCAGTGTACCTTGTAACACTTACTCAAAAACAATGAGCTATTACACTCTAGCTATTACACTAGACAAACAAGTAAAAGCTTAACTTCTTAACTTCTTAAGCATTCTGTTGAAATCCTTGTTCAAGGTCTAATCACAGCAGAAGAGTTTAAACCTTAGGTCATTATTCCTGCATGTAATAAATACAAAAGCAGAGATGGGTCAGCACAACTGACCAAAACAGTGTGACACCTGCACAAGTGAAAAACTGTGGCCATCTGTTTTGGTTTTTTTTAGCTAACACAGTAGCATTCATACAGGGAAGGAGAGAAGTCAACTATCACAGTGCTCAGTATTAAAGAAACCATGGAAAACGCAGGCCATGAAAATACTGCCATAAGCACTGCTGAGTAGCTGGGGCAGAAGGAGGCTTGAATAAAATAACAATGGATGGCAGAAGTGGTTTGGATCTGAAAAAAAGGAGCAGCGACAATGCAGAGACGAGCTGCAGCAGGTGAGGGAGCTCCTCAGGCTTTCGGAAGCTGAGTTGAATGCAGAGCACTCCGATGAAGAGGTGCAAGGCCAGTACCAGAGGCAACTCCACTGAGCCTCAGGATTTCAGAGCTGTTATCCCTTTTCATCCTGCGTTCACAATCTTTTATAGTTTGTTTCTAACAAAGTTTCAAGAGTAAAAATCCTGCATTCTTTCCTTCCAGTCCAGTAGAAATACTTGGAGAGTTGAGGAGAATAAAAAAGTTCTGCCAAGACGTGAGGAAGCGTCTTGAGACTCAGAAGTAAGGAGGGACACGAAAGCCACAGGAAGCCACCTATGGGGATTTCTGCAAGTTCCAAGGGATAACAGCGAATTTCACAATTATAAGCTGCACCATTTTGACTAAAATTTTGGTCCGAACCCAAAGTGCGGCTTATAATCAGGTGCGGCTTATATATGGACAAAGAATGAAAAGTTGTTGTTTTAGTTTGCAGGACAGGTGTCTGCTGAGAAAGGCAGGAGCTTCTCTTTGAAATGGAGAATGTAAACCCCCTCCCTCCAAATTATTGTAATTTTGAAATCAAGGGGCTCTCAGGCAAAAATATGGGAATTAGGAATAACAGTTCATTTATAGGGAAATTAAAATAGAAATACAGTACTACAAAGAAACAAACTCCAAACCCTGACAAAGTCAGAGTACAACCTGACACCCGTCAGGCAGGGTGTTGGCAGCAGTCCCATTCCATGGTGGCTGCATCCTCCTGCAGTGACAGATGTGGCTCAGTTGGAGCAGTGCTCCTGTACAAGGTGCAGTTTCCCTCCGGAGCTCCAGTGGTGATGTGGAGAAATCCGGTTTTCCTCTGGAGTCCAGTGGAGAAAGGGGCTCCCTTAGTGTCCCAAAACCTCTGTTTTTATCTTGGTAAGAAATGTTGGGCTCTTCCCCCTGGCTGGAGCAACTTCCAATGGGATGCAGTAATTTTATCAGTGCCACAGTGGGACTCAATGGCCATGAGCAGAAAATGACTCCCTGGAGGAAGGATGGGTTGTGAAAAGATAAAGAACAATGCCCTGCCTGGTTTCAATGGATGGCCCATTAGCAGAATATCTGCCGTTGAGATAAGGATCACTGCCCCCACCCTCAGCAGATGGTGATAGAACAGATACCTTTTATCACTCTGTATTGTAACCCAAGACCGTTGTCAACACCTGGACGTGCAGCTTATAATCAGGTGCGGCTTGTAATTGTGAAATTACTGTAATTAAACATGACTCCAGCCTCCCCTGCAAATCTCAGCTCCAGACAGAAGTCTCCCACTCCTCTGATGGGCTGAGGCTCACCAACAGCTCTGCTCTGACATCAGGTTCTTTTCCTTGTGTCCTCACAACACAAAGCTCCACACCATGCTCTTTGTTCTTATCCTCACACCAGTCTCCTCTGGAAGCTAATGAGATTTTTGCCTGATTAGGAAAAGCCATCTCTGTATCTTGAGGACTGCCTGAGAGATTACATGGAAATAAAGCAAGCAGCTCATTTCAGTAAGTCCATGCACCATTTGCACCTACAGGAAATCAACAGTTCATTTACCATAATTAAAGAAAATTCTTAGAAGCATTTTACTAAAGAAAGGCAGGTCCAGGACAGAAAAGATGGCAAAGCAGCAGGAATAAACACAATGTTATCCAGGCTGCTAGATGTAACACAAGAAGTCTGTATAAACACTGGCACAGCCATTTATGGCCAAAAAGGTATTTTCACATATTCCTATTGATTCCAACTTTACTCAAATGTCACAAGATAGGAAAATATTTCTCCCATTTTTATCACGTTCAAGAAAAATCCCCCAACCAAGTAAAATAACTTATCTGAAGAAAAATGGATTTAAAAATAAATTAATACAGACTATGTTGCATACCTATAGATCTTTCTACAGATATAAAAAATTTGTTTGCTGGAATTTGTACTTTGAATTGCTCAGAAACAAGGTTATACTTTGCCTGATTGCATTAAAAAAAAAAGGCTTTAACATGTATTTTTATTTCCTGATATATTGGCAAGGTCCCATAAGAGATGATTTTTAAGAATGACATCAACAATTCCAGCATTAATAAGCAGATCTGTTTGACAACACAAAACTGCAGTTCACTGAAGGTTAAATAAACACAAAGGTCACCAAACTGCAGCAATGCCATAAAGTCATGTTCAGATCTATGCCACATAATTTTACAATTTAAATTTAACACAGTGCCCTTATTTCTAATGGTACAAAACTTCCCAGGTGCATGACTTTCAAGTAAGTTCACTGTTAGATTAGAAAAAATAAAATTGGCTTTTGGAGTTTATCACTGGTCAAGTATCTGTACACATGCTTAATTTTATGCCATTTAAGAGTCCTGGACAATAGATCTGGCAGAAACTTTTGTTTTAGATGAGTAAGATTAAATCAGGATTTATCAAACTATGGAAAATATTTGTAAAGGTTACGTACTTTGGAAATTCACATCAATATTTTCCTATTTGTTTTCAGATTTACATATAAATTACATGCAAATAAAACAAGTAATTTAAATCCAAATGTGCCTTAATGACTCTGTGTGCACATCCATATGTACACACATGTACATAACACTGAACAGATATACAGGTAAATATTATTCAAGGCAACATTGGTATAAATAAATAAAAATGTAAATAAACCAAGGAGTGTCAGTACCAGAAAAAGGAACACAAACACAATCTCTGTGTTTAGAGGGATCTAAAGCAGTAAAATGCTGCATGAGTTTCCCAAGCTCAGGTGAGAATAGGAAACCAGGAACTCTTTATGTAAATATTTGTCAACAAAATTACAGCAAGTAAAATTACTCAGTCAGTATCACTGGACTCTAATTGGAAATTTATCATTTCATTTTTCCCAGTCTGCTTCACCATTAAATTACCTGTTTTTCCAGGGAATGGAATTCTATTTAAAGCAGTATAATATGATCTATGGTTCTATGATCAGAAATAAAGATATGGGTTTCTCCTACACTTTTTAGGAGAAAAAAGACCAGAGAAGTGATCAGGAAATTTGTAGATTTAACACATTATGCTACATTATACAGAGATAATATGTATAATGACCCAGCAGGGCCAAGATCACATTTCACTTAAAACCAGTGTAAGTCCTCACAGCACTAAGAACATCACACTGTTCCAGCACTCCTGCACACATATAGAGGTTATAAAAAAGCATTTATAGAATGACAATGGGTATCAAAATCATCCCTTTACATATATTCCACTCAATTAAAAAGCAAATTTAGTACTCAGAGGAAAAAAACATCAGGAATTTCTTGGCTGTTTTACCAGATTAATTGATTTTTTTTCAGTATACTTCCAGATAATGTAAAAATCCAGCTTTTCTTTCCCTGCATAGTCATTTTATCTAATGGCCAAACCTACCTACAAAACACACCTCAAAGGCCCTTTATCCATTATGTTTCTTTGGGAAATGTGAGCCACCCAATAAGAGTCAAGGTGCTCCTATTGGCAAACTTTTCAGTGCTCTTTTTACTGAAAACCAAATAAATACATAGATACACTAAGGACTGCTCCAGCAAAGCCTGGACATTCTAAGGAGCAACTCAAATGAACCACTGATTGTAGGGATAAATAATCCCTAATATAAGTGCCAAGAAAAGCTGTGATGTTGTCAAGCACTCCATATTTGCTTTAATGTTTTTACTAATAAAGGTGAGAGCATATCACTATATTAGAAATCCTGGCAGAACCCCATCCAAACTAGGGGTTTTGACTTAGAGAAAGAAATGAATGGCACCTTTCATTTCCTCCAGAGTAAATGTCTTCTTTCTGTCTGACTCTAGTGACAAATAAGGCAAGGATGATCTCTATAAAACATATAATATCAAATTTCTTTTGGGTTTCCTGCCATTAGAAGACTTATAATTAGAGTTCTAATAAACAGAGATGGAAGAGAAAGATCTCACCAATGCAGAAGTGGGTACCTGTCTTTGGCAGAGCTGTCACACCAATGTGAAAATTTCCAAGCAGCCCTGACACTGAATTTTCCAGCAGATCCACTACTCACAACAGGCACTCAGCTCAAAATCTCTCCTTGACTCTGAGCTTTAACATAAAAGTCAGATAATTCCTTCAGATCCATTTCAACAGCACCTACTGAAATGTCTGGAGGCAAATATTGGACCCAAATGAAGGTGGTGGGCTCTGAGACACTGTGGCTTTTTTTTATACTATAGTCCCTAAATAAAATGGATTCTTGTGATACTCCATGATTCCCCAGATTAATAATTTTAAAAGTATCAACCTTCATTTCCTTTTTCTAAATACTTACTTAGCTCTTAACAAGAATGAATAAACATATTCAGTGTGTACTCAAGTTGCTAGAAGTCAGAAACCAGACCTATATGGCCAACTAAACTGAATAATTTAATTAATAAACTACAAAAGGAATTGTCCCAGATTTATGCCATGCAAAAATGGGTTCACAGGTAATCTTGAATGTTCATTAAATACAAACCACTTTCAGAGAAAAAACAGGGGGAAAAAAAACCAAAAGCCCCACAAATTAAAGCAAACAAACCACCCACAGAACAGAAGTCTGCGTTTTATCACAGATAAGTGGCAGTGATTAACAAATGTATTTTCAAACTGATGGAAACTTGCCAATAATTATATTTTAGCTAATTTACAGAAAGGAAACTGTAACAAAAGTGTTTGTGTAGTTAATACCTGACTTTTTCAGGAAAATATCCTTCTTCACATTTTGTGTTGATTTTATACCTGTGGGGTTTCTTCCTGTTTTCTGCAGCTCACAGCACTGGATGTTCCTTATTCCCTCCTGAGTCACTGAATAATCTTTTACATCCCTGGTTCCTTTGTGTAAACAACTTAAGAAATTTTCTGGAAGCAGCTATAAAACAACTTCTGAGATTGCAACTTCAGGCAGCTCTAGCTGTTCCCACGGGATCCAAAATTTGAGGAATATTAAAACTAGGAAGCTGACCTGCCACACACCAAGTGACAAACCAGCAGCTGCCCAGGATTTCTGACTGAAGTGGTTCTTGGAGGATGCAACAGCGTGGGGAGATGTGCAGCCAAATCCTCTGCTGGGAACAGGGTGTTGAAAATAAAAACCAGCACTAAAGCAGCTCTTGTGCAGCACCTTGAGCGGGAAAACAAAGCCCAGCGACTGCACTCCATCCTTTCTAACTTCTCCATCTACTCAATCAGAATACATAGGAAAAAAATAAAAAAAAAAAAAGAGAGCAAAAAGCAACAAACCAGCAGTGGCTAGAGCTGACTTGGACCCAAGCTGGTCTGATGGAGCAGCTGGTTGAAAATCTGGTATTTCCTCACCTCTGCCCCCAGTGTTACTGCTCATCACAAGCCTTACAAATCACTGCATCACACTCTCAGCAACAGAGGACCCCAAGGCATTTTTCTGTGCACAGTCTGCTCACCCAGACTTGGTTGAGGTTAATGGGGACAATTGTGATTTTTTTTCTAATTATTTTGTCATGAAAATTAACATCAGTAAAAAGCTCAGCTTCTAAAATCCAATCAGTCATATTTGATGATGGAGCACTATTTCCATCAGTGCTTTCTACAGGTGCCTTTGAGAGCGAAAACCATCACTTTTCACGTATTTGAAAGTGAGATAAAAGTATTAATCTCATCAGTTCACCAAGGCTACCTGTCTACAAGAGAATATTCTGAAAAGAACCATGATGCTTTAATT
This sequence comes from Catharus ustulatus, assembly GCF_009819885.2. Classification (NCBI taxonomy): domain Eukaryota; kingdom Metazoa; phylum Chordata; class Aves; order Passeriformes; family Turdidae; genus Catharus; species Catharus ustulatus. The sequence continues at coordinate 30,976,039 of NC_046227.1, forward strand.
ACATGATGTTTCAGCATGATGCAACAAGAGAAATTGAAGCAATACATCTTATAGGAAAAGAATTGGAAGTTTCTAATCTAGTATAACAACTGCATATCTACACTGTTAAAATTGTTCCTAATTAAAATATATCAATATGGTTGCTTATGAACCATAGTTGGAATGTAGTAAATGTTCTGACCTAGGGAAAAATGTTCTGCTAGCAATTATTCCATTACTTCCCCTAGAAGGGGAGTATGCATACATTCTTCTATTTGCATTTCACACTGCAAACAGGATTTTGCAACAGAATTGAAGTCGGACATTTTGACTTGATAATTTTATTACCTGTGTAATTTTATTCTGAGCATTTAGGAGGAGTGCTTACTTCTTACTACAAGCAGAAAGCTGGATTGTTGTTTTTTTAAGAATGGGAAAAATTAATAAAAATAGCAGACATCTGAAAACATCCAAGAGGGTAATGAAGAATTTTGCAGTGTACAACTGTAACAACAGTAACTGTATATGTCAACTTCTGAAACAAGAAACTACTAAAAATATACAAAATAATTCTTCTGGGTACTCTTTCCAAAGTGGGAATCAAAAATTGCAGTTTTTCCAAAAGCTGTCTCACTACCACTCATTATCTACCCCCAATGCACCACCCTTCTCTGAATGTATCTGCATCAGTAGCCAACACACTGCAAGACACTGCAGTAAGAATGTTTTATTTTCTGGTTTTTATGCACTCCCTGTGGTGATTAGTTGCATATTTAGGTAACCCTGCAAGTGAGTAACGAAAGAAACTCTTGATGTTTTTGTCAATAATTTATTTTAAAGCTGCAACTTCAAATATTTAAACATACCAAGAAAGAAAAGGGCATAAGCTGTTTAAAAAAAAAATGAGAGTCATTCCAGTTCTTCCAGCCACTCAGTAATCACTGCATTAATGTGAAGGTTACAAAGAAAAGAAAAACATATTATTCAGATTACAATTTGACATAGTGTTGCAGGATGTTAGAATTAAATCAATGCCTTCCTGAGGAAAGGGCCCACAACAATCCCTGGCAGGTCCTCTTGGGGCTGCACATCTCCCCAAGCCTGTGCTCCACACTGAAGGGTCAATTCCAACTGCAGCCAGGTGGGTTTGCAGACTCCACCAGTGTCTGTAATTAGGCAGGTGAGTGGAAGAAATCATCAGGAAAACTACAGTAACTTCACGATTACAAACCACACCTGATTATAAGCCGCACATTGCAATACAGAGTGTGATAAAAGGTATCTGTTCTATCACCATCTGTTGAGACCAGGTGGGGGCAGTGATCCTTATCTCAACGGCAGATATTCTGCTAATGGGCCATCCATTGAAACCAGGCAGGGCATTGTTCTTTATCTTTTCACAACCCATCCTTCCTCCAGCCAGTCATTTTCTGCTCATGGCCATTGAGTCCCACTGTGGCACTGATAAAATTACTGCATCCCATTGGGAGTTGCTCCAGCCAGGGGGAAGAGCCCAACATTTCTTACCAAGATAAAAACAGAGGTTTTGGGACACTAAGGGAGCCCCTTTCTCCACTGGACTCCAGAGGAAAACCGGATTTCTCCACATCACCACTGGAGCTCCGGAGGGAAACTGCACCTTGTACAGGAGCACTGCTCCAACTGAGCCACATCTGTCACTGCAGGAGGATGCAGCCACCATGGAATGGGACTGCTGCCAACACCCTGCCTGACGGGTGTCAGGTTGTACTCTGACTTTGTCAGGGTTTGGAATTTGTTTCTTTGTAGTACTGTATTTCTATTTTAATTTCCCTAGTAAAGAACTGTTATTCCTAATTCCCATATCTTTGCCTGAAAGCCCCTTGATTTCAAAATTATAATAATTTGGAGGGAGGGGGTTTACATTCTCCATTTCAAAGAGAAGCTCCTCTTTTCTCAGCAGACACCTGTCCTGCAAACTGAAACAGCAATTTTTCGTTCTTTATCTGTATAAAAGCCGCACCTGATTATAAGCCGCACTTTGGGTTTGGACCAAAATTTTAGTCAAAATGGTGCGGCTTATAATCGTGAAATTACTGTGATTGTGGCTTAAATGCCCAGTTTCTGAAATCCTTGCCAGATAAGAATGGAGAAGATGAGGAAAAGTGGAAATTCACAGAGCTCCAACAGCACCGGTAACCACGAACATCTCTCCCTCCCCTGTGATCCCTTCCTTCTGTTCTTATGAAAAAAAAATAATTTCTAATAAGGCCTCTCTCATCTCAAAGGAGAGTATCTCCATGACCCACATCCATCCTGATGCCTGTGCCTGAGCAGGCAGTGACAGCTAATCAAGGGCACATCCAGGTACTGCCAGCTGGCACCAGCACAGCAACGTGGGTTTAAAGAAACAATGATCACATTTTCAATTATAGATCTGATTTTCAATCATACACCTTTTATGGGTCACTGTCTTCTGAGATTACAACAGTAATTTTCACACCTGAAAATTAGACTGATAATCACAGGATGGGTAAAACTTCATTTAGTCCTTTATCAGTTATAAGTGGCTCTGAACCTGACTGCTGTTTAATGTACCAGGTGACAGAGATGATACAAGGTCAAAGGAGAATAAAATACATGGAGTATGGAAAATTTCCATCACAGAAGCACCACGATTATCTAAAAATGAAGAGAGGCAAAATGTGACTATGTAGTGCATTCCAACATTTTTTTTTAATTCTTATTTACAAGCTTTCCATCTTAATTGTCAGACTTCTGTCCACATCTATAGCCAAACTGTTATCATGGTTTTCCTACACCAAAAGAATGGGAAATTCAGGGAAAAAAAACTTTAGAAGGCAAAACACATACATTCAGAAACTCAAAATTTTGTCACACTGGCAAGTGCAGGTGCCTAAAGCTTCAGGAAAACACAGCATTTTGGAAAGTTTTCAGTAGACTGAGAACAGCAAGCACTTTGTATTGTATTTCAGAGTAGTGTAAGTTTTTGTTTTAACAGTGAGTGCTTGTCCATCTCAGCAGAATAAAACTAATATAATAAAATTAATTTGGCACTATTTTAAGGGTTTTTTTGACTCATTTCCTAAGTCCTCAGAAGGTTTTTCATTTTGTCATTTTGCCACAGAAGTCATCCAGAAGAAAGACTCAGGAACATCACAATCCCGGTCTACTCAATTCTTCACAAATGAGGCATCAAAAAAGACCACCTCAGTTGCAATTACTAGCAGTAGTTTTTAATAATTCTCAGAGTCATACCTGCTGCTTTACAATAACTGAGTTCAGGAGTATCTATTCAGCCTTTTGAAAATTGACACTACTGTCTTAAGACTTCTCTTTGAATTACTAAAATCCTTTTTACCACTCAGTTCCTTCAGGAATTCTTTTTTTTTATTCTGTTTGTAAAACTGGAATAATTTGCTATAGCAGGTGACTGAAATTTCATCCCCTTCCAGTTTTAGCCCATTATTCTACACTTACTCTTGGTTTTGTTACCTCTAACACTGAAAGAAGAAAGTTTAAATTAACTCCTTTTCTTTAAAAGCTCTACATTGCCTCTCATCTTTACCAGCAACACATTTTACAGACACCATATAACTCTATCTCTTCCCTTCCACAATTCTAATTTTCTATGCATTAGTTTTACTGTCTAGAGGTATGAGCAGTTCTGTTAACTATAGTGACCATTAAGAATTGGAAAGGTAAAGCTGAATCACCCTGCTTTATCAAATGTCTGTGGCCATAGGAATAATTTCTAACATTTCTAAACATATATAAGTACACAGAGCTCTCTTTGAAAAGGACTATATTAAAAAAAATTAAAATTACCCTATTTACAAGCAATGCAGTGTTGTGAAGGTAATTCATGGTCAAAATAAATTTTATTTTTGAAAAATATTAAATAGTAAGATCCAGACATCATTTTAATGATCTTCAAAGTCATAATGCCTTGGGACCTGTGAGATTGTTTTAGTTCCTCCAGCAGAGGCCAGGCTGACCTGGGGGTTTGTCCACAGGGATGTGCCCCAGTGCTCCCATGGGAATCACCCCAGCTCTCAGAGCCTTCAGCACCTCCTGCACCTCTACAGTGCCTCAGGCACACAATGTACAATGCACAGACAATTTTCACTCTCTCCAAACACCTGATAAGCTCCAGGATTTAATGCTGCAACATCTATTAGCTCACATCAAAAAGGATTTGCCTAAAACAAGCAGTGCTGCCAATCAAATGAAATCCTCACAATTCTCTGCTGTTGCAGACCAAACTCTTTTCTATCAACCTGCTCTTTTGAGCTAATGTTGTATTTCTTGAATGAAGGAAGCACAATATGGGTCTTTGCACTCTTTACAAGGAAATACATTATACTAAAACTTTATTCCCCCACAATGAATATTTGCCTAACTAAAATACATTAACATTAGCACAAACAACATACAAAGATGATATTCCTTCACCTTTTCACAGCAACAACTAAAACTTCAAAATGGTAAATAAAAGGAGATTTAAAAAATGCAAATGAATTGTGGATTGACCTCGAGCAAATGCCACAAGTTCAAATCAAGGGTAAAAATTACACCTGAAGACAAGTCATTATCTTGAAATGAATTCTGAGTATCAGTTTTGAGTGTGGACTCTGCTGTAACCCAATAAGGTCGTCATTTAAAAAAAATTTCCCCCAAAATAGAAGAGCTTCACAAAAACTTCAGAGGTGCACCATTTTGTAATCATAAAAGAGGATAAAAATAATTTATGTTTATAGGCAATCAGCTCCTTTCTTTTTAACGTGAATTACTGATTTTGAGTGTGTACTCTGTACTGTAGGTGCTTTGTAAGGGTTCACCCATTTTGAATTAATCATGCAGAACCACAGATGGATCTCAGATCTGCTCTAAAGTCCTCAGTAGTTTCTCAGGGTGATGCTTTTAATAGCACCTAATTAAGTCTCTTTATTTCAATGGAGATGACTTATTTTAAATCAGTACCAACAGTCCTACTCAAGTCCTAATCAATTTAAAGTACTATGAAAAGCACTGCATTTTAATTTCCCTGCACTTTAATACCTGCACACAGAACCATGCAAACCTACCTTACACCACCTGGACAGTGTCCTTCAAAAAAACAAAATGGAAAGCCTAAAATCAAATGTGAACATCCATTCAAAACTGGTTTTGAGCTAACACAGATTTCTGGGCTGATTATCCCACTGTATAATCAGAGCAGATCTGTCTACCTGCCTGGAATCATTCCTTATTTACAAAGCTTAGAAGACTTAAAGAGGATCAGCCATCCTGCACATCTGGGAATCAGTAATTAAGTCACAGCACAGAAAACTGAAGTGATGCAGGGATGGACTAAGAAATGGGGTAGATACCACCTCTCACCTGGGAAAGGTTCACAGGGCCCCAAAACAGCCAGCAAGAGCTGTGTGCCCAAGTGGTGAATCAAACCTGATTTGTCTGGAAATGGGCTCATGTCATTTCAGAACAGCCACCCAGCTCAGAGATGAAAAGTCTTCTGACAGTGGAAAGTTACCCAAATAAATAATTTCTTCCAAAAGGAGTACATTCTGTAATTTAGTGGATGTGATTTAATGGATGTATAAAATACATTTTGCATATCAAAGCAAAATATGTAATGTAAGTTCAAAAAAAACAAACAAAAAACCCTTAAAATTGTGTGTAAAAGCACTGAAACATAAAATGAGTTTTGCAAGGATGCCATGTTGCTGAGAGACACAAATCCAGAGTTTTAATGTGTATACTAGTTTTTCTTAGTAAACATTTTTCCAATGCAAAATCAATTCTACTGTCAGTGTCTTCTAAGTGATGCCCCTAACTCCTCACACATGAATTTCCATCTCCCACACATCCAGGTTTCAGGGGAGAGAATCTTATTTTAGCAGAGGGGTTGGATACACTCTGAGCCTACTCAGGTGGGAATTCTCTAACTCCAGAAAGGAAGAAGTCCCAGAGTTGCTTCCATCAGTGCATTCACTGTAACAAGGCCATTTTGAGGGCAAAGCCTAATTATCATCTGGATACAGTTTTACCTTCAAAACCAAACATGAAAGTAATAGTGTAATATGCCTCATTTCCCTTGTCTATTTTTTCTATTTTAATTTTCTGATTTTAATGAACAAAGGCACTCAAGAAGCAGATTCTATACACATAAAAATAGACTTCAGTCTTCAAATATGACCTTTTAATTAAAATATAACAGATCATTAAAAAGAATATTTCCACAGTTGAAAACACAGGAAATAGAATTATTTTAAAACAATATAAAAGAGAGAAGTAGTGGCCAAAGTTTCTTTAATTCTCAGAACTCACACTGTTTGTACAGTGAGTGGGGTACACAGTGTATCACAGTTACACCAACTCATTTTAGATGAACTGAGGCAAGACTGAAAGACAACAAAACCTTCAGTCCCCACCAGCACAAACCCACAGGTATTGGCTGGCTGCATTCTTGAAACAGCTGTGAAGGACTTTTGGAAGAAGGAGGAAGCCAGAAGGTAGAGTTGTGGTGCTTTCCCTATTCCAGTCACAGCATCACCCTAAACACGGGTACCATGGAGAGCTCCCCACGCCTGGCTCAGAGCAGGGGCAGGAACTGCTCAGGAAATATTTAACTGAGCGTCAAAGCTGCTTGGAGAGCAAGTTAGAGCTCAGGGGCAAATCTGCTAATGCCCTATGTTTGATTCAAGATCAAAACTGTCACAGTAACCCTTCACAAAAGACACATCAGTTTGGGGCTTGGAAGGGAGGTTGGTTTATAGCAGCAGATGATGAGTGAAGAGTTTCAGTGAACCACCCAAACAACAGAAAGAACAAGTGAGGGGGGGAAAAAGGATCTGAAACAGGTCAGTGTCTGGCTTGAGCAAAGACTCAACTAGGTTACTTTCCTGAAGAAAGCCTTTGAAGAGGGGCTGCCGCCACAGGGGAGGAAATCCTGGGGGCTCACCCTCCTGCCCCTGCACTAACAGAGCTGGGCAGCCTGGGATGAAACAGGAGCAAGTGCCTCTTCATCCATGTGGGATGCCTTGTAAACAACACCATCCTCCTGGAAACTTTCCCTGTTCCTGCACTTCCTGACATACAGCCCTGCCTAGCCAGAACAAAGAGAACAGCAGCAGCCACAGGAACAGGAGGTGAGCTCTGCTCCCTTGCAGTCACTCCCACCACACATCCACCAGATGAGAGGATGGGAAAGGAGAACCCTGTGCTTTTACAGCAGAGGTAGAGGTGCACACAGGCTGTATCTCCTAAGGAGTCTTGCAAAAAATCTCTACACCAGCAGCTGACTTCCCTTTGATGCTCACCCAGAGATGGGGCATCATCATCTTTACACAGAGTGTCACCATTTCCAATCCCAAACCTGTGTGTGCACTCAGCTGTCTAGCAAGAATGATACTTCATCTTCCCTAAAAGCTCATAATGGAGGAAAGTCTCTTTTTTTTTTTCTTCTGCTCTTGATGGCAGTAGTGGAAGAGAGAATTCATAACTAAATTTTCTTAAATTTTCTTCTGCAGCTGAGGCAGTGCAGCTAAGCCAGTAAGATGATCTACCTCACATCATGCTCGTTTGCACATCATTGAAGACAGTGCAATAAAACTCAGCCCTCAAACATTTCTCCCACTAAGGAAGTTCTTTTATAAATATTTCCTTAATTCCAATTTAACAAAAGATACCATTACTCATCCACTTCACATCTATCACGGCATATCTCTGAACAGGTATTTTTATTCATTTTTGTCCTCCCTTAGTTCTCACCTAAAAGATACATTTTTCTTGGACTGTTGGTGACAGAGATAAGATAATATGAGAACAGTCATATATTGCTTTGCAAACATTTTGAATTATCAAGTTTCAAGGAAACTTCCATGGCCATGGTTTCCAGGGCAAACAGGTGCCCTAGGGGGCTGCCTTTGCTAGAGCACACAGCATGTTTTGAAACAAAATATTTTTCAGTGGCTGCACAGTGTCTCTTCAACCTGCTAAATCCAGAGTTTTATTATTAGGCAGAAGGTAACAATTCACACAGCATTTCAAGTTTCAGTATTTTTTTGATGCCTCACTCTGTTACTCAGAGGAGTTCTGATCTCCATATACCTCAGATGCCAACATGGATCAGAGCCAGCCATAAAAATATGTAAATTTGAATTGCCAGAGAAGTAATGATTAATTAAATTCACAGGAAGTTGATTCAAAACATGTTTGAGGTAACATTAATTTTAAAACTGCCTCAGTTAGTATTCCACACACATGCTCAAGATTTTAAATATTGCCAAACATTAAGAAGATGACTTTTGAGAAGGATTATGAACAGTATCAGTTTTCACAACAGTCTCCTTCATTTTCTGAGTGCAGAAAAATGCAATATACAAGACTTTATTTTTTTCTTTTCTTATTTCAGAATCTCGAAATTTTCTTGCAATTTTGTGAAAATAATTCTCTTTCTACCTTGTATTAGTACCCTATTTCACCCCCTTCTTGGCAGAAAATAAAGCCAAAAAGACAGAGTTGAAGATTAGGGTTGGTCCTGCTTCAGAAGGATGTGTGGTACAGTGTGCATCTTCACAAGAACATTAACCAGGTTTGGGCTATTTTTAAATAGCTTCTTAAAGAACACATTAGCCCTGATTCTGATTTCAGCTACAGCTCTGGAGCACCAGTGCCAAAATCAGAGATGACTCCAGATGAAAACCAGACTGAGCCTGTTTTACTCTTAGTGATGCACTCTGTATCTCACAGGCTAAGCCATGGGAGTCACCCAAATATAAACTTCCAAGAGAATGATAAGCAGTGGTCCAGAAGCACCTCATAAACCACATCAAGGATTTGTGCACTGACATGAGCACAATTTAAAGAAAAGGCAGAAGGGGCCCTACTGAAGGGATCATTACAAAAGGCTCTCCTCCTCCATGAGGGCTTTGCTGGCAGTGAGACACACCAACCAGCTCAGGCAGACAAGATGGGGGTTGAATCTCCAGGTAGGACTCGATATAAATCATCTTCTGAAGCTGTGCCCTTGATGATCCCTCAAAGCTGCTACTGCTTTGGCTGAGTAAGCCCTGAAACCTTCTAGGACTGAAGAATTTTACTTCTCTAAGCTCTTTCCATACAGTACTTTAACAAAGAAAGTTTTTGAAGCAGACAATTGTTTATTGACTTTTCCACACATCCTGAAATGCTCTCTTAAATTTTATGGATCTCTCAACATAAATGAAGTACCCTTCTGGAATTTAGACAATAGAAAATTCCCTGCAGCGTATCTTTATACCTGCTGAGAATTTATACTCACTCATTTGAACAAATAACTGTAATTGTGTGGTAAACCTGTATCTGGATTATAAGTGTCCATCACAAAAACGAACCAAGCAGAACTCAATACCAATAATCTATTTTCAAAATGTTGGGATTTGTTTTGATTTGTTTTCTAATAAAGTCTGGTTAAGCTTCAGTGCTTCATCTGAATCTTTCTGCATTTAAACTTTTCTTGGGACATGAAGGCAGCTCCAAGCCTCTTATTAAATGCTCATTCAATTATGTTCTCCATGGATGCACCACAAAGCTGAACTGTTACTTGTGACATTTACACTCAGAAAATTTTAGTAATTTTAAGTGATAATCTGTTATGCAGTATCCTACAAAGCTGCCCTCTAATGGTTTCTACAGCTGTTGTTTGGACCAAAAAGAACTCTCCTTTCCAAAGTGAACTGTTTGCAGATAACAAACAGAGCAAGCCCTCTGACAGTAATGTCTATCTGCACTCTTTACTAATTTTCTTATTCCTATCCCTCCCTGCTCTTTCCCCATCCTTTCATAACTTTCTATATTTTCCCATATTTTAATAAACTTTTGTGACAAATTGTTGCTGGTTTTATCCACCAAATATTCCTAACCTTGTTAAACTGTCTAATCATGTTAGCTTCCCTATCAATATGCCATATTCATCCAAATTCTTAAACAAACTCTGGTTTCCAATTTAGGTTTTACATTTCCTACCTATCTTCAGGACTTTCTACTACTCACACAATCAATAATAAGCACCTCCAGATCTTTATGAATTGTGGGTCATCTGCTGTGGATTCATTCCAAAGAGCAAAACAAGAATCTAATGGAAATAAAGATTGTTCTGTGCTTTAAAAACCAGGCAAACGAGCACAACCAACCTGTGCCTGTTCCAGTTCAGCCTCCAGAGCACAAAGACAAAACCCCTGCCTTACTCCTCTGCAGATGTGCAACACCTCATAGGCAAAGGGAAGTGGCAAGGATGTCTCTCAAAATCTTTTCTTCAGCTCTTTATTTGTCCATATTTCCTGTAATGAATTCTGTAATTACATTCTGTAATGAATATTTACCTTTTCCCTTCTCTACTCTTCTAGTGTTGCATTACTTACTGAAAGAAATGTGATTTATATGGCATTCTCAGCCTTCAAACTAACAGAGAAAACAGGAATTTCCATCCCCAGGTGAAGAGTCTTCCCCCATTTTTCAGTGTCTACATTATCCCTGCATGCTTATTACAGAGTATTCAGGTTTGAATACTCAGCCAAAACTGTACTGCCAGTTTTATGAAGAATTGCAGCTTTCTAATAAGAAGCACAGGACCATAAAGGGGAGACAAAAAGAAAAGGAAAAAAGAAAACATTCCAAACCACAAAAAACCACCAGACCAATATAATCCTAGTTTGTTGAGTTTTTTTTAGTGGATTAAAACAAAACACAGTAAAAATTAAAAGTATTAACAGAGTAGCACCAACTGTGATGTTAATAAAACTCCTCTTATCGTCATGAGCACTGAACTAGAAAAAATAGATATAGCTTTTCCCTCTTCCATTTATGTAATACAGTAAATCACTCTAAGTGTTCAAAATGCATATTAAATTATTGACCACACCAATCTCCCTAGTCCATAAAAAATCCTGCAGGGAAAGGCTCTGCTCGCATGGCTCTGCTGGCTGCATCCCTGCTGCACAGCACTGGGCATCTTTGGTGCCTTAAAACACATTTATTTACTTCTGTGGGACTTTCCTGCTTGAAGATGCCCAAAAGGAAGGAAGGCTGTGCTGCTTTGTTAAAAGCCTGTTTTAACAGCACACAGCACCAAGGAGAGATACACAAGGGCTGAAAACCCATCCCCAAGGTGTTTCTGGAGTGGGGGAGAAACACGTGGAGGCTGGGCAGGGATGGAATTGCAAGCCTTATACATTTCATTGCTATATGTCTTTTATCTATTTAATTTATCTACTAAAAAGTATTTACATGCATTCTAAATGCCAGCACTTATCTATAGTTAGATATATACATAGCATTAGTCTGATATTTAAGATATTTAAGATATTTAAATATCCTGAAGATAAACAATATGTAACTGTGGATGTTTAGAATGCTGTTGCTGAAAACTGTGTTGTGGTGGCTATGGAAAAGCAGCAGCTAAAATTAGAAAATAATGATAAGTTTTTTTTCACAAGACTGGAGCACGAAATGTAATTCAGATGTCAAAGATGCCACTATCATTTCCTGAGGCAGATGACAAGAAATACCATCAAAAATAGCTCAGTTATACGAAAGTACTGTTTTTAGGACAGCAAAACAAATGATTTTGCAAGTCCAGTGCAATGACAGTATGGGAACTTTATGCTGTTTGCAGTGTGTTCTAGAATCAGGAAATAAGAACAGCAACCAGCAGCTTTGTTAAGGATTAAACATTGATACAGTGATACAGACAGAGATACTGAATAAATGAGTATCAGGATGAGTTCATTATGCTACTGCAGCAAACTGGCCAGCCCTGTCTTTGAGATGGATATGTTTGCTCTCAGTTGAACACTGCAGGGTAAATATCAGAGTTCAACCTGTTCCAGAAGAATCTGAAATCAGCAAAGGTAATCTGCATAACAGCAGCAATTTCCAATAGTATTTACCATTAATTAATTACATGATTGAGAAAACTTGCTGGCAAACTCAATGAGCATTCAGTTACTCAAAAAACCCCATTAGTAGTCTGCTTTTCTATAACCTTAAAGGCTGCAAAAATCTATTCAAATTTGCCAATGCTATCACAAGAAGCAACTAGTTCTTCTGTCTTTTACATTTTTAATTATCTATTTTGCACAGTGCATCCACTGCATTGTTTCTCAGTTGAACTAGAGATGTTCTTGGAGGACACCTAAATAGCTTCCAAAGGAAAACTCTTCCAAACTCAAAACAAGCTGCAAGTACCTCAATCAGCATCACATCTGCCTCTACATATCCTGCTGAAACTCAATACAAAATGGGGCACAAAAGGCACAATTTATATTAACATTGACTTTTAAAAGTCTGAAAACTCACTGAAATTATTATTATAATTATTATTGTTGTTTTGTTGTTGTTGTTGTTGTTGTTAATATTTATAGGTACTATTTTGTTTAAACTACATATTATTTATATGAACCCTTACAGCACTACTTAATTTTTAAAAATATTCTGAGGCATTCCATTAAATAAGATGCACACCAAAATCACTGCCAGGACTTGTACAAAAGAAACCTGGTAGTCTACAAGCCTGCATCTGCCAGGACACTTCTGCCCTTCTCTACCACAATACACACTGTAGGGATTATGTCTGCATTGCTAATGCCAGGTTACAACTAGAAAAGAAAGATTTGAGTATCTGCTATCCAACATAGCACCAAAGTACACAGTGCTTTGTACTTTGCACTTTAGCACCAAAGTACAAAGTGCTTTGTACTTTGCACTTTAAACAATTCATGTATTGGAGGAAAAGTCTAACCCCGATTTTACAAAATTAAAACAACTAATCTAGAGTAGGAGACACTTCAGGTAATTGTTCAGAGTTTATATTGTTCCTAGGAATATAGGAATAATTGCTTTTCTCCCAGTATTTCACTACTGGTTCATCTATTAACCCTTGATTTTGCAAAACACTCTTTTATGTTCCCTGCTAAAAGTTGAAAAAAAGACAAGAAAATGACGACTGTGCATTAACTTCTTTCCTAAAGGTTCATTAACTTCTTTCCTAAAGATCAAGACAATAACATTACATATGTGTAATGCATCTTATATGAAAGAGGAAAAGCATCAGTAGTACACTGAATTATTTTTGCCAGTGGTTTCCAGCTGGTGAGGTCCAAATGACACACAGCCTTATAAACAGCCTTGCAGCACATGCTGCATAAACCTGTAATGAAATCCATCACTGAACCACCCTGCCTCAGTCACTGAGGAGCTGCTGCTGCTCCTATCTCCACTCAAAATGTGGTACCATGTAGGACAGGCACAACACTGCTTAAACTGACACAACGTTCAGAATATTCACTGAGTTTGCGAGATAAAAACAAGCGCCAGCTCTGGCAGCAGCTGAACAGCAAACGTCTTCCCCCACTGGCTGATGAAAACGTCAGGAGAGTGAGCTCCAGTAGGATAAATGAGGTCACTGTTTGCAATTCCCTGCCAGCCTGCTGGTTGAAGAAAACACCATTCGTCAGTAAACCTAAAGCAAAACACACTATACCACAAAGCTGTCCCCAAGTCATTACTCATCCCGTCCCGAAACAAACAAACAAAAGAAATTGGTTTTAATTCCAAAAAACAGCCTGTACAACCTCTTGCTATTATAAGCTTGATATTTTTTAAACACTGAATAAAAATTAAAGTTTAAAAGTAATTCCATGGTAATCACAATCTACTTAAAAAAAATAATAAAAAGAAAGGCCAAAAATAAACCACTGCTTCTGAACCACTTCTCCAAAATCATTCTATAAACCCTTGGAGATCCAATGGCTATAGGGGACCCTGAATTCATATGCAGCACATTCATTGCATTAATCAGCCTTAATGAATTGGTCCATCCCAGGGCTTTGGGCAATCCTTTGATGCTCAACCTGCCTGCCTTCAGGAACTGCTCCAGGAAATTATTTTAGGACTTTTAAATAGAATACACAGAGAGAAGGCAGCTGTGCTGCAGGGTTTAGAAGTGTTGCTCATGGAAATGGCATGTTCAGCCCATGGCTCTTGGGAATGCCCAGAGACCACAGACAGGGGAATCAACTCAGTCTAAATCCCTTTGTGTTACCACAAAAAGAACAGCTGCACTGATAGTTCATTCCAGGACATCCGACTATCAACAAAAAATAAATCTTTAACTTTATCCATTTTTAATTAGGCTTTGTCAATAAGAGAGCCTGGCTGAGCTTTACACAGAGCCCCACTCCTGCAGTATGTAATGCTGGCAATGTTTACCCTCAGCAGTTCTAATCCTGCTTTGAAAAACGAAGTGTCAGCATCAGGAATTAAATGCATTAAAAAATGAACATCGGAATGATCACACAGGCCATTTGTTCCCTTTAAATACTGCTTACACATAAACAGATAAAAGTATTGCCGAGATAGCTGAGGAAGCTTTGACAAGCCTTTGGGGAAAAGAGTCTGCTGCTGCTGGCACAGTGAGGAGCACACCTCTTTCAGGAGAATTAGGCAGAGGAGGCATGGCACAAGGGGGACCTTGGCCAGGAGTCAGAGTGGGATGGAAGTTTAGGAACAGACCCCCACTATGGCTTTGAAGAAAACACCTCCAGAGACATGGGGGGACAGAGCTCTGCTCCTCACTCCCCAGCTCAGAGCAGCACCAAAAGGCACTGCCTATTGCTGCAGAAAATGAACACCTTCCTCCTGGGAAAATCCCATGGGTGTGACATCCACCACGAGGCTCTTTCCTGGGATCACAGCTCTGCACCCTGCTGTGGGCACAGAAGGGATTCCAGAGGTGAAGGAAGTTCTGATGGGATGCAGGATCGACTGCAGAAATGAACTGCATGAACTTAGGTCACACACCTCTGCTACCTGCAAGACAATGCTCTCTACTCTCAATACACAGCCTTGCCAGTGAACTAAGCCACACAATTAATTCCTTTAATATACAGTAATGATCCTGTTTCTTCTGTGATCTTGGGATGAAAGCACAGCACATGAATACAGATTGCTGTGTTATGGCACCAGGACTTTCCAGGCAGCCAGCACCCTGTGGATGCAGCTACACCCTGCCCAGCACTTCTGAAAGCAGGAGAGATCTCAGGGGGTTTCCTTCTTTTAATAACTGAACAACTTAGTACAGGAGGCACTGAAAAAAGAAATATATGAGGCACAATTCAATTATTTCCAACTGCTGATTTTACAGTTTCTTAAAATGCCATTTCCTAGATGGCTGCTCATGCTTCCTGAGGGGGGCTGTGCTTTGCCAGGGGAGGGGCTGCATTTCTGGGGGGGTCTGTCCTTGCACTCCTCTTGAGACACCCAGCTCCATCCTCAACATGCAAATCGAGCCCACAGCTCAGCCCAGAGCTGGGCTTGCCCAGGATCTCAGACTCTCACCACACAGCCTGCTCACAGACTTGGGATGGCTGCAGCACAAACCCAGCAGATTTTCCTGAGCATCAGGGGCTGCTGAAAACATCTGCACCCAGGAGAGTTGGGCAAAGCCTCTCCCAGGCTGCTCCCAGCAGAGCCCAAAGGCACTTTCAAAGACCATGCCCTGCTACCCTCCTTCTCAGTCACTCCCTGATAGGGAATTACAGACTCACAGAAATGGGCACATATAGAATCCCTGTCTGCCTTTAGGTGTCCATGCAACTTTTGAAAATGCTGCAGTTGACAGGAGCCCCTGGAGCTCATGGATAAGGTGCCACAGCTGCCAGGAGCACATCCTGACATGGGTCTGATGTGCAGAACGTGGAGGGACACACAGTCTGCACTACACCAAATCAAATCCAGCAGTCTATAGAGATTCCCATCTGATTAACAAGACACCTCAACTCCCTAAAACACCAGAACCTGCCCTGGCACAGCAGCACTGTGGCAGCAAGGGGATGGCAAAAACAAGAGGAAGATGACAAGGGCCATGGATGCAAAAATGGATCCTAAATTGTCCTGATTGTCAGTGGGACACTATCTGTGTCTTAGGGCTCTTGCCTTGATGAAAAAGGCTGCATACAGCCTGAAGGCACTAGCATGGCACCTGTCATTTCTGAGAGCACTTTATGAGTGAAGGACCTTCTGCTGCCCAAAAAGAAGAAAAATAATTAAAGAAAGGGAAACCAAAACTGGTGGATGGAGAAGATGGATTCCAGAGGCAAAACAAAAAATAGCTGAGACATGAGACATTTGAGAATTTTTTTTGTAATAGCTGAAGCCTTTCATCTTCTTAACACACTAATCCACCAGACACACAGGTGGGAAGCAGCACAGAGCTAGGACCTTAGAAAGGGTGGCTGGTGAAACAATATCCACTTGAACACAGCTTTGGTCTGAAGCTCTACAACGTGCTGTATCAGCTGAGAGCATCCTGCAGGCTCCACTGCTGAGAAAGGTTTTAGAAATGTACCTTTCAGAAATGTCTTCCATCAGAATCTCTTTTATGCCTCACAATGATAAAAGCACTATTGGGCTGAAATGATTTTTGGTTTTACCAGCTGACATCTGGAGTTGTCTGTGAGACAGTTTTCAAAAAAGTCCCAGCATTACCATGCAGAAAGACTTTACATTATTATTATTGCTCTCCATTAAAGAATCTTCTACTATTAAATGGTTATTAATAATATAAATATTTAAAATTAATCACACAATGATATGACATAAATCTTTTGTTCTTTTGTGGAAAAAACATAGAGATTGCATCTTGAAGATGCATTTACACCATAGATGACAAAAATTTTAAAAAACGTTGCTGGGAGGAAGAAATGTCTCCTTAACCCTTACTGCTGTCATCAGTATCTGAGCTATGTTTTCTGCCAGGTTCTGCCCCATGAGGTCCCTGCTCAGTCCACAGACCTTCATGTGCACTTTACACTGTCTATGCTTCTTCAAACAAGCCTTGATCTTGTGCAGGACGGGGACAAGGATGTGGGACAGCCCCTGGTGTGGCTGGCAGCAGTGCCACAGCACCAGGGAAGGAAAGCACACGTTGTTTTCCAGCACAGCCAAATGCAGGGAGGCAGTGTGGAAGGCAAGGGGAAGTCAGGACAACTCTGCAACGCAGCCTGTTCTCTTTGCTGCTCTTTCTCATTGAAAATGCTGTTTGAACACAGGTCAGAAATAATTCACCTCTGTCCCCTCCTTCCTTTCAGGGCTGCAGAAATGTTCCTGGGCTGAAGTGCCAAAGCAGAGGCAGCTCAGCACAGCAAAGCCTGTGAGGTCTGAACAGCTCCAGTCAACACAGAGCTCACTCTGACGCCAACAAGTGAGGCCATTCAGACAGTGTAAGAGCTCAGGGCACCGGGGTCAGCTCTCTCCTCTGATAAACAGGATTTTAATCCTCTCTCCTTCCTTGCTGCAGTTAGTTTTGCCATGGTCTGTACAGAACAGTTTTCCTGACTTCAGCCATCCGAGGGTAAAACCAGCTTTGAAGCCCAACAAGGCACACAAATGGAATGGAAAAAAAAAGCTTTTACTGCAACTTGATGAGAACACTTGGAGAAAAAAAAAAAACACCTGTCCTGTAGCTGATGCTTTCAGGAGAAAGGTAACACTTTTGTCTTTCACTTCTGAAGCCATACAGTTGCTACAATGGTGATTTCCACTCTCTTCATATGACAGCAAAAACATAAAACAAGCCTGTTAACAGCTTGGGCAATGCTACATAAGGGAAATGTTATTCCTTTAAATTGCAGGGGGAAAAACATCTCAGAAGTGAAAAATGTAATATTTGTGCTACACCGTTTAAGCATAGATCTCAAAGCAGGCTCCTCAGCTCAAATCTCACACATATCATTATGCTGTCATGAACAGGGCCAGGAAACAAAAAGTGTAATTTTTATTCAACTCTAACTAAGGCTCTCATCACACACAAAAAGTAGGTTTTATGCTGGTCCTCACTATACTTCTTTGAACAGCTTGCTGGTTCTTTTTAAAAATACACAGTACAAAGGTCTTAAGCTTTCTCTAATGTTCCCAATTACAAAACATTAATCTTGGTCAATCACCTTTGTCTAAGGTTTATATTTTGTGCCACCAGAACACTCTGACACAATGCACTTTCTCTCCTGAGAAGCAGCAGCCTGAGACAATTCTGAAATCACGACATAATTCTAATAAATCCCCAGAATTATGCCAGCACTATTTGGGTACAAATGAGCCCTGAAGTAGATCTGTGATTGTGATTCAGCAGCCTCCCACCTTCACAGCAGTGGTTCAAAGGCACTGCAGACCAAGCCCCGCTTTTTTCACTGCTTGGGATGGTCTTGCCTGGTTCCTCCTAATTCTGTTTGCTCTCCATTTCAAAGGAAATGCAGGCAAGCATCTGAAGAAAATCCAGCTCAGATGTTGCTATGTTTTATGCAAAGGAGATGTTCATAAAAATTGACTCTGAGAATGTATTTTTAATAGCAATGAAGAAAAAAAAAAAGCATTTTTGGATTGGAGATTTAACCTGCCTGTACTGGGATATGAAATTGTTTCACCAGGCTAAGATCCAGGCTCATTTCACCATCATTGCAGACATCTAATTTAAGAGCAAAGTCACCCAGGCTTCCCTCTATAATTAACAGGGAAAGACTGATGACCTGAATTGTTCTGCTGAAATACCCAAAATTTGTCTAATCCTCCCTGCTGATTTAAGAACTTCATCTAAGGTTTAAAGTCAGGTAAGAGGACTTTCAAATTAAAAAGAAATTTTAAAAAAGAAGAAGAACAAAGAAGGCAGCCCAGAAACCTAGAACAGAAGGTTAAATTTGCTTTAAAAATACAACAGCCAGACAGCTACTCAAGGTCCACAAAATATTTAATGCCCATGCATTAAAATGTTACAAAATTGAATTGTGTTTACAGTTTAATGAAGCAGATGGACAGAACATGTGCTGTTTTCTCTGCACAAAAGCCCAATCAAAGTAAAACAGTATCCCTTCTGATGTCCACATGTTGGTAAACTCAAGGGATTAATAACAATGCAGTCAGTCATAGTGTTTTGCTTCAAAGAAATTTGCAAATGGCGATTAATTCTAACAACTTGATGCATATCTGATAAACAGCACTAGAAATACAGAAAATACATGTTTCAAAGTTGTATTTTCATGCAATTATTTGAAAAGGCTTTGTCACAGCAGCATGAAAATTGGTTACTGTCTACTGGTTTGTAATAATTTCTGCCTTTAAAAAGTGGTTTTCAGACCCCCAGGTACCTCAGGCTGGATGTTGTTTGGCCTTTCTGAGAGTTGATCAGTCACACTCCAGAACAAAGTGTTTGCAAGCTCAGTCTGTGATTTTCTTCTCAGGTTTGCCAATGGCCCAGAGAGCTGAAACCACACACACCATCAGCATCTACAGTTCCAGAGTCACAGAATCTCTGGGTTGGAAGAGATCTCCAAGATCATCCAGTCCAACCCACGCCCTAACACCTCAACTAAACCATGGCACCAAGTGCCACATCCACTCTTTTTTTAAGCACATCCAGGGATGGTGACCCCATCACCTCCCTGGGCAGAGCGTTCTGGTACTTTATCACTCTTTCCATGAAAAACCTTTTCCTAACATCCAACCTGTATCTCTCCTGGCACAGTCCTCTGGTTCTGTCAGTGCTGCCTGGAGAAAGAGCCCAACCCCAGCTGACCACAGCCACCTTTCAGGGAGCTGTAGAGAGTGATGAGGTCACCCCTGAGTCTCCTTTTCTCCAGGCTGAACAAGCCCAGCTCCCTCAGCCATTCCTCACAGGGTTTGTGTTCCCAGCCCCTCCCCAGCCTTGTTTCCTCCTCTGGATGCCCTCAAGCATCTCCACGTCCTCCCTGAACTGAGGGGCCAGAACTGGACACAGCACTCAAGGTGTGGCCTCACCAGTGCTGAGTACAGGGGAAGAATGACCTCCCTGCTCCTGCTGGCCACACCATTGCTGACACAGGCCAGGGGCCATTGGCCTTCTTGGCCACCAGGGCACGCTGCTGGCTCATGTCCATCCTGCTGTTGACCAGCACCCCCAGGTCCCTTTCTGCCTGGGCACTGTCCAGCCACACCCTCCCCAGCCTGTAACACTGCAGGGAGTTATTGTGGCCAAAATGCAGGACTCAGCACCTGGACTATTGAACTTCATCTTGTTGGACTCTTCCCATCCATCCAACCATTCCAGGTCTCTCTGCAGAGCCCTCCCACCTTCCAATAGATCGACACACTCTCTCAGTTTAGTGTTGTCTGCAAATTTACTAATGAAGGACTCAATACTCTCATCCCTGTCATCAATGAAAATATTGAGCAGGACTGGCCCCAGCACAGACCCCTGAGGGACACCACTGGTGACAGATTCCCAGCTGGATGCAGCACCATTCACCATCACTCTCTGGGCCCGCCCATCCAACCAGTTCCTAATCCAGCACAGAGTGCTCCTGTCCAAGCCATGGGCTGCCAGCTTTTCCAGGGAATGCTGTGGGAGACAGTGTCAAAGGCCTTGCTGAAGTCCAGGTACACAACATCCACAGCCTTTCCTGGACACACCAACAGGAAGATGCCAGGCTTGGGGAGGCAGATCTGGGTAACCTATTTTGGACAAAAACTCCCATTGTGGCAAACTTTGGGAAAGGAAGAAAATGCTGACACATACACACCATCCCAAATTATGGGAAGGGCTCTGGTTACCTGGGACTTGGGCTGTATAAAAGTGATGCCTCTAGAAGAACACTTGGGGACCACCACCAACAAAGAGACCAGAAGAAGAAGGGTGAGCTGGACACTGCAGGAACAACATGTGGTAGTGAATATAATTTTTTTCTCTTTCTCCCCCCTCTCTCTTCCTATTTCTACCCCTCTCTCTCTCTCTCAATCTCTCTCACTCCTTGCTGTTAAATAAAATCTGCACCACTGACTTTAGCATATGATGTCATTTGCACTTTAATTCAGACACTAATATTATTTCAGGAGTGGGATCCTAACATTGTTCCAGCAGATCTTAACATTAATTGGTATCAGAGGTGAGACTGTAACATTAAATTGGTGTCAGAACTGGGATCATAACACAGGGTGTTGGCACAAACCCAATTTCACAGGACCTGACACACTTTCTGCATGAACTGGTCTGTGCTGTGGTGCACACTGGGGGGCCTATCCATACCATACCTCCCTTCCCAGCTTTTAAATTGTCAACACCTTGTCTAAAATCTGTGATTACAGTAATATAAAACTACCACAAACTGCTGCAATATTTTTCTTTATATTTATTTCATGAGTGTATCACTCTCCAAAATCCCATATGCCAGTTCACTGTGACCAGCAGCACAGCAATGAGAGGCAGATTACATCCAGACAACTGGTGGCTTTATTATGGAACATCTCTGAAAAGGAAAATGGGATTGGCTGGTTTATCTTAATATTCAGAGGTTGGGTATGACTGGATTAAGGCTTTTTAATCACTGTTCTCTTACTCCTCCCAAGACTGGTTTATACAGCAGAGGACAAGGGGTGTTAGAGGAAAAGTTTTTTTCTCTAAGCTGCATTTCTTGGAAGCAAAGGTTAATATGGATCACATCCAGCTTCACCAGTTCATTGAAGAACAGAGAAACTTCTGCAAGTCTGGTTTCTTCAGAGCCAGAGCATGGTGGATTAGAGCACAGCTACTCTCTGAGCAGCAGGACTGGCAGGAGTCTCATTAATATCCAAGTAAATATCGATAACATCTCCAACTGAATTTACACAACACATGTCCCAGCAAGAAAACTCAAGTAACTCTCAAAAGTAACAGCTATGTGTTATGAGCCTTTCTAGTGTTCTGGGGAACATTTTCAAAGCACCTACCATTGTATCATTTCAAACTGCATCACAAATGTTCACTACCTGAAATGTAAGCCCTCCTGGGAAGCAGGTATCATTACATCCAACTACAGCTTGGTTTACTATCACAAGTGATTTGATGCCTCCAAACTTCCAGATTCAAGCACTAGGATAACTTCCAGAGACGTGAGTGTACTTTGAAAGAAAAAGATGAATAATCCATGGGGGAAGCGCAGACAATAGCTTTTATCCATGTCCATAAATCATAAATCCAGGCACAAAAAGGCTTCTCTTGGTCAGTGGCAAAATAATAAGACCCAAAATAAACCATTATGTTTCTTCCAGAATTAGACTCTTTGCAAGTTTCTAAAAGACTCTTCAGGCACAGACCCAAAAAGCAGGAGAAAAAGTCAGTGTCAGAGATTTGACATGGGATGAATGCACTCACAATCCTTGTCAGAAGTACCAACTGGTTCATCTTCCAATTACTGTTTCCAGAGGTTTTTGCAGTCTCCACCTTCACTGATCCATGCTTAGGGTCAGACCCACAAGGTTTTGGTCCAGCAAAGCAGGACCACAGCAGCTCAACAGGAATTTATCCTGGGGTTCAGGATAGCAGCAGTGGATTCAGAATGAACTCCCAAGTTAGTATATACAAATAATTATAACACAGACTGCAGCAGATACATGGTATGCTAAAGATATTCAATTAAATGATTCATTTTATGCATAGAATTATTAATACCAAAAGTCCTTGAGCAAGAAAGGTCGCCATGAAAATAATCCTAAATTCTGGTTAAATGTTTCCAGCCAAATCACATGGATACCCTCAGCTACTTCATTTCCTAATACACAAACTTGCTGCCTCTTTTTCCAATTTGATGGGATTGTTTCCAAATTTTTTCTTTATGCAGTGTTTTTTTTTAAAAATCTTCAAGAGAATAAAATGCTCTTCCCTCAGTTCTTGTTTATTTGGAAAGACTCTCTCCCCTTTTCAGAGACAGCCAATGTAAACTGGTGGGTTTGTCAAATCACACCAATTCACGGTTATTTTAGACAAACTGAAACAAAAAAAAATTGGAAAATAGAGATAACAGTATTAATTTCCATCCACTTGATACTTATCCTATCTATTTAGACTTCAGAAAAATGCTTTTGTTTCCCTCAATGCTCCAACTGCAATTCAATCTTGGATGACGATTGAAGCCCTGTCAAAATATAAATAAAACTTCCAGAAATTCTTAGAATTGAACTAGAACTGCTGCAGTACAAAACCACAGAAACAAAGGCAGTGGTGCCATGCAGCTGAAGAATTGAGCCCTCAAAAAACCAGAAGCTGTTTTGAAGAGAAATAATGAAAGGTCCCACAACCCTGTACACTAAAATATACGGGATATTTCAGTGACTCTGACAGATTCAGAGCCAGTACCAAGAGCCCTGGCTCAGATGTCCATAAAGGAACATGTCTTGGTGAAAACAACTCACCCTCACCCAGATTAACCTCTTGGCACTCTCCAAATTCTGTTTTTACTTAGAAGTTTAATGCTTGAGGTAAATTTCTAGAGATTCTCAAATTCCGTGCTTCACCAACATCAGAGAAGGCTTCATGCTGAATATTGCCTTTGGGCAGTATCTTAAATCCAACTAACTTCTGATTTTTCCCAAATGATGTTAAAGCTTGATAACTGAGAGATGTTCTCAAACACTTCAAGGTAAGGCACAAACACCTCCAAGTCTCAGAAGACTGTACATGATAGAAAATAGACATATTTTTCATAAGTCTCATTAAAAACTAAATCTGTTAAGTGCATGGAGGGCTCCTATGATGATGGGTAAGGAATTTTTCTTGTAACAAGAGTCACAGAGATAGAAATAATGATGAAATAAAGCACAAAACAAAAAGAGAAAAAAAAAAGAAAAAAAAAACCCAAAACAAAAAAGGCATTGCAGCATCACTGGTTCATCCAGGACAACTTGCATGAGGCTTACTAATGAAAACACTTTTATAACATAAAAAATACTATCTCCATAGGAACATTTATTTTCTATCATGGGATTAAAATTTAAAAAACTAATTAAAATAATAAAAAACAACTTTATGCAAGTCAGGTCAAAAACAAGGGAGAGTATTTTCAGAATATTTTTCCATGTGGAAAAACTCTATTAATAAATATCACCTGGAAGTTTCTATCTCAGTGGAACAAAAACATGAAACCTCTGCTGATCAAGAAACACCTATAACTATGCTTTCTCCAGGAGCAGTGGAAACTGATGAAGTGTCCCTTAAGATATTTCACAGGGTTCACTAGTTTTTCATGGAATTGCCTCAAATGCCCAAGGAATTTAAAGGATTTACATTCTTGAAATTTCTCTCCAACAACCTGGGTTCTTCTAACCTACATCACCTATTCTAAGCTTTGCACAGATAATTTTGAGCAACTCTGGTTTCTTTATTTTTTACAGGAATTATTAGGAGAGGCCCCAGAGCTCCCTGGATGCTGTGAAAGAGAGAACTGGAGGGATCACTGACAGAGGGACGAGTTGTTATAATGCATGGTATGGGATCAGGAGTGCAGGAATGGAAACACAAGACAGGCAGGACAGTCTGCCTTTCTGTATGCTCACATTAAATATCCAAAAATTTTATGGACAAAATATGCCTCCTCACAATGACCTAGGAACGCTGTCAGAAGAGTACAAAGCCTCAGTGTTACTATAGAAGTAAAAAAGTGGACTCAGAATAATTAATAAATACTTGCACAGATGAGCTGTCTCACACTGACACAGCACATAGGGGATATTCTAAATTTGGGTCTTAGGTGTTTCTATGTTTCCTTTTTCCTGATAGGAAAGAGGATAATGAGAGACAGCACTGGAACCTGCAACAGTGAGGTCTGATTTGCTGCTGGATTTCAAAACCATTCACTGATTCCTGAACAGCAAGTGTAGGTATCCAAAGGATAAGGCACTCAATCCAAAGGAGACATGACAGGTAAAGTTTTTAAAAGGCTGGAGGGGTACATGGATTGATATTCCCAGTGACTGGAAAAAAGAAGGAAGAGAGAAAAAAAAAAAAAAAAAGAAAATAAAAAGAAAAGAAAAGAAAAGAAAGAAAAGAAAAGAAAAGAAAAGAAAAGAAAAGAAAAGAAAAGAAAAGAAAAGAAAAGAAAAGAAAAGAAAAGAAAAGAAAAGAAAAGAAAAGAAAAGAAAAGAAAGTATGAACTTTTTTTTCCATAACTCTGCAAAAATGCATGCACAGATAATTTATGTAACGTATGTGTTTCACACTCCTAATGTTCTGCAGCACTCTGTAAAACCTGCTGTTATTACATGCTATGCTGGCATGTCTATTACTTTCCAACAAGAAAATCATTACTTTGGCCTGCCTCCTGGTCTTGCTGAGTTTTGTACAGCTCACCTGGCCATTTCAAAAACACAAGTTGAAAAATTGTCTATAAATCAGACACTTGACAGAAAAAAGAAGCATTCTGCACTACTTAGCACAGCCAGGGCTGTACTGCATCAAGTTCTACTGCCTGCTTTTTAACAATGCCATCACTTAGAAAAAATGGCACTAATATAATGGTTCAATATTCAGTGTAATGAAGTGGGCTCAACAGCATTCCACCAGTCACAAAAGAGACATTACCGTCTGTCATTGGTGAATAAACTTCCCTTTGTTGTGATTTAATCAACCTCCGTTTTTAACCCACATACATAAAACATTGCATGCTAGAAGCCTTAATTACTTTGAAAAACACCTGAATAATTTAATCCCAAAGCACAGCTTTTTCCATACCAAGAACCTCAAGAAACTCCTTAAGGGCAAAAGCCTCCCAGTAATCAGCTAAATCCAAGAGCCTTTGTAGAACCAGTTAACTCATTTTCAGTGACTAAATGTTACTTCTACAAATGCTTTTAAATATAGACTTTGTCTCAAGAGTAAATCCCAACACACCAGTTGTAAAACAAGACTTGTTGGGAGGAAAACACCTCCCTGAGGTGCAGAACAAGTGATCACTCCTCTGAAGCTGGGTGGACACTGCTGCATGTGCACAGCCCTTCATGGACCTGCTAAAGCCACCAAACAAGTGTTTGAGTGTTTTTGTGCCTGCTTTAACCCAACCACCATACTCCACATTCACATGGAAGACACACATCAAGTTGCTTTCACTGCAATAGCCCATGTGATACAAAGGAAAAAAAAAATCCTTTCCTCAAAATCATACAGTGAGATGCTGTATAGAAAAAAGAAATAAAAACTAAAAAGAAAAAAAATTGCATAGCACTTACAGTCAGATCAAGGTCCTGGCATGAGAGTTAATGCCAGGTCATGGATGAATGCCATCCAGCCAAAGGGAAGCCTTTGAAATCCTCTCCACAGTCACAGCTGCAGCTTTCAGACCCAAAGCAAATATATGTTAAGTTTTGTCCACTGCTGCACGGAAATCAGTAGAATTCCATTCTTCAGTCTGCAGCTCTTCAGGAAAAGTTCTCTTTAGCTCAGATATAAGATCATCTATTATTCCCTTCCTATTACGACAAAGATTTACAATAGCACATCAAAAGGAAAGGAGGAACTTTCTGTCATTGTCAAGCAGCAGAAAGAAGGGGGGAAAGAGAGATTATTGTAATAAAGGTTTGGTTTTTTTATCTCGTAGGAGTTCATTTGTATCGACTATCAGCAACAGTAAAACTACCAGTCATTCACTGATTCACCAAGGCATCCCCATCATTCCATCTCCTGTAGACTGCAACCCATTACACCTCCCTAGGATACTACCTTTTTCCAAGGACCAAAAATTTTTGCTTGGGCATCTTTCTGGAAACTGTTTTTTATTTAAAGACATCAAAAAGCACAGAGTTCAAAACTTAGCTCAGCATTTCTGTTCCAAGGGTTAAAATGCCTGCCTTGAAAAATATGTTCCTTATTTCACTTTCCTTTTTCCTTTTCATTTTATGTACCTGTTTTTGTTTCCTGTTATGATTTGTGCAAGATCAGGCACTCAGTTGCAACACAGAGCAGCATCTGGAAGGGATTTCTGACACTGTGTCTGTTTTCTCCCTTAACTGGTCACAGTCAGAGATCTCCATCTCGTCCATCCCATCCCTCCTATTTATGTGCCCTGTTTCCACCAAGCTCATCCCAGCCCACATTTTAGATGGTGGATGTGCTGAAGTCCTGCTTGTAATGGAAATCCACTACAGAAAAATAGATAACACCATTTTCCTCATTAGGAGAAGTGGTTTCCATGTAAATGTGACCATGGCTCATTACTCCACACTCTACTTGAGCACACTAAGCACAACACAGGCAAAAAAAACCCCCTGGTTTTCTCAGGCCTTTTGCAATTTGCTGACAATTTTGGTGTGCTGCTCCTCTCCTCTTAATCATCAGTGCAAGTTTAAGTTCCTAGAATGATGGAAAGACTTGCAGGGGTATGAAAGCAACACTCAGTCCTCAGCATCCACAGATCACTGAAAAGTAGGTGAGTGGTTAAGAGTCCATCCTGCTCAGCTGAGTCACCCTGGATTGTGCTGGCAAAAAGTACAGAGGAAGAATTTTCAGCCCAAATCTGCTGGGGTTAGATACACAGGAAATACTAATTCTACCCAAAATCATAGAATTATGCAGACAAAATGCTGCCTTTAGCACTATGAACCACTTCAGAGATAATCATTGAAAGCTCTGCTGGATCACACCCAACATTCCTAAGTATGCTCTTTATTTACCATTTTCCTGGAATAATAGATAGAGAATGGATAGTACAAGAAAACCAGATTAAACTGATTTTCTAATACAGTCTCCTTTTTTTAGGACTACACAAATTTTTTTAATATGAAAATCCATTCACAGACACAATATGCATTGAAATCAATAGAAAATCTTCCACTTGGAATTTCCAGGCTGGATGGTGAGTAATAACCAAATGCCATAACCCCTGAGCAGGAGCAGCACAGCAAACACACACACACGGAAGTGCAACACTTTGGCAGCAGCAGCTGCACCCTAAATGACAACCACTGTGACCACTACATATCATATCATATCATATTATATCATATCATATCATATCATATCATATCATATCATATCATATCATATCATCTCAGGTTCCTGCCTGAAAGGCAGAAATCCAGACACTTAGCTGCCAATAACACCAACCTTCCTGCAACTCCTCTGGATTGTGAGGATACTCCTAAATCTCAGTGTTTTTCTCACATAAATACACAAACATCAGTGAGCCAGACTTGTGCTGACCACAAGCCACTGTTTTACTAACAGACCACCACATGTGAGCTATCTACCTATGGAATTGCTCAGGAACATTTTAAAAACACAGTCAGTTTTCCCTTAAATGTGCACTGGAGGTCCATCACAGGAAACTCTGACATTTCCAATTCCCAAAACAACAACACACCACAAACACTGACATTATTTCTGAAATTGCAGCCTTCAAAGATCCACCTAAATCACACAGAAATTTCTCAACCAGCCAAGAACAGGACAAGGGCTTTTAACCTCCAATTTTGTAATCTCCATTCTCTTTCAAGTGGAACTCTCAGATACATCCACATATGTAGAGCTAGGAAAGAAAACCTCGGTTACAGGAGATTATATGATCTATAAGTGAGACTTACACCCCTTTTGTTTCCTGCAATCTATTTCAGATTCTGAGTGGTCCTCACAAGCACCTCTGTGAACCTGAGACCTCTCCACCACCTGCAATTCACGCATTCGTGTCACTGTATTTCTGTCATGACTGGGGAGGCAATGAACAGTGGTGTGTTTGAAAAGTAGCAACAAATACCTACAAACATGTAAGAAACTGATCCAGTGTTGCAATAAACAAAACAAATTCATGCAGTGTAGTTGTACCAGAACTAAGCCAAGTGAAAAAAACAAACCAAAATCATACAGCTGTTTTTAAACATACCCATGTACCCATCATCTTCAGTTTGTTAAATCTGTGTAGCAAAGGGAGCAGCAGGACAGGACAGAAAAGCCATCCCTGTTAAGGACCTGATTTTCACACCTTCTGTATTTCTGGGGGTTACATGGACCAGCTCCAGTCTGATCCCAAGGACCTGACACCCACGGAGAGCTGGTGGACCCCACAGGTGCTTCTTTACTCTCATCCTAAGGGAATCCAGCTCACAGTGTGAAACTGCTCCAGAGTGCAAGACAAAATTCATCCAGGGTCAGTCAGGATTTGTTCACTGGTAAGTTTTTGATCCAAACTAAAATGCTACCATGGCCATGCCCAACTGCAATGTACTGCAGGCCAAGGGACTCTTGTTGAACTGCACTGACCCAGGTCACCCAGCATTTAGAGCAATGATGTGTTTAGTTAGAATTGTTATTAGACCACTGACTTAAACAGCTTTTCCTTAAGACTCAAAACGGCAGCACACCACTCATAATTAGGCAGGCTTATGCTCAATCCTTTGTTCTGAAAGACTGTCCCAATATATCTTAAATGCTTTGATTTAACCAGGCTCTGAAGTCTTAGGATGGAAAAGGGGAAAGGAGGTCAGCAGTCTGCACCACCAGGAGCAGAGAGAACAAACACAGGGATGAACGATCAGTCACACTGGCAGTGTTTGATTTGCTTTCTTGCACTTGCCTGGCACTTCAGGCAAGTTCAATGGTTTTCCCATTGGCATTTGGAATTCTGTCCATATTCTCAAAACTAAAACTTCAATACTGGGCTGGTTTGTTTTTTGGAAAGCTACAGAATGCTTTTCTTTCTTCCCCAAAGGAATTGCAAATTGCAAATATGGCCCCAGGCAGTCTGAAATATGCCCCCAAAAGCTTTTAAAGAATCATTATTTTCCTTAAATTATCACATTGTTTAATACTCCCTAATTGATTTTCTTAGGCAATATCCTCCAAACGCCAGAGGGGTTTTATCTTATCTATTTTATCTTAAAATTGGTCAAAACTATTTACAGATTCTCTACATAAATAACACATAATAAGTTATGTGGCTGCTGCCAGCAGTGTTAAGAAAGATTAAAAAAGGTCTTTTAGCTTCAGCCTCAGATCTGTAGGTCATCCAATGTCCTTCCTAATGGATAAATACAGTAATTTATCATCATCAGTCACCACCAGCATTGCTCTTTTTACTATCATATATTCATGAACATCATTCGATGCAGCTGAGTGAAGCACAAAAGAAGTGCATGATTAAAGTGGAAAGGGACAGAGTTTGAGACATCCAAGATCTTGTGACTGATGCATGGACTTAAATATGACACAGGTCCTGTAAGACTCACAAAGAGAGTGACAAGTTACAGGTACTGCTGGCAGGACACAGGCAGGTGTGGCAGCAGGTGACACTAACTGTGTCTTGAGATATAATGCTAAAGAAAGTAAAATATGTGAAATGCAAATCTGTTCACCTACAAGTCCTTCCATAGGTCAGACAAATTTCAAAACTCTGTAAGTTGAAAAAAATACAATAAAACACAACAACAATTATGATACCCCTCTAGGGATCACTTATTGCATTATTTACTACACCATGAGAAGAGAGTCTGTGGTCACATTTGTGTGTCACTAACACATGCACATGATCTCCAAATGCCTCCAAGTAATTAAAAAGTGCTAAGATGATAGCTTTCAAATTTGAGAATAACATCAAACAGCATCTCTGCTTAAAGAGTTCCTCCCTCTTGTTAATTATCAAAATAGTTTGCCTGAAGCAATACTTTCAGTTGGAAGATGCTGGAAAAAAAACATGGACAGGATTTTTAAAAACAGCTAATACAATATGTATGTTCAAATATCTGAGGCTACTATGTAACCTACAACGTGTCTGCAATTCTTTCTAACACAGAGGAGCCAGAAAGATCGCCCTGTTTCACAGTTTTTGATTTACTGCACTAAGTAATCCCTTTAATCCACCTGCAAGCAGAGGGCTCTACATGCTGGAAAGTCAGGTGCTGTAGGATGCTGCCAGGTTCCCACACGCTGTTTTGCAAGCCAGGCACACTGCAAAAAGGCTTCAGAACCCTGACAGGAGGGTACCAAGAGCAGGAGAGCATCAGCATGATCAGCCCACCCTGTGCCCACCAGCAGAGACCTCTCTGGTTGTGCCCCAGGGTAGAGGCTGGATAAAGGACTGGAAGGGTCTTGGTGAAGTTTCCTGCATTAGGGAGGTGAGTTTCTGACACTCATCACTTCTGAATTTGAGAGGAACGGAGAAATACCCTCATGTGCTCTGCAGACACTGAAAAACGTGCGTGGCTCAAGCTCCTGAGATTGTGCATGCACTCACAGCAGGAACCAGATGTCACAGACAGTGATGTTCCTCAATTAACATCAGGAGATCTCACCAAAAATGAGATCCTGCTCACCCCTGCCCCACAGAGCTCAGAGCAGAAGACAAAAACTGCAGTGAAGATGGAAGAGAAGCTTCAGGCTTTTTGTGCCAATCACCACGATCGGGTACACGGCTGAACTACATCGGAACAGTCAGCAGGCAAAGAGAAAAGGAATAAAGGCCACGTGTACTATCTGAGAGATGACACATCCTGTGCCTTCCTCTAGAGTCTGAATCCTGAACAATATTACAAACCCCCACAGGTAATACATTTTCCTGAAAGCTCCTTGTGCAGCTGGTCACACAGCTAACAGATATTGCAAGCCTGTAATCCCCCTTGATCAATTCAGCACAGATATAGTGTGGCCTCCATAGAGTTTAAGAAAATTAATTTAAAAGTTTAAGTTAAGATTCAAATGACAGCTCTTTATGAAAGATTCTGGGCATAATAATATAACCTTATTTCACCACTACTACTGGCTTTCCTTATCTACTGTTTGTGACACTGTGTTGAACCTTGTTGAAACCGTAAGTTGGGCAGAGCACCACAACAAAGCAAGGTCAAAGTTCCACTAGGCTGGTAAGCAGGAAAAATGCAAAGTCACTTTGGACTATACACTAGAACTGGATTTCTTATTTCAGCCTGCTCTGAACACCAACAGGAGCGAGGGACATGGACTTGACCACCTGACCAAACCTTTCAAGTACTGGAGCTGGTGTGTGTGTGTGATTAAGAGTTCAAGTTTCTGCCTGACCCATCGAACCCAAACTGACCTGAGTGGGGCAAGGGAGAGCCCTTTCACCCTGATAAAACCCCATTACAGTGAATATTGCTCT
Organism: Catharus ustulatus; assembly: GCF_009819885.2. NCBI lineage: Eukaryota > Metazoa > Chordata > Aves > Passeriformes > Turdidae > Catharus > Catharus ustulatus. The sequence continues at coordinate 31,007,931 of NC_046227.1, forward strand.
GGGCAGACACAGCTATCCATCAATGTTCTTCCAACTACAAGATCAGAGTCTGGTTTTGGGAAAAAGAAGCAAAACAATGAAGAAAGACATAAAACCAGAAATTATTTTGGCTTTAGTTACTGAAAAAGAAAATGTAGAAAATTGTCTTTTGTTCTTTTGTTCTCTAGATGTAGTTTTAGAATGTGCCACTTGTCTGGTGACCACAGAAACTGGTGCTGAGATAGAAAAAGTCAATCCCAAAATCAAGACAGTCAAGCAAACATAGCCTGTTGTCCTTGTTTTTTTTTACTAAACATGTAATTTAAATGCCTACCAAATAATGCCCCAATTTAGTACAACACAATGTCTGCTTTGACCTTGCATGTTTTAAAAAGAATAATGTAGTAGATTCTAAAATTATATACAGAAAAAGAAAAAAAAAAAAAAAAGAAGAAAAAAGAAAACAAAAAACCCACACACCTTTTTTCTGTTTCAAAATCAATTTCAAAAAAAGGCATCAGGTTGGGAAAGTAAAAGAGGCTCAGGAGAAAACGATTATAAATTTCAAAGGTCTGTCTTCTGCACACACAAAGAACAGCGAGTAGCACCAGGTGGTGTAGATCATCTGGTTTTTTTGTAAACAGACTGAAGCCTCACAAAGGTAATACCTAGAGGAATTATCTTAGTTTTTCATCTGCAAAGACAGCAACATTCATCAACCAGCAAGTCATTCAGGTACATTATATTTTTCAAATATGTTGTGTCCACTGACTACCAAATGGTTGTGCCTTCTAAAAAAGATCCCTAAACATCATTGTCCAAGACCCCAGAACAGTTCTTAAGAGCTGCAAGATGAAAAACACTCATTTTTGTCCTCTAAGGGGAACTGACAGAGCCACATTAACTCCTGACACAGCGCTCAAGTGACAGAAGCCTGAGCACTTGGATGGAACATTCCAGAAATACAGGTAATTTACAGCTATTTTCCTTTCCACAGATATATCACCTGAACATAAAACTGTAATTTTTGTAATACATGTGACTCATCATTTAGCAGCGAGGTGGGAATAAATCTGGCTAATTTATCAAACTGAATGCCAAAACATGAATAGCTCTGCTAATGGAAGTTGTTATTGGATGCCTTGTCCCAGGGGAGCCTTGGTTTAAAAGTACTATCAGAGGAAGTGTTGGATATGAAGTTGTATCCAATTATTTATAAGGTGATGGTTGTGGATGCTTCAGTCAGTCAATCCAAGCTTTTATTTAAAGTGGAGAATCCCAGCATCAGCCTATTGTAATTTGAAATCCCATCTTGGGACACAAGCCCATAAATTTACCAGAAGTGCTTCACCTTTGGTATGACTGCTCTTAGGGAAATCTGTAAAACCAGAGTGGAATCAGGAAAGACATTTACTCCTAGAAGATCTTGGTACAATTCCTCATTCTCTCTAGGATTTTCTACTTCTTTACCAGACAAGATTTGCCAGTCGTGCCTCAGGAAACCTGTTGTAATCCTACCCAAGATGTATAGAGATAGTATGTCCCTTGACCCCGGTAATACCTATGGTCTGACCCTATCTCCTCTGCTTTGTCCTATGGCAGGGTGCCAAACTCACCCACCCCTTCCTGACCCTAAAAAACCCCTGTCCTTGGAAACCTTCCTCTTTTGCCTCCTAGACACAATGTAAAAATAAACCACGGAACCTCCGAGGAGAAAAGAGCCTCTTTTGTATCTTTTACCCCAGTTCATGCTATTGTCCCGAGCTTTCCCTGCTACAGAGTTACAAAGGTGCGGGTGAGCCTCGGACAATTTAGCAGAAACCCTTCTCAGAGCAGACACCCACCTGTTATAAACAGGTCAATAAACACCAAGTGTCAAATGTAGTGACACCACAAGTTTACACAAGCTCACCAGACAACATGAGCACACAGACAGAGATGGATTTATTTAAGGCCCTAAGAAGGATGCATTTTCCATATGAGCAAGCCCAGGACAGTGCTGTGCAGTGTGCAGCAGCAGAGTGAACCTGTGAATCTCTTTTCTTCTTCCCCCCATGCTCATTACAGCAACAACTCTACAACTGCAGCCACAAAAAGCCAACAAAAAGCTTTGAAACGATGACATTCTTTCCTTAGGATCACAGCCACACCACACTGCTGCACTAAGAATGGTTTCCAGACACGCCTGAAGTCAGGCACAGCCTCTGGCCCAGCCCTGCCCAGGGCTGAGTGTGTCCCACAGGTCTTGGCTGCTGCACAGGTGCATGAGTGGACACCCACAATCCTGGCCTCTGCAGGACTCAAGCTGCTGTCCCTATGATGGGCATTCAAACCCACAGAAAGACTTGCTATCCACTAAAAGCAACATTTTGCATGCCATGCTGTTACACACTGCATGATGTCCCTGCACCTAAGACAACAGGTAACCAAAGCTGATTCAATGTCAACTTTCATCAAGATAATCACACCTGGTCTGAAAAACCCAATCCAAGTACACAGGACTTCCCACCTACACTTCATTCAGCCAGGCCCACAGACAAACCAGCACCTGCCACATCCACCACTGAGAGGTTGAGAACTCCAGAGCACTCAGGCAACTATATTTCTATATTTAGGATAAACCTTAACATTTAGTGTGCTTTAAATTGATATCTTACTGCTGTTCCTCATTATGACCTAAAACAGCAGTCAAACTGGTAATTTTGTTCATATAATATTAATCCTGCTTTGAAAAGACTCCCACCTCCAACAACAATTGCCAATTCAACACCTCTGAATTGAATATAAAGAAATAGAGATTGGTTAAGTTCAAGTACTTTTTATTACATCTAATAGCAGTATCCCTCCAAAGCAAAACAGTGTCCTTGAAATTTATGAGCTCCATGAACCTCTGAGCCTACTTAAAATAATCTTCACTTTTCCATAAATTCTACTATTCACATGGAATTTAAGTACTGATGGAAGTTACCCATCTATTTCAGATCATGTAACTTATGCAATTAATTTATTCAAGAAGGATCAAATGTATTATTTCATCAGCATTACATGAAAATGTGCCGTAGTGCATACATTTCTGAGCAGAGAGCATACATCTTTAAATTTATTTAAATGAATGGCTTCACTGATACTGGACAGACTCCTCAGAGCTGAACGTGCAGCCTGGGTGTGCTCGCAGGACTGGGTTCTCAGACTCGCTAAAGCACATCTGAGCCCAGCAGCTTCCACTGCTGGCGTTTGTCACCCAATGCGAGTGTATCGAAGGAAAATTAAGCTCCGTGGATGGATGGAGCAGAGAACGAAAACGCGAAACGCAGCTCCCCACGTCCTGCGAGCCCGTTAGCGTGCCGGAGCTCCGAACCCAAAGCGGTGCGCACGGACAATGTGCAAAAACCCCTCCGATGGAGTTCGGATTTTCAGGTGCTCGGGGAGAGGGAGAGCTGAGCGCTGCCCGGGGCCTCTCCCGCGGGTGCCCAGGGCAGGGGCGAGGCTCCGGCTCCGGCACGACCCCAGCCCCGCCCGGCTGCCGGAGGGTCCCCGGGGACAGCCCCATCCCTCCCGGTGCCTCCGCTCCTGCCGCCCGGGAGCACCGGGCGCAGCGATCTGCTGATGAAAACTTCGATTTTGTGAGGATGACATCCAAGTTGGGCTGCTCCCCGGTACCATCTCCCGTACGCGGACACCGCCCCAGACTCGAAGCGAGCCGGTGCCCTGAAACACCGAGAGGCATCAGCGCCCCGCCAGCCTCAGCCCCGCCAGCCCACGGGGCGGCACCGTCGGGCCAAGGGACGTGACTGCCGCCCGGCCGCTGCCACAATCCCCCCGGGAAACCTCCCCGGGCTCGGGGCCGCTCCCTGCCCGCCCCGATGAGGAGCGCCCCGCACCGCCGGCCGCTCCCGCGGTGCCAGCGCGGAGCCAGCATCCCCCGCCCGTGCGGCTCCCCCGGCGCGACTCGCGGGGAAGCGCAGCGCAACCTGCGGCGGGACCCGCTGCCGCCGGGGCCGGGCTCACAGACACCCCGGCCCCGATGCGCACCCGGACGAGGCTGGGTCCCCTCCGGGCGGCCCCAGCGCATCCCCGAGACAGCTCCGCCGGGCTCCCTCTTCCCCCCGGCCGAACCGCCCCGAGGGCGCCCGTGTCCCCCGCTCCCCTCCCGCACACTTTTCTCCAGCTCCGCACAACTTCTCCGGGACGGCGGGCGGCCCCCGCCCCGTCCATCCCCGGCCCCTGGCCGCCCCCCGGCGCCTCCCGCCGCAGGTCGCACCTGGTCGGGCTGCGGCGGCGGCGGGTTCCCCCTGCCGCCCGGGTGCGCCGGCTGCTCCTTCATGGCTGTCATCGCAGGGGCTCGGCGCGGCGCCTCTCACTGCTGCTGCGGCCCCGGGCACCCCTCCCTCGGCGCCAGCCGCATGACACCAGCCTCCCCTGGAAGTGGCGCGGCGGAGGAGGAGGAGGAGGAGGAGAAAGAGGAGGACGGGCGGGGGGCGCGGAGCCGCCGCCGCGGCAGCGCCGCTACCGCAGTGCCCCGGCGTTCCGGTGCTCAGGGGGCGCCCGGCCCCGCCGTGCCCCGAGCCGGGGGGCGGCCGCGCATCAGCGCCGGGCGCGGCCGCGGAGCGCCCCGAGCGGGCACGCTCTGCCCGCCCGCCCCGCTCCCCCCGCTCCGCCCGCCGTGGGCCGGCCCGCCGCCGCCAGCAGGTGTCACAGCCGCTCCCGCCGGCCCGGGAGAGACCATCCGCGCCCCCGCCACGGGGGCGTCGCTGCCCGCTGCGGCGGGGCCGCGCCGCCCTGCCCGCCCCGCGGGGACCGGCCCCGCCGCTGCTGCCCCGCCGCGGGCGGCAGAAACACGAGAGGGGCTGCAGGGAAGGACAGGGTGAAGGGAGCCCGGCTCCGCTGCTCGCTGGCTGTACCGCTTCTGTACCGCCGGGCAGGGCAGGAGCTGTCCCGCCGCTGTCCAGCCCCGCCGCTGTTCAGCCCCGCCGGGTTCCAGAGCGAGCGGCCACAGGCGCATCTCCCCGGCTGTACCAGAAAGGATGCTGCCAGCCCCGGCCTAGGAAGCTCGGCTTGGGGCATCGTAACCCCGGTTTGCACCAAGACGCTCATCTTGGGGAGCCCGAGGCTGTGAATGGGGTTCCCAGGACCCTTTTAGCTGAATTCAGCACAGGAGGCTCTGATATGGAGCTAGAAGAACAGCAGGGAAGACCATAGGGACCCAGTTTACCCTGTGTCCCAAAGCCATATCAACAGATAGCTTCAAGGGGTGTTCTATGCAAGGATGAAAGAAGAAAACCATCTCTAACCATCAAGAAGGAAGTAGTTGAACTGTGAAGACAGATGCTGACTCAAGGCATAGTGAACACAAGCCTTTGCAAGGGAAAAGAATCTCAAACCCAAGCAGGTAGAACACCTGGGCTTGGGCTGGACTGCTTGTTAATCCAGGCTGGTTCCATGCCCCAGAGCCCAGGAGGATGGAGAACACAGGAGATGGAGCACTGGGATGGGAAAGCGTGGCTGGCAGGACAGAGAGCCCCAGCACTCTTCATCAGCCTAAGTCTCGGGGCTGCAAGGGAGAAGGAAAGCTGTCAGCACATGTGAGAGGAGCTTTTGATCATTTTTAATATATTTTGCATCAAACCTCACAAGAAAGGTCAATTCTGACTGGATGGTGAGCATAATTAATAGCGGCGACAGAGATCTAAGATTTCAGCCCATGTTGGGAACTGTTTAAAAAGGAACAGGAAGATGACATGGGACTGAGGAACCCACACCAGGCAGCCACAGAATAGAGAGAGCTGAGTGTTTCCACCTTCCACTATCAGTCACCGATGTGTTGACTCCTCCTCCGGTCAAGAAGTACAAAAAACCCCAAGCAAATGAACTTTCTAAACACCTAGACAAAAATTAGATGATGACTAATAGCCACCATTAATTTGTCAAGAGTTTATCGTCTCAAACAAACCTAATTTCTTTATTAGGCTAACAAGCCTGTCAGTAGAAGAGCAGTGAATGTCACCTAGATTGACTCACAAGGGCTTCCAGCACTGTCTTCCAGGACAGTTTCATCTGGTACAGAAAAATATCATCTGAGTACAACTAAACCAAGTATGCACAAAACTATTTCTCCAGCATCATTTCCATTTGCTCTTGCCAGTGCTGGCAGGGCAGCTGTTGAACCCAGGAGCCAAGGTCAGGGAATGCACAGCACCACAGACATGTAGCAAGGAGAATCAGAAGTGTGGCAAGCACATAAGACAAAAAAATAATTTGAATCAGTCTTAAGAGAACTGGGAGCTGATACGGAAACTATGTCCAAATACTTAAATGGTGCTACCAAAGAATTAAAATAATCTCTTGAGTATTGTGTGTCTGTCTGGAGCACTATGAGTATAATTGGTGATGCCTAGAGTAGGAGAATTGTCAAATTAATAATCAATCTCTTTTTGTTGCTGACTTTAGGATCCCTTTCCAGCACAACACCAAGGGTCACCACACAGCCCTCACACACCACATGCATGAGACCCAACGACGAGATTGTTCTCATGTGCACAGCTACATTCTCTCAGATCAGGAATCAGCAGTTCCTGTGCTTCTCTTCACACCATCTCTTCCCTTACCTCTCCCTTTTACATATCTATTTTCTCTCTTATAATTCATTATTTCCCATCCCTGCTGCTGTCAGCCCTGTCCCTTTACTTCCTTGCCCTCTGCTGTTGTCTCCTTTTGTTTAGCATTTGCACTATGCAAACAAGAAGCAAAAAGGGCAGCAAAGGTGGCATCTTGTGCACTCCCATACCTATTGCTCTTCCACAGAGCACCCTTCACTGCCAGCCCTGCCTTTGTTTTGGCTGCATTCTGTTGGACTTGGGATCTTGTTAGCACTGAGCAATGTATAACACAGGGAGACTCAGATTTTGCCTGTGGCCTCTAGGTGCTACAGTAATACAAATAATAAGTCTTAGAAGCAGACATGTTCTGATTCATGCTGTTTATGGCACAGGTCTATTGCAACTCAACTAATTATCAGGCTCTCATCAAAGCTGAAGAATTCTAGTGATTTAGGGTTTGAATAGGAATGTTTCAATCAAGATTACTTTCAGCTTGTTTTCAATAAGACCCATTGTGATGGAGTTCCACTGTTATTCAAGAAGGAAAAGGGCATTAGCAGTCATTTAGCTGAAGCTTGTTTATTCATTAACAATATATTCATTGTGAGGTTTTAGCATTCTAATGGACTGAGATACACAGCAAAGATTGTGCATGCTGGGTTGGGTTTTCATAAATCAGTCAGAATTACAGGAAACAAGAATTTTTGGGGTAGGACTTCAGGAACTGGTTGTACACATAATGATTCTTACCCAAAGCTTCCTAAAATCAAGGCTAAGAGTCTTATTTACAGCACTCAATCTCACTCAATCATTATTTTTGAATGTTGGTTCATTGGTTTATAGTATTTATGCACTGGTGGTATTTATTAATTTATTAATTTCACTAATGCCCATGTCAACCTTTATTTAGATCTTTTTCAGCAAATTAAAAGTCATTTGATTGGGTTGTTTAAAGGAACAGACATTTTACAGGTGTTAATAGGACACATCTTTGAAACTGGAGCCTGGTACTAAAACTGCTGCCCTATGGGTGAAACAATTACGTTGTATGGTGTTTATGGTGGTTCCCTGTACCATTTTCACCCAAACACCAGGGAAAGCACCTAAGACTTGGGTGAAATAGCTGCAGATAGCAATAGAATTATGGTCTTAATCCACCTTTCAATGGCAATTTTATCTTATAAACTCCTTGTAACTTGCTCCATCTTCATACACGAGATTTGGGTGCATGAGTCAAAACACAACATGAATATTTTATCTTCTACATAAGCTGAATATCAGCTCCATCAGAGCATTACCCCATAGTTGCAGCTCTCATTGCACCATGACTCAATCACACATATGTTGTGTTGACACAGCACACTGATGTGCAATAGCAATTTTGGACAAGCAGCCAGGAAGCTGTTTGAAAAGTAAAGAGGCCAGACATATGTGCAAAAAGAACGCAGCACAGGATGCCACATGTAAGGGGAATTCTCCCTTTTCTTCCTGAAGAAACCCTGGTGGTTTATGGCTCTCCTGGCCCATCACCCCTTCAGGGTGATGTTGGGATCATGCCCAGGTGCCAGAGGCTGCCTGTGTGCCAGGTGTTAATCACTCCAGAGCCCTGGGACACGGGCTGGGAGCTGCAGGGTCTGAGTACAGTACAGATACAAAACCTGCTTATGATGAGGTCCTGGTGACCAAGTGATTTCACTGCCTTGTGTCACACAGATGCTGCTCTGTAAAGCCACCACAAAGAGGCACAGCATTGCTGGCACAGTGCACGTCCTGGCCCGCCCTTTGGCAGAGAGCTTTATGTTCTGCTGCTGTTCCAGTGCAGGAGTTTCAAAGAACAAACCTGCATCAGTTTTGTTTTCTGTATATTTTATATAGCCCTCTTTACTGTGTAATTGCAGTGAAGGTGTAGATACTACCTATTTATAAGCATTCCCAGAAAAATAAGAAACCACTTATAACTTTTGTTATGCATCCAGTTGAGCCATTCCTACAAAGAGTGTCTGGGTTTTTTTTGTGATGATGTCAATTGGTCACAGCACCAAGTCTGACAGAGTTCAAAAACAATAGAGACAATCCCCTAAAGCATATGGTGACTCTTGGGCATGGGCCCATGAAGAGACAGGAGATGGATTTGATGATCCTTGTGGGTCTCTCCCCGCTCAGCTTATTCTGTGATTATGTAATTAAGATCAAAAGACTGTCAATCACATCTAGCCAAGAACTTCAGCACTCAGGCTCTCAAGACTGAGGGAAAAAGGCTCTCATCAGATCTCCCACAGCCTCCGTGCAGTCCAGATGATGACTCTATGAAAACTGCAAGGTCATGGCTTGAGAGCTTGTTGATGGCTTTTTCAAATCAAATCTTATGAATAAACTCTGATTATGGATTTCTGATTCATTTTAAAACTCTGGCAACTGGGCCAAAAAAAATCCTTGAAATTATAAAGGTGAATTTAAAAATCAAACTAATGTCACTGAAACCCAAGAAAAGTTAAGATGATTGTTCCTCACTTGTGTTTTAAATGGATTTGTGGGTTTGCAAAAACTAAAGATAGTTCTCCAGAAGAAAACCACTCTGAGTCACATAAAGCTGCAAAACAGATTGTGGTTTTGTACAGAATGCTTTTTAAATTATGGCTTTAAATAACTGAATATTTGAACTTTGCTTCTTAAGAAATTCTTTGATAGAGGGAAAATTCCAGGCACCTTCTGCATTTAGAAACACTTTCAATTCAAACACCTGCTTCAGTGAAAAGCTATTTTCTTTGTGAATAAATTGTACTCATGTTTTTCTCTCCTTGTCTTGTTTTAGATAAAACAATCAACGCAAACACTGAGTTAATACAAATAAATGCAAATATATTCCAGCAGGAAAGTTACACGACTTATTAAAATACACATGCAAATATTTTAGTGGAAGTGCAGAGAACAAGACCAAGATCAGACAAAAATAACTCTCATTATCCAACAAACAGCATATTCTAACAATAGTTCCAAGTTCAAAGGGCAGGCCTGACCCACTCCCGAAGTCTTTATGGAGCAACTCTACACAGATGTATTAGTGGAATTTCAATCCTAGTGGCAGCTTCCAGCAAAAGATCCTGTTCACTAACATGAAACAGCTATAATATAAATAATAACACAATATAAAACTACTCAAGTTTATCACTAATACTATTTTTACTCAAGAAGGCAGTCATACAAGTTATGGAATAGGCTGGGAAGAGGTCAGACTAGACCTAGATTTTGAAACATGCATTTCCCATACTCTGACCACTGCACTGTATCTTTAATCTGGCAAAAGTTACTGTAAGAACTTCTCACCATGAAAATCTGTTACAGCAGAGTTTGCATGTAAAAGTTTTCAGCTTACTTTGTAACTCTTAGGAAGATACACCTGAAACAGGGAGAAACAATACCATTTGTACTGAATATCAGCCTGTACAATGAAAAAAATTAAGGTTCAGACCTTTAAAATGCTCCTGATGAATATTTGTAGTAAAATATATGAATCCAGAAATACATTGTAATCATATATTTGCAAATATGTCAATATTTTACAAATTAAATAAGTTTAAATTTGGTCAACAAATGACTGGTCTGAGAACTCAGAATTCTCCTATTAACACAGATATAAATCAGAGATATGTCCAGAAAAAATGAAAATATTACTAAAGTAGCCTTGTGGTTAAAACCAAAAATGAGAGGCTGACTTTTTTTTCTCCTTGATGGTTGCCACGCAGCTGTTCCTCAAAGAACTTCATACTGCATGGATATTCAGTGGCAGCATCCTGAGGATCCCATCAGTGGTGAATAACTGATAAAAAACTGATATAGGCACACCCAGATCATGACCTAAACCACAGGTCAAAAAATGCAATTGGCCTATCCAGGAATCCAAAATCTCCTTGCTGCTCCTGGAATAGGTGTCAGATCCACAGATATTTAACCACGAGGGATGCAGGAAGGAAGTGGGATATTAAACAGGGCCCCAATAGATTAGGTACTTACTGCTAAAAATTACCCAGATTGAATGCTTAAATTAATTGAGCAATTTCTAGAATGTTGCCCTTGTCAACTACATAATAGAGATAGATTAGGAAGACCAAATTCCATCTGTGAATTTGGGAAAAAAAAGAAAAAAAGAGAGATAATGATATGAGTTAAGATCAGAATAGAATCATAACAAAATGCCATCATCTACAATAAAATTAAATTTGGAGAAAAAAAGTAAGTAAAATGTTTTAATAGCATTCAATTACTTACATTTATTACTACTAAACAATAATAGACCTTTTCCATACTATGTTATTTAATTTAGTTTTATTACAAAGAAGTAATACTATGCTAATTTCACTACACTACAAAGCCAAAATTAAATTCAGCTAGAAAGAAAACATTCCAATACTAATAGAAATTATTCTCTTCTCCTATTCTAAAATCTTGTCAAAATCTATATAATTCCCCTGACTTTTTTGATAAAAAATTCATTTTTGTAGGATGACCTTCCTCTGAAATGTTTTCCATCCAGCTCCAATTCACTCTACAAATGAACCAAGAAGCCTCATGAAGCCGAGACCAAATTCCTGTTGAGAATTGTTTTTCTTTGAAACATTACATTATGTACTTACATGTACATGTATTACATGTACTTACATTATGCTGAAAATTACAAAAATCTTCCAACACAGCACAGTTTGGGTTTAACAATGGCAACTCCACTGGCCACCATTTCTAGGATGCCTGAAATCATTGAGGGGAAGCAGAGGAGAGCAGCAGTGCCTGTTCTCTGTTCACTGGACTGAGCAAATCTCAGCATCCCAAAATCCCTGACTACATCACAGGGAAGGAGAAGAGGTTTGGGGTGAAATTGCACTACTGAGCTTTTTTCCATGCTGTTATTGCAATATGAGATGGAGCTGTCACAGGACTCTGTGCTAAGAGCCTGCTCATCCACTGCAGATGTTACAAAGAAAGGCATCAAACTTGTACAGTAATACACGCATCCATTAGCCAAGATTTGTGTAATACCTTTTCTTTCCCAAAGGATCTGAAAATGTTTTACAAACTGATATACAAATTACCCACACAGAAAGCTATTCATCCATCAAGGAAACACAACTACAGCCCAAGGCAAAGCAGAACAACTGTGTGAATACACACACAAAAAAAAAAAATACTTCAGTAAATGAAGGAAGTATTCTCCAGTCAAGGCTGTGAGGAAAATATTAAGTATACAATATGTGAGTATACAAGACTTAGGAAGAATTTTCCTTTTATAATGCAAATTCTTCAATAAAATACTGTAGGATCTCTCTTGGACATGGACAATTGCAACATTGAGTGAAATAAGAATATTAAGTATATCAACAAGTTCTATGACTAGTTTATTGAATGTTTTCCTGCATGTATCTAAATACTGGTGCCACATTTAAAAAAAACATCTGTTGATGTAGTCCATCCCAGAAACATAAGTATCCAGAAAAGAGAGGAATAATTAGAAGAAGAGTCAGCAATAGTCTACTCCATTCCTATCAGCACAAATTAATGCAACCAAGTATTTCCAAAATAAAAAACATCACCTCAAATGAACTCTGCGTTTAGACTGCATTATAACTGAACCCTCATTCCAGTCCTAGTTCTGATTATGGTGACCAGACATTTCATTTGGATCTTATTCTGCAACTTTTCAGTTTGGCAGTCACTTCAGCACTTCTGCTCAATAAAGAAGGTGGCAGAGATGCTTAAGGGTACTTGAAGTCATGGAGTGTGATTTGAGGCAAAAGGGAGCTCGTTCCCTTTCAGTACTGTTATCAAGAATCTCTAATTAGAAGCAAAGTGGGTAAGGAAAAATGCAGACAGTGGGAAAATAATACAGTTGAGGACTTAGAAGGAGGCATTGAGAAGTATTACAGAAAGTTTGGGACTATTTTTAACCTTGAGAACTGGGCACAAACCTCAGATTTCCCAAGTGTGCTGACAGTATCCTCTCAGGAGACTCACACATGACCACTTATTGACACACAGGTACTTTGATTCCAAATAAACATCTAAAACCCAGCCTCAGCATCATTACTCATCTGGGAGCTACATTCAGAAACCCTCTTGAGGATTTCAACAGGCTTTTGGGCAGGAGAGGCAGATAAAGAATTGCTGATGCTTCCAACCCTGGAGAGTCCAGTAGGTTTGAGAGGAAAAAAAAGTCATTAAGGAGAAGAACTATCCTTCACATTGCACCCCTTAGCTAGGCTGATACAGTGAAAAAAATCACAGAGATGGGCAAAAAAGGGGATATTATGAAATTCTGAAACTCTCAGGCCAGCTATTGGGTTGGGAAATTGAAACAGAATTACAGGAAAGGAAAAAAGGGAGCCCCCAATTAAGTATCCAAGGTAGTGATATGTAAATGCCATGAAAATGAAAAACTGCTGCAAGAGGCTGAAATTTTTGCACATGGTCAACAATGTAAGCAGCACTAGAGCATTAATGGGATGTGTTGTGGAACTGGGATTTTGCTGTAAAAGGGCAATAAATTGTTCAAGAGGAGCAGGAGAAGGGAAGAGGGAGGTGTTGCCTCTGTATCAATAACACGTCTGCTGGTTCTGAAGTCTGCACTTCAACCAGCCAGAGGGAATTAATGTCTCCTTGAATGACTGCATAAAGATAAAAGGAGCCACGACTAAAGGTGCTGTACTGTAGGGAGTCATTCTTTCCCTCTTTAACCTTGAAAATCGAGCACAAGCCTCAGGCTCCACAAACATCCTGAGATTCATGTCTATGGATTGATGGGAGCAATGTGCAGACACACCCTCAGGATGGATCAGGCAGCAGGAAGGATTTTTATTTTACAATTTATGTCAACTTTCTGAACACACCAGGGACAACATTTTGTCTTCCAAAAGGAAGGAGAAACCACCAGAGAAATAGAAGGAACACAAAAGAACTGGTTAAGAATCTAAAGCTGTAAAATTATTCCAATGAGAATATTAGGGGAAAATGAGAGAAAGGCGAAAGAGTCTTCTGCAAAAGTAAACTTCAAAAGAAGAAAAGGAATAAAGCAGATGTTTCCAATACTCCAACACACACAAAAACCTGAGACTAGACACTTAGTTCTATATGCTCACTAATTATGAAGATCAGAACATGGGAATAAAAATATAAAGGAAATCAACAAATCAACAAATCAACATCCTAATCAACAAATCAGTCTCCCTCACAAATATTTGAGGCTTCAGCCATCTCTGAACTATTTAAGAGAAATCTCTGAGAAGTTCAAAAAGACTGGGTAATTCTGGTGGATTGGAGAACAGCAAAAACTCTACGGAGGGGGAAAATAAAGTACACACAAGAAGCTTAGTTGTTTGGTCTCAGAAAAAAAAAATATATATACATACAAAATTTAGGTTTATAGGCAATAAGGTGGTAAAAAAGCCAGCATTCATTATCCAGACAAGATAATATCCAGCCCATCTAGTTTCACTTAACCAACAAACGAGGGATAATCAGGACAGTGCTGCAAGACTTCAAGAACAATACCACATGATTTTCTTGTAAGAAAATGAGATTTAGATGAAATTATTGTTGCACAGCTATTTGAAAGCTGTGTGAAATGTCAGCTCTTAATACTGAATTGTCAAAAGGGGAAGTATTTTCAATTAGGAACTCTCAGGGACTTTTCGTGCAAGTCCATCACTATTCATGACTATTTCAGCTATTGGAGTGTTCTCACAGACAGTTAAGAACAGAATCAGAATTGAAAACAGGCTGTAAAAATGATCCAAAATCAACAATGTGAAACTCAATCAAGAAATGTGTGAAGTGCTACCCATGGAGAGCTGAAATCTGTGCAGAAAAGCAACAAGAGGAAGAGCTGCAGCCCAGAAGTAGCACAGAAACATCGCCCCATGCTCTGTCTCACAGCAGCAATCATAAAACCATGGAATGTCCCGAGCTGGAAAGCACCAGCAAAACCAAGTCCATGACTCATGAGCTAAACAGGACTCAGCAGGCTCAGCTGTTACCCAAAAAATATTTCTCAGTCCTGGGAGAGATGAAGAGCAGGGCTTATATATATATATATATGCCAGCAAAACCAATATTTGATCTGATTAATATTGATCTTGTGAGTCTTGTTGTTAATTCTGATTGCTTAACTACCAAAAAAACCCAGGAAAAATAAAAAGAAGCAACAAGAGGAATAATTAAGAAAGTCTCAGCTCGGAGGAGCACTTAAAAAATTTGATTTTTTGTAATCAAGAGAAAATTAGATTTAGCTTCCCTGAATCTGGTTAACCTCCCAGTATGTAAAAAACTGTTAAAAGATAGTGGACACCTGGGTTTTTTTCAAAAGCCTCTTCTGGAGCAAGACAATCATTTTCACTACAGAAACCACAGGAATGCTTCAGGAGCATGACTCTTTCTGATTAATTCCCTCATTACCAACTGGATCTCAATTGACCAGTTAATGCCAGAGGTGCTTTTCAGGCACTTCAGGGAGAGGAATTTGAAGATTTCCTTGGAACCCTCAGTTCCAGGTGCTTGGCATTCCCTTCCCTTTCTGTCCCACACTCATCTCTGCATGGCAGCAGGATTCAGACCTGAATTCACTTTTCAGCCACCCAGACTGCTGCATAAATAAACCCAATGACGCTTTACCACATACCTGAAATTAAGCACACGCTTAAGTGCTTTGCTCAACAGCAATATACTTTAAGCACATACTTTAAAACTCTGCAAACTGTGCCTTTATAGCTTCCCAAAGTCATTACAACGGTGACATGGGTCTAAATTATTGCTACACTGGAATGAAACTGCCTTCTGTAAGAAAGAGACCTGGAAAAGGGGAGAAGAATGCAAAAGACTGCTAATCTTCATTTTCTACCTTCACATTAATTTCAGAGCAAACTGATGAAAATGATAGACTCCTGCATAGTCCTGTTCTCAGAGAAATCAATTGTGATGCCTGTTTTATCTTCAATCACACTCACCCAAATAGGGGTGGCTCCAGGCTGTAGCACTCCCACACCCACAGGAGAATTTAGGAACCAGCTCTTTACACCTGATCAAAGCAGCTTTATGCAATGTACTCAAATGTAATTTTAAAGCAGAATGAATGGGAGGATTTTCTAAACATTTGATGGTTTTTCAACCAAAAAACAAACAAACAAACAAATAAAAAAACACTAGATGGTTGCCTCTGTGCTACCAGATACAACTGGTCTCAACTTTTTTTTGCAGAGTAGAAAAACATCCATAAGCCCACACACTTTTATAT
Organism: Catharus ustulatus; assembly: GCF_009819885.2. Classification (NCBI taxonomy): domain Eukaryota; kingdom Metazoa; phylum Chordata; class Aves; order Passeriformes; family Turdidae; genus Catharus; species Catharus ustulatus. Next base: position 31,023,780 of record NC_046227.1, read on the forward strand.
TTTCTTGTCTGGATCCCTTTTCCACTGCTATGAAACATATGCTTATTTTGACCCTTGGGTTCACACACTGACAGATATTTCAGTTTAGTCAACATTTAACTGTCTGATCAAAGGATCTTCAACAAAAGACAAAATCTGTGTTTGCTTATACAGTAGCAGGTGAAAGACATTGCAGGATTGTAATTTACTACATCACCTGTCAGTATGCACAACCTTTTTTTTTTTTTTTTAATTGCATATTTTATGGTATGCTTAAACTGTGTTTAATTACATGCTGCAGAATGAAATCTTCACAAGGTTATTCTGCATCACACCTTTCAACTTGACTTTATTTAAAGGAGATATCTTATTATCTTCCTAATCTTGAAGCACAGTCTACCATGTGAAGAAAATCACATTTAAACACAAAGATTTAGACACTATTTTTCCAAAAATCTGTCACCATTGGATTTTCAAGGAAAGAAAGATAGGAAGGGAAAGTCTTTATCTAAAAAACAGACTGTCAGAAAAATATTAGTAATTCTCAGCGTTCATACAGTCACTGTTAAAAGTGACATTATCAGTGATGTGTCATCAAGAAGAAGAATTGCAAAGCCACAAAGAAGACAAAGTAATTTGCAAAAGCAGAGTAGCCCATCACGGTGATGCCAAGATAGCTTTAAGTGATAGAAATACTATGTATGTTCATGCACTAAAGAGTCTCAAATCCACTGGGGTCAGGTCAAAATTTGACCTAATTTTTAATGCATTAATGATATTTAATGGCTAAAAATCAGTGTATGATAACACATCAAAAATTATTTATTTCCCACTGAGAACTTGTCCTTGTTTATATATAATTTTAAAAAATCACAGTTTTAACAGAAGTAACTATCCTCTGTTTCATTAAATATTAATAGCTTGAAGTCACATTTTGGAGGAGGTTAATGAAACAGTTTCAATAGGGTTTACACCACCTTATCCAGCAGCCACAACTTTCTATATTTACCCCTTAAAGGAGAAAGAAATAATTCCGTATAATTCAAAATAATTTTGTTCCTAGTGTCTACTCTGGACAACAATCCCCACAGTTAAAGCATTTTCCAGACTCCTGCATTTCTTCAGTGCAACTCAGTTAGCTCCAGCCTCAGCCAGCATAACTTGGGAAGCAACAGTGAAATATTCAGACACTGACACACAAAGAGAATTCCCAAATCCTGCCAGCAAAATGTATTTTACATGGGTGCTCATGTCAGATTTCAGATGCAGAACTGGGTACCTCAACACAACAGGAATTGTAAGGCTGTGAGTGAGTAAAACTGCTCAGATGAAAGGGATTTCCAGCTCTCCACAGGTCTGGGTGGACAATTCACAGTTCCCAAGTAAATTACTGCAGCATTATGTTACAGTGCTCGATCTGGAACCACCTGACAAGAAGTACAGTGGAAATGTGCAACATGTGGATTTTTAAAGCAGAATTATCAGACTCAAAGCTCAGCAGTCAGTAAATCTGAGAGCTGGACCTGGCTTGGTGTCTTTGCTCATCCCTGAGTCACCAGGAGTGTTCCTCAGCCTTAAGATCCTGTTACACTCCCAGAACTCTGGCCAAACAGACCCCTCTTTGCACAAAACCCCTGACTTTCATACCAAAAGACACAACAGGTGTGAAGTTCTTTTGTCTTCCTCATCTCCACATAAAACAATCCACCCCTCATAATGAAAAGAGGGGAAAAATGAGAACAAAACATCCTGAATTTCCATCTTTTCCTCCTGTTGGTGCTCCTGAAAGAACACCACATTTATCAAACATTTCTTAAGATTGAGTAGAGAAAATAAGGCTGCAGATTTCAGGATCAGTGGTTGAAGTTTTGTTAGTTTTGTTCTGTTCTAACATGACATGTTATCTGTTGGGATGCCCTCCCTGGCACTAAAAGGTTCCCATTTTTACTATTGTTCAGTTGTCTCCTATTCCTAGAGAATAAAGAGAACAAGCTATGTTAGACCTTCACAATCTCTCCAGTGAATGAATGCTTCTGTTCATTTTGGGGTACTACAAATACCAAATATTGAGTTTGCTTTGCTGTTCCTCTGCATTTTTTGCAATCATTAACATCTCTGTAAAACAAGCAACATACACATTTATGGTAACTCTTCCTGTGAATTCTGAAAGGTGTAAACAAGGGGATAATCAAACCCACAACCTAAGGTTATTATTCTTCCCAAATGGCTCTATTAGCTTCTAGCTTCTTTCTATCCTTGAAAATTATTGCTTGCTGGTAGAGAGTTCTATTTATTTTTTTTTTTTTTTAAAGGAGAACAAAAGACAAGCAATCCAGTCTTTTGGTAGCATGTAAAAAAGATAAATAATTTTATGTTTCCATATAAAAATCTAATTAACATAGCCCAAGCTTTATAAAAGATGAGAGATAAAAGCTACTGGGAAAACCAGTATCTACCACAAAAAGAACAGCAAATTCTCATAGTGAGAGCAGCTACCAAGTTGTTGTAAAGGACATATTAAAAGGTGCAAAAAAGAAACACTTATTTTCTAAGCAAATTCCAAGCCTAAAAAGGCAACAGAAAAGCAGCATTGTGTGGATGGAGCCTTTCCAGATCAATGTGAAAAATAGATTATGTCAGCTCACTGACAGCAGCCACAATGTATGGCCACAGAGCAATAATGATATGGTCTAGATAAACCCAGCCCTCCATGAAAGATGCATGCCGTGGATTTTTATCTATGGGAAAAGCAACAGGCAACAAACAAATTGAATGCATAAATCTCCAAAGACTGAAAATCTGGAAAGCATCAGCAGAGGAAACAGTGAAACAATGAGTCCCTATGAGTCACTCACTACAACAATGCCATTAAACCCTAAAAAGGGTGACAGCACCCAAACACTTCATTTGAGAGCAATCCTAACTTCCTAAAGAAGATTTAATAAATGGTCATTTGACAATAAGATTAAATTAGTACCATGTACAACCTTTAAATAAACCTGCCCAAAAATCCCAAGTTTTCTTGGAAGGAATTCCTGCAGGGACGTTCATGGTGAGCAGTGTGTTTTTGCCCTGCCTTCAATGGAAACTCTCTCTGGGGACATCATTATGGCCAAAGGTGTGTTACACAGCAGTCCATGGAATGGGCTGGGATTTAACCTTCCTTTCAGCTCTGAAAAGAAGGTTAATAGTTCTATATTTTCATGGCCAGTCTCGACAGACGGGCAAAACAGAGAAAAGAGAAATTGGAAGCTAGAACACGAGATAAAACAATGTATCTGATGAGCTGTGATTTCATTTCAAAACACTGACAATAGTGGACTTGTGATCAATGCAGCTACTGCAGGAAATCAGCCTGTAAATACCAGTGTTGGCACAAAAAGCCTGTCTATAGCCAAGATAAATAAATTCTGCATTTATTTATAGTGATTCTTCAATTAGTTGCTGAATGCTCAAATCATGGGAAAAGAAATGAAAAGATGCATTTGTTTTTCTTTTCCTCAAAGGCCTGAAGATACAGAATGTCATGTGGGATAGATGTGATGTCCATCATACAGACATGCAGGTAGAGTTCCTTTTATGAAAGAAAATGCTCTGTTTAATTGCTCTAAACCAACAGATACATTCCAAAATTTGCCAGCAATGGGCAAAACCCACCATTACTAGAACAAGATTATGCAAGAAATAATTTCAGTAAAAAAAAAAAAAAATCATCACAGTTCACTTCTTGGGACACAACCAAAAATATTTGTAAAATATTTGTTGTGTCTGTACTTTATCATCTGCTCAGTGAAATTACAGGTAAAGATTGTCATAGATGGCAAAAACTTCATTGCCTGAGGAAATCTCTGGTAATCCCACCAAAATAGCAGAATAGAGAAGGAAAAGGTCACACCTTGATCACTGCAGGTCTGAGAATGATGCAAATGATGGAAGGGCCTGAGCTAAACATTGTGAAATTTGTGCATGACTCAAAGAGGGAACTTCATAGAAATTTGCTTTTATTTTTACTGTGAGGGAGCCCCTCCAGGACTCATGGCACTAGTGCATGCAGGGGCCATTTTATAAAGAGAAAGGAAAAGCAATATGCCCCCCTGAATTACTGCTTGGTCATAAACACACTGCAATTCTTCAATATAATTTAATTTTCTTACCAAAGTTACAGGAAATGGTTGATTGTGTGGGTTGTGTTTTTACTTTTGTTTCATTAAATAATGTTCAGTATTTATCTCCAGATGGGTTAGGTAAGCACATAAACAAGCCACAGTAATTTATGCCATCCCAATTTGAAGAGAGAAGACATCAGAAATCATTTAATAAGAACATCCCTGTGAACTCAGCATCACAAATAAAAATACTTTCACACCATTCACATCAGTGCTGATGCCACATAGTGAAGACAGACTCAAAAAAGAGCCTGAAACACTCTATTCACAAAGTCATTTTGAAGTTAATCATAAATTATACAGAATATTTATTCCCTTTTCAGGTGTACTAATCTCAATCAGCTGACTATGGTTTCTGGCTTCTGAGCAGGTTGTTTTATCCAAGTGGACACTACAAAAATGAATTAATATTTCACAAATTTTAGTTTTCAAGGAAAACTTTTAGAGCAAATATGAGCATAACAAATTTAAACTTGTCAAAACCTTATTTTTCAAAACCAGTGACATCAGAACAGTGTTCACAGCCTTGAAACCATGCAGACACCCTTCAGAAAGCAAATCCTGATTTGCACTTCCTGCATGTCCCTTCTCAGCTCTTTTCTCTCTCATATGACACAACACAAGCTCTTAATCTAACACCTTTTTCTTTGGAAGGGTAGGATTTTTAAAACCAAGGTTTTAATACCAGGTGTACCATGAAAATTCAGATCCAACATGAACAGGGTAACATGAGGTAATAGAGATGGGCATAAAGCTCACCATCCTGCCTGCATCTTCTGTGCTGAGAGAGTTTCAGTCATATTTATTGTAATGGGCTTCAAAATCCATCCAAAAATTTGCCCAAAGCTCTATTGGTTTTGAAATTAATTTGCTACATACATTTCTTCCTAGAAATGTGTTGATCTTCCCAAAGATTTTGTTGGCTAATGGAAAAATGTACTATTATCGATAGAGATCTCTCATTAACAAAATAACTTAAAAGAATGACAAGATGCAATCTCACTATGATCTTTTAAAGTCAGAAATATCATGGGACTCTCTATATGGAAAACCAAAAAAAGAAAAAAGAAAAAAAAAAAAAGAGTTAAACGAGTCAAAATGAAAACATTATCTTAGCAATTTCTTTTTACTTAAGCGGAACAAATAATTACCTTTGAAAAAAAATACCTCTAGAATTGTTACTGAAAAGGACATATTCCTATTGAAATTATTTGGTTCTAAAAAAACTGCATTTTCTGATTAAAAATTGTCATTTGGAAACATTTCACTCAATCATTCCTAGCTCAAATCCAGCAGCCTCTACTTCAGTATCTTCTAAATGTTTCATCTTCTTATTGAGCTAAGGGACAATTTTACTGATCAAAGTTTATCCTGGGGATATTCCAAAGAAAATAAATAGGGAATTAATTTATCATGCTGTTTATAATGCCAAAGTGTGTATTTCTGCCAGTATCACCATACATTTCTAGTTGTAGCAGCTTAGCTATAGCTAAGAGATACTGAAAATATGCCATTGATCAATCTTGGATATCTTCCATTGGTACACACATTTTATTCTCTGATTTTAAAAAAAAAGCCTTATAGCATTGCACTTGCTGAAAGCAACTGCCTACTTAAACTATTCTCAAACTTATTCAATATCTTTTATTATTAGGAACTCATTGTGGAAACTATTCCACAAAGTTTAAAACTTCTTTAATGTTTAATTGCATTTTTGATCATTAATTACATCTGCAGATAGAACTTTTTAAATCTTAATTTTCTCATTTAAGTCTGAAATAGAGTTTGCTGCCCAATAAATTTTATTTTAGTGGAAAGACAAGGTCCATGTATTGATGAACCTTTTAAAAGAAACCCACAGCTCAATCAGAATAAAATTCTATTTATCTACCATTTCATAATACGAGAATGAAAAAGTCATCTTTGCAGCTGAAATTTTGAGCTCACTGGAAACCATCTTTAGGATTTATTATTTATACATTTTTTAATAGAAGCTATGACACGAAGACTTTCTATTTAGAAATATGTGCTTCAGAAGAACAGCCACTGAAGTTGTTAGTGAAAAGAGAGAAGTTCTTATGTTCTATGTGCACTACAAAAAGGAACAGTAAGGGGTACAATGCAAACACTGGTGTATGAGTGATGGTTGGGCTTGATGATCTTGGAGGCTTTTCCCCAAATTAACAATTCCATTGATACCCAGTGAGTTTGTGAGTCAGTGTCACCTGCTGCAATTCCTCCCACCCCAGGTCCTGCAGGACAGGGGCTCCTTTCCAATTCTGGCTCTGTGAAGGTTTCCAGGGCACATGAGAGCACAGCATCCTACATCTCCTCCACTGAAATCTGCACCTTCTCTTCTCTTAAATTATCTGTGCTGTGCCTTCACAGGCAGGCTGTGACTGAAGAATGATCCTGACGTTAGTGGGTGCTGGCAGGGTGAGAGCCTGGCTGCTCTGAGTCAGCCCTCTGCTCATGAACACATAACTCACTCTGCAGTGCAGCTTTCAAACCATAACATGGGACAGCTTCTGGGATAACAAACAGCATTTTCTTCAGTTCAGCAACAAACAAAAAATGCCTTTATTTTTCTTCTCAAGTAACATTTATCATAGACTCTCTTTTTAACCAGTATCACTCCTAAGAAACTTTCCTTCTTAATTTTCTTTTCCCTCCTTACCTCTATCTTTCACAATGTAAGTAATCCAAATTATCCTATCTGATCCTTCATTAGTTATGTTCCTTTACTCATAGAACTGTGTTATTTTCTAGTATAGCTTATTTAGAAAGTTTGAGCTTCTAAGCAACAGATCTGAAAATATTAAAAATCACATGACCTTAATTACAATATTTTTAAAAAATATTTAACAAATACTATTCATGACAGAAACTATTCTGTTAAACTTAGATGATTATCTGAAAGTTCAGATGTAAGAAGTTTAGCTGGAAGTAGGTGGAGAAAAAAGGAGACCAAATTGGCCATTTTAGAGATGGAAGAGGTGATGAACAATTACAGTTGTGTAATTCCCACTCCTGAGGCTATGACAGAGGAGGAAATAAAGCCTTCATGCATTCCCAAGGAAGGAAAATTATAAATAACTGGGTGACATTAAAATAACAATAATGAAGGATGCTCAGTACTGGGAGGGCTCTGCTGTGTGTGCTTGGTTTTCATGTGCCTGTTAAGGTGATGTAAGGTTTAAAAATGGACATTGTATTTACATTTGCACTTTGGAATTTTTTTAATTATTCTTAGTCCTACCAAATTGTAGCATTATTTTCAGTGTTCCTGCTAATGTTAGGCTATGAAAATAGAATAGTCTGGAATAATAAAAACATCCTTCACTGAATATTCCTCTGTTTTTTGCTTTACTTTTTAAATAAAATAGACAAGTTGCACAGTCAACTCCAAGGAACTCCATTCCATTTCATCTACAAACACAAAAATATTTTGTCCATTTTTACCAATTGTATTTGAGAAAACAGCTGCCTCAAGTCAGGCAAAAGTAGACTTCATTTTTGACATGAATTAATCCAAAACCAGACAATTATTTTAGATAACAGCATTAAAAAATTGTTCCGGATTAGATAAAAATAACATAAACACACCATTTTTGATTTGTTGCTTCAAGAATATTTTTGTGACAGATATGTAATTCCTTATTTTGTGTGCAAAAGCCCCCATGGCTGATAAGCAAAATTAAGGCAGCCATGTACATCTTAGTCACAAGCTTTTCCCCCTCCTAGGAGTACCTCTAAGAATATTTCCTTTTACTTATCAAGAAGTTTTTAGGCAATTTGACTTATTTTGGCAAGCCTGCTACTTTCTGATATTTTCTGTAGCATCAGAGCTCAGCCAGCTCAAACTTACTGCATTTAACAGAAATATTAAATGGTTCACTGAAAACCACAAAAATCTTGGCTAAATCCCTCCTGCTGCCCCTGCCCTTCCTTCAGTGCCCCACACCTCACAGAGTGCTGATTTATGTCCCCAGCCCTGCACTCTCACTTCCCTCCTTTTAGGAACCCTGGGTGTTGTTTTTCCCTTGACCTCCCTTTCCAAGTGAGGCAGGAGTGCTTATCACAGCTCCCAAGCTGCTGATCTGGCTGTGTCTGCCAGGAGCCTCACACCACCCCTATCACTTATCCACAGGCATTAAACCATGGAGCTCCCAGCTGGTGCAGCAGCACTTTGTCCTAAAGAAATAAACAATCTGTTTTCAAATCCAGCAAAGACTGGGACCTGTCCTGACTAACAAATAGCATTTCCTTGGAGGTGGCATCTGACAGCAAAACAGGGCTAATTTCTGAAGATCCTGCTTCATTAAGGATTATTAAGAGATTAACTTTTAATCCATTCTAGTACATAAATGATGAGGGTGTGGATAAAATATTGAATCTCATTCCTCTGGGTACAATTCTCTTTCAGTAGTTGGAGAGAATAATTGTGGTAAAAGGGATAAGTTAATGGTGCACCTGTCTGCTATTTGTTTGGTTTTCAATACTAAAAAAAACAAAAACAGACAAAAAATCAGACTCAATTGAGTAAGAAGTCTAGAGTTCATAAACAAACAACAACAACAACAAAAACAATCCCAAAGTTTGCTGATCTTTCTCACACTTCAGTGTTTACGGAGATTTTGAATCCTCAGATGATCCTTCTGCCTTTCCTTAGGAACATACCCTATTCCTAATATAACTAATAATTTGGCTGTTTTAAAACATCTTTCCTTGGTTTTGAGTTTAAACATGACAGGTTAGGCATTGAAAAACACTGTTTTACCTTTTTTACTTGCACTGTTTGCCTTGTGAAAGTACAAAGAAATATTGAAGTATTATTTTTGCCCCTGATTCTTTTAAAAATGAGGCTATAAGGGAGAATAATGTGTTCCAATGGTGTTGAGCATTTTGGCACAGTGAAATAGCACTTTAAAGAGAGGAAGTAATGGCAATGATTCCATTTGCTGAGGAATCTCAATGTTATTTGAAAGCATGACTCTGTGTTTGTAAATACAGTAATTTCACGAATACAAGCCGCACCAATTTGACCAAAATTTTGGTGGAAACCCGGAAGTGCGGCTAATATTCCGGGGCGGCTAATCTATTAACAAAATTCTAAAAGCTGCCAACACGGAAGTGAGAGCCCGCGGCAGCCCCAAGCCAAGCTGGAGCCCGGCCGGCCCCGGCAGAGGTGGGAAAGCCTGGCAGAGGTGGGGCCAGCAGTGTGGGGGGCGGGCGGCAGAGCCTGAGCCAGCAGGGCGGGGCAGGGAGGGCGGCAGAGCCTGAGCCAGCAGGGCGGGGGAGCCCGGGAGAACTGGGGCTAGCAGTGCAGGGGAGCATGGCAGAAGCAGGAAGGCCGGCGGGTGGGGCTGCCTGGCAGCGGGGGAAGCCCAGCATAATCGGGGCCAGCAGCGTGGGGGAGCCCGGCGGTGCGGGGCCCTGCAGTGCCGGCCAGGGCGAGGAAACGCGGCGGCGGTGCAGACGGGAGGGGGCGGCCGGCGAGCCTGGTGGCGGCGGCGGCAGCCCTGCCGGCGGGGCGAGCGAAAGCGCCGCTCCCGAAAGCGCCGCCGCTCGCGAAAGCGCCGCGGGCGGGCGCGGCGCTCGCGAGGCGCGGCGCAGGGCGAGCGAAAGCGGCAGCGGGGCGAGCGAAAGCGGCAGCGGGGCGGGCGGCGAGCCCAGCGGCGGCAGCCCTGCCAGCCGGGCGAGCGAACGCGGCAGCGGGGCGGTGCTGACGGGAGAGGGGGGCCAGCGAGCCCGGCGGCGGCGGCAGCACCACCCGGCCAGCCCCGCCGAGCCGTGGCGCTGAGCTGGGCCACCCGGCCCCGTCGGCAACCATGAGCGGGCCGAGCCTTCCTGGCCCCGCCCCGAGCCAGTAAAGCCCGCTATGCCGCGATCCTGTTACTAATTGGCCAATTTGTGAAAGCTGCGCACGGATTCTCGCGACGAACGAAAGTGCGGCTAATATTCGGGGTGCGGCTTATCTATTGACAAAGACAGCAACATTGTCGAGGCACCGGGGGTGCGGCTTATAATCCGTGCGGCTTGTATTCGTGAAACTACTGTACACTCTGATCATGAGTCTGTGCTCACACCCAGCACTTCTGAGTTATGTTTTGCTTTAATACTCCTCTCCAGAATTGTTCCACAGCCATCCCTGCCTATCCATCCTCCTTATTTTAAATAACACACTGTACAAGATGAAACAAGCCCCAGATGACTCTAATAAAGCCCAGGTGGATGCTAAGGAAATATCCTGTACACAGAGCCATAGGTGCACTTGCAGCTCCTGGATCAGGACACAGTTTGACAGAGGCAGTGCAAGCCCTGTGAACACTTTCTGGCATGGCTGGTTCATCTGGGATGAAATCCAGGAGCTCCAGGCACCTGCACAGACACAGATGAACTCTGTGCCACCACACCTTCATTGTTGATACCCTTCTAATTGGGTTAAGAAACTTCTATTGCTCCATCATTGTGTTGGGGAATGTGTTGGAGAATGTTTTGGGCTGCTTCTCACGGGAAGGACATGAAGGAGTGAAGGAATCCCAGCCCTTCTCATTGAGAATAAACTAGAATTTGGTTATTTAGCCTGGGGGAGAGGAGACTCAAGGGACACCTCACTGCTCTCTACAACTTCCTGACAGGAGGTTGCAGCAAGGTGGGATCTGTCTCTGCTCCCAAGGAGCCAGAGAAGGGCCAAGAGGAAAGAGCCCCAAGTAGTGCCAGGTTGGGTTGGGGTTGGATATCAGGAAAAATTTATTCATTGAAAGGGTTGCCAGGCATTGAACAGGCTGCCCAGGACAGTGTACAATCATCATCTCTGGAGGAAATGGAAAGGTGTAGATGTGGTGCTCAGGGACATGGGGAGTGATGGAACAGTTGGACTTGATGAGAGACCTTTTCCAACCTAAACAAATCCATGATGGCATTCTAGGATACAACCAGGAAGAGTCATTAAGCCCAGAATGAGTCCATTCACAATCCGATTTCTTGATCTGTAAGGTTTGTATTGCATTTTATTACAATAATTCTCTTTTCCTTAGTTCCTGGCCACTAGTAAATATTACTGTTTGTCACCAGAGTTGGGTTTCATCCACAAACTTTCACTGTCTGATGTGCCAAATCCTGAGAATCTGGAACTCATTTAAAACTCAAAGTCAAATGTAGCAAGAGGAGAATGCCAACAGCTGGTACCAAAGTACTTCAGACACAAAACAATTCAATACAATGTTATCCTACTTCAATTTAGGAAGATTTTTAGTATCTTTTAATGTTTTTAATACATATATTCTGTATCCACAACTGGAAACTCAGTGGAAAAGAGAGAAGTTTAGCAGAAAACCAGGAAAAAGGGAAGGAAAGCTTCCTTTCAAATGGAAAAGCAGAGTGACTATTCCTGTGTTCCAAGGACCAAGAGTTGGACACAAAGGTACTGGAAAATAACAGAAAAATTATGTACTCCTCAAACTTAATGCCAAATTCCTTTTTCCTTTCAATATAATTTGCATTTTTAGTATGCCAATCAGGTGATTTCTGATACAAAGATGATTGAATAATAAAAATGCTCAATTTCAGCCAGAAATACAAGAAGGCATTTGAAAACCAGAGTCACAAGAATATTGAGCAGAACATCTTCACACAAACATACCCCTCGAGCTGCTGTACTTCAAAGGGAAATGAATATTATCCCCCCTCAATCAAGTATTAGAAAAAGTGTAGGAGTAGAGAAGGAGAAGGAGAGAGACATTTCAAACGAGAACACTCTCAGTGAGTCACTGCTGTGGTAAGGGGTAGAAAATATCCTACTCCTTTTCAAAGACTTCAGAAAGGCATTTGTGTGTTCTGGCTCCATTTATCTGCTTGTAGGATCCTGGGAAAGATGAGAAGTTGTGGGGAAAGGAAAGTTGATGGACTTAAAGGGCCTTTTCTTACCACCCACTCTTGTACAGCTCACAATACATAGAACATTCTTTACTACGTGCTCTTCCTGTCTATTTTGCCAGTGCCAGCTAATAAACCTCAGTCATTTTCCTAGCTGACTACCTGGCAAGATGGAGAGCAGTAAAAGCCTGCACAGGCACTGTCAGACTGACTGAATAGGTGGGGAAATGGTAATGTTTTTTTGTCAGAACTGAATTTAAGCTTCCAGCAAATCTGAAACCTCAGGTGAGATGTTGGGATGATTTTTCTGAAGTCCTTTTCTTTGAACACCCACCTCCCACTCCGTTAAGCTGAACAGATAATAAATCCCTGTCAGTCTGCACAGCCTCTGTAGCACTAAGGAACTTTTGTATATCTACACAGAGCTCTCTCATACAAAGCCAGACAGGAAAATAATTTGGTATTCCCAATAATTTGGTAGGCTTTTTAATTATCTGCTTTCTTTCCTCATTTTCTCATCCCAGCTGAGAACTGGATCTTCCTCAAATAACTTATCTGCTATTTCTTAGGCTTTTAAGACACCAAATCAGGTTGAGGAAAGACAAATTAAGTTTCAGAAAATAAACAATGAAACTCCATTCAGTTGGAAAAGATTTTGCCTCAAATTCATCTGCTCAGTCACTTACACTCTCAATATGCCCCAAATTCATCCTATACTTTGGAATTTATTGTGCTTGTTTCTAACTATATACATGGACCTCATATGGGCTGTAATTCAGCTCTGGGCAGCTGCTCAAGATTTTTTTGAGATCTTCTGAAGCACTTTTTAGCTCAAAGACACCATCATCCTTTCTATTTTAGACATATATATAGGGTATTCTAAATACTTCCATAGGAAGAAGGAATTGACATGAAAAATAGTGGTTGCTGCAAAAGCCAAGGTATAACATCACCAATTGTATAAACTCATCAGCAGATCATAATAGCAATTCTCTCATCAATTAAAAAAAAAAACAAACCAAAAAGAACCTAAAAACAAAAAAAATACTTTCATGTATAGGAAAAATACTTTTATTTAGGAAAAATGGCATGCTTCAAGAGATAGATTGCTTTAAATCATGAAATGCTGAAATTTAACAACAAACTAGGTTTTGCTTTATTAAAACATATAATTACATCTCCATTTCAGCTGTCCTTTATGGCACATATTGCAGAAAGCTGCTGGCAAAGAAGGGTTGCTATGTATTGCAACTGAAGAATTCTTCCTGAACAAAACACAGTGCTAATTGAATGTTAAATTTCTGGATTTGGCACATGGGAGGCTTTGACAGGACTGGAATGAACAGTGACCCACTGGGAAGCAGGAAAACAACAGCTATGGTGATGATGCTAAGTGCATTGCAATCTGCTGGCTCAAGGATGTGTGCAGCAGCCAGGTGAATTTACAGCCACCTTATTTACATCTGTACACAGCAGGAATCATGCAGTCTATTAATAAACAATTTTAGAAATTATGAACCTACCTTGTCATACACTCTTACAATTTAAAGCATTTTTTATATAGCAGACATTGAAAAAAATGGTCACCTAAAGAAGTACATTTGAATTAAGAATTAATACTTTCATTTTATTCTAAGCAGTGATCAAAGACCATGGTCTAGCTCTTTTGTGTTTTCATGGAAAAATGCTAAAGCATAACACTGAAGCTCATGTTTCCTTATGCTGACTGAAGATCAGACATTTACAAAATGTGAATAATATTTGCATAGCAAATGAGCATCTAATAACATGCAGTAAGACATGTAATGTCAAATTTGCATGAGATATTAGCTTTTATAAACAGCTAATGTCTCTGTCATTATCCCCTTTACGAGTCTGTTGTTGAGGGGTTTTTAAGAGCCTCATAATTTTCATTTGATGGGTGATAAAAATAACAACTTGATTTGGATAGTAGCTTAAAATGTTAATCACATTTCATACCACAAAAAACAGAAATCAGTGCTACCAGCATTTATACACACCACACACTGCAAGGAGATGTGTCCAATTTTAAAGCATTCATGACATCAACTTTGTGTAGTATGAAAAAATTTGATCTGAAACTGGCAGTGCTGGGAGGAGCAGATGCTACTAAGTCTATTTAATGCATGAAAATTGCATCTTGTTGTAGGGCAACTCCTGGTCTGGAGGTGTCCAATCCTGCATCCTGTATTGTTAAAAACCACTGTGAAAAGATTTATCTTTCTATGAGATCTGGTTCTGCTATTTGTTACTCAAGTTTATAGCAGACAGAAAGATCTGTCTGTGATTAATGCTAATTAACATGATGCTCTGGCTTTGCATTTCCTGTACACCAATGAGCACTCATATTTTTACTTGAATTCCTGGATTTATGTTCGTTGGAGTTTTATCCCCTCTGACAGAGCAAACAGAAACTGGCAGTTTTCACTTCATATGGTTTTGCAGATTCAGAGTGAACAGTGCATTTTTCTTTCTGTGTTTGAAAGCAGAGCAAGATCCTTGCTCACATTCACGAGGCAGGAGTGAACAGAGAGGGCTCTATTCTGTCCCCCCTCGCCAGGTCCAGGCTGGAGTAACTTGGCACCGGCACAGGAACTCCTAACTCACCCTTTTGTAATGCAAGCAGGGTACCAAGTTCTGGGATTTCCCTCAGCTGAAGCTGTTTGAAGGGCACGCAAACCAGTCTGCAATATAATGGATGGCTTCAGCAGTCAGCCACAGTTACTGCCTGGACACAACACGAACCCACATCACAGTTGTTTACAGAAATATTTCGGAAAATATTTCAGATATTTCCTAAAGCATAAAAGTTCAGATAGTGTTTGTACTGATATAACCTTCTTTATTCAGATATTACAGTCTAAGCAGCTGCTAAAAGCACGCATTAAACTCTTGCACTTTCACAAGTAACCAGCTGCAATAAAAGATTAATTGTGTGTTACTATGTATTATTGTTAATTTTGAATTGATTTGCTGCTTAAAACAATGCTGTCTTTCTAAGAACCCCACTTCTGTTCTCACACTACTTGCACACTGATGTAATTTAAATGATTTTGGTACAGACTTCCCTGGAATAACTATAAGACATCAGATTAAGTCTGAGGAATAAAAAGAACATGGAAAATTCAAAAGGTCATACATATGTATTTTTTCTTAGCCTGTCCAGCTGAGTCTCCAACCTCACAGGCAAGGTTGCTATTTTAGCAGTAATCTGTCAGCTTTGGCTACCTGGAAATGTGAATTCTCATGTGCAAATTGTCTCAGCTCTGAGTTTACTCCAGCCCATGCCACCTTGAACACTTCAGCTACAGCAGGTACAGAGCCCAGCTGCCCATGGCAGAACAAGCCCTTCTCAGCACAGTGGTTCTGGCTGATGGAAGCTTGCACTGTGGGATGTGCATCATTTTACACCTCAGTTTTACCATTCATAAAACAGACTCCCTCAGTGCAAAGCCCTGTTCAGAGATGGGTGTTGATGCTCGATCTCTGACCAGCTGTGAAATGTTCTTTTTGTTTGAACCATACAAATTCCCATTCATGCTATACTTCAATGAACGATTTCTTATAACTCCTAGAAATCAAGAAGTCATTAAATTAGTTTTATTCTTTTATTTTCAATTTCTTTCCAGTTGAACAGCTGGAAAAGAGAGGCTGGCAAAACTCTTGAAGCTGATACAGGTATTTGCCACAGGTTTCTATTTCAGTCATTTTACCTCACCATTGCTGCCTGAGGTGCACAGATCATTCAGGTACCAAATCATCATAACACAGGCCAGAATGCACTTCATGAGGCTAGGAAGCCCTCAAGGATAGCACCAGGGTTAAATGACAGCTTTTGTTCAGCTCTCTGCTTTGCTGTGCCAGGGATCTGGCAGCAGGTGATGCACGTCTCAGAGTGCCTTACTTACTGATTTGGAAGAAAGCACCAACATTTCATCCTGCCTGCTGGATTTAACTTAGGTGGGTAGGCAGAAGCTGAATACTAATAATGGGAGAAGAAGGGAAGAAATAGCTCCACATCCCTGCCAGCTGAGCTTTCCTAATTGCCAGCCCCAAATTTGGGAGTTAGAGCAGAGCTGAGTTTTGTGAGTTGCTGTGGCTGCTGCACTGAAGGAAATCCTTTCTCTGCAGAAGAGTTTCCCTCTGCCCTTCAGAGACCAGGTGATGCTATGGGTCACTAAACAAGGAGGACAAAAGAATATTCTGGCTTTTGGCAGTCAGAACAGGCACTTCTTGTACAGAGAGGCTTGCTGTAGTTGGAGACAGCCTGAGGAAGGACTTCACTGGAGCTGGAGGTAAAGGACAGAGACTTCTGACATCTGGTGCATGAGGAGTGGCTCCTTTTCACTTCCACCTTCCCCTTCACATCCCCCCGGCCTCCTCTCCATTAAACACTTACACCTGAGGTGTCATACACATCCCTGCATGAGAGCAGGTTACACCAGAGGAAAACAAGGAGTGCAGAAGAGACTGATGAATCAGGTCAAGAAATTCACTGCCAAAAAATAATTCTGAGTAAACTGATGGATTGGCCCCACCACCCAACCTACACTTTGCTCATCTGAAAATTGGCATGGCCCTGACACTGAGGCTGAAGGGCAAAGCACTGGCTTTGCTCATGGCCTTCCCCAGAGGATGGAGAAGTCAGATCTCTGCCAGATCTCTCTGCAGAGGCACAGAAGGTTTCACAGGGGCTGTACAGGAGCAGCACAGGCTCAGCAATGCTGGTGGGACCTGGGCAGGGTGACAGAGCTGACCCACAGGGCACTACATGATATTTCCAAGGGGGTATCTGGAGATTGAGGTAAAAATCCACAGCTTTACCTTCCCCCACTTCCTCTGAGTTTTACAAAAAGCTGCATGACTAAGGTGCACACTTGTAACAACTTAGAAGACTGAATCAAATAATATTTATTACATATAGTCACGGTGTATTTTACGGTCTGCTGGAACCGTCTCACAAAATGTTAATTTTGAGAGCTATTTCTCTTCAGTGAAAATGGGATAAGCAACAAGAAATTACATCAAAAGAGATCCTGAAGTATACAAAGAGACAGGAATGGTTTTGAACATTCCAAAGTTTTGGCAGATCTACTTTCAGGAAATGATAGTTCTGCATGAATTTCAGGCAAAATGAGGAAAGGAAGAGACTGGCTCTCTTAAGTATTCTCAGTTCTTAAAGCTATTACTGTGGTTGTGAAAATACAGACTCACCTCAGTAAAAGTGCTCTGATCTATGTTGTAGAGAAGCTCCTACTAAAATTTCTCATTGATCCTGAGAGTCTCCAGATTAAGCTAAATCCTAATTCATGCTTACATCAAAGCAGCACATTTTCAAGCTCTTTTTCTTTAATGTAGGAGGGTTTTTTTCTCCCTCCAAAGAAGCAAATTTGACTGACCCAAATGCCTGAAATGCTCTTGCAACAAGCCTCAGTGCACATTCACATGGCAAAACTAATAATTTTGGTGTTTTGTCTGGAATTTTATACTCTCTGTTTGTATTTAAAAGTTTTAAGAGGCATTTATTGACTACAGAGAGAAGAAAAAGAAAAACTGCATTAGCAAGACAGTGCAATTACATCATTGCTGAGTTCACAATGAGCTGCTGTCAACTCCTCAAGCACACACAGAATAGAAGGGGGTTTTACAGCCTGTCACCATCTCCTGACAGCCAGGTAAGTCACTGTTAATCATCAAAACAAAGCTCCTTTCTGGGGTCTAACTTCTCCCAGGAATACTCTGCAAGATGACAGTAGTTAATTCACTACTAGAACATGCTTTTGCTTCCAATGTGAAAATTTTGCTGCTTTCCCAGACACAGCCAGAGAGCTGAGCTCTCCCCTTTGAATTCCTTTTTGCACCTGAGCCCTATTTGACAGCAAAGGCACATCCCACATGGATTTTTACCAGCAAATGTCACTGGAAGCAGGTACTTCCCTGCTATTTGTGTCTTGAGAAGCACCCATCAGGATCCTCTTAAAATCTTTGTTTTCAATAACATTTCTGAAATGTTGACTATTTCTAATTATGCTGAATGAAATTTCAGAAATACCACCACATTTTAACCCCAGATTCTCATCCCAGGAACAGCCAAATGGTGCCAAAACACAAAGACTGAGATGGGTGTAGATATTTTCCTGGAGTTTGGAGCACACATTTAAACTGCTTGTAAACAACAGGTGAAAACAACAGACCCCCTAACTACAGTGTAAGGTAGCTAAATGAGGCAGATTGAAAGTGAGGGCTTCAGACACATTTAATGAGGGAATGTTGATGCTTCCAGGCCTACAGGCCAGATGGTCCTATTTCTACAAAGCCTAAGGATGGAAAAAAGTAAAACCCTCCAGGTGTCTACTGTACATTTCAATCTGTGATAATAGTCAAGAAATGACAAGTCTGATAAATTAAAACCCCAGGAGGCAAAACCCAAACCAGAGAGAATTTATAGAGAAAATACAATTTATGCAGCAACTGATGGAAACAAAATGGGATTTAAAACAGCTTCCTACAAAAGAACTGTAATAATTTTATTCAATCCAGAGCAAGTAATGTTGGGGGCTAATCTGGAAGAAGCTGTTCTTTGCTAGACTCCACCTCTACCAAAGTTTTCTTTCCCATTCAGACTTATTATATTATATAAGTGTATTATTTACACTTTGTAAATAGGTGGGGCCTTGCTGCTGCAGTTGAGCTCAAGCAGATGGATCCTGATCTCCTGCAAAACCTGTCCCAACAGGAAAGGGACAGTGCCTGCACACCAGGTTGATGCAGAAAAGAACCTGTTACAGAATAGTGATTGGGTGAACCTGAATTTGTGCATACAACATTTTAAACACCACCTGAGACAGTTGTGATTTTCTGGGTTCAGTTTAGCTGCACAAGTTCTCACTGGGAATGCTACTACATCAGAAATTTAAGGGGCAAAAAGGCTGTGGCTTCCTTGATTGAAGATAATGTTGCTTGAGCTCTGACATACCTTATTCTAAGTAATATAAGCAAGATGCACCAAAAGCAGGACATTTATTTTCTCAAACAGGCAGGAAAACACACTACTGAACTTATTAAAAACACCCAGGTGGATAATTTTATTCCAGCTTTGGTGTTCCTTAGTTTCAGTACAGCAAGGGTTTTACAGCTCATCACTTTTTTACCAGACAGCATTTCATTAAAATTCCAAGTCCTTATAAAATAGGAGGTTCATTATTTTTTGAATTTACCTACATTTCAATATGCTGAAATCATTTATCACCAGGAAGCAGAGGTGCTGCTATGAAATATTCCCTAAGTGCCCATGTCATTCCCTTATCCACATGGGGCACTTGAAGCAGGAGCCCAATGAAGTTGGTCAACGTTACTGAAAAATCAGGGTAAAGCAGAAAACCTCCTGATGCTCATTCAACAGATGTGAACTCAGTTTCTGACTTGTGATATCCTAGATGTGAATTTAGGAAAGTGCACAAACCAGAAAGGTGTTATTTGACAATAAGACAATGTTGCACATCTTTGCTCAAATGACCTTTAACTTGCATTATAAAGAATCCACTTATTTATTTCAGAAATTTGGGCCTCATTTGGTTTGATGCCATGATATAAAATCATGAAAGTTATTGATTTTTGAGAATCACAAGCCTTTTTATATTAAAAATGTTAACAGTGACTTGCATCCATATTTTTGGAAGGTATCATATCTTGGCTATACAAAATAAAACTCTTATTCCTTTATCTTTGGTGAAAAGCACCTCACAATTTACTCCACAGTTACCAGATTAGTCACACTTTTCACTTGCTCATTGCCTTCCCAAAACTAAATGCAAACAAAAAAATTCTCCATAAAAAGGATTTTATCTTTCTTTGGACTTTCTTTCTCTCAAGGTCCCAAGCAGAATGACCAGTGGAAGCTGGGTTGCATTTTGCAGAGGTTATGCAGACTGTAGATTTTCCACTGCTGTTAATGCTTAAATAATCCATTTCCTTCTCCTTGATGTATCTGAAATTTTTGTAGACTAAAAATTTCCATGTGGGTGTTTCTTAAGGAGCAGAAGCATCTGTATGAGAATCTTGTAAACAAACTTCTGAAATGCTTTCTCATATCTCTTTTTTTTCACTAAAACACTACTAGCATAATTCTTTTTTTTCAATTAGAGCTCTGCTATGTTTTTCCTGGAAATTTTTCCAGTCCACGAGTGTAATCCCTGCTGATGTATCTACATGCATTTGGCAACAATCTGAAACGACAGCTGATGTGACCCCTCACAGGCAGGTATCTCCCATATCTCATAATTATTTAAACAAAAACATCATCAGATAATCCACTGCACATCAAGGCACAGAAACATCACTTAGGTCTCAAGTAAATAATCTAATAGACTGCTCACAACCAAATATAAAGTCCTAACATCCTACAAACCTTATCCTAAGAATATTCTAAACTAGAAACTGAGGCTCCTAGGAGCATTTCTGGGCCCCAAAGCATTTTGCCAGTTTTATATTGATTGCACCCCACTGTACATACACACATCCAATGACATGGTGCCTTTGTTTGATCTGCTGCTAAGCAATGACAGCTGAAATACAGCTTTCAATATTGTGCTCTAATTGCCCATCTTGCAATCAAGGCAGGTTAGGAAAAAGCCTTTGGGCATCCCAAGCACCTGCAACACGCACAGAGAGCTAATGGCCAGGGGAAGTATTTAAATATGTTGGCCACCTGCTCAGGTAAGTTTTCACAGATCATGGCAGCTACCAAACAGCTGGAACAGTGTGTTTAGGCTCATCATCTCCAATAAATCACTGCAGCTTTCATGCAACCCCTCTGCTCTTCCAAACTTGACCATCTCAGGAGGACAAGTGCAGCTTTCCGGCAGGGCAATCCTGACTTTGCATATGGTTTGAGGAAAAGAAATGCTTCACATGCATAAATACATTTGATCAGCACAACTTAACCTTCTCAATATAGTTATCATTGAGATCAGACAGCAAGGATTTAAACCACTTGCTAAGAACAGAGGAAATCAGTGTTGGTGCTGTGAACTAAAGGTGTCTCCATCTGCAGTGAGAACAGACAGAAGGAAGAGGCTTGGCATCCCTCAACAATGAATTATGGGGCTATATGGCAATAAACTTAACACTTAGGTTGTAAAAGAAACCATAAATGGAACCACAAGGCCCTGATTTATGTACTAGATAGATCCTGCTTTGAGATCTAGATTAATTCTTTAATAAAGATGCTATCCATCACTGGAAAAGGCCTGCCTTGGTTGTTTATTTGCCTATCATGAACAAAGAGTGTTAATTATGTTGTTTCAGATATAGTAGGTCTTCCCTGATACTTATAGCCTGCCACAGAGCAATATGTCTTATGCAGGAATGCATTATATTTTCAATTGAAAACGACTTACCAAATTGAAAACATAATTTTTTGTCATTGGAAGCCATATAATGGATTACAGCTTGCACTGCTACAAGAGAGCAACAGAAGAAAATATCATATCTGCACCTATTTTTACTGCAGAAAATAGAGTTGTATATTGTTCAATTATCAGTTTAAAAAGTGTTACTAGGGATGAAATAAAGCAAAAGATTAGTTTCAGGAATGTCAAAATGTCAATAACTGTTCTGAAAACATACTAGAAATGTCATAAGTTGAGGCATTCTGGTCACTTTTCTATCAACTTGAACAGAAATGACATCAGGACAGGAGTTCTTACACAATCTCACCTCCTGCTTTGGGGGCTAGGTCCTCTTCTCAGACAAATCCAAACTCCAGCAAAATTAAATTAAGAAAAGAGGAGGAGGATTGGTCTGACCACAGCCCAGTGGAAGGTGAGCTGGTACTTGGTTGGCTCCAGTTTCACTCCCTATTTATACTTTTGACTTTTCCCACATTGAAGCTGAATTCCACAAAATCAAAAATTCCCCAAACCTAAAGCATCCAGGCCAAACTCAGCTAATTAGAACAAAGCCTCCAGGGATTTAAAAATGCCAGTCTAGGACAGAACTTTCAAACACTTACAATTGTCTCATTATTACCCACTGACAAAATTATTTTTGATCTATTATTGTTATGAAATTAAAAGGTATGAAAATACAGGCTAAAACCAATGACAATCTAACATAAACTGATGATATCCACATTGTTTAGAAGTTTTGTTTGATGTAAAAATAAATAAATAAATGCCAAACACTAGCTGCTACAGTGCCATTCAGAAGTGGTTTTGATGCTAAATACAGATTTTTGATTTAAAATGTAGATTAAGCCCATTGCAAAGGCATGGCTGTTTATAGTTGAGTACTTTGTTTTAAATCTCTATATTATTCAAGCAATGATGCATCAGTAAAATTTGTTGGGCCAAATAAGCCATCAGGAGCTTAATTAGGTAACATCAGCTCAAGCTCAAATATCACTGAGAGCAGTGAGTATCTTCCATCGATTTCAGCAAGTTTTGCTTCAGATCCATACTCATTTCCTTCCAACCAATAAAGTGCTGCCCTTTTCTCAATATCCTTTTGCAGGCCTCCTTATTTGTTTCCCCTGTGATCACTGCCATCTCTAAAAGAAACCCATAATGGATTTAACTTTTTTAAAATTGAAAACAAAGGAAGGAAAGCAATACTTTTCCAATATTTCTATATCCTTTAATCCAACTTCTAACAATTATCTCCCCAGCCACTTTATTCTCGGGCTGGCATTAAAGTATCCAGTTGTTAGGGTATCTGAAGCCTCCAGACTAAGAATCCTATGATGACAAATATTAAAATTTCAGCAGTTCTTGAGCAGGAAAAATAATATTTTGAAACTTCTTCCATTCCACCCGCAATCACAAAATGCAAGCACTCAGTCTGATCCAAAAACACATTACTGGAACCTGAAATATTTTCAGTCTCAGCAGCTCAGTTTGGACTTAAAAACTGTTTTGGACAAATGTTCAGATAACATGGTGGGTTTTCCTAATCCTGTCTTTTAATCCTGAGAGCTACATTTCTTTATCAGTGTTGCTGGTTTAATCTAAACACTTTTATTCCTATTCCTTCCCAGGCTGTCAAGATTATGTCCCTATTTACATTTTCGTTCTCTTGCCTTCAAACCCAGAGTTTAAATCAGTGCATGTTTTTGTAAGCTGGGAGAACAATATCTGCAAGTTTTAGTAAATCCTACTTTATAGATAATGAATTATGCTTTTGATTTGTAATTTTAAAGCCATGAAAGTTTTCTGAATATATTGCAATGTCCATTATAATTTGTCTTCTTCAATAACTTCCATTTCCTTTAGAGTTCTCCTCTTTCTCTGAAAGAAATTCCAGTCAGTGGCCATGCACTCCTGATTGAAACAAGCACCATTTTGACCTTTTAATTTTGTTTTCATTTAGTTTTGAGACAACAGATGACTGATGTTAATGTTTTGTAGTTGGGACACCTGTATGTTGTCAAATCTCCTTTAACACACGATGGTAAAAACTGCTTATCTGATGCTCAGCCTGTTCTCTCACTACCCAAAATGTTTTTCCTCCTGATTTACATGATTAACTTATTTAATGAGGCAGAAAGAAGGTCTCATCCATTGTAGTTAGTCACAAGCAATGCAGTACTGAATAAACAGCAACAGCACATTAATCTCTCTGACTTTTCATTATTACCCACTAACAGGAATACATTTGTACCTGCTTTCATGGTTAAATGCACTTGTTTGCTGGTTTTAAGAAGGGAGGGGGGAAAGCAATCTCAAAATTATGGCACAGCATATTAAGAAATGCATTTTGGATAGTGCAGGAAGTGCAGCAAAGGCCAGAAGGGACAGTTTGGCCACAGCCACTGATAAGAGGCTATGGTAACATCTGGCACCATGGGAAGTTCAGGAAAGTGGAGCACATGAAATAACTCACCCCCAAGGAAGGGAGACAGCACATGAGGGCTGACTCTCTTCTCCTTTTAGCAGGAGTGAAATAACCAGAGCTCAGTAAAAGATCCTGGTCTCTCATGTGTGAAGTCCAGAGTATTTTCATGTGCACAAATACGTGGGGCCTTTCTGCCCCCTGCAGCTGCTGGCCCATGGTGGGGTCCTCCCACACAGAATCACTTTCCTTAGGAGCAGAAGACATGATTACATATCATGTGTTGCCTTTTCCCACCATTTCCTCTCCAAAGAGGTAAATAAAAAGTGGCATTTGGTGCTAACTATAGTGAGGTGCAGTCTGCTGAGCTTACTGTGTGAGAGCACTGCCAAGGAGAGCCCTGTTCTCAGGCAAGAGATCATCAGAGAGATTGATTATGGTCAGATTTTGGCTGAACAGCCACTGTCCAGTACAGAGTCCATGTGTTCCAAAGAGAAGTGTGAGGATTGCAGTCAGAACCCTTCTTTACAGCCTTGGTTGGGTTTTTATGGTTGTGTGACCTCAGCTCTGGGACTGCCCTGTGCCAGCAGCACTGGTGTGCCAACATTAAAGGCCATGCACTGGAAACAGGGTCTGACTCAGCCAGACAATGGTGGAGACACAGAACAGCAAACTCCAGCAGTATCCCCCAAAAATAAAACCCCTGTAGCTCATCCTTTCAGTTAAGTCACCAGAGACTTGAACCACTGCTCATCTTGAAACACTTTTTTTTCCCACTCTCAGAATGGTTGGAGCAAATGAAGATGATGGAAAACGCTCCTTTACAATCATCTCCACCCCATCCAGCCTCACCACTCCCTGGGCAACCTGTTCCAGTGCCTCACTGCCCTCACATCAAATAGTACCTCATCTAAACCTGCAATATTTCAGTTTAAAACTATCAACCCCTGTCCTATCACTACATACCCTGGCAAAAATCCCTCTCTCCAGCTGCCTTGTAGCCCCTTTTAGGTGCTGGAAGGCTGCTCTAAGGGAAGATATGAATATCACAAGCAATACATTCATCCTACCCATTATGCAGAAGTCTTTGTATTCTAGGAATTAAATATTAGCTAGATCTATCCTTGTCTGCATGAAAAGATCAGTATCATTGGCCAGCAGTACTTTGAAGATGCCAATAACTTTAGATGAAAATCTTTCCACACAAAGGTTTTTTGATGTTTTTTTTTAATCCTTTTTTCTAATGAACCCACAGGCAAACTTTGAAGAAGGGAGTATAAAAGGCACTCAACAAAGCAAGGTTCCTGTCCATTTTTGTCTTTGTGCAGAAAAAAGAATCAATATTTTGTAATGGGCTGAGCTGCCATTGCTGCTGTTTGTTCTGTCCCAATGCATCAGAGCAGAACCAAAACCTTCCTCCACTGGATTGATGTAAAGAAAGCAGCAGATTTTTGAAAGACAAAAGGAGGTAGTGATCAACAGAAAAACAGAAAATAGACATTTCTAAGTGTATAAAACCAGTAAGAGGAGAAATGAGAAGGCAGAGCTGGGGGAAGAGCAGTAGGATGACACAGAGACAAGGAAGGTGGGTTTTGCTTTGGCTTGTTTTCTAAGATGCAGCAATAATACAAGTCTGCCAAGACAGGATGGTAACACCTCTACCAAAGACAGAGAAGAGTTCAGTTGTTGTTTCCCAGCCAAATTTGGAAAGGAGATGTGCAGACCTTTCCCTCCATTAGCAATCTAAGTCCTTAGCAGACAGCATCTACTCAGGATGACTTGCCTGCACCCAAGATTTGTAGCCGAATAAATCTTGGGACCTCACATATGCTCCAGAAGACTGAACAGTTTTGTAGTTGGAGTGCTGTGAAATATTGGACCTGAAAGGGGCAGGGGTTATAGTTCCCAGCTATCCTGGATAAAGATTTATATTTTATGGTTTCTAACCAGCATTAATCAAGCCAGGGATTCTACTGCATGCTAATGTTCCCAAAGCTGAGCACATGAATGTTTATTTAAAAACCCAATGAATCTAGTATATAAATATAAAAATATTATTAAAATTATAAAATGTAATATTTTATAAAATATAAAAATATAAATAAAAACATGTAAAAATATATGTCTTACAACCTGAATCCAGAAGATAACAACCAGTTATTATTACCAGCTTACACAGCTGCTCTTTTTGTTTGAGAAATACAATATTCTGTCCTGAACTTCTAAATTCATTTCCTATGGATGACCTGAGGAAATGTGTATTCAGGAAATGAACAAAGCAAAGAACCACACACTTTGCACAATAACCCTAAACACATTACAAAACAATAAATCTAAATTAACCTTAACTGCACGGCATTCCAAGAGAATTTTGCATTAATTTCTGATTTAGAAGAGGTACACCTGTCACTTTGTATATCTCATATATTCTTCCCTAACCCTTCTAAACAAAACTCTTCTCTGGCTCTAATATCCCATCATATTAAAACAGTATTAGAGACAGAAGAGATTTCATATTCTGGAGTTTTTCAATATTTTTGCAGTATTCACAGCTGAAACCACAGTTAGAAAAACAATAAATGGAATAATTTTCAAGAGAAGAATTTGATCAAATCTGATCAGATCAAAAACCTCTTGCAGTGGAAATGTATGAAGTGAATAATTTTTATGTTGTCAATTGAAGAAGGCAGAAATGCTCTTTTTTGAATAATTTTGAATTATTTAATTTCCATTAAATTTACATTTATATGTACACATAAGGAGAATAAGCATAAATAAAAGGAATTAAGACATAAAATTAAAGCTATTTGAGCACAAAAAGTTCAAAGTGTCTTTTTACTTCCAAGGGCATTTGAGGACAACAGTCTGCTGTCTTCACAGGACATCTCTAGATGCAGGAAAAAAAAGTAAAACATTTGTAGAAAACACAGCAGAGATAATATTAATATCAAACAAAGGGTTATCACAGCTCACCCATATCTGCTATTCCATCTGTACTGGTCTGATCAGGGGATGTCACTACAGTGACCTCACAAATCTTCATTAACAAAGATCTCTCTTTGTGACTTGATCAGATAAATAAATTACAACTTCAGAGCACAAAAGAAAAAATATCCTGAGCCACCTATTGCCTCAACTAAGAGTCCAGCCAGGAGCCAGTGTGACACAGGGATCTCCAGGTGCCTGAACACAGGGGCTCCTTCATCTCTGCCATGGTAACACTGCAATGGCAAATAATCCACTGCAATGGCAAATAATCCACTGACCAGGTTTGCTGACATGCAGCACACACCCACACTAGAAGGCCAGACATTTCCCCTGCTGAAATCACACAGTTGTCAAAAAATTGCAAAAAGAGTTGAAGAACAGAAAAGTTGAAGAACTAGAAAGACTTCTCAGAGGCTGATACAATTGGTAGGGGGATGCTGATGTCTGCCTTTGTTACATTTATTGGAAGTCAATAACTAATGCTGGGATTGTGAATTCAGCATTAATACAAAACTGATGAGGCTTCACCACTGTTCCCTGGGACACAATTTCACAATAATCTACCTTCACTTTGCTCTCTAGCTACTACAGAGGCAGATCTGCCTACAGAAACTGCAACCCAACTATTTGGTGCTACACATTCAGTGAAAAGAAAGTCCTACATAAGCTCTCCACTTTTCCAATATTCCATTTTGTACCAATACAGGAGGACAAGAAAGAGTTTGGTTCTAAACCATTGATATCAATTGGGAAAAAAAATAAAATAGACATGGGAAAGAAAGAAAAAGCAGGTAAGGGGTAACACAGCAAGGTACAATCAATAGAAATTAGAATAAAGAGAGACTATGACAAAAGATGAAAGTTTGGAATAAAATCCACAAGTCCCATTTCCTTAGCCTGCAGCAGGTTCTGTTATTGCTACAAGCTGTGTTTTTGGGAACCTGAGCAGCCTACTAAACTGCTGCATCACCTGCAGCTCTGCTGAGCTGGGGAAGAGGTTACCCTGTTCTCATGTCTGTAATTAACCCCTTCCTTGCTTCTCCTATCTCACAAAACTGGATGCAAGGGCAGAGTCATAGATATGAATGAACAGGCTAGAATACACACACAAAACTGCACTGTCACACAGGTGGGTGAAGCCTCTCCCTGTCCCACATCTGCTCCCAGCTCAGAGGGCTCCCTCTGCCACAACATCTGGAACACCCCAGCACTGGAGCCCCACTGAAACTACAGGAGCTGAGAAGGTATTTCTGAATTTTACAGTTAATTATAACCTTTCAATTCCAGTACAGAGCAGGGAAACTACTTCTTTGAAATTGCCACCCCAGCTGCCCAGATCTGCCTCAGCAGTTTTTAATTTGGTATTTTGGATTAAAATTCTCAAGACTTGAAACAACAACAAAAAAATTATTGAAAAAAACCAAAATTAAAGCTAATCAAATAACAGTGACAACAACAAAACTTTGATACTTATTGGGAGTGTAACATTCCACTTCTTCATGAATACTTTAGTATTCAAGTAAAGAACATGAACTATACGAAACAAATCAAAATTTATCCCAGCTCTGCATTAGACACAGAGTATCCAGACATGATACAGTTATTATGTGCAACCATTTCAATTACAAAGACTGCTAAAGCATGTAATTCAACAGCCACTTCACACAGTATCTCTCCAGCTGATCTGGCAAGAAGGAGCAGGACTTGCAGATTAAGTGTCAGCCTCCCAGCTGCCTGTGAATGCTACCATTTACTTAAAAATCTACTTTCTCCTTTTAACTGCATTGTGCCCACATGCTAAATCAGAGTTTCTTTCCATGGTAAGCATCATAACCCAACTGTGTTGTTTGTAAGAATCGAGTTACTTAAAATATACACTACTGCTAAGTGATTTCAGCCTGTATTTATGATTTTTACACCACCAAATCATCTCTTCATGTTACAACATGCTGTACACTGCTTAAAAATTAATTAATATTATGGCAACAGAAGTGCTATCATGAGAATTGTTTACTCTTTGGAATTTTAAGAATATTCAATGGCCTGGTTAGCATTAGTTTCTAGAAATTAATTTTGAAATCTGATAGTAATAGTTAAGGTCTGCTGCAGAAGAGCTTTCATGATATGACACCTAATTATAATACAATTTTAACAATCAAGCAGATAAAAACTGTGTCAGTGATCCCAACAATGTGACTAATTAAATGCCTCCAAAGGGGAAAATGCAATCACTTAGTAGGTTTAATTTTATATTACTGAGAAAACTAAATTTATTTTGTTTTCACCCCCTAGTGAAATGTGTGTGTTGCTTTGAGATGTATGCAGAATCCCACAGCACCAGTAGTAGCCTGAAACACCCAGCTCCTGTCCATAGAAACCTCATCCCCAACAAGATATCATACAATGCAACATTTTAGTTTCCAAATTTTTTTTAAGAAGACTTCACAGGATTTTTGGCAGAAAATTTTCACCTACTCAGTTTCTCAACATCAGGCATTTTTTTCCATGTATTTCATGAGAAAACAGAACTGTTTGTAACTGAGGGAACGTTTACCAAGCCACGTTTCTTGGCGTAAGCAAGTCAAATTATTGTAGTAACAAAACAGTTATTTCACCTCTGTTTCACCTCTAGCAGCTATTTAACCACCAGGACATGGTATTAATCTTATCTATTGACCTTTGATTATATTGCAGATATGAAAGAGACCAGTAATGTACTTTTTATTCCATTTTTATTTCCTGATTTTAAAAGACAGTGTGAAAGCACTTGCCAGAGGAATTGTTATATGGACAAAAATATCAAGATGAAAATCCAGTTTCATATTTGTACAATTACAAAATGCTTTTGCGATAGTAACTAATGGGAATTTAAGCATCAATTAGATGAAATAAGTACTTGGATCCTACAACAAAGAGCAAATGTAATGCAGTACATTCATGCTCTGTTCAAGTTTTTTGTGAAGACAGCACAGAGTAGGCACAGATACAAGGCCAGCTCTTTTCTGTGATTTCTTGAAAGCTGGTGCCCAGACACTCTGAACCAGGTAATTGATGAATATTGTACTTATGCAAGTAATTCTAATTTACAGCAAGCTGTGCAATCATGGTCATCATCAGAAAGAGAAAATGCACTATCACCTGAACACAGGCCATAATTAGAATACAATGAAGCATTTCTCTGGGCAAATTCTTCTGTGCCTCTAAAATTGACCTTTTCCTGGAAATTCCTCACTATTCAAACTTCCCTTGGTCTGGCTTTCACCTCATTGTGTATTCCTCTTCCCCATCTCAGCAGTCCATTAATGTTTAGTGCTGTCTCTCACCTTGCCTGGAGTCTGTTCTAATATTCTGCAGTGCTCAGTGTTCCACACTTCACCCCTCTGCACTCACTTGGTACTTTGTTCACACACAGCTTTTTATTTACAGTACTGGCTTAACTCAGCAAACTCAGCAGTCCTGCTCTCTGCTGGGGCACTTTCTGTCTGATCCCAGATATCCCCCACTCTCACAGCACCATCTCCAGCTTTTTTATCAGCTTGTCAAAACCTCGATATTTTTCAACATCTTCTAAAAGCTTCCTTGCTCTCCCTTATCACAGGTGAAAAATCATGTGATTTTCCCTGCTGTTCAACTGGGTAATCTCAGGTTTGTTTCTGATGTCTCACACTGTGCTTTCTCTCCTCTGCTGTTGTAGTCCACTTTATCCAAAGAAAGGAGAGAAGGATTCAGGTGTTTTCACCTGGTCCCCAGGCACTCAGCAACACGAGAAGATGGGAGTCATAGGAGGCACCTCCACCTGCTGAGAGCCCTGCTCCTATTTCCAGCCATTTACACCTTGCAGAACTACAAAAATCATTTCATCACCCCTATCAGAATGCCCTCAGTCAAGGCTATACATGCTCCCTCCACTTCCTCCCAATGCAGAAGAATAGTTTGTAAGTGTAGGAGAATAGTTTGTAAGGATTGTGCAGAGGGAAATCTTCCCAATGAATCACAGCTTCACTGATTACTGAGGAGTGGAAACAGCTTTGCCTGCCCAATGCAGTTGGGTGTTATAAAAGAGTGGGTTAGCCCCCACAAGCTGGGGTCTGGAGTTGTTTGAGGTGGAGTGTGTTGGCTGTGTAGGGGATAGACAAGGTAAGAAGGTGTGTGAGGGACAGACAGGGTAAGGCAGCTGGGGAAGGGGTAGGTTGGGCTTAGTCAGTCATGCACAAGGAAACTTGCAGAGGGAAGAAAGAAAGGAGTCAGAGCTGTGTGGAGCTGCCTGAGAGAAGGCATGTAAAGATTTAAATAAAGGACTGGTGATGATGCTAATTGTGCCTGTCTCAATATAATTTCAGTATCCCAAGGCACTGCCCAGTGAAACAGCTCAGAAGTGCTTCTGGCTATTACCCACTGAGGATTTGTCTGCAGCAGCATTTCTCAGGCTGGTACCTGCCTTGTCCAACTGAAGGCACCAGTTATTGTTTTTGTGATAGAGAAAACAACAGTAATAACTATGCCATTCTCACCTTTTACTTGTTATGAATGCTGCCCCATTTCATGGGAATATTGGGATCAGAGAGTGTGGAAGGACATAAACTCTGGCAGGTTGTTTAACAGCTTTCAAGCCAAGTCTCCCTGATTCAGTGATTTCCACTTGCACTCAGTTATGCTTCCAGCACAGGACAATGAGATCTTGGCTAAAGACATTGGAGTGAGTAACTCACTGTGGTGTGGAATAACCATGCCAGCAAAGATGATATTTGTGATGGATATGGTGGATTTTTCCCTTTATTGAATTGATATTCACATTTATACACTATCAAGCTGAAAAATTCTCATTTGCCAAATTATTATTTATCCAAGGCCTCACCTTTTCAAAAATCCTCCCAAAACAATCCTCATTCTCAGAAAAAAATTGTTTGCAATTGTTATAATTGCAATTATTATCTTTTGTAATCACAATCAGAAACAAAGTATTGTCTGTGGTGCTCCACAGTTTCAAACTGAGCCTAAATGTTTCCCAAAATATCTTCTCTCCCAGCTTGCTCTAGTAACCCATGAAGCAATAGAGTCCAGCTATTTTAACACTGCTAAACCCATCCTTTGTATTCCAGCAAAGTTACTTGAAACTTACTGTTTCAGTCTTCAACCCATTTATAAATCCCTTTCAAAAATGATTGGAGGAATTTAAGCCAACATTCTGCTGTAACTCCTCCCTTTTCCTTAACATCCCAGCTAATGCTGTACTTGACTGCTCAATAGCAGTTTTTTAAATTTTCTTACAAAAAAAGGACAGCCACAAATAATTCTCACTCATTGCATCTAAAACCTGGAAAATTATGTTATAGGCAGGTGATCCAACTTCCCATCTCACAGCTACAGGCAGACCAACATCTCACAGATATTTGTCAATCCCTATTGCCATGAAAGTAATTGCTTAAAACAAAGATACTTTTTTTTTTTAATGGTCCTGTCCTACTTCATTTTCTGCATTGAACCTAATGTAGCTTGTGCAGTCAAGAAGAGAACACCCCCTACCAGCCTGGTTTTTGCCTCTGCTTCCCATGAACACCATTAAGTGTTTAATGGAGCTTGATTCCATGGAAGTAAAGCTGGCAGTGAGTAGTTAATGAGATTGAGCACTGTATATTTTTTCTGGAAAGAGTGAATTATGTGTGTTTGGGGATAAATGGGTGAAAAAACCCCACAATACTCAAAGGTTATATGCCAAATTCATAAGTGCCTATTCATGCACAGACCTCATTTTTCTTTACTGCTTGCTGATGCTACTTAGTTCAGGCTGATGGCAGAGCTGAGCAGACTAATCCTGTGGTGTAAATGGTTTTAGAAATTTAATGATTGAAATACATTAAAAAAGAATCCAGATTTTGTCACCACTGGCTCCCTGCACATTGCTGCTCTCAGAGGATGCTTTTGTGACGTTGCTTTATCAAACAGCAACTCTGCAGCCATGCAGTGCCTAGAGCTGAGCACTACCCTGGAAATCTCAGTGCATTCCTCCATCCTCCTTGGTGACAGCTCCCCAGCAAGACCAAGATGCATAAATAAACTCGAATTTTCTTTATCAGCCCACAGGAGTGAGCTGGGGCTCCCTGCAGCAGGAGCAGAGGGAAATTCACCTCACCATCACCTGTGCAGGAAAATCCAGGGCAGAGCTTTACTGCATCTCTATGAAAATATTTGAATACAAAAAGCCAATTATAACATTTGCATTCCTCCTATAGAATAACAGTCCCTTTTCTTTTATCATTCAGTTGCAGTAATTTGTTGTTGCTCATAGTCCTTTGGAAAAGCAGAAATTCTAGAGACATCTGCAGCCAAAATGTTTGGTAAGGAGTGGTGTTTGTGCAAATGGCTTTTGGTCCATGACTGCTGGAAAGCTCAGAATGTCCTTCCTAACACTGCCCTAGGTACTCCCACCTGCTTTCAAAGATGTTAATAAGCCTTCACTATTAATATAAATTTAAAATAATTGACAATAATATATGTAGTGCTCAGATATTGCCAGGGTACTAAACACACATTTCTAGAGAGCTCAGATTAGTCCCTATATGTAGCAATTTTGTATATAGCTTTTATCATGCATTTCCATTTTTTAAAATTATAGTCTAGTCAGGCAAAAATATTTTCAACACAGAAAGATAAAAGGGTTCAAATATTTCCACTAAAATGCTTCTACCAAACTATTTTCACCAGACAAAAAACCCACAAGCTGTATAAACAGCAAACATTTCTGCAGCCTCTCCTTGAACTCTATTATTTCTAGGAATAAGGTGAAAAAAAAGGGAAAGGTACCACAAGTAAAAAAATATTTCTTGGAAACAAAGCCAAAACCACATATTAAAGTAAAACCAAATTATAATTTAAGAAAACTTTTGAAAACTACAGGGAAAAAATACTATTCCTGTAGAGTATGAACAGGGGAGAGTTTAAGTATGAGTAACTGATTGAAACATTATCAATTTTTTAAAAAAAGAAAATTTGTATTATATATTTTTTCCAAGTAGAATATTTAAATTTTCAGATAACCCCCCTGGTCTAGTCTAGTACAGGTCTTCATGTTTTCTGGCTATTCACTTCAAGAGGTAATGATCAGCAATCTAATACAAAATTGTAATATTTAAATGCTTTAGAGGGGATCAGTACTCTCTCAGTATTTGCTGCCAAACTGAATCCAGTACTACCTGAGTATTTTCAATAAAACAAGCCTTAGAGGACAGATGAAGTGTGGTTATCAGTCCTGCTGCTGAGGAAAAGACAAGCAGCACTTGCAGAAGACAGCTGTACTGCTCAGGTAGCAATTACAATACATTATATTCCTTTCCCCAGTCCCCAGCATCCCTGACATCCCACAGGATCCTGAGTGTTCTGCTCGCTCTCTCTCACTTATATAACAATAAAATGGAGATATTCTACTTCCCTAAAAGTTTCCTCCAAATCCTTCCATCAGAGGAGGTTCCAACAGCCCCAGCCCACAGGTGACTTCTTCACAAAACCTCAACTGATTTAAAAAGTAAGAATTTTAGAAACAAGAACATAAATAATAAATGTCACAACAATCTGTGGTGTTATTTTATAAATATCCTTTGTACTTCTCGATGTTCTGGTGTCTTTTGAACACCAACCAAATTATTAATCTCCTCACAAGCTGATATAAAATGAATATTAACTGCAAACCTGCATCTCTCACCTCCTCTCTTGCATTTTAAATGAATGACTAATTCAGCTCTCCTAAAAAAAACACAGAAAAAATTCCCTAAAACATAATAAAACCTCAGGTGACTGCCAAACTTAGCAGGGTACCACAAGGTACAAGACATTCCCATTTATATTCATCTTTGCAAATGGAAGGTATAACACAGGGACACTGTGGCTGTTCCTTCTAGATAATTATATTTTGGAATTGCGATGAAGCAGGCAGAATTTCTTCCAGCTAAGACTCCAGATCTTACTGGTGTGAGCAGATCACACAGAGGGGGTTGGGGGAGCTGCCTGAGGAGCCTTTGGAGCATCCCCCAGTGCATCCAGGGATGATCCACAGGGCTGACCCTGACACTCTGCACAAAGAACTGCTTTGCTTCCAAAACGCACTGCTGATCCCCACACAAACACTGCTCTGCCTCAAAAGTCAGAACCTCAGATGTAGAGACAGCCTAAAACACCACAGAGCCCTTCCAGAGCGGGGCTGGCCCCTCTTGCACCTCTTCCACTGCAGCAAACAGGAGAATTTTTGCTCTTGGTGCAGCTGTGCTGTGCAAGTCCTTGCCGCAGGATGCTGTGGTTCACACACAGGGTGCCCAGGTCAGGAGCAGAGATCCTCTGAGGCTTCTAAAGACATAAAAAGCAGCTCCTGCCTCAGGAAGCCTCTGCTTTTAGAGGCTCAGAGATCTGGGAAGGGACAGCCAGGATTGTACATTTTATGGTTTTTAATACATTTGCTCTGGGCTACCTGTAAAAGTCCAATTGAGGAAAAAGAAAGAAGTGCAGGAGTAAAAAAAAAAAAAAATTAATTTAGTCCATTTAGTCTTTCCAGCAATGACTGTCCTGGTTCTTGACCTTGTGCTGAAGTTTCTTTTTAGCTGTTATACACTAAAAGTATTTCACACCACTGCCTCCAAAATATTGTTGTCTCAATTCAAAAGCAACCACATGCAAAAGATGGGTTAGCATTATACAAGCTTTCTACAAAAGAAGGCAGCAAATGCATGGATTAAAACAATTCATAGAAAAAAACCCAGTGTTTTTTAGCTGTTAAGATGATTTTATCTGTTGTAAATATTCAAGAAGTGGAAGAATGTGAAACACAATTAGTAGATATTCAGCTAGCAGACTTCCTTGCACCTTGACTCCACAGATTAAGAGTCACACATGCTTAGTTATGTTCCTAAATGCAAAAGAAAATCTCAAGTTTCTGCATTCTAAATTTGGGCAAAAACACTTGTTCAAGCACCAGAGAGGGTAGGAGGTGTCTGTTGTTTAGAAGAGGGTTACAAATAAAAATTGAGCATGTACTTGTTACTTATGAGAGAGAAATAAACAGCACAAGAAATCCTGCTGAAAAGCAGATAAAGTGATGAAAAAATTACAAACTGAAGAGTCTTATGCACAGGGAATTAAAGGAGTATGGGCACTGTCATGTGCCCCACACCCACCACTGCAGTGTGAGACAAATCTGGAAGTATGAAAGAAGGCACTGGCACAAACAATACTTTGTACTAATAATTATTCCACAAGAAAGTACAAAACTGTGATTTTTTTCCATAAATATTTCTTCTCCCTGTCCAGCAATGTAGGCTTTCAGTTGGTAGACCTGCAACCCAAATTCAGAAAATAGTGTCATCATGACACAACTTTATTCAGAAAACTTATTTCATATTACTAAACTTCTGATCTTTGACTTAAAAATGCCCTTTTGGCCCAAAAAGGAAAATAAATTTTAAAAATAAGTTGGTGAGGGAGAGACACAGAAGAGGTTGGAGATTATGTTAAATTACCAGAAAAGTAATCTCTCTTATTTTGTTCTTCATCCTTTTGGTCTTTACTTTTTGTGAACCCTGTGACCATTGTTCTGTTGGTCCTCTATAGTTTCTCCATGTATCTCCAAGGCTCTTCTTCTAATTTTAATGATGAAAAAAATCAATGCATATCACATATAAAGACACAAAACCCACTACAGACCCTATATTTGCTGCAGAGAATTGAAAGCAATCATGAAAAACTGGATTTACATTTAATGCTCTCCATGCCTAAAAATGCAGGGTCTTAAGGGTTTTTATTCAAAAATAAAAGAGAAATAAAATTTTCAAATGTGTTTTGAAGAATATACTTATTTTTGGTTCATTTCTTTGCTAAAAAACATGACTGGCTTTATTCATTACTAGAAATCTTAATTTTGAGTTGTATCTGGAGGGTATTTTGCAAGATTTGCCTGTATGTGCAGTACAGTAATTACTTTTTGAAGTGCACTGAAAAAGGAAATGAAGTCAGCAGGTTTATGATCTCAAAGCTTTTTGATTTAATTAAAAGTCATTAGCAGCAACCCTCACTATTCAGTGGCTGAACATGCCCAAATAGAGATCTTAAAGCAGAAGCCATAAAGCTGCAGGTTTTACAGCTTGCTCAGGTTGAATATACAGCAAAATTCAACTTTTTTCCATGTTACAGTGGACTGAAAATGTGATAATAGAAGGAATATCGCTATAAAAAATTTAATGCTAAGTCTGATGTGATTAAAAGTTAGTAGAAGTAAATAATATTTCCCCCATGAATGTGCTGTGTATTAGCTCTGTTCTTGATTTATGGCACTGGAACTTTTCTGGGTCCCCTGTTTTAATGCACACTCAGTCACAGCTGAATTGCTCACTAATGTGCTGCACTCTCTGATGAGCTGCCCAATTTCACACCCAGCCTGCTGACAGGATCTCTGCACAATGAGAGCCCCTCCACTGACATTCTGCTGGAACACCTATTAACAATTAGATTCCTTTTGCTTGCTATTGTATGCTGCTATTGTCATTCCAACAACAGATGCTTTTCTTATAAACCACTGAATTTACTCAGATTTAAATGTCAGGCAGACCAAGTGAATGCACACTCCATGAACCTGCACCGGGGAAAATGAGCTCACATCTGTCTCATCATAATATATTGTATTTCCATTTCATTTACTTCCCATTCTTAGCAGAGTTTCAAGCAATTTTTCAATTTCCAAACTAAGCAGCATCTTAGAAAAAGTGAGGTGATTTTTTTTTTTTTCCTCTCTATGGCAGAAAATATATTGTTTGTTGGGATATTTTTGTGGTGTCACACAACCACCCAGCACAATGCTGTTTTCACAAATACCTTGTTTAACCAAACAAAACAACACGAGAAAAAAAAAAAAAAAACTATGTAAAAGATACCAAGGCAGAAATTCTATGAAGAGGTTTCTTGATGAACACTTCTGCATAATTCCAGGTATCATGGACATAAATGAGTATAAATTTTACACACTGGATAATTAAATGAATGGGATTTCTCAGGGGAAAGTAACATAGGCTCTGACAATCTGCAATTAAGTGGGTTGTAGTGGTGGAGTTTTACAGATATTTAGTGATGCAGGTAATGTCTCAAGGAGTTTCTAAAGTACTTCAGTATTTAGGGAATTAGTTCCTTTGATGTTTTCTGATAGATCTCATTAGTTGCACCTAAAGGTATGTCAGCATGTTAAAAAAAAATCTTGTTACTGAATTTAGTATCTGCAGATTAAAACAATGACTTTTAGGCAGCTCAGCCTCTGTATAAATCATTTAATGTAAGCAATATTAAATTTTAAGAGCAAGTTGAACAATTGGCTTGTCTGATATGATTAAAGATGTGAGGAAGAAAAAAAAACCCAACAGTAAATTCTGAAAGTCTAAAGTTCAGCTAACAGGTATGAAGGGCAATTCAATTTGTCCTAAAATGCAAAGAAATCAAAGTTGCTATGGTTTCATCCTTATTTCAAAATGATGGCCAGTCTCTTGCATACTTGCAAATGTAGAATTTTCAGACTGATTCATCCAAGGTTAGATTGTTTATTCCCAGTCTTTCAATATTTTCTTGCTGTTAGGAATTTTAAATGAACATTTTATTATTGAGTTCCTTGGCAGAAGTCCATATGAGTTGGGACTGTACTTAGAATACAAATGAGAAAATTAATTATGTGATGACAGTTTGGAATATTAGTTTTCAGCTCCCAGTTTTTATTAGGTCTCTTTTTCTGGATGTTCATGAAGTGATTGGCAGAACATTTCAGAAATATATAGGATGTTTTTAGAAATTTCATACTGAAGAACAATACATTCTAACTCACTGTTTTGGGTGAGGAAAAATCCAAAATACCACATGATATTTAAGCTGAATAAGTACACTGCATGGAAATGCAGGAGTTTATCCTCTCCTCTGCCAGATTCCATCAGAAATCCCAACTCTCACACATTGTAAAGAGTTTTAAGACAATGAAAGAATAAATTTCTTGTTCTTTGCCTGAAAGTTGCTATACAGCATTACTGTGCAAATGCTGGCCTACAGATGTGGTTTGTATCTCAGTGGCACTGCTGAAACCCAGTGGCTCTGTGAACCACTGTAAAGTTTGCATTAAATGTGGAGTTAATTACCTCAGGAATAAGAATTTCACAAAAGAAAAAGAGAAAAAGAGAAATGTTTAACTACTCTGAAGAACACATTTAGCGTAAAAATCATGGGTTTTTTTCAAAAGTAGATGAATATTTTAAACTTTAACCCTAGAACTTAACCCCAGTCAATGTAATATAAATATGGAATCATGAAAGCCTTCTCAGCACTGTGCTCCACTTAATATTTTTTATTATATCTCTTCAACATTCTAATTTCTTGTCTTTCTCATTTATATTCTCCTGACATAAAATCAAATTTTAGATCTTTATAGAGCTTTTGTAGCTCTAGTACATTACTGTTCAAATGCAAGCACACAGATCTCTTATTAAAATGTCACTGTTTCAGAGACATCTTTGGTGCAAATGTTGTTATTTAGATGAAAACAGATTATCACAACAGCAGAGGTTCTTTTTATGCAAAATTTCATTTTAGCCCAGCCTGTTTTAGAAGCCTACAGCTGTCAGACCTCGTGTCTTTCTCCCTGATCCCTCAAGCTGAGGAACTTTGTTTGTTCCTATAACAAAACACGTGGCTGTCCTTTAGCTGATTAGTGCTTCAACAAGAACATAACAAGATATTCACTGTTTCCAAATGTTTGCACATCAAAGACAACTTTAAGCAGCTTTGTGAAATGAATTTGATTTGTTAAACCCTCAAAACTGCAGAAGGATGGAGCTGGAGGAGTCTGTTGATTCCCTGCCTCCTGCAGAATTACAATATACAAGAGGTCCAGACTATGCATCTTTGTCTACAAAATACTTGTGGTTTATGGATGCCAAAACTTTGCCATTCTAACTTTTCCAAATAATTGCTATCAGAAATATAAAAATATTTTATTTAATTTATAAAAATGCTATACTTTGCAGTAATTATAAAGGGCATTACATCAACATGCACAGCCATGGCTTCTTGCCACCCAGATCACAACTATGTGAAATACCATAACCCTTCAAAAGTACTTAAAATAGTTCTTCTACTCTGCTAAGACTACTTCAGTAGCTAGATTTACCTTCAATAAAGAGAATTATTGGTGCTCATTTTAAAAAAGGACCTAGATTTCTTCTAGGTAGAGAATCATTATTCTGAACTGAGAATATAGTGATAAAACAGATCAGAATCAGAGTGAAAGAGCAAAAGATTATTTTTAAAAATGAATGTCAAATGTCATTTTCATTTATTAAATTGAATTCTGTAAGCTTCTATAAATTCCATGACACAGAAGACTAAGTTAAGCAATTACTCTTGAAAATATTATCCACTCCTCTGCAGCATTAACAAAAAATAAATTTATAAAACACATGCAGCAGATAGTCTAAATATTCACTATGACAAAATGTTAAATGTATCTAGTGGGCTAAATAACAATATTGAGTTAAAATTATGCTTGTAACAGCCACAACAGCAGGGAAGGGAAGAGGCAGGGAGCTCTGCAGGCATCTCTCTCTGGGGAATTAACAGCCTCACCTCCACAGGCAGCAAAGTTCACTGCACTCCTGTGAAATGTAGGGCAGTAGGCAAGGTAAGAGAGACATAG
This sequence comes from Catharus ustulatus, assembly GCF_009819885.2. Taxonomy (NCBI): domain Eukaryota; kingdom Metazoa; phylum Chordata; class Aves; order Passeriformes; family Turdidae; genus Catharus; species Catharus ustulatus. The sequence goes on from NC_046227.1 coordinate 31,064,337, forward strand.
TGAAACCTTTCCTATCTATATTCCCTACCCAGACTGCACATGTAGATATTCATGAATGTAAAAATCAGTTTAACATACCTTTTACATTGTTTATCTCAGTCTTACAGAGTTGAAGCAAATCTATTGGAACAGCAGCAGGCTCCTGCCATCATTTGGTCTAAGCCAGCTGGATATAAATACTGCTTTGAAAAGACCTATGCAAACAGTCAAGAAAAAACTTAGAAGAGCAGGTAGCAAAATCAAAGGACCAGGCCTAACTGAGATGAGAAAATAGGTATAAACACAACAGCATCTTCATTAACAGCCACTCAACCATCATCTCACCATCAGCTAAAAGTCCAACAGGTCCTCATGGATCCTCCTCGCTATGAAAAGTAGGAGAATTTTACACTCAAAATAACCAGCAGTAAGAAAATTCAGATCTACATTTGTGCCTAAAAATAAGAGAAGGTGTTGTACAAATTAAAACTGCCAGCAGTCAGACATATAAAGTTTCTCCTCACTAGGAGAAACTCCTGTAAGACAGCACTCCTCACAAGGTAGCACTCCTCAGAAGATAGCACTCCTGTCAATGCTGGGCTATCCAAGCAGCCATCTGGTTGAACCTGAGCACAGACACCAGCTGACTACATCTACACCCTGTAGGCAACACAGGGCTTGCATTAAAAGGTCAACAGTGTTCATTCTCTGAAAATGTCCTTTGCTCAAACATGATTTTTTAACTAATCCTTGTTTCATGACCACCTCCTTCTTCTCCTAAAATTCTCACCCCTTCATTTAGGAAATGAAGAGCTTGTCATGGAGCAGTTTGGTTGGTATTGACCTCTGAAGTTTGCTCAGGGACTTTGGTAGGGCTGAGAAGCCAACACAGGCACTGTAACCACAGGAGAAACAGAAAACACAAACCAAACCAGCCCATGTATCCGGTCTCTGCAAGTCCAAAGACACCATGGCCAGCTCCTCCTCCACGTGGAAGGACCTGGAAAGGCACCTCCAAACCTCAATTTGTGATCTAAGTCTCTTAATAACCAATGTCATCTGCATGGGATTCACCTGCTTTTGCTGAAAGGACCATTTGAAACTTTTAAAGGATACACACGCTCCTTTACATTTTTCCTCTCTCCACCATCTGTATTCTGCTGCATCACCTCAAAGGCCAGGTGCTGACAGCTTCCTCTAAGGCAGTAATTCAACTTCAAACCAACTGCAGGGGAGTGAACGGGCATCCTGCCTCTCCCCACAGCAAGAGCAAGGCATGACCTCCACAAATCTCTGATTTACACTGAACTGACATGTGCTCAACCAGTTCAGCATTAAATCTCCTCTATACTCCAATGGTCCCTGCTCCTTCAGGACTTCACTGTCTGATTAGAGAAATTATAAATGCAAACTTGGCTTTCTGATTAATGAGTCATGAACATCACAAGAAGGCAGCAAGTGACCTTTGCCATTCATTTTTTTGCAGCCTTCCTGTAATCAGCATCACAAATACTTTGGCACAGTTTGTTTATTGACTTTGCACTGGAGCAAAATCAATTTTCTATGCCTTTTCTTCCAATGTTAGTTCTTCTACAGGAAATAAAATAGTGTTATAGGTATCTAGGCTTAATAGCTGTATGCTTTGATTCAAACTAGGTGCGGCCTTATTTAACCCAGATTAGTTCACCTGATCAGGTGAAAGCAAGGATTGCAGAAAAAAAATAAAAATTAAGGAATACTGGGAAAATACTGGGAAAAACCCAACAGAATTCAGAAATTACAACCCAAAAAGATAATTTTAAAAATTCTATACTAAAGTAATTTCATGTAGAAGTTTTTCAGTATTGCTTTAAAAACAAAACAACAACAACAGAAAAAAAAATGATGATGCAAAACCCATTTAAAGCACCACATCTCTGCTTGTCCTGCTTCTCAGACTGTACTGTAGCTAAGCAAGGAAGGAAGTCCTCAAAGGAAGATCCTCTTCAGGGTGCTAAACACGTACTGCAAAAATCATTATGCTTAGGTTCCATACCTCCTTTAGGAATAGCACCAAAGCACAGAACAACTCCAGGTCTCTACATCCAAGGCTGAGCTGGGGATTTCATTATTGGGGATTTTGCACAGTCAGGCACAAGCCCTGTAATGCTGTTGCTTAACCAACTGTCCATCAGCCACAGTGAGTAAATTGGCAGGGTCAAAGGCAAAAAAAGGTTTTTTTGAGACTAGATACAGGTAACTCATTCTGTCAGCTGAGATTAAATCTTGGTGCTGGAGCAGGATGTGAAGAGGAAAAGAGCAGCACTTACCAGCCGTTTTTTAAAAACAAGTCAAATAAATCTGAACGAAACCCCAAGAAGTTTTATTTGAACAAGTCTCTTAAGAGGTTTTGCAGGCTCGTTCTGATGATCATGGGACTGTGAAGTATTTACAACAGCCAGGTAGCTCCATATCCAAACAATGCTCGTGGCAAATCAGTTGGGCAGACTGAAGAACACGAATTTAAATATTTAAGAGGCAGGAGTCAGCCATGTAGTAGACTTTTTCACAGTTCATTAGAAGATTTAGAAGCAAAAGTCTATTAGCATTCTTCTGCACACAAAAGGCTGATTGAGGAGAGACTAGATGAATTAATAATCAAATATAGTGATGCATATTAACTACAGAAAAATCTGCTCTAGAAGGCACAGACATGGTTGCCAAAGTATGGTTAAAATAAAATCAAGTATTAGTTGTCCTTAGGAAAAGGAACAAACATCCTTGAAAAAATGTTATTTTTGTGTTGATACAGAGCATGTGATCTTTACTGATTTATTTTGTATTAAGACAAGATAATATCTGGGGACCTGTTTCCATCACTAACAAATACATGAATGAACTGGCTTTTTGCCTCAACTGGCATTTCCTGAATGAATAAGAACGTGAGCTCTAAGCAAGACACACTGCAGCAGCACACTGCACCAGGCTCTCTGTGCTCTCTTCTGTGCCAGCACAGAAAATCAGTCTCCTTGTTTTGCCATGCTGTTGCTTTTCTTGGGGATCTGTTGTGCCTGTAAACGCTGGAAATGGTAAGAATATTGTGTGCTGCATAGGAACAGTTGTGATACCATGATGAGAGGAAGATATGACAGGAGGAGGATGCATTCAACTCTCACAGAGTCCCTTCCCAGCCCTGCTCCTGGCTGAGCAGATCTCCTGTGGTGGAACAGCTCATCCAGTCCCTGCCAAGCAGGAAATCTCTTAATGGCAGGGGCAGTTCCCACAAGAGGAGGGTCATCTTCAAATGCATCAGCAGGGCTGGCACCCTCCACCAGACCTGCAGAGTTAATTGCTCTCTCCAGCTCAGTGTTTGATGCAAACCCTGGAGCTTAATGAAGCTCGGTGGTGCAGGGATGAGGAGGCTGCACTCACTCAGTTAATGCTGCCCAGAATCTTCGAGTAAAAGGCAATTCCCATCACACTGATCTTAAGATGAGCTCTCTCTCAATTGCACCTGTAATAGTCATTGCTGAAAGCATGGGTGCCATGTGTGCTTCCAGCAGGCATCCCAAGGAGAGGTGCTGCTTCTCCCAGCTGGGATTCAGGAACAGCTCAGCATCACACTGTTATCAACAGCATTTCAGAAAAACAGTCCAGCCCTGTATCAGCATGAGTTTCATAAACACAGGCACAATGTGGCTCCTATGTGTGCTCCTGTATCATTCAGAGCTCTGGTGGGGGAATATCTGCACAGAAAGGCTTTGCCCACTTCACAGGACTCATCTTCACAGGAGGACTGGTGCCAGGAAGGACAGGGCTACCAGGGCAATGCAGGCAGAGCACTGTAGTGATGAGAGGCAGTGCCTGAGCAATACAGCAAAACTGCAAACCTCCAACCAGGCCAGTGGGGGAAAAGGAGGAAGGAGATCAGAAAAGAAAAGGTGTGCCACGAAGTCACAATTACTGGGTCTCCTGAGGAGAAAATGGTGAAATTATGTCAATTTTCAGGAACACAGTTTAAAAGAGCAATTTAAAAATGAAATACTGAAGAGCAAGCAAACTGTTTGTGAGTCTAATATCAACTTCACAAGTACCAAATGGGAGAGGCTTTCAGTTACTTTGTGCACTGAATACAAACCAAAGTTTAGAGATTAAATGTCAACAAATGAAGGCAAAGCATGAATCTATTGTGCCATATCACCTCATTCCCAAATCACTAACAAGCTACAATCTATCTTATCTCTGCTTCACTTATTGACAATCTCCATTTGTTTCATCAAGAAAAGGAACAATCCATTCTGGACTCAGCATATATCATCCTAAGCAGAAAGAAATACTTTGCAATAAATGACAGCCAAGTAAGAAGCAGAGTGTGCTCTGCTTTGCCACAAAAGTACACAGCAGGAAAGTATGAAGTGCATTATTTTCTACCCTTTGCATATACACATCTCCCAAATATTCACACTGAACCTACTCTCTTTGGAAAGTAGGAGGAACTGTTCCTTTTTGATCCCTCAGAAAAGAGAACCAAGTCTGAAGTCACTCTTTCACAGCCAACACCAACACACCAGTGGCTCCCATCAGCTGTGGGGCAGAACCTTCCTTCTCTGCACTTTTGGGTGAAATCAGCAGCCTCTAGGACAGAGGCAAGCAACAAGGTCATATTTCATGGGATATGGCTTTTGGGGAGGCTTTCAAGCAGACAGCAGTGTCATACAGATCTAAGGGCTGTGTTTGAAGAGCTTTTCAAGAGCCAAACTGTATGGAGCAATCCAGTACTTAGGTGAGATTCCTTACAGGGAACAACTGACATTGCTCTTTACAAGCATTACATTTTTTAAGGAGTGCAGAAGATGTATTTTTTACTTATTCATTTTTGTATCTTCTGTTCTTTTAGAAAAGCCTTGTGGTGACTGAGGGATCTGCCCTCAACAGACAGAAGGTCACAAAGTAAGCAATCTCAAAAAAACCTTACACAACCCTCCAAGCTTTGCTCCCTTTTCATCTGTGAGATGCAGCACAACAAGCACATAAAACATGGGAGCAGAAAGGTTTTCTCAGCAAGAGCTTGCAAGGTACCTGCACACAGCTTATTTGTGTGCAGGTGAAACAAAACAGTGAAGGGATTGCTGTCTCCTGGCCACTGTCACTGCAGTAGGTGTGATTCCTAAATAGGAGAAATTAGGTATTAGGAGTCAAAAGGAAAAAGCTGGGTGGTGTGGTCGTGGTGATATGTATAAAGCAACAATTACATTTTGAAGCCAATGTCCCTGAAGTGCAAAGATGCTTTTGTTGCTTTACAATACTGGCAGGCTCACACACACAGAGCTGCCTCAATCCACCTTCTGCTTGGATTCAAAATTATTTCTATGTAACTGAAAGCTCCAAACCTTTTTTTTTTTTCTTTTTTTTTTTCTTTTTTTAATTTACATGAAAGATAAAGTTTCTTAATGTATTTGTATAACAGGATGCTTCTCTGGCAAACATCAAGGCCAAAGCTGAAACAAAAATATCACAAAGCACACAAGATCCCAGGTACAGGTCACCACTGGAGATGGGTAATAGACTTGATGGACCATTAGCATGTCCCACTGTGCCTGTACAGAGCCAGCAGGGAAGAAGGAGGCAATAAAAGAAACAGAGTGCAGATTAGAAAGGAAGAAAATTATGTAGGGAAGTCAGCTAAAAAGAGAAGCTTTTTACTGAGTTTCCCAATAATATTTTATCACAGCACTATGGTCCAAAAGAAATACTTATGCCTTGCCAGGTTAAATACTTTGCAAACAAATATATTGCAAACTGGGCTGAGGAGATGTAAAATCAATGCTATAAACATGTGTCACTGCTAATATTGCCTCATATTTCTACAGTTTACAGCATTTAACCTGTACCTCAGAGAAGTCAATAATTATTACATCAGTGATGAACACTAATGTCATTGTGGCAACTGCAGCTGGGGAAATGTTGCATGTTTGTCATGACAAAGTCTAAAAGCCATAACACTTGAAAGCAGAACTGGACAGTTTGGCCAAAATTCTGCCCTGCCTACCTGCACACTTAACAAATGTAAATTATCTGCTGCATTTATTGCTGTAAATACAACTGCAGGGTAGCTGACTTTAAAAGCAATGACAGAACAGGATGCCAGAAAGTTGAAGTCCTGATAAAAGCATTAGTCATAACAGGATAATCAGATACAATCAGGAGGGGAATAAGTTCACTGGCAAATCTGAGAAAACATTCCCACCAATGCAATACAGCACTAACTTTCTAATGTATGACTGTGCTGTCTAATATAAATGCAGTATAATTAGTTTAAATAATAAAATGACAACTCCTGTGTGTTTATCAGAAAATGTATAAAGCAAGCAGATAAAAGTGCCTCTACCCTGTAATATTTCAGGACTGCTCCAGTGTGTACCAGACACCTGCAACAGTTTACATCCATGGGAAAGGGATAGACTGTGCTGATAAGCACAAAATCAGAATGATATGAGCCTGGGCTTAGTCCTTAATGCTAAACTCTGTGCAAATGTGAAAGCTGGGCTCTGGAGATAGCAGCCAAATGTCATATTTGAACAAGTGATATTGGGAAAAGCTAACTGGAGGTCCCAGAAATAGAAACTACAGGGAGGAAGCAAAACCATGGGGGCAGTTAGTGCCAGACAGGATCTATCCTTCACTCAGAGCAAGATGGAGGGACACTGATTAAAGACATCTCTATGTTGCTCAGTCATAGAGAGAAAACCACTTTAATGGAACCATAGAAGTTTGAGACACTATAGTGATATCTAGGTCACCCAGGCCAATTCTCCATCCCCCTGGAATGAATGGTGAATCACACCATGTGCCACGTGCCTTTGATCAGCTTTAAAAGGCAGAAGGAGGCTGGGAACATCCAAAAAGAGCATGAGCATTCATTTCACTGGCTTACACTGAGTTGTTAAGGATAGTCAGTGTTATGGTATTCTTCAAGGGACATGGGAACTCAAACTCTTTGTTCCATATTTATATTTTTTCCCTCCATTATTCCACACCTTATTTTCTGACATGCATTTCAGTTTCTATTTTAGTACTCAACATAGGACATTATTAGGTGGCAGACTGATCCTTTTCCAGGGTAGTCCCACTGGTTTCTTTGTCTATTTAATGGAATGTATAGTCACTTATATACCTCCCAATTTTAAAAACAGAACTACATCAAACAAATAAAAAAATCAATGGCATACCTAGTTAAATTCCTACTGGGCAGCCCTGCATTCATCATTGTTGCTATTATTTTTACATGCAAATATACACATTTCTCAGTTTTCTCACCATTACCAAGTTTCCCCATTGCTCTATCAATGCCTCTTCTTTCTGATGCAATTTATTCACACAGCTATTTTCAACCACTTTAGTCTCATCTTTCTTCCTTTATTAAATGTCTGCTTCCTTATGAGCAATGTTTGATTTCCAGGACTAGTGACAAATGTACTAGAAAGTCACACATATGCACACCAATCATTCCTCTGTCCTGTGCAGTTAAAGCAGACACATAGATTATTTACTTGGTTTGATATTTTTCTGTTCTAACCTTTCCTTCTCAAATGAAACGTGATGATCACTCTTCCCTAAAACATTGAAACGCTGTTGAGGAGTGAAGCAGAGTCTGTTCCTTGCCAGAGGTCAGCTTAGAAACAAAAGGGTTTAGTAAATGGCAGACATGGAGAAACACTGCTGCAGTCAGAGCACAGAAATGGCACAACACAGACTCAGAACCGAGATGAGTGAACTAAATTTAGAAAGACAGAAAGAAAAGTAAAATAGAATGAAGTTCACAAGATCAGAGCTAGCTGTATTTTTAGGTCCAGGGAAGGCAACACTAAAAAAATAGCCAGAGCAACATCTTGGTTCAGGAAGCAATGCATGCTAAAAGCTAAAATCCAGCATCCCTTAGGGCAATCTGTGCCCTCCTGTTGCCAGCAGGGCAGAGCCCTGAGCCCTTGGCAGCAGCACAGACAAGCACACCCAGGTTTGTCTTTCTCCCCCAGCCCTGTGCATGCACAGCAGGAGCCCTGCAGAGCTGCAGGAGAGCCCAGGAGCACTGCAGAGGTGCTCAGCAGGTCTGGCATCTCTTGTAGAGAGAACTTAAAAAGAAGTAAAAATATCTGAAGAGCCAAAGAAAAACATCCAGTAACAGTCGGCACAGCTGCTGCAGAATAAATGAGGTCTCAATTATTATTTTTAGCAGAAGTCACACACTCCAAGTCCTGGTCCAAAATAAAGATTTTCCATGATCTCCTACAGCAGTGGGAAGTTATTTCCTATATAGCAACCCATCCCTGAGAGCTGCAGGTACATCCACACGGGAATATTGACTCTCATTTATTTCATACTTCCCAGTCATGATCATGTACAGAGCTTGAATATCAGAAATGCAACATTCCTGGGCAACAGATACAGGAACTTCTACACAACTTCAGCCCTGGGAAGGCACTGATTGTATCTTGAAGCAATGAAAAAATTACAAGACAGTTCTTGAGGGACCACCAGCAACCTGTGGTACATGGAGAACATTACATAAAAGCTGCTGCTTCACAGTCTGGTACTTAATTTAGGGAGAATTATCTGAAAAATAAGATCATGCTTCTTTATTCAAAGAAGTGAAGTCTTTCATATGAAAACACACCAATGGATTTTAACTCATAAGCCTTCCTCCCTTTCTTTCATAACTTTCTAAACACAATCCCTATACAGGATAATCCATTCAGGGTCACTCCTTAAGAAAACTGCTATAGCAGCTTCTTGCATTTCATTGCTTTACTGAGCACTTTAATATTTATTTCAGCCCAAGGCACAGGACAATTTTGTTATCCTGAACAGCTGAGTAGGAAGCACGTGATGTGATTTAGGAAATCCCCAGAATGTCAAGACTGGGTTTTGCAAATCCTTATCACTATGTCTGCTTCCTTCTCCACCTGTTTCATTTGACTCCTTTAAATATTTGTAATAGAAATGGAACTGCAGTCACCATGAGTTGATTTAAAGGAAAAATCTTTATTAGCAGTTCTAAATTCGACCTCACCAGCTACCCTTAAATATACAGTTATAAATCTGCAACCATTTCTTCAGTAACATGTGCAAATGTCTCCAATTTCTTTTCCCATTTGCTTAAACTATCATTAAACATTATGGAGACAAAACCTTGAAACCACAAGCCAAAGAAGAGTAAGATGAAAACCAGCAGAGAAATGGAGGTGTAGCAGGAAATTTGTCCATGTTAGACCACCAGGCCTTCAGGCTGCACAGTCAGCTGGCAATGACACAACATCACACCATGACAAGTGCAAACCACAAAGCGAGAAAGTGCTGCAGTTTGCGTTTTACTGAACAAGGGCATAACCATGCTGCCATGTCTTAAAACCAAAAATAATTAAAATTACTGCATTCCAAAGCAACACATGGATGATCCCAAAGTTAATAAATCAGACCTGTTGTTTTACAGGTTTTACAGGTTTAGAGGAGCGGGGATAGTTAAAATAATCATGATGATCTTGACAGCAATGAATTTGATCAGAAAATATTGCTTTTCTCTTACATGTTCCCAGTGCTGTGTCTAGTTTGCATTGCTGCAGGACAGCTGTAATAGCAGCAAGGTTTTACTTCAAAAAATATCAGGAAAAAGGATTTGGTTCAAAATCATTTCAAATTTTCTGAGCCTCTTTTTAAGAATATATGTTTCATCTCAGGTTTTACTGCAAATTCCAACTCTTTATTTAGTAATTACATCAAAAAATAAATAGGACGGATTTACTGGTTTTCTCACTTTCAAGCAGTTTAGAGAATTCCAACATTATAATTTAAGGTTAAAGTCTACTTGAGAAAAAAAAATTACCCCTGGAAGGGTGGAACAGTTTGCCAAAATGGCAACATGCTTTAGGACGTGCAAATGAGCTTCTGTGGTGGCTCCATTCTCACGTTACCTCCCACCTTCCTACCACAGAGTCAGGAAGCAATATGATTTAAATCATAGTTTTAAATCACCACAAGTTTTAGGTTTAGATTTGTCTAAACTACAGCTGTGCAGCCCTGGATGTGCAGAGGAAGTCCCCATGGTGGAGATTAATTTTGCCTTGCCTCTTGTACATCCATAGTTCATTTTGGCTAATTTAAAATAAATCCATGTCCCCGCTTTAATTCTTCCTTTTTCAACTCCATATCACTAAAAAGCTTTTTAATTACATTGCTAACTTCAGTAGACTAATTTGTCCTTTTAGGTTAATGAGGGAAAACCAGCAATATGCCCCCTCCCCAGTAATACTGGAGAAAAAAAAACAAATTCTGACTTGACCTTTCCCATCACCTGGGCCAAATCAAGGTGTTCACCCTCATCACATCTCACCAATTTCTATGAGCACGTCTCTGCCTGCCTGGGCACCTGATTTTAAACAAAAGATTTAACCAAATTATTTAAGTTTTGTTTCCTTTACAGTGTTTCCCCAAAGAGCAAAAATACATTTTAAAATAAATCTTTAAAATCCAGCAGGACTACATTCCTTTGGGAAATAATTGTATCAACGGGAAGCAATAAAGAGAAGCCTTTACTACTTCAGTAAAAAATTACTTCTTTTTTTTGTTGTTGTTGTTTCTCAGATGCTTATTTTTTTCTTAAGAAATATTTTCATTATTCACATCCAGTAGTCCACTGTTTTCATCCTGCAGTTAGATAAACTTCTCTTGTGCTGGATAGTGTTGGTGAAATTATATATGACAGTACTGATACAGCTATTCACTTGCATGTTCAAGCCTGCATAAGTAATGAATATTTCTCAAGCTGCTTTGAAGCTTTGGTTATGAAAATAGAATGAAAATGTGATTACTGTCACAGTAATACAGCCAGATTTCTTAATGAGACAATATTCTTTATTTTGTCTCAGACAAAATTTTAGAAATAATACAAAAATGATTAACACAAATTAGGTCGTGCTGTATTACATTATAGATTGAGTTTATGCAGATGTGTCCTTTCCCCTCATCATTCACGCAAACTTTCTTCAGATATCATCATCTTGTTAGTCTGGGCACAAATTTTGAAGGCAACACAACTGAAAAACCAACCAGTATGAATGATGTCCTGGTTTGATGACTTGGATTTTTCCTCTCTCCATTCCTACAACAAAGACTTGAAGCCCTTATGTCTGTTCAATAACAACAACATTGCACATTCATTTCACAATCATCCAGAAGAGGTTGGTGAGTCCCACCTCAGTCATTGGGACAGGACTGACTTGCCAACCACCTCAGCTGAGTTTCAGGGAAGGACTGGCAGACCCAGCTCCCCTGTCAAGGAACAAAGAGGTTGTTTGAGCTCTGATTAATTTTGTGGGTACTGCTGTTTTTCAGGCTGACACAGTACCTGTCAGCTCACTTTTAAAATTCTGCAATCCCTTTCTGTTGTTTCCAACACGTAAGTCAGAGAAGTAATAAATTCCTTTGTCATGGTTTTGTGCTGTTTGCTTGGCAGGGAAGGTGGGAAGATGGAAGAGCAGGTGAGCAATGACAAGGACGTGAGCAGAGTAGCACAACAAGGCAAGCTCAAGGTACAGAGCTCACATTACTTAGCCTGGGCTTGGGACTGATTGTGATGTGTTTGAAACACTGCCTAAAGTGATTCCTTTTCCAAATGTGAAGATGTTGGGTTTGGTTTGTTTCCAGCACTCCTGCATTCTTTGTTTTCCTCTCATCAATTTGCTGAACTTGGATTCTATTCTCTTCCTTAATTTGCCATTATGTGCATTTCCTGTATCTTGTGGCTTTTGTTTAGTTCCACAAACCATTGTGCCCCACTTCAACCAGCCCTCAGGGAGAACTTGACTGGGTTATCTGCCCAAGTTGCAATAAGAAATTGGCTTGAACTGTTGTTATTTACACTCCTTCCTAGAAAATTTACCAAAAAAATCACATAAAATTAAACTAAAACTGTTTTCTAAAACGATGCCAAATTTCTGATAGGATAAGGATGGACATGCAAGGTTCCTCTACTAAAAAAATTGAACAAGAAATAGAGAAATCAAGACTAAAAAAATCGTTCCATCAGCTTCTCAGAAATCAAATCAGAGAGTATGGATTCACACAGTTTCCAGATGATGAGGAATCATGACTGTGTGGTCACTTGCTGATATTTCTTCTCTGTAGTAATAATAATGAGAAGAAGCATTATCACCCCTCGTGTTCAATCAGAGCACTTGAATTACAGCCCCAGATTACAGCCAATAACTGCTGGTGTTTGAGGTTATATGGATGCCATCAGAACAGCTATCAGGATAAATCACTGTGACCTTCACCTCTCTGCCTCCAAACAAGACCAGCACACTTTAAGGCAGATGCTATAGTGGTAAAAGTTCTGTTTACTACATGGCATTGAAAGACTGACAGAAATACCAAACCCTAAAATAACAGCAAAGGAGTAGCAAAGAAATCCATGGCATCCTACAAATTCACCTAATTAAGAGAATTTCTCATAATTTTTAGCCCTTGCATTTGCTGTTTTCATCCACCTATTATCTGACCTTACACATAAACTGTAAGATATTTAACAGCATATGGTTTTGTGATGTGTGCAGACTGTGGCTAGAATAGCAAGGTCATAACTGGCCTGCAGGTACCCCTGCAATACCAACATTAATAAAATCTAGGCAGGAAAAAAACAACCTAACCAATTACGGGAACAAGCTCATCAAAGGAAGAAGGATTTTGCAGAAGAGAAAGGCTGCTGTTACAGCTGGTGTCAGCAATATTAGGAAACTGAGGGACCAAATGTTAGCTGGGACATTCCAAATGAATCCTGAACTATAAACCAAATGGTAATAAACAAAGCAATTTGTCAGCTGACCCCCCTTGGATGTTGTTAACAGGAACACAGCATGCCCATAGCCTATGGCAACCTGCAGGCTCCCAATGATAAAATCATGACAGCTAACAGATGAATCCTTTCTGAATTCTATTAAATAAATTAATAATCTTAGCAACATCATTACAGTAAAACATCCATCTTCTGCAACAGCTGTTCCTCCACTGCTTGTTGCATTTATTTTCTGTGCTCTTGCCATGCCTTGTGCAGTGCAACTTAACTCAGAGACTGAACTTTAGCACCTCAATGGCAAACCTATAAAACCAGATTATTTGCATTTTTTATGCAGTTTGTGCAAAACATGATCTTTTGCCTGAATAGAAAAATATGTCTAACTACTCTGACTCTAAAGTAAACAACAATAAACTTTGGTACTTTCTGACAAGAAACAAATGCAAACCTTACAAAAGACAACAATGATTCATATATAACCTTTTCTGCATCTTTCAACTCATCAACAAAGATATTAAATTAAATCTAATATGCTCTTGTTCTGTCTTTAGCTGACAATGTAACATGAAACAAAACTTGGTAAAAGCTAAAGTATGCAATCAAATTGTTTCTGAATTTCTTCACAGTTACAATCTGCACCTCTGTAACTTCAAAAGAAAAATGTTCCTGGTATTCTTCCAGAACAATACAGCCAAGATAAGCAATAAACAGGTAGCTTAGGAAACAGAAATAACAAATAAGAAAAATTTCCCACTTCACATTGAGTGGTGACTTCTCCATGTCTCCCCCTCCATCTGAACTCACAGGTCAGGGTGCTGTAGCTGATGTGGTACATAAGAACTCGTGTGTAGCTGTGGACCTGGGCAGTTCTGTTTTGCACTACCCACTACATGCTCTTTCTAACACTGCACTGACAATTTAATTCAACACTTACAATTCTATACCTCAGATGAAACTACAGTACATAGAAACCTTAGTAAGCCTGGAATAATGAAAATCACATTTTACTTTTTGGTGATACCTCCCATGCTACACAACCAAAGTTGCACATTGTAGAAGTTTCCCAAAGGAATAGAAATGCACAGACCACAGGGATTTTTCTTCTAAGAGCTATTTTGAGACCACTGGTACAGACATGTATTTGCCATTAAATAAACATGTTCAGCATCAGATACAGCCTCCTCTTTCTCGTCTCCTGTATGGGAAATTATGCTTTTCTCAAGTGTATTTAATCTGTAAATCAGAGAAGTGAGACCTGTGAGAACATTTGCTGTGCCAGTCTTTCTGTGCTGTGATTTCCAATTGCTGTAGCAACATTTCTTGTAAATTGTTTTTTAAACCCTGTTTTTGCAGAATGGCCTAAGTTGAGGCATCTTTCCATGCTTGTTCTGTAAAAAACTCTTGTGTAGTTTACATTTCCACTTACATTACAAACATCCTTTGGATATCTCAATCTAATGCAGAGCAGAATTTGCCTCAATTTTTTGTAGCACAGTTTTAATGTTATTCTCTCTCTCTCTCTCTCTCTCTCTCTCCCTGATCTGGTCTTGGAATGTACTTCAGAACCTACTTTTGTCAAACTGCACACTATTTTAAGACTAACTTCTTTGAAGTGTGATGTGCCCTGCACATATATGGCAGTATTTCCATAGGGTCAAGATTTTCAGAAAGTGCCACATTTAGCAGATTTCTGACATAGTTACAATTAATTTCTTTGAATTTTTCCTTCTCTACTCCAACATTGCTGTTCCCTCAGCAGTTAAATTACCTACACAGTACAATAGTCTGTATTGCACAGATCATCTCAGTGGTACAATTGCAGCAGCACTAATGGCAGAAGCATCCTGGAGCTTTGGAGAAGCTTCAGCAGCTGCATCAAATGAGGAACATAAATCCACAAAACTTGTGCTCTGGCTCTGGGTCTGCTACTGAATCACTGTCTCAGATTAAATTCAGCTCCTTATCTTAGGCCATTGGTATAAACTGCAGACAACAGTATTTGCCCACCAACCAGAGAACAAATTAACAATTCTGCCAGACAAAGTACTGGATTTTGCAGTAAGACTGATTTAAATTCAGGTGACAGAAGTCACCCTTTACATCCTTGAAAAATCACGCAATACAATTGCTACAATATTATTTTAGTTACATTTTTGCTGTCTTGTCCAGGTAAGCCACAGAGAAGGAAAAAAAGTAGAAATATTTTGTGGGAAATGGAATTTTGTATAGAAAAACACTTTTACAAGGTTTACAGACCCCAAAGTCAAGACAAGGGAGTTAGCATGCTCTGAGTAGATTCTTCCAAGCCCTTCCCACGATGTGTTTAGGAAGGCAAACTGCTCAACACAGGGTGGTGCAACCAGCTGGAGAAACCTGGGACTGAGCAAGGAGACATCTGTACAGTCCTTCCTGGACCACAGCCAGAGCCTTTTACAGTGCAAGATAAAACTTAATAAGCTTCATAGGTTAAAAACATTTCCTATCTGTTGTTGTCTGCCATAATGGTTTAGAAATGCATAATCAAGTCTTCTTCTCTCTCATCCACACATTTGTTATTAGATTATTGCCCTTGAGAGCTCAGCTGCAGACACTAATTCTTTTTGTACTTTTTAAGTGACTATGAAACATTTATACTGAGGAAGGAACAGACACGTGGCACAAAATGTGTGGCACCAGAGAGCCACACAAAATATGCAAAAAGGTCTATAAAAAGGAAGTTACCCCGCATTGCTGTGAAGGTAAAACAGAAATATTTATTTATTCACTGTAAAGAAACACCATCCTTTACAAAGAATTATCAGCTTGAGACGAGCTCAGTCAATCATGGGACTAATCCCTTTGGGAGGCAGAATATTCAGGCTCTGTAAGAACCTATACTTATTCTTGATTGGGAATATGGATACCAATTTCCATGTGGATAATAAGGGAAAATTTGGTTTCAAAGTGGGAAAGTTGAAAGGACATCTCCAAAGCAGAGTGGATTGTGGAGAGAAAAAGGCTGTTCCTGCTCTGACCCATTTGATGGGGTTCTACAGGAATCAGAAACCTCAGATTCTGCAGAGCCACTGAATTGCCACCCCAGCCTCAGAGCAGCTCCTCAGAACCTGGGGAAACACTTCTGCGGGTTCAACTCTGCTAATTAATGAAGATAACTTGTTAGGTCAAGACAACAGCCCTGTGTGGGGAACAAAACACTTGTCTTTATCCTAAATCTCTTTTCATCAGTGTGGCCACTTACACCTTGCAAGGGGCATCATGGTCACCCTCCAGACATCTGGTAGCACCAGAAATGACAGGTCAGAGAGCGTGAACTGCAAGCATTGTCCTCCAAATGGCCCTCCTAAGGAGACAACACAGCTCTTTATTTGGGGGCAGGAGTGCCACCTTCTCCTGCTTGAGACTTTACAAGCACCACTGGTTACACGGGTTTGTTGAGTCGTGCCTCGAGTAAAGAACAAAACAAAGATGAATCAAGAGTGCCTTAAGTAACCTGGAAGCTTTTAATCCATTTCAGTCCATTCCTCTGTCCCTACTGGAAAGTCTGGGCTGCATGTGGAGCAGAGAGAAGAAGCCAGACTTATTCATCTCCAGCTCCAGGAACAAAAGTTAAGGAATGGTGCACCCCAGTTGTCCTGCCCTCCGCTTTCGAGTCTGCTCTCACCTGGCGCGCAGCTGCTCAAAAGGAACTTTCTGAGTCCCTCCTCCCATTGTTACTGTAACACGCTACAAAGTTTTCCAAAGCCCTTTCAGTTCGCTGGTCTCTGGATCCAGCTTCTCATCCTGAAGAGATGAAAGTAGAAGAGTAAACCATTCAGCTCAGAAAGCGAGGCCTAAGTGGCCTAAACAGCAGGAGTTAATTAAATTCAAGATACATCCAACCCAATTTGAAGTTCTATTCTGGCTGACCTGTCCTGGTGATCAGGTCATGCCGTACAAGAGTCAGCCATTTACACTGGAATGGGAAGCAGAAAAGAAACGTGGTATCCAAAGCTCTTAGTCAAGAAATGCTTTAATTCCTATGGTACAGTGTTAAAATGAAAGAGCTTGGGTGTGATCAGTGCATTATTTGTACCAGTGGGGTCACCCACCAAACGTCCATGTGATGGTATTTAGGAGCAGGATTACTCTTCACTGCTGCATGAAAGGAAGTTATCCAGCCCAATTTCACACACCACATGAGTATCCCCAGCTGCCCCTTGTCCCAGCTCGGTCTGAGGGACCTGAGTCAGGCACAAGAGAGGGATAACCCAGACTGAGCTGCCCTGGAGCAGCCTTGACCCTTATTCCACCTCCCCACGTGGCCCACAATGGCTGTGCCATCTCTGAGCATCAGACCATCCATAAACTCCATTGTTCCTCGTGACTGGATTTTGGGGCTCGTGTGGGTCCACAAGGGCCTTGTAGAATCCTCTGTCCCTGATCCATATCACCACCTGCCCAGCCGAGCTGGGCTGATGAGGGGTTGCTCACTTTCAGACCAATGTTCTGGGAGGTGAGCTCTGGAGCACTGCTTGCTGGCTCTGGAGCAGTGAAGACACTGATAAGGACAGAGTAGACAATTTCAATTTTGGCTTGAAGTCTGACGTCAAAGCCACTCCTGCACCATGTGCAGCCCATGCTCGTGCAACTTGACTTTCTGCATCAGCTATACTTAAGACAGTAGTGAAAACTCTTGGTCAATGTTTTGAAAATCAGTATCATTTCATTGAAATTTACATAATTTTGAAAATACAAAATCCATTTTACATGATATACTGTTGCAATTCTGAGGAAAAGTTTCAATTGCAGACCTTAACGTCCCTAACACTAAAAAACCACAAATGATGAAGAAAACACAAATGATGTTTTCTTGCTATTCAGAAATCAACTCAAATATTGAACTATAAATTCTTTGAATAGTACAGGGTACAACAGCAGAGGTGTTCAGGTGTCCTTCCTGAAAGCCCCTGGTAATTTCTTTCCTGGCTCCACAGTTTTTCCAAGGACAAACAGGTATAATCTAATTCCTAGTGGGAGCAGCTGTTTGTTAGAAGAGCATGGTGGGAGTGTCCATTGTGTTATTTCCCAAGTAAAAGTCAGGTTTCTCCAAAATTTACTATCATCACTCCAAACTACAGCACACAGCCACCCTAAGGTTTTCTCTAGTGTTGCAGTAAGATGATCTAGAAAATAAAGGAGAAAGTCACTCCTTACGTTTACTTGAAAATAAATGATGTTACCTACTTGTGTTTAACATCTTGAAGTGTTTTTAGACTGTGTTTGACTCCCTAGAATCAGTTCAATTTTGTCCAACCTCGATGCAGAGTGAGGATATTTTGGACTCAGTGACACATTTTCCCTGTAGCTCCAGGGCTCCATAAGGAGCCAAGTGCCTCTCAAATGCAAGAACTTCAGTGTTACTAATTCTGGCAATGCCCAGTTTTGCAACCATCCTGTGACCCAATTTTTTTCCTCACAGCTCTCCAATAAAGAAGTCAGTTTCTTGTACTTTTGATTAAAATGGTGAGAAATCATAGAGCCTTTGACTAAGAAAAGTTTTTTATGCTTTCTTCAAGGTCTTAAACAACTACATTTTTCTGACCAATAAGATTGGAAAGAAAGTTGGAATACCTAGATGAAAAAATGGGTTTTTTTCAGATGAGAAATAAATATAATCAGGCCTTATGATCAAAAAATACAAAATAATAATATGTTATGTGATTTCATTCACAAAAAATGGTCCTGAAATGTCAACAAATAACAAGGCAGGTTGTTTTAAAGATGTCTAAGAATTTTACAGGAAATACAGAAAAAATCTCTTAGGGGAAGACTTAATAACTGCTTTCCATCTTGTTAGACAGATTTCCAATTCATAAAAGCAGTTTCAGCCCAAGTACAAAGACTTCTTTCTTTTGGAAAATATTAAGGGGTACATTTTCTGAATTAACCAGAGCTTTGAATCAAAAATATGTTTCCTTTCTTCTCTGATTCTTTACTCTTTTACCATTATCCCCTAACTTTAATCCACAATTACAAAAAGAGACAGTATCTTTTTCATTGATGGACCACAATGTGGTAATCAAACGGTTTTAAGGTAAAATTACACTTTTCAGTGAGTCTTGTGTATGTTATGTGTTAACTCGTGACTGCTGATGAATAGTTGTGGCGATTTGATCAGACCGGTTCAGCATTCTGCTGCTTTTTTCCACTCAGATGAAAAAGTAATAAATGCCATGAGTGTGATATACAATCTATCCTTCAGGCAATTCCAGCAGTTCAATCGTGTAATTACACAAAGCAATTCTCATCTTTGCAGCTCCAGTCAATAACAAACCGTGGAGGAAAGTCCTGGAAACACAAAGGCACCAAAGTGGCCGCAGTGTCCTTGGCCCTCTGCACAGAGCAGAGCAAAGCTGTGCCTGTACCCACCCACCCATGGGAACCTCCAAACCCTCCAAAATGGGTAAAGCCCAAAAAATCAACCTTCAGAGGCATGACTGATGATGTGAGGACTGATGCACACCTGCACCTTCCTGGTGCTTTCAGCGCGTTGGCTGCATGGGAACAGCCTCCAGCCAAAAACTCGCCAAGTTTACAGTAAAATTCCCTGGAATTAATATGGTGGGACAATTCTTGCTCACATATAAGTAGATGTAGCTAAATGCTCAACATTAAAATTTTATTTTATTAAAATAAAAGTTGAGTATTATCTAGGGAACTACATGAAATAAATTAAGACACAGAAAAAAGTGGAGAAGAGAGGTATAACACACAAGAAACCTTTCCTGATACAAAATGGTTTATGCTTAACTCTAGCATAAAGGAATACATAGAAATCAAACTGCACAGTGTTTAATCTGCTTCTGCAGCCTTGGAAAATGGTACAGCCTCTGTGAAGACTGAGATGCTGTCAGATTTTTCTTTTATTCCATTAGCTTCACAGATCATGTACAAGTTGCCCTATAACACAAAGCCTGTAGTGAGTAATCTATTGTTTGTGCCAGAGATAAAATATTGAAAACAAAGCATGACAATGGCTGTGCCTATTAGAATGTCTCCCTTAAAATATTGCTTCATAGTATCAGATCCCTTTTCACACCCAATAATTTGTAATAAATTACTTTAATCACAGCTGCATTAACAACATGCCTAGGCAGATAGGTAGATACACAAATCTAATGGTCTAATTCATGTGGCAACTGATTGCAGGGAAGAAGGGGAATTTCATCAGCTCAGATTCTAATCAAAGAAAAGGTCAAGTTTCCTGTAGCTCTAAGTCAATTGTAGAAATGATTAAAAGTGCATCCACCTGCCTGGTAGGCACTCCTGCTCAGCCACCACAGCCTCCCCTCAGCCTGGCTCCTCTCCTTGGCCTCTGAGGGAATCAGGTGTCTGCCAGCAATTAGCCTTAATGAGCCAGTAGCACTTTCCTGAGAGGGATGTTGAGAAGCCTAATTGCAGAAAGCAAGAGTGGAGGCTCTGCCTGCCTCCACAGAGCTGTAACTCCTGCTCTGCCAGGGATCTGCAGTGCTCACCCCCAGCACAGCCATACCTGCACACAGGGAAACCTGGGGAAAATTCTCCAGCATCCTGCAAACTCCAGGGTGCAGCTCTTGAAAATGGTGTATATCCCCAGCACAGAGATCTTTGTTCAGATTTGGGTGCTGATGTCTGCTCCCAGTTTTGTGACTTGCTCTCCAGCTGAAGCATTAATGTTTGCTGGGAAACCAACACCTTGTATTTCACTCTTGTAGATAGGTTGTGATGTAGGTACATAAATTACACTGTAGTTAATCTGATTACAATATGATTCTAATTTTGATGTCTGTAATTACTACCACTTCATATAGCTAGAAGGTTAATTTAATGCCTGAATTACTTTTAATTACCTCTTAAGTTCCTTACTTTCATATTTAGTACATGCACTTACTGCAAAACCCCACTATCAGAAGATTAACTTAATTACCTTATTTCAAGTGAACTTCTATTCCTGGGCAATTCCTGGTGATCTGTGTGCTCACATCTTTAATTAGTCTCTAGCAAATTATGCACATCTGTGTTAAGAATGCACCCCTTTAATTGCCATCTTGTATCTGGCAATTGCAACCAGTTTTCCAACTTCCTGGAGTTACGTGTGTGGCAAGGATAACGGGGTTTGGTTTCACACAGAGCTCATCAGGTGACAAAGCCTGACTGAAAACCATCAGTAAAAGCAGTGCCAAGATTTTATCAAGCTCCTATTTCCTGAGCTCTGCAAAGAGTGCAGTCAAGAAATAATCTCATACACACAGTTCCACCAACCTGTGTTTTGTGATGCTGTGCAGTTTTCCCACATGTTTATAAACTCCAATAAGTTCATTGGCCTTCATTTAGGAGCTTTGTATCACATAATCCCTCCAGTAAATAAATGCAAGATTTGTCCCAATCTCATGTCAAAATCCATGTCTAACACACTTGAGGACCTGATTACACCCACTCAGAGATGGCTTAGTTCCAAAACCAGCAGGGTCACCAATGAGCCTTAGATGAAAGCCTTTGCCAGGCCCCCAAAGCCACAGAGAGTTCTCTTCCACTGCTGCAAGGACAGCAACACCAACCAGCATCCTTGCAAACCTGGCATCGTGATGATAACGTCAGCCAGGCAACAGAAATTTTGAGCAGGTAGCAGAATAATTGGATTTGAAACTCACTGTTATCTTTCTGATTAGGGAAAGGGCTTGTTATAATCGTTTTTGACTGGACACAAAGTAGTTTTGAGAAATTAATGCACTACAGGTTAAAATGCTGTAGGCACTTTTGAATAAGAAGTGTTAGTTCCTATTTAGTTCAGTAAAATACTTTTCATTCATGGGGATTTGGATTTACCTGGCTGTTTCTGAAAGCAGAACATGTGAACAAAAGGCTAAAACACTGTAAAATAACCCAGGTCCTTCATGCTGAATGTTAGTGGGTGCTAGGAATTTTCAATCTATACCACAATAAGCTCCTATTACACATGAGGCCCTAGAAACAAATGTAGGACACAAAAATATTTTCCATTAAGTCATTTTAAAAAGTAGGAATGTACAAAAATAATTTTTGAGATGGACATATTTTTTAAATAAATGCTTAAATGCTGAATCAATTCATTTAATCTCACCATTAACTGCTGGAAAAACTGGGATGAGCTGCATCAGGCAGTCCTTGTGCTCGTGTAGGGAGCAGCTCCTGCTCCAGCACAGTGAGTGAGGTGTGTGCCAGCTGTTCCACTGTCTTTGGCAGCTCTGGTAAATGGCCAGCCAAGCACCAGCTAGGAATGAGGATTCCTCAGAATGCTACTACTGAAACACCAATCTTAAAGAAATTAGGATTTTAGTTAAAAGTTAGAAGAGACTGGGCTTGAGATAGTTACCTGAAACTTAATAATTGTTGCCTGTCAATTTATGTTTGCTTAGCTGTGCTTGCAATGGGAAAGGATGAAACTGGTAGTTAGGTCCAAAGAACACAAACAATTTCAACCAGAAACTCTTTCTTTGCAAAACTGGAGTTGCCCCAAAATCCATTTGTATTGTCATTGATAGAAAAGGTCAGGGCAAGGAAGACTTGCCTTACTTCCTCCTTTTCAGACCCCTCCCCACACAAACGACCCCAGATAATTCAAGAAACCAACCACGCTGCTTAATAGCCATTCAAGCTAATTACCATGGGAAGCAGGGATGTGAGGGCTGGAATTATGAATATGTATTTGTTTGAACCTTTTGTCAATAAATAGACCTGTAATTTCGCAGTGTGTATTAGGGGGCTACCCCACGCTGCTGCCCAGCTGAATAAACACACACTTTCTAACTTTAAATGGTTAGAGAGTCTTTTGTCCATCACAGTTAAATATCAGTGTTACACCAATACTCATATCTTGGTAAATCACTACTAAGAGACATGATAATGGGCCACATAAAGAGAGATTCAAATGTTACAAACCACTACAAAACTAAATGAGGCTGGCTTCTTTACACACAGAATATCCTCAGTTCTGAATGAGAAACAGCAAGTGCTTCTCCCTTCAGAAAACTTCCTTAAACTTGTGACACAGCAATATGCAGGTCACATTAATGCTTAAAGACTGAAAAATCTCAGAAAAACACCATTCTCATTTCATTTATTTCCTTTTCTGGGTGGTGCCCAGCATAACAAGAGCATGGTGATGAAATGTGTTTGATGACAAACTCTGCTCAGCTATTCAAATCCCTTGCATACAACATTCCTGATAAGGATCTAAAATTGCTTAACCAGTGTTAATGTCCAAGTTAATTGAGGGTCTTATATGAATCCATATACACTACTGAAGATTGATTAAAACAGCTCTGTGAAAGGTACTCTAAGCCAATGCTCTTTTATGCTCTCAATTAGTGTCTTGATGAGATTCCAGAGAGAAGAGAAAGAAATTAAGTGAAGGGGCAAAATGGCATTGAAAAGAAAAATCCAGTGATGCAATTTAAGCCCAAATGCTCTTCTCCCCAGCACACTGGCTTTTTCTCCATGGGTACCTGTGTGCACACATCCCATCCAGACAAAGCCCTTGTGGCTCTCCACACAACCTCCACATCTCACTTTGCTCACATTTCATCTTCAGATACAAAGCAAATGAAGAGGGATGATGAACACCAAATTCTGTAAAGTTCTGTTCTGGGGATATTTTGATATGTACATTTTTTAACTGCTCATATTTAGATTTATTTAGTGCTACTAATCTACTGCATATGAACAATGTATTTTTAATGTGCTAGATACGTTCTGTGATACCAGAAATGTGGATATCTTTTAATAGGATTTGCCATTATTTGTTCTCTTTAAACCAGTGCTCTGGTTCTTCTTTATGGGTACCAAATATTTTTTATTTTTTCATAGTATCAATAAATGATGGGAAGAGGGTAAAAAAGGGTGAAAACTAATCCCTGGCTGCCTTTTTCAGCTTAATATTGACCACCTAAGCAACAGCTTGCATAGCTCATCATCACACAGAACTTGTCTAATGTTCTAATGCTTATTTTCTTAATAGTTCAAATAATAGCTTACATATTTGTAATTAAACTGTTGCCTAACAACCCTAATTTAATGTGGGTAGCTAAAACATTATGGACCTTTAGCTTGTACTGGGCTTTTTGCATCTGCTTCCTCATGAGAAAAAAAAACAAAAAAAAGAATATTATAATGACTGGTCACAGATTTATCCTGGATACATCTCTTCAGGGTGAACCAGGGAATTCATTTTTTGGGGTTTTATTCATTAGATGATGAGGGTAAGAGATGGATGTGCCATCAGGACTTCTTGACCATGAATCCAACCTAGCCAACCAAAAAGAAATACTTACCTCTACTTGAACTTTCTGGGAGCAGAAGGAATAGAAAAGATTTTAAAAGAGCTTAATTGTGCAGGTATCCATGGAACCAGATTTCAAGTGTGATCCTCTCCATCAACTGCAACATTTCTGTTCTCACTGAGCACCAGGACATGACAAATACTCATTTTTTAACAGTTGCACATATTATGTATGCACACAACACATGCACACACACTTTGCTCATCAGTTCTGATGACAACTTCATTTCCTTGTATATGTAGAAATAAATAAATGAATACCAACAGTCATTGGTTAGACCTGTAACTGTTTTTGTTTTTTTTTACAGAACTAAAATTCAAATATATATTTATGTAGTTGATCCAGGGCATCTTTTGTGCAGTTTTTCAGTGGATATAAGCCTTGCAGTCAACTCAAAAACAATCAGTGGAGGACTTAAAACACACAGGATTAGGCTAAAAGAAAAATTCACAGAACTATGCATCCCAAATTATCTCTCAGCATTTCATTAGGCTAATGGAGAACAAAACAAATAGTCTTAATGAAAAAACCAATTTATTTGCAGGAGTACAGTTATCATGAACATAGTTCCCTCATTTTTAATGTAGTAAGGTATTTTTAATTAGCTTTGAATGTTTAACTATATTCCACAAATCCTTTTACTTATGCAGTCCATGAATTTTTAAATTAGATTTGATTTTTTTTTTGTTAACTACTTTCTGCAAACCATATTAATATTCAAATTTAAATTTAGGAAAAGAAGGAAGATACTGCCTCAAAGTGATGCATTTTGTTTGATGCTACTTCCTTGCTGCCCAGTATTTTATGAAATACAGACCAAGTTTTAAATCTGTAAATGCCACAAAAGACTATTTGAGATATTTTCAAATAAGCAGATTAGAGATGATTTTCCAACCTACCTAATAAAAATGTACTGAGAAGTGAATCCTTCTATGGTGGCTCCACACCAACAACACTGCATCAATTCCTTGGTAAAGTTTGTAACCTTCAATTCAGGAAATGCTAAAAGGCCACACTTTCCACCTTTCACAGTGAGAGTACATTAACTATTGATTTTCCAAATGGCTTCTCCAACAGGTTATGTAAGTAAAATTTTATTTTATAGTTGATCAAAATGTTTCTTATGCTGAAGAATTTTTTATTCCAAATTTCAATTCTTTATAAACATTTTTGTAGTAGAAACAAGTGACTCTTTGCATTTTGTCTTTTACCACATCAAAAATTGACATGAGAAAAAAAATTATTATTTGCCATAAAAGTTAAAAACACCTTTCCTGTGAATAACAACATGTGTTATTAAATGTGTTTTAATGGGAAAATTTTTGTTTTATGTATTTAAATAAGCAACCACTTCTGTATAAATGTGACTAAAAGTGCTTGTTTGTCACATTCTGAATTTTCTTCCAACAGCAACAATTTCAATTTGTTACTTTTTGAAGTACCACCTGAGATTTTCTTTCAGTGACAGATTGAGTTATAGCTTTAATGCTAGAAATGTCAGAATTCCTGTTATTATTTTAAAATGTAGCAAACTTACAGGCACACAGACATGATTTATTTTTCATATCAATCAGATCATGTTTGAATGTGTATGGAGCCACTTTCAGCACAGGTGATATGAAAAGGAAATAAATATATTCAGGTTGAATGTAATTTACTAAATTTCTCTTTCCTCTGTGACTAAATTGTCATCTGTTTTCTTGCAAATACAGGAGGTTGCACCTTCAAAGCCTTCTCCCTTCTTAATGATCATGTCTGTAAAATGAGAAATACTGACATTTTCAGATAGGCATTCTCAGTTACCATCCCACATTTTCTATTTGACAGACCAGTGTGATACTGTGAACTCAAGAGGTAATTACAGAGTGCCAAGTTTCATGATTGAAGTGTTGGTTCATCCAATTACTTCCACAGCTATGTTAGGCAGATATTTCATACCAAACCACCCCAAATTGTGCTGTTTGCTCTCCTGTAACACTGACACGTGCAAGTCCACCAGTCTCCTGTCTCTCAGTCTCCCAGCTGAGACAGCTCTCATTAAATATTTATCAGCCTAAAGAATCTTGTTTTAGTTAATTTAACATAATGAAGCCTGGCTGCATGCTAGTTTATCATCAGGGTTCTACCTCACCAGTGATGTATTGCACTGTAAAAAATTCAGATGGTTCAATGTAATGATGCATTCCGTTGGTACATCAAACGACGCAGAGCAATGATTAATTCAGTGATACATGATCAGAAGAATATTGCATTGGGTCTGCTCCAATTCTGCTCTAGTCCTTCCCTGACAATCTCACAAGAGATCCCCATGGTTACCCACACCTTCTTCAAAGGGATCCCTATTTGCTGCAGAACAAGGTTTTGCTCTCCTTTTTAATTTCCTCATCTCTTCTCCATTTTTCCTCCCGTGCCACATTCCTTTATCTCCATAATCTTCACACATGACCAGATTCAAAGCCAATGGAGAGCCCAGCACTCACACATTAGGATACATTACACCTCTTTTTACACCCTACATCCATTTATTTCTCCAGGCTACTGAGGAAGAGTACTGACAAACTTTTCTAACTCTCACATCATGGTTTTTCTGAAAGAAGTTCAGTTTTCTGACAGTCAGTAACTATCTGCTGGGTAATTAAAAATGCATCACGAGTTTGCAGAGCTAAGCAAACAAGCCAGAAGGACAGGTGAGTGTGTGCCACGAGCTGGGGCTCCCCAGAAGGACTTTGAGCCAGGTTACACCATCCTGAGGTAGCAGCTGATGGCAAAAATCTCACCTGGCAACGTGCCTGCCCCTTTGCAGCTGACTGGGCAAGGCAAGAACCCCTTTCCAAGGACTAAGGAGTTAAAAATGTGGAGTTTAATTCCTTGGATTGGAAGAGATGAACACACTTTAAACCCACAGTGCAACTGCACTACAGAACAGAGAATTTTCAAAAGGACATAAGAGGTATTTAGGACACATGAAAAAGCCATTAAACCCAGCAAAGTTCAATTTATTCTCTTCTACACTATGAATATCTCTAATGGTTTCCTGAATGACCCCTCTGGTTTTGTGTGCAGTCTTGCTGGCTGGGAAGCAGTACATTTGTAACTTGTAAAATATAATCTCCATAAATGTCTCATTATCCTATTATCTGCATTAGGCTTGAAACACTAACTTGAAAAGACATTACCTATAACATTTAAAATGTTATGCATTTAACAGAGTTTTCCTAAAGTGACTATGTTTTGTAGCCTCCCTGGCACACTAAAAGAAAAAAAAAACAACAAAAACTTTTCCTTTTATAGTCCAGAATCAGTATAATTACTATTCTTTCCCTTTTTCAAGAACTACAAGGTTTTTGTAATATGCTGATATATTCTGAAGTGCAGTACTACCACACATACTAATCCCATAATAAAACCTGTGTTCTTCCTTTTCAATTGCAGGTTCTAGAATTATACTTGATTTCAACAAATCTTCCTTTCTGAGCTGTTAAAGGAATTTTCCTGTCCTTTGTTTCATATTAAGTTTCATTTATTTTTTCTATTATTTTTTTCCAATGAGTAGGCTAAGATAACAGAATTGTAATGAATTCACATGGTTCTTAAATGGGCTTATGATATTTAAGTAAGATCCTTGTTCTTTATATCACTTACTATAGCAATAACTTGGTTTTTTAATACTATCATGTAACATAGATGCTTTTCCTTGAAAATGTAAAAAATGTGCTGAAAAAAAATTCACATTTCATTTTACACACTATTATTAAAAGTGGCTAGAAAAGTCACAATGAAGTTGTGGTATCTTTGAGAACATTTAGCTAAGGCAGTTTTTGTATTTCAGCCCAAGTTCTGTAGTTTTAACATGAGGACTGTAGTGATGAGGCTGGAAGGCAAAACCAGGATCTGCATAATCCCATTATTGACCTTCAAAATTGCTAATTGAGTGCAGCTATTGAATGAGTGAAATGTCCTTTCTCTGATTCACTGTGCAGGTGTTCATAGTTTATATAAATTAGTACAAAATGCTTAAAAACAATACATTATTTTATATATGCTAAAAATAGCATATTTTATATGTTTACATAAAATATCTATATAAATTTGGTTTATATATAAATATTTATTTGTATATATATGTGTACACATAAATCACATAATTTATATGTAAGCACCTGCCATTACTCCTTCAGTAGAAAATCAGTAATTCCCTGATTGCAGTGCCTGCTCGTGGCTGCACTGTACCAACGGCAGTGGAGGAGGACACAGCTGCATTTGAGAGAAAACTCATTAACTTCAATTGCTCTGCAAATTTCACAACACAGCTCTAGACAGCAGCCTAATTAATGCAGAAAACTATAATTTTATAGATTAAACCTAGAGAGCAGAAAAATAGAATTCCTGCTGTCCTCTTCTCCAATATCAATTTCTTTTCTTGGTGACCTGTCTGCATTTGACTGATCTCTTGTAGACAATTTTTCTGACTGAGCATCAGACATTCTAAATAAAATTGAATAAATATTTATTTATTGCAGGTAAGCAGAAAATAGCTGGTGGTTTGGTTTGGTTTTGTTTTTTTCCCTGTGATTTAGGTGAATGAAACTAATCAATGCAACCATGTAAAACTTACTTAAACTTCATCATCTTTAATTCACTTTGGTTCTGTTGCTGCACTTTGAAATCTCTGCACACACCACAACTGCTTAGTACACTGTAATATTTTGGGATATGTATTTTGTTTATTATAGAGCAACATCTATGGAGACTCAAGATTCACATTTTCACACCACAGTGCTTGGAATTTCACCAAGATATCAGTGATTTAAAGTAAATCCTCACCTATAAATGCCAGTGTGGACCATTTGAAATAAAGAGAATTTCCTAGAAAATGCCTGACAGTGGTCACCAAATCAAGTATCTTTAGTTCCATGCAAGAAAATGAACAAAATAAACGTTCATGGAGCAGCTGCCTTAAAAATCCTGATCTGGATTGCCTGCTCCAGTCATGTGGCTGCTCATTAATTGGTTTGGACAAACAGGTGTTCAACAAGGATACAAAGATTAAGTGCACATGCATTCCATACTTTTCTAATTTATTTCTGTTTTTCCCCCAATTCTGCACCAAATGGCATCCCAGGCCACTGGGGGTGGAGAGGATGATGGAGAGCTCAACCCTGCTGCAGCAGCTCTGCAGCCCTCCCAGGGAAGGGCTTAGTGCCATAAAAGTGGCCTGGGGACTTTCCTGGCACATTCTTCATTCCTTGATGCTGTCAGAGTGACTTAAGGGCTGTGCAGTGTTATGGAACTACAGGACAGCCCTTTGGGGGACATGCACTGGGTCTGAAGGGGCTGTAATAAACAGCCAGGGAAATTTATTTGGATCAACAAAAGAAAATTAATTCCTCCCTCTTCTCTAGGCAGGAAAGTGGAGTACAGTCCTGTAAGTTCAAGGCTGCATTTCCTGACAATATTCTGGTTTTTATAGATCTTAATTAATTTTGAAGCAATTATAATTACTGATTACTACAAATATACACAGCTGTTGATTGAGGAATGTATCACCAGGTCCTCAAGAACTGACCTCTGAGGCCCTGTTCATGAATAATTTGTATTATTCCCACTAAGTCTAAATAGCTCTCTACCTTAGTGGAATTAGCAGAAATCCATAAATTAGCTCTCTGATATTTTTATCAAACACTGTTCCCATCATTTATCACCAGCAGGGTTACAAACACCAGCAGTCTGAAAACCTGTTTAATCAAAGCAATCTTCTGTCTTAACTAATGCTTAATACATTTGCAGGCAATGTATTAAGTGCTTTGGAACTCATGTGAACATCCAGTCCCAAAAGTGACAGGATTCTGAGGGTTTTTTTTGAGTTCCTCTGCTCTGAATTGGTAGTATTAAAGAAAATAAAAATAACAAGGACTGGAAAAAAAATTAAAAAAAAGAAAAAACCCAAAAACCAAAACCAAACAAAAACCAACCACACAAAAGCCCAAACCAACCTCCAAAATCCCAAACCAAAACTACTTTTAAAGCAGGGGAAATCAATGAGCTCAAATGAGCCAACAGATTACTTCCTGAGCCTCTCTGAGAAGCTTTAGAACAGAATAGAACCAAAAAAGAGAAATAGAGATATAAGCAGTTTTAAAGTCCTCACAATAAGCCAATACCCAGAAGGGTCGATTTCATCATCTTCAAACTTGTGACACCACTCCCACCAAATGTTAATTTTAGCAGTGGTTTAAAACAGTGCAAATTAACACTGCTACTTAGGGGAAAATGAAAAATCCATGCTCAGTTGTGCACCAAATTAATGAATAACCCATTACTTCAAGAACAGCACACCATCATGGTAAATACACATTCACATTGTGTGCATGG